>NC_092718.1:9368764-10714148 GCF_047496885.1 Scyliorhinus torazame
GAAATGGGTGAGATTCTTAATGAGTACTTTGCATCGGTATTCACCAAGGAGAGGGACATGACGGATGTTGAGGTTAGGGATGGATGTTTATATACTCTAGGTCAAGTCGGCATAAGGAAGGGGGAAGTTTTGGGTATTCTAAAAGGCATTAAGGTGGAAAAGCCCCCAGGTCCGGATGGGATCTATCCCAGGTTACTGAGGGAAGCGAGGGACGAAATGGCTGGGGCCTTAACAGATATCTTTGCAGCATCCTTGAGCACAGGTGAGGTCCCGGAGGACTGGAGAATTGCTAATGTTGTCCCTTTGTTTAAGAAGTGTAGCAGGGATAATCCAGGGAATTATAGACCTGTGAGCTTGACGTCAGTGGTAGGCAAACTGTTGGAGAAGATACTGAGGGATAGGATCTATTCACATTTGGAAGAAAATAGACTTATCAGTGATAGGCAGCATGGTTTTGTGCAGGGAAGGTCATGTCTTACAAACCTAATAGAATTCTTTGAGGAAGTGACAAAGTTAATTGATGAGGGAAGGGCTGAGATGCCATATACATGGACTTCAGTAAGGCGTTTGATAAAGTTTCCCATGGCCGGTTGATGGAAAAAGTGAAGTCGCATGTGGTTCAGGGTGTACTAGATGGATGGATAAAGAACTGGCTGGGCAACAGGAGACAGAGAGAAGTGGTGGAAGGGAGTGTCTCAAAATGGAGAAAGGTGACTAGTGGTGTTCCACAGGGATTCATGCTCGGACCACTGTTGTTTGTGATATACATAAATGATCTGGACGAAGGTATAGGTGGTCTGATTAGCAAGTTTGCAGATGATACTAAGATTCGTGGAGTTGCAGATAGCGAGGGGGACTGTCAGAGAATACAGCAAAATATAGATAGATTGGAGAGTTGGGCAGAGAAATGGCAGATGGAGTTCAATCCAGGCAAATGCGAGGTGATGCATTTTGGAAGATCTAATTCAAGAGCGGACTATACGGTCAATGGAAGAGTCCTGGGGAAAATTGATGTACAGAGAGATCTGGGAGTTCAGGTCCATTGTAGCCTGAAGGTGGCAACGCAGGTCGATAGAGTGGTCAAGAAGGCATACAGCATGCTTGCCTTCATCGGACGGGGTATTGAGTACAAGAGTCGGCAGGTCATGTTACAGTTGTATAGGACTTTGGTTAGGCCACATTTGGAATACTGCGTGCAGTTCTGGTCGCCACATTACCAGAAGGATGTGGATGCTTTAGAGAGGGTGCAGAGGAGGTTCACCAGGATGTTGCCTGGTATGGAGGGTGCTAGCTATGAAGAAAGGTTGAGTAGATTCGGATTGTTTTCGTTGGAAAGACGGAGGTTGAGGGGGGACCTGATTGAGGTCTACAAAATTTTGAGAGGTATGGACAGGGTGGATAGCAACAAGCTTTTTCCAAGAGTGGGGGTGTCAATTACAAGGGGTCACGATTTCAAGGTGAGAGGGGGAAAGTTTAAGGGAGATGTGCGTGGAAAGTTTTTTAAACAGAGGGTGGTGGGTGCCTGGAACACTTTGCCAGCGGAGGTGGTAGAGGCGGGCACGATAGCATCATTTAAGATGCATCTAGACAGATATATGAACGGGCGGGGAACAGAGGGAAGTAGATCCAGGGAAAATAGAAGACAGGTTTAGATAAAGGATCTGGATCGGCGCAGGCTGGGAGGACCGAAGGGCCTGTTCCTGTGCTGTAATTTTCTTTGTTCTTTGTTCTATTATTACATGTAGGCCAGACCGGGTAAGGACGGCAGATTTCCTTCCCTGAGGGAGATTAGTGAACCAGATGGGTTTTTGCGACAATCAATGAAAGTTTCACGATCATCCTTACTGAGACTAGCTGTATATTCCAGATTTTTTTATTTATTAATTGAATTTAAATTCTACCAGCTGCTATGGTGTGATTTGAACCCTCGTGCCAGAGGATGGTGCCGGGATTGCTTGTCCAGCAACTGCCACTCTGCCAGAATGGTACCAAGGCTGAGGGACGTCAGTTCTGTGGAGAGACTGGAGATTGTCCTCAGAGCAGTGAAGGTGATACGAGACCGTAGTAACATTGTCCAGCGCTTTGATAGCGTGTGCGGATAGAAACTGTTTCCAAAGCAGGAGGTTTATCAATCACAGATCACAGCCACAGGATAACTGGCCTAAAGGACAGGTGGTGGGGAACGATAAGGAGAAACGCTTTGCTCAGTGAATCGCTGTGACCTGGAACACAGAAGCAAATGCAAAGAGACAGAAATACGATAGGAATTTTCAGTTGAAAAATTGTAGGGGTGGGGCAGCACGGTGGCGCAGTGGTTAGCACTGCTGCCTCACGGCGCTGAGATCCCGGGTCCGATCCTGGCTCCGGGTCACTGTCCGTGTGGAGTTTGCACATTTTCCCCGTGTCTGCGTGGGTTTCACCCCCACAACCCAAAGATGTGCAGGTGAGGTGGATTGGCCACGCTAAATTGCCCCTTAATTGGAAAAAATGAATTGGGGGCTCTAAATTTTTTTTTTAATTGTAGGGGTTGTGAAAAGAGCAGGGAGGAGTGGGACTAATTCTTCAGCTCTTTCAAACGAACCGGCACACACAAGATGGGCTGAATGGCCTCTTTCTGTGCCATAAGATTTGACGATACAGTAAAATAATAACTACATTGGACCAAATTACTGTGACCTAGACAATGATCTGGCACAGAGTTCACCCTGCAGCACCCCTCCACCCCACCCCCACCCCCTCAGTCTGCTGACACTGGAGGAGGGTGTCTGTACACATTGCAAAGATTTCCTCCTCCCAGTCTTTCTAGCTCTTTGTGAGCAGATTTACAATTTTAGCAGAAAGGCTGACTCCAGCGAGAGGCCATCGTGCATTCATTCATTACTCTGCAATAACAATATATTTGTGTAGCGCCTATAAGACAATGAAACAACCCAAGGGGCTTCACATTGCAACAAGGAGTTCAGCATCATCCAACACAAAGGAGCCTGTTTGATCAGCACCCCATCCGCAACATTAAACATTCACTCCCTCCACCAGCAGCACATAGTGGCAGTGACGTACAAGATGCACCGTCGCAATTCACTCCTTTGACAGCACCTCCCAAATCTGCAACCTTTACCATCTAGAAGGACAAGAGCAGCAGATACCTGGGAACACCACCACCTGGAAGTTCCCCTCCAAGTCACTCACCATCCTGACTTGGAAATGTATCAACCGATCCGTCACTGTCGCTGGGGCAACATTCTGAAACTCCCTCCCTAACAGCACTGTGGGTGTACCTACGCCACATGGATTGCAGCGGTTCAAGAAGACAGCTCCACACCACCTACTCAAGGGCAATTAAGGATGGGCAATCAATGCCAGTGATACTCACATCCCCAAAATGAACATTTATCAAAAATTCTCCCCAGATTTAAAGATACTTTTTAGTCGACAATTATATGGACATCTTCAGGATATCCTAAAATACTTCAGAGCCAGATAAATATTTTTGGCATGTAGTCATTGTTGTTAGGTAGGGATACATGACAACCAATTTACACACAGCAAATCCCACAGACAACAATGTGATAATAATAACAATAATAATAATGTTTATTATTGTCACAAGTAGGCTTACATTAACACTGCAATGAAGTTACTGTGAAAATCCCCTCGTCCTCACACCTGTTCGGGTACGCTGAGGGAGAATTCAGGATGTCCAATTCAGCTAACAAGCACGTCTTTCGGGACTTGTGGGAGGAAACCGGAGCACCCGGAGGAAACCCACACAGACACGGGGAGGATGTGCAGACTCCGCACAGACAGTGACCCAAGCCGGGAATCGAACCTGGGACCCTGGAGCTGTGAAGCAACAGTGCTAACCGCTGGGCTACCGTGCCGTCAATAATGACCTAATAATCTGTTTGTTTCAGTGATGTTGGTGAGGTATAAATATTGGTAAGGACGCAGGAGAAACTGTCTGCTATCGTTTATATTCACCTGCAAGGTCAGACAAGGCCCTGCTCTAATGGCACAATTGAGGGGGGGTCCTGCCAGACCATCGAAGGCCCTTGGGTAGTCAGGGATAGGGCAGAGGGATCCCCCAGAATGTGGGCAACTTTGCACTGCCAAGCCAGCAGAAGTGCTGCCAGGGTGCCAGTGCAAGAGCCAGGGCCTCAGGGGGACAATGCCCATGAAAGAGGGTGCAGGGGAGGCATGGAGGGTAGGGGGGGGCGGGGTGCAGGGCAAGTAAGAAGGGGCCTCTGGGAAGTTGGGGCTATGATGTTTGGGGGTCCTGGAAGGGAGGGGTCTGTAAGGGAGTGGGGGGGGGGGTGTGGTAAGCTCGCTTAGAGATACATACATAGACACATAGAAGATAGGAGCAGGAGGAGGCCTTTTGGCCCTTCGAGCCTGCTCCGCCATTCATCACAATCATGGCTGATCATCCAACTCAATAGCCTAATCCTGCTTTCTCCCCATAGCCTTTGATCCCATTCGCTCCAAGTGCTGTATCCAGCCACCTCTTGACTATATTCAGAGTTTTAGCATCAACTACTTCCTGTGGTAATGAATTCCACAGGCTCACCACTCTTTGGGTGAAGAAGTGTCTCCTTATCTCTGTCCGAAATGGTTTACCCTGAATCCTCAGGCTGTGACCCCTGGTTCTGGACACACCCATCATCGGGATCATCTTCCCTGCATCTACCCTGTCCAGTCCTGTTAGAATTTTATAAGTCTCTATGAGACCCCCCCCTCATTCTTCTGAACTCCAGCGAGAACCCTTTCAAAATGGCGGCCCGATCTCGGAGTTCAGCTCCCCGGCACTGAAATAATTCTTTTTTTAACAAATTTTCTACAAACCCCACCCCCCCCCACCAACAAAAATTATGCATTGGATTTCCCCCATATATAGTAACCCCCCATATAACGGTAAAAAGCACAAATAGGGAGAAAACCCCCCACCTTAACCCAAACACCACCCCAAGATAAACCCGCACCCCCCCCCCCCCCCGCCACGCCCCCCCCCCCCCACCCCTGGGCTGCTGCTGCTGACCTCCTCCTAACGCTCCGCGAGATAGTCTAGGAACGGTTGCCACCGCCTGAGGAACCCCTGCACAGATCCTCGTAAGGCAAACTTTATCCTCTCCAGCTTGATGAACCCTGCCATGTCATTTATCCAGGCTTCCACGCTCGGGGGCTTCGCATCTTTCCATAGAAGCAAAATCCTCCGCCGGGCTACCAGGGATGCAAAGGCCAGAATACCGGCCTCTTTCGCCTCCTGCACTCCCGACTCGTCCGATACCCCAAATAATGCTAATCCCCAGCTCGGCTTGACCCGGGCGTTCATCACCTTGGACATAGTCCTCGCAAAACCCCTCCAAAACCCATCCAGTGCCGGGCACGGCCAGAACATATGGACGTGATTTGCCGGGCTCCCCGAGCACCTCCCACATCTGTCCTCCACTCCAAAGAACCTATTCACCCCCGCCCCTGTCATATGCGCTCTGAGAGTAACCTTGAACTGTATTAGGCTGAGCCTGGCGCAAGAGGAGGAAGAATTAACCCTACTCAGGGCATCAGCCCACAGACACTCATCTATCTCCTCCCCAAGCTCCTCCTCCCACTTGCCCTTTAACCCCTCCACCGAGGCCTCCTCCTCTTCCTGCAGCTCCTGATAAATCGCCGAAACCTTGCCTTCTCCAACCCATACACCCGAAATCACCCTGTCCTGTATCCAACGTGCCGGAAGCAGCGGGAATTCCCTCACCTGCCGCCTCACAAACGCCCTTTCTTGCATGTACCTCAAAGCGTTTCCCGGGGGTAGCCCAAACCTCTCCTCCAACACCCCTAGGCTCGCAAACGTCCCATCGATGAACAGGTCCCCCATTCTTCCAATCCCCGCCAGATGCCAGCTCCAAAACCCCCCATCCATCCTTCCCGGGACGAACCGATGGTTCTCCTGAATCGGGGACCAAACTGAGGCCCCCACCTCGCCCCTGTGTCACCTCCACTGCCCCCAGATCTTCAGCGTCGCCGCCACCACCGGACTCGTGGTGTATCTTGTCGGCGAGAGCGGCAGCGGTGCCGTCACCAGCACCCTCAGGCTGAGTTGCGTTTATACCCCGAAAAGTCCCCAAATTCACTAAGGATCTGCATGACCTCTGCCATCCCCTCCACTGGATCCGCAACATACAACAGGTCATCGGCATACAACGACACCCGGAATTCCTCTCCCCCCGAACCAATCCCCTCCATTTCCTGGACTCCCTCAGTGCCATGGCCAGCTGCTCAATTGCCAGTGCAAACAACAAGGGGGATAAGTCTCGTCCCCTGGTACAGCCGAAAGTACTGGTTCGTAGCCACACTCGCCACAGGGGCTCTACATAGCAGTCTGACCCAGCTGATGAACCCCTCCCCGAACCCAATCCTCCGCAACACTTCCCAAAGATACTGCCACTCCACCCGATCAAAGGCCTTCTCCGCGTCCATAGCTGCCACTACCTTCCCTTCCCCCTCCTCCGACGGCATCATAATCACATTGAGGAGCCTCCGCACATTTGTATTTAGCTGCCTACCCTTCACAAATCCCGTCTGGTCCTCATGAATCACCCCCAGGACACAGTCCTCAATTCTCGGAGCCAGCACCTTCGTCAGCAACTTAGCGCCAACATTGAGGAGCGAGATCGGTCTATACGACCCACATTGCAATGGATCCTTGTCCCGCTTCAAGATCAAAGAAATCAGCGCCCTGGACATTGTCGGGGGCAAGGTCCCCCCCACCCTCGCCTTATTAAAAGTCCTCACTAGCAACGGGCCCAGCAGGTCCACGTATTTCCTATAAAATTCAAACGGGAACCAATCCTGCCCCAGGGCCTTCCCCGTCTGCATGTACCCAATCCTTTAACCAGCCCCTCCAGCCCAATCGGCGCCCCCAAACCAGCCACCTGCTCCACCTCCACCCTCGGGAACCTCAGCTGATCTAGGAATCGTTGCATCCCACCTCCCCCGCTGGGGGCTCAGAACTGTACAGATCCCCATAGAAGTCCCAAAATACCTTGTTTATTCTCACTGCACTCCGCACCGTATTCCCTTCTCTATCCCTAACTCCACCAATCTCCCTCGCTGCCTCTCTCTTACGAAGCTGATGTGCCAGCATCCGACTCGCCTTCTCCCCATACTCATAAACCGCCCCTTGCGGCCCTCCACTGTGCCTCTGCTTTCCCCGTAGTCATCAGGTCGAATTCCGCCTGGAGGTTCCGTCGCTGCCTAAGTAGCCCCTCCTCGGGAGCCTCTGCATACCTCCTGTCCACCCTTAAAATCTCCCCCACCAACCTTGCCCTCTTCTCTCTTCTCCCTGTGGGCCCTAATGGAGATTAGCTCTCCCCTGACCACCGCCTTCAGCGCCTCCCAGACTACCCCCACCTGCACCTCCCCGTTGTCATTGGCCTCCAAATACCTTTCAATACACCCCCGCACCCACCCGCACATCCCCTCATCCGCCAACAGTCCCACATCAAGGCGCCACAGCGGGCGCTGGTCCCTCTCCTCCTCCAACTCCAGCTCCACCCAATACAGGGCGTGGTCCGAGATGGCTATGGCCGAATATTCCGTTCCCTCCACTTTCGGGATGAGCGCCCTACTCAAAATGAAAAAATCTATCCGGGAGTAGGCTCTATGGACGTGGGAAAAGAAGGAAAATTCCCTGGCCTGCGGCCTTGCAAACCTCCATGGTTCCACTCCCCCATCTGGTCCATAAAACCCCCTGAGCACCTTGGCTGCAGCCGGCCTCTTACCCGTCCTGGACCTAGAACGGTCCAGTGCTGGGCCCAGCACCGTGTTGAAGTTCCCCCCCCCCCCCCATTATCAAGCTTCCTGCCTCCAGATCCAGAATCCGACCCAGCACGCATTTCATAAATCCGGCATCATCCCAATTCGGGGCATATACGTTCACCAGTACCACCCGCACCCCCTGCAACCTACCACTCACCATCCCGTATCGACTTCCATTATCCACTACAATATTCAGTGCCTCGAACGACACCCGCTTCCCCACCAGTATTGCAACCCCTCTGTTCTTCACATCCAGCCCTGAATGAAAGACCTGCCCTACCCATCCCTTTCTCAGCCTAATCTGATCTGCCACCTTCAAATGTGTCTCCTGGAGCATAACCACGTCTGCCTTCAATCCCTTTAAGTGCGCGAACACCCAGGCCCTCTTGACTGGCCCATTCCAGGTTATCAGCCGGATCAGGGGGCTACTCGCCGCCCCCCCCCCCCCCCCCGCTCCCCCCTCCCCCATGTCGACTAGCCATCTCCCTTTCTAGGCCAGCCACGTGCCCGCGCCTCCCGCACCCTCAAGTTCCCCAGGCGGCAAACCCTCGCCCCTCTCCTACTTCCAGCTCCACTTTGGCCAATGCAGCAGCAACCCAGTCCCCCCCACCCCCGCTGAAATAATTCTAGGGGTGGAATTCTCCATCCGCGGCCGCCCAGCGACCGGAGAATCCCCCGCCCGAGGTCAATGGACTCTCAATCTCCATTGTCTGCGGCTCACCCGTGGCCACCTTGCGGCGGGCGGGGCGGAAGGAACTAGCCCTAAATGTGGGCTAAACCGGTGGGAAACTCCCCAGAGCCCAGAAATGTGGGGGGGGGGGGGGCGGGGGGGGCGGGGGGGGGGGGGGGGGGGGGGGACGGGGACGGGACGACTCGCCGGGAAACTCCCTGAAAAACCCGCCACAGATGACGGTGAGAAACTTTTCCGTTAAATCGCGCCCTTCGTCTGTAACGCAAGCTGTTTTCCAGAGACACAAAAGGGTTTGTTGTTACCTCTCAGGATGGCGGACGTGTTGGAAAACTGTCTCTCCTGTTGGCTTCCTCCAGTCAAGGCCGGGAAGATGGGAAAGGCGCCCAGGGCCTTGCTGAGGATCCGAGGGCCTAGGCTGAGAATCCGAACTTTGACATCCCGGTAACAGTGATTAATCAGCCGAAGGTGAACATTGACTTTGGTTTTAATCTTGATTAAACATTTAACCATGACTCCCCGGCAAACACAACTATTCTTAATTTAAAAGAGAAATTAAGAATCTATCCAAATGGTGCGTCCTGCAAGCTACATTTATAAAGCTCTCTGATTAGGTGCTGGACACGCAGTGGGAAGACTGTAGAATGTAAAATCTCCAGCTCTTCAGCAACGCAGACTCATAAATGGCCAGTGAACCAGTGACATCAGACCCCATGTGCTATTTGCAAACGTACTATTTATACCAATGGTGCTTAACGATTTATAAATGATTCTGGTGCCAGTTATCAGGTTTCAGCATAGAAAGGCCACAGACCCTGCACACACGGCTTCCCCTCCTGACATCCTGCGCTGATCCTCAAACACCTATTTAACAATTCGCCCGACTTACTAAATCTACAATTCTAGTGAGGTGATGGTGCTACACAGATCAGTAACTTGGGAACAGATCATGTGATTATTCCTCTCTCAACTGCACCTCATCAACACACACAAATACATTCCTTGATTTAATTGTTGCATCAAATGGAGCTAAGATTCCGTTTTAAAGCTCACAGCCTTATCTTCTGTGGCCATCTGGGATGGCCACGTCCCGATTACAAAATGGACACTTGCAAAGAATGCAGGGAAAATTGGACAATGCTAAGAAACAAGCAGGTGCAAGGTCTGTCTGTTGATTAGAACCTTAAGCTCTCAGACAGGACAGAAACCGCTAAGCAATCTACAGACTAATGAGCCACCTCCGGGGACAAAAGGGAAACATTTAGATACACAATGTTAAGGCAGACTCCCCGGCGCCAGAAGAGGCTAAAACAAAGCAGACCAATGGTCACTAGGACACGCCCGCGATCAGGGAACCACCCCTCTATTGGAGGAAAATCGATACGGATGATTGGGAAAGACACAATTAGGTGAGGCCAAGTTCAAGGCCCGCCCAAAAGCGTGCAAAGCCCTTGTCGGTATAAACGATATTCCCCAAGGGAGAATCTTCCTCCTTTGGCTTTGGCTCTCAGTGAAGAGAGAGACCAGCCTAGCAGCTGCATCAGACCAAGTAAGTCCCAAGTCAACGCACGCTACGAGATAGACGCTCCTAGTTGCTACCCTGTAGCTCAACCCAGCAGCCTCAGACCGAGCAATGGCCATTGTTCCTCTGAGTGGGCACCTGAAACTAAGTCTAGGCTTTAGTAACAGTGGTAGTTTAGTTTGTAGAGTTTATGCATGAGTAGATTTGACTGTGTGTAAATAAATGAGCATTGCTTTTGAACTTACTAACTGGTGCATCGAGTCATTGATCAGTATTCGGTTCTGAACCTTGTGGCGGTGTCGAACGATACCTGGCGACTCTTGAGCAAACGTGATTAAACAGAGCCAAATTAAGAGACAACCAAACATTAGCAACACTTCAAACCCATTTCCATCTCTGTAACCTCCTCCAGCCTTACAACCCTCCGAGGTATTTGCATTTCTCTAATGCTGGTTCCCCTGAGCATCCCCAATTTTAATTATTCCACCCTTGCCAGCGGGCAGCGCACTCACGTCTCAATCAGAAGGTTTGGGGCTCCAGAACCTAACCACAAAAAATCAAGGTTGTAACTCCCAGTTCAGTCCTAAAGGAGTGCCACGCTGTCGGTGGTGCTGTCTTTCAGGTGCACCCTTAAACTGAGGGACGTCAACCCTCTGAGGTGGGCCGGAAAGATCCCATGGCAGTATTCTGCAGAAGCATTCTACCCGGTGTCCTGGCCAATATTTATCCCTTATCAACATCACTGAAATCAATGATCTGATCATCGTTACACTGTGGGAGTTTACAGTGCACTAATCAGTGCTGTTTCCTATTACAACAGTGATTACATTTCAAAAACAGTTCTTCAATGGCCATAAAGCACTCCGAGAAATCCGCTTGTAACTGTAGGAAATGCAGCAGGCAATTTGTGCACAGTAAGATCCCACAAACTGTAACTGAGAAATGACCAGTTAATCGGTTTTAGTGATGTTGGTGAGATAAATATTGTCCAGGACACTGGGGAGGGTACCCCTGCTCTTCCACAGGAAGTGTCGAGGGCTCTTTGACATCCACGTGAGAGGTCAGCTGGAGCCTTGGTTTAACGTTTCATGTGAAGGGGACTTCCAGTGGCGACATGAAGGTGGAGATCGCACGTTTGGGTGGGGGGGGGGGCTTCTACATGAGCTGACCTCAGTGAAGTTGTGATAATTAGAGGATGTTGAAATCCCAAAGAAGAATACAACACGAAGAGGAATGAATGCTAGTCCCTCCGAGGACCCGGGTTCGGTGCGGAGTTCTGTGGGAGGAAAGATGGCGGGAGCAACCTTGCCGGGCGGCACTACGGCCATTACAGTGGACACGCTGGCTGAGGTGGTGGAGTTCGAGCGGCAATTTGCCAAACATTTTGAGCGGCACGGGAAGGAGATGAGAGGAACGCTCAAACAGTTGGTGGGTGACACGCTTGGCCCCGATAAAGGAGGCTCTTGGAAAGACGTCGGAGATGGTGCAGGAGCAAGGACAGGTGTTGAAAAGGGTGGAGGAGGCATTGTCGCAGCACAGCGACCAGCTCACCTTGATGGGTGAGGAGCTGCACAAGGTGGAGGAGATCCCACGTGGCAGACTAGTACAAAAACTAAAATCACATGGGATTCGGGGTGGGCTGGCTAGATGGATACAGAACCGACTTGGTTATAGAAGACAGAGAGTAGCGGTGGAAGGGTGTTTTTCAGAATGGAGATCTGGAGCTAGCGGTATTCCACAGGATCAATGCTGGGACCTCTGTTGTTTGCAGTATATATAAATGATCTGAAGGAAAATGTGGGTAGTCTGATTAGTAAGTTTGCGGATGATACAAAGATTTGTGGAGTTGCTGATGGTGCTGAGGGTTGTCAGAGGATACAACAGGATATAGATTGGAGACTTGGGCACAGAAATGGCAGGTGGAGTTTAATCCGGACAAATGTGAGGTGATGCATTTTGGAGGATCAAATCTCGGTATGAATTATACTGTAAATGGCAGAACCTTTAGGAACATTACCATACAGAGGGATCTGGGGTGCGGGTCCACAGTTCCCTAAAAGTGGCAACACACGTGGCCAAGGTGATTAAGAAGGCATATGGGCATGCTCACCTTCATCAGCCAGGGCTTTGAGTACAGGAGTTGGAAATCATGTGTTGTATAAAATCTTGGTGAGGCCGCATTTGGAGTGTTGCGTGCAGTTCTGGTCACCACATTATTCGAAGTACGAGGACACTTTGGAGAGAGTGCAAAGAAGGTTCACCAGGATGTTGCCTGGCCTCGAGGGTGTGGGCCATGAGGAGAGGTTGAATAAATTCAAATTGTTTTTGTGGGAAAGACGGAGGCTGAGGGGAGACCTGATAGAGGTCTACAGAATTCTGAGAGGCACAGACAGGGTGGATAGTCAGAGGCTGTTTCCAAGGGTGGCAGTGCCAATTACACAGGGCACAGGTTCAAGGTGAGAGGGGGAAAGTTTAAGGGAGATGTGCGTGGTAAGTTTTTCACACAGAGAGTGGTGCCTGGAACGCGCTGCCAGAGGATGTGGTGGAAGCAGGAACATTAGCAACATTTAAGAGGCATCTGGATGGGTCCATGAATAGGGGGGAAATAGAGGGATACGGGCCGAGTAAGGGCAGAAGGTTTTTTTTTTAGTTCGGGCATCATGACCGGCACAGGCTTGGAGGGCCGAAGGGCCTGTTCCTGTGCTGGACTTTTCTTTGTTCTTTAATGTCACGGTGGAGCTGGCAAGAAGGCAGGCGGCCCCCTCAGCGCCTTACGAGAGTAATGTACGGTTTGCAGTGGTCTACCCGGCTAAGCTGAGGGTTACGTTTAACTCCTCAGCTTTGAGATGGCGGAGGAGGCGGAGATGTTCTTGAGGCTGAAGGACTGGGACTGAACTGAGGTAGATATGTTATAGAACCGGATGCTTTGGGGGGGGTGGGGGGGGGGGGGGGTTGGTGGTGTTGGTTAGCGTGTATGGGATGATGTAGAGTTTATGGCAGTCATCCCAAGTCTGGACACACACAAGTTAATTTTAGAGGTGATTTAAATACAATATTGCATCTGAAGACGGATTGATCTAAGTTGCGCTCATTGACCCCTGCGAGGGTGGGCGGGGGGGGGGGGGGGGGGGGGGAGTGATTGCGAGGGTGTTGCCAGCATTTATGAAGTAAATGGGGGGGAGTGGACCCGTGATAATTCTTGTATCCAAGGGGTAGCGAGTATTCCTTTTTTTCTCAAGTACATAATGTGTACTCGAGGATTCACTTCTTTATTACAGGGAGGTCATTGTTGTCGGGGGTGTAGAAAGCGGAATACTTGGCGATTGTCATTTCGGATTATGCTCCGCACTTGGCGGCTGTGATCCTGGAGAGGAGGCCTCCACAGAGGCCGGCATGAGGCTGTTTGTGGATCCGAGTTTTTGTGTGAGCATGGTAACGGTGATTGACGGTTATGTGGGGTTTAATAAAAATAGGGAGGTTTTGCCGTCGGTGGTTTGGGAGGTGCTGAAGGCGGTGGTGAAGGGTGACATCATCTCGTACAAAGCGCAGGTGGATAGGGAGGCAAGAGAGGAGCGACAGCGATTGGTAGACAATGTCTTGGAGGTTGATGGGACGTATGCGGAAGATCCTATTCCGGAGTTGTTGGCCAGTAGAAAGGAACTGCAGATGCAGTTTGACCTTTTGTCTACAGGGAAGGCGGTATGCCAGGTGAGGTGGTAAAGAGTGTGATGTATGAGTACAGGGAGAAGGCCAGTCGCTTGCTAGCAGGACAGCTCCACTGGCATGTGGCCTCCTGATTGTTCAGGTCCGGGATGGGCCGAGGAGGCGCCAGAGTAGGTGAACAGGGCATTTGAGGAGTTTTATAAGAGGCTGTATAGGTCGGACCTTCCGAGGGATGAGTCGGATGTGAGAGAGTTTTTGGAGGGGCTGGAGTGTCCCACAGTGGAGGAGGAGGATAGAGCAGGGTTGGGGGGTCTCACGGTGGGGGATTGAGGTACCCTCAATAATGACGCTTAGAGAGTAAACGGTATAGAAAGCTTTAATAGACTAAGAACTATGCTAGAGCTGAGACATGTGCTAACTGCTGCACAGCCCACAAGGCAGCCCCTTATATATGGCTCACAGATGGGCAGAGCCAGAGGCGGAGTCCCCAGGGTTCCAAGTCCGGTCTTAAATGGGACATCACCTGACATGATGACAAGGCAGTAACCGTTCATCACAGGGATGTAATCATGCTGCTTAAGCATTTTGGGGCTTTTTTGGGATACAAATTGAATTTGGAAAAGAGCGAGTGCTTTCTGGTCTCCCCGCCAGGGGTGGGAGTGGGTTTGGGAGGATTGTCGCTTCATGCGGCGAATACTCACTTCAGGATCTGGGGGTGCAGGTGCCTCGGGATTGGGCCCAGCTCCGTAAATTGAATTTTACGAGCCTGGTGATAGGGTGAAGGCAGATTTGGGCAGTTGGGACAGACTCCCCCTATCATTGGCGGGCTGGGTGCAGCCGGTGAAGATGAATATCTTGCCGCGGTTTATGTTTTTATCCCAGTGTTTACCGATCTTTTTGCCGAAAGCGTTTTTTATGGGGGTGGAAGAGTTGATTTTGTCCTTTGTCTGGGCAGGTGAGGTAGCGAGGCTCCGGAAGACGGTGGTGCAGAGAGGGCGACAGTCAGGGAGGGGGTTTCGGATTCATTATTATTGGGAGGCGAACGGTGAGAAGGTGCGGGGCTGGGGTAGGGCGCCGGAGGCGATGTGGGTGAGGATGGGGGCAGGTTCGTGTAGGGGGTGGGGGTCGCAGGCTCTGGTAACGGCGCCGCTTCCGTTTGCTCCAGAGAAATATTCGGATAATCCGGTGGTGGAGGCCACACTGAAGATATCGAGACAGTTCCGGCAACATTTTAAGTTAGGGGCGGAGTTGAGGCTGACGCCGAGCCGAGAGAATCACATGTATGAGCGACGAGATTGGATGGCACGTTTCCGGGATCGGAGGAGAAAGGGCCAGTGGAAATGAAGGGCGGTTTGCGAGCTTGGAAGAGTTGACGGAGAAGTTTGGGGTTTCATGGGGCCTTTAGGTATATGTAGGTGCGGTACTTTGCAAGGAAGGTTTTCCCGAAGTTTCCGATGATGCTGCCTCCTCGTTGTCGGAGGGGGTGCTGTCGGTGATGGGGTTGGAGCGGGGGGAGGGGGAGGGGGTGCTGTCGGTGATGGGGTTGGAGTGGGGGGGAGGGGGTGCTGTCGGTGATGGGATTGGAGCGGGGGAGGGGGGGTGCTGTCGGTGATGGGGTTGGAGCGGGGGGGAGGGGGTGCTGTCGGTGATGGGATTGGAGCGGGGGAGGGGGGGGTGCTGTCGGTGATGGGATTGGAGCGGGGGAGGGGGTGCTGTCGGTGATGGGGTTGGAGCGGGGGGAGGGGGTGCTGTCGGTGATGGGGTTGGAGCGGGGGGGGGTGCTGTCGGTGATGGGGTTGGAGCGGGGGGAGGGGGTGCTGTCGGTGATGGGATTGGAGCGGGGGAGGGGGGGGTGCTGTCGGTGATGGGATTGGAGCGGGGGAGGGGGTGCTGTCGGTGATGGGGTTGGAGCGGGGGGAGGGGGTGCTGTCGGTGATGGGGTTGGAGCGGGGGGGGGGTGCTGTCGGTGATGGGGTTGGAGCGGGGGGAGGGGGTGCTGTCGGTGATGGGGTTGGGCGGGGGGGGGTGCTGTCGGTGATGGGATTGGAGTGGGGGGAGGGGGGGTGCTGTCGGTGATGGGGTTGGAGCGGGGGGGGGTGCTGTCGGTGATGGGGTTGGAGCGGGGGGGAGGGGGTGCTGTCGGTGATGGGGTTGGAGCGGGGGGAGGGGGTGCTGTCGGTGATGGGGTTGGAGCGGGGGGGGGTGCTGTCGGTGATGGGGTTGGAGCGGGGGGAGGGTGCTGTCGGTGATGGGGTTGGAGCGGGGGGAGGGGGGGTGCTGTCGGTGATGGGGCTGGAGCGGGGGGAGGCGGGGGGGGTGTGCTGTCGGTGATGGGGTTGGAGCGGGGGGAGGGGGGGGGTGCTGTCGGTGATGGGGTTGGAGCGGGGGGAGGCGGGGGGAGGGGGTGCTGTCGGTGATGGGGTTGGAGCGGGGGGGGGTGCTGTCGGTGATGGGATTGGAGTGGGGGAGGGGGGGTGCTGTCGGTGATGGGGTTGGAGCGGGGGGAGGGGGAGGGGGTGCTGTCGGTGATGGGGTTGGAGCGGGGGGGAGGGGGTGCTGTCGGTGATGGGGTTGGAGCGGGGGGAGGCGGGGGGGTGCTGTCGGTGATGGGGTTGGAGCGGGGGGAGTGGGGGGTGCTGTCGGTGATGGGGTTGGAGCGGGGGGAGTGGGGGGTGCTGTCGGTGATGGGATTGGAGCGGGGGGAGGGGGAGGGGGTGCTGTCGGTGATGGGGTTGGAGCGGGGGGAGGCGGGGGGTGGGGGTGCTGTCGGTGATGGGGTTGGAGCGGGGGGGGGGGTGCTGTCGGTGATGGGGTTGGAGTGGGGGAGGGGGGGTGCTGTCGGTGATGGGGTTGGAGCGGGGAGGGGGGGTGCTGTCGGTGATGGGGTTGGAGCGGGGAGGAGGGGGAGGGGGTGCTGTCGGTGATGGGGTTGGAGCGGGGGGAGGGGGAGGGGGTGCTGTCGGTGATGGGGTTGGAGTGGGGGGGGTGCTGTCGGTGATGGGGTTGGAGCGGGGGGAGGGGGTGCTGTCGGTGATGGGGTTGGAGCGGGGGGGAGGGGGTGCTGTCGGTGATGGGGTTGGAGCGGGGGAGGGGGGGGTGCTGTCGGTGATGGGGTTGGAGTGGGGGGGGTGCTGTCGGTGATGGGGTTGGAGCGGGGGGAGGGGGAGGGGGTGCTGTCGGTGATGGGGTTGGAGCGGGGGAGGGGGGGTGCTGTCGGTGATGGGGTTGGAGCGGGGGGGAGGGGGTGCTGTCGGTGATGGGGTTGGAGTGGGGGGGGGGTTCATCTCGCCGATTTATGCTGGTGGAGGATATGGCATATGGAGGGGGTTAAGGCCAAGTGGGACGAGGAGCTAGGGGAGGCACTGGAGGAGGGATTATGATGTGAGGTGTTGTGGAGGGTGAATGCCTCAACCTCGTGTGCGAGGCTGGGGTTAATACAGTTAAAGGTGCTGCACAGGGCGTACCTGACAAGGTCGAGGATGAGCTGGTAGCTTGAGGGGGTGGGGGACACTTTTGGGAGATATTTTGAGGGTCTTTCTCTGGCACCATGTCACCGATCTTACACTTGGAGTCCAGTCCCCATATTTGGAGTGTCAGACCTGCCGGAGCTGCAGAGGAGCAGGGGTGGGGTGGGGGGGGGGATGTTTTCGCCTTCCCCTCGCTGATTGCTCGCAGGCGGGTCGTGTTGAGGTAGAGGTCAGCCTCTCTGCCCAGTGCCTCAGTGTGACCAGGGGATCTGGTGGAGTTCCTGCACTTACAGACAGTGAAGTTCACCTTGTGTTAGAAACTGAATAAAAATGATGCTGTCCAGATTGTCGTTTTTTTCGCATTCAGCAATTTTCTGACAAGCCACAGGTGGACTTTAACTCTACTCCCGTAAACGTGACATTGATTTTCCAGGGTTACACATCAGGGGCGAAATTCTCCGACCCCCGCCAGGTCGGAGAATCGCCGGGGGCTGGCGTGAATCCCGCGCCCGCCGGTTGCCGAAGTCTCCGGCACCGGATATTCGGCGGGGGCGGGAATCGCACCGCGCCGGTTGGCGGGCCCCCCCCCCCCGCTCGATTCTCCGGCCCGGATGGGCCGAAGTCCCGCCGCTAAAATGCCTGTCCCACCGGCGTAAATTAAATCACCTACCTTACCGGCGGGACAAGGCGGCGCGGGCGGGATCTGGGATCCTGGGGGGATCGCGGGGCGATCTGGCCCCGGGGGGTGCCCCCACGGCGCCTGGCCCGCGATCGGGGCCCACCGATCCGCAGGCGGGCCTGTGCCGTGGGGGCACTCTTTCCCTTCCGCCTCCGCCATGGTGGAGACCATGGCGGAGGCGGAAGAGAATCCCTCCACTGCGCATGCGCGGGAATGCCGTCAGCGGCCGCTGACGCTCCCGCGCATGCGCCGCCCGGAGATGTCATTTCCGTGCCAGCTGGCGGGGCGGAAATTCGTCCGGCACCGGCCTAGCCCCTCAATGTTGGGGCTCGCCCTCCAACCGCACCTTTGAGGCGGCGCGATGCCCGTCTGATTTGCGCCGTTTTCGGTGCCGGTCGGCGGACACCGCGCCGTTTCCGGAGAATTTCGCCCCAGGTTTGTGCGTGTCTGATCCCTTAATGTGATAGGAGTGTTTTGCTTCTAATCGACTGGAGCTGTAGTGAGTTGGTCGGTGAACATTTTTAAAAATAGATTCCAGTGAGTGACACTGACACGTGCAACACCACCTGATGGGGATCAGTCTCGATTACAGCGGGCGATTGTCTCTTTAGTTCTGAACACTTGTTCGCAGCCTTCTCGGGAAGCCAGGAGAGGTCCTTTCAGCCAACCATTTGGGGACTGTGAGCTTGTAAATACGGTTCCATGCCAATGCTGTGGTGTATTGTGGGCAGATAGTGGCACAATGGAATTGTCACTAGACTGGAATCCAGAGAGCCAGAGAAATGCCCCTTTAGGGAAGGATATTTGTCGTCCTTACCTAGTCTGGCTTCAGACCCAAAGCAAAGTAGTTGACTCTCAACTGCCTTCGAAATTGGCCGAGCAGTGACTCAGCTCAAGGGCAATTAGACAATAAATGCTGACCCAGCCAGCGACACTCACGTCCCATGGATTAAAGTTTTGAAAAACTATTTAAGGGCGATGGGGTGATGCCCAGGGAGTGTCATCCCCAAGGGTAACATTCTCACTTCTGTGCTGGAGGATCATGGGTTTAAGTCCCATTCCTAAGCTCACCACACCAAATCCAGTCTGACACTCCCGGTGAAAGGTCTTCTGCTTCCCAAGCCGTACCTCGGTGTCGAGGATGATTTGCTAAAAATGAGTTCTCAGGTGACTGAGGAGTCCAAAGCACGACCCACAGTCTCTCAGCGATGAAGCAAGATGCTCAGCTCCTTCCTGGATGCTTTTCCTCCACTTCAGGCAGTCTTGGAGTGGCAAGGTAGCACAGCGGTTAGCAATGTTGCTTCACAGCTCCAGGGTCCCAGGTTCGATTCCCGGCTTGGGTCACTGTCTGTGCAGAGTCTGCAAGTTCTCCCCGGTTTCCTCCCACAAGCCCAGAAAGACGTGCTGTTAGGTGAATTGGACATTCTGAATTCTCCCTCTGTGTACCCGAACAGGCGCCGGAGTGTGGCGACTAGGGGCTTTTCACAGTAACTTCATTGCAGTGTTAATGTAAGCCTACTTGTGACACTAATAAAGATTATTATAATTTTTTGCGGGGGCAGTGGGGGTGTTGCCAGTGGGATGATTCAACCGGTTCAACCACCACCAACCCCTCACGGCCAACATCTGGGACAGCACAACTCAGGACCAGTGGTCGGGAGGCCAAACCCACCCAGGCTCAAAGATAGGGTTAAATGTGCTCCGTCAAACTCAGGAGGGCTCCACCAGGGATACTGCTCTCTCCATTGCAAAGACCTCCTCATGGACCTCCATCGCCTCCATAAAAACACCCCGCAACCCTTGCAACTCAGTCCTGACGACCTACACCACAGAGCCGAGACTTTCAGCAAAACCACCATCCTCAGGGGCAGCCATTATTCATCGCCGCGCACAGCACCGTCAGGACAGCGGCCCGCTCAAAGACAACAGCCACTAACGTCCGGGACCCACCCCCACTCCTTCCAGCTGCCACGCACAAATGATGATTCAAACATTCTCCCTGAGGTCCATGGTGCAGAATGCGAACGAGCAATCCTTGGGACATCGTTAGAATCAGGAAAACGCCGTCACTCCCGAGCTCACATCACGTGTCCCCGAAGGCAGTAATAACCTCATCGTCAATGCTTGCCCTTGTTGACAATAGGTTTTGTCAGGGATGGGAAGTGGTTCACATTGTCCACGGCTTAGTCATGGATTTTGATCACAAAATGCTGATGACCTAGAAAAACGCTCTCGCAGGCAGAATTTAAGGATCGTGGGTCTAGCTGAAAGCACTGAAGGGACGAATGCTACGGAATGTGTGGCTAAAATGTTTGTGAAGCTGGTGGGGGAAGCAAACACTGACTGCCCTCCCGAAGTGGATCGATCTCGTTGGTCGGCGGGAGGGAGACCGAAGGCAGGGCCACGTGCAATCCTTGTGAGGCTGCGCCGACACCTCGTCAAGGAGAAGATCCTGAAATGGGCCAAGGAGACCCGTTAATGTTCCTGGGAAGGCCACGGTATCTTCCAGGGCCTGGGAGCTGAGCTGGCCAAGAGAAGGATTAGTTTTAATAAAAGCCCAAGAAGTTCCTAAAAGAACAAAATTCAATTATGCATGTAACACCCGGCTCGTTTGTGAGTAACATACGACGGGAAGGAACATTACTTAAACACGCAGGATGAGTCGGATACATTTAGAAAATATCTGGTTTGGGGGGCACATGATGACTCTGGTCTTCGGGCGGATTTACCTACAAGACTGAAATGTGGTATTGTTCTCAGGGGGGGGGGGGGGTATTGTTGTTATTGCTGTTGCTGTTCGCTTTACACTGTTTATAAATAGTCAGAAAAGGGGCAGCACGGTGACAGTGGTTAGCACTGCTGCCTCACGGCGCCGAGAACACGGGTTCGATCCCAGCCCCGCGTCACTGTCCGTGTGGAGTTTGCACATTCTCCTCGCGTCTGCGTGGGTCTCACCCCCACAACCCAAAAAGGTGATCAGGGTAGGTGGATTGGCCACTTAATTGGAAAACTGAAATGGGCACTTTAAATTTATAAAAATAAATAAATAAATAGTCATAGTACCTTTTAGTGTTGACCTGTTATTATTCACTAATACTGATTATGTGGAGTGAGAGAGTTTTGAAGTGTTTGCTGTGTTTTTTAATTATTCACTCTGTACTGTCTATATGTAATTATAGAGCCTTATGATATTCACCATTATTACTGTTCACTCCGTATTGTCGATCTGTTTTACAACCTTTCGCTGCCTCGTATGAGGTTCAGATTTTAGAGTCTTAAATATGATTGGCGTTTTGTTAGGTAAGCGGGAAGCGAGGGAGGGATTGCAATGACTTGCGAGTTGAACAGTGCGGGTTAATAGCGATGGGGCAGTCACCCAGCGGGCAGAAATGGATAACGGAAGTGAAGTGGGGGAGGGGGCTGTGATTGTCCACGGGGGGAGGGGAGGGGTTAATCTCTGTGGTTCTTCTTTCTTTAGTTTGGGTGGGGGTAATAAACGGGGGTGGTGGGTATTTCTCTGCGAGAGATGGGGTTGGGGAAGGGGGGGTGGGAAGAGTTGGCTTCGAAGGACTTTTGATGGAGTCACTGCGTGGAGGAGGGGGTGGAGGCAAATACCTTGAGGGGACAAGGAAGATGGGCGAGACGGGGGCCAAGAAAAGCTCATTGAGTTCTGGATGTGGCTGATCAGAGGGAGGGAGGGTGTGTGTGTGTGTGGACCCCACCCCGATCAGACTGATCCCGTGGAATGCGAGATTGAATGCACTGATCAAGAGATCTCGAGTGTTTGTCCACTTGAAATGTTTGAAGGCAGACATGGTGTTTATGCAAGAAACTGACCTTAAGATCAAAGACCAAACCTCATTGAGGAAGTGATTGGTGGGACTCGGGGTGGGACTCGGGGTTGGACTCGAACATGAGAGGAACGGCAGTCCTCATTAGTAAAAGGGTGGGCATCTCGGTGAGCAACATGGTGGGAGTAATTTGGAAGGCACACCCATGGTTTTTGTGAATGTTTATGTCCCAATTGGGACGACACTGACTTTGTGAAGAAGCTATTGGCTAAGGTCCTGGAATTGGATACACATTGGTTGATCATGGGTGGAGATTTCAATGCAGTGATTGATCCTGTGCTGACCGGGAATGGTAGGTTGGAAATATTTGCCGATCGTCGGATCAGATCAGGCACCACACATTCTGGATCTGTGCGTGGAGAAGGAGGTATCTCAGCAACTGCAGGTTAGATGTCGGCTTGCTGGCAGAGGAGGGGGTTTGGGCAAAAACTGAAGCAGCTATGGGTCCCTACACTGAGATCAACACAAATGAAGAGGCCTCACCTTCTATACTTTGGGAGGTGTTGACGGCTGTAGTCAGAGGTCAGCTGATCTCGATTAAGGCTCAGATAATATTGAAAGATAATAATAATCTTTATTGTCACAAGTAGGCTTACATTAACACTGCAATGAAGTTACTGTGAAAATCCCCTGGTTGCCACATTTCGGCGCCTGTTCGGGCACACAGAGGGAGAATTCAGAATGTCCAATTCACCTAACAAGCACGTCTTTCGGGACTTGTGGGAGGAAACCGGAGCACCCGGAGGAAGCCCACGCAGACACGGGGAGAACGTGCAGACTCCGCACAGACAGTGACCCAAGCCGGGAATCGAACCTGGGACCCTGGAGCTGTGATGCAACGGTGCTAACCACTGTGCTATTGTGCCACCCACAGATTTACCATGGCAGGGCTGGACTCAACATACAAGGGGTGGAGGTGACAGGGGATAGAGTGGTGTAGAGAGCTTTCTGTGTAAGGGAGATTTGCAGAACTCGAGGAGCTTGTGAAGGAGTATCACCTCTCAGAGGGGAACAGGTTCTGCTACCTTCAGGTCAAAGAGTTTTGGATAAAGATTCGGCCACTTTTCCCCAGTTGTCACTCTGCTCTTTATACCTTGCTCTCCTGGCTGAACTCTTGCTGTTTATAACCCGCTGCTCAAGCTGAAATCTCTTTATAAACCATTCTCCTCACTGAAGTTCTCTCTTCATACCCCACTCTCCTCATTGAAATCTAGCTCTTCATATGCCATTCTCCTTGCTGAAGTCACTGTCACAGCAGCACGGTGGCACAGTGGTCGGCACTGCTGCCTTAAAGTGCCAGGGACCCAGGTTCGATTCCCAGCTGGGTCACTGTCTGTGCGGAGTCTGCACGTCCTCCCCGTGTCTGCGGGAGTTTCCTCCGGGTGCTCCGGTTTCCTCCCACAGTCCAAAGATGTGCAGGTTAAATGGATTGGCCGTGCTAAATTGTCCCTTAGTGTCCAAGGGGATAGAGTGTGGGTGTGCTTTTTATGGGTCGGTGCAGACTCGATGGGCTGAATGGCCTCCTTCTGCACTGTAGGGATTCTATGATTTATATCTACGCTGCTCTCTTCACAGACGTCTCCCTTTTTGTCCCCAGTTCCCCCACTGACATCTTGTTTTTCATACCTCGCAACCCTCGCCGAAGTCTCGTTCCTTACATCCACTCTCCTTGTAAACTCTCGCACTTCATTCCCTGCTCCCCTCGCTGAAAACTCTCTCTTTTTACAGCGCTCCCCTTACTAAAGTCTGTACCCTGCTGAAGTCTCGCTCTTTCTACCCCGCTCCCCGCACTGACGTATCGGACTTTATTCCCTTCTCTTCTTGCTGAAGCCTTGCTCCTTATAACACGCTCTCCTCAATGAGCTTTCTCTCTCTTTACACACCGCACTTAAGTTTTGTTTGTTACAGCCCTGTTCCCCTCACTGAAGCCTCTCTCTTTATAGTGGCTCTCCTCAGACCTCCGGTGGCGACCATGGAGTGAGTGGTCGCACATTTGGTGGCTCCCGCTCGTGGCGGTTTTTTCGGTCCTTTTCCCTGGTTCACGGGTGGAGGTGCGGTGGAAAAAAGGTGCAGGAGAGAGAGTGGAAGAGATTGACCCTCTTGGTGTATGGAGCCAGAATCGGTCGAAAAAGAGGGACTCAGTCGGTTGGAGCTGGTGCAACGCACGTGGTGATGGCGGAGGAGCAGGGAGCCCTGCCGGCTCAGTGGTCAACGGAGCAGCGGGTGAGCTTCTGGAACGAGAAGTTCACCCAGCAACGGAAGGAGAGTCTGGAGGCCCTGGGCCCGGGCGGTAGATTCGATCAGGGCGGTGGTCGACTGCGTTGAGACGAGGCTGGTGGCCCAGGGTCAGGCGATCCAGAAGATGGAGGAGGTGGCGGGGGAACGCGAGAAGCAACTTGTCAGCGGAGATGGTGCTGATGCGCGATCAGCAGAGGCGGCTCCAGAAATAGGTCGAGGACCTAGAGAACCGGCCACGCAGGCAGAATATAAGGATCGTTGGCCTGCCGGAGGGGAGTGAAGGAGCCGAAGCAGGTGGGTACGTGGGGAGGATGCTGGAGAAGCGGCTCGGAGAGGGTGCATTTGCATGGCCTTTGGAGGCGGATCGAGCGCAGAGGGCGCTAATGAGGAAGTCCCAGGGGAACGAGCCGCTCAGGGCGATGGTGGTGCGGCTGCGTCGGTTCCTGGACAATTATAAGGTGGGCCAGGCAGACGAGGCGCTGTACCTGAGAGGGCAGTGAAATCAGAGTGTGCCAGGACCAGGGTGCAGAGTTGGAGAAGAGGAGATCGAGCGTCAACAGGGTCAAAGTGGCCCTCGACAAGAAGGGGGTGAAGTTTGGGCTACTATACCCGGCACATCTGTGGGTGACCTAAGAAGGCCGAGAATTGTACTGTGGGTCGGCAGAGGAGGGGGTAGAATTTGTCAGAGATAATGGACTGGCAGGAGAAGGTGGACTTTGAACTTTGATGGAGATGCTGTGATCTTGTTATGGTTAATTTATGTTTGGGGCCATTTCTTTCTTTTTCCGGCTTCAGGTTTGTTTTGTGTCCCTTGTGAAGGGACGGGTGGGTAATCTCTTTATTTGGGTTTGGGGAGTGGTTGTTTTTGGTTTGTTTGCACTAATGTTCGGGCAGCGGGGAGGGGAGTCAACATGGGGTAGGATGCTAGGCGCCAGGGTCGGGGGCCGCCTGGCTAGCTGGGCGGGCTAGTACACGGAAGCGCAATGGGGGGTAAGAGGCAGGTCAGTGGGGGGATGGGGTAGGGGCAGCTGCTGGGGGGCTCTGGGGGGGTAGGGGAGGGGGGGGGGACGTACTGCTGACAGGGCTAGGGCTTTTAAGGTGGAAGGGGAGGAGGATCGATGACGGTGGGCACCCGAGGGCGGACCTGGGGAGGTGCGGGATACGGGCCGGAGGTTGGCCTATGAGGGACTATGGTTGATCGGCGCGGGATGGGGTGACCCCCGAACATGCTGGTCACGTGGAACGTGCGAGGATTAAATGGACCAGTCAAGAGGGCTTGTGTGTTCGCACACTTAAAGCGATTAAAGGCGGATGTGGCCATGCTACAAGACACTCACCTGAGGGTAGGAGACCGGATTAGGCTGAGGAAGGGATGGGGAGGGCAAGTGTTTCATTCAGGGTTGGATTTTAAAACAAAAGGGATGGGTTACGATTTTGGTCAATAGGCAGGTGGCGCTCGAGGTGGGAAATAGATTGGCGGGCTCTGGGGGAGGTACATTATGGTAAGAAAGGAAATTGGAGGAGTTGTCAGTGGTGTAAGTCAACATTTGTGCCCCGAACTGGGACGATGTGGAATATATGTGGCGGGTACTGGGGAAGATTCAGGATCTGGAATCTCATCACCTGATTATGGGAGGCTTTAATACGGTCCTGGATCCGAGATTGGACCGGTCGAGTTCGAGGTCGGGTGTCAACTACGGCTAAGGAGCTTCGAGGGTTCATGGAGCACATTGGGGGGGGGGGGGGGGTCTCCATGGAGATTTGGGAGGCCGAGGGCGAAAGAATTTCCGTTTTACTCCCAATGTCACAAGGTGTACCCCTGACTATATTTTCTCGTGATGGATAAGACGTTGTTGGCAGAGGTGGTGGATGTTGAATATTCGGCAATAATGGTGTCGGACCATGCTCCGCACAGGGTGGATTTACGAGTGAGCAAGGTGGCGGGGGGGAGCGCCCGCAATGGAGGCTGGATGTGGGACTGTTAGCGGAGGAAGAGGGGTGTGAGCGGGTGAGGAAGGCCATGTTGATATTAATGACACGGGAGAGGTGTCGGCAGGTACGGTCTGGGAGGCACTGAAGGCAGTGGTCAGGGGGGAGTTTATTTCGATTTGGGCACGCAGGGAGAAGGCGGAGTGGTTGGAGACAGAAAGGCTAGTGGAGGAAATCCTGCAGGTGGTCAGGAGATATGCAGAGGCCCAGGAGGCAGGGCTGTTAAAGGAATGGCAGAGGCTGCAAATTGAGTTAGGGCTGTTAACCACGGGTAAGGTGGTAGGGCAGTTACGAAGGGTGAGGAGGCGGTACACGAATATTGGGAGAAAGTGAGCAGGATATTAGCGCACCAGCTGAGGAAGCAGGAAGCGGTGAGAGAAATTGGGAAAGTGAAGGACACAGGAGGGAACACGATCTTGGACCCAGCGGGGGTGAATGGGGTGTTTAGGGAGTCCGAGAGCAAATTGTATAAGTCGGAACCCCCGGCCGGGGAAGAGGGGATGACAAGGTTTCTGGGAGGGCTGGAGTTCCCGAAGGTGGATGAGGAGCTGGTGGAGGGCTTGGGGGCCGCAATTGAGCTTGTAGAAGTGGCAGAGGGTTGGAGGCAATGCAATCGGGCAAGGCCTCAGGACCGGACAGGTACCCGGTGGAATTCTATAAGAGGTTCTTGGGGATTTTGGGACCGTTGCTGGTAAGGGCCTTCAATGAAGCAAAGGAGTTCGGAGTGCTCCCGCTGACGTTGTCACAGGCGTCGATCTCCCTCATCTTAAAACGGGATAAGGATCCGGAAAACTGGGTCTTAAAGGCCAATCTCCCTGTTAAATGTGGATGCCAAACTACTGGCAAAGATCCTTGCCACAAGGATTGAGGACTGCGTCCCAGGGGTAATTGGGGAGAACAAGAAGGGGTTCGTTGAGGGGCGGCACTTGCCGAGCAACATTAGGAAGTTGCTTAATGTAATTATGATGCTTCCAGAGGGGCGCGAGGTTGAGGTGGTGGTGGCCATGGTTGCAGAGAAGGCCTTTCATCGGGTGGAGTGGGAATACGTATGGGAGGTTCTGGGATGGTTTGGGTTTGGGCAGGGATTTGTGGATTGGGTTCGGTCATTTTACCAGGCACAGGTGGCGAGCGTGCAGTCGAATTGGGGGAGATCGGACTACTTCAGGTTGTACGGGGGACGAGGCAGGGATGTCCACTGTTGTTTGCCTTGGCTATAGAGCTGTTGGCATTGGCATTGAGAGGGTCGAGGGTCTGGCAGGGATAGTATGGAGGGGGTGGAACACAGGGTCCCGCTCTACACGGACAATCTGCTTCTGTACATATCGGACCAGCTGGGGGGAATTGGAGGGATTATGGGGATATAATAAGAGGAACTCGGCCGGTTTTCAGGATACAAACTGAATATGGGTAAGAGTGAGGTCTTTGCAATCCAGCCGAGGGGCAGAAGAGGAGATTGGGTGAGATGCCATTCAAGGTGGTGGGAGGGATATTTGGGGATCGAGGTGCTGAGGGAGTGGGAGCAGTCGCGTAAACTGAATCTGGGTCGGTTGGTGGATCAGATGGGGGGCTTTCGGAGGTGGGATGCGCCCCCGTTGTAATTGGCGGGGCGGGTACAGACAGTTAAAATGACGGTCCACCCGAGGTTCTGTTTGTTTTCCAGAGCCTTCCAATTTTCATCCCCCAGGCATCCTTCAAAAAGGTGAATACAGAGATCTCGGGATTTGTTTGGGCGAGTATAACCCCCCGGGTGAAGAAGGTGCTGCTGGAGCGGGTGTGTGTGTGGGGGGGGGGGGGTTGCTGGCTCTCCTGAATTTCATTAATTACTCCTGGGTGCCGAATATTGTGATGGTCAGGAAGTGGGTAGTGGGGGAGGGGTGGGTATGGGAACGGGTGGAGGCGGCACATGTAAGGGCGCAAGTTTGGGGGCACTGTTAACAGCACATCTGCCATTCTCGTTGGCTCGGTACTTCACACCCCGGTAGTGGTGGCAGCCCTAAGGGCTTGGGGATAGTGGAGGCAGCACATGGGGTTAGAGGGGGGGGTCGGCGTGGTCACTGATATCTGATAAACATTGGTTAGCTCCGGGGGGGGGGGGGGGGGGGGCTGGGGTTTCGGAGGTGGCAGCGGGCAGGGTTCGAGAGATTTGGGGATCTGTTTATTGAGGAGGGTTTCGCGAGCTTGGAGGGGCTGGAGGAGGAGCTTGAGTTGCCGGGGGGGGGGGGGGGGGGGGGGGGGGGCGGAATGGGTTCCGGTATCTGCCGGTGAGGGATTCTGAGCAGGGGTAGGTTTACACCATCCCGCACCTACCTCCCCAGGGGCGACAGGATAAGGTGGTGTTGAGAACGGGAGTATGAGAGGGGATGGTCTCAGAGATCTATAAGGATCTGATGGGGTGGGAGGGAGCCCCGATAGGGGAGGTGAAGAGAAAGTGGGAAGAAGAGCTGGGTGGAGAGTTGGAGGCCGGGTTATGAGAGGAGGCCCTGAGGAGAGTTAATGCATCCTTGTGCGCCAGGCTCAGTCTGATACAATTTATGGTGGTCCACAGGGCACACATGACGGTGGCCCGGATGAGCAGGTTCCTTGAGGAGGTGGGGGATAGGTGTGGGTGCTGTGCGGTGGGAGAGTCCTGCCAACCATGTCCATATGTTTTGGGCATGTCCGAGGCGGAGTGGTTTCTGGCAGAGGTTTGCAGACGTCATGTCAGAGATGTTACAAATGAGGGTCGTGCCGAATCCAGAGGTGGCGATCGTTGGTGTGTCGGAAGACCCGGGAGCCCAGGGGGTGAGAGAGGCCGACGTCCTGGCCTTTTCCTCCCTGCTGGCCCGGAGACGGGTCTTACTAGGGTGGAGGGACTCGGAACCCCCGAAGTCAGGGATGTGGGTTAGCAACATGGCGGGGGTAAAGGGAGGCAGGGGGGAGACGAGTAAGGGCAGGTGGTTGGGGAAGGTGGCATGTTTTGTAAGCCATGTTGGATGGGGATTGTGCCCGAGGGGGTTTGCTCTGTTTTTCTTTTTGTTGAAAATTTGATGTGTAAAATTGTTAAAGTTACGAATGCATCAATAAAATATTTTCTAAAAAAAATAAGTTGCTCTCCTTGTTGAATGCTTGCTCTTTATATTCCGCACCCCTTGCTGAAATCTCGTTCTTTATACCCCACTCTTCAAGCTGATACCTCGCTCCGTATTCCCTGCTCTCTTTGCAGACTCTTGCTCTTCATTCCCCACTCTCGTCGCAGAAGGCTCACTTTTTATCCCCGCTCTCCTCGCTGAAGTCTCACTCTTCATTCCCCGCTCTGCTCACTGATGTCTCGCTCTTTATACGCCCCTCTCCTCGCTTAAGTTTTGCTCTTCATACCCGCCCTCCTCACAGAAGTCTCGCTTTTTATTCGCCATCCCCTCCCTGATATCCCCACTTCATACCCGCTCTCCTCTCTGACGTTTCGCCTTTTACTCCCCACTCTCCTCACTGACGCTTTGCCCTTTATTCCCCTCTCTCCTCGATGACGTTTTGCTCGTTATTCCCCTCTCTCCATAACCCGCTCTCCTTGCTGAAGTCCAGCTCTTTATACCCCACTCTTCAAGCTGAAATCTGACTCTTTATTCTCTGCTCTCTTCGCAGGAAACTCAAATTTAATCTCCCACTCGCCTCGCTGAAGTCTCGCTTTTCACTGCCGCTCTCCTCACTGAAGTCTCACTCTTCACAGCCGCTCTCCTCACTGAAGTCTCACTCTTCACAGCCGCTCTCCTCACTGAAGTCTCACTCTTCACAGCCGTTCTCCTCACTGAAATCTTGCTCTTCACTGTCCCTCTCCTCACTGAAGTCTCGCTCTTCACTACCGTTCTCCTCACTGAAATCTCACTCTTTTCTGTCCCTCTCCTCACTGAAGTCTCACTCTTCACTGCCGCTCTCCTCACTGAAGCCTCTCTCTCTTCACTGCCGCTCTCCTCACTGACATCTCCCTCTTCACTGCGGCTCTCCTCACTGAAGTCTTGCTCTTCACTGCCGCTCTCATCACTGAAGCCTCTCTCTCTTCACTGCCGCTCTCCTCACTGACGTCTCCCTCTTCACTGAAGTCTTGCTCTTCACTGCTGCTCTCATCACTGAAGTCTCTCTCTCTTCACTGCCGCTCTCCTCACTGACGTCTCCCTCTTCACTGCCCCTCTCCTCACTGAAGTCTTGCTCTTCACTGCCGCTCTCCTCACTGAAATCTCGCTCTTCACTGCCGCTCTCCTCACTGACGTCTCCCTCTTCACTGCCGCTCTCCTCACTGAAATCTCGCTCTTCACTGCCGCTCTTTTCACTGAAGTCTCGCTCTTCACTATCCCTCTTTTCACTGAAGACTCGCTCTTCACTGCCGGTCTGCTCACTGATGTCTCGCTCTTTATACACCCCTCTCCTCGCTTAAGTTTCGCTCTTCATACCCGCCCTCCTCACAGAAGTCTCGCTTTTTATTCGCTATCCCCTCCCTGATATCCCCACTTCATACCCGCTCTCCTCTCTGACGTTTCGCCTTTTATTCCCCACTCTCCTCACTGACGCTTTGCCCTTTATTCCCCTCTCTCCTCGATGACGTTTTGCTCGTTATTCCCCTCTCTCCATAACCCGCTCTCCTTGCTGAAGTCCAGCTCTTTATACCCCACTCTTCAAGCTGAAATCTGACTCTTTATTCTCTGCTCTCTTCGCAGGAAACTCAAATTTAATCTCCCGCTCGCCTCGCTGAAGTCTCGCTTTTCACTGCCGCTCTCCTCACTGAAGTCTCACTCTTCACTGCTGCTCTCCTCACTAAAGTCTCCCTCTTCACTGTCCCTCTCCTCACAGAAATCTCGCTCTTCACAGCCGTTCTCCTCACTGAAATCTTGCTCTTCACTGTCCCTCTTCTCACTGAAATCACGCTCTTCACTGTCCCTCTCCTCACTGAAGTCTCGCTCTTCACTGCCGTTCTCCTCACTGAAATCTCACTCTTTTCTGTCCCTCTCCTCACTGAAGTCTCACTCTTCACTGCCGCTCTCCTCACTGACATCTCCCTCTTCACTGCGGCTCTCCTCACTGAAGTCTCGCTCTTCACTGCCGCTCTCATCACTGAAGCCTCTCTCTCTTCACTGCCACTCTCCTCACTGACGTCTCCCTCTTCACTGCCCCTCTCCTCACTGAAGTCTCGCTCTTCACTGCCGCTCTTTTCACTGAAATCTCACTCTTCACTGCCGCTCTTCACTGCCCCTCTCCTCACTGAAATCTCGCTCTTCAATGTTGCTCTCCTCACTGAAGTCTCTCTCTTCACTGCTGCTCTCCTCACTGAAATCTCGCTCTTCACTGCCGCTCTCCTCACTGAAATCTCGTTCTTCACTGCTGCTCTCCTCACTGAAATCTCACTCTTCAGTCGCTCTCCTCACTGAAATCTCGCTCTTCACTGTCGCTCTCCTCACTGAAATCTCGCTCTTCACAGTCCCTTGCCTCACTGAAGTCTCTCTCTTCACTGCCGCTCTCCGCACTAAAGTCTCGCTCTTTATACACCCCTCTTCACGCCTTGCTTTTTATTCTCCATTCCCCTCCCTGACATCCCTCGCTTCATACCCCGCTCGTCTCGCTGACATTTTGCTTGTTATTCCCCGCTCTCTTCACTGAAGACCAGCTCTTCATAGCCCACTCTTCAAGCTGAAATCTGGATCTTTACTCCCTGCTCTCCTCACCAAAGTCTCTCTCTTTATTCCCTGCTCCCCTCACTGAAGTCTCGCTCTTTATACCCCACTCTCCTTGCTGAGGTCCCGCTCTTTATTTCTCGTTCTCCTCGCTAAAATTTTGCTCTTTACTGCTACGCTCCTTACTGAAGTTTTGCTCTTTATCCCCCCTCTTTGTACTGAAGAGGACCTCTTTATCCCCCCCCCCCTCCTCACTGAAGTCTCCTTCTTTAAATCCACTCTCCTCACTGAAATCTCGCTCTTCACTGCCGCTCTCCTCACTGGAGTCTCACATCCCGTATTGATTTTTTAAAAAAATCTGTTGGTGTTGAGTTTCTCTGAGTTATATCAACATGATCTAATATGCTCATCTTGAAAAATCAATTATTTTATCATTGCCAGGTGGCACAGAATCCTACCATCACTGAAAAGAGAGACAGGCTGTCAAAGCTTTTCATCTTACACTCATCAGGACAAACACAAGAATGCCAAAGTTCAAATAACCACAACAATTTCCACTACAGGAGAATATGGTCCTGATTGGATGACAAGTCAACTCTGGTTGGCCAAGGTGTTGCCATGGACAAAACAACGGGGAACTATAGGCTCTCCAAACTCCTGAGTAATTCTGAGAAATTGCAAGGCTTGATCATATTCCTTTTGTTTGCAGAGAATGGGTCTGTGTGTATGAATGTGTGTCACTTGTGGAAAGTGAAAATGAGCCACAATTACTTTAAATTAAGTTCAGATGAATTCAAAATTCAGCCAATTGATCGACACAGGGAACGTGTGATCTGTACTTAGCACTCAATTGAAACAGCTGATTGGCTGTTATCTGAACATATTTTCAGCTTACATTAGTTCAAATCTGACACTTTGAGACCCCATTTTTCTCAATAATTGAATGCAATTGATTACACTGCCTGATGACCCCCGATGAGCGATTTCATTCCTAGATTTATGCAAATGGATGGAGCGGAATTTAAGTAGGGTCCCAGTAAAATCCGGTGCAAAGCAGCACGGTAGCACAGTGGTTAGTACAGTTGCTTCACAGCTCCAGGGTCCCAGGTTCGATTCCCGGCTTGGGTCACTGTATGTGCGGAATCTGCACGTTCTCCTTGTGTCTGCACGGGTTTCCTCCGGGTGCTCCGGTTTCCTCCCACAGTCCAAAGACATGCAGGTCAGGTGGATTGGCCATGATAAATTGCCTTTTGTGTCCGAAAAGGTTAGGTGGGGTTACTGGGTTACAGGGATAGAGTGGAGGCGTGGGCTTAAGTAGGGTGCTCTTTCCAAGAGCCGGCGCAGACACGATGGGCCGAATGGCCTCCTTCTGCACTGTAAATTCCATGAAGTTCTGATACACTTTCCCAATTGTGCCTCCGCAGTGGAAACACACAGTCCGGACCTCTGTGCCAATCTTGTTGATCCAGGGCTTTGTCCCTCATTCTAACCTGGTCCAAACAGACCTTACCTTCCATGATGGAGATATGCACTGCTCTCCTGCGAGTCCTTGGCACACTGCTCAATCTCGACCCATGAGAGATGGAAGGGCAACTGCGACTGGGGACCAGACCCGACCTGTGGAGGGGGAGACACAAGCTCATGTTGAAGGAGTTTTATTACAACTGGTTCATGAATGTCAATTGGCAGAACTGCATGGTGTGTTTGAATGTTCATACCCCAACACTCGTATAATAGTCGTTATTGGTTAATCATGGTTAGTGCTGCCCAAGAGTGGTTACTTCAGGGTAGGGGCTTTCATTGGGGGGGGGTTAATGAAACCCCTGTAAAGTTAATGGTGGATAACTGGAGCATAACAATAGATACTACAGAAATGGCAGCCACTGTGGGTTAATACAATTATAGTAGGTTAATGGTTGTTACTTGGGCTAATGGTAGTTGGGCTAACGGTAGTGACTATGAGTTATTGATAGCTTCTATGAACCAATTACTTCACCCTAACAACGGTTAATATGACAGGTGGTGAAAGAGTTTGAAGTTGACGATGAGTGAAGCAGTTCCTAATATCTGAGCTTTAACTGACATGGGGGAGATGTGCAGAGGGTAAATAGTGAACAGCAACCAGGAAATTAAAGAGATCTCAAAGCAGAAGAGCACAGAGGAGGGAATGGGTAAAAGGATATCGCAGAATGAAGCAACAGACAGGGGACCCAGAGGGATCAGAGAATAAGGACAGGAAATGAAATGAAATGAAAATCGCTTATTGTCACAAGTAGGCTTCAAATGAAGTTACTGTGAAAAGCCCCTCGTCGCCACATTCCGGCGCCTGTTCGGGGAGGCCGGCACGGGAATTGAACCGTGCTGCTGGCCTGCCTGAGTCTGCTTTCAAAGCCAGCGATTTAGCCCTGTGCTAAACCAGCCCCTGGACGTGATCGTATCACCCAGAAGAGCACACAGGCCATACCATAGCAATGCAAACATATCAAAGAGAGCATGGACTGTATTAAAGACAGAATAGAGGATGTAATAATAATCGCTTATTGTCACAAGTAGGCTTCAATGAAGTTCCTGTGAAAAGCCCCTAGTCGCCACATTCTGGCGCCTGTTCGGGGAGGCTGGTACGGGAATTGACCCCGCACTGCTGGCCTTGTTCTGCATTACAAGCCAGCTGTTTAGCCCACTGTGTAGAGGGTGAATGGAAATGGTGATGAAACAGGCAGCTTTCTCCCTGGAGTTTCTTGTTCAGACTGCACGCAGGTTTCTCAAATGGTTCTTTAACGTGGAGTCACTCAACATTCTTACCTGTGGATTTCTGGGGGGCTCCTTTTAATCTTTGCACTCGACTCGATCACTTCCTTTGCGACTTTTCCACTGAAAGCAGAAACAATGGAGCCACAAAGACAGTCAGTGGATGAGAACAATTAGACACTAATTCCTTCTATCTTTGACCTGTTACATTGCGAAACGTAGCGATACAGCCACTCATCATCCCCTGGAATTATCCTCGGGCGCAGAATGAAGAGGCACATCCTGTATATTTGCAGATGGAGATCTGTGCAGGACTAATCAACCATATCACAATAATTGCCTTCAATTACCTCTATGCTTAACTAAACAGCTTCCAACAGCCATTTGTAACTAATGCCAGTTAAATGTCATTGCGAAAGATGCAATGAGATTCTTCCAGTTGCAAAGCAATTAGGAGATGTCATTTTATTTTATGGCTGAATTGCCAATTGCACGTTCTCAATTTCCACCCAGCCCTCCATCCTTAACTTCTATCCCTGAAAGTTGCCACCCAGGTTGAGAGGGTTGTTAAGAAGGCGTACGGTGTGTTAGCTTTTATTGGTAGAGGGATTGAGTTTCGGAGCCATGAGGTCATGTTGCAGCTGTACAAAACTCTGGTGCGGCCGCATTTGGAGTATTGCATGCAATTCTGGTCGCCGCATTATAGGAAGGATGTGGAAGCATTGGAAAGGGACTTGAGGCTGTTTTCGTTCGCGAGAAGAAGGTTAAGAGATGACTTAATTGAGGCATACAAGATGATCAGAGGCTTAGATAGGGTGGACAGTGAGAGCCGTTTTCCTCGGATGGTGATGTCTAGCACGAAGGGACATAACTTTAAATTGAGGGGAGATAGATATAGAACTGGGGCGAAATTCTCTGGAAACGGCGCGATGTCCGCCGACTGGCGCCCAAAACGGCGCAAATCAGTCGGGCATCGCGCCGCCCCAAAGGTGCGGAATGCTCCGCATCTCTGGGGGCCGAGCCCCAGCCTTAAGGGGCTAGGCCCGCGCCGGACGAATTTCCGCCCCGCCAGCTGGCGGAAAAGGCCTTTGGTGCCCCGCCAGCTGGCGCGGAAATTACATCTCCGGGTGGCGCATGCGCGGGAGTGTCAGCGGCCGCTGACGGCATTCTCGTGCATGCGCAGTGGAGGAAGTCTCTTCCGCCTCCGCCATGGTGGAGAACGTGGCGAAGGCGGCAGGAAAAGAGTGCCCCCACGGCACAGGCCCGCCCGCGGATCGGTGGGCCCCGGTCGCGGGCCAGGCCACCGTGGGGTCACCCCCCGGGGCCAGATCGCCCCGCGCCCCCCCCCAGGACCCCGGAACCCGCTCACGCCGCCTTGTCCCGCCGGTAAGGTAGGTGGTTTAATCTACGGCGGCGGGGCAGGCATTTTAGCGGCGGGACTTCGGCCCATACGGGCCGGAGAATCGCGGGGGGGGGGCCGCCAACCAGCGCGGCTCGATTCCCGCCCCCGCCGAATATCCGGTGGTGGAGAATTCGGCAACCGGCGGGGGCGGGATTCACGCCAGCCCCCGGCGATTCTCCGACCCGGCGGGGGGTCGGAGAATCTCACCCCAGATGTCAGAGGTAGATTCTTTACTCAGAGAGTAGTAAGGGTGTGGAATGCCCTGCCTGCAACAGTAGTGGACTCGCCAACATTAAGGGCATTTAAATGGTCATTGGATAGACATATGGACGATAAGGGAATAGTGTAGATGGGCTTTAGAGTGGTTTCACAGGTCGGCGCAACATCGAGGCCGAAGGGCCTGTACTGCGCTGTAATGTTCTATGTTCTTTACAGAGGCTCATAGACAACATCAAAGCCTGTGAGGAGGTTAGTGTCTTAACTCCCTGCAACAGTGACCATCAGCCTGCGCTCCAAACTAGTCAACCAACTGGCCGAATGGGAATGTCTGCTGGTCATTCTGGTCCAAATATTGATCATTTAAAACCCAAATTATTGTGTTCTTTTCTCTGCAGAGATTGTTCGATCTGGCCTTCCTTCCATTCTTGTGCCTAAATGAAGTGTTAGTTTTCAGTAGCCTCTACTTACTCTGACTATTTACCTGTATCGAAACCGACTTCCTTTGAAGAACAGATTGCTGCTCGAAACCGTCCGAACTTGACTGGATTTTCAAATCTGGGTCAAGGGCAGAAAAGAGCATAAAATGTTTAAATCCACTGCAGCCATGCCAAATCCTCAACCCCCCCCCCCCCCCCCCCCCCCCCCCCCCCCCCTCCTTGAGAGCACCAACTCCCACCATCCCCCGTCCACAATTGGCTCTATCACTCAAACACATCCTGTAAAATAGCCTCATTAATGTGGTAGGAAGCTCCTAAACTGCTCCACAGGAGGGTTGTAAAGGAAAATGTGGCACTGAGACACACGCAGAGAAATATTAGGACAGGAGTTGGTCAAAGAGGTAGGTTTTCAGAAGCATCTTAAAGGATGAGAGAGAGATGAGGAGAGCTATGGGGAGGGAGTTCCATAGAATCATAGAATTTACAGAGCAGAAAGACGCCATTCGGCCCATCGAGTCTGCACCGGCCCTTGGAAAGAGCACCCTACTTAAGCCCACACCTCCACCCTATCCCTGTAACCCAGTAACCCCACCTAACCTTTTTTGACACTAAGGGCAATTTAGCGCGGCCAATCCACCTAACCTGCACATCTTTGGACTTGTGGGAGGAAACCGGAGCACCCGGAGGAAACCCACGCAGACACGGGGAGAACGTGCAGACTCCGCACAGACAGTGACCCAGGGGGGAATGGAACCTGGGACCCTGGCGCTGTGAAGCAACTGTGCTGACCACTGTGCCCCCTGGGGTCCAGGCCAAGGCTGCCAATGATGGAGGGATTAATGTCAGGGATGCTTGAGAGGCCAGAACTGGAGGAGAGGAGGGAACGTGGAGAGTTATAGGACTGGAGGAGATTACAGAAAAAGGGAGGGGGAAACGCCAGGGAGGAATCTGGAAACAAGGGTTGAGGCATTGCTGGGTCAGGAGTCAATGTAAGTCAGGGAACACAGGAGTGATGAAGGAACATGACTTGGTACGAGCTTGGACATGGGCAGAGAGTTACAGATGAGCTCAAGGTTACAGAGGGTGTAGGTGACTGATTGGGCTATTATTGGAACAGTCAAGTTTGAAGCTAACAAAGGAATGGATGTGGGTTTCAACAGCAGATACCGGGCATTGGTGGGACCACATCTCAAATACTCTATGCAGTTTTGGTCTCCTTATATAAGGAAGGATGTAAATACTTTGGAGATAGTTCAGAGGAGGTTCACTAGAATGAGCGGGTTGTCTTATGAGGAAAGGTTGGACAGATTGGGCCTGTTCCCACTGGAGTTTAGAAGAGTGAGGTGTCATGTGATTGAAGCCTATAAGGTCCTGAATGGTCTCGACAAGGTGGACGTGGAAAGGATGTTTCCTCTTGTAGGTGTCATGTGAGAGTACCTTTAAGAAATGGGTGTTTAAGAAATGTACCTTTAAGAAATGGAGCTGCTTATGTTACTGGAGTGATGTCAGAGTGTGGGTGGAGCTGAGCTCTACTTCTGCTTTTTAGTTTCAATTTGATAAAAGCTTGGGTGTGTGTATTTTTTTCAGTGAGCTGCATCTGAAGTTTAAACAAAGAGCTGTACTGTTGATCTCTGCCATCCAAAGACTATCTATGGATTATTTGGTGAACCCAGAACTGTAAAAGGTCTCAGTATTGAATGTAAACCTAATGTGCTCCTGTCTGAAGGTTCATTAAGTCTTTTGGATGTTAAAAGGACAGCTTACAGGGTTACTTAGAGTTGTCGTCTTTGGGGATGTGTTTGAATTAATGGTTGCTTAGATGTTCACTGTTTGTTTTAAAAAAGGTTAACTTGCGTTCATAGAATAAACATTGTTTTGTTTTAAAATATACTTGTCCATTTCTGAAGTATCACACCTGTAGAGTGGGCCGTGTGCTCCCCATACCACAATCTATTAAAAGTTATGGGTCAGGTGAACTGCATGATACACTTTACGGTTCTCTAAACCCTGGCCCATAACATAGGTTAATCCAGAACCAGGGGGATGGTCCTTTAGGGCAGAGATGAGAAGAATTCCTTTCTCTCTGAGGTTTGTGCGAATTTAGAACTCTCCCCCTCAGAAGAAGGCAGAGGCGGGGTCACTGAATAGTTTTAAGGTGGAGGTAGATAGATTCTTGTTCGACAAACGGAAACAAATGTTATCGCGCTAGATGGAAATGGGGAACTTTAAACGCAAACAGAACAGCCATGGCCATATTGAATGCGGAGCAGACTCGAGGGGCTGAATGGCCTACTTCTGCTCCTATTTCACATGTTCACATGCTCGTATGAGTTGAGGTGGGGCACGGGGGGGTGATGTTACAGAGATGGAAGCAGGCAGTATTGCTGATGAGGGCACTAAGGAGCTGGCAGGTCAGCTCAGGGTTAACTAAGACCCCAAAGCTTGAACATTTCGTAAACCCATGATAGCAATGTTAATGCACACACAGAACAGTATCTATTTTATATAACTTACTGCATTCATGGCAGGGGTACGCTGCCTGAAGGCAGGTAATTGTCTCCTGATGCTTCACCCTGAGCCGTATATCTTGGCAGTTTTAGACCGTGATGGTTGTCTTTGATGTCCGCTCTTGGGGGCAGGAGGGCGAGGGGGCAGGAGGGCAAAGGGGCAGGAGGGCGAGGGGGCAGAAGGGCAAAGAGGCAGGAGGGCGAGGGGGCAGGAGGGCAAGGGGGCAGGAGGGCGAGGGGGCAGGAGGGCGAGGGGGCAGGAGGGCGAGGGGGCAGGAGGGCGAGGGGGCAGGAGGGCAAAGAGGCAGGAGGGCGAAGAGGCAGGAGGGCAAAGAGGCAGGAGGGTGAGGGGGCAGGAGGGCAAGGGGGCAGGAGGGCAAGGAGGCAGGAGGGCAAAGGGGCAGGAGGGCAAAGGGGCAGGAGGGCAAAGAGGCAGGAGGGCGAGGGGGCAGGAGGGCAAGGAGGCAGGAGGGCAAGGGGGCAGGAGGGCAAGGGGCAGGAGGGTGAGGGGGCAGGAGGGCGAGGGGGCAGGAGGGCGAGGGGGCAGGAGGGCGAGGGGGCAGGAGGGCGAGGGGGCAGGAGGGCGAGGGGCAGGAGGGCGAGGGGGCAGGAGGGCGAGGGGGCAGGAGAGCAAAGAGGCAGGAGGGTGAGGGGGCAGGAGGGCGAGGGGGCAGGAGGGCAAGGGGGCAGGATGGAGGGGGCAGGAGGGCGAGGGGGCAGGAGGGCAAAGGGGCAGGAGGGCGAGGGGGCAGAAGGGCAAAGAGGCAGGAGGGCGAGGGGGCAGGAGGGCAAGGGGGCAGGAGGGCGAGGGGGCAGGAGGGGGCAGGAGGGCGAGGGGGCAGGAGGGCAAAGAGGCAGGAGTGCGAGGGGGCAGGAGGGCAAAGAGGCAGGAGGGCGAAGGGGCAGGAGGGCAAAGAGGCAGGAGGGTGAGGGGGCAGGAGGGCAAGGGGGCAGGAGGGCAAGGAGGCAGGAGGGCAAAGGGGCAGGAGGGCAAAGGGGCAGGAGGGCAAAGAGGCGGGAGGGCGAGGGGGCAGGAGGGCAAGGAGGCAGGAGGGCAAGGGGGCAGGAGGGCAAGGGGGCAGGAGGGCAAGGGGGCAGGAGGGCAAGGGGCAGGAGGGTGAGGGGGCAGGAGGGCGAGGGGGCAGGAGGGCGAGGGGGCAGGAGGGCGAGGGGGCAGGAGGGCGAGGGGGCAGGAGAACAAAGAGGCAGGAGGGTGAGGGGGCAGGAGGGCGAGGGGGCAGGAGGGCAAGGGGGCAGGATGGAGGGGGCAGGAGGGCGAGGGGGCAGGAGGGCGAGGGGGCAGGAGGGCGAGGGGGCAGGAGGGCGAGGGGGCAGGAGGGCGAGGGGGCAGGAGGGCGAGGGGGCAGGAGGGCGAGGGGGCAGGAGGGCGAGGGGGCAGGAGGGCAAAGAGGCAGGAGTGCAAAGAGGCAGGAGGGCGAGGGGGCAGGAGGGCGAGGGGGCAGGAGGGCGAGGGGGCAGGAGGGCGAGGGGGCAGGAGAGCAAAGAGTCAGGAGGGCGAGGGGGCAGGAGGGCGAGGGGGCAGGAGGGCGAGGGGGCAGGAGGGCGAGGGGGCAGGATGGAGGGGGCAGGAGGGCGAGGGGGCAGGAGGGCGAGGGGGCAGGAGGGCGAGGGGGCAGGAGGGCGAGGGGGCAGGAGGGCGAGGGGGCAGGAGGGCGAGGGGGCAGGAGGGCGAGGGGGCAGGAGGGCGAGGGGGCAGGAGGGCGAGGGGGCAGGAGGGCAAAGAGGCAGGAGTGCAAAGAGGCAGGAGGGCGAGGGGGCAGGAGGGCGAGGGGGCAGGAGGGTGAGGGGGCAGGAGGGCGAGGGGGCAGGAGGGCAAAGAGGCAGGAGTGCAAAGAGGCAGGAGGGCGAGGGGGCAGGAGGGCGAGGGGGCAGGGGGTGAGGGGGCAGGAGGGCGAGGGGGCAGGAGGGCGAGGGGGCAGGAGGGCGAGGGGGCAGAAGGGAGAGGGGGCAGGAGGGTGAGGGGGCAGGAGGGCGAGGGGGGCGAGTGGGCAGGCAGAGGTATCAGCCAGAATTGAACGCATGCTGTTGTGTTATTATGAACATCGCTCTCGCCAACTGAGCTAACCACCCACCCTAATGATCACTAAAGAAGAAATATTCTAGTCATTTTCCATGGTGACATTAGAGGAACATTCTTTTTGAAAACATTTATGATATGGAGGGATCCGGGTTATTTTCCTTCTTTAACACGTCCACATCGCCCGTCCGCAATAGATTCAAATGTCAGCTGCAGCTTTAGTGACTGGTTCTCTCACCTCTGACCCAGAAGGCTCCACTCCAGAGACAGGAACACAAATCCCAGACTGACCCCCTCAGCGCAGTAGCGAGGGAGTGCCAGACTGTCTGTGTTCCTGCCTCCGACTGAGCCCACAGTCAATGTCCTGACTGCACTCCAAACACACATTTCAAAGCAAAACACCCAAGGTGGCAAATTGTTAAACATAAAGAAAAATTCAATCTGTGGCCTGGTAATTATTCCTCCTGTGGTGATGGGCATCAATGTAAATGCATGTAGCTAGCTAGACACCAGAGGGAGCACCGGAGACATCGCACACACACTCAACCAATAGATCAGTTAGATAGGACACGACCAATGGACATTCACGATACACAAGGAGGTGACACGACCACAGGGGGGCATTACACCAACCCATATATAAAGGACACCACACACATGATCTGCCTCTTTCCAGTGGAGACAGTCAGTGAGTAGAGACACAGGGTTGATTCAATATTAGACCCACCACGTGGATTGCAGCAACTGGTTAGTCAGTCTGGGTAGCTATAGGAGGATTAGCAGTAGTGTCGAACCCAAGTAATAGAAGTGTAAATAGTTTAATAAACGTGTTGAAGTTATCTCCACGTCTGAACCTTCCTTTGTCAAGTGCACCACAAGGAAGCCGCTTATGTTACACCTACAACATGACAAATTACCTCCCTACACCACGTCGCTGGTCAATTCAGCAACCACCTCACCCACGCAGAGTGGTTGCAATGTGAATGTCACAGCTACAGGGAGTGGGTGAGGTGAATACCATAGATGTATTTAAGGGGAAGCTGGCTAAACGCATGAGGGAGACAGGAATAGGGGGGAATGAAGTCAGGAGGGAGGAGCACCAGAGTGGACCAGTTGGATTGAACGGTCAGTTTCCGTGCTGTAATTAACCTGTAATAAACGGCACTCACTTGTAAAAAGCTTGGTTTTCCACCCCACACTTCCACAGATGTTTGCAAGCCTCGGGTGTTGGTGCAAAGTAGGTCAAAATAATCTTTGATTCCTGATAACGGAATAGCACAAAAGAAAAATCACTGGTTAAAAGACCCCAAGAAAAGAATTCTGATCTCACCCACCCCAGCCTGAATAATTTCACACAGCGCAGGAATGCTCGGAAAGGAGGTCCTGATGTCTGAGAGAGGAAGCGAGGTTATCACATGAGGGACAAAGGAATAGAAGGACGTGCTGACTGGCTGAAATGAAGCACGGCGGAGGAGGCTCACCTGGAGCATAAACAGCAGCATCGACCAGTTGGGCCGAATGGCCTGATTCTCTGCTGTACATACCATGCAATCTGGACCCTTTATCATTGCTGGGTCAAAATCCTGGAACTCCCTCCCTAAGAGCACTGTGGGTGTACCTACCCCGCATGGACTGCAGCGGTTCAAGAAGGCGGCTCACCCACCACCTTTTCGAGGGCAATTGGGCATTGGGTAATAAATGCTGCCCTGGCCAGTGACACCCACATCCCAAGAATGATAATGTTTGAAATACTAAATATAATTCTGGTTGGTCCATTGAGTCAGATATTGAATATCGTAGAATCATAGAATTTATGGTGCAGAAGGAGGCCATTCGGCCCATCGAGTCATCACCAGCCCTTGGAAAGAGCACGCCTCCCCCTAGCCCCGTAACCCAGTAACCCCACCTAACCTTTTTGGACACTAATGGGCAATTTAACATGGCCAATCCACCCAAACCTATCTTTGGACTGTGGGAGGAAACCGGAGCACCCGGAGAAAACCCACGCAGACACGGGGAGAACGTGCAGACTCCGCACAGACAGTGACCCAAGCCGGGAATTGAACCTGGGATCCTGGAGCTGTGAGGCAGCAGTGCTAACCACTGTGCTACCGTGCCGCCCGTTATAAAACCTACTGATCTCATAAGGTGAATGCCTAAATATTTTGGCAGTGATTAGCTGATGAACTATATTAACATTTGAAATCGATTTTTAAACATTTACCTCTTTCTGAATTGCATATAAATTAAATGTTTTCCCTTCAAACTTCATCTTGCTGACATCAGTCCTGAAAGGAATGTGATAATGGCGTGTTAATTGGAGCATTTTGGACTTCACTCTATCTGCAAATAGATTTTAATTCACATCAGTGATGTTCACAAAGATTCACAACTTTTTGGAGAAGGATCTTTTGACTTCACTTCTGAAGCAGTCAACGTGAAGTCTAAATTATTGTTGGATTTGTTTATTGTCACGTGTACCGAGGTACAGTGAAAAGTATTTTCTTGCGAGCAGCTCAAACAGATCACTTAATACATGAATCATAGAACCATAGCATTTGCAGTGCAGAAGGAGGCCATTCGGCCCATCGTGTCTGCACCAGCCCTTGGTAAGAGCACCCTCTTTAAGCCCCACGCCTCCACCCTGTCCCCGTAACCCAGTAACCTCATCTAAGGGGCTGGTTTAGCACACTGGGTTAAATCGCTGGCTTTTAAAGCAGACCAAGGCAGGCCAGCAGCACGGTACAATTCCCGTACCAGCCTCCCCGAACAGGTGCCGGAATGTGGCGACTAGGGGCTTTTCACAGTAACTTCATTTGAAGCCTACTTGTGACAATAAGCGATTTTAATTTTTCATTTTTCATAACCACTTTGGACACTAAGGGCAATTTAGCGCGGCCAATCCACCTAACCTGCACATCTTTGGACTGTGGGAGGAAACCGGAGCACCCGGAGGAAACCCACGCACACACGGGGAGAACGTGCAGACTCCGCACAGACAGTGACCCAGCCGGGAATCGAACCTGGAACCCTGGAGCTGTGAAGCAACTGTGCTATCCACTGTGCTACCGTGCTGCCCAAATGAATATAAAATAAAAAGAAAATACTTAATAGGGCAACACAATGTCCACAATGTAAATACATAGACACCAGCCTCGGGTGAAGCATACAGGAGGAGTGCCGTAGTCATTCGGGTGGGACACTGTTGGCGGGTGGAGTCCTGAATGGTTCAAAGTGTTTCAGTGTTTCCCACAGAGGGACACATCAACTATCAGGCTCCATGTATTTTTGCAGATTGCTGTGGTCTCCATACAATCAGTTAGTGATAACAGTTCGACCGTCGCCGTCTCCACATTGGGCTGGATTTGATTCAGTCCATCATCGTGGGAACCATGGCAACCAGGCCCCATGTGAGACTCCCCAATTAAGTCAGAGGGTGGAAGGGGCTGGCATGTATCACTGGCCAGCGTCAATTAGATTCATTAATGAGTCAATTGACAACCATCATACCTGAGCCCACTGCGATTCAGTCATGGCTCGAGGATTTGACAGGAACTACGCAGAATGTCACCTCGGAATGTCACCCAGCGAACGTTATTGGATTTACCAGCAGCCCCCTGGGGGGGAAAGGCCTTCATTATCAAACACTCAGGTGACCCAACTTAGGGAAAAGGGACCTGCTACTGAAAGCTACACCCTGTCCTTGCCTCCAACCCTCCTTGCCCCCTCTCCTGTGACACCCACCATGTGACCCCCCCCTGCCCTCAGTAACCTTTGTTCTGGGCGTCTGATCGCAGTGTGGTCGGCAGACGCCATTGCTCCCACTGACACTGGCAGCATCGGTTTCTGGCCAGTGCTGCCGGCGTGGATTGGACATGGTCCCACACGGCGGGATCTGGCTGGTAGGCCGGCTGGTGCGGTCGTCGGGGGGGGGGGGGCGCGGGGGGATCCGGCTCCAGGGGGGGCCCCCGCGGTGGCCTGGCCTGCGTTCGGGGCCCACCGATCTGCGGGCGGCCATGTGCTGTGGGGGCACTCCTTACTTCCGCGCCGGCCCCTGTGGGGCTCGGCCATGGCCGGTGCGGAGAAGCCACCCCCCTGCGCATGCGCCAGACAATGCCGGCCGGCCTGCGCGTGCAAGAAACCACCATTCTGCGGTTCTGCGCATGCGCTAACGCGCGCAGTCTCTTCGCCGCCGGCTGACACGTCGCCAACCCCTCCGCCGCCGGCCTAGCCACCCAGATGTGCAGAGAATTCCACAACTTCCGGTTGGCCGACGCCGGAGTGGTTCACGCCGTTCTTGGCGCCGGCGTCTGGCCAATTCGCCGATTGCGGTGAATCCCGCCTAGTGTGTTCAGATCAGGACAACAGCAGAATTGCAGCTTCTGTGGAAGGAAGCACCTGCAGATAACAGTAGATTAAACCAGGGAACCGAAACACTCACCATTTTATAAAATGAATCCTCTTGTTTCCCTGTAACACCACAAATCCAGACGGAGTAAAGGCTAAGAATGCAGCGTTTCCTGAAACATCCTGGAGGAAAAATGTCCACATGAAGAAATTCAGGGATTTGCTAAGATTTTTGTTAAGTTGTTCTGATATTGTTTGTGTCGTGTTTAAGTCCTTCACATTTCCTCGCCCGCACCGCACAAGGTAAAGTCATCTCCCTCCTCTCGCCAAGTCAACGCCAACTCTCACACACCAATCAATACAGACTCAGTACCCAGCACATAACGTCTGTTACTGTCATCCTAGACACAAGGGGGGAGAGGGAGGAGGAGAGAGGGACAGTGGGAGTGAGGAGAGAGAGAAAGAGGGAGACGAGAGAGAGGGAAAGAGAGAGAAAAGGAGAGAAGTAGGGAGAGAGAGGATGGGGGATATTGGTATTGTGACCCGGGGCCGGGATTGACCCGTGTCCTCAGCACCGTGAGGCAGCAGTGCTAACCACTATGCCACTGGGCCTCCCTCTTTCTCAATCTGAGCCCAGTTGCAATCTGCAGCGGCCAAAGTCTGCACTGTGTAGAGTATCGGCCGTCCATGCAGTGGGATAACACCACCCTGATTCCGTATGGGGAGGCATCAAAAGTAACCAAAAGGAGCTTTGAGGGGTTGTAGTTAGTCAATAAACCTGATGCTCCTTCACCTTGGCAAATGCTTCCTCTCTCCAGGCCCACGCCTGCGTCTTTTGTTTGTTTTTCAAAGATATTTTATTGCAAACGTACAAAATAACAACAAAGTGACATTCCAACAAAACAGGGTCAACAGTTTGTATATTTTCCCCCTTTAATCACTTCCCTCCCCATCTACCTCCCCCACCTGGCGACGGACAGCTCCTCAAATACCGTCACGAATGGCCTCCACCGAAGCCCTCTTCTGTCCCGTTTAATCTTTTTTTTAATATGAATTTAGAGTACCCAATTCATTTTTTCCAATTAAGGGGCAATTTAGCGTGGTCAATCCGCCAACCCTGCACATCTTTAAGTTGTGGGGGGAAACCCACGCAGACGTGGGGAGAATGTGCAAACTCCACACGGACAGTGACCCAGAGCCGGGATCGAACCTGGGACCTCGGCGCCGTGAGGCAGCAGTGCTAACCACTGTGCCACCGTGCTGCCCCGTAAAATTAATTTTTTTCCAACTGGTGAAACCCGTACAGATCCCCCAGCCAGGCCGCGACTCTTGGCGGCGTATCTGATCTCCAATTCAAAAGAATTTGTCGCCGGGCAATCAGAGAGGCGAAGGCCGCGACATCATCCCCTTCCCCTCCAGCTGCTCCAGCAGCTCCGAAACCCCACCTGCTGTCTTTTCAATAGCGCATGCAGCGGTGCGAGGATAGTCGCAAAGTTAGGCATAAGCTTCTCAAAATAATTCACGAGTCCGAAGAACGACCGCAATTCGGCCGCGTCGTCAGGCGTAGGGGTTTGTTTGATCGCTCGCATCTTGCCTTCTAATGGGTGCAGGCCTTCACGTTCGACACGATACCCTAAGTCAGCGACATCCTTTGTGTAAAAAACACATTTTCCGCTCCTAAAGCCTGTCCCGGAAAACCGGCGGAGGATCTCCTCCGAATTGCTCAGGTTCTCCTTTGCAGTGGTTCGGGTGACCAGGATACCACACAAGTAAACCGCCACCCTGTCCATACCTCCAAGGTCCTTGGAGGATGTTCCCAATCACTCTCTGGAAAATAGCACAAGCCAATGACACCCCAAATGGCAACCTTGTATATTCATAGAAGTCTCTGTGGCATTAATAGTCACAAACTTTCTGGAAGCGGCATCAACTCCAATCGGAGGTATGCGTGACCTTTCTTAGAAAAAGGGTGTCCTCGAGCCAGCTTTGCCACGATGTCCTCTCTTTGTGACATTGGGTATCGCTCCAAACGAGAGACCTTGGGTGGGATTCTCCGACCCCTGCCGGGCCGGAGAATCTCCGCCGGCGGCGTGAATCCCGCCCCGACTGCCGGATTCTCTGGCGCCGGTTTTTCGCCGGGGGCGGGAATCGCACTGGTCGGGGGCCGTTTGCAATGGGCCCCCCGGCAATTCTCCGCTCCGCGATCGGGGCCCACCGATCCGCGGGCGGGCCTGATCCGTGGGGGCACTCTTTCCCTCTGTGCCGGCCGCTGTAATGGTTCGCCATGGCCAGCGCGGAGAAGAAACCCCCTGTGCATGCTCTGGGATGACGCCAGTAGACGCTGGCGCTCCCGCGCATGCGTCAACTCGCTCCGGCCGGCGGAGGCACTTCGGCGCCGGTTGGCACAGCGCCAACCCTGCCGGCGCCGGCCTAGCCCCTGAAGGGGCGGAGGATTCTGCACCTTCCGGGCGGCCCGACACCGGAGTGGTTCACACCACTCCTCGGCGCCGGTACGGCTCGCCCAGCCGGTTAGCGGAGAATCCCACCCCTTGTTCACTGTTAGCTTGTAATCTCCGCACAAGCGGATGGTTTTGTCTGGTTTCAATACTGGGACTACAGGCGTTGCCCAATCTGCAAATTGTACCAGCCGGATGATTCCCAGGCTTCCCAAATGGTTGAGCTCATCATCTACGTGTGTGAGCAATGCACCAGGGACAGGATAGGCCCTGAAGTACTTCAATTGGGCCTCAGGGTCAATGTGAATTTTGGCCACGTCACCTTTGATGTTACCCAGATCTTGCTGGAAATCAAGAACAAAGAACAAAGAAAATTACAGCACAGGAACAGGCTCTTCGGCCCTCCCAGCCTGCGCCGATCCAGATCCTTTATCTAAACCTGTCTTCTATTTTCCAAGGATCTACTTCCCTCTGTTCCCCGCCCGTTCATATATCTGTCTAGATGCATCTTAAATGATGCTATCGTGCCCGCCTCTACCACCTCCGCTGGCAAAGCGTTCCAGGCACCCACCACCCTCTGCGTAAAAAACTTTGCACGCACATCTCCCTTAAACTTTCCCCCTCTCACCTTGAAATCGTGACCCCTTGTAATTGACACCCCCACTCTTGGAAAAAGCTTGTTGCTATCCACCCTGTCCATACCTCTCATAATTTTGTAGACCTCAATCAGGTCCCCCCTCAACCTCCGTCTTTCCAACGAAAACAATCCGAATCTACTCAACCTTTCTTCATAGCTAGCACCCTCCATGCCAGACAACATTCTGGTGAACCTCCTCTGCACCCTCTCTAAAGCATCCACATCCTTCTGGTAATGTGGCGACCAGAACTGCACGCAGTATTCCAAATGTGGCCTAACCAAAGTCCTATACAACTGTAACATGACCTGCCGACTCTTGTACTCAATACCCCGTCCGATGAAGGCAAGCATGCTGTATGCCTTCTTGACCACCCCATCGACCTGCGTTGCCACCTTCAGGGTACAATGGACCTGAACTCCCAGGGCAGCACGATAGCATTGTGGATAGCACAATTGCTTCACAGCTCCAGGGTCCCAGGTTCGATTCCAGCTTGGGTCACTGTCTGTGCGGAGTCTGCACATCCTCCCCGTGTGTGCGTGGGTTTCCTCCGGGTGCTCCGGTTTCCTCCCACAGTCCAAAGATGTACAGGTTAGGTGGATTGGTCTTGCTAAATTGCCCTTAGTGTCCAAAATTGCCCTTGGTGTTGGGTGGGGTTACTGGGTTATGGGGATAGGGTGGAGGTGTTGACCTTGGGTAGGGTGCTCTTTCCAAGAGCCGGTGCAGACTTGATGGGCCGAATGGCCTCCTTCTGCTCTGTAAATTCTATGATAATCTATGATAATCTCTCTGTCCACCAATTTTCCCCAGGACTCTTCCATTGACCGTATAGTCCGCTCTTGAATTAGATCTTCCAAAATGCATCACCTCGCATTTGCCTGGATTGAACTCCATCTGCCATTTCTCTGCCCAACTCTCCAAACTATCTATATTTTGCTGTATTCTCTGACAGTCCTCCTCACTATCTGCAACTCCACCAATCTTCGTATCATCTGCAAACTTGCTAATCAGACCACCTATACCTTCGTCCAGATCATTTATGTATATCACAAACAACAGTGGTCCGAGCACAGATCCCTGTGGAACACCTCCAGTCACCTTTCTCCATTTTGATACACTCTCTTCTACCTCTACTCTCTGTCTCCTGTTGCCAGACAGTTCTTTATCCATCTAGCTAGTACACCCTGAATCCCATACAACTTCATTTTTTCCATCAGCCTGCCATGGGAAACTTTATCAAACGCCTTACTGAAGTCCATGTATATGTCATCTACAGCCCTTCCCTCATCAATTAACTTTGTCACTTCCTCAAAGAATTCTATTAGGTTTGTAAGACATGACCTTCCCTGCACAAATCCATGCTGCCTATCACTGATAAAGTCTATTTTCTTCCAAATGTGAATAGATCCTATCCCTCAGGATCTTCTCCAACAGTTTGCCTATCACTGACGTCAAGCTCACAGGTCTATAATTCCCTGGATTATCCCTGCTACCCTTCTTAAACAAAGGGACAACATCAGAAATTCTCCAGTCCTCCGGGACCTCACCCGTGCTCAAGGATGCTGCAAAGATATCTGTTAAGGCCCCAGCCATTTCGTCCCTCACTTCCCTCAGTAACCTGGGATAGATCCCATCCGGACCTGGGGACTTGTCCACCTTAATGCCTTTTAGAATACCCAAAACTTCCCCCTTCCTTATGCCGACTCGACCTAGAGTATATAAACATCCATCCCTAACCTCAACATCCGTCATGTCCCTCTCCTTGGTGAATACCGATGCAAAGTACTCATTAAGAATCTCACCCATTTCCTCTGACTCCACGCATAAATTCCCTCTTTTGTCTTTAAGTGGGCCAATCCTTTCTCTAGTTACCCTCTTGCTCCTTATATACAAATAAAAGGCTTTGGGATTTTCCTTAACCCTGTTAGCCAAAGATATTTCATGACCCCTTTTAGCCCTCTGCGCCCTGCCGTGAGAGGGAGATCTCAATGTCCTTTTTTAGGTCCAAGGGCGGTACATGCCCAGGACTTTGTATAATCTCCCAGTGCCCATCCTGAAAATCGGCTGCCAGTCCAAACGGAGCCTCTGCAGCCAATCACGGCCCAGCAGACTCAGGCTGGGCCCCGTACAATTATCATGCAGATTCAGATTCAGGCTGAGCAAGTTCTTGCAGTCTGCTGACGGACTGTCCATGGGAAACGCGGGTCATTGTTGTCCCCCCGATGGCTAGTGGTTTCCCCATGGACATTGCCAACATAATCTCGGTGGTCATCAAATTCAAACGCTGAATTCCTGTCCTGAACTTGCTGTCCTATCACTGAGGCCGCAGCCCCCGTGTCCAGTTCCATTATGAGTCGGTGGCCATTCACCTGGATGATGGTTTTGATGGGGCCAACCCACGATGATGCAATTCAACTACATGCACTTGCCTTCATCGGGTCCTCAATGTGGAGGGTCCTGGCTCGAGGCGGACATATCTCTCGACCAGGGCGATTCACTTGTTGGCTGACCTGGTGTTGCTAGTCCCTGCGGCTTCTCTGGCCACAGGTGCTGCACCTTTGTGAGTCCTCCTCCAGTGGTTCAGGGGAAAGGTCTCGGCTGGAAGTCTCGGCCAATGGACTTGCCCCAACGGTGTTCGGGCAAGGGCTGGGTCCCAAAGGTTTTGTTCCCAGGTAGCGCCGCTGGTCGCAATGGGGAGCATCATACACTGTTCACCTCCATCTCTGACATACCCAAGAGTCCTGGATTGCCTTCTCTGCGCTCTGCCGTGAGAGGGAGATCTCAATGTCCTTTTTTAGGTCCAAACACGGTTCAGCCCGAAATGCCCGTTGGGTCGCCATGTTGTCAACTCTGCACACAAGGTGATCTCTGGTAGGGATGGCCCGGAATCCCAGAGCTCCACTAGTTTGCATAAGCTTGCCAGTAACAGACTCTCCCGGGGCTTTCTCGGCCAAATTGAATCGGTATCTTTGGACAATGACCGACGGTTTGGGGTCATAGTGGCTCGTTAGAGCGCCACCAATTCATCAAACGTCTCGGAGTCTGGGGCCACAGGGTAGGTTAGGTTCTCTATGGCACTGAAAATGGGGCCACACAGACGGTTGAAAGAAACACCTTCTGGAGGCCCTCCCCAGTTCTCCCTGAAAAAATAGTGCATACATTCTGTGTACTGAGCCCAGTCTTCCACACGCTCGTCAAAAGTGTAATTTCCTGCTCACAGTTGGGAAATTCAGCAATTAAGCAACAGTCCAAACCCCAGCCGGGACCACCCTGAGATGCCAGCTCCCTCTTGGGCCGCTTTTTATCTCGTGGAATTAACGAGCCCCGTTGTTGGGCCTCCGCCCCTCAACAAGGGAACTCCTGGGAGATCGATTGGGTCATCCTCATGGGTTTCATGGGGAAGAGAGGGGAGAGGTTGCGGGGGAGAGGGAGGAAAAGGGGGCGAGGGGAAGGAGAAGATTAAAAAGAGAGTGAGAGTTGAGAGAGGAGAAAGGATGGAGGAAGAAATTCACTGACTGCAAGAACTTGCTCAGCCTGAATCTGAATTAGAACAAGTGAGTGATAATGAGCATTTGCAGAGTTGCGATTTGATTGGGAGGTCAGTAACAGCACGAGTAACTAGCGAGGAAGTGATTACAAACATTCAGGAACTCCATATCCAAGGGAGACTGCTCTTCCTATTCCTGTCCTGTACCTTGCAGGGATGGGGATCAACTCCATACGTCTCCAAAGACTGTGCTTGCGTCAGGAAATTCAGCTCAGCTGTGTCCGGAGACTGCCCACTATAGGGAAAATAATAAAACAGATAAAACAGGGATCAGTCACTGAGGACAGTGTGTGTGTGTGTGTGTGTGTGTGTGTGTCTATGTGTGTGTGTGTGCATGTGTGTGTGTCTATGTCTGCGTGTGTGTCTGTCTATGTGTGTGTGTGTCTATGTCTGTGCGTGTGTTTGTCTATGTGTGTGTGTGTGTTGTGTGTGTGTGTCTGTATGTGTGCATATGTGTGTCTGTGTTTGTGTCTGTGTTACTTATAAATAAAGTTAACAAAACAGGTCAGTTGCTTAGCTGTGTAGAGACTTATGGAGAGACTTCCTTTGAAGAGCAACTCCAGTACATTTCTGCTCCGCCTAATACCATTTGGCCAAATTGCTGCTCAACTTAAAATCTTATAACAGACTGAAAAACTGCATACAGACCTGGCTCCTCCCATTAATCACATCATCTGTATCCTTTAAGTTCTATGACTTGCTTAACTAGGACTGAATACAATCCCTCATAAATGATCTACTCTCCAGGGAACTATCCAAAATATAAACAATGTTCCATTAGTCCTTTATCTGTAAACGAGTAAATGGTTGGAATGAATGATTACCTCACCTTTTCCAACTTCCTAATTATAGCTTTAGCAGGCACATTGCCTGTATGTATTTTAAACAGGGTTTTTAATAACATTACTGCCACAGAATTTAAATATAATATGTAACAATTTCTACATTCTGCATGGTGGCTAGGGGATCATTTCCATCCATTTGAGAGGGCAAATAGGGCCTTGGTTTAACAGCTCATCTCATGAGAGACAGCACCTGGGAAAGTGCAGCACTCCCTCAGTCCCACACTGGTACTGTCTGCTTAGGCTTTGTACTCAAGTCTCTGGAGCTAGACTTGAACCCACAACTTGAGTCGGACGTTCTATCCACTGAGCCATGATTGATATGATGAAGGACCAATCCAATGTACTGACTTTGCCATGTGCAATTATTCCAGTGCAACAACTTATTCTGTCGCAATTTTCTTTCCCCGTCTCTCCTGCTGGGCTTTGAGCCACCGATTCAGACAGCCTGCCGACTTTCCATCTAATCCTTTGACAGGTGCAAATCCAAATGTTAAAGTTTGGCAGGCTATTCAACTGTGCTGGGCACCACAATCTGATCTGGAATGTGTGTATCTGAATTGCTACCGAGAATAGCAGTGCTCCCCACTAGCTCAAGAATTACATAGTATTTAGAGTGCAGAAAAAGGCCCTTCAGCACAAACCATCAGGAGCCTAGAGACCCCGAGAGATCTGGGCGTGCAGCTTAGAGAGACAGAGAGATCTGGGCGTGCAGCTTAGTGAGACAGAGAGATCTGGGCGTGCAGCTTAGAGAGACAGAGAGATCTGGGCGGCAGCTTAGAGAGACAGAGAGATCTGGGCGTGCAGCTTAGAGAGACAGAGAGATCTGGGCGCGCAGCTTAGAGAGACAGAGAGATCTGGGCGCGCAGCTTAGAGAGACAGAGAGATCTGGGCGTGCAGCTTAGAGAGACAGAGAGATCTGGGCGTGTAGCTTAGAGACACAGAGAGATCTGGGCGCGCAGCTTAGAGAGACAGAGAGATCTGGGCGTGCAGCTTAGAGAGACAGAGAGATCTGGGCGTGCAGCTTAGAGACACAGAGAGATCTGGGCGTGCAGGTCCACAGATCCTTAAATGTGGCAGCACAGGTGGAAATGATGGTAATGAAAGCATATGGCATGCTTGCCTTCATAGGACGGGGTATCGGGTATAAAAGCTCGAATATTATGTTACAATTATATAGAACGTTGGTTAGGTCACATTTGGAATACTGTGTCCAATTCTGGTCACCGCACTACCAGAAGGACGTGGAGGCTTTGGAGAGAGTACAGAACAGGTTTACCAGGATGCTGCCTGGTATGGAGGGTATTAGCTATGAGGAGAGATTGAATAAACTGGGATTGTTCTCCCTAGAGAGACGGAGGCTGAGGGGCGACCTGATAGAAGTTTATAAAATTATGAGAGGTATAGATAGGGTGAATAGTTGGAGGCTTTTCCCAGGGTGGAAATTACAATTACAAGGGGCACAAGTTTAATGTGAGGAGGGACAGGTTCAGTGGAGATGTGCGGGGGAAGTATATTACACAGTGGGTGGTGGTGGCCTGGAATGCCCTGCTAAGTGAGGTGGTTGAGGCAGATACGTTAGCGACCTTTAAGACCTATCTGGATAGGCACATGAACAGACGGGGTATAGAAGGATACAAGCGAGTGGTCTAGATAGGACACGTGATCGGCGCAGGCTGGGAGGGCCCAAAGGCCTGTTCCTGTGCTGTATTGTTCTTTGTTCTTTGATCCATGCTGTCTCCATATGAGACCCCTCCCACCAATCACAGTGGGGGGTGTTCTGATCTCCAGTCTCCTGCCTGAAAGGGCGCTGGAAGCAGATTCAAGAGAAACTTTCTGAAGATAAAGCGCTGGATGCCCTGCCGCCGGCAGCAGAGTTCCTGATGTGGCGGAGAATCCAGCGACTGGGAATAAACACTATCGGCACCACTCTGCTCCCCTGCTGGCGGCAGCATCAGAGTTTGCGTCCTGTTCCTGTGGAAAGATGCAAATGGGTCACACAGGAGTGGATTGGTACAAGTATGTTCCGGCATGACCGTGACCTGGTGGACCTTGCGGTGGGCCAAGGGGTAAGTATTTAAGGTAGGTGCCCCAAAGGTCCATCATAGGGCCTCCCTCCCTCCAACAATGCAAATCCTGCCCACCCCACCCCCATCAGCCCCCCCCCCACTAGGTCCACACCAGAGACCCGCAATTTCTGTAAACATGCGTGGGTTTCCTCCGGGTGCTCCGGTTTCCTCCCACAGTCCAAAGATGTGTAGGCTAGGTAGATTGGCCATGATAAATTGCACTTAGTGTCCAAAAAAGGTTAGGTGGTGTTACAGGGATACGGTGGAAGTGTGGGGATAGGGTGGAGGTATGGGCTTAGGTAGGGTTCTCTTTCCAAGGGCTGGTGCAGACTCGATGGGTCGAATGGCCTCCTTGTGCACTGTAAATTCTATCGTTCTATCTAGCAGTTAAGTGCTTTCATTTCCTCGGTTTTTGTCAGCAGAAAGTGCTTGACTGCTTTTGATATGGTCATGAGCTGTCAATCATAACTAGGTGTTTATAAACATTGCGGTTAGTTTCACAGCAGGCTACTTGCGATTCATTCAAGCGTGAAGGGAAATGAAAATAAACAATCCAGACATCTGGAAGCTGTCAATTACAGCCTACTTAAAGCTATTTCTCTTTGAAGTGACGAGAAGTCTTGAAGATCAAAGCATCTGAGGGCCTGGAAAGCTGTGTGGCGTGATTTTCACTTTCTCTGAAGTCGCAGCTGCTGCTTTCTAGACATCTGTCTGAGGCAGCAGGAATAAGGGACAGGCAAATGAAAGTAGTGATTTATTTTCAGTTTCCGCCTGAACTGCTCTTTAGCTTCCAGGCAGCGGTGCCAGATGGGGGAGGGTCAGTCACTGTTATGGGAGGGTTCCTCTGTTATTGGGGGTTCTTTGTTACGGGGTTCATTGTTGTAGGGGAGTTTATCTGGTATGGGGGGTTTCCCTGATATGGGAGGCCTCTGGTGGTGGTCTCTGATATTGGGGGCCTCTGGTGGGGTCTCTAGTGGGAGTCTGATGGGGGGGTGGGGGGTCTGATGGGGGAGTTGGTATGGTGTTCGGTGGAGGGGGTTGTGTCACCCTTAAGCATGCGTACTGTGGACGGGGGGATGCCCCTATTTGTCAGTGGGGGGGGGGGGGGGGCAGGATTTGCTTTGCAGGGGGGGAGAGGGGGGGCCAGCTGCCGGACCTCATTATCGGGCCGTCGGTACATAATGGTGGCCTGATAGCGGGATTTGCAATGGAATCCCTTGCAATCCCCACCATGTGCATAAATTTGCATGGCAAGGGGCAGTGAATCGCTTCTGATTTGCCAGCGCAAAGCTAACATGAACCAACGTGAGCACAACGGCCAAATAGACTTTCTGAGTTGGAAGATTTGGTGATTCCGGTGATTGACTCCGAGGTCTCCGGGCCTATCCCGTCCCGGTGGAGCTCTGATATTAGAACTGGTCACCTCTTTCAGACTCGTCCACATAGGTACCTCGGATGAAGATTCTAACACTCGAGGGGGTAGGAATGCCTTGCATTTCCATACCCGAGCTGGCCCCATCCCCAAAACCACATTCTCAGATCCCAATATTTTGTTTTCTGACACAAAGCGAAGAAAGGAAATAAACCTAAGAATCGAAAGAGACGAAGGAGATGGGACAGGATTCAAAATAGATCCAACAAATTAAACCTCCTTCAGACATCCGCATGTGTGTTAAGTTTTGTTCTCCCACCTGCCTTTCTCAATTGATTTGAATTTCAAGGGAATTTCAATTCAAATGATTTAATCCCTTTTCCCATCTGATCTTCAATTTATTGGCTCCTCAAATCCAGAATTCTTCCGGAAACCATTCCCAATTGGAAAGTTCCAAGCGGACAAGAATTCGGAAAGTAATTCCTGTAGCCCCTGCTGCCAGATATAATCCTTAACGCGGAGTCTGTAGAGGGAGGAGCAACCGTAAGAGATTCACATTCTCTCATGTTCACCACCCAACAAAAAAACATGAAGACTGGGGTTTAACTGAAAATGTCCCAAACTAAGATTGCTAGAATTTTGCGAGGGGGGAGTATTAAGAGATATGAAACCAAGTGGGAAAATGTAGTTAAGATACAGCGATGCACAAGCTAATTAAATAACAGAACAGGTTGGAGGGGCTGAATGCACTTCTCCGGTTCCTGCATTGCTTTTCTCTTAAGAAGCCAAACTGTCTCCCAGCCACATCCTCAGATTTTTACACTTTACTGCTGAACATTTCTGGTCTATTTTTAAAATCAGGATTTACTCCTATTATCTGTCAGATAAACCAAACACCTACACTCTAACTCCCCCCAAACTAGTAAAACTCAAAGCACTAAAGCTCCACCGTCACAGACTTCATCAGCAAATGTATGGACGACTGCGTGCCAAAGAAAGCAGTACGTGCGTTCCCCAACCGGAAACCATGGCTCAATGGCGAGATTGACTCCCTGCTGAAGGACAGATCTGAGGCTTTCAAGTCAGACGACCCTGACCTATACAAGAAATCCAGGTACGACCTCCGCAAAGCCATCCGAGATGCCAAGAGGGAATGCCAAGCTAGAGTCACAGACAGATTCTTGGCAGTTGTGGCAAGGGCTAAACAACATAACGGGCTACAAAGCGAAGCCGAACAGTAACTCTGGCAGCAGCGCACCCCTCCCCGATAAACTGAATGCATTCTATGCTCGGTTCGAGCAGGTAACCAACAATCCGTTGGCGAGTGCCCCAGCAGCTCATAACTCACACATGGCCACCATCACAGCTTCTGAAGTCAGATCGACCTTCCTGAAAGTGAACCCTCAGAAGGCGACGGGCCCGGACAGGATCCCTGGTCGTGCACTCAGAGCCTGCGCAGACCAGCTGGCAGAGGTGTTCGTGGACATCTTTAACCTGTCCCTACTCCACTCCGAGGTCCTCATCTGCTTCAAGAAGACCACCATCATACCGGTACCAAAGAAGAACCAGGCAACGTGCCTCAATGGCTACCGTCCGGTGGCCCTGACTTCAGTCGTAATGAAGTGCTTCGAGAGGTTGATCATGAAGCGCATCACCTCCATACTCCCAGAACGCCTTGATCCACTGCAATTTGCATACCGTCGCAACCGGTCCACAGCAGACGCCATTTCCCTGGCCCTACACTCATCCCTAGAGCATCTCGACAACAAGGACTCCTACATCAGACTCCTATTTATTCCAGTTCTCCCAGTGAGCCAGAGAAGACACAGCCAGAGTGAGGCACAACCAAGAGTGAGTTTGGGAATTTGAAGCTAGGTGGGAATTCGAAGCTTGGGGGGGAGGAGGTTCTTTTTATCCCTGGTAAGTGACTAGTAAGTAGTTTTTCTTTTCATTGTCTAATTTATGTATTTCTTTTTCCGTTTTTTGGATTTGTAGTTGTATACGTTTGCCTAAGGTTTAAGACATGGCAGGAGATCCCAGACCCGTGTCATGCTCCTTGTGTGCGATGTGGGAGCTCAGGGACACATAGAAAATGGGTGACCAAAAGACAGAGCAGGAAGGCAGTGCAGGTGTCCCCTGCGGTCATCTCCCTGCAAAACAGATATACCGCTTTGGATACTGTTGAGGGAGATGGCTCACCAGGGGAAGGCAGCAACAGCCAGGTTCATGGCACCATGGCTGACACTGCTGCGCAGCTGGGCAGGAAGAAGAATGGCAGGGCTATAGTGATAGGGGACTCAATAGTAAGGGGAATAGACAGGCGGTCCTGCGGACGCAATCAAGACTGCAGGATGGTATATTGCCTCCCTGGTGCAAGGGTCAAGGATGTCTCGGAGCGGCTGCAGGACATTCTGGGGGTGGGGGGTGAACAGCCAGCTGTCGTGGTGCACATAGACACCAACGATATAGGTAAAAAACGGGACGAGGGAGTTAGGAGTTAAACTAAAAAGTAGAACCTCAAAGATAGTAATCTCAGGATTGCTACCAGTGCCACGAGCTAGTCAGAGTAGGAATGTCAGGATAGATAGGGTGAATGCGTGGTTCGAGAGATGGTGCAAGAGGGAGGGATTCAAATTCCTAGGGCATTGGAACCGGTCCTGGGGGAGGTGGAACCAGTACAAACTGGACGGTCTGCACCTGGGCAGGACTGGAACTGATGTCCTAGGGGGGGGGGGTATTTGCTAGAGCTGTTGGGGAGGGTTTAAACTAATGTGGCAGGGGGATGGGAACCGATGCAGGGAGTTCGAAGGTAGTAAAACAGGGACAGAAGCAAAAGGCAGTAAGGGGGAAAGTGTAAGGCAGAGAAGTCATAGTCAAAAATCAAAAAGGGCGACAGTACAAGGTACAGTGACTGAGGGAGCTCAGTGAATAGGCCCAGTAATACTAAAAGGAATAAAACGTGAAGTAAAAACATTAATGGTAAGCGATCTGGCAGGTTGTTACATGAAGATATGGGTTCAACGACAAGGAAAATTAGGAGAAAGGTTAAGAGGAAATATAACTTAGGAGAGGTTAATGATTGAGGTGTTAAGATTCAAAACAGAGGTAAAAAAGCCAACGTAAGTGTACTTTACCTGAATGCTCGTAGTATTCGGAATAAGGTAAATGAGTTGATGGTGCAAATCATCATGAATGACTATGATTTAGTGGCCATTACTGAAACATGGTTAAAGGATGGTCACGACTGGGAGTTAAAATTTCCGAGGGTATCAATCTATTCAGAAGGACAGAGTGGATGGTAAGGGAGGTGGTGTAGCTCTGTTATTTAAGGATGACATCAGGGCAATAGTAAGGAATTACATTGGTGCTATGGAGGATAAGGTTGAATCCATTTGGGTGGAAATCAGGAATAGTAAGGCGAAAAAGTCACTGATAGGAGTAGTCTATAGGCCACTAAATAGTAACATTATGGTGGGGCAGGCAATAAACAAAGAAATAACGGATGCATGTAGAAATGGTACAGCAGTTATCATGGGGAATTTTAATCTACATGTCGATTGGTTTAACCAGGTCAGTCAAGGCAGCCCTGAGGAGGAGTTTATAGCATGTATCCGCGATAATTTCCTAGAATAATATGTAATGGAACCTACGAGGGAACAAGCGGTCCTAGATCTGGTCCTGTATAATGAGACAGGATTGATTCATGATCTCATAGTTCGGGATCCTCTCGGAAGGAGCGATCACAATAGGTTGGAATTTAAAATACAGATGGAGGATGAGAAGGTAAAATCAAACACTAGTGTTTTGTGCTTAAACAAAGGAGATTACAATGGGATGAGAGAAGAACTAGCTAAGGTAGACTGGGAGCAAAGACTTTATGGTGAAACAGTTTAGGAACAGTGGAGAACCTTCCAAGCGATTTTTCACAGTGCTCAGCAAAGGTTTATACCAACAAAAAGGAAGGACGGTAGAAAGAGGGAAAATCTAAGGAAATAAGGGAGAGTATCAAATTGAAAGAAAAAGCATACAAAGTGGCAAAGATTAGTGGGACACTAGAGGACTGGGAAATCTTTAGGGGGCAACAGAAAGCTACTAAAAAGCTATAAAGAAGAGTAAGATAGATTATGAGAGTAAACTTGCTCAGAATATAAAAACAGATAGCAAAGGTTTCTACAAATACATAAAACAAAAAAAGTAGCTAAGGTAAATATTGGTCCTTTAGAGGATGAGAAGGAAGATTTAATAATGGGAGACGAGGAAATGGCTGAGGAACTGAACAGGTTTTTTGGGTCGATCTTCACAGTGGAAGACACAAATAACATGCCAGTGACTGATAGAAATGAGGCTATGACAGGTGAGGACCTTGAGAGGATTGTTATCACTAAGGAGGTAGTGATGAGCAGGCTAATGGGGCTAAAGGTAGACAAGTCTCCTGGCCCTGATGGAATGCATTTCAGAGTGCTAAAAGAGATGGCTAGGGAAATTGCAAATGCACTAGTGATAATTTACCACAATTCACTAGACTCTGGGGTGGTCCCGGCGGATTGGAAATTAGCAAACGTGACACCACTGTTTAAAAAAGGAGGTAGGCAGAAAGCGGGTAATTATAGGCCAGTGAGCTTAACTTCGGTAGTAGGGAAGATGCTGGAATCTATCATCAAGGAAGAAATAGCGAGGCATCTGGATGGAAATTGTCCCATTGGACAGACGCAGCATGGGTCCATAAAGGGCAGGTCGTGCCTAACTAATTTAGTCGAATTTTTTGAGCACATTACCAGTGCGGTAGATAATGTGGAGCCAATGGATGTGGTATATCTGGATTTCCAGAACGCCTTTGACAAGTTGTCACACAAAAGGTTGCTGCATAAGATAAAGATGCATGGCATTAAGGGGAAAGTAGGAGCATGGATAGAGGATTGGTTAATTAATAGAAAGCAAAGAGTGGGGATTAATGGGTGTTTCTCTGGTTGGCAATCAGTAGCTAGTGGTGTCCCTCAGGGATCAGTGTTGGGCCCACAATTGTTCTCAATTCACCTGGATGATTTGGAGTTGGGGACCAAGGGCAATGTGTCCAAGTTTGCAGACGACACTAAGATAAGTGGTAAAGCAAAAAGTGCAGAGGATACTGGAAGTCTGCAGAGGGATTTACATAGGTTAAGTGAATGGGCTAGGGTCTGGCAGATGGAATACAATGTTGACAAATGTGTGGTTATTCATTTTGGTAGAAATAACAGCAAAAGGGATTATTATTTAAATGATAAAATATTAAAACATGCTGCTGTGCAGCGAGCCCTGGGTGTGCAGGTGCATGAGTCGCAAAAAGTTGGTTTACAGGTGCAACAGATGATTAAGAAGGCAAATGGAATTTTGTCCTTCATTGCTAGAGGGATGGAGTTTAAGACTAGGGAGGTTATGCTGCAATTGTATAAGGTGTTAGTGAGGCCACTCCTGGAGTATTGTGTTCAGTTTTGGTCTCCTTACTTGAGAAAGGACGTACTGGCACTGGAGGGTGTGCAGAAGAGATTCACTAGGTTAATCCCAGAGCTGAAGGGGTTGGATTACGAGGAGAGGTTCAGTAGACTGGGACTGTACTCGTTGGAATTCAGAAGGATGAGGGGGGGATCTTATAGAAACATATAAAATTATGAAGGGAATAGATAGGATAGATGCGGGCAGGTTGTTTCCACTTGCGGGTAAAAGCAGAACTAGGGGGCATAGCCTCAAAATAAGGGGAAGTAAATTTAGGAATGAGTTTAGGAGGAACTTCTTCACCCAAAGGGCTGTGAATCTATGGAATTCCTTGCCCAGTGAAGCAGTTGAGGCTCCTTCATTAAATGTTTTTAAGACAAAGATAGATAGATTTTGAAGAATAAAGGGATTAAGGGTTATGGTGTTCGGGCCGGAAAGTGGAGCTGAGTCCACAAAAGATGAGCCATGATCTCATTGAATGGCGGAGCAGGCTCGAGGGGTCAGATGGCCTACTCCTGCTCCTAGTTTTTATGTTCTTCTTGACTCCGCCTTCAACACCATAATCCCAGCTAAGCTCATATCAAAGCTCCAAAACCTAGGACTTGGCTCCCCACTCTGCAACTGGATCCTCGATTTTCTGACCAACAGACCCCAATCAGTAAGAATAAACAACAACACCTCCTCCACAATAGTCCTCAATACCGAGGCCCCGCAAGGCTGCGTACTTAGCCCCCTACTATACTCCCTGTACACACACGACTGCGTGGCACAATTTGGTTCCAACTGCATCTACGAGTTTGCTGACAATACGACCATAGTGGGCCGGATCTCGAATAACGATGAGTCCGAATACAGGAGGGAGATAGAGAACCTAGTGGAGTGGTGCAGCGACAACAATCTCTCCCTCAATGCCAGCGAAACGAAAGAGCTGGTCATTGACTTCAGGAAGCAAAGTACTGTACACACCCCTGTCAGCATCAACGGGGCCGAGGTGGAGATGGTTAGCAGTTTCAAATTCCTAGGAGTGCACATCTCCAAAAATCTGTCCTGGTCCACCCACGTCGACGCTACCACCAAGAAAGCACAAGAGCGCCTATACTTCCTCAGGAAGCTAAGGAAATTCGGCATGTCCACATTAACCCTTACCAACTTTTACAGATGCACCATAGAAAGCATCCTATCTGGCTGCATCACAGCCTGGTATGGCAACTGCTCAGCCCAGGACCGCAAGAAACTTCAGAGAGTCGTGAACACCGCCCAGTCCATCACACAAACCTGCCTCCCATCCATTGAGTCCATCTACACCTCCCGCTGCCTGGGAAAAGCGGGCAGCATAATCAAAGACCCCTCCCACCCGGCTTACTCACTCTTCCAACTTCCATCGGGCAGGAGATACAGAAGTCTGAGAACACACACGAACAGACTCAAAAACAGCTTCTTCCCTTCTGTTACCAGACTCCTACATGACCCGCTTATGGACTGACCTCATTAACACTACACCCTGTATGCTTCACCCAATGTTGGTGTTTATGAAGTTACATTGTGTACCTTGTATTGCCCTATTAATGTATTTTCTTTTATTCCCTTTTCTTTCCATGTACTTGATGATCTGTTGAGCCGCTCGCAGAAAAATACTTTTCACTGTACCTCGGTACACGTGACAATAAACAAATCCAATCCAATTCAATCCAATCCACAGTCACACACTTACTGCTAACTCACAAAGGCTCTCTTCACCCAAACCTCCAGTTCACATCCCTCAGCATTAGCAGCCAGCTTTCAAGTGTGAGCGTAAAAGGTGAGTAATAGTCAGCTTACTTGTCCATGAGAGTTCCGCACTGTCAGAGGTGTTGGCTTTCAGATGAGGCGGCACGGTAGCACAGTGGTTAGCACTGTTGCTTCACAGCTCCAGGGACCCGGGCTCAATTCCCGTCTTGGGTCACTGTCTGTGCGGAGTCTGCACGTTCGCCCCGTGTCTGCGCGGGTTCACTCCGGGTTCTCCGGTTTCCTCCCACAAGTCTCGAAAGATGGGCATGATAGATGAATTGGACATTCTGAATTCTCCCTCTGTGTATCCGAACAGGTGCCAGGGTGTGGCAACTAGGGGATTTTCACAGTAACGTCAGTGACGTAAGCCTCTGTAATACGTCCACAGAGAGTGAAGTCCCTTCCCCAGAATCCCTTTTATTAACTATCCAACAGCAGTACAACCATGTGCACTCAGCTCGCTGTCTACACCGGGAGTGCACTCAGCTCGCTGTCTACACCGGGAGTGCATTCAGCTCGCTGTCTACACTGGGAGTGCATTCAGCTCGCTGTCTACACCGGGAGTGCACTCAGCTCGCTGCCTACACCGGGAGTGCATTCAGCTCGCTGTCTACACTGGGAGTGCACTCAGCTCGCTGTCTACACCGGGAGTGCACTCAGCTCACTGTCTACACCGGGAGTGCACTCAGCTCGCTGTCTACACCGGGAGTGCATTCAGCTCGCTGTCTACACTGGGAGTGCATTCAGCTCGCTGTCTACACCGGGAGTGCACTCAGCTCGCTGTCTACACCGGGAGTGCATTCAGCTCGCTGTCTACACTGGGAGTGCATTCAGCTCGCTGTCTACACCGGGAGTGCACTCAGCTCGCTGTCTACACCGGGAGTGCATTCAGCTCGCTGTCTACACTGGGAGTGCATTCAGCTCGCTGTCTACACCGGGAGTGCATTCAGCTCGCTGTCTACACTGGGAGTTCATTCAGCTCGCTGTCTACACTGGGAGTGCACTCAGCTCGCTGTCTACACTGGGAGTTCATTCAGCTCGCTGTCTACACTGGGAGTGCATTCAGCTCGCTGTCTACACCGGGAGTGCATTCAGCTCGCTGTCTACACTGGGAGTGCATTCAGCTCGCTGTCTACACCGGGAGTGCATTCAGCTCGCTGTCTACACTGGGAGTTCATTCAGCTCGCTGTCTACACTGGGAGTGCACTCAGCTCGCTGTCTACACCGGGAGTGCATTCAGCTCGCTGTCTACACTGGGAGTTCATTCAGCTCGCTGTCTACACTGGGAGTGCACTCAGCTCGATGTCTACACCGGGAGTGCATTCAGCTCGCTGTCTACACCGGGAGTGCATTCAGCTCGCTGTCTACAACGGGAGTGCATTCAGCTCGCTGTCTACACCGGGAGTGCATTCAGCTCGCTGTCTACACCGGGAGTGCACTCAGCTCGCTGTCTACACCGGGAGTGCATTCCGCTTGCTGTCTACACCGGGAGTGCATTCAGCTCGCTGTCTACACCGGGAGTGCATTCCGCTTGCTGTCTACACCGGGAGTGCATTCAGCTCGCTGTCTACACCGGGAGTGCACTCAGCTCGATGTCTACACCGGGAGTGCATTCAGCTCGCTGTCTACACCGGGAGTGCACTCAGCTCGCTGTCTACACCGGGAGTGCATTCAGCTTGCTGGCTACACCGGGAGTGCATTCAGCTCGCTGTCTACACCGGGAGTGCATTCAGCTCGCTGTCTACACCGGGAGTGCATTCAGCTCGCTGTCTACACCGGGAGTGCATTCAGCTCGCTGTCTACACCGGGAATGCATTCAGCTCGCTGTCTACACCGGGAGTGCACTCAGCTCGATGTCTACACCGGGAGTGCATTCAGCTCGCTGACTACACCGGGAATGCATTCAGCTCGCTGTCTACACCGGGAGTGCACTCAGCTCGATGTCTACACCGGGAGTGCATTCAGCTCGCTGTCTACACCGGGAATGCACTCAGCTCGCTGTCTACACCGGGAGTGCACTCAGCTCGCTGTCTACACCGGGAGTGCATTCAGCTCGCTGTCTACACTGGGAGTGCACTCAGCTCGCTGTCTACACTGGGAGTGCACTCAGCTCGCTGTCTACACCGGGAGTACACTCAGCTCGCTGTCTACACCGGGAGTGCATTCAGCTCGCTGTCTACACCGGGAGTGCACTCAGCTCGCTGTCTACACCGGGAGTGCACTCAGCTCGCTGTCTACACCTGGAGTGCATTCAGCTCGCTGTCTACACCGGGAGTGCACTCAGCTCGCTGTCTACACCGGGAGTGCATTCTGCTCGCTGTCTACACCGGGAGTGCACTCAGCTCGCTGTCTACACCGGGAGTGCATTCAGCTCGCTGTCTACACCGGGAGTGCATTCAGCTCGCTGTCTACACCGGGAGTGCATTCAGCTCGCTGTCTACACCGGGAGTGCATTCAGCTCGCTGTCTACACCGGGAGTGCATTCAGCTCGCTGTCTACACCGGGAGTGCATTCAGCTCGCTGTCTACACCGGGAGTGCACTCAGCTCGCTGTCTACACCGGGAGTGCATTCAGCTCGCTGTCTACACCGGGAGTGCATTCAGCTCGCTGTCTACACCGGGAGTGCACTCAGCTCGCTGTCTACACTGGGAGTGCACCCAGCTTGCTGTCTACACCGGGCGTGCATTCCACTTGCTGTATACACTGGGAGTGCAGAAGATCTGACTCTTCCTGTTATATACAGAGAAGAGGTTCCCTGATTGGCCCACTTATCAGAGAACACGCATTCGAATTGGCCAATCTCAAAGGCCTGGTCTAAGTTAATTCTTCTGACAATAAAGATTATTATTATTATGATGTGTTGAAATGAAACTCTGCCGCCCTCTCAAGAGAAAGAGTTGGGGAGTTCTCCCCGGTGCCCTGGCTAATATTTATCCCCCAACTGATATACATAAACAGGTTACATGGCGACGTATCGGAGGGCTGCTTGTGGGACCTTACTGTGTGCAAAGTGGGTCCACTTTTCCAACATTATGCCATTCGCTACACTTTTAAAAGTTCTTCTTTGACCGCAAAGGACATCCTAAGGTGTGAAAGGTGCCACATAAATACCAGTCCTCGCTACCTCTCCCGCACTCACACCATCCCTGTCAAACCTTCTCAATGCAGTTTCTCCCCGATTCCCAAGCCGCTAATTCACTTACTGTACCTAAGTTCAGCTTTGTGGATGTCAGCAATTTTCCTTTCCAGCTTCTCCGAATGTTTAGGGAAGAACTGGAACTTGGAGCTGTATCCTTCAGGGTGCTTTCCTGCGTCATAGTCACCGATTTCAGCTAGAATTGAGAACATCTTAAAATAAACAAAATAGTTTCAAAAAAGAGACCTTTTCGCAAACTCTGAGAAACATTAGAAATCGCCTTGTGCAATATCGGTTTATCGGTTAATTCATACAGAATACTCTGTGCTCACCTGGGAGAGTGAGCCAGGGAGATCAGAGACAGAGAGACAGAGAGAGACAGAGAGAGAGAGAGACAGAGAGACAGAGAGAGAGAGAGAGAGCGGCAGAGAGAGAGAGAGAGAGAGACAGAGAGAGAGAGAGAGAGAGACAGACAGAGTGGTACCTCGAGAGAGAGAAAAAGAAGTGACGGAATAACACAAAGGCAGAAAGAGAATGAGATAGAGAGAGAGACAAATGAGAGTCAGAGGGTGCGATTAGGTAAGGGGATGAATCCCAAAGCCTCAGCTACCTAGGGACACTGCACATTAGAGTGACGCTGACAGCCACCATCTAATGTGCCAATTTACCAAAACGTATGGGCGGGATTGGCATCGCAATGAATTGCGAGATTGCGTCCGATCTGACGAGGCCTTGCGAGCCGGGTAGACCCCGGGAGCGGGGCGCCCAGGCTTTTGTAGGCCACGCTGCATGTGTCTCTTAAGAGAGACAGACAGAGAGAGAGGGAGAGAGAGCGAGGGAGGGAATAACAGGCAGAGAAGCAGAATGAGAAAGAGGGAGAGAAACAGAGAGAATGAAACCGAGAAAGAACATAACGAGAGAGAGTTACGGAGAGGCAGAGACACACACAGATAGACAGAGTGAAGGAGAGAAAGTGAGAATCATGTCTTGAGGGAGTATGTAGGGACTGAGAAAAGTGAGAGAAAACGGAGAGTTAAGGAGAAACAAAAGAGGCAGAGAGGGAACAGTTTGTAAAGAGTGAAAAACGTTCATCAAATATTCCTTTAATTTGATAACGTAAAATGGTGTATAAACATTGCTGATCAAGTCACCCTGCTCAATTCCGTGAAGAGTTAAAACCGTGTGAGCTAAGATTCACCTTAACCAACCCAATAAGGAAACTGAAGGGCTGCCATTTTATACTCTGTTTTGATCCCCTCTCACTCGTCTTCACCTCACTCAATCAGAATGAGCTTCTAATTCTTTCACCTGAGCATTTATTTTGATCTATGCTGTTTGAGTGAACCACTCCGTGTGCTGGCAAGTTCCACTCTCCGTGTAACGAGTCTTCGCTCGAATTCCCTGCTGCATTTATTGGTGGCGATCTTGGATTTATGGAAAGATATGCTTCACTGAAAGGTCGACTGGTTCCACTGTGTCGGCCAGTGAGTTGGGGAATTAGCCAATCCTGTTCTGGCTGGGAACAGTATAAAGTCACTTGCTGCAGCCAAGGGTTGGCACTGCCCCCAGTGACCAAAAGGTGGCAGCACTTGGAGCCCATCGAACAGACGGGATGTTCAACATGAACACTGGACAGATGGAGTCACAGATTTCTCATTCTCGCTTTGTCGCTTTTCCTCAGAACTTCCGTGGAGGGATTGCACCAGCCTTGGAAGCCAGGCCGGTGCTGGAATTCAATGAAAAAAACAATGAAAGAAAGAAGGGCTTGTATTCACAAAGAGCCTAATCGTATCTCTCAGCAGTGTCTGAACATGCCCTTAAATCATTTCCAACCATTGGCCATTACCATCAACTCAAAGAGTTTACAATCCCACCAGGGTAAATTGTAAAGTTAAACTCAATAAAATCTATGTTTTGTTGACATCAAAAAGAATGACCCATGTCCGAGAGAGAAGGAAACATTCTATTATGAAAACACGGAGCTTCAAAAGCATTCAATGAGGCTGTAACTTCACTAAATGTTTCTTTTTTGAGGCCTCAATGAGCCTGAGACATGCCTCAGATCCCAGGGTGCTTCCTCTTTGCCTATGTGGTATTATCAGGTATTGCGGTACCTAAGAGGCTGATGACCATTGGTTAAACCTAGGAGTTTACCATTGGCTGTTGATACGTAGCTCCGCCCTGACAGGCGGAGTATAAGAACCGGTGCCGTCCCAGCAGCCTTCACTTTCTGTACCGAAGCTGCTGGGGAACAAGTTCTAGTTGATTAAAGCCTTCAGTTATGAAATCACTTCGGCTTGAGTGGTAATTGATCGCGCATCAATTTAATCAACTAGACTTAAGCTGGAAGGATGGATCTCCGAATCAAACCGGAGTGCCTACAACTCAGCCCCCACGCGGAGAACTCGGCTGCAATATTTAAACACTGGCTGGCGTGCTTTAAAGGCTACCTCGAGACGGCCGGAGGCACCCCCTCAGAAGGACAGAAAATGCATCTCCTGCGCTCAAGGGTCAGCCCTGGGATCTACACCCTTGTCGAGGAGGCGGAGGACTATGATGCCACGATCGAACTGTTAAAAGGACATTATATCCGCCCTGTAAATCAGGTCTACGCACGTCACCTTTTGCAACTAGACAGCAAAGCACCGGGGAATCGTTGGAGGATTTCTACCGGGCGCTACTGGTGCTGGGCCGAAACTGTGGCTGCCCGCAAGTTTCGGGGAGCGAGCACATGGAACTTTTCATCAGGGATGCCTTCGTAGCAGGTATGACCTCCTCAGTGATCCGCCAAAGGCTCCTAGAAAAGAACACCCTGGGACTTAGAGAGGCACGGGCCCTGGCAGGGTCCATGGACGCCCTACCGTGCGGCGGTCCCCTGGGCTGCGTGGCACCTTGCAGCGGCAGCCCCACAGACCTTCCCCCTGACCCCGCATGCCTGCGCTGCGAGAAGGCCCGTTAACACCGCCGGGTCCCGCTGTTTCTTCTGTGGGCAGGCGAATCATCCCCGTCAGCGCTGCCCGGCCCGCACCGCCACCTGCAAGGGGTGCGGCAAGAAGGGCCACTCTGTGGGGGTCTGCCAGGCCCGCGCCGTGGCCGCGGTCTCCAACGACTCTGGAGTGCCGCGGCCACCCCCCCTTCAGGCCCCGACAGGCCAGCGCTCACCGCCACCCCCCTATCCTAGGGCCACGTGCGACCCACGGGCATGGCCATCTTGCCCCCCGGACACCACGCTGGACGGGTGGGCGCTGCCATTTTTTCCATCCCCGCCTCCATCTTGTCCATCCCCGGCCACCATGTGCGACCCATGGGTGTCGCCATTTTGGATGGGGCCCCAGGCCCCCAGCTCGGCCGACTACACGCTGCCCGATCAGAACTCGCAACTGCTTCATCTGGCCTCGGTGACACTGGACCAAAGTCGACCTCGGACACTCGCAACAGCAACAACGATGGTCTTCATCAACGGCCACGAGAAGTCTTGCCTGATTGACTCTGGGAGCACGGAAAGCTTTGTTCACCCCGACACGGTAAGGCGCTGTTCACTTGTTACCCACCCTGTAAACCAAAGGATCTCCCTGGCCTCCGGGTCACACTCGGTGGAGATACAGGGGTTCTGCCTAGCGAACCTCACTGTCCAAGGCAGGAGATACAACAATTTCCGCCTGTATGTCCTGCCGCACCTCTGCGCGGCTACCCTCCTGGGGTTGGACTTCCAATGTAACTTGCAAAGCCTGACCTTTAAATTCGGCGGCTCTATACCCCCCCTTACTGTCTGTGGCCTCGCGACCCATAAGGTCGACCCGCCTTCCCTGTTTGCGAACCTCACCCCGGATTGCAAACCCGTCGCCACCAGGAGCAGGCGGTACAGTGCCCAGGACCGGATCTTCATCAGGTCAGAGGTCCAAAGGCTGCTGAGGGAAGGGGTCATCGAAGCGAGCAACAGTCCCCGGAGAGCTCAAGTAGTGGTGGTAAAGACCGGGGAGAAACATAGGATGGTCACTGACTACAGTCAGACCATCAACATGTTTACGCAGCTGGACGCATACCCTCTTCCCCGTATAGCCGACCTGGTAAACAGGATCACGCAATACAAGGTTTTCTCCACGGTGGATCTCAAGTCCGCCTACCACCAGCTACCCCTCCGTAATAGTGACCGTAAGTACACTGCCTTCGAAGCAGATGCGCGGCTCTATCAATTTTTAAGAGTTCCCTTTGGTGTCACCAACGGGGTCTCGGTCTTCCAGCGAGAGATGGACCGAATGGTTGACCGGTACGGCTTACGCGCAACTTTCCCGTATCTGGATAACGTCACCATCTGCGGCCATGACCGGCAGGACCACGACACCAACCTCCGCAAATTTCTCCAGACCGCGAAAATCCTTAACTTAACGTACAAGGATAAATGCGTGTTTAGCACTGACCGTCTAGCCATTCTAGGCTACGTAGTGCGAAATGGAGTTATAGGCCCCGACCCTGACCACATGCGCCCCCGTATGGAGTTCCCCCTCCCTCACTGCCCCAAGGCCCTGAAGCGCTGCCTCGGATTTTTCAGTCATTACGCCCCGTGGGTCCCCAACTATGCGGACAAAGCCCAACCCCTAATCCAGTCCACAACCTTCCCCCTGTCGACGGAGGCCCGCCAGGCCTTCAGCCGCATCAAAGCAGACCTTGCAAAGGCCACGATGCGCGCCATCGACGAGTCCCTCCCCTTCCAGGTCGAGAGCGATGCGTCCGACGGAGCTCTGGCGGCTACCCTCAACCAAGCGGGCAGACCCATGGCCTTCTTCTCACGTACCCTCCATGCTTCCGAAATCCGCCACTCCTCAGTCGAAAAGGAGGCCCAGGCCATAGTTGAAGCTGTGAGACATTGGAGGCATTACCTTGCCAGCAGGAGATTCACTCGCCTCACGGACCAATGGTCGGTTGGTTTCATGTTCGATAATGCACAGCGGGGCAAGATTAAAAACGATAAGATCTTGCGGTGGAGGATCGAACTCTCCACCTTCAACTACGAGATCTTGTACCGTCCGGGGAAGCTAAACGAGCCTCCTGATGCCCTGTCCCGCGGCACTTGTGCCACTGCACAAGTGGATCGCCTCCGTGCCCTCCACGAGGACCTCTGCCACCCGGGGGTCACTCGTTTCTTCCACTTCATCAAGACCCGCAACCTGCCCTACTCCATCGAGGAGGTCAGGACAGTCACCAGGGACTGCCAAATTTGCACGGAGTGCAAACCGCACTTCTACAGACTGGATAGGGTGCACCTGATAAAGGCTTCCCGTCCCTTTGAACGCCTCAGCATGGATTTCAAAGGCCCCTTCCCCTCCACCGACCGCAACACGTATTTCCTGAACGTGATTGACGAGTACTCCCGGTTCCCATCCGCCATCCCCTGCCCAGACATGACCGCAACCACCGTCATCAAGGCCCTGCAGGGTATCTTTACACTGTTCGGGTTCCCCGCTTACATACACAGTGATAGGGGGTCCTCCTTTATGAGCGACGAACTGCGTCAATTCCTGCTCAGCAGGGACATTGCCTCAAGCAGGACGACCAGTTATAACCCCCGGGGAAACGGGCAGGTAGAGAGGGAGAACGGAACGGTCTGGAAGACCGTTCTACTGGCCCTACAGTCCAGGAATCTCCCAGTCTCCCGCTGGCAAAGAGTCCTCCCAGTGTCCCTCCATGCCATCCGGTCACTGCTCTGTACAACTACCAATCAGACACCTCATGAACGTCTCCTTGTTTTCCCCAGGAAGTCCTCCTGCGGGACCTCGCTCCCAACCTGGCTAGCAACACCCGGACCCATCCTGCTTCGGAAGCACGTGCGGGCGCACAAGTCGGACCCGTTGGTCGAGAGGGTCCACCTGCTGCACGCCAACCCCCAGTACGGCTATGTGGCGTTCCCTGACGGCCGGCAAGATACGGTCTCCCTACAGGACCTGGCGCCCGCCAGAATCCCAGGCGCACCCGAACCATTACGCCCACCGCCTCCCCCCCCCCCCCCCCCCCAGGGTCAGTACTCCCGCCGCTCCTGCCTAGAATTAGAAATCTAATGGGAATTCTCACTGAAGCCACGCACGCTGCTGGGAAATCCACGAGAAATCCAGAGAATTCCGCCACCAGCCAGAGATGTCCGGCCTACCTCTTTGACCAAGCTGTTGATCACCTGTCCTGATATCTCCTTGCGTGGTTCAGTATCAAATCGTGTTTGTTAATCGTTCCTGTGAAGAACCTCGGGCTGTTTTCTAATCTTAAAAGGTGCTATATAAATTCTAGTTGCTGTTGAAGCGAAAGAAGGAAGACAGAAATGGAGTCTTAACAATCAGTGGTTTACCTTGCAGGATGTAGGCTGCGAGCTGAGCTGCGTCGGAGGTCTTACAGAGGAGACGCCCATGGTACAGATCTCTTTTGATCTGAAGGAAGACCAAATACCTGAAAAAAAGCACAAGAGGTTGGTGACTGGGGAACAAACTCAAGAGAGAGGCCAGCACAAAGAACAGGAACAAAGACCAATACAGCACAGGAACAGGCCCTTCGGCCCTCCAACCCTGTACCGGTCATGATACCACCTTTGGCCAAAACCCTCAGCACTTCCTTGTGCCGTATCCCTCTATACCCATCCTATCCATGTGTTTGTCAAGATGCCTTTTGAACGTCGTTAATGTATCGGCTCCCACAACCTCCCCTGGCAACGCGTTCCAGGCACTCACCACCCTCTGCGTAAAAAACCTGCCTCGCACATCTCCTCTAAACTTTGCCCCACGCACCTTAATAATAATAATCTTTATTACTGTCACAAGTAGGCTTACATTAACACTGCAATGAAGTTACTGTGAAAAGCCCCTAGTCGCCACACTCCGGCGCCTGTTCGGGTACACGGAGGGAGAATTCAGAGTGTCCAAATTACCAAATATGCACTTCTTTCGGGACTTGTGGGAGGAAACCGGAGCACCCGGAGGAAACCCACGCAGACACGGGGAGAAGTGCAAACTCCAGACAGACCGGGACCGGAATTGAACCCGGGTCCCTGGAATTGTGAGGCAGAAGTGCTAAACACTGTGCTACCGTGCCGCCCAACAATGGTTTCATGGTCATCATTCACCTTTTAATTCCAGATGTTCCATTGAAATCAAATTTCACCGTCTGCTGTGGTGGGATTGGAACCCAGATCCCCAAAACATTACCCTGGGTTTCTGAATCACAGATCCAGCAACAATACCACCATCACCCCAATCCCCAGAAACCCGATCCTCAACACCCCAATCCCCAGAAACCCGATCCTCAACACCCCAATCCCCAGAAACCTGATCCTCAACACACCAATCCCCAGAAACCCGATCCTCAACACCCCAATCCCCAGAAACCCGATCCTCAACACCCCAATCCCCAAATCTGACACCCCCGTCAGCCCCGTCACCCCATGGCCATTCCTGACACACCTACCACCATTGCAACTACCCCCACCCCGATTGGTGGCACTCTCACCCCCATCCCCATTGCTGACACACGCAGCAATGACACTCCCATCACCCCACCCTCATCACCAACACCTTGTCACCCCCCTCCCCCCCCCCGCCACCATTAACTCCATCACCACCATCATTCGGCTCACTAACACTCATCACTGGCACTGCCATCATCGCCACCATCTCTGGGAGTAAACCATGTGGGTTGGAGAGGCCTGGGCAAAGTGATGGGGTGAAACAGGGATTCGGGTTTAATGTGGGGGCAACACATCGATCTCTGCCGACAGCAACTTCTCATCACTGACTCACAGGCCTGTAAAAGATTAATGGGAGTTTTTATGCGAACTCACACAGTCTCTCTGATTCATGGAACGTCTGCAGGAGCTGCGTCAGTAATTACCGCAGGATTAGAGAAACAGTGACTGCCAAAATCAATCTGCAAGTGAACTTCACTCGAGGCTTCACTACCAGCAGACTGAGGGCTACAGAACTGACTGAATGGAGTGAAGACACAATGCAGCCAGCACCCAATGGTGGAATGGGCTTAATGGGCCGAATGGGCTCTTCCTGTTCCCAATGTTCAGGAACCAGCATCGTGAACAACGTCTTCACCAATGGGACCGGGTGTTCCGTGTGGATCCACCTTTCCAGCAGGTTACCCAGTCTCGGGCAGCACCTGATCATTGTTAGCCCGGCGCCTGTGAGGAGGCAGCAGCCTCCAGCTGAACTGCTTTGTTAACACTCGTGTTCCATGGAAGGACAGAACAATGAATATCGCCGCTAAAATATCTTAGATCGTTAAAGCAGCAAGAACCCAGTTGGAGCTATCAAACTGCCTTTTACTAAACTGTTGTCAATGGGTATTTAGAAGGACCTTCATCAATTCCACTCCCTCTTTATAATGTTTCAAAATCGAATATCAACAGATACTCAGTCCTCTCCATAACACCACACAGAATGGAGTTGCCAACCCTCTCCTGATGCCCTGGTGTCACGAGTCACCGAGAGCAAAGCCTCCAAGAGAAAGATCACAAGGGCGTTAAAAACGGGGCAGCACGGTAGCACAGTGGTTAGCACTGTGGTTTCACAGCTCCAGGGTCCCAGGTTCGATTCCCCGCTGGGTCACTGTCTGTGCGGAGTCTGCACGTTCTCCCCGTGTCTGCGTGGGTTTCTTCCGGGTGCTCCGGTTTCCTCCCACAGTCCAAAGACGTGCAGGTTAGGTGGACTGGCCACGATAAATTGCCCTTAGTGTCCAAAAGGGTTAGGTGGGGTAACGGGGTTAGGGTGGAGGTGTGGGCTTAAGTAGGGTGCTCTTTCCAAGAGCCGGTGCAGACTCGATGGGCCGAATGGCCTCCTTCTGCTCTGTAAATTCTCTGAAACTATGAAAACACAACTGCCTGTTTTTTAACTCTCACTGAACACTCATTTATTACTTTGGCTATTAGAGTAGACAGCTGCTAAACTGACAGTCAAGAACCGTCCAATCAGGTGGTTAAGCGTCTGCCTGTTTCCCAATCGGTTGTGAGCTCCTGGGGGAGCTGGGAGTCCGGCCGTTCCGAATTTCCCAGGTTCCTCTTTTTGTGGGGCGCAGCCAACGCCCCGTAATGAACAAAACGAGTTCTTTTGGCCGGTGAGGGCAGGTCTCGGCAGCTCAAAACAAGTTCCTTTGGCCAGTGAGGGCAGGTCTCGGCAGCTCAAAACGAGTTCCTTTGGCCAGTGAGGGCAGGTCTCGGCAGCTCAAAACGAGTTCCTTTGGCCAGTGAGGGCAGGTCTCGGCAGCTCAAAACGAGTTCCTTTGGCCAGTGAGGGCCGGTCTCGGCAGCTCAAAGTCCTTCACGGCTAACAAAGGGCTTTTTTCAAAGTGTGGTCGCTGTTGTAATGTAGGGAACATGGCAGCCTGCGCACAGCAGGATCCCACAGAAAACAATTTGATACGGACCCCATAATCCACTTTAGTGGTGTTGGTGGAGGGGTAAATATTGGCCAGGTCACTGGGGAGCATTCTCCTGCTCGTCTTTATGTAGGTGTCACGGAACTGTTCACGCCCACCTTAGAGTCAGGCAGTGTAAAGTCCCCTTTAAACGACCAGCCCTTTGAATTGGCAGCACCACCTCAGCTCTGGACTGGGTGTGTCAGACTGGATTTACACTTGTTGCTCTACCTGTGGAAGCGAGAATAAATCCCTCCCCCGCCCTGGGGCCGGCCAATACAGAGGCATCATCAAACTGAGATGAAGAGGAATTTCTTCAGCCAGAGGGTGGTGAATCTGTGGAACTCTTTGCCGCAGAAGGCTGTGGAGGCCGATTCACTGAGTGTCTTTAAGACAGAGATAGATAGGTTCTCGATTAATAAGGAGATCAGGGGTTATGGGGAGAAGGCAGGAGAATGGGGATGAGAAAAATATCAGCCATGATTGAATGGTGGAGCAGACTCGATGGGCCGAGTGGCCTAATTCTGCTCCTATATTGTTGAATAAACTTGGTTTGTTCTCACTCGAACGAAGGAGGTTGAGGGGCGACCTGATAGCAGTATACAAAATTATGAGGGGCATAGACAGAATGAATAGTCAGAGACTTTTTCCCAGGGTAGAGGGGTCAATTACTAGGGGGCATAGGTTTAAGGTGCAAGGGGCAAGGTTTAGAGGAGATGTACGAGGCAAGTTTTTTACACAGAGGGTAGTGGGTGCCTGGAACTCGCTGCCGGAGGAGGTGGTGGAAGCAGGGACGATAGTGACGTTTAAGGGGCATCTTGACAAATACATGAATAGGATGGGAATAGAGGGGTATAGACCCAGGAAGTGTAGAAGATTGTAGTTTAGTCGGGCAGCATGATCGGCAGGGGCTTGGAGGGCCGAAGGGCCTGTTCCTGTGCTGTACTTTTCTTTGTTCTCTATCTTCTGGTCCTATGGTCTAACTGAGCGGCAGCTGCTGCCAAAACACCCCCCCCCCCCCCCGCCCACCATCACCCACCGCAACACAAATGATCTTTGACCTTGCTGAGCTCAATGTGTTGAATTTTAGTTCCAATGTCCCGATTCCCGATGTTAGTCCTGTCCAACTAGGAATGGTGGGCCGGCTGCATGGGCAAGCGGGCCAATGGGAGAGCCCGTGGGGAGGTGGGCGCTGCTGCTGTTGTTTGGTAACCAATGAGGGTTCTTCAGGATAGTTACATACTCAAAAAAGTTTCAAAATGTACTGTTATTCAGAAGGGGGAGCCCATCGATTGGATGCCCTGTGGCTGGGCCTTCACAGACGAGCCAGTCCATGCTGAGTTGCTTTGTAGGATTAGCACCCCGTTTTAGGATGAAAATTCCACTCAATGTTTTTATTGCATTTACAGGAACGGCTTCCCAATGTTTCACCTCTTCAGCTCCAGCTGTGTGAGCTGAGTGTGAGCTGTGCGAGTGTGAGCTGAGTGACAGTGTGCTGAGTGTGAACAAGCTGAGTATGTGCTGAGTGTGTGCTGAGTGAGTGTGAGCTGAGTGAATTTGAGCTGAGTGTGAGCTGTGTGAGTGTGAGCTGAGCATGTGCTGAGTGTGATCTGAGTGTGATCTGAGTGAGTGTGATCTGAGTGAGTGTGAGCTGAATGTCAGCTGCAGGTAGAGAAGTTTAAAGTTCAAGGAAGTTTTTCATTCAAAAAATTCTCTCTTTTCTATGAAAGCCCAAGTTATCCTTTAAGGCCAAGGTTCCACTATTTTCATTATCTTTCCCGAGTACCCTGTGTTTTCTAAAGCTAATTTCACACTGCACTGCCCGAGACACTGTCTATCGATCAATACCTGTGCTCTCTCTCTACATTATCGACCCCAGTCTGTGCCTCCAGTCCTGTGACGGACACTATTTCAATGCTAAGTAACTACCTCTGTGATGAATAATAACACTAGACTATCATCAGACGCCATCTGCTCCATGAAGTACTTGCTACTGTTGGTACAATCACACTCTCAGTATTGCTGCATTGAATCAACAAACACACCCATCAATCTCCTTCATTTAGAGGGCCGGGCACTCATTTTGATTTTAAAATATTGATCTTTTTCATTAGTTTATGGGACGTGGGCGTCGCAGGCTGTGCCAGCATTTATTGCCCATCCCTAATTGCCCTTGAGGGGCAGTCAACCACATTGCTGTGGGCCTGGAGTCACATGTAGACCAGACCAGGTAAAGATGACAGATTTCCTTCCCTAAAGGACATTAGTGAACCAGATGGGTTTTGATGACAATCGACAATAGTTTCATGGTTTCATGGCGCCGAGGAGTGGCGTGAACCTCCGCACCTTCGGGTGCTAGGCCGGCGCCGGCAGGCTTGGCACCACGCCAACCGGCGCCAAAGGGCCTCCGCCAGCCATCGCGAGTTGGCGCATGTGCGGGCGTGCCAGCGTCTGCTGGCGGGATCCCAGCGCATGCACAGGGGGGTTCTTCGCCGCGCCGGCCATGGCGGACGTTTACAGCGGCCGGTGCGGAGGGAAAGAGTTCCCCCATGGCACAGGCCCGCCCGCGGACCGGTGGGCCTCGATCGTGGGCCAGGCCACCATGGGGGCATCCCCCCCGGGGCCAGATCCACCCGCGCCGCCCCCCCCCCCCCCCCTCCGAGGACTCCGCAGGCCGCCCATAGAGCCAGGTCCCGGCGGGACTGGCCGAAAACGGGTGGCCGCTTGGCACATCATGGAGCGGAGGATTGCCGGGGGAGGGCCACTGCCAACGGCCCCCGACTGGCGCGACACGATTCCTGCCCTCGCCGAAAAACCGGTGCCGGAGAATCCGGCAGCCAGCGTCGGGGCGGGATTCACGCCGCCCCCCAGCAATTCTCCGGCCGGGCGGGGTTTGGAGAGTCCCGCCCCCCTTGTCACTAAGCAGGGACTTCTCTGGGTGTCCTGCCAATATTTCTCTCTCAATTACACTAAACATCTAAATGTTTCTTAAATGTTGTGAGGGATCCCGCCTCCACCACCCTTTCAGGCAGCGAGTTCCAGACTCCCACCACCCTCTGGCTGAAAAAGTGTTTCTTCAAATTCCCTCTCAATCTCTTGCCCCTTACCTTAAATTTGTGTCCCCCAGTTATTGACCACTTCCTGTCTACCCCATCTATGGTGTTCTTTGTGTTGGTAAATTCAGGATGGTTGGCGGAGTGTTCACGAAGACCACAAAATAGCTTTGAAAATGAACAAAGCTATAAATTTATTAACACTACTTCATTGGATTCGGCACATACTCCTATATAATACACATTTGATAATTATCATATAAACTACACTCAATCTCTACACTATTACATTAACTATGATCTGCTCTCACTCTTTTCTTCCGTCTGCACTCTAGCTATCTCTTTCACTTCTCTCCCCACGAGGCTTAGCATCAATGTCTTATATACTTGTACATCTAGCTCCCTCGAGTGGTTGAGTTAAACATTTCATTAACCCTTGCAGTTCTTACATTTATGATAATGTCACACCATCTATGCCCCTCATAATTTTATACACCTCAATCAGGTCCCCCGTCAACCTTCTCTGCTCCAAGGAGAACAGCCCCAGCCTCACCAGCCTCTCTTCATAGCTGAAACTCTGCAGCCCAGGCAACATCCTGGTGAATCCCCTTTGCCCCCCCCCCCCTCTAGATCTAACTGCATCCTCTTTACAGGAGATTCAGGTAAAGGCACGCGCTCACTTTCCCAGAGGAAGCTCTGTATTTTTAACAATTACCAGCGGCAGCGGGATATAACTGAGGGCTCGCTCATCTGAACCCTGGGTCACTGCAAAAACGTTTGCTCTTAGACATTGACTGAACTCAAGGAGCTTCTTTATCTGCCCATATTTATATTAAACAGCACAGCTGCATTGTGCCACCTGAGAACTATAAATAGGCTGCTAATTTCCTTCAAACAAAATAAGATTAAATACAGTACATAAACTGTGGCAACAAACATCTCAAAATAACATCAAATGTATCACTTTAAGCTGCGCTGTGAAGTTGGTTTCTCAGAGTATTAGTATATTTTCCTGAAGGTGAACCTCATTAGAAAATGATGTTACTGTCACAGGTTTACCATTCGTGTAAAACCCAATTTTAAATAAACTCATGCTTTGGGGGGAAAAAACTAAAAAGAGCCACTTCGCCGTTTCATTGATTTAGTCAGTTTCTCAGCAAATTAAATATTTATTTAAGGTTTAAGCCTTTTTTTAAAATGCCAATTAGTGTCATTGAGTTTAATAAAAGCTTCATTTTAAGAGCCTCTTCAAAGAGCAATGACCTGACCGACTTCCGGGTGCGGCGATGACCAGCTGAGTCGCACGTTTCGGCAGCTCCCTGTGAAACGGACTTTTGGGCTCTTGATAGGAGCCCCAACGGCAATTTTAACGGCTGAAAACACCGTGCGGTAAACCAGAAGGGTGTTCCCCCTGGACACGGATGGAAAAAGGAGAGGAAAGTGGCCGGATTGCAGCGGATCCTTTGGAACAACGGCAAGGAAGGCAAGCAGAAACCAAGATGGCGTCGGAAGGTGGCAGTTTCATATGGGGCCCTGAACAACAAGAGTTTTTGAAACGCTGCGTGGAGGAGATAAAAAAGGAAATGAAGAAAGAGTTGTTGGCCCCGATATTACAGGCGATTGAAGGGCTGAAAGAGGAACAAAAGACCCAGGAGCAGGAGCTTCGGGTCGTGAAGGCGAAAGCAGCCGAGAATGAGGACGATATACAGGGCCTGGTGGTGAAGTCGGAGATACAGGAGGCACACCAGAAACGATCTGTGGAGAGGTTGGAGGCACTGGAAAATAACGCAAGGAGGAACAACTTGAGGATTCTTGGCCTTCCTGAAGGTGTGGAGGGGGCGGACGTCGGGGCATATGTGAGCACGATGCTGCACTCGTTAATGGGAGTGGAGGCCCCGACGGGTCCGTTGGAGGTGGAGGGAGCATACCGAGTTATGGTGCGAGGATCGAGAGCAGGAGAAGCTCCCAGAGCCATAGTGGTGAGATTTCTCCGTTTTAAGGATAGAGAAATGGTCCTTAGATGGGCGAAGAAAACTCGGTGTAGTAAATGGGAGAACGCGGTGATCCGCGTCTATCAAGATTGGAGTGCGGAGGTGGCGAGAAGGAGGGCGAGCTTTAATCGGGCCAAAGCGGTACTTCACAAAAAAAAGATAAAGTTTGGAATGCTGCAACCGGCAAGACTGTGGGTCACATATCAAGGGAGGCACCACTACTTTGAGACGGCGGATGAAGCGTGGACTTTTATTGTAGAAGAAAAATTGGAATGATTGGACTACGAAAATGAACGTTTGGACAAAGTGGTGGGACGAGTGGGGGGGGGGGGCGAAGAGGGATTGTATGATTAATCCTGCGGTATGGTAACTTTTCTTTCTCCCACAGATGGTGATGGGGGGAGGTGGGGAGGGAGAGGAGATGGGGCGTTGGCCATGGGAGGCGGGGCCGAGGGAGAGGCACGGGCTTGGTTCCCGCGCTATGATAATTATGGCAGGAATAGAGAAGCAGGAAGGAGGGGGCGCCGCACGGGGCGAGCCGTGATCACGGGGGGAAGCCGAGGTCAGCCAGAGTTTGCTGACTTCTGGGAGCAACATGGGGGGAGTAATTACGCTAGCGGGGGGTCTAGCGGGGGGGGGGGGAGGGGGGAATTACTGGGTTGCTGCTGCTGGGGAAAGGGGGGAGTGGGTACGGGAAAGGATGGGCGGGGGGGGCACCGTCTGGGAGAAATACAGCTGCGTGGGAACTGGGCAAGAAGCCGGAAAAAGATGATGGCTAACCGGCAAGGGGGAGGGGGGGGGGGGGGGGGTGGGAAGCCCCCCAACTCGGCTGATCACGTGGAACGTGAGGGGGCTTAACGGGCCGATAAAGAGGGCACGAGTACTCGCACACCTTAAGAAACTTAAAGCAGATGTGGTCATGTTACAGGAAACGCACCTGAAACTGATAGATCAGGTTAGGTTGCGCAAAGGATGGGTAGGGCAGGGGTTCCATTCGGGGCTGGATGCGAAAAACAGGGGGGTGGCTATATTAGTGGGGAAGCGGGTAATGTTCGAGGCAAAGACTATAGTGGCGGATAACGGGGGCAGATACGTGATGGTGAGTGGCAAATTACAGGGAGAGATGGTGGTGTTGGTAAACGTGTATGCCCCGAATTGGGACGATGCCAATTTTATGAGGCGAATGCTAGGACGCATCCCAGACCTAGAGACCGGAAAGCTGATAATGGGGGGAGACTTTAACACGGTGTTGGAACCAAGGCTGGATAGGTCGAAGTCCAGGACTGGTAGGAGGCCGGCAGCAGCCAAGGTGCTTAAGGATTTTATGGAGCAGATGGGAGGGGTGGACCCGTGGAGATTCAGTAGACCTAGGAGTAAGGAGTTCTCGTTTTTCTCCTATGTCCATAAAGTCTATTCACGCATAGACTTTTTTGTGTTGGGTAGGGCATTGATCCCGAGGGTAAGGGGAACGGAATATACGGCTATAGCCATTTCGGATCATGCCCCACACTGGGTAGACTTGGAGATAGGGGAGGAAACAAGAGGGCGTCCACCCTGGAGAATGGACATGGGACTAATGGCGGATGAGGGGGTGTGCTTAAGGGTGAGGGGATGCATTGAAAAGTACTTGGAACTCAATGACAATGGGGAGGTTCAGGTGGGAGTGGTCTGGGAGGCGTTGAAGGCGGTGGTTAGGGGGGAGCTGATATCAATAAGGACACATAAAGGGAAGCAGGAGAGTAAGGAACGGGAGCGGTTGTTGCAAGAACTTTTGAGGGTGGACAGACAGTATGCGGAAGCACCGGAGGAGGGACTGTATAGGGAAAGGCAAAGGCTGCATGTGGAATTTGACTTGCTGACCACAGGCACTGCAGAGGCACAATGGAGGAAGGCGCAGGGTGTACAGTATGAATATGGAGAGAAGGCGAGCAGATTGCTGGCACACCAATTGAGGAAAAGGGGAGCAGCGAGAGAAATAGGGGGGGTGAGAGACGAAGATGGAGAGACGGAGCGGGGAGCGGAGAGAGTGAATGAAGTGTTTAAGACATTTTATAAAAAATTGTATGAAGCTCAACCCCCGGATGGGAGGGAGAGAATGATGGAGTTTTTGGATCGGCTGGAAATTCCCAAGGTGGAAGAGCAGGAAAGGATGGGATTGGGAGCACAGATCACGGTAGAAGAAGTGGTGAAAGGAATTAGGAACATGCAGACGGGAAAGGCCCCGGGACCGGACGGATTCCCAGTTGAATTTTACAGAAAATATTTGGACTTGCTCGCCCCGCTACTGACGAGGACCTTTAACGAGGCAAAGGAAAGGGGACAACTGCCCCCGACTATGTCAGAAGCAACGATATTGATTCTTTTAAAGAAGGAAAAGGATCCGCTACAATGCGGGTCCTACAGACCAATCTCCCTCCTCAATGTAGATGCCAAGGTCTTGGCCAAGGTAATGGCAATGAGAATAGAGGAATGTGTCCCGGGGGTAGTTCATGAGGACCAAACTGGGTTTGTGAAGGGGAGACAGCTGAACACGAACATGCGGAGGTTGTTAGGGGTAATGATGATGGCCCCACCAGAGGGTGAAACGGAGATAGTAGTGGCGATGGATGCCGAGAAAGCATTTGATAGAGTGGAGTGGGATTATCTGTGGGAGGTGTTGAGGAGATTTGGGTTCGGAGAGGGGTATGTTAGATGGGTGCAGCTGTTGTATAGGGCCCCAGTGGCGAGTGTGGTCACGAATGGACGGGGATCGGCATATTTTCGGCTCCATAGAGGGACAAGGCAGGGATGTCCTCTGTCCCCATTACTGTTTGCACTGGCGATTGAGCCCCTGGCGATAGCGCTGAGAGGTTCCAAGGGATGGAGGGGAATACTTAGGGGAGGAGAAGAACACCGGGTATCTTTATATGCGGATGATCTGCTACTATATGTGGCGGATCCAGCGGAGGGGATGCCAGAAATAATGCGGATACTTGGGGAGTTTGGGGATTTTTCAGGGTATAAATTGAACATGGGGAAGAGTGAGCTGTTTGTGGTGCATCCAGGGGAGCAGAGTAGAGAAATAGAAGACCTACCGTTGAGGAAGGTAACAAGAGACTTTCGTTACCTGGGGATCCAGATAGCTAAGAATTGGGGCACATTGCACAGGCTAAATTTGACGCGGTTGGTGGAACAGATGGAGGAAGATTTCAAGAGATGGGATATGGTAGCATTGTCAATGGCAGGGAGGGTGCAGGCGGTTAAGATGGTGGTCCTCCCGAGATTCCTCTTTGTGTTTCAGTGCCTCCCGGTGGTGATCACGAAGGCTTTTTTTAAAAGGATTGAAAAGAGCATCATGGGTTTTGTGTGGGCCGGGAAGACCCCGAGAGTGAGGAAGGGATTCTTACAGCGTAGCAGGGATAGGGGGGGGCTGGCACTACCGAGCCTAAGTGAGTATTATTGGGCCGCTAATATTTCAATGGTGAGTAAGTGGATGGGAGAGGAGGAAGGAGCGGCGTGGAAGAGATTAGAGAGGGCGTCCTGTAGGGGGACCAGCCTGCAGGCTATGGTGACAGCCCCATTGCCGTTCTCACCAAGGAACTATACCACGAGTCCGGTGGTGGTAGCTACACTGAAGATTTGGGGACAGTGGAGACGACATAGGGGAAAGACCGGAGCACTGGGGGGGTCCCCGATAAGAAACAACCATAGGTTTGCCCCGGGGGGAATGGATGGGGGATATGGAATGTGGCAAAGAGCAGGTATAACGCAATTGAAAGATCTATTTGTGGATGGGAAGTTTGCGAGTCTGAGAGTGCTGACCGAGAAATATGGGTTGCCCCAAGGGAATGCATTCAGGTACATGCAATTGAGGGCTTTTGCGAGGCAACAGGTGAGGGAATTCCCGCAGCTCCCGACACAAGAGGTGCAGGACAGAGTCATCTCAAAGAAATGGGTGGGGGACGGTAAGGTGTCGGATATATATAGGGAAATGAGAGACGAAGGGGAGACTATGATGGACGAACTAAAAGGGAAATGGGAAGAAGAGCTAGGGGAGGAGATTGAGGAGGGGATGTGGGCAGATGCCCTAAACAGGGTAAACTCGTCGTCCTCGTGCGCCAGGCTAAGCCTGATTCAGTTTAAGGTATTACACAGGGCACATATGACTGGAACACGGCTCAGTAAATTTTTTGGGGTGGAGGATAGGTGTGCGAGGTGCTCGAGAAGCCCAGCGAATCATACCCATATGTTTTGGTCATGCCCGGCACTACAGGGGTTTTGGATGGGGGTGACAAAGGTGCTTTCGAAAGTAGTAGGAGTCCGGGTCGAACCAAGCTGGGGGTTGGCTATATTTGGGGTTGCACAAGAGCCGGGAGTGCAGGAGGCGAAAGAGGCCGATGTTTTGGCCTTTGCGTCCCTAGTAGCCCGGCGCAGAATATTGCTAATGTGGAAAGAAGCCAAGCCCCCGGGGGTGGAGACCTGGATAAATGATATGGCGGGGTTCATAAAGTTAGAGCGGATTAAGTTCGTCCTAAGGGGGTCGACTCAAGGGTTTACTAGGCGGTGGCAACCGTTCGTCGAATATCTTGCGGAAAGATAGATAGGGGAGAACAAAGAAGGCAGCAGCAGCGGCCCAGGACTTGGGGGGGGGGGGGGGGGGGGGGGGGGGGGAGGGATGGGGGGGCTAGTTTTTATTTTTTGTTATTTTTTTTGCCAATTAGGGCTAGTTTTTATTTTTTGTTATTTAATATTTATTTATTTGTTGTTGTTTTTGTTTAAATTTAAAAAGGTCATTATTATCTGTATTGTTACAATGTTGTGTAAAGGATGCACAAGGTACTGTGTTGGTTGACCAAAAATTTTCAATAAAATATTATTTAAAAAAAAAGAGCAATGACTTGACATTTCACTAAAGTGACCCACGTGTTGGCCCAAGCAGACTCAAAGGAATCAATGATAGGTATAAAATGACGAATAAGTGCAGGAACGGTACAATCAAGATGGGAATGAAAGGTTACTATGGCAATTTCATTTAAACTTGTGTGAAAAGCAGGAATTTTGAACACTATTTTTAGACTCACACAAAGTCCTTTATGTGAAGTCCAGTAGGTGAGGCCACCTCTCCTCCTCCCTGGTAACTTCCACACAATTTATCGATACTGTTCTATTTGTATAAATAATAAAGCTTGCTACGATCCGGTTAGGGACCATTAACATTTTGTTTTAAGTATACAAAGTTTGAAGACGTTAGTTACTCACCAGATGCATAAAGCCATAAGGTTCCATGTTGTTTAGCAAACAAAATAAACTTCCCTATAGAAAATCAGCAAAGTAAAACCACCCACAATATCTGTCGTCATAGAATAAAATAGAGTCATCATCATAGTATCCCTACAGTGCAGGATGAGGCCATTTGGCCCATCGTCTCTGCAACAACCCTCCGAAAGAGCACCCCACCTCAGCCCACGCCCCCACCCTATCCCCGTAACCCCTCCGAACCTTTTGGACACTAAGGGGCAATTTAGCATGGCCAATCCACCTAACCTGCATGTCTTTGGGCTGTGGGAGGAAACCGGAGCACCCGGAGGAAACCCACGCAGACACGGGGAGGAGATGCAAACTCCACACAATGTACTGCATACTCTAACGTACATAATTACCATGAGTTAAGTATGAATTAAAAGGCAAACTGTGGTCAAAGGCACCACACTGCACATTCAATGGTAGGTTTGACCAAGTCAGATCCCATGGATTTCCCAGCAACTCACCCAGAGTTCAGTGACCTTTGTGAGTCACACAATCTCTTTAAAGCTTTGTCTCACTCATGAGAGATATCAACTTTTCACTTTCGAATATCTAGCCTCTGTTAAAAGCCATTTCAACTTGGCCTTCCTCAACAACTGCTCACCTCCTGATGGGTCAATCTTTTCACCTGAGACTGCATTCCATTAAGTTTACAGAGCTACACTCACACCTCAGGGTTTCTTCTGAGCCCTAACCCACTCCAGTATAGATCCAGCGACCTTCCACCACCTTCTCAGCTCCAAGGACATTGCTGAGCCCCAACGGCCTGGTGCCTGCTAACAGGGCTTCTCTCTGAGCTGCAAGCCACACGAGGTACAAACTGCAACCAACACCCCCCTCTCCCAGAAACACCCAAATAAATTGAAACTAGTGAACATTCGTAAGCTCCGCCCATCTCCATGACAATGTGGTCTTGCTGGATTTTAAAAATGCTTTTGAACTAATTTAGCTCTAACTCCCAAAGCAAAACATCTCTCTAGATTGCGCTTCTTTGCAAAAAGGGTAGACTTCACAATCTTCACATCTCCAATTCTCCAGCTAAGTAAGCCCACCTCCTATTTAATGGCTCACTGTATTCTACTTTGACTCGATTAAACAAACAGGGTTAACCGTCCGAATTGTCATTTCTGGAGACCTTTTAGAAATCTCTTAAGCCCAGCATTTTAGTTATCTTACCGTTTACAATGTTAACTTTCCCAGAATGAAACATTACCTCTAAAATATTGATGTGGAGATGCCGGCGTTGCACTGGGGTAACCAGGTGTTGTAAGACTTCTTACCGTACTCTAAAATATTGACATAGACCATGAACTAGATAATCATCACAAGCTGCGATGCTGGGGGTAATTAGGCAAGGGTCACAGAGCCCAGGTGAGTAAATGGAGATCAGTGCGGATCAGTCATGACCTAAAGGGCAGCACGATAGCATTGTGGATAGCACAATTGCTTCACAGCTCCAGGGTCCCAGGTTCGATTCCGGCTTGGGTCACTGTCTGTGCGGAGTCTGCACATCCTCCCCGTGTGTGCGTGGGTTTCCTCCGGGTGCTCCGGTTTCCTCCCACAGTCCAAAGATGTGCAGGTTAGGTGGATTGGCCATGATAAATTGCCCTTAGTGTCCAAAATTGCCCTTAGTGTTGGGTGGGGTTACTGGGTTATGGGGATAGGGTGGAGGTGTGGACATTGGGTAGGGTGCTCTTTCCAAGAGCTGGTGCAGACTCGATGGGCCGAATGGCCTCCTTCTGCACTGTAAATTCTATGAACTGAACAGTGGGACACTTCAAAGGGCTGAATGGCCTCCTCCTGCTCCTATTTTCCCAGATGTAGACAATGTCAATTGCCGTCAATGTATGCAACAACAGTAACTTGCATTGATGTAGTGTCCTCAACGTAGTAAAATGAACTAGGTACTTCACAGGATGGTTAAAAAAAATAAGGAAGTTTTGGACAGGTGACTAAAAGCTTGGTCAAGGAGGGATGGTCTTGGAGGAAGAGCAGAAGGCCGAGGTGAAGAGGTTTAGGGAGGGAGTTCTAGAGTTTGGGGCTCAGGCAATGGAAGGCACGGCCACAAACCACTGGAGCAATGAAGGCTCAGAGAGGGCAAGAGGCCAGAAATTTGAGAAATGCAGAGATCTGAGGATTGTAGGGCTGGAAGACCCCGGAGGGCGGGGGGGGGGGGGGGGGGGGGGGGGGGGGGGGGGGGGGGTGATAGTATGACGGGATTTCAATATAAAATCGAGGATGTGTAATCATTGTAGTTCAGCAAATATCGTGGGTGAATTGTGAACAGGTGTTATTGCAAGTTGGGAAATGGGCAACAGAATTTGGATGACCTCAGGTGTATACCAGTGCAGATGCACACTAAACCGTCTCAGGGATTATGAATCATTGATTTATTGTCACGTGTACCAAGGTACAGTGAAAAGTATTGTTCTGCGTACAGCAAGAGACAGGCATCAAAGCTGGAGGACGCATGTGGGGTCACGGTTGGCACTGCAGTGTCCCTCTTGTGTAGTACTGTCCTGAATAACCTTCAGACATGCAGACAATCAGCCTTAACATCACCACACAGAGAATGGTGCATCTTGACAGGGAGGCATCGTATTCACTCAGACTCGAAAGTCTCTACGCACAGGTTAAGAGGGACAGGATCAATGAGAAGCACCCTCCGAGGCCACACGGTGCACCTCAAGCAGCCAAAGTACTAACCCAGGCTGACACATCCGGGAGACAGCATTGGGTTTGAAGGGGAAATCACAGGGTTACCACAGCAACCTGAACACTGCTTCCTGTTCCCTTCAGCAAGCTCACTCTCCCGATCTTTCTCCTAATCCAACCTGCTCCTCTATCAGCCTGCACCCTTCTGACAGGTGTCTAGTGTTTGCTCACTATAAACAATGGATGCTAAAGCTCACTCTCCAAATCCTCAATAATGTCACCAACCTAATGCTGACATTGCAGCAGATTTTACTGTATTTGAATCAACTTCTTCTTTGTTAAATATTAATTTTTGATTTGGGAACTCAGAGTCACACCGTTACCAACATTAAATGTGATTCGCTGATTGGGCAGCACTTGATAAACAATCCTAATTGTGCTAAGAATTACACCGACAGCCCATTTAAGATAGTTGCGCTGACAGTGTGGTTCACTTACGTGTGCGAGAAGCTACATGTTCCCATCCAAGGCCCTGCCCTTTGCCAACAGAAGGAGCATGTCTATACTTTGCACCATTTTCAAGCAAACAAAAGCTTGGGGTACAGCCATTCTCTGATTCACTCCCCACGCATTGCCTTGCCCAATCAGAATTGATCAGCCTGGTTTGAATTAAAACCAAAGTTTGGATGTTCACTGTTCCCTCGTGCATTCTCCATCACAACGCCTCTACCAATCATGGTCCACTTGCCAACCAATCAGCACTCTCTTCTCATGCAGTATAAATTGTCGTTCCATTACTATTGGTATTCTTGCACCCGTCCTGATGAGTGCAAGCTGAAAAGCTTCAACAGCATGTCTCTTTTTTTCAGCAATTCTCAAGTTCTGTGCTGACAAGTTAATTCTGGGATTGAATGGGATTGTTGGCCATCAACCCCATTCTTGCCCTCGCAGAGACCCAGCTTCGACACTATGGGCCGAATGGCCTTCTTCTGTGCTGTAACCAGACCACAGTTCTATGAATACCTGCAGTTTCGTTTTGCCTCTGAGATGGTGGGGTAGCTTCAGAGAATCTGAAATGCTCTCTATCAACATTGAAGATGGGTAGACTTTAATGAATTGTCTGAAAGCGAGAGTGTGTTCAATGTGCTTCAAGCTTCGTGTTTAAAATTCCTGAGCTGATGACAAACAAGGCGTGTGAATGATGTTAATGGCTGCCCATCAAAAGCATGGGCGTTGTGAGTGCTAACGACTGCACTGACGTTTCTGGTTGTAATTTAATCTTAAATTATTTTATCATCACCACCCACATTTAGCTCACCTGCCTGATCCATTGCATTAGTCACACCCAGATCCAGGAAAGCTTCTTCCCTCGTAAGTGTCTGAACACCAGAAACTATTCCTGTGCACAATTCAACCTTTCCCTGCATTCCCTTCCGTTCTCCCAATCAACAGGTACAGAATTGAAATCTCCGGGAGAAATGGTTCTGCTTTCTCGATTCATGTCTCTCGCCTGCAGATTTCATCTTCCGCTCATTTCCCCAAATTTGAAAATCTGCAATACATCCCTGGTGATTGAACAAGAACGGATAATGGAATCTTCCCAGTGACCAGTCGGAGAACTTGCCACTCCAGTGAGGGCGGCACGGTAGCACAGTGGTTAGCATTGTTGCTTCACAGCGCCAGGGTCCCGGGTTCAATTCCCGGTTTGGGTCACGGTCTGTGTGGAGTCTGCACCTTCTCCCCGGGTCTGCGTGGGTTTCCTCTGGGAGCTCTGGTTACCTCCGGGTGCTCCGGTTTCATCCCACAAGTCCCGAAAGACGTGCTTGTTAGGTTAATTGGACATTCTGAATTCTTTCTCTGTGTACCCGAACAAGTGCCGGAATGTGGCGACTAGGGGATTTTCACAGTAACTTCATTACAGTGTTAATGTAAGCTTACTTGTGACAATAATAAAGATTATTATTATTATTCAGGAAGAATAGGAATGTTGAAGATTCCAATTTAAAATTGAAAGGACAGAAACCGTATCACATCAGTCGCCACCGGCAGTAAGAGGATCAGAAGGCGGCTTGGTTTTATATAAGATCGAGTTACAAAAAGAACCACTGGATTTACTGCAGGAGGATTTTCAGTTAATGGTCAGGAGAGAATTGTCTTTTAAAACTGCAGATTGGTCCAAACAGTGCGTTACATTGAAAATAAACCCCAGTGGATTCGGCAGATGTAACAGGAATCCATTTATAAGCTAAAGGCGAGAAAGGATTGGTGTTTCAGCTCATGAGATTGGATTGGATTGGATTGGATTTGTTTATTGTCATGTGTACCGAGGTACAGTGAAATGTATTTTTCTGCGAGCAGCAGAAAATGTAATCATTCTCCCTCTCTCTGGCGACAGGACTGTTATACTCAGCTAACATCCAGACAAATCAGCCAAATAACGGGTAACTTACCTGGTAATCTCCTCCTTCAGCGCTGAAGGGTCAGTGGGATAAAACTTGACCCGGAAACACATGGTATACGGAGGCTGGGCTGCCAAACAGAAGGAAAAGATGAACATGAAATACTTGCTATTTTTCAGTTGATGCAGATCAATGGAACAGCATCCAAAACATCCCATAATAACTAATAACGAGGTGTTGGGTGTCTTAAAAAATATTAAGGTAGATAAGTCCCCGGGGCCTGATGGGATCTACCCCAGAATACTGAAGGAGGCTAGAGAGGAAATTGCTGAGGCCTTGACAGAAATCTTTGGATCCTCGCTGTCTTCAGGGGATGTCCCGGAGGATTGGAGAATAGCCAATGTTCTTCCTCTGTTTAAGAAGGGTACCAAGGATAATCCCGGGAACTACAGGCCGGTGAGCCTTACTTCAGTGGTAGGGAAATTACTGGAGAGAATTCTTCGAGACAGGATCTACTCCCATTTGGAAGCAAATGGACGTATTAGTGAGAGGCAGCACGGTTTTGTGGAGGGGAGGTCGTGTCTCACTAACTTGATAGAGTTTTTCGAGGAGGTCACTAAGATGATTGATGCAGGTAGGGCAGTGGATGTTGTCTATATGGACTTCAGTAAGGCCTTTGACAAGGTCCCTCATGGTAGACTAGTACAAAAGGTGAAGTCACACGGGATCAGGGGTGAGCTGGCAAGGTGGATACACAACTGGCGAGGCCATAGAAGGCAGAGAGTAGCAATGGAAGGATGCTTTTCCCATTGGATGGCTGTGACCAGTGGTGTTCCACAGGGATCAGTGCTGGGACCTTTGCTCTTTGTAGTATATATAAATGATTTGGAGGAAAGTGTAACTGGTCTGATTAGTAAGTTTGCAGATGACACAAAGGTTGGTGGAATTGCGGATAGCGATGAGGACTGTCGGAGGATACAGCAGGATTTAGATTGTTTGGAGACTTGGGCGGAGAGATGGCAGATGGAGTTTAATCCGGACAAATGTGAGGTAATGCATTTTGGAAGGTCTAATGCAGGTAGGGAATATACAGTGAATGGTAGAACCCTCAAGAGTATTGAAAGTCAAAGAGATCTAGGAGTACAGGTCCACAGGTCATTGAAAGGGGCAACACAGGTGGAGAAGGTAGTCAAGAAGGCATACGGCATGCTTGCCTTCAATGGCCGGGGCATTAAATATAAGAATTGGCAAGTCATGTTGCAGCTGTATAGAACCTTAGTTAGGCCACACTTGGAGTATAGTGTTCAATTCTGGTCGCCACACTACCAGAAGGATGTGGAGGCTTTAGAGAGGGTGCAGAAGAGATTTACCAGAATGTTGCCTGGTATGGAGGGCATTAGCTATGAGGAGCGGTTGAATAAACTCGGTTTGTTCTCACTGGAACGAAGGAGGTTGAGGGGAGACCTGATAGAGGTATACAAAATTATGAGGGGCATAGACAGAGTGGATAGTCATAGGCTTTTCCCCAGGGTAGAGGGGTCAATTACTAGGGGGCATAGGTTTAAGGTGAGAGCGGCAAGGTTTAGAGTAGATGTACGAGGCAAGTTTTTTACGCAGAGGGTAGTGGGTGCCTGGAACTCGCTACCGGAGGAGGTGGTGGAAGCAGGGACGATAGTGACATTTAAGGGGCATCTTGACAAATACATGAATAGGATGGGAATAGAGGGATACGGACCCAGGAAGTGTAGAAGATTGTAGTTTAGTCGGGCAGCAAGGTCGGCACGGGCTTGGAGGGCCGAAGGGCCTGTTCCTGTGCTGTACATTTCTTTGTTCTTTGTTCTTTAATGTTTCTCCTGGTATCGTCCCAGCAGAGAACATTACAATGGGGAGGATTTAGCGACCATGTTTGTCACGGGCGCAAATCCCGTAATGACCGCTAAATCTTGCGAGAGGCCAAAAACGGGATTTGCGCCGACGAGGTTTCGGAATGCGATCTTCCCGGGCCCTGCCCAATGGTGCGATGAGGTCATGCCCAGGAAGGTGCAAACCTGATTTGTGTGAATTTGAATCTATTATAATATACTTAGCATGGTCAACATCGCATCTCCAGCCCTTATTGAATCTTCCCACCCTCCAGGCCTGACGTCACGCTGGCGCGAATCACTACTGCTTTTTATAAACAGGAACCGTGAGGGAGGAAGGAGGTGAGCAGCACTGTCTGCACTGACAAACAGGGAGTCCAAGGCGACAGCGCCCACTGGACAGCTCTGGAGGGGTGGGGGTCTCAGGGGTGTCCGGGGGAGGGGGCGATGTGGGAGTCAGTCTGGTGTTTCTGGGATGGGGGGGGGTGCGTGGCTAGTGTGGATGGGTCCTGAAGTCCGCTGCCTCTGTTGTGTAAAAGTTCTTAGAGGACTGTGTTAGTCTGATGTCTGTGGGGTGGGGATATGGGGCGGCTGCGGCAGTAGGCCACATTGGGTTGGGGGGGGGGGGGGGGGGGGTGTAATGACAGTCAATAAGCCACGTCTAATGGGATGGGTGTATGAGACCCCGAAAGAGAAGGCAACGCGGCATGGGGAGGTGGCAAACTCTGGAGAGGCTGTCCAGGAGTGTAGAGGCACGATAGCAATGAGATCGTGGGCAGCACAGTGGCACAGTGGTTAGCTCTGTTGCTTCACAGCTCCAGGGTCCCAGGTTCGATCCCGGCTTGGGTCTCTGTCTGTGCGGAGTCTGCACGTTCTCCCCGTGTCTGCGTGGGTTTCCTCCGGGTGCTCCGGTTTCTTCCCACAAGTCCCGAAAGACGTGCTGTGAATTGGACATTCTGAATTCTCCCTCTGTGTACCCGAACAGGGGCCGGAGTGTGGCAACTAGGGGCTTTTCACAGTAACCTCACTGCAGTGTTAATGTAAGTCTACTTGTGATAATAATGAAGATTTTTAAAAAAGATTAAAGCCAGCAGAATGCCTGCTTGGTTTAATTCCCACCCCTTTCCCACACTGTTTCCGCAACGTTTACACTAAGGACTCATAATAGCTCAAAGTCAAGTAATTGGATGAATACTCAGGGTTCAGGGTTCAATGCTGGGGTGCCCGGTACCGCGAGGCACTGGGCTTATGTGCCGGATCCCAACGCCGGACAGTGAGGATATATTAGCCCCTGGTGGACATCACTGTCCAGTTGACCCTGCCCATTAGAGATGTGGAGCTGATAGACCTCCTGTCAGAACCACAGTCATGTCGAGAATAACGGAGAGGAGGAGCAGAGGGGAACCCAAAGGTGCCTCCGACTGGGCGAGGGACAAGGCCGGGTCAGTTATGCCATGGAGATGGGAGTGAGCGGTTACCGCCGGATAAGCCGGGGATTGGCTACTTCCAGGTCTGGGAGGCCAGTGGCCTATTTGGCTGCACCACCAACCTCTCTCTCCCTCCCACTCCCTTTCCCACTCCCCTCGCTCGTCCCCCCTCCCCCTCGCTATCCCCCCTCCCCCTCGCTCTCCCCCCTCCTCCCCCCTCGCTCTCCTCCTCGCTCTCCCCCTCCTCCCCCTCGCTCTCCTCCTCGCTCTTCCCTCTCCCTCCCCCTCTCCCCTCCCCTCCCCCTCTCCCTCCCTCACCCCCTCCCCTTACCCCCCTCCCCCACCCCCTCTCCCCCTCTCTCCCCTCCCCCTCCCCTTCGCTCCCCCCTCTCCCTCCCACCTCCCCTCCCCCTCTCCCCCTCCCCCCCTCCCTCTCGCTCCCCCTCCCTCCCCATCCCTCCCCCTCCCCTCTCTCTCCCCTCCCCCCTCCCTCCCCCTCCCAGCGAATCCAGCTCCGTTTCTCATTGGAATCGATGGTGTTTCACGCAGTCCCGGTGCCAGCCCCTCCACAGTCACTGAATCAGTCCGGTTCCCAGCCAGTTTTGCTGTCGTGAAAGTCCCCGAACCCTGCCCCGGCGTAAACACAGTCTCAGGAACGGAGAATCCAGCCCATGGCTTTAGGACATGGTCTGGTCCAGGGTTTGGACTACACAGAACTCAACTGAGACTGGTCACCTGGGTGAAGGTACAGTGATTCCTCACTTTTCTCTCGCAGGCCCACCTCACTCTCAGCGCAGACCCACCTCACTCTCAGCGCAGGCCCACCTCACTCTCAGCGCAGGCCCAGCTCGCTCTCAGCGCAGGCCCACCTCACTCTGAGCGCAGGCCCACCTCACTCTGAGCGCAGGCCCACCACACTCTCAGCGCAGGCCCACCTCACTCTCAGCCCAGGCCCACCTCACTCTCAGCGCAGACCCACCTCGCTCTCAGCGCAGGCCCACCTCACTCTCAGCGCAGGCCCACCTCACTCTCAGCGCAGACCCACCTCGCTCTCAGCGCAGGCCCACCTCTCTCTCAGCGCAGGCCCACCTCGCTCTCAGCGCAGGCCCACCTCACTCTCAGCGCAGACCCACCTCGCTCTCAGCGCAGACCCACCTCACTCTCAGCGCAGGCCCACCTCACTCTCAGCGCAGGCCCACCTCACTCTCAGCGCAGGCCCAGCTCGCTCTCAGCGCAGGCCCAGCTCGCTCTCAGCGCAGGCCCACCTCACTCTGAGCGCAGGCCCACCTCACTCTGAGCGCAGGCCCACCTCACTCTGAGCGCAGGCCCACCACACTCTCAGCGCAGGCCCACCTCACTCTCAGCCCAGGCCCACCTCACTCTCAGCGCAGACCCACCTCGCTCTCAGCGCAGGCCCACCTCGCTCTCAGCGCAGGCCCACCTCACTCTCAGCGCAGGCCCACCTCACTCTCAGCGCAGGCCCACCTCACTCTCAGCGCAGACCCACCTCGCTCTCAGCGCAGGCCCACCTCTCTCTCAGCGCAGGCCCACCTTGCTCTCAGCGCAGGCCCACCTCACTCTCAGCGCAGACCCACCTTGCTCTCAGCGCAGACCCACCTCACTCTCAGCGCAGGCCCACCTCACTCTCAGCCCAGGCCCACCTCACTCTCAGCGCAGACCCACCTCGCTCTCAGCGCAGGCCCACCTCACTCTCAGCGCAGGCCCACCTCACTCTCAGCGCAGACCCACCTCGCTCTCAGCGCAGGCCCACCTCACTCTCAGCGCAGACCCACCTCGCTCTCAGCGCAGGCCCACCTCTCTCTCAGCGCAGGCCCACCTCGCTCTCAGCGCAGGCCCACCTCACTCTCAGCGCAGACCCACCTCGCTCTCAGCGCAGACCCACCTCACTCTCAGCGCAGGCCCACCTCACTCTCAGCGCAGGCCCACCTCACTCTCAGCGCAGGCCCACCTCACTCTCAGCGCAGGCCCACCTTGCTCTCAGCGCAGGCCCACCTCGCTCTCAGCGCAGGCCCATCTCACTCTCAGCGCAGACCCACCTCACTCTCAGCGCAGACCCACCTCGCTTACAGCGCAGGCCCACATCACTCTCAGCGCAGACCCACCTCACTCTCAGCGCAGGCCCACCTCGCTCTCAGCGCAGACCCACCTCGCGCTCAGCGCAGACCCACATCACTCTCAGCGCAGACCCACCTCGCTCTCAGCGCAGACCCACATCACTCTCAGCGCAGGCCCACCTTGCTCTCAGCGCAGGCCCACCTCACTCTCAGCGCAGAACCACTTCGCGCTCAGCGCAGAACGACCTCGCTCTCAGCGCAGACCCACCTTGCTCTCAGCGCAGACCCACATCACTCTCAGCGCAGACCCACCTCGCTCTCAGCGCAGACCCTCATCACTCTCAGCGCAAGCCCACCTTGCTCTCAGCGCAGGCCCACCTCCCTCTCAGCGCAGAACCACCTCGCGCTCAGCGCAGAACCACCTCGCTCTCAGCGCAGACCCACCTCCCTCTCAGCGCAGAACCACCTCACTCTCAGCGCAGGCCCACCTCGCTCTCAGCGCAGGCCCACCTCGCTCTCAGCGCAGGCCCACCTCGCTCTCAGCGCAGGCCCACCTCGCTCTCAGCGCAGGCCCACCTCGCGCTCAGCGCAGGCCCACCTCGCGCTCAGCGCAGGCCCACCTCACTCACAGCGCAGACCCACCTCGCTCTCAGCGCAGACTCACCTCGCTCTCAGCGCAGGCCCACCTCACTTCAGCGCAGGCCCAGCTCGCTCTCAGCGCAGGCCCACCTCACTCTCAGCGCAGGCCCACCTCACTCTCAGCGCAGACCCACCTCACTTCAGCGCAGGCCCAGCTCACTCTCAGCGCAGAACCATCTCGCTCTCAGCGCAGACCCACCGCGCTCTCAGCGCAGGCCCACCTCGCTCTCAGCGCAGAACCATCTCGCTCTCAGCGCAGGCCCAGCTCGCTCTCAGCGCAGGCCCAGCTCGCTCTCAGCGCAGGCCCACCTCGCTCTCAGCGCAGGCCCAGCTTGCTCTCAGCGCAGGCGCAGCTCGCTCTCAGCGCAGGCCCACCTCGCTCTCAGCGCAGACCCACCTCACTCTCAGCGCAGACCCACCTCACTTCAGCGCAGGCCCAGCTCACTCTCAGCGCAGCACCATCTCGCTCTCAGCGCAGACCCACCTCACTCTCAGCGCAGGCCCACCTCGCTCTCAGCGCAGACCCACCTCACTTCAGCGCAGGCCCAGCTCACTCTCAGCACAGGCCCACCTCGCTCTCAGCGCAGGCCCACCTCACTCACAGCGCAGGCCCACCTCACTCTCAGCGCAGGCCCACCTCACTTCAGCGCAGGCCCAGCTCGCTCTCAGCGCAGGCCCAGCTCGCTCTCAGCGCAGACCCACCTCGCTCTCAGCGCAGGCCCACCTCACTTCAGCGCAGGCCCAGCTCGCTCTCAGCGCAGGCCCATCTCACTTCAGCGCAGACCCACCTCGCTCTCAGCGCAGACCCACCTCGCTCTCAGCGCAGGCCCACCTCACTTCAGCGCAGACCCACCTCGCTCTCAGCACAGACCCACCTCGCTCTCAGCGCAGGCCCACCTCACTTCAGCGCAGGCCCAGCTCGCTCTCAGCGCAGGCCCACCTCACTTCAGCGCAGGCCCACCTCACTTCAGCGCAGGCCCACCTCACTTCAGCGCAGGCCCAGCTCACTCTCAGCGCAGGCCCACCTCACTCACAGCGCAGGCCCACCTCACTCTCAGCGCAGGCCCACCTCACTCACAGCACAGACCCACCTCACTTCAGCGCAGGCCCACCTCGCTCTCAGCGCAGACCCACCTCGCTCTCAGCACAGATCCACCTCGCTCTCAGCGCAGGCCCACCTCACTCACAGCACAGACCCACCTCGCTCTCAGCACAGACCCACCTCACTCACAGCACAGACCCACCTCACTCACAGCGCAGACCCACCTCGCTCTCAGCGCAGGCCCAGCTCGCTCTCAGCGCAGGCCCACCTCGCTCTCAGCGCAGGCCCAGCTTGCTCTCAGCGCAGGCCCAGCTCGCTCTCAGCGCAGGCCCACCTCGCTCTCAGCGCAGACCCACCTCACTCTCAGCGCAGACCCACCTCACTTCAGCGCAGGCCCAGCTCACTCTCAGCGCAGCACCATCTCGCTCTCAGCGCAGACCCACCTCACTCTCAGCGCAGGCCCACCTCGCTCTCAGCGCAGACCCACCTCACTTCAGCGCAGGCCCAGCTCACTCTCAGCACAGGCCCACCTCGCTCTCAGCGCAGGCCCACCTCACTCACAGCGCAGGCCCACCTCACTCTCAGCGCAGGCCCACCTCACTTCAGCGCAGGCCCAGCTCGCTCTCAGCGCAGGCCCAGCTCACTTCAGCGCAGACCCACCTCGCTCTCAGCGCAGACCCACCTCGCTCTCAGCGCAGGCCCACCTCACTTCAGCGCAGACCCACCTCGCTCTCAGCGCAGGCCCACCTCACTTCAGCGCAGGCCCAGCTCGCTCTCAGCGCAGGCCCATCTCACTTCAGCGCAGACCCACCTCGCTCTCAGCGCAGACCCACCTCGCTCTCAGCGCAGGCCCACCTCACTTCAGCGCAGACCCACCTCGCTCTCAGCACAGACCCACCTCGCTCTCAGCGCAGGCCCACCTCACTTCAGCGCAGGCCCAGCTCACTCTCAGCGCAGGCCCACCTCACTTCAGCGCAGGCCCACCTCACTTCAGCGCAGGCCCACCTCACTTCAGCGCAGGCCCAGCTCACTCTCAGCGCAGGCCCACCTCACTCACAGCGCAGGCCCACCTCACTCTCAGCGCAGGCCCACCTCACTCACAGCACAGACCCACCTCACTTCAGCGCAGGCCCACCTCGCTCTCAGCGCAGACCCACCTCGCTCTCAGCACAGATCCACCTCGCTCTCAGCGCAGGCCCACCTCACTCACAGCACAGACCCACCTCGCTCTCAGCACAGACCCACCTCACTCACAGCACAGACCCACCTCACTCACAGCGCAGACCCACCTCGCTCTCAGCGCAGACCCACCTCGCTCTCAGCGCAGACCCACCTTGCTCTCAGTGGTCAGTGGTCAATGAGACCTGGAATGTGTGGGCACTGCGTCTAAGCAGGGAAGGGCTCTGATGAAGAGTACGAGGGGGGGGGGGTGCGTTGAGGATGCTGCTGGGAGATCAGGTGCAGGGTCCTTGTGAGGTGGCATCGAGATGGGGCGGGGGGGGGAGGTGACAGAAGGGTGGAGTGCAGAGAGGAGACAGGGGGCATTTACCCTGGCTGATTGGAGTAGGTAATTCATTCTTTTTTCTGCATTGCACACCTGTCCTCGTGGTCAGGCTGCTGGCACTGACCAGTGCTGCCACTGTCTCCCAGGTGGCACTCGTCACCCTGCCTGAGGGCATCCTGCCAGCCCGAGGGTATACTGTTGCCCGCTTCTCCTCCACGCCATCCAACGCATGGCTGAGGGCCCCTTCTGTAAATTGAGGGACTGGTTTCCTCGCTGCCAACTTCCTGACTTGAATGAGGACAAATGCTGCTGGGCCATTTAAACGCTCGCCTCCTTGATTAACGTGCTTATTGACCCCGGGGAGGGCACCTCAGGTGCAGCGTTTTTCACATGGAGGGGGGGGGGACTTTTCCAAATGCCTGAGTATTGCGGTCCACATCGCACCGCTCGGGCTGATTGGAATCATGTCTAGTTTTCTTCACCGAAAACGACGCTTTGTCATTTTTGTAAAAAATTCCGCCCACTGTCTTCAAAGTTTATTTATAGGGCTGTTCTGTCATAACTTGGCAAAGCAGAGTGATGATTCAGGGAATGATTAACGGTTTGAGCACTCCTTCCGTGTAACCACTACAACGCCAGCTGGTAAGGGGATGTTTTACAGGTTTCCACACTGAAGGTGAGATGGTTCCGGTTAATCTTCGGCTTTTAAAAAATTCATTCATGGGATATGGGCTCCGCTGGCCAGGCCCGCATTTATTGCCCATCCCGAATTTCCCTGGGACTGAATGGCTTGCTAGCGCCATTCCAGTCTGGAGTCACACGTGGGCCAGACCGGGTAAGGATGGCAGATTTCCTTCCCTAAAGGTCATTAATGAACCAGGGTTTTTTTTACAACGATCCACAATGGTTTCATCATTAGACTTGTAATTCAAAATTTTTATTTAATACAAATTTCACCATCTGCCCTGGTGGGACTCGAACCCGGGACCCCAGAGCAATGCCCTGGGTCTCTGGATTGCTAGTACAGTGACAATACCACAAAGCCACCACCTCCCCTATAGGCCACCTGCTCTCATTGGACTCAAGCTCTGATCTCCACTCCCTAGAACACGGGGCCCAACGTCGCACTTGTTGAACCTGAATAATCACGCAGTGCCGAAAGCCTGATACTGCACCAGGTTCTCCCCTCCTTCCCTGAAGGTGAAGACTTGCATTAGGATGTATCTCCACATAACCTGGCCATGTCGACATCCTTAATGGTGTGAGCCAAGAGACTGAGATTCATCGAACAATTTTACTGTGGATATTAATGGACTGGGGCACAGTTAGCGGTATCCAATAGAATGAGGCATAGTTACCCAATGGAATGGGGCACTGGATTAGCCAATGGAATGGGACACTGGGATAGCCAATGGAATGGGACACTGGGTTAGCCAATGGAATGGGGTATTGGGTTATCCAATAGAATGAGGCATAGTTACCCAATGGAATGGGGCACTGGGTTAGCCAATAGAATGAGGCATGGTTACCCAATGGAATGGGACACTGGGTTAGCCAATAGAATGAGGCATAGTTACCCAATGGAATGGGACACTGGGTTAGCCAATGGAATGGGACACTGGGTTACCCAATGGAATGGGACACTGGGTTAGCCAATAGAATGAGGCATAGTTACCCAATGGAATGGGACACTGGGTTAGCCAATGGAATGGGACACTGGGTTAGCCAATGGAATGGGACACTGGGTTACCCAATGGAATGGGACACTGGGTTAGCCAATAGAATGAGGCATAGTTACCCAATGGAATGGGACACTGGGTTAGCCAATGGAATGGGGCACAGAGTTAGCCAATGGAATGGGGCACAGAGTTAGCCAATGGAATGGGGCACAGGGTTAGCCAATGGAATGGGACACTGGGTTAGCCAATTGAATGGGACACTGAGTTAGCCAATGGAATGGGGCACTGGGTTAGTCAATGGAATGGGGCACTGGGTTAGCCAATGGAATGGGACACTGGGTTAGCCAATTGAATGGGACACTGAGTTAGCCAATGGAATGGGGCACTGGGTTAGTCAATGGAATGGGGCACTGGGTTAGCCAATGGAATGGGACACTGGGTTAGCCAATGGATTGGGACACTGGGTTAGCCAATGGAATGGGGCACTGGGTTAGCCAATGGAATGGGGCACTGGGTTAGCCAATGGAATGGGGCACTGGGTTAGCCAATGGAATGGGGCACTGGGTTAGCCAATGGAATGGGGCACTGGGTTAGCCAATGGAATGGGGCACTGGGTTAGCCAATGGAATGGGGCACTGGGTTAGCCAATGGAATGGGGCACTGGGTTAGCCAATGGAACGGGGCACTGGGTTAGCCAATGGAATGGGACACTGGGTTAGCCAATGGAATGGGGCACTGGGTTAGCCAATGGAATGGGGCACTGGGTTAGCCAATGGAATGGGGCACTGGGTTAGCCAATGGAATGGGGCACTGGGTTAGCCAATGGAATGGGGCACTGGGTTAGCCAATGGAATGGGACACTGGGTTAGCCAATGGAATGGGGCATTGGTAAATATCCAGGATATTTCATGTGTGGTTTCAGAAATCCCAGACTTATAATGTTACAAGATGACGATGTGTGCAAACCAGTGATGGAGGACATCGCCAAAATTGAAAAGAACAGAATAAAAGGACAGAATGTAGAAAGAACGAGTACGATTAAAATGTGACATGCTGATCAGGTTTTACATTGAGTTACTGCACATTGTCATATTCAGAAACAGCTTGTAAAATATTTTACATAAAATCTTGGAAACTTACATTTCATTTGTTTAATAATGGACTTGGAGATATCCAGCCAGTGCTGTAAAAACAACAGACAGATGTAGTTATACATCATCACACCACAACCCTGAGATGTACCAAAGATTCACATTTAAAAAGAAAACAAAATGCTGAGGATGCCGGAACTCTGAACATTTACATTTAGGAGAAAATCTCAATGTTAGAAGGATTTGCCAGTATCCCTGTCCTGGAACCTGGAGTTGAATGGGAAGAGAATCTATGGAGTTAGTCACTGCTGTAATACATTGGAGACCTCGCCCACAGGAAGGGAAAATCGATAGTTTCGGGATTGAGTGCCCCCCCCATGCCACATCATGGCCCCTCAGTCTCAACAGTGCCAAAAACAGGCCATGTTTCTCCCAGCTGGTGCAAGGGAAAGCCACAGGTCTCCCTTCCCCTTCACCGTGACTGGTTATAATGGACAGGCGCCTGGCAGCAAGGTGACAACCCACAGAGCAAGAAGACGTTTAAGGCTGGTGAGAATAGAACAAACACAATCAATCAACAAAGTTCCGTAAGCAGGATTTCCTAAATGACACTCGCACTCAACCCAACCTTTACCCAAGAATGGTGGGAACGCAGTGCCTGTTCCTGAACAGGGTTACAGGTGTTTTCAGAAACCAGCCCGGAGAATGGAATATTTCCTGGATGCAAGAGTGTCATTTCAGCCAGGAACCTTGGGCTGGATATTCCGTTTCAGCGGCTAAGTGCCAGCTCAAATGGAGAATTTGTTTTATGACGCCAAAATCAACACGGAGCCCTTACTGATTCCGGGACTGGTGGGGGGCTAGCAGCTGCGCTAGCTCCTGCCGATAAGGACGGAGTATGGCCGGGTCCGAGGCAGCGCATGCGCAGGGCGGCGACCGCGCCGTACAACATGGCAGCGGCCATGCACGGACCCAGCCTGCCAGAATCTGCCCCTCTGTAACTCAACTCGTCACTCCCGGACCACCCTCCACCAGTCCCCCAGCACCCGCCGATGCCCACCCTGCCAGCGGAACGGCTCCCCCCCCCCCCCCCGCCGCATGTGACGACGCTGGACACACTCCGCAGCCGCCTCACCAGGTTTACGAAAAGTGAGAGGACACGTGCCTCACGCCGTCGGGATGTCAGCCCATCCGGGGCGGGGCACCGGGGGAGGGCCTCAGGCCACGTCCTCGAGTACGCTGTTTCTGAGGGGGTGGAGCATTGGAAAAATGGCACCGTCCCCGATTCCTGCATGAAAGGGGATTCTCAGGCAATCGGAGAATCCCGCCCCTTGCCTTCCATCTCCGGAAATCTGGAATGATTGGCACCCAGCGGCAATCGAGAATTCCAGAGGTTTTCACGACCTCCTTCAGGATGGCCAGACTCTGATGTTTAAGCCTTTGATTGGCCATCGCAAATTGGCTGTTCTGTAAAGCTAACCGATCTCCTGAATTTCAATTTCCTGCCAACAGACAGACTAACTGGCGTAAAAACTCACAAGATTGGAAACTACCAAAACAATGTATAAATTCAGATACTTTCACGGAAAGATTAAAATATTATCCAATCACCCTGTTAAATTGATTGGGCCCGTTGAGAGTAACCTGCCTTAGCAGTGTCTCAGCGGCAAACGTTAACATCTAACAATTGGTAACAAGTGCAGAATTGATCTGTGTAAATCCCAATCACCCGCAATGGAATAGATATACCTGCCACTTTGTTAAATATTCAGTATTGAACAGTCTTCAATGTAAATCCTGAATGATGCCCTATCCAGGCTGGAATTTCTCAGGCTGTGAAAAGGCCAGGACTGAACTCAGCAATTTTCCCAGGTCTGTGGGACCAACAGGGTATCTAATCGGCAAAGGGGCCAGTGAGTACATAGATCACGTTAAGAACATCTGCCCACCCAAACTGATATGCAGCGTTAATCAACAGGTTTCTCTAGTTTCCGACCTCATGCAGGAACCTTAAAAGTGTTCCAAGCTGGTTAGATGGTGCCATGATCTAATTGAATGACAGAAAAGACTCAAAGAGCTACATAGCGCCCCGATCCTGTGTCCCGTGTGATGTGTTAAGTAAGTTGCTTCAACGTTGACTGCAACTGGATGCAGTGAAACTAGAAACAGGCTTCTGACACAGGAGATGGTCCAACACTGTTTTATTGAACTTCCTGATTGCTGTACATAGTCTGCTGTGAGTTGACACTCTATCAATCTAACTGATAACCTCCTACTGGCTTGACCAGACTAACTCTCTACCTCATGGTGATAGTGCTCACTGGCTTGTGCACTCTGACTATCTCAGTGTCCTGTAGAGAGAGGGAGGGTCTTAATGCCCTGTGTGCTTTATAGTGGTGGTGTCCTGTCTGGTGATTGGTTGTTATGTGTTGTGTGTTCATTGGTTATCCTGTGTGTCAATCACTGCCTGTCTGCATCTCATTATATAAATGAGTGGGTATTATGACACCGTATATATCAAGCACAAATGATGCCCATTAACTCCTATTCCACGACTACCATTGATATTTAGACTGGCATCAAGGAACCACAAACAGCTATACAGCAAACAGACGTTAACCTACAACAAACACTTGCATTTATATAGCACCTTTGAAATTGTGAAATGTCCCAAGGCACTTCATAGGGCGGCATGGTAGCACAGTGGTTAGCACTGTCGCTTCACAGTGCCAGGGTCCCAGATTCGATTCCCGCTTGGGTCACTGTCTGAGCGGAGTCTGCACGTTCTCCCCGTGTCTGCGTGGGTTTCCTCCGGGTGCTCTGGTTTCCTCCCACAAGTCCCGAAAGATGTGCTTGTTAGGTGAATTGGACATTCTGAATTCTCCCTCCGTGTACCCGAACAGGTGCCGGAGTGTGGCGACTAGGGGATTTTCACAGTAACTTCATTGCAGTGTTAATGTAAGCCTACTTGTGACAATAATAAAGATTATTATAATAAGAAGTGTTATCAAACAAAATCAGGGTAGTTGTGATGAGTGACTTTAACTTCCCCCCACATTGACTGGGAACCCCTTACAGCCAGGGGCTCGGGTGAAGAGCAATTTGTTAGATGTGTTCAGGAGGGCTTTTTGATACTGTATGTTGACAATCCAACCAGGGAGGGGGCCATACTAGACATAGTTTGGTGAATGAGTCAGGCCGGGTGATTGATGTTTCAGTGGGGGCGCATTTTGGGCTTAGTGACCATAATTCCATAAAACTTCAGGTAGTCATGGATAAGGACAAGATGGCATGCGGGTGAGGGTGCTTAATTGGGCGAGGGCCAATTATATCCAAATTAGACAGGAACTGGGGAATGTGGATTGGGAGCGGCTATTTGACATATCCATGTCTGACATGTGGGAGGCTTGTAAAGGCCAGTTGATTGAAGTGCAGGACAGGCACGTCCCCACAGAATGAAGGATAGAAATGGCAAGATTCAGGATCCATGGATGTCAAGGGAAATTGTAAGCTTAGTGAAAAGGAAAAAGGAAGCATACAAAAGGTGTAGGCATCTAAACACTGACAAACCCCTTGAGGAGTACCCTTAAAGTAGGAAGGAACTTAATGGTGGAATTAGCAGGGCTAAAAGGGGCCATGAAATGTCTTTAGCAAACATGGTCAAGGAGAACCCCATGCACATATTAGGAGCAAGAGGGTAGCAAGGGAAAGAGTAGGCCCACTCAAGGACAATGGCAGGAAGTCATGCATGGAACCACAGGAAGTGGGCGAAATCCTGAATGAGTACTTTGTATCGGTATTCACCAGGGAGAAGGACATGGTGGATGTTGAGGTCAGGGCTAGATGTGTGAACGATCTTGAGAAAACGTCAATATATCAAAGGAGGAAATGTTGAGTATCCTAAATTGCATTGAAGCAAAAGAGAGAAAAGAAAAGTGGGCAGCACAGTGGTTAGCACTGCTGCCACCAGCTCCAGGGACCTGGGTTTGATTCCAGCCTCGGGCAACTGTCTGTGTGGAGTTTGCACTTTCTCCCCGTGTGTGCTCTGGTTTCCTCACATAGTCCAAAGATGTAAGGTTCGGTGGATTGGCCATGCTAAATTGCCCTGAGTGTCCAAAAAAAGGTTAGGTGTGGTTACTGGGTTATGGGGATAGGGTGAAGGTGTGGGCTTAAGTGGGGTGCTCTTTCCAAGGGCCAGTGAAAACTCGATAGGCCAAACAGCCTCCTCCTGCACCGTAAATTCAATGATTAACTCCTAGTAGTGAGCTGTGATTGACAGCTTTCACACACCAGCCACAGCCTTGATTTATTCATCACCCTTCATGGATCAATGACTCTAAGTGGTGACTTCCCAATGTTTACAAACATTGACCACATCGCGCCTGAGTGACTGCAATGCAGTTAGTGCTTGGAATGTACTTACCTCTCTTTGATGTCATAGATTATCATAGATTATCATAGAATTTACAGTGCAGAAGGAGGCCATTCGGCCCATCGAGTCTGCACCGGCTCTTGGAAAGAACGCCCTACCCAAGGTCAACCCCTCCACCCTATCCCCATAACCCAGTAACCCCACCAAACACTAAGGGCAATTTCTTTGGACACTAAGGGCAATTTATCATGGCCAATCCACCTAACCTGCACATCTTTGGACTGTGGGAGGAAACCGGAGCACCCGGAGGAAACCCACGCACACACGGAGAGGATGTGCAGACTCCACACAGACAGTGACCCAAGCCGGAATCGAACCTGGGACCCTGGAGCTGTGAAGCAATTGTGCTATCCACAATGCTACCGTGCTGCCCTCAATGTGGTCAATGTCTCTATTGCAGGGGTCTCTGGGGGGTTCACCCTATTACAGGGGTCCCTGGGAGGGGGAGTCTGGTAGAGGGGGGATTGGGCATGTAGTGCATTTTGCGGGGACGGGAGCAGTGGAGGCCCTCGGATGGACTTTGGGGACAAACCCTCTCTAAGGAGTTACCCCCTTGGCCCACTGTGAGGTCCACCATGACAGGGCCACGCTGGTGCGGACCAAAAGAGATCCACATCCACTCGATTCCCGGCCTCGGGGACCGGAAAATCATGGACGGCCGGAGAATCGGGCGCCGGGCCCACTAATTGGATGCAAATGGGTCGGTAAGATCCATTTGCGTTTATTTACATTGCTCCACTGGCACTCGGTCGTGGGCCTGTTCCCGCCACCAGCGGGGGGCGTGGAGCGTTGCTACCAGGTTGGCGTCCGGCATCGATCCTGATTTCCCCCGATTCTCCGTCCCATCGGGAAACGCGATCTGGGCATCCTGGGATAGAGCAACCAGCCCTATATCTCTTAGACTGAATCTAGACTCAGCAGGCAGGGGGGGGGGGGGTTCATTCTACCTCAATCCTTCACCCTGTCCCGCCGGCGCTGTCAGAAGTTTGTACGTTTCAAGAGGACACATCTCATTCCACAAAACTCTGGAGAATGCAAGGCCAGATTCCACAGCCTCTCCTCGTCCCCACCAGACAAACTCAAGTCAGACAAATTCAAATTAACTTGCACCGATTGATTTTGGGGCAGTCTCGCTGTGATTCAGCAGGTCAAAGCTGCCCATAATTCAACGTCAACCAACAGTGAAAGCCGTCAGAGCGCCATGAGATGGGTTGATCTGAAAACTGGAAATGCCATCGCCGGTGCCATGGAGAAGCAGCATTGCCAAGGAGAACGGTGAGGAGAATTTTGGGTGCAGGTTAGAGTGAGCCTTACGATCTCACAGCTTTTAAAAATTCATTCTTGGCTCATTGGCATCACTTCATTTCTGTCCCATGCCAGTCATAGAGTCACAGGGCATCTACAGCACAGGAAAGGACCTTCGGCCCATTGCATCTGTGCCGGTCAAAAACAACCACCTAAATATTCTAATCCCATTTCCCAGCACTTGGCCCATAGCTGGGACTGCCTTGACCTCACAAGCACACATCTAAATGGCTGTTTAGCACAGGGCTAAATCGCTGGCTTTGAAAGCAGACCAAGGCAGGCCAGCAGCACGGTTCAATTCCCGTATCAGCCTCCCCGAACAGGTGCCGGAATGTGGCAACTAGGGGCTTTTCACAGTAACTTCCCTCCACCACCCTTTCAGGCAGCAAGTTCCAGACTCCCACCACCCTCTGGGTAAAAAGGTTTTCCCCCACATCCCCTCTAAACCTCCTGCCCCTTACCTTAAATCTATGCCCCCCTGGCCATTGATCCCTCCACCAAGGGGAAACGTTTCTTCCTGTCTACTCTATCTGTGCCCCTCATAATTTTATACATCTCAATCCTGTCCCCCCTCAGTCTCCTCTGCTCCAAGGAAAACAATCCCAGTCTATCCAATCTCTCTTCATAGCTAAAACTCTCCAGTCCAAGTAACATCCCGGTAAATCTCGGGCACGATTCTCCGGAGAGTTTTCTTTTTGTTTTTAAATTTAGAGTACTCAATTATTTTTTTTCCAATTGGGGCAATTTTGCGCGCCCAATCCACCTACCCTGCACATCTTTGGGTTGTGGGAGTGAGACCCACGCAGACACGGGGAGGATGTGCAAACTCCACACGGACAGTGACCCGGGGCCGGGATCGAACCCGGGTCCTCGGCGCCGCGAGGCAGCGGTGCTAACCCACTGCGCCACGCTGTCGCCCAATTGGCCCAGTTAACAAGCCCCGCGGGCTTCGCGCCGCAAATGAAGGCTCGCCAACCGATTTGCCGGGACCGCGCTCGCCAGCCCCCCGCTATAAAGGTCGAAAAACACTTAACCAGCACCAGCACAACCAACCCCACTCAGCCCGCAGCCATGGTGACGAGAAGCCCGGCTCCAAGGTTTGAAGACGTGGACCTGGGAATGCTGCTAGATGAGGTTGAGGCCAGGAAGGATCTCCGACCTTCCGAAGGTCCTGGAAGATGAGCCACAGACAGCCAGTGCCGCCTGGGGTGAAGTGACAGCGGCCGTCAGCATGGGAAGCATGACCAGGTGGACAGCCGCCAGTGCCGCAAGAAGGTCAGCGACCAACACCGGGCCCCACGCATGTGTTAACACCATCAACCACCCCCCCCCCCCACACCCCGAAACATTCCCACCCCCATGCAACCAGACCCCCAACCCTCCATTCCCCCCCCCAACACACCCTTCGCCCTCCCCTTTGCCCTTCCCTTCACCAGCCCCCCAAACCATCCTTCACGCCACCATCCCACCACACATCCCACCAATGTTTTTTTTTAATATTTTCATTGTCCTTTTTCACATTTTCTCCCAAATTTACACCCTCCAACAATAAACAATAATCAGTAACAAATATGGAAATCCCCATGTCAATAACAACGATCCCATCCTCCCACCAAACCCCAAACATTAGCCCGCATGTTCACACAAACAAATGACAGAAAGGAATCAGGAATCACCCATAGTTGCCATTAACACACACTGACCCCTCCCCCCAACCCTCCCACCCACCCCCCCCCCAACTAATGTTCGACAACTCAATGTTATCCAGTTCTTGAAAGTGCATAATGAATAATGTCCATGAATTGTAGAACCCCTCCATCCTTCCCCTCAGTTCAAACGTAACCTTCTCAAGAGTCAAGAATTCCAACAGGTCCCCCCGCCACGCCAGGGCACAGGGTGGAGAGGTTGCTGTCCAACCTATCAGGATCCACCTTCGGGCGATGCCGCCCCCTTTTCCAACCCTGGCTGGTCCGACACCCCGAATATGGTCTCCCGAGGGCCCGGGTCCAGTTTCACGTGCACCACTTTAGAGATTACCCTAAAAACCTCCTTCCAGTACTCCTCCAGCTTTGGACAGGACCAAAACATATGAACGTGATTAGCGGGGGCCCCCCCCCCGGCAACGTTCACACACATCTTCTACTCCTTCAAAGAATCAGCTCATCCTCGCCCTCGTGAGGTGTGCTCTGTATGCCACCTTCAGCTGTTTCAGCCCCAACCTCGCGCACGAGGTGGAGGCGTTCACTCTCCGGAGCACCTCACACCAGAACCCCTCCTCCATAAACTCTCCCAACTCTTCCTCCCACTTTGCTTTGATTCCTTCCAGTGCTGTCTTGTACATCCCACCAATGTTAACCCGCGTGCGGCTAATGATGCCCTCTCTGTGTCGCCGCAGGAGAAGCTCTCCCACAATCGCTGGGAGAGGGCCCAGACGGGCGGAGGGGTGCTGGACATAAGAATCCTCACCACATTCGAGGAGCGGGCCCTGGAGGGGACTGGGGTGGCTGAGGACAGAGCGGTCACCCAGGCGGAGGCTGGCGGACGCTGCAGAGGTGAGGATCCACTGGGCTCCACCAGGAGGACCTGTCAAACATGAGTTGCTAATGCCATATAGACTGACCCATCCCTCCCACTGACCACATCTCCATTCCCCACAGGTCCTCCTGCTGACGGTGCCGTCCTGGCCAGGATGGCTCCCTCTCCTGCCTCACATGAAACCACCTCAGGGGAGATCTCCGAGGATGGGAAAATCGATGCGTCACAGCTGCCATCCCCACCCTCCACCAGCGCAGGTACACACACCTCAGTGGGCGGCAGTAGTGGTGGTCAGGCTTCTGGGGCACAATCTGGTCAGCACCACACAGCTGCTGACGTACATCAGCTGGAGGCAGGAACCCCCGGGCGAGGCAGCAGTCGGAGGGCTGCGGGATCCCAGATGCTGAGTCTATGGGACATGCTATCCCGGAGCTCAATGAGACGTTAGGGTCCGGCCGGGAAATTAAAGGGAAATGTCAGCGACACTCCAGCAGGTCCATAGCCGATTGGAGGAGTCCCAGAGGCTCCGGCGCAGGAGATGCCATCGGCAATGCGTGGCACCGAGGCCAACACGGCTAGGGTGGCGAACACAGGGGAGAGCCTGGTGCGTGACATCAATAGCATGAGTGAAAGCGCAGTCGGTGACAGCTGTGGCTGAGTGTCTCGGCAGAATGTCCGACTCACTGGGGGATGACATCCAGTACTAGGCTGACCTTGAAGTAGCGCTGCGGGACATGTCCCGATCTCAGATGGGAATGGCCAAGGCGCTGACGAGCTAGCCCCAATCACAGGTGGGTATTGCCGAGTCACTGCAGAGCATGGCCCAATCGCTGAGGGGCATCGCTGCGCTGCAGACAATGGGGAACCGCCAGAGCTGGCAGAACCAGATGATGCAGGGGCAGCCAGGGCTCGAACCAGCTGCCCCTCTATCCCGAGGTCAACCCCAGGGCCCTATGGGGACAGACCGGGAGGAGGGGCCGCAGGGTGACAGCCCAAACCCATCCTGTGGACTGACGACGGTGGCCACCAGCTCCCCCGGATTCCACCCTCTGACGGTGCCACGTCCCACAGCCAGCACCCGGAACAAGGCGGCACGGCTGTGCATGTGCGCTGTCAAGTGCACCGGGCCCTCCAACCCCAGAGGATGCCCACCAGGGCCATCAAAGGCCAGAGGACAAGGTAAGAAGCAGGCGGTCTCCACCTCTGATGCCCATCCTGGGGATACACCGAGACGGAACGGTAGAGCAAGGAAGGACAAGGACATTGCGAATCACTGAGAGGGCACAGGGGGGAGAGGAGGTGGGGGATAAGGAGTGCGCGTTGGGGAGGAGGCACTTGGGGGGAGGGGGAAAGTAGGGATAGTGGAGCGGCACCATTGGGAGAGTGGGGAGATGCTGTACACTTGTACGAGGAGCATTAAAATACCCACATCAAAACCAGTATGACGCCTGTGTCTCTTTGTTCCGCGATGTGGGGCGACCACCAACCCCATGCTCATCCCCCCCAGACATGGCCCCCACCCGATAAACTCTTCCCCCCTGCCCTCCCCCACACGATAAACCCTGCCCACGCACACCTGGCAGCGGGCATGTACACAGGGCTGCAGTCCATGCCCTGAGTGATCGAAGGTTGGTCAGTGCCCAGGCATCAAGGTGTGATTGGGATGCCAGGCAATGAGCCCCACACGCTACATGGAGTGTGGAGTGCTCACTTAACCATGATTGCCAATACCCTATTAGCGATAGCCTTCAGCCACACGGCCAGAGACCTCCGCGGTGAGTGGGGGCGATGGGTGGTTGTTGGGCTGGTGTTGCCCCCGGACCTGGAACACGCAGCCCGGGGGTTGTCATGGAGAACCTGCGCACGCTTGACCCCCCATCCCCCATCAGCTCCCCGCCCCCCCCCCCCCCCAGCGGAACCCCTCCAGCCCCGAGACCCCCGCTCCGAGAATCCCTGCCCAACCCCAATTGGGGCTGCATCCCCCCCACCCCGAGCACAGGGGCAGCATGCCCAGTGCCCCCAGGCTCACTGCCAGTGAGTGAAGATGGCCACACACCTCCTCGGCCCCCCCGCAGCAGCCCTTCCACCAGGTTACGTTTTAGAAAAGGAGCACTAATCGGCGCCGTGTGACCACCTGCTGGGGAGGCCGATGAATCAAAGGAGGCCGCTGGATATGGGGTGGCTCCCATTAATTGTATGGAAATAGGGTTTAAGTGGTGATAGTTGGTTTCTCTCCCCACTACGGTGAGCGGGCCAGCTGCATTGCAACAATGGTTTGGTGCCGAACGCGGTTCTCGTTCGCGGCCTCTCCAGGCCTCATTGTGCTCTTCCTCGAGCGAAACCAGGCCAGAGAATCGCGTCCCTCCTCTGCACCCTTTCCAGTGCTACCTCATCCCTCCTATAATGTGGATTCCAGAACTGCACACAATACTCCAGCTGTGTTGTGGCCTAACCCATGTTTTATACAGTTCCAGCATAACTTCCCTGCTCAGTTTCAAATTCCTAGGGGTGCACATCTCCAAAAATCTGTCCTGGTCCACCCACGTTGACGCTACCACCAAGAAAGCACAACAGCGCCTATACTTCCTCAGGAAACTAAGGAAATTCGGCATGTCCACATTAACCCTGACCAACTTTTACAGATGCACCATAGAAAGCATCCTATCGGGCTGCATCACAGCCTGGTATGGCAACTGCTCGGCCCAGGACCGCAAGAAACTTCAGAGAGTCGTGAACACCGCCCAGTCCATCACACAAATCTGCCTCCCATCCATTGACTCCATCTACACCTCCCGCTGCCTGGGGAAAGCGGGCAGTATAATCAAAGATCCCTCCCACCTGGCTTACTCACTCTTCCAACTTCTTCCATCGGGCAGGAGATACAGAAGTCTGAGAACACGCACGAACAGACTCAAAAACAGCTTATTCCCCACTGTCACCAGACTCCTAAATGACCCTCTTATGGACTGACCTCATTAACACTACACCCTGTATGCTTCATCCGATGCCAGTGCTTATATAGTTACATTGTATATGTTGTGTTGCCCTATTATGTATTTTCTTTTATTCCTTTCTCTTCCCATGTATTTAATGATCTGTTGAGCTGCTCGCAGAAAAATACTTTTCACTGTAACTCGGTACACGTGACAATAAACAAATCCAATCCAATCCAATCCAATCTTAAACTCTATGCTTCAGCTAATAAAGGCAAGTGTACCATATGTCTTCTAAACCACATGATCCACCTGCTGTGCTACCTTAAGGGACCGGTGTACATGCACACCAACGTCCCTCTGATCCTCGGTGCTTCCCGCGCCTTGCTTGTCCTGCCCAAGTGCATCACCTCGCACTTATCCCGATTGAATTCCATTTGCCTCTGGTCAGCCCATCTGACCAGCCCGTCAATACCCTCCTGTAATCCAAGGCTGTCCTCCTCACTATTTACCACCCCACAAATATTCATATCGTCCGCAAACTTACCCATCTACATTCAAGTCTAAACCATTTATATAAACCATACAGCAAGGGCGTTAGCACTGGACACAGGCTTCCAGTCAGAAAAACACCCCTCGACCAACACCCTCTGCTTCCTGACACTCAGCCAATGCTGGACCCAATTTGCCAAATTTCCTTGCAACCCACGGGCTCTTACCTTCGCTATCAGTCTCCCATGTGGGACCTTATCAAAAGTCTTGCTGAAGTCCTGCAGACTACGTCAAATGTGTTTCCCTCATCCACACACTGGTCATCTCTTTGAAAAATGTAATCAAGTTGGTCAGACGTGACCTCCCCTTAACAAAACCATGCTGCGCTGTCTCTCCAAATGCAGATTAATTCTGACTCTCAGATTTGTTTCCAATAGTTTCCCACCGCTGAGGTTCGCCTGACTGGCCTGTAGCTTCCTGGTTTATCCCTTCCTCCCTTCTTGAATAATGGTACCACATTGGCGATCCTCCAGTCCTCCGGTACCTCTCCTGTGGCTAGAGAGGTATTGAGAATCATTGCCAGCGCCCCTCCTATTTCCTCCCTTGCCTCACTCAACAGCCTGAGATACATTTCATCTGAGCTGGTGAATTATCTACTTTCAAACCTCCCAGACCACCCAACACCTCCTCTCTGTCCATGTTAATTTTTTTAGTTTTATCATAGTCCTCCTGGCTGATTTCTATACCCATTGGCCCTTTCACTAGTGAACACCAATGCAAAATATTAATTTAGAACCCTACCTACATCCTCCTGCTGCACACACAAATTGCCACTGTGGTCCTTAATGGTTCCGGGACCTGTGAGGGATTAGCAGCGGTGTCCGATGAAACTCCCGGCTCCCGTGCCGAAAACGTCCGGAGAATGGCCGGGTCCCTGGCCGCGCATGCACACGGCGCCGTACAACATGGCATCGGACCTGGCGGACCCGACCCACCACACGCGACCCCACTGGCCACCCTCTGGCCAACCCCACCAGCCCCCAAGCCCTCGATGAAGCCCCCCCCCCCCAACGGATCCCAGTCCGCGGCCGCCACGCCGGGTTCCCGACCGCTCAGGCCACACGTCAACCGCGCTGTTGGGAACTCTGCCCATCGGGAGCTATCACTACCCTATTACTTATATACTTCTCTGAAATTTGCCCACTAATCTGCTCTTCTAATCCTTTTGGACTGTCAGGGGACCTATAGAACACCCCCAGTAATGTGATTGCTCCTTTTTGATTTTTAAGTTCTACCCACATGGCTTCATTTAAAGAGCCTCCTAAGATGCAGTCCCGCTTTACTTCTGGAATTGGTTCCCTAATCAAAATTGCAACACCCCTTCTTCTTTAACCTCCTTCCCTCTCTTGTCTGAAGATTCAATATCCTGGAATATTGAGCTGATAATCCTGCCCTTCTCTCAGTCATATCTCAATGACTGCATGTAGACCTACCTCCATGTTTTACTTTGTGCCCTCAACTCATCTGCCTTAGGGCAGCACGGTGGCACAGTGGTTAGCATTGCTGCCTACGGCGCTGAGGACCCGGGTTCGAATCCCAGCTCTGGGTCACTGTCCGTGTGGAGTTTACACGTTCTCCCTGTGCCTGCATGGGTTTCCCCCCTACAACCCAAAGATGTGCAGGGTAGGTGGATTGGCCACGCTAAATTGCCCCTTAATTGGAAAAAAATAATTGGGTACTCTAAATTTATTTTTAAAAACTCATCTGCCTTATTCGTCAGACTCCTTGCATTAAAATAAATACCATCCAATCTTGCCAAACTCCCTTGTGATTTAATCGGCCTATAACTTCTATGCCTTCCTGATTTACTTGGCATCTCCTCTAATTTTGACTTTGCAATCTCCCCCCTGCTGAACGTTCTCTCAGGATCCTCCCCCCCACCCCCTGCCAAGTTAGCCAACGGCACAGCAAACCTCCCTGCAAGAATGCCATTCCCATTTCCATTCAGGTGCAACCCGTCCGCCTTGCACAGGTCCCGCCGTCTCCCAAAACGGTCCCAATGTCCTAGAAATCGAAAGCCCTCCCTCCTGCACCATCTCTCCTGCCACACATTCATCTGGACTAACCTCTTATTTCTATATTCACTGGCACGTTGCCCCATTAATGGTAACAACAGGATATTTACCAGATTTTTAACAATTTTTTGAAAAAGGAGAGGTTTCTTAAACTGCCGTGGCTGGATTTGGACTCAATTTCTACCAGTCTTGGGATTACTACATTATCTGCATGACCACCACACCCAGAATTACATGCTGGATCTGACGTGGAACATTTAGAAACTTGCGTACGTTCCCCACGCTCCAGCACGACATTCCTTTATGTCAATATAATTTACAGAAGGAGACCATTCAGCCCATCATGCTGATGCTCGCTCTCTGAAATAGTTATGCAACGAGTCCCACTAACACCCGACCCCCCAGTCTTTCCCCATAACCTTGCAAATTTCTTCCCTCAAGAACTTCTCCAATCTTTCTTTGGATGTTATTGTTGAATCTGCTTCCACCCAGTCAACACATTCCCGATCACAATTACTCACTGTGTGAAAGAATTCTCATCACCCCAGTGTTCGTTTTGGGAATTATCGCAAACCCGTGACCTCTAGTCGCTGACCCTCCAACCTTTGAGGCTGTTTCTCCCTTTTCACCCCTCATGATTTTCAACACCTTTATTAAATCCCCTCTTAAGCTCCTTTGCTGAACGGAGAATGATCCCAGTTTCCCTAACCTCTTCACACAACTACATGAGAATGACAAGCCTCTCTTCTCTTTAAATACCAAATAATGTTCATGCAGTTAACACTGCCACCCCCGAGCAGGCTCGGCGCCGTGCTAGGCCCCTCCACAGAGGGACGGTGTGCCGCATTGCAAACAGGGATGTAGTTTGCACAATTAACCAGGAACAAGCAACTGAACTGAATGGCTGGATCAGATACTCTCTCTGCTGTGAAGTCTGCTCTGTCAAATGTTATTAAAACTCAGTCATCTCTGTGTTGGGCTCTGAGGACCGAGCCACTCAGTCGCTGCTATTTGGTTCTCTAAACTCATCCTACACTGGCCCCATGAATCACATCCCAAACCTCTCCAAAGTGACGTTCACCAACAGATTATCTAATTTAAATACATATGTTGCCATGGCATCTATTACAGCTTAATACTCCTTTTTTTTTAACAAGGAACTTAAAACCCTACCGCCTGCTTTCAAATTTCAAACGTCTTAATGTGTAATCCCACAAATGCATTAAAACGCCTTCCACATCATCCGAAGACTCCCACAGGCAGCAAGAATAGAAACGAACTTGAGAAATGAGATGATAATTTATTAAACTGGAAGACATCTGTCGGCAGTTCTCAGGCAAGGCGATAGTTCCCATCCTCTCAATGCACCATGTAATGTGTTTTCTCTCCTGTACTATTCTGCGAAACCAAATCCCTCAGAGTGTGAGAGGTGCTGTCAGATTTAACAGCCAGGGAAACGGAATTAATTCTCCTCTCACACACAGCAGCGCACTGAGTTAATTCTGGCCCAGGGACCGCTGGAAAAATTCAAGGCGGTTCGTGCTGTCCTGACGTTATCGGGGTGTTAAAAAAAATGCAGCAATTGGTAGCAAGGGAGTGGGGAGGGGGTGATACAACGTGAGTTCCATTCCATAAATCACTGGCCAATTTGTCTTGTTTGCAACCAAAAAAAATTGACAAGAGCGTTTGCATTGTGCACCAGATTTACACCATCAATAAAAAAACATTCTCCAGGTGTGGTCTGATCAATGCGCTATATAATTGTAATAAGACCTTAGTTACTCTTTGTCATAATATACATCAGTACATTATGGTGCAATCACACACACACACTGATGGACATGCAGTAGGACCAACCAGCATACATAACACCGCAGCCAATCACCAGTGAGAGCACAAGCACTATAAAGACAGGGGACAGGAGAGTTCCCGCTCATTCTAGCAGCAGCCAGCTGTGTGTGATTGTGTGTGTGATTGCACCATGATATGCTGATGTGGATATCATGACATCCCCCCTTTCACAAGGATATGTGCCTACATGCTAATAAATAGAAATGTGTACTGAGTGCATCTGAGTATTTGTGTGCAATATTTACAACATGTACATGAGGCTAAACTATATACAGAGGAAGGTGTCAGGTGCAGCAGAGCAACAAGGTTGTACCAATAACAGAACAAATGCAATCAGCAAACAATGAGAGAAAACGTCTGGAACAATGAACAACAAGAAAAGGAACTCGTGAACAGTACTGTAAAACAATTCAGTGAGTCCAATGTGCTAACAGGCTCATAAGTCAAGTCTCTCAGGTGAGCGACGAATTCGGGTTGACCGCATCAAGGGTGGGTCAGGATCCACCGGCTGAGGAATGGGCCTGGCCACGGGCGAGAGAGGATGAGGCAGAGTGGCAGGAAGCTCAACAAAGTCGACATCAGGGACAACAGAAGGGTGTGGCACCAGTGCATGATCTCGTAGCGAGCGCGGAGCCAGACGAAGGGCCCGCCGATTACGGTGACGAATGGAGCCATCAGGCATGCGAACCAGGAACGAGCGGAGAGCCACGCGGCGGAGAACCTCAGCGGTTGCTGACCAGCCACCCTCCGGTAGGTGTATGCGGACGTTGTCTCCAGGCACCAGGGCAGGAAGATCAGTTGCCCGAGCGTCATGTGCCACCTTCTGCTGAGCACACTGCTGTCGCATCCTTTGCAGTACTGGAGCATGGTCGGGTTTAGGAACATGAATGGACGGCACAGTGGTCCTGAGGGCGCGACCCATCAACAGCTGGGCTGGTGAGAGGCCCGTGGACAGTGGGGCCGAGCGATAGGCCAGCAGGGCTAAACAGAAGTCAGATCCGGCATCAGCAGCCTTGCAGAGGAGCCGCTTCACGATGTGGACGCCCTTTTCCGCCTTGCCATTCGACTGAGGATGCAAGGGACTGGACGTCACTTGTGTGAAGTTGTATGAAGTGGCAAAGGAAGACCATTCTTGGCTCGCAAAGCAAGGCCCGTTGTCAGACATGGCAGTAAGCGGAATTCCATGGCGAGCAAAGGTTTCTTTGCATGCCCGGATGACAGCTGATGATGTCGTGTCGTGCAGGCGTATGACCTCCGGATAACTTGAGAAGTAGTCAATCAGAATGATGTAGTCCCTGCCGAGCGCATGAAAGAGGTCCACGCCCACCTTCGCCCAGGGGACGTGACCAACTCATGGGGATGAAGTGTCTCAGGGGGTTGCGCCGGCTGAAACCTTTGGCAGGTGGGGCAGTTAAGCACCATGTTGGCGATGTCGTCGCTGATGCCCGGCCAGTACACAGCCTCTCGGGCCCTCCGCCTGCGCTTCTCAACTCCGAGATGGCCTTCGTGCAGTTGTTCGAGGACAAGCCGGTGCATGCTGTGTGGGGTCACAATCCGGTCCAACTTCAAGAGGACACCATCAATGACGGCCAAGTCGTCCCGGATATTGTAAAATTGTGGGCACTGCCCCTTGAGCCACCCTTCTGTCATGTGGCGCATTACCCGCTGTAGAAGGGGGTCAGCCGCAGTCTCATGGCGAATGTGGGCCAGACGGGCTTCAGTGGCCGGCAGATTGGCCGATGTGAAGGCTACCTGTGCGTCGACCTGACAAACGAACCCATCCAAGTCGCGCGGTCCGCCCTGGACAGAGCATCTGCGATGATGAGGTCCTTCCCCGGGGTGTATACAAGTTGGAAGTCGTACCTCCGGAGCTTGAGCAGAATGCGCTGGAGGCGAGGGGTCATATCGTTGAGGTCCTTCTGAATGATGCCGACCAGGGGGCGATGGTCGGTCTCCACAGTGAACTGCGGAAGACCATACACATAATCGTGGAATTTGTCGATGCCGGTCAACAGGCCTAGGCACTCCTTCTCAATCTGCACATAGCGCTGTTCTGTGGGGGTCATGGCCCGCGAAGCATAGGCGACCGGGGCCCATGATGCGGTGTTGTCCAGTTGCAGGAGTACCGCCCCAATGCCGGACTGGCTGGCGTCAGTTGAGATCTTTGTTTCCCGTGTGGTATCGAAAAACACCAGTACCAGGGCGGTGGTGTGCTTGACCTTGAGCTCCTCCCATTCACTCTGCTGTGCGGGCAGCCACTGGAATTCCGTTGAATTTTTGACCAGGTGGCGAAGAGCAGTTGTGTGCGAAGCAAGGTTAGGAATGAACTTCCCCAGGAAGTTGACCATCCCGAGAAAGCGCAGCACTGCCTTCTTGTCTGCCGGCTGCGGCATGGCTGTGATGGCTGCCACTTTGTCGGCATCCGGCCGCACCCCTGACCGGGAGATGTGGTCCCCCAAAAACTTTAGCTCAGTCTGGCCAAAAGAACACTTGGCTCGGTTGAGGCGTAGGCCCTGATCTCGTATCCGTGCAAAGACACGCTGGAGACGACTGATGTGCTCCTGTGGTGTAGTGGACCAGATGATAACGTTGTCTACATAGACGCGTACCCCTTCGATGCCCTCCATCATCTGTTCCATGATGCGATGGAACACCTCGGAGGCAGAAATGATGCCGAATGGCATCCTATTGTAGCAGTATCTGTCAAATGGAGTGTTGAAAGTGCACAGTTTCCTGCTGGACTGATCCAGTTGAATCTGCCAAAAACCCTTTGAGGCATCAAGCTTGGTGAATATTTTTGCCCGAGCCATTTCGCTCGTGATTTCTTCTCGTTTGGGTATGGGGTAGTGTTCCCTCATAATGTTGTTATTCAAATCTTTTGGGTCGATACCGATCCGGAGCTCGCCGGAGGGCTTCTTGACGCACACCATGGAGCTGACCCTTGGCATTGGCTCCGTGAACCGGGAAAGCACTCCTTGGTCCTGTAGGTCCCGCAGCTGCTGCTTGAGGCGGTCCTTGAGTGGTGCTGGGACCCTACGAGGTGCGTGAATGACCGGGGTGGCGTCCGGTTTGAGCCGTATTCTGTACGTGTAGGGCAGTGTACCCATGCCCTCGAAAACCTCCTGGTTGTGCGCGAGGAGTGAGTGGAGCTGCGCCCTAAAGTCTGCATCCGGGAAGTCGGACGTGCCTTCTGGACACAGAGTGTGTACCCGCCGTGGAGAGGAGGAGGGCGATCTTCCTGGTGTCCGATGCATTCTCCCTGTCTGTGGTTTCTAGGAAGAGCCGGAAGCGTTGTTTAAACAGCTTCCAGTTCACGCCGAGATTTCCAGCGATTTGGAGCGGCTGCGGCGGGCTGATGGTGTCCATGGAGCAGGATGGCGGATTTCTGAAAGGGTGAAGGTAGGTCTCACAGTCGCTGGTTAGCTTCCACTACTGGAATCATGTCGTGTTGGGTGTTGCCTGGACTCGGCAATGGCTACACCACAACATTCACTAAAACATCTGGTCAACCTTTTCAGTCAAACAAGTGCACATCTGGAACACGTCTTAAATAAATGTGTTTACCACGATGCTGCAGAGTGTGATTCAGCCACCACATTGCGGCCACCGCAGAGCGGGACACAACGGGTGAATCCCGCGTGAACTCCAAATGAGGCTCTGCGCCGGGCACCAGGCCGATTGCTAGCCACCCGTGTCATGTGAGAGTACCTTTAAGAAATGGGTGTTTAAGAAATGTACCTTTATTATTTTCCTTGTTATGTACATTGTTAATTTTGTTGTTGTTACAATGCCAAAGAAATACCTCAATAAAATGTTTATTAAAACAAAAAAGAAATGTACCTTTAAGAAACAGGTGTTTATCAGTGATGTCAGAGTGTGGGTGGAGCTGGGCTGTCTGTCAGCTTTTTACTTTCGTTTTAGGCTGTTTGCTGCAGGGTGTGTTTTAGTTTCGTTTTCAGAGCTGGATAGCTGCAGTCACAGCCAGAAGGGGTATTAGTCTCTCTCTCTGTAATCTAAAGACTGTAAATCGATCCTTTAGTGATTTAAAACTAATAACTGCTCTCAGTAGTGACTTTAACCTGATGTGCTTCTCTTAAAAGCTCTTTTTTAAGTCTTATGGATGTTAAACGGACAGCTTAAGGATTACTTAGTGTTGTATTCTTTGGGGGTTGTATTTCAATTAATGGTTGCTAAGATGTTCACTGTATGTTTTAAAAAGGTTAACTTGAGTTCAGAGAATTAAAAAAATACTTTTCCATTTCTGCTGACCCACACCTGTAGAGTGGGCCGTGTGCTCCCCATACCACAATCTATTAAAAGTTGTGGGTCAGGTGAACTCCATGATACACTTTGGGATTCTCTAAACCCTGGCCCCTAACACCCGACTCGCTCCGCCCGGTGTGATCGGGGCCTCACTGGGCGTGATCCAGATAATTAGATTTAAATGAGTCATTTGGCTCATTTAAATACCCGGAGACCACTTTCACCCAGTGTCCACGAGTAAACGGTCGCGCCCGTGTGCCTCAACCGGGCGCCATTGAGCACTGGTTTTTACAAACGTGGACCAAGCGTTATGGCACCTCGGGTGAGGGGGGGGGGGGGAGTGTGTTCGCAGAACATTAGAGACCCCCAGGTGGTCTGGGACAGGGCAGGGTGGTACGCTGGCACGGGCACTGACACTCGGGTGCCTTGGGCCTGCCAACCTGGCAACCTGACAGTGCGGCCAGGGTGGCAGTGCCAAGGTGCCGGGTGACAGGTTGGCACTTCCAGGGGTCGGGCCAGAGTGGGGGGGGGGGGGCCTGGCACATTACAGCGGGGTGAGGGGGGGTTTCCATGGGCCACGAGAAGGTTGAGGGGGGGGGTGAAAGGGGAGGGTCCAGAAAGCAAGGGGAGCCTGAAAAGGGGGGAGGAGGGGCGTGTAGAGATCGGGGCAGCTTTCAAAATGGCTCCCCCCCCCGGCCCGGTCTGCGAGGAGCTGGTCCTCCTGGTGAGCGCGACTCCACAAGTGCTGAAAATCAACCAAAGCGTGACCTCGGTGGTGAGAGATTCACCGAGGTCCCAATAATAGGGGGATGATTCTCGGCGCTGCAGCAATTTGGAACCCAGCGAGCTCTCCGCCATGTTTAAATTAGCATGGTGAAGGGGAGATACTTTCACACCGGGCCCCGCTTCAAGTACCAGGGGAGACCAGCAGGGATTCTCTGCCAGTGGGAGCACCTGGGCTCCAGAATGGAGAATCCTGGCTTCGGTATCTCTCTCCACAGACGCTGCCGGACCTGCTGAGTTTATAATCTTTCTTTTATAATAATCTTTTTTGTCACAAGTAGGCTGCAATGAAGTTACTGTCATCGATGACAGCATGATTTCTTTCACAGCCACCATTACTAAATGGGCTTTCTGCAGCCATATTCATAACTCTGATATTCATGTTTTCACACATATTCCTAAACTCATCATTAGCAAATTCTCCCCCATTGTCCGTAAGGAATTTTGCCGTGGACCCATTCCTGTCCCTATCCATTTTTCGACGATTTGATCCAGAATTACTCTCTTTTCTTTACTTCGTACAATCGTTGATTGACTAAATCTTGTTGCTAAATCTACAAAATGCAAAATAAATATATTATTTGCTTTATCCCAGATCTTAAGGTCCATTACCACAATGTCGTTAAAATCCCTGGCCAAAGGTAGGGTTACTATCGGTCGTGCTGGTGTCCTTCTGTACTTCCTATAAACTTCACAGCAGTCACTAACCTGTTCTATCAGTTTAGTATAGTCGTCATCCCTTACCCCTGCACCCTTTAATAAATGTTTTCAGCCTCCGAGGAGACGGGTGTGCAAATTGCCTATGCAGTTTTAATACCACAAGCTTTTTATCAGCTAAAGTCCCATTTTCAACTGCCATTAACACATCCTTAACCACTCTACTTGAAATATTATTTGTCAGTAATGGAATACAATAGCGTCCCGACTGTGTAAATTGTAAGTCCACCGTCTTTCCAAAAACTGTTGCCTTATCCTGTTCCATATCCAGTTTCATGTGTGCTTTCTTCATCGACGGTCTGCTCAGAAGCAAATGTATCTCACTTGATACAACATCCGTGCTAATGATTCACTCCGGCAATATTGCAAGGGATCGCCACTCTTTTCAGCGACTTCAGAGTATAATCCCCCAAACCTGAAACTTGTGGAACTTTCAAATTCCTTAACCTTGTTACGATTTTCAGCATTCAAAGAGTCCAGGTAACATTTTAACCAGTCAATTCCACACACACTAGATGTGCAGCCACTGTCCAATACAGCACAGTTGAAGGATTCTGTAAAACTGCTTGTCAATAGGACAATGCCTCCTTTCTGGTCACTATCTTTTTCCTCTTCTGACTCTTCCGTGTCATGTGTCGCTTCAAACACTCTATCGTAACGAGTTGGACAGTTGAAAGCATAATGGTATTGAGAGTCACATCGAAAACATCGATTTATCATGCCCCGTGCATTTCTGGGGTTCATCTTCCGATTGTAGGTTCTAACTGGGTTTCTGTCTTCATAATTTCCTTGTCTCGGTCTCCTTCTATAGTCTTGAGCCCTGTTCGTAGCTATACGATTTCGCCATCCTGTTAGTAGTGTATCTTCCATATTCTGCCTTATTGCAGGCTGACCTATTTGGGTCATCAGAGCCATCGGAATCAAATGTTTCCCCAGAAACTTTTGTAAAGCTTTTGTCATCTGTTCGAATAAGGTATCCTTATCAGTAAACTGAACTCCTGTCAAAACCAGGAGCCTATCCATGTTGCTCACTCTAGCACAGTCAAGTAATTTAAAGGCCAACACAAACTGTGGAAATTTTAGGTTGTGTTTCTGCAGCCTTTTATATAGTCTGCCAAATTCCAGTATATAGTCTTCCATGGAGATATCCTCCATTTTCCAGAACTTATCAAAATCCGACCATGCTTCATACGCACTTAACAAGTCATCTTTCTTATAAATCTTATCCATATAATGTAATAAAGTCTCCAGACCTTCTTCTGAGTCTAACTCTTCCAATTCCAGCTCAGAAAGCACTTTGTTTCGGATTTTACTGCCATATGGTAGAGAAAGAGCCAATGCCATACCTTGTTTTCTCTTTCCCAAAGCAGTTACCTTAGTCCACATAACTACTGCACTTCTCCATTGGTCGTACGATTCCCTTTCAGAAAATAAGGGAGGATAGTCATATCCAGCCATCTTTATCCTCGGTTCATATATCCCTTTTTTTTTTCTTTTCTCACTCACTCCTTGGTTTGATCTGGAAAAGTTGTATCTTTCAACCCTTCACATTTACACAGCAACTATCCTCTGCTACCAATTGTTAGACGTTTTAGTTGCTGTGATATGAAGAGTCTAACGTTCTGTTCCTTTTTCACAAACACACATTTATTTCATTCCAACAGCCTTTGCACAAAACTCTCACTATACATCACCTGACAGAGGCCACCTGAAGCCCCTTTACATATCAGTGTCAATTAATGGATACTTAACATAAATGAGACAACTAATTGCAATGTCTCTTAACCCATTACTTAACAACCAACACTGACATCTCTCTCTCACCTTGATGAATATTGAATCAGCCACAAAGTGGTTAAAAACAGAGCATTCAGATTAAACATTCAAAGAGTTAAAAGTTGTACTTGCAGAGTTGCAGCATGCCTGCAGGATCCCGTAACACCGTAATGTCTGATAGAAGCTTTCACTCAGCTCCCTCCAACTGTTTGGAAGAATTGGTTCTGATTGAAGACTCTCCAATATGGTAACATAGGGACTTTAACATTTGTTGATTAGGTCCTTGTCAGAGATCGAGATCTAATGAGTAGCTTCTGAATCGTTATGTTTTGAGAGAAGGGGCATGTGAAGGTAGTACTGTAGTGTTGCATGCCGGAGTGCCAACATGTTCTGCCACATTGCACCAAGACGCCAGCTCATGCCTCCCAACTTCTCGCCCATTGAGTTCTCAATTTCAGATGGCAAGTCATAGAAGAGATCCCAAGTGGGTGAGGGGGTGGGTACATCATTATGCAGAGAGGGATGGGGGTAAAATCAGGTTACCAACCCTCAGCAGTCAATAGATCTGGAGTGGCAGTGGAGGGTGCTGGTTACTGGAGGGCAATTACAACAAAAGCAAAAAAATGAGTTGTGTCTCTACTTTGCAAACATCGGAGTGGAAAATACACGATTACAGTTTGTCCGTCATACCAGCAAATCAATGGCTCGTGTTTTGAAGAAATCGTTTATCTTTTTGGATTTAAAGATAATCCAATTCATACATTTCTATTCCCTGTTCATGCTCCAAGCACACCACATTGCCAACTCAAAGCTCCATGAATACGTTCTGGAAGCCTCAAAGATTGACATGAAGATGGAACACAGAACATCAGATTTTATAGCACAGACAGCAACATAGAACATGGCAATAATCGAACATTGTTATTAGATATAACAGACCAGAGTTTACTGGAAGGAAGCAATTTTTGGCAAGGAAGCGATGGCTCGTGAATCACCCCAGGTTGCTGGACAATTTACATTAGCTTCACACTTTCCTTTGTCATATATTTCCCAAGGCTGCAGCATTGTCATTGAACAGAGACTAGAAATTAACAGTGCGAGGACCTTAGAACAATGCGCTAATTGTTAATGATTGTCAATCAACCCCTCTTGCCCAGAAAGCGAACAGTTACAACTGTGGAGATTCCCTCCTTTAGGCAGTGAATTGTTTTAGGAGATTTTTGTAAATGTCAATTTCTTTCTTTCTTTTCCACAACCTCCCTTCTTTCTCTCTCTTTTAATCCAATCTTCCTTTCCCGATCTTTACTTATGCCAGATCCCCTGTGGCCTTCAGCTCACAATCCTGCAGCTTTGAGGGAAAAGCCATTTTTCCCACCCAAGCAGGTCTAACCGGCCTGGGACGCCTCTCTCCAGTAAATTCTGACCCAATAGCATGATTATTCCCGTTGAAGTCACAGCCTGCTTTCCCGCTCTACACACACTTCATTTCAGAACAAGTCTCATTGAGAACAATTGGTGCCTGTGCAATATAGGGAGAACAGGCTGCCTCTCCGTGCGTGGGCTGGGCTGGCTTCTCCATACACCATCACCTCTTCCACTCTGACTTTTTTGAGTGCTCATTAACACTGCCGGTGATTTAATTGAGGTGTTTAAAATGATGATAAAAGGTTGATAGGGTAGCTGGAAAGAGGAACAATTCCCTCTGGGGGGAGGGGTTGCAAAACAAGAGGTCGTAACCTTCAAATTCGAGGCAGGCCATTGAGGAATGAGGTCAGGAAGCGTTTTTTCATAAAAAGGGTAGCTGGAATCTGGAAATCTCTGCCAAGGCATCAATTGAAAATTTAAAAACCATGATTTTTTTTTTAAAGTTTAGATTACCCAATTATTTTTTCCAATTAAGGGGCAATTTAGCGTGGCCAATCCACCTACCCTGCACATTTTTGGGTTGTGGGGGCGAAACCCACGCAGACACGGGGAGAATGTGCAAACTCCACACGGACAGTGACCCAGAGCCGGGATCAAACCTGGGACCTCAGCGCCGTGAGGCAGCAGTGCTAACCACTGCGCCACCGTGCTGCCCTAAAAACCGTGATTGACAGACTTTTCTTAGACAAGGTTTGTACAAGGAGTTAAGATGAATTACAGAACAATCAGCAAGGGCTGAAAGGTCTCATTCTTGTGGAAGAGTACAATATTCTTCTGGCTGTGAGGGGCAAGGTGAAGAATTACTGCTGATAACAGCGCCACGACGTGGCTATTCTTCGGCAAATTGTGCTCCAGGCGTATAACAGGGGAAGAGTTCCTGTGGAGAAAGCCAAGGCCCCACCTACAGTCTGCTCATACATTACTGCCCAACGGTATCTCCCAGAACCTACCCGCTGCTTGTCAGGATCCACAAACCTGATTCCAAAGTAGTCCTTTTCTAGCAGGTTCATGTGATGGCAGAGGAGGTCTATGAGATAGAGGCCTTTAGCATCCCGCTGTGAAAGAAACAAGAACGAGTTCAACAGGCCTGTCATTCATGTTGAATTTATTAGTGCAGAAGCTTCGCTTTTCAATTTGGGCCATTGTACATAATTCTGTTTTTCTTTTTCTATTCTGTCCTGGGATGTGGGCATCGGGGGCAAGACCAGCATTTATTGCCCATCCCTGATTGCCCTCGAGCTGGGTGGCATTTTAAGAGTCAACCACATTGCTGTGGGTCTGAAGTCACGTGTAGGCCAGACCGGGTAAAGGCGGCAGATTTCCTTCCCTAAAGGACATTCATGAACCAGATGGGTTTTTACAACAATCAACGATGGTTTCATTAGACTTTTAATTCCAGATACTTCATTGAGTTTAAATGCCATCACCTGCCATGGTGGGATTCGAAGCCGGGCATTATCTTGGGTCTCTGGATTATTCGTCCAGCGGCAATACCACTACGCCACTGCCTCCCCCTTTCACACCAAGATCTGCTCGGTGGGGGAGCTGGAGAGAAGGTATCGAACACTGATAATGACACTGTCTCCAATATGTTACTTTATCCACTGCAGTTAATCAGTGAGAGGTGCTATGGGAGAAAGACATCTAAAAACAAAAATCAGAAAGACCATGGGGCAGTTGGAGATACGAGATGACAGGCTGGGAGTGACAGGGTTCCAAAGCAGTAGGTTGAACCACGATTATTGAATATCTCGAGGGTTTCATTACCATCAACATGAGTAACATGCTCAACGTGATGACCACACAAACTCAAAACGTTGCATTAGATTTGACTCTGAAACAAAACACTGCACCCAATTTACGTCATCTTTCCATGATCAGGAACGGCAACAGGATTAGAAATTGGAGATGCCAAATCATCCGCGTGGCCACAAATGAGATCTGACTGGCAAACCAAAGAGGGAGGAAGGCAAGCAAACCAATGGAAATTCGGGATCTGGGTTTGATAAATGCTGTAAGCAATTCTGCTCAAACTGACATTTGCTGGTGCAAAGGTTGCCTGACCTTCCCTGCACAAGTAAACTGTGCTGCTGATGAACATTTGTTCTGTTGGTTCAATCCTAGGCCCATGGCCATTTGGCGAATGCCTGCGACACACACGCAGCTACAAGCTGAAGGTAATAACAGGTGGCCGAGCTCAAGGGGAAGCAAGAGAGCCACAAGAATGTGCCCAGTGTTCGCTCCCTCCCTCACGTCAGGGATGCTCGATGAAGCAAGGACTCCTGACATCTATCAGCCACTACCATGGTCACCTTTTGAGCAAAAACTATCAACGTGGATTTCAGAAGAAGGAAAGCTGCAAACTTATCGCAACTCCCAGCAAAAGGAGATTTTAAAATCTTTATTGTGAAGATTGGTAGATTGAAGCTGGTTTTCTGTGTATTCACAGAATAACTTGTATTTCTATAGCATTATTGACCAGAATCAAAATGTCCCAAAGTGCTTCAAAAGAGTGTTATAAAACAAAACCTAATATTGAGTCACACAAAGAGATATTAGTGATGGCTCACCAAAGCTTGGTTGAAGGGGTAGGTTTTAAGGAGTTCTTAAAGAAGGGGAGGAGGAGAGGTTTACGGAGGGAATTCCAGCGATTAGGGCCTTTGTAATCAACGGCACATCCGCTAACGGTGGAACAATGGGCAGCACGGTAGCATTGTGGATAGCACAATTGCTTCACAGCGCCAGGGTCCCAGGTTCGATTCCGGCTTGGGTCACTGTCTGTGCGGAGTCTGCACATCCTCCCCGTGTGTGCGTGGGTTTCCTCCGGGTGCTCCGGTTTCCTCCCACAGTCCAAAGATGTGCAGGTTAGGTGGATTGGCCATGATAAATTGCCCTTAGTGTCCAAAATTTCCCTTAGTGTTGGTGGGGTTACTGGGTTATGGGGATAGGGTGGAGGTGTTGACCTTGGGTAGGGTGCTCTTTCCAAGAGCCGGTGCAGACTCGATGAGCCGAATGGCCTCCTTCTGCACTGTAAATTCTATGATAATAAGATACAAAACTGCACTGATTATAACAATCTTCGTGGAAGATTCCATAGTTGTTTTACTAATTTGGAGAGAGATGCTGGCCTCTAATGGGAATGCCAACAAATATATTTGAATAAGAAGAGATCTTGGTAACCTGTATTGTTTGTTTGATGGGCCGAATGGCCTCCTTCTGCGCCATTAACAATTCTGTGATGCGTACATAACAAGGATTGCATTTGAACAGAGAATGCAATAAAATGTGCCAAAGCCTTTCACATCACCAAATAAAGTTTGAAACCAGAGTCACATAAGGAGATATTTGGATGGGTCAAAGAGCTTGGTTTGATGTACTTATGGATTGAAGCTAAGTTATGAGTGTTTCCCTTGTGATTGGTACAAGTCCATCAATTTAAATTCTGCCCACATTTCACATATACCTTCACGGTTCAGGATCACTGGCAGGGACATCACACAGAGTGATATTAACCCATACCCACTAATGGATTAATGCAGTGTTGTTTACTATGTTAGCCTAGAACATGAATTGGGGATCCAGATGTGGGTAATTGCAAAATTAACTAGGAGATAACAAATTATTAATAGACATTATCGTTGGTATTATGATCTCAATATTCCTTTTTACACAGCGGCTGTACATGAACCTTAACCTTTTGGTACACTGTTTCTAGGTGAGGAGATGATAAACAGGAGTCCAAGTGTTTTTGGAATACCACAAGGCTGGTTGTCACTGGAATCAGAAGGTCGTGGGTTCAAGTCTCGCCCCAGAGGCTGGAGCACAAATCCAGGCTGACCTACCCAGTGCAGTATTGAGTGAGTGCTGCACTGTCAGAGGGTCAGTACTGAGGGAGTGCCGCACTGTCAGAGGGTCAGTACTGAGGGAGTGAGAACAGGTGGAGGGTTTTCGGGGTGGCACAGGGCAGGGATACGAAAGTTGGGGGATCTGTTTGTGGATGGGAAGTTTGCGAGCTTGGGTGAGCTGGAGGAGAAGTACGGGCTCCCCCCGGGGAACACCTTCAGGTACTTACAGGTAAGGGCGTTTGCCAGATGGCAGGTGGTGGAATTCCGGCGGATACTGCCACACACAGTACAGGACAGGGTGCTCTCGGGGGGGTGGGTGGGAGTGGTGAAAATCTCGGAAACTTACCAGGTGATGCAGGAAGGACGAGGAGGCCTCGGTGGTGGAGTTGAAAGGTAAGTGGGAGGAGGAGTTGGGAGAGGAGATCGAAGAGGGGACGTGGGCAGATGCCCTAGGGAGGGTGAATTCTTCCTCTTCGTGCGCGAGGCTCAGCCTCATACAGTTTAAGGTGCTGCACAGGGCATACATGACTGGGACAAGGATGAGCCGGTTCTTTGGGGGTGAGGACAGGTGTGTTAGGTGCTCAGAGAGCCCAGCAAATCACAACCATATGTTCTGGGCATGCCCAGCGCTGGAGGAATTTTGGAAGGGCGTAGCGAGGACGGTGTCGAGGGTGGTAGGATCCAGGGTCAAGCCAGGCTGGGAGCTCGCAATATTTGGGGTGGCAGAGGAGCCGGGGGTGCAGGAGGCGAAAGAGGCCGGAATTCTGGCCTTTGCGTTCCTGGTAACCCGGCGAAGGATTCTCCTTCAGTGGAAAGATGCGAGGCCCCCAAGCGTGGAATCCTGGATCAGCGATATGGCAGGGTTCATTAAATTGGAGAGGGTGAAATTCGCCTTGAGAGGATCGGTACAAGGGTTCTTCAGGCGGTGGCAACCGTTCTTAGACTTTCTGGCAGAACGATAGACATTGGTCAATGGCAGCAGCAGCTCGGGGGTGGGGCGGGGGGGGGGGGTTACTTTATTGTTGTTTATGTTATTTACACTGCAAGGTCTGAGGGGGTGTATACACCTGTTGTGTTAAGTCGGGGTGTTAATGTTATTTACTATTTATGTACAGCGGGGGAGAGGTTTGGGGGGGTTGCTTTTTTACATTGTGTTTTGTACTTAACCCTGTTGGGTTCTTTTTTCTTTCTCATTTTGTTCTTGATATTTTATGAAAACCTTTAATAAAATTTTTTTTTTTTTTAAAGTACTGAGGGAGTGCTGCACTGTCAGAGGGTCAGTACTGAGGGAGCGCTGCACTGTCTGAGGGTCAGTACTGAGGGAGTGCTGCACTGTCAGAGGGTCAGTACTGAGGGAGTGCTGCACTGTCAGAGGGTCAGTACTGAGGGAGTGCTGCACTGTCAGGGGTCAGTACTGAGGGAGTGCCGCACTGTCAGAGGGTCAGTACTGAGGGAGAGCTGCACTGTCAGGGGGTCTGTACTGAGGGAGTGCTGCACTGTCAGAGGGTCAGTACTGAGGGAGAGCTGCACTGTCAGAGGGTCAGTACTGAGGGAGTGCTGCACTGTCAGAGGGTCAGTACTGAGGGAGTGCTGCACTGTCAGAGGGTCAGTACTGAGGGAGAGCTGCACTGTCAGGGGGTCTGAACTGAGGGAGTGCTGCACTGTCAGAGGGTCAGTACTGAGGGAGTGCTGCACCGTCAGAGGGTCAGTACTGAGGGAGAGCTGCACTGTCAGGGGGTCTGTACTGAGGGAGTGCTGCACTGTCAGAGGGTCAGTACTGAGGGAGAGCTGCACTGTCAGAGGGTCAGTACTGAGGGAGTGCTGCACTGTCAGAGGGTCCGTACTGAGGGAGTGCCGCACTGTCAGAGGGTCAGTACTGAGGGAGAGCAGCACTGTCAGGGGGTCTGAACTGAGGGAGTGCTGCACTGTCAGAGGGTCAGTACTGAGGGAGTGCTGCACCGTCAGAGGGTCAGTACTGAGGGAGCGCTGCACTGTCAGAGGGTCAGTACTGAGGGAGTGCTGCACTGTCAGAGGGTCAGTACTGAGGGAGTGCTGCACTTTCAGACGGTCAGTACTGAGGGAGTGCTGCACTGTCAGAGGGTCAGTACTGAAGGTGTGCTGCACTGTCAGAGGGTCAGTACGGAGGGAGAGCTGCACTGTCAGAGGGTCAGTACTGAGGGAGTGCTGCACTGTCAGAGGGTCAGTACTGAGGGAGTGCCACACTGTCAGAGGGTCAGTACTGAGGGAGCGCTGCACTGTCAGAGGGTCAGTACTGAGGGAGTGCCGCACTGTCAGTGGGTCAGTACTGAGGGAGTGCTGCACTGTCAGAGGGTCAGCACTGAGGGAGTGCCGCTCTGTCAGAGGGTCAGTACTGAGGGAGTGCTGCACTGTCAGAGGGTCAGTACTGAGGGAGTGTCGCACTGTCAGAGGATCAGTACTGAGGGAGTGCCGCACTGTCAGAGGGTCAGTACTGAGGGAGCACTGCACTGTCAGAGGGTCAGTACTGAGGGAGAGCCGCACTGTCAGAGGGTCAGTACTGAGGGAGCGCTGCACTGTCAGAGGGTCAGTACTGAGGGAGCGCCGCACTGTCAGAGGGTCAGTACTGAGGGAGTGCTGCACTGTCAGAGGGTCAGTACTGAGGGAGAGCTGCACTGTCAGGGGGTCTGTACTGAGGGAGTGCTGCACTGTCAGAGGGTCAGTACTGAGGGAGAGCTGCACTGTCAGAGGGTCAGTACTGAGGGAGTGCCGCACTGTCAGAGGGTCAGTACTGAGGGAGTGCCGCACTGTCAGAGGGTCAGTACTGAGGCAGTGCTGCACTGTCAGAGGGTCAGTACTGAGGGAGTGCCGCACTGTCAGAGGGTCAGTACTGAGGGAGTGCCGCACTGTCAGAGGGTCAGTACTGAGGGAGTGCTGCACTGTCAGAGGGTCAGTACTGAGGGAGTGCCGCACTGTCAGAGGGTCAGTACTGAGGGAGTGCCGCACTGTCAGAGGGTCAGTACTGAGGCAGTGCTGCACTGTCAGAGGGTCAGTACTGAGGGAGTGCCGCACTGTCAGAGGGTCAGTACTGAGGGAGTGCCGCACTGTCAGAGGGTCAGTACTGAGGGAGTGCTGCACTGTCAGAGGGTCAGTACTGAGGGAGTGCCGCACTGTCAGAGGGTCAGTACTGAGGGAGTGCTGCACTGTCAGAGGGTCAATACTGAGTGAGTGCTGCACTGTCAGAGGGTCAGTGCTGAGGGAGTGCCGCACTGTCAGAGGGTCAGTACTGAGGGAGTGCTGCACTGTCAGAGGGTCAGTACTGAGAGAGTGCTGCACTGTCAGGGGGTCAGTACTGAGGGAGTGCCGCACTGTCAGAGGGTCAGTACTGAGAGAGTGCTGCACTGCCAGAGGGTCAGTACTGAGGGAGTGCTGCACTGTCAGAGGGTCAGTACTGAGGGAGTGCCGCACTGTCAGAGGGTCAGTACTGAGGGAGTGCCGCACTGTCAGAGGATCAGTACTGAGGGAGTGCCGCACTGTGTTTCATACATTGGGCTGGATTTTCCGATCCTGTGGCTATGTCCGCAGGATCCGACTGGTCTTACGACCAGAAAGTCGGTGCCACCCCTGCACCGCTCCTCATTCTGGTGGGGGGCTGGCAGCCGTGCGGTGTAAAGCCTCCCCGGCTTTACCTGCGAATACAGTCGCAGAATGGCCAGGTCTGTGGCCGCGCGTGCGCACAGCGACGGCCGACGGTGGCCACGCCATGCAACATGGTGCCGGCCGTGCGAGGAGCAGACCTGCCAAAAACTGCCCCCCTGTAACCAGCCTCGCCACCCCCAGACCAACCCGACCAGTGCCCCCAGCTCCCGACGAAGGCTCCCCTGCCAGCAGAACGGCTGCCGTGCGAGGTCCCTGAACGGTGTGAGCACATGTGGCCCACGCCGTCAGGGCTTCGGCCCATCGGAGGTGGAGCATCGGGGGAGGGCCTCAAGTGACATTACAGGCAATCGGTCAATTCAGCCCCATGAGGTCCTATCTGCGACTCTGGTGGAGCCGATACATAAAATATCGCTACTCTGAAGAGTCGGGGATTTCCCTCCCAGTGTCCTGGGTGAATATTTATCCTTCAATCAACGCCAGTGAAACAAATGATCTTGCCACGATGACATTGCTGTTTGTGTTGGATTTGTGTGTGCAGATTGGTGGCTGCATTTTGGGAATTGCAACAGTGACGGTACACTTCAAAAAATTCTTCACTGGTTGGAAAGTGTTTTGGGATGTGCTGACACTGTGCATTGGGCAGGTTCATTAACAGGTGTCGAAATATCTCCGATTATATAGAAGATACACAAATTCTAATGCAACAAATGCTTAAACTGATGTGGAGAATGTGAGTCATGTTTCATTGCGGTTAATGCTCCGCACCTTCCTTCGACAGGCCACTTGTTCTTTCGTCAATGACCCAGGCGGTAAATTGGATTTGATTCTGTCCACAGCTGGAATGACAAGCTCACACTGGAATGAAGGATCAGCTGTCGGTGCTGTACTGACTTTCAGCTTGTCCCTGCGATTTATGGCACACACTCTACACGGCGGCAGCGCTCCAGGTGAAGACAAATAACCTTCAGCCAATCCTCCCATTTGCTCGCTGCAGAAAAGAAAACGTTCGCAGCGCTCGAGGGTTTTAACACAGAAACACACACTTCAGAAAACGTAACGGTGGAGGCTGGGGGGGGGGGGGGGGGTTATAAAGGGGCGGAGCAGCCCCCCCCCCCCCCCCCCCAGGCCGATCTGGGCGTGCCATGATTTTAACCTGAAATCCTGAAGCAATGGGATCTTACTTTGAATTTACGAGGCTGCTATCAGGAGCTGCCCAGAATCCTGAATTGGGAAGGGGTGTGGGGTAAATGACTGCTTCTCCGCCCCCCCCCGCACCCCAGGCCAGAGCTGCTCCTTGGATAGAGGAAGGGCAGAAAGGGGGGGGCTCGCTAGCACAGTGGTTAGCACAGGTGCTGCGCAGCTACAGGGTCCCAGGTTCGATTCCCGGCTTGGGTCACTGTCTGTGCGGAGTTTGCACGTTCTCCCCATGTCTGCGTGGGTTTCCTCCCACAATCCAAAAATGTGCAGGTTAAGTGGATTGGCCATGTTAAATTGCCCCTTAGTGTCCAATAAGGTTGGGCTGGTTTGGGTGGGGATATGGGGATAGGGTGGTGGTGTGGGCTTAGGTAGGGTGCTCTTTCCAAGGGCTGGTGCAGACTTGATGGGCCAAATGGCCTGCTTCTGCACTGTAAATTCTATAACTCTATGTAAGGTTTGACCTTTACTTTTAGCTTTCTCACGGGTCGAGAAGGTGCAGGTGCTGGGGTATGTCCTAACCCCCCCAAACCCCCCACCAACGGGCAATCCTCACCGCCTCCCCTATTGCAGATTCCACCCTGTTCCTCACTTTCCTGACCATTCCCGCTGGACCCCAGCTGCAATCATCTGGCCACAAATCCCTGGTTACCAAGCCCGCCAGCCCCAGAGATCAGAAGTGGATGGGGAGGGATGACACAAGTGGGGGTGGGAGTGAGGGTGACGGTAGGGGTGGGGTGTGAGGTTGCGGAACAGCCTCATTTTATTAGTCTGAGGACACAAGGTGAATTCCAGCTCTCCCTGGATACAACTTCAGGTAAGTATTGTTTTTATTCGTTCATTGGATGGGGGCATCCCGAGCTAGGCCGGCATTTATTGTCCATGCCTAATTGCCTTTCAGAAGGAGGTGGTGAGCCGCTTTCTTGAACCGCTGCAGTCCATCAGGTGTAGGTACACCCACTCTGCAGTTAGGGAGAGAGTTCCAGGATTTTGACCCAGCGACAGTGAAGGAACGGCCGATATATTTCCAAGTCAGGATAGTGAGGGGCATACAGGGGGCCTTCCAGGCGGCAGTAGTCCTCATGCTAAACAGTAATGTTGTTGCAGTAGTCCCATCAAATATCTCCCATTTGGCCATAGGATAATAATAATCTTTATTGTCACAAGTAGGCTTACATTAACACTGCAATGAAGTTACTGTGAAAAGCCCCTAGTCGCCACATTACATTGTTCTGCATTACAAGCCAGCTGTTTAGCCCACTGTGCTAAACCAGCCCCGTTCCGCCGGGTACACAGAAGGAGAATTCAGAATGTCCAATTCACCTAACAAGCACGTCTTTCAGGACTTGTGGGAGGAAACCGGAGCGCCCGGGGGAAACCCACGCAGACACGGGGAGAACATGCAGACTCCGCACAGACAGTGACCCAAGCCGGAAATCGAACCCGGGTCCCTGGCGCTGTGAAGCAACAGTGCTAACCACTGTGCTATCCTGCCACCCACTTCCTGAGGTTAATGGTGCTGGACCCTCACGACAACCCAGTCCCACTGCAGGAGCCCCGATACCATCACAAGGCAGCTTCCTTATCACATAAAGGACCTCATGTCAATTTCTGACATGGGAACTTCACACTGATATATTCTCCTTTCCCAATATAGTGGTTCTGGCAAGAACTACGTGCTACCGTATTGGACGTTTCGTAGGCTGATTAGCATCTGAAAATGTACGTCGCCAGCCCAGACTTCATAGACCCAGTTCTCAGCATAACAATAATCCAAACTGAGAACATGAGATGAAGGAAAGGTCGTCAAGAAAGTACAACCAAATTCTGCAATTTCCTGAGATGCAAATTCATTTTAAACCTTAATGTTGATTGAAGAATCCGACAGGTTAACACGTCGGAGACAATCAACCCAACACAATTTGTGGAAAGTGATGCGTGGCCTCTCTCTCTAACGAATGAGTTATTGATGTCCCATGCGTACTTTGAACAGACCTCATTTGAATCAATTAGTATCATCGCAGCGTAACACACACGGTGCGGTCTCTGTATTTTGGCTCAAATGCTACACTCACATTACCTTTGTGCAATGAATGAACTGTGCGGGTCTCAAATTCTTGTTCAGGTTTTAGCATTTGCTGTGACCCTCTGTGAATCTGCACATTGCAATAACCCACATTTAAACAGCACCTTTAATGTTGCCTCCCCGAGGCACTTTACAAGAACATGCTCAAACAAAATATGTCACCAAGCCACAGGGGAAGATATGAGGATAAGTGACCAAAAACGCAGTAAAACAGATGGGTTTTCAGGAGCGTCTTTTAAAAAAATAAATTTAGAGTATCCAATTATTTTTTCCCCCAGTTAAGGGGCAATTTCCCGGAATCTGGTACATCATAATTGAAGGGTCTTTTGTTTCTCTGCCTCTGTGATAGTTCAGGCAGTGTCCTATTGGGCCCCCCTCCACCAACACCCCGACTCCCGGCCTTGGGTTTTCAGGAGCGAAAGAGATGTGGAGAAACAGGTAGGTTTAGGGAGGGGATATCAGAGGATTCAGCCTCGATCGCTGAAGGCAAGGCCACCAATTGAAATTGGCGTTGCTCAAGAGGCCGGACTCAGAGGAGCGGAGGTATTTCACACAGAGACAGGGATGAGAGAAGCCACGGAGGGAGTTGAAAGCAAGGATGAAAGTTTGAAAATGGAGGCACTGCTGGAGCAGGAGCCGATGTGGGTCACCATGCCCATGGGGTGACGGGTGCACGAGTCTTGGTGCCAGTTAGAATACAGGCAGCAGAGTTTTGCATCAGCTCAAGTTTTGGAGGATGGAAGATGTGAGGTTGGCCTGGGCAACAGTGAAATAACCAAGTGTCGAGATAACAAAGGCAGCCGAGGATTTGGAACAGGGGCAGAGAGGAGATGTGATAGAGAGAGAGATGGAAGAAGTGAGTTTCACCCACCCCTCACTCCCTGGGCCCCCGTCTCTGATCCATCATCCTTCAAACCCTCATCCTTTATTCCACATGAATCTCTGCTCCTCAATTGGGGAACCATGCCACAGGGGATAAACCAGCTTCTCACAGAAAAAACAGCAGTTGATTAAAATTCTTGAAGTTGCCAGTCCAGTGCAATCTCTGCTGGTGCAATTAGATCCGAATTAATAACTATTAAAAGCTGATTTAATTGAGTGCAATAAAGACAGGGACGGACATATTCCCAAAATGTACAATTGATCCCCCTCAATGGGGGTTCAATCGCCCAGACATTCAACTGTGAACCAATCAGGAAAATCCATCACAAGACCTTCTGTCCTGGTGATTAAGCAAACCCGATTCAACTGAAATCTCAGGATGTTTGTCAATAATTTAAGTTACAGGATCCTTGTTTCTTCGGCCAACTGAATAAAGGAGGATGGAAACTTGGGGGCTTTGTGGTTGGTGGCAAGTCACAATGATAGTCCATGGGGTCCACTGCGCTAAACAAAACTCGATAGTCTGTTGCAACAGGTTGTCAATGAGAGTCATGGTTAAGGCACAGAAGAGGTTAATCGGCCCACAACCCCATGCCAGCTACTCTTGTTGGCTTGTCCCATTGCCGCTCGTTCCGTGAAGCAAAGGAAAATGTGCATCAAGCTATTTCTGTGAGTTTTTCTGTGAGTTTCAATACTGTCCATCAATTTATCATTTTCTCAAATGGTAAAAGAGCACTTTTTGAAATAACATTACAGGCAAAGGCTTTGCTTTGTTGCTCGATCCTGGTGAGCACTCTCCATGGTCAACAGTCGATGGTTCTTTCTGCCGCATGAACCTGGGACTTGTGTGTATGGTCCAGGGTGCGACTTGGGTACAGCACTGAGGGAGTGCAGCACTGCCTATGGCTGTCCTCCTTCAGATCGGCGGTTAAAATGAGGTCTGATGCAATTACTGTGGAGAATGTTAAAGACCTCGCACTGCATCTGAAGGAGAGCCTGGTTCACACTTTTCTTTCAACTCGCACCACCAGAAACAGATTATATGGGGCGCGATTTAACTGGAGATGCAGGAACGAGCAAGACTTGCCGGGTGCTTCCCGACGACCAGTCCGGGGAGACCGTGACCGCATTTTCAGCAGTCTGATGTACTGCTCAATGACCGCCCGGGGGGGCGTGTGCCTCGTTATGTTGGGTCTTCACACCGGTCATCGGCCTCCGTACTGGCATCATTAGCCAAATCCTCAGCGGGCAGCCCTTATTCCCAAGAGCCGGGTGCAACATGGCCGTTAGATTGCGCCCATGGTGCTGTTTGTGGGTGTAGCCATCTGGGATGGCCACTTCCCGATTACAAAATGGACACTTGGCAAAGATTGAAGGGAAAATGGACAATACTGCGAAAGCAAGCAGGTGCAGGGTTTGTCTGCATATTGGAGCCGCAGCTCCCAGACAAGACCAAAACTGCAAAGCCATTACCATACTAATGAGCCATCTCCGGGGACAAAAAAGTAACATTTGAGTAACCGATACTAAGGCAGACACCCCGGCGCCAGAGGAGACCGAAACAAAGCAGGCCAATGGCCACCTAGGACACGCCCAGCCATCAGGGCACCCACCCCTTTATTGGATGAAATCGATAGGTACGATTGAGAAACAGCCCAATTAATCGGGGCCAAGTTCAAGGCCCACCCAAAAGCGCGTGAAGCCCCCTTTGGGTATAAGAAGGATCCCCCAAGAGAGAATCGTTCTCTTGGCTCCGGCTCTCACCGAGGAGAGACCTGCCCAAAAGCTGCACCAGAAACAAGTAAGTCCAAGGTCAACGCTCGCTACCAGACAGATGACCTTAGCTGTTCCCCTCTACCAGTTCCACCCAGCAGCCTCAGATTCAAACAACGGCCATTGTTCCTCTGACTGAGTAGGCGCCCGAAGCTAAGTATAGGCTTTACCAGTAGTGATAGTTTAGTATGCAGTGTTTGTGCATGAGTATATTTAACTGTGTGTGTAAATAAATAAGCATTTGACTTTGAACTAACTAACTGGCGTATCGAGTCTCTGATCAGTATTCGGTTTGAACCTTGTGGCGGTATCGAGAGATACCTGGTGACTCTCGAGCAAAACCTAATTAGACTTAAGGAAGGCGATCATATTGCCCGCCATCTTCAGAGCCAAATTAAGAGAAACACAATTCGCAACATGGGATCTTACTGTTTGCAAATAGTTGCTGAATTTGTCTGTGTAACGGTGGCAGCGCTTTGTAGGATTATAGATCATAGAACAGGTCTATCACTGTGACATCTCTTTGAAAGAGCTTTTCCATTTAGTCCCAGACCGCAGTTTTCCCCATAGCCTTGAAATTTATTATAGGATCTTAATTGCAAAGTATTTCTTTGCATGTGAAATACTTTGAGATGTTCCTGAGAGACGTGTTAGGATACCTGCTACAGATTTCAGTGGCCAATGTCCTTCAGCGTTTAGGCTTACCAGTCACTCCTGTTGAGTCGGGTTATAAAAGAACAACGAACATTACAGCACATGAACAGGCCCTTCAGCCCTCCAAGCCTGCACGTGTCCTATCTCGACCACCCACCTGTATCCTCTATACCCCGTCTGTTCATGTGCCTATCCAGATAAGTCTTAAAGGTCGCTAACGCATCAACGTCAACCACCTCAATTGATAGTGCATTCCAGGCCACCCTCTGTGTAAAAAACTGCCCCCGCACATCTCCACTGAACCTTTCCCCCCTCACCTTGAGCCCCTTGTAATTGTCATTTCCACCCTGGGAAAAGCCTCCAACTGTTCACCCTATCTATACCCCTAATAATTTAAAAAAATTCTATCAGGACGCCCCTCAGCCTCCGTCTCTCGAGGGAGAACAATCCCAGTTTATTCAATCTCTCCTCATAGCTAATACCCTCCATACCAGGCAACATTCCTGGTAAACCTTTTCTGTACTCTCTCCAAAGCCTCCACGTCCTTCTGGTAGTGTGGTGACCAGAATTGGACACAGTATTCCAAATGTGGCCTAACCAACGTTCTATATAATTGTAACATAATTTGCGAGCTTTTATACGCGATACCCCGTCCTATGAAGGCAAGCATGCCATATGCTTTCTTTACCATTTCCACCTATGCTGTCACTTTTAAGGATCTGTGGACCTGCATGCCCAGATCTCTCGGTGTCTCTATGCTCCTGATGGTTCTGCCATTTATTTTATATCTCCACCTGAATTGGATCTACCAAAATGCATCACCTCGCATTTGTCCGGATTAAATTCCATCTGCCATTTCTCTGCCCAATTTTGCAGCCTATCTGTATCCTGTTGTATTCTCTGACAATCTTCATCACCATCTGCAACTCCTACAATCTTAGTATCATCCCACAAACTTGCTAATCAGACCCACTGCGTTTTCTTCCAAGTCATTTATATATATTACAAAGAGCAGAGGTCCCAGAACTGATCCCTGCGGAACACCACTAGTTACAGACCTCCATTCTGAAAAACACCCTTCCACTGCTACCCTCTGTCTTCTATGGCCAAGCCAGTTCTGGATCCATCCAGCTAGTTCACCCCTGACCCCATGTGATCTAATCTTTTGCATCAGCCTGCCATGAGGGACTTTACTAAAGTCCATGTAGACAACATCCACAGCCCTTCCCTCGTCAATCATTTTTGCCATCTCCTCAAAAAATTCAATCAAATTAGTGAGACATGACCTCTCCCATACAAAACCATGCTGTCTGTCGCTAATAAGACCATTCACTTTCAAATGTGCATAGATCCTATCTCTGAGAATCTTTTCCAACAATTTCACTATAACTGACGTCAAACTCACTGCCCGATAATTTCCCGGATTATCCTTGCAACTCTTCTTAAATAACGGTACAACATTGGCTATCCTCCAATCCTCTGGGATCTCACCTGTTGCCAATGAGGGCACAAAGATTTCTGTCAGAGGCCCAGCTATTCCATCTCTTGTCTCCCTCAGTAATCTGAGATAGATGGCATCTGGCCCTGGGGATTTGTCTACCTTAATGCTTTTTGACACACCCAACACTTCCTCCCTCGTAATAACGACCTGTTCTAAAGTGTTTACACGTCCCTCTGAGACACCACCAATCAACGTGTCCCTCTGCTTTGTGAATATCGATGCAAAATACTCATTAAGGCCCTCACCTATTTCCTCTGGTTCTACACATAATTTCCCTCCTTTGTCCTTGAGTGGACCAACTCTCTCTGTAGCACCCATTTTGTTCCTAAGATACGTATAAAATGCCTTATGAAGGGACATGGAATCAAGGGAGGTAAATGGATGCAAGATACAAATCAGATCATGATCAAATTGAATGGCGGTATACACTCGAGGGGCTGAAAGGTCTCCACTAATTCCTAGGTTTCTATATAGCCAGCACTGTCAGTTCCATCTCAACCATACAGAATGGCAGCATAAGGCAAGGTTTTGGAATGTGACATCCTAATTGCCAATTCTAATTGAATGTATCATGATGTCACTTTCAACTTCCCAATCAGTTGGACAGCCTTTTCCTGACACAAATCTTTTATAACTAATTATCAATACTTTTAGAACATGTCTCTGATTTTTCTCTTCGCCCCAGGTGTCCTGGAAATTAATTTTTGAGTCATTAAATAATTTGCAACTCCAGGTGGCACCTGCACCCATCACAGGGTATCAACGTCAGAGGATGCGCGTTTAATAAACAACTCGGAGGAAGAAGACTGGGAGATAAACAAAATCAACAATGGAAAAGGAGCAGCAATGGGTTTGAGGATATGGGTTAGTATTTACACGACCAAGGTGTTTAATTTGATAAAGCAGCAGTCCGTAACCTGACTGGGAGATCAATAACTGGGAGGAAGAGCATTGTTTCCTAGACTCCTGATGGGACGCAGAATAATTCTTTATGAAACAGCAATTAGATGTTTGATACTATCCATCCATAAGGTGCTCTGCAGCGAACTCAACACACTGGGAATTAAAAGATTAATTTCCTGTACCCTGCTGCCAGCAATCACACAGAATAATCACACGGGCATTAAAATAAAGTGTCTCTTTCAATACCTTTGAAGATTTTTTTTACATTGTTAGAAAAATTTCAGAGAAGGGGGACAAAATGTATGTTTATCCGGGCAAGGCAGTTGAGAATTGTAAACACTGTTGGGCACTCTTTAATCAATGTCACTCCAGCTCCACCTATAACTCTCGTCCGTTTGGTTTGCATTTTGCTGATGTGGGACATTTTATAAATTACCCGTGATCTCCTGTTGCCCATTGTATTCCAGAGGGTGCACTGTTTGCAGGACAGGAAGTTTACACTCGATCTATTTTTCTGATGCCACTCAATTTCACATCTTTTTTTTCCTAATTATTTTTTTTACCAATTGAGGGGTAATTTAGCGTGGCCAAATCCACCTACTCTGCACATCTTTGGGTTGTGGGGGTGAAACCCACGCAGACACGGAGAGAAGGTGCAAACTCCACATGGCCAGTGACCCAGGGCCGGCATTCGAACCCGGGTCCTCAGCGCCGCCGGCAGCAGTGCTAACCATTGCGCCGCCGTGCCGTCTTATTGTCACAAATACGTTTTCTGAGGACAATTCAAAGCTAACTTCCCTGCGGTAAAACCTGAGGTCACAAAGACACCATCCCTGTGACCGATGAATTTCGCACGGTTTGAAATGTTGCGGATTGGGCAGCACACCCAGGTAGTACTGAGAGAGTGCCACACTGTCGGAGGTGTCATCTTTCAGATAAGGCGTTAGCCCAATGCTCTGCCTGCCTATAATATCGCATGATTTAAAGTAGAGGTGAGGAGACACCCCCCCTCCCCCCGGTTCTGCCCCAAAACTATATCAGGAAAGGCCGATCATCGGGTCATTTGTCTGGTTGCTGTTTGTGGGATCTTGCTGGGCGTGAACGGAGGCTGCCACTCTCCCGACAATATAAATAGTTCCTAACTGCGGCGAGCTTTCGGACATCTTGTGGTCGTGAAAGGTGTGATGTAAATACAATTCTTCCTTAGCTGTGACAGCTGAACTGGATGGGGTGTGTTTCGAAGTGTGTCTGTCCCTGTACACGTAGGTTCAATATAGCCGAAAATTGGAACTGAAATGGACACTTTCAATAAATCTAAATGGTTCAACAGATGAGCAGAAAACGTGGCTGCTTTTCTCTCAGGGATACAGAACACGTTGCTTTAATCATCCTTTCATTACTTGCGACTGTGTACAATTCCTTATTTAACTCATGTTCCTTCTGCAGACTTTGATTCGAGGACTTTCTGTTGATAAGTTTGCTTCAGAGAATTCCAAACAGGGACAGCACTATCCAACGGGCTGGGTATTCCTGTCCCCGCAGCCCCGTGCTTCTCGGCGCCTTGCTGTTCGCTGGAATTCTATCCGCCCCCGCTGCTTGTCAACGGGATTTCCCATTGAAACCCCCCCCCCCCCCCCCCCACGCCAGGAAACCCACGGGAGGAAGTGCGTGCTGCTGGGAAAAGTGAATCGGAACGGCCGGAGAATTCTGGATCAGGCTGAAGTGTAGCTTTGTGACAGACAGAAGATTAACAATACTTCATCTAGGATTACCCGCAGCTGCTCCCCAGAACTTGGTTTACATTCGGATTTGGTTATATATTTAGAACGTGGACATTACGAGCACAGCGATGCTATTCAACCATGAGGACAAATTGCAACCAGGTTCCATAAGACCATAAGACATAGGAGTGGAAGTAAGGCCATTCGGCCCATCGAGTCCACTCCTCCATTCAACCATGGCTGATTTCAACTCCATTTACCCGCTCTCTCTCCATAGCCCTTAATTCCTCGAGAAATCAAGAATTTATCAACTTCTTCTGTCTTAAAGACACTCAACGTCCCGGCCTCCACTGCCAATCTATTTGTCATCCATGTCAAAGAGTCTGTAGACGGTAATCAGGAGGGAGGCCATGATGATGTTCACAGGGGAACTGAGCAGACCTTCCCAGCATTGAGATTCTGATGCAGAATCCCTACAGTGCAGAAGGAGGCCATTCGGCCCATCAGGTCTGCACCGGCCCTCTGAAAGAGCACGCTACCTAGGCCCAATTCGCTGCCATATCCCCACCTAACCTCCACAGCCCTGGACACTAAAGGGCAGTTTATCATGGCCAATCCAACTAACCTGCACATCTTTGGACTGTGGGAGGAAACCCAGAGGAAACCCACGCACACACGGGGAGAACGTGCAGACTCCGCACAGTGACCCAAGGCCGGAATCAAACCCGGGTCCCTGACGCTGTGAGGCAGCAGTGCTAACCACTGTGTCACCATGCTGCCTGGGTCCCTGGCGCTGTGAGGCAGCAGTGCTAACCACTGTGTCATCGTGCTGCTTGGGTCCCTGGCACTGTGAGGCAGCAGTGCTAGCCACTGTGCCACCGTGCTGCCTGGGTCCCTGGCCCTGTGAGGCAGCAGTGCTAGCCACTGTGCCACCGTGCCACCCCTTGTACTTCCCTCATTATGATTGAAGACTCCACAAACATCCCACAGGAAGATCATGCTGAAGGCAATGTCTAAAAAATAATTACAGACCTAAAAGGTGTCACAGTACAAGAGATATCAGCCTTAACGTTGATTCATTTTATGCAGCATGAAGAGACATTACAGAGGACAACAAACTGAACTCGAGTGGTATTCTGTACCAAAAAAGATTAATGGGAAGGGTGGCACAGTGGTTAGCACTGCTGCCTGACGGCACTGAGGACCAGGATTCGATCCCGGCCCCGGATCACTGTCCGTGTGGAGTTTTCACATTCTCTCCGTGTCTGCGTGGGTCTCACCCCCACAACCCTCTTCTGTCCATTGCAGGTGAATGAGGGGTGGACATCCCGTCTGTAGCCAATCAACGCTCATTGGAGTGTAAGTTGGCTACAGGGCAGTCAGGCGGCAATGTCTTCCCCACCGACTCTGAGATGGCAGGAAGCGAGGCCTCAGGCCTAGGAGTTGGGGAGGTGTGGAGAGATTCTTATAGCGAGATGCAGACCATCACCCCGAAGCCCTGACAATCGTGGCTGGAGACTTCAACCAGGCCAACCTCAGGAAGGTTCTACCCAAACTCCATCAACATATCTCCTGCCCCACCAGAGGTGCAAACACCCTGGACCACTGCTACACGAGCATCAAAGGAGCCTACCGCTCTATTCCCCGACCTCACTGTGGCAAATCCGACCACAAGTCGGTATTCCTACTTCGGGCTTACAAACAGCAACTCCAGCGTGGTGAGCCAGTCAGAAAACCGTGCAATGCTGGTCAGAGGAATCAGAGGATACTCTCCGCGATTGCTTGGAGTCTGTGGATTGGTCCATATTCAAGGCCATGGCAGCTAACCTGGACGAGTACGCAACCACCGTCACAGACTTCACCAGTAAGTCTGTCGAGGACTGTGTCCCAAAGAAGACAATTCAGGTGTTCCCCAATCCAAAACCCTGGCTCAACCAAAGGGTTCACTCCCTGCTGAAGTCCCGGACGGAGATGTTCAAGTCTGACGATCCTGACCTATATAAGAAATCCAGGTACGACGTACGGAAAGCCATCAGGGATGTCAAAAGACGGGCAGCACGGTGGCGCAGTGGTTAGTGCTGCTGTCTCACGGCGCCGAGGTCCCAGGTTCGATTCCAGCTCTGGGTCACTGTCCGTGCGGAGTTTGCACATTCTCCCCGTGTTTGTGCGGGTGTCGCCCCCACAACCCAAAGATGTGCAGGGTAGGTGGATTGGCCACATTAAATTGTCCCTTAATTGGAAAAAAATGAATTGGGTACTCTAAATTTATTTTTAAAAAAGGGATGCCAAAAGAATACCGCATCAAACTGGAGTCCCAGGCCAACAACACTAACCCACGACGACTATGGCAGGGCCTACACAAGATCACAGGCAACAAAGCAAGGCCAGGCGGAATATCTGGGGCTGGAGCATCCTTACCCGATAATCTGAACAAGGTCTCTGCCCCCTTTGAGCAGACAGCCAATGCATCAGTGCCACCTGCCCCAACAGCCCTGGACACACCCGTACCCACTATTACAGCCTCAAGAGGCAAGAGCTGCCTTCTTGAAAATAGATCAGAGGAAAGCGACAGGCCCCGACGGAGTCCCTGGGCGAGCACTCAGAGCCTGTGCAGACCAGCTGGCGAGCGTATTCGCAGATATCTTCACCACCTCACTCCTCTGCTCCGAGGTTCCACCTCCTTCAAGAAGGCCACCATAATCCCAGGACCAAAGAAGAACAAGATAGCCTGCCTCAACGACTACCGACCGGTGGCCCTGAAGTCTGTTATCATAAAATGCTTCAAGCAGTTAGTCATGAGACGGATCATCACCAGCCTCCCAGACGTTCTCGATCCATTGAAGTTTGCCTATCACTGCAACCGGCCCATAGCAGATGCTATACCTCTGACCCTACAATCAACACTCGAACACCTCAACAACAAGGACACCTGCGTGAGACTGCTGTTCATAGACTACAGCTCCGCCTTCAATACCATTATCCCGACAAGACTAATAACCAAACTCGGCAATCTTGGACTTAACCCCTCCCTGTGCAGCTGGATCCTCGACTTCCTCACCAACAGACTGCAATCTGTCAGGATAGGCAACAGCACCTCCTCCACATAGTCCTCAACACCGGAGCCCCGCAAGGATGTGTGCTCAGTCCTCTACTGTACTCCCTGTATAAACACACGGCTGTGCGGCAAGATTCAACTCCAATTCAATCTATAAGTTTGCGGATGATACGACTGTGGTGGGCCGCATCTCAAACAACGCCGAATCAGACTACAGAAGGGAGATAAATCACTTGGTTGCATGGTGCACCGAAAACAACCTCTCTCTAAATGTTGGAAAGACCAAGGAACTGATCATCGACTTCAGGAAGTGTAACACGATGCACCCCGACGTCTGCACCAATGGCTCCAAAATAGAGAGGGTCGATAGCTTTAAGTTCCTGGGGTCACCATCACCAACGGTCTGTCCTGGTCCACTCACGTTGATGCAACAGTCAAGAAAGCCCAACAACGTCTCTACTTCCTACGGAAGCTAAAGAGATTTGGCATGTCTGCATCGACTCTCACAAACTTCTATAGATGTGCCATAGAGAGCATCCTATCCGGCTGCATCACAGCCTGGTATGGCAACTGCTCGGCCTAAGATCGCAAGAAACTGCAGAGTGTGGTGAACTCAGCCCAACGCATCACACAAGCTTGTCATCCTCACATTGATTCTGTAGGGGCTGGTTTAGCACAGTGGGCAAAACAGCTGGCATGCAATGCAGAACAATGCCAGCAGCGCGGGTTCAATTCCTGTACCTGCCTCCCTGAACAGGCGCCGAAATGTGGCGACTAGGGGCTTTTCACAGTAACTTTATTGAAGCCTACTTGTGACAGTAAGCGATTATTATTATTATACACCCCCCGCTGCCTCAGAAAGGCAGACAGCATTGTCTGAGACCCCCCACACCCAGGCTTTGCCCTCTTCCAGACCCTTCCATCAGGCAGAAGGTACAGAATTCTGAAGACCCGCACATGCAGACATAGGAACAGCTTCTTCCCCACAGCTACTGGACTCCTCAATTACTCCCCCTCGGACTGATCTGTTCCCTGTAAGAACACTATTCACGGCGCCATATACTGCTCTTGTTTGGCCCTTGTTTCGCACTGTAACCAATCACTATTTGCTGATGTACCATTTGTCAATGTACTCTGTCGATTATTCTTTGTTTGTCGACTATGTACGTACTGTGTACTTTCCCTTGGCTGCAGAAAAATACTTGTTACTGTACTTCAGTACATGTGACAATAAATATCAATCAATCAATAACTCTCTGGTGGGGGAAGAGTCCAGAATATTGGGACATAAAGTTAGAGTTAGGTTGTTCAGATTTGAAATCAGGAAAAACATCAAACATCTTTTAGATGTGGACCTCTTATGTCCCAACAAGTTCTGGATGCTGGGGGTTAATGGATCAATTTTTGTTGGATGAGGATTTCCAAGGCTATGGAGCAAGGGTGTAAAATAGAATAGGTGCAGACCAGCTGGGATCTAATTGGATGGCAGAGTAGGTCCTCGGGGTTAACAGGATCAATGAGTGAGTTATAGTTCAATGCGGTAACGAGGAGCTCCTTCATGGAGATGTTCAATTAGTCTCCATTACAATATTCAAAATCTGACTGGTTGTTCGTTCACTTTAACACAGTAATCTCCAGCCCCAGAGAAACCTGCTCCTGAGCAAAGGAAGGTTGGTTAACAAACTCTGCTTCCACTTGCGGCTGTCAGTAAAGCTGGTTCTCCTCTGCTCCACTCCCTTGTGTCCATTATTGCTTAAGTATCATTTCTATAATTTATGACACTAGTTCCACTCCGTGTGAGCCTGTAGTGTGCGTTGAGATTTATTACGATAATCTTGCGGACTGTTCAGAATGAAAGGATTTGTGCATCTAAAAAGCCATGGCGTAGACGCAGTCTTGAAGTGAGTTTAACTGTTGATGTTGAGAAAATGATAAATAAGCAGGAGTAGGTCATTCAGCCCATCGAGCGTGCTCCGCCATTCATAAATCATGTCTGGTCTGATCTGGATCTCAACTCCACTTTGTCCTCTCTGGGGACTGCCATTAGCGCTCTTTCCCCTTGGTTTCTGTGGCCTTTCGCACCTGGGTTCCCTGGGTTTCTGTGGCTATGACTCATCTTTCGTTCTCACTCCACAGTATAAATATCTCCCACTTTCTCTGTCTGTTAGCTTTGACAAATAGTCATCGGACTCGAAACGTTAGTTCCTTTCTCTCTCTACAGACGCTGCCAGACCTGCTGAGATTTTCCAGCATTTTCTTTTTGGCTTACATTGACACTGCAGTGAAGTTACTGTGAAAAGCCCCCGGTCGCCGCACTCCAATTTCTCATCTCTGTCTTAAATGGGAGAACGCCCCCCAGTCAGAAACTGTCTCTAGATTCCCCCATGAGCTTAAAGTATTCTCGCAGCACTAAACCTGTCAAGCTCCCCCCCTCTGAACCTTCTAGGTTTCAGTGGGACCACTTCTTATTCTTCTAACCTCTAATGGGTACAAGACCACCCTGCTCAATCGTTCCTCACAAGGCAATCCCTTCAGCCCGGGAATCAGGTCAGTGAACCTGCTCTGAACTGCCTTCACGCCAAGTATATTTCTCCTTGAATAAGGAGACCAAAACCATACACAGAATTCCAGATGTTCTCAGAAGTTGCATCGAAGGAGAAGCTAGATAAACAGATTTGGGAGAAAGGAATAGGACATTCTGATAGGCAGAGATGAACAGGGATGGTTCGGATCTCGAACAACGACGAGTCAGAATACAGGAGGGAGATAGAGAACCTAGTGGAGTGGTGCAGCGATAACAATCTCTCCCTCAATGCCAGCAAAACTAAAGAGCTGGTCAATAACTTCAGGAAGCAAAGTACTGTACACACCCCTGTCAGCATCAACGGGGCCGAGGTGGAGATGATTGGCAGCTTCAAATTCCTAGGGGTGCACATCACCAAAAATCTGTCCTAGAACATAGAACATTACAGCGCAGTACAGGCCGTTCGGCCCTCGATGTTGCGCCGACCTCTGCAACCACAAAGCCCATCTACATTATTCCCTTATCGTCCATATGTCTATCCAATGACCATTTGAATGCCCTTAGTGTTGGCGAGTCCACTGCTGTTGCAGGCAGGGCATTCCACGCCCTTACTACTCTCTGAATAAAGAACCTACCTCTGACATCTGTCCTATATCTATCTCCACGTGTTCAACTCCTCTCTCTCCCTATTCCTCGTCTCGTTATCATGTGGCACGGGTAACAACCCAGAGGTAATAACTCTGTTTGTCCTAGATCTAAGTTTCCACCCTAGCTCCCTGAATTCCTGCCTTACATCCCTATCCCTTTTCCTACCTATGTCATTGGTACCTATGTGGACCACGACTTGGGGCTGCTCCCCCTCCCCCTTAAGGATCCCGAAAACATGATCCGAGACATCATGCACCCTGGAACCTGAGAGACAACACACCAACCGCGAGTCTCACTCGTTCCCACAGAATCTCCTATCTATCCCCCTAACTATGGAGTCTCCAATGACTAATGCTCTACTCCTCTCTCCCCTTCCCTTCTGAGCAACAGGGACAGACTCTGTGCCAGAGACCTGTACCCCATGGCTTACCCCTGGTAAGTCCCCCCCCCAACAGTATCCAAAGCGGTATACTTGTTACTAAGGGGAACGCCCACAGGGGATCCCTGTACTGACTGCTTCCTCCCAGCCCCTCTCACCGTCACCCATCTATCTTTATTCTTCGGAGTAACTACATCCCTGAAGCTTCTATCTATGACCAGCTCTGCCTCCCGAATGATCCGAAGTTCATCCAGCTCCAGCTCCAGTTCCCTAACGCGGTTTCTGAGGAGCTGGAGATGGGTGCACTTCCCACAGATGACATCAGCAGGGACACTGACGGCGTCCCTCACCTCAAACATTCTGCAGGAGGAACATTGCACTACCTTCCCTGCCATCCCCTCTAGATAGAAAAAGAAAAAGAAAGAAAGAGTCCTGGTCCACCTATGTCGACGCAACCACTAAGAAAGTGTAACAGTGCCTATACTTCCTCAGGAAACTAAGGAAAATTGGCATGTCCACATTAACCCTTACCAACTTTTACAGATGCACCATAGAAAGCATCCAATCTGGCTGCATGACAGCCTGGTATGGCAACGGCTCGGCCCAAGACCGTAAGAAAATTCAGAGAGTCGTGAACACCGCCCAGTCCATCACACGAACCTGCCTCCCATCCATTGATTCCATCTATACCTCCCGCTGCCTGGGGAAAGCGGGTAACATAATCAAAGACCCCTCCCACCCGGCTTACTCACTCTTCCAACTTCTTCCATCGGGCAGGAGATACAAAAGTCTGAGAACACGCACGGACAGACACAAAAACAGCTTCTTCCCCGTTGGTTCCAGACTCCTAAATGACCCTCTTATGGACTGATCGGATTAATACTACACTCCTGTATGCTTCATCCGATGCCGGTGTTTATGTATTTACATTGTGTACCTTGTGTTTCCCTATTATATATTTCCTTTTATTTTTATTTTCTTCCCATGTACTTAATGATCTATTTGAGCTGCTCGCAGAAAAATACTTTTCACTGTACCTCGGTACATGTGACAATAAACAAAATCCAAATCATGTGGAGCATCAATGATGGGACCAGCTGAATGGAACGATCTGTTCCTGTACTGCATATTCTGTCAAAGGTAACTTCAGCGGATTCAATCTCAGATATTTGATCTACAAGGGAATGAAGGGGAACTTCCTCTGGGGAATGGTGGAGCAAGCTCAATGGGCTCAAAGCCCTACTCTAGCTCCTGCTTCCTAAGATTTTATTTCTCCAGCATTTTTTCCCAACTCCCACTAAACGCAGGAGAGCCGGTAAGCGGGATGGAAATTCTCTCCCAAGATCCTTCAACATTCACTTGTACAGCTAACAACAGACAGTTTGACGGTTCCCTCAAAGGATGGCACCTGTGACAATGCAGCACTCTCTCGATACTATTCACCTGCGGAAACGAGACGCGAACCCATGTTTTTTTGACTCTGTAACCTCCAGTCTAAATGTGGGCAGCATAATGTGTGTCCTTGTTGTCTGTTATCCAAAAGCACAAATGTTATTTTCCAACTACACTTCCAGAGTGTCAAGTCAATCAGAATAACTGTTCAGACCCTGTGAACAAAGAGCAATGCCAATCTGTCGTTATTGTGTCCCAGTGAACCCTCGATGTAACAATTATGTTGTGCCCCTGTTGGCAGAGGCTCCCCTGGCAGAAGTATTGTTTAATTCTGATTAAATGAACAAGATGTGCGTCTAAACGGTAAGAATGATCTTGTCCTGGTAACCATAGAGATCAGACCGCATTCAGAAGGAAAGACTTGTGTTTACAGCAGATACTAAATGGCCCGGAGTGAATTTTACAACTGTATTCCAATTGGACAGGTAATCCGCTGGTGGTAGTGTTGCCACCTCTGAATCAGAGGGTTAGAGGCTTGTGCTTAAACAACCCCAGCAACGGAGCAGGAAGACTTCAGGTACTTGTGTTTGATGGGAGCAGTGTGGCCTCAATCTCCATTCCCCCCCCCCCCCCCCCCCCAGCCCAAGATCTCTCGCAACGTAGGAAAAATGCTATCCCTTTAACAATGGTAAGCAGCTGATGCTGAGAGCAAGAGCACCCTCTACACCCCAGTGTGATCCCGAATGCCTGACACAGAACATTGGCAGCGCAAGAAAGATTAGGAAACTGCAGCAGTTACACCTTGACCCAGGGTGTGAGTGGAGCTGGTTCCACTGATAATGCGGAGCTGCATTTCATAAATCACACTTACTGCTGCCAGCATTGCGAAAAGGAAGCACTATCCAACCAGGCGGACATCTCTCAGCCAGACAGAATGGTTCAGACAGAGCTGCTTCATAATAAATGGGCGCAAGGATTGGCTATTCAGCTCCTCAAGCTTGTTCCATCATTCAATAAGATTATGGCCGATCTTCTACCACAATAAGCCACTTTCCCCACTTATCCCCGTTTCCCTTGATTCCCCTCGGCTTCAAAAATGTTCATCCATCTCACTCTTGAACATACTCAGCGACTGGGCATCCTCTGGGAAAGCTGGCTCGCAACCTCTCCAGAGTTAGAAAGGTCTCCTCATCACAGTGCAACACCAGGTTAAAGTCCAACAGGTTTGTTTCGAATCCCTAGCTTTGGGAGCGCAGCTCCTTCCTCAGGTGAAAAGCTGGCGATTCGAAATAAACCTGTTGGACTTTAACCTGGTGTTGTGAGACTTCTTACTGTGCCCAACCCAGTCCAACGCCGGCATCTCCACATTACAGTGCAAAACGGCTGACCCCTTATTTTGCGACTGTGGCAAGTTGTTTCGGCCAATTCTGGCCTAGTTGTAGACTGAGGGAGACAGCCTCTCGGCATCTCTGTGTCTTACTCTTTTCCAATCGTTTGATTTGAAGGGAAGGCCTTGGAGGCATGTGAAGATGAAAGTGAGAGGCACATTAAATGGGAACGAGATCCCAAAGAGCACTGACAAATTGACTTTCCAGGAAAAAATAATTACGCCACTGTTCAGCTAGACGTGCTTATTTGACCTAGATGGTAGTTCCATAGATCCAAGGGCAAGTCTCTATATTTTAGGATACACAGATTATTGTTTTCTTGTAAGGCAGTGACAAAAATGTGAACGTTGCAGAGATCTTCAACGGGCATGGCAAATACTGTCCGACAGGTCGGCAGAGCATTTATAAAACCGAGTTTGTCAGCTGTTCAGCAGCATTAGAGAACTCTCTCTCCAAATGTCTGAACAACTTATGAAGGATCTTTCAAAATTCCTGCATAAAGGGACACAGTAGTTCCAGAATGGAAACTGAAACAGAATCTAAATGGAGCAGGGAATGTACAAAAAAAAAACATTTTCTCCCCCAGTCTTGGTGATTGTTTTGTTCTCAAGGTCAAGACTGTCAACACCGGGGGATAGGACTTATGCTCAGTGTTTGTCCAATTCTGGCCTCAGGCACGCCCCCAATGCCTTCAGCTACCTGAGCCCAAAGCTCCGGAATTCCTTCCCGCAACTTCCACCTATCTTTTATCCGAATGCCTCTTTATCTGGTTTGGGGGTCAAACGTTGTTCAATTCCGCTGCTGTGAGAAGCCTTCAGATGTTTTAGGATGCTATATGAATGCAAGTTGTTGTTATTATTGCACTTACTGTCAGTAACACTGTTGGCAGGGCGGCGCAGTGGTTAGCACTGCTGCCTCACAGCTCCAGGGCCCCAGGTTCAATTCTGGCCTCGGGTGACTGTGTGAAGTTTGCATGTTCTCCCCGTGTCTGCGTGGGTTTCCTCCGGGTGCTCCGGTTTCCTCCCACTGTCCAAAGATGTGATTAGGTGGGATTGGCCATGATAAATTGCCCCTTAGTGTCCAAAAGGTTAGGTTGGGTTACTGGGTTACGGGGATAGGGTGGAAGCCTGGGATTAGGTAGGGTGCTCTTTCCAAGGGCTGGTGCAAACTTGATGGACCCAGTGGCCTCCGTCTGTCCTGTAAATTCGATGATTCTATGATTCTCTCAAATCAGTTTTGATTCGTGGAGGAGTCACAATTAGCTTCCACCTCCTCTCCATCCACCCATTCAGACCCAAGAGCACTCAAACTACAAAAGTCAGCATGCAGGACAGGTGCCATGATGTGATGGAATGGTGCAGCATGCTAAAGGGGCTGAATGACCTACTCATCCTCTGCTGCATCATTGGAGCATCCAACATACTTTCGAAAAACTGTTCTCAATTTACTGTCAAACTCTCATGTCGGTTATCATTGTAAAATGTAATTATTCTGACAATTAAAAGCTGGCTTATCATATCAGACTTGGCAACATGCTTCACAGGAAGAATTCGATTCATAATACAGTAATAGGAAACAACAAATGCAGCAGATATTCTGTACCCACCAACTGTAATAAAATAACCGGATAGAATGGAGTGAGATAGCTGCTGACTAATCCTGGGCCCAGATTTTTTTTTTTTAACATGTTTTTATTAAAGATTTTCATTTTATACAACACCAAATAAACAAATCTGTGTAGAGCTGAAACAATTTACTACAGCCAAATATTAGAAATAACCCCCAAAATTCAACCCCCCCACTCTCCTTTCCTTTTTTATTATTTTGAAATATTTTTATTGGAATGCATAAGTTTACAAAGGTGATTGTCGTGTATTTACATATGTATAGTTCTTTCCCCTCCCCTTCCCCTCCCCCCTCCTGTCGATTGGCCCAGCCCTCCCTCTCCCGTTTTAGGTGATCCTTTAGGGACTTGCTCTATTTTGTCTTGTTTGCTTGTGCCGGCCCCGCAGGGCCCTGGGCCCTGTAACTGTTTCTGCTAGTCTGCCGGTTGGTATGGACCTTTCCACCGGTGGGGGGGGGGTCCACCCCCTCCCCACCGGGCGATTCGGCCTTGGCTGGCTCCTATTTTGTCCTGGGGTCCTTAGCCTCTGCCGAGGGGCCCTGTCTTTGTGGCCTTTTTCTTGGACCCCGTTGTCGATTCCGGCTCTTCCCATCCTCCCCCCCCCCACCCTTCTTTCCTCCCTCTTCCTGTTCCCTGGTGTCTCGTTGGCCCATGTGCTGCGCCCACCCCTCCATCCACTCGCTCTATTGGCTGTTGGCTTCAAACAGATCCTGGAACAAGTTGCTGAACTCAGCGGCCAACCTAAACGGGTATGCCATCACCGGCACATACTTTATCAGCAAGTGTGTGGACGACTGCGTGCCAAAGAAAGCAGTACGTACGTTCCCCAATCGGAAATAGTCGTCCGTACAGGTCCCCGCAGTTCCCCTCTCCCAGATTGCCCACGTCCAGTAGTTCCTCTAACATTGTGCGTCCCGGGGTCTGTGGGTTGGTCGTCATCTCCTCAAAGAGGGAGTTCTTTAACTGTAGGTGTCGCAGTTCATTCCCATTGGGTAGATATAGTTTCTCTGTCAGTTCCTCTAAAGTCGCTCGTCTGTCCTCTGTGTAGAAGTCCCTAACAGACAGCATCCCCCCCCGTCCTGTCTCCACCTCTTAAAGCTGGCATCTAACATGGCTGCTGTAAACATGTAGTTGCCACAGACGAGGATCATCATGGACATTTCGGTTAGGCCAAAGTGTTGTAGCATTTGATTCCAGATTCCGAGTGTGGCTACCACCACTGGGCTTGTTGAGTGTGTGGCTGGCGTGGGTGGGAGTGCTGCCATGACGAGGGCTTGGAGGGTCATCCGTGTACAGGAGTTCTCCTCCATCCTCACTCACTGGGCAAGGATTATTGACTGGACAACAGTGATTTCATTTCTCTTTTTTGGAAAGTGTCCTGGGATTTTAAAGTGCCTCCATAATTAGTGATCACTATGAAACAGATTAGATTAGATTCAATTAGATTTAGATTTATTGTCACGTGTACCGAGGTAGACTGAAAAGTATTGGTCGGGATTCACTCAGCCTGGGGCAGGGCCGGTGAATCCCCGCGACCAGCGGGAATCGCACCACGCCGCCCCGACGGCAGCACGCGATTCTCCACAGAGCAGAGAATCGGCGCCAATGGCGCCGGCGAGCTTGGCACGGCACCGGTCGGAGGCCACTGTACGCGTCCCCCCCCCCCCCCCCCCGCTGATTCTCTGCCTGGGATGGGCCGAGTGGCCGTCGTAAAAACGGCAAGACCCGTCGGCGCCGTCCACACCTGCTCTCAGCCGGCGGGAACTCAGCGTGGAAGGGTTGGGGGGCGGCCTGTGGGGGGGGGGGGATATGAACCCGGGGGGGGGGGCTCCAATGTGGTCTGGCCCGCGATCGGGGCCGACCAATCGGCGGGCCGGCCTCTCTAGCTGGGGGCCTCCTTACGTCCGCGTCGGCCCATGTATTTCTGCACCATGTTGCGTCGGGGCCGGTGCGTTGGAGGAAGCCACTGCTCATGCGCGCTTTGGCGCTGGTGCCACTGCGCATGCGCGTGTTGGCGCTGGAGCCACTGCACATGCGCGCTTTGGCACCAGTGCCACTGCGCAAGTGCAGATCCCGCGGCGCCCATTTCACGTCGGGATCAGCAGCTGAAGCAGCGTGGGTCCCTCCAGTGCCATGCTGGCCCCCTGTAGGGGTCAGAATTGCTGATCCTGAGGCCGTGTTGACGCTGTCGAGAAACACGACGGCGTTTCCGACGGCATCAACACTTAGCCTCAGGATCACAGAATCCCGCCCATTGTTCTGCGTACAGTCCAGACAGATTGTATGCCCTATGTTTCTCATGGATGGAACAATGTAAATACATAGACACAGACATCGGGTGAAGCATACGGAGTGTAGTACTGCTCAGTAGAGAAGACCACTATCTGTGCGGAGTCTGCACGTTCTCCCCGTGTCTGCGTGGGTTTCCTCCGGATGCTCCGGTTTCCTCCCACAAATCCCGAAACATGTGCTGTTAGGTGAATTGGACATTCTGAATTCTCTCTCCGTGCACCTGAACGCGTAAACAGCGGCACCGGCCGGCGTCGCGTAAATGACGTCACCCGCGCATGGCGGTTGCCGTCCTCCCCGAGGCCGCCCCGCAAGAAGATGGCGGATGGATCTTGCGGAGCGGCAGAGGAAAGGAGGTCCTCCTTCAGAGAGGACGGCCCGCCGATCGGTGGGCAACGATCGTGGGCCAGACCCCATCGGAGGCCCCCCCACACCCCCGGTGCAGGAACTCCCCTCCCCCCACCCCCCCCAACATTCCCGTGCAATTCCCGCTGGCAGCGACCAGATATGGACGGCGCGGCGGGAACCTGTTGTGTTGGGGCGGCCGCTCGGCCCATCCGGGATTCTCCGAGCGGCCAGGCGTGATTCTCCCGGCGCTGGTTTGGCGGGGGGGGGGGGGGGAGAATCGCATGCGGGTGTCGGGGCGGCATGGCGGGACTCGCGCGGCGCCCTGGCAATTCTCCCATCCAGCCTGGGGGGGGGGTGGGGAGAATTTCTCCCGCTGTCTTTCTAAGTGATGTTAATCCAATGTCCAGCCTGTTCTCTCGGGTAGGTGTGTAAGATCTTGGCCAATGTTTTCCCTTCAATTGACATCACTGAAACAAATTATCTGGCCGTCAACACATTGCCGTTTGCAAGATTTTGCTGTGTGCAAATTTGCTGCTGTGTTTCCTACGTCACAACACTCGGTTTACTTCATTCCAAGCCGGGAATCGAACCCGGGGCCCCTGGCTCTGTGAAGCAACAATGCCAACCACTGTACTACCGTGCGTACAGGGCTCAGACACTTTGAGAGACGATGTTTACGGGGCATCTTTGAGGAACAATTTAAGATGTGAAACAGTACAGTTGCCAGCGGGGTGAAGAATCTCATCCAGCCATTCTGAACTGGATTTTAATCCAGCTTCCTGAGTTGAAAGGCCAGTGGGTCAAGTCGCATCTCATGCGCACACACATCTCTGAAGGTCAGAGCCGTGCTGGTAGAATATAAACACGGCAAAGCACTTCCACCATCACACCCTTCTGATATTTTGGTGTCTTCATTAAAATACCATTCGGTGAGATTTCACACAAGTGTGTTCATGTCACTAACACACACTGACCGCAGGGTCAAATTCAAGGCCATCGCGTTCGTTTTCTACTCTTTCAGCCAGTTTCTGTGGGAAGGTAAATGCAGCGATTTCACTAAAGCTTCACTGGCCTCACAATAAACAAACACAATACCTTCTCTTCCAACATTGATTAATTATCTTCCATCTGTTCCACCTGGTGGCTAATTCAGGTTATCTCAAACCATTTAACGAGTACATGGGTACAATTTGATGGAACAACAGTGAGCAGGCATCAGAGAACGCCGAGAAAACCTTGTTTCACCTTAATCAGAACCACTTCATTATTGCTGCACTGATTACACGGCTCCTCTCGCATATCTGCGTTCAGTTCCCAGCTCAGTAATAACTCCTTTTGATTCCAGTTGCAGTTCGGTGGGCAGCACGCTCACCTTTTGATCATGGATTCACACCCTATTCGTGACTCGTGAACACAGAATCGAAGATGACAGCGCCGATACAGTACTGAGGGAGGGCTGCACAGTCGGAGGTGCCATATTCCGGTTAAACCGAGGTTCCAGCTGCCCTCTCATGTGGACGTAAAGGATCCCACAGCTGCTATTTGGAAGAAGGGGAGGGGCGCTCCCCCTGTGTCCTGGTTAAACATTTACCCCTCAGGCAACGTCACAAAAGCAGACTATCTGGTCGATACTGCTTTGGTGTTGTTTGGGACCCTGCTCTGTGCAATTTGGCTGCCGCGTTTCCTCCATTCTGACAGTGGCGACACTTAAGTGCTCCTCTGGCTGTGAAGTGCTTCAGGATGTTACAGAAGGTGCTACACAAACGCAAACAACTCTTTTTTTTTAACGTGTTCTCGGATTTGAGCATCTTTTGCTTGTTTGGCTGGAATGGAATGGGATTTTCTTCCGTTCCGACAGCTTGAACAAAATACTTCGGGCTGCATTCTCCGCAGCCTCGCGCCGCCATCGCGTTTGGCGTGGGGGCGGAGAATCGAAGTTCCCGACTGAATCGGGCCTGGCGCCGCTCCGGCGATTCTCTGGGCCCCGGCGAATCGCTCGTCCGCGATGTACGCGGCTGAGGGGCCATTGCCAGAGGCCCTCCCAGCGATACTCCGCTCCCGACCAGCTGAGTTCCCGACGGCGTGGACGTAATGTGGTATGGCCGGTCGGGACTCAGTCTGCGGCCACCCTGGTGGTGGGGGGGGGGGGGGGGGTGCGGGGGGATCGAGGACCGGGGGGGGGGGGGGGGGCCTTATGGGCAGCCGGGGCAGCGATCTGGCCACTCCAATGCAGCGGCGCGCAGCCGATCGGGGGGAACTATTTTGTCACTGTTGGTCCGTGGTCCGAGTCCGCAGTGGCGGTCGGCGCGGCCGTTGGACACCACGGGCAAAATTCTCCCCCAACGGTGCGATGTCCACCGACTGGCGCCAAAAACGGCGCCAATCAGACGGGCATCGCGCCGGCCCAAAGGTGCGGAATGTCCGCGTCTTTGGGGGCCGAGCCCCAACATTGAGGGGCTAGGCCGACGCCGGAGGCATTTCCGCCCCGCCAGCTGGCGGAAACAGCGTTTGTTGCCCCGCCAGCTGGCGCGGAAATGTGGCGCATGCGCGGGAGCGTCAGCGGCCGCCGCCAGTTTCCCGCGCATGCGCAGTGGGGAGAGTCTCTTCCGCCTCCGCCATGGTGGAGACCGTGGCGGAGGCGGAAGGGAAAGAGTGCCCCCATGGCACAGGCCCGCCCGTGGATCGGTGGGCCCCGATCGTGGGCCAGGCCACCGTGGGGGCACCCCCGGGGTCAGATCGCCCCGCGCCCCCCCCAGGACCCCGGAGCCCGCCCACGCCGCCTGGTCCCGCCGGTATATACCAGCTTTGGTTTACGCCGGCGGGACAGGCAATTTCTGGGCGGGACTTCGGCCCATCCGGGCCGGAGAATCCAGCGGGGGGTCCCGCCAACCGGCCCGATTCCCGCCCCCGCCCAATCTCCGGTACCGGAGACTTCGGCGGGGGTGGGATTCACGGCGGCCAATGGCCATTCTCCGACCCGGCGGGGGGTCGGAGAAAAACGCCCCACCACCGTGCGCATGCGCGGATTCAGGACCGGAGGTGCGGGGAGCCCATATCGCAGCCAAAGCTGCGTGAAGCTCCCTGGGCCCCTGCTAGCCCCATGCAGGTAAGTGAATCGCCTTTTATTTTTTGCAGGAAACTGGGGAGCAAAATGCCAGCGTTGTTACACCGGCTTGGGGACAAAACTCCATTTTTGGAGAATCCAGCCTTTCATTTCAGAAAACTTGCACAATTTGTGCCTGGGTAGCAGATTGTGCTCAAAGTGCAAACTCTACCTCATGGATATATTTTGTGGTCGGCACGGTAGCACAGTGGTTAGCACTATCGCTTCACACCACCAGAGTCCCAGGTTGGATTCCTGGCTTGGGTCACTAGGGGATTTGCACAGTAACTTCATTGCACTGTTAATGTAAGCTTACTTGTGACACCAATAAAAATGATAAAACATTATTATTATTCATAGAATCATAGAATTTACTGTGCAAAAGGAGGCCATTTGGCCCATCCGAGTCTGCACTGTCCCTTGAAAAGAGCATCCCACTTAAGCCCACACCGCCACCCTATCCCCGTAACCCCTTAACCCAGTAACCCCACTCAACTCTTTTGGACACTAAGGGGCAATTTATCATGGCCAATCCACCTAACCTGCACATCTTTGGACTGTGGGAGGAAACCGGAGCACCCGGAGGAAACCCACGCAGACACAGGGAGAACGTGCAGACTCCACACAGATCAGTGACCCAAGCTGGGAATTGAATCTGGGACCCTTGAGCTGTGGAGCGACCGTGCTGCCCCAACTGTGGCGTATTGAACAACCTTCGATTTTCATCGCTGCAACATTAGCAGCCGTGCCTCCAGCCACCTTGAGCCGCAAGCTCTGGAAATCCCTCCCTAAATCTTCCCCCCGCCCCCCCCACTCTCCCATTTCAAAAATAAGTCCTTGATGAAGCATTTGGTCCCTGTCACAGTACCTCCCATGAGGCTCTGTGGCAAATATTCATTTCATAAGGTTTGTGCGAAGCACCTTGTGACGATTTACTCTGTCAGGACTGCTGTATCAATTGTTGTTGCTCGAGTGACTATTGCAGCCACTGACCATGTGGACTGTCAACGGGATGTGTGTCCTGGGATACATCCTTCCTGAAGCAGTTGGGATTTGGGAATGCACATCTTGGTGCCATTGGCTGACGGTTACCCTGTGATCAGGGACGGAAACTCCAGCGATAAGACAAGTGTGAATGTTTCTAAATTTGGACAGCAAGTTTTATCTCCCTGTTCCCTGATACGATTCAGTTAACATTCATTTATAAGCATTGAAGCAAAAAGACAAAACTGAACTGGAATACATCCTTGAAAGTGAAGAAAATAGCCGACAGTGTCCAGTTGTAAATACCGTGTTATTCTGGTAGAAAAACAGGAGGTCAGATCATTTACACTTTCCTTGGCCTGTTATTAATCAAAACCCACAGGAGGATTTCAGAAGGCACGGGGGGGGGGAATTGCCTTCCCTAATTTTTCATTTAGTTCCCAAATGCAGACTCACGACACAAACAAAAAACAGCCATTGTTTTACGAGCTATTGACTGCTGGTCAACATAGTCAGAAAACAGAGAGTGATGGGCAGAGAGAGCGGGTGAGAAAAATAAAAATCAGTCTTCGTTCCAACCAAGTGCTGAGTCTGAAAAATGCAGAAGAACAATCCATCATTTTATTTGTCTCAAGCTAAGCAGAATAGAAGACCAAATCGAGTGCGAAGAATCAAATCACTATAAGGAAAAACTCCATTGAAATCGAGAGGTGTTGGGAAGCACGGTGGCGCAGTGGTTGGCACTGCTGCCACACGGCACTGAGGACCCAGGTTCGATCCCGGCCCTGCGTCACTGTCCGTGTGGAGTTTGCACATTCTCCTCGTGTTTGCGTGGGTTTCGCCCCCACAACCCAAAGATGTGCAGGATAGGTGGATTGGCCACGCTAAATTGCCCCTTAATTGGAAAAAAGAAATTCGGTACTCTAAATGTATTTTTAAAAAAAAGAAATCGAGAGGTTACAGATTGCTGTCAATATAATTCTGCTGCTGCTGATGGCCCTCACACTCCTGGATGACCAAATTTGAGCTGCAAGATGTGGTCAGAATCTATTCCACTTTCGCCACGCAACATGCCAGATTGTGCCCCCAGTGTGAAGACAGGAAGTGCGGTCACCACTCTGCCATTGTCAGGTGCCTCTGCAACATGTAGATTGATGAAGGTGAGGCCAAATAGGCTTTTCCCTTGTGTTGGCTCCCTGGTCACCTGCCGTAGAGCCAGTCTGGCAGATATGTCCTTCAGACTCAGTCAGCTGGTCAGGAGTGGTGCTACCGGCAGGGAGGCGAGTGGGTGGTGAAGATCAAAGAGAAATGAGATGCGTTTTGGGAGGGGAGATCAGTTGGGGAGTATCGATTGAGGCACTGCGTAGGGTAAACGGGACCTCCTCTTGTGCAAGGATGAGCCTGATACAGTTTAAGGTGGTGCACAAGGTGCATATGACTCGGGCGAGAATGAGTGGGTTCTTTCAGGGGGCAGCAGATGAGTGTGAGAGGTGTGGGCGGGGGCCAGCGAATCACATGCGCATGTTTTGGGGTTGTGAAAAAAAAAAATTGGGAAGATTCTGGGCGGGAGTGTTCGTGGTCTTAGCCAGGATAGTGGAGGAGGAGGTGGACCTTTGGTGGTGATATTTGGGGTTTCAGAGAAGCCGGAGCTCGTGGAGAGAAGGAAGGCCGATGTCGTGGCCTTCACCTCTCTGATAGCACGGCGGCGAATTTTACTGGAGTGGCGGTCGGCATCGCCACCGGGGGTAACGGCTTGGTCGGGTGACCTGTACGAATTCCTACAGTTGGAGAAGTTACAGTATGAGTTACGGGGCTCTTCAGGGGGGTTTGAGAAAAGGTGGGAGATGTTTGTGATCGTATTTGAGGAGCTGTTCGTCATGGTGGGGGGTGCTGAAAAAGGGGGGGAAATTGTAGACTGTATAGTTGATTGCTGGGAAGTATGTTTCCCGGGTTGTTTATTTGTTGTGACCTGATTTGATACATGTTTGTAATAAAATACATTTTTTTAAAAAGTGGTATTACCGAGCTACTCATGTTGCCCTTACCCAGAGTACATTGTGTACCCTTTCCACCCTCAGTGCTTCTTCCAATTGGTTTTCAACATAGAGGAGTACTGAGTTCACCAGCTGAGCTGGGGTGTTATGGTAGCTCGTAATCAGCTGGTCTCCTTGCCCATGTTTGACCTGATGCCATAAGACTTCATGGAGTCAGGACAACCAGAACAGCTCCCTCACGACTGTCTACCACTGGGCCACCACGTCTGGTGGGTCTGTCCTGCCGGTGAGACAGGACGGAACTAGGGAGGGTGATGGTGGTGTCTGGGACATTGTCTGTAAGGCACGATTCCGTGAATATGACTATGTCGGGTGGCACTGTGGTTAGCACTGCTGCCTCACAGCGTTAGGGACCCAGGTTCAATTCTGGCCTTGGGTGACTGTCTTTGTGGAGTCTGCACGTTCCCCCCGTGTCTGCGTGGGTTTCCTCCGGGTGCTCCGGTTTCCTCCCACAGTCCAAAGATGCGCAGGTTAGGTGGATTGGCCATGATAAATTGCCCTGAGTGTCCAAAAGGCTAGGTTGGGTCACAAGCATAGGGTGGGGGCGTGGGCCTAGGGAGGGTCCTCTTTCAGAGGCTCGATGCAGACTCGATGGGCCAAATGGCCTCCTTCTGCACTGGAGCGATTTGTTGCTTGACTAGTCTGTGGGACACCTCTCCCAATTGTTAGCACAGGTGCCCAGGTGTTAGTGTGCGAGTAGGAATATGCAAGGTGGACCGAGCAGGGCGTGCTGTTGTCGACAGGAATTGCAATCTGGCCAAAACAAATGTTGAACTCGCAAAGTTTTTGCAGGAGCTTGGAGTTTACTTCATCAACCATTCTCTTCCCGATCCACATCCATTAACTTTAATGAACAACCGGCTGTCACTGTGGCTGTATCGTACACCCACGCAATAGCTCATTTGAAAACCCAAAAAAAGGAAAAGTGCTTTCACTAGTGTGGAGGTGGGGGCTGTATCCCTGCTCTAATTAAAGCAATCTTCGGAATCAGAGCATCTTTTTAAAAAAAAAAAGGGTTTTGGAGCCATAACTGTTTGAAGCTGTGCGCTGCTTGGATTTCTCTCCATTAACGAGGCCCATTATTAATCCGCCTGGAAAATGTGGGTGGCAGAGAGGCTGGAGGTTGTCCTTGTAACATCAGTCCAGAACATCAGAACACATCTAGACTGATCCTGCAGCGCAGCCCTGAGGGAGTGCTGCACGGCCAGAGGTGTTTTCCTTCAGATGAGACGTATAAGGTCCTACGGCACTATTTCGAAGAAGAACAGCCCTGGTGACCTTTAGTTAACCTGTCTCCAGACCTTTTGCTACAAAGTGCAAAGAAGGCCCACCAGGAGACCTGGGTCCTCGGTGTGGCCCTCGATGCCTCCGTTTATTTTGCCTGCATTTGTTGCTTCAAAGGAAATGTCCTTGGCAGCCGGACAGCCACTATTCCCACTTGTAAAAGTGCAAGAATCCCACTCGGCGGTTTGCCATTGATTGAGGCAAGATCGCGATGCCCACAAAGAACTGAGGTCCCACTCTCTTCATGATAATGCTGGTTGGGTTTAAATTCACACGGTCTGCTGGTGGTGGGAGAGCCACTTTTTGGACCTTGGTTGCCATCCTGTTAGCTGAAGCAAAAAAAAAAACATTCCTCTCCTGGAGAAAGTGAGCAATTTTTCTCTCCTTAAGTTGCCGAAAATATATTTCACACAGCAAGATCCCACGAATGGAAACGTGATAGTCACCAGATAATCTATTTTAGTGATGTGTTGTGGGGATAAAATGAGCCAAGACAGCGGGGAGAAGTCCACTCTTCTTCTTGGATACTTATACAGCAACCCAAGGCAGCGGACAGGGCCTGGGTTTAGCAAGTCCTCTGAAAGGCAGAGGCTTGAAATCGGCGTGTGAACAAAAGGCATAAGTATCTGACCTTTCAGTCCAAAACGTATCATATTGCATCGGTCCAACAATAACTTGTATTTATATAGAACTCTCAAAGTAGCGAAATGTCCGAAGGTCCATCACAGATGCGTAATCAACATTTGACACCAAGCTTTGTGAGAGATATCAGGACAGGGAACCAAACAACTGGTCAAACAGGTGGATTTTAAGAAGCACTTTAAAGTAGGTGAGATAGGTAAAGAGGGGTTAGGGTGGGAATTCCAGAGCTTAGGGTTCAGGCGGTTGAAGAGAAGCTGCCAATGGTGGAGTGATTAAAATTGGGAATGTGCAAGAGGCAGAAATTGAAGGAGCACAGATATCCCGGGGTATGATCGGGCTGGAGGAGGTCCATGAAAACACATTCGCAAAATCAAAAGTGCCCACAAGGGGACAACTAGCTCCTGCAAAATGTTTCCAGAGAAATGTGTTGTCACGTGTTAACTAACTAAGTTTCTTTTTATTCATTCACAAGATGTAAGGATCGCTGGCTAAGCCAACATTTGTTGCCCGTCCCTAGTTGCCCTTGAGAAGGTGGTGGTGAGCTGCCTTCTCGAACCGCTGCAATCTCTGAGGTGTAGGTACACCCACCATGCAATAAGAGAGAGAGTTCCAGGATTTTGACCGAGCAACAGTGAAGGAACAATGAGCGACTTGGAGGGGAACCTCCAGGTGGTGGGGTACCCAGGTATCTGCTGCTCTTCTCCTTCTAGATGGCAATGATCGTGGATCTGGAAGATGTTGTGTCAGGAACCTTGGTGAGGAGCTGCGTGCATCTTATAGATGGCACACATGGCTACTACTGTGAGCTGGTTGTGGAGGGAGTAAATGTGTGTGGACAGAGTGCAAACCAAGTGGGCTGCTTTGTCCTGGATGGTGTTGAGCTTCTTGAGTGTTGTTGGAGCTGCACTCATCCAGGCAAGTGGAGAGTATTCCATTACACTCCTCACTTGTGCCTTGTAGATGATGGACAGGCATGGGGAGTCAGGAGGTGAGTTACTAGTCACAGGGTTCCTAGCCTCTGACCTGCTCCTGTAGCCACAGTATTGATATGGCTAGTCCAGTGCAGAATCTGGTCAATGGTATCCCCAGATTGTGGGGGATTCAGCGATGGTAATGCCATTGAATGTCAAGGGGCGATGGTGTACTTTAAAGATAGAGTTGCTTTCCGGAGGGAGTTTTGAATCTGCTGGTTGGAGGCTGGATCTCAGGGAAAGGACCAGCCTCATTCAGTGAGATTACAGTGTGCTGGGCCACGCCCTTGAAAGGGGTTTTGGTTTATTGGATTTTGTTATTGAATTGGAACAGTTATGGGGGATTCATTAAGGGTTATAGACATAGATTACTGTAGCTGTTGTGTGTTGTTTCATGTTTGTAATTGATAAAAAATTCTTGCTGCGTTTTATATATGTTAACTACATTCTTATAATAAACTTTGTTTTGATAAAAGTGTCTAGGAAGTCTGATGAATCACACCTGAAGTGAAAGCTTTTGTGCTCACCCTAGCCAAATTCAACATAAAGGTTGTAGGTTAAGTGAGCTTCAGAATACACTTTGCAGTTTCTAAGCCTTGGCCCATAACAATGGTTAATTCTCTCCAGTAGAAATGGTAATTGCCTGGCACTTGTGTGCCACAAATGTAACTTGTTAGTCTAAGCATGAATGTTGTCCAGGTCTTGCTGCATGCGAGCATGGATTACGTCACGTGTCTGAGAAGCTGGTAAAATTCTCAGTGTGCATCCGCCCTTGTCACAGCAAGAGAGCTGGAAGCTGGAGTGATAGCAGGTTCAAATAGCTCCAGCACGACTGGAGGCAGAACGCCAGGCTGGACATGGGGCCACTCGGAAGAAGAAATTGAAATGGGCAAATTTAGCTGGAGGCTCAATCCGAGAACGAGGGTCGGGACTGGAAAAGCGATCACTGGAGATTGGGATGATGTTTCTGACGACTATAGCAAGCTTCAATTCCCCTTTCCTACTTCGAGCTGAAGACTACTGAATGAACACGCTGGACATCTTTGTGATTTGTCATTCTGGTAGCTCGAAAGATCGATTCCGGCAAATCCCTTTGACAGAATAGCCCCAGGATACCCTGCGAAACATTTGTATGCTAATTTGGTATTGATGCTGCTGCCTGCTGTGCATTTAATTTAGGAAAAGTAATCCATGCATTAAACAATTTATACAGGCAATGTAGCTTTTAAAAAATAAATTTTTAGTCGATTTTTGTAACAATGTTAAGATGGCTTCTTTTAATTCTTAATCAATAGAAGCAGTTTTGATTGATCTGTATCTTACACAATCGGGCCTTTTGATGTATTTTTTACATTGTGTCTAACGTATCGAACAATCTGCAGGCAAAATAAATCCTTTCAAACAGATGGTATCTGTCTCGCCCTTCGCTGACTCCAGTTCTTTTCCTTCAGAAGATCTATGGCTGGATTCTCTGCCCACCGGACAAATCACGTCCGGCATCGGGGAGGAGAATCCAGTTCCATGGAATCACAAAATCACGTCCGGCATCGGGGAGGAGAATCCAGTTCCATGGAATCACCACCGGCACCGGTTCCTCGATTCTCTGGCCCCCAAAAAGCAGCCGACCGGCCGAGGTTCCGACGGCGTGGATCTAATATGGTCCCAGTCATTCGGGAAACGCGCGAGGCGGCTGTGGACTCAGACCTCAAGAGGGCAGGGTTGTGCCCCATTTGGGACTGGGCCTTTATTGTGCACGCGGTCCGGGTCGGGCATGCAGCCGATCGGGGGCACTATTTCCGCGGTCCAGGTCCGCAGTCTGAGTCCGCCATGGAGCACGGCCCGGCCGCTGGGGGCCGCCGCCCTGCGCACGCGCGGCCTCTGGCCCGGAAGTGCGGGGGGCCGTATCGGCAGCGGGAGCTGCGAGCTCCACGACAGCTGCCTGCTGGCCCACTGCAGGACGGTGAACCTTTTGATGCCAATTTTTCTGGCGTAAAAGACCACAGTTTTCACAATGGCGAGGGACATAGTCACCGGAATGGAGAATCCAGCCCTTGCTCTTCGAATCATAGAATGGCCCAGCTCTTTTTAAAGACATATTTGCTCACTGGATGCGCGCATCGCTGGCCAGATCGGCATTTATTGCCCATCCCTAACTGCCCTTGAGAAGGAGGTGACAAGCTGCCTTCTTGAACCGCTGCAGACCCTGTGGTGTAGGTACACCCACCGTGCTCTGTGGTGTAGGTACACCCACCGTGCTCTGTGGTGTAGGTACACCCACCGTGCTCTGTGGTGTAGGTACACCCACCGTGCTCTGTGAAAGTTCCAGGGTTTTGACCCAGCGACAGTGAAGGAACGGTGATATAGTTCCAAGTCAGGACGATGAGTGGCTTTAAGGGGAGCTTGCAGGTTGTTTTGTGCCCTTGCATCAGCTGCCCTTGTCCCTCTAGATGGTAGATGTCACAGGTTTGGAAGGAGCTTTGATGAATTGGCTGCAACGCATCTTGCAAATACTGCTGCTACTGTGTGTCGGTGGTGGAGGGATTGAATGTTCAAGGTGGCTGATGCGGTACCAAGCAAGCAGGTTGCTTTGGCCTGGATGGTGTCAAGCTTTCTGAGTGTTGGTGAAGTGACACTCATCGAAGTAAGTGGGGAGTATTCCATCACACTCCTGCCTTGTTATTTTTCGATGTCAAGCAGGCTTTGGGAAGTCAGGAGAATATCCGACTCTGACCTGTTCTTGTAGACACAGTGGGCGGGATTCTCTCAGCCCGGGGCGGGGTCGGAGAATCACCGCAACCAGCGCGAATCGCGCCACGCCGCCCCGACGCCGGGACGCGATTCTCAGCAGAGCGGGGAATCGGCGGCATCAGCGCCGGCGCGGTCGGAGCGGCACCAGCCGGGAGCCACTCTACGGGGCCCCCCCCGCCGATTCTCCGCCCGGGGTGGGCCGAGCGACCGTTACAGAAAACCTGAATCCCGCCGGCACCGTTCTAACCTGCTCTTAGCTGGTGGGACCTCGGCGTGGAAGGGTCCGGGGGGGGCCTGGGGGGGGGGGGTGGCGTTCAACCCCGAGAGGGTCCTCCGTTGGGGCCTGGCTCGCGATCGGGGCCCGCCGACCGGCCCCTTTAGCCCTACGCCATGTTGCCTTGGGGCCGGCGCGGAAGAGGGAGCCACTGCGCATGCACGGAGCCCGTGGAGCCCCAGTTGACGCCGGGATCAGCAGCTGGAGCAGCGAGGGTCCCTCCAGTGCCATGTTGGCCCCCTGTAGGGGCCAGAATTGCTGATCCTGAGGCCATGGTGACGCCGTCGAGAAACGTGACGCCATCTACGACCGCGCCAACACTTAACCTCAGGATCAGGGAATCCTGCCCAGTATTTGTATGGCCAGACCAGCTGAGTTTCTGGGCAGTGGTAATCCCCAAGATGTTAATAGTGGGGGATTCAGCAATGGTAATGAATTGAATGTCAAGGGGCGGTGGTTAGATCCTCTCTTGTTGGAGATGGTTATTGCCTGGCACTTGTGTGGCGTGAATGTAACTTGCCACTTGTCAGCCCAAGCTTGTTGCATTTGGACATGGACTGCTTCAGTGTCTGAGGAGTTACAAATGATGCTGAACATTATACAACTTCTGAGCTTATGAGGGAAGAAAGATCATTGCTGAAGCAGCTGAAGATGGTTGGGCCTAGGACACGACCCCGAGGAACTCCTGCAGCAATGTCCTGGAACTGACATGTTTGACTTCCAACCACCACAACTATCTTCCTTTGTGCCGGGTATGACTCCAACCAGCGGAGAGTTTTCCCTCTGGTTCCCATTGACTCCAGTTTAGCTCGGGCTCCTAGATGCCACACTCAGTCAATGTTGCCTTGATGTCGAGGGCAGTCACTCTCACCTCAGGCATTCGGCTCTTTTCTCCATGTTTGAACCAAGGCTGTAATGAGGTCAGGAGCTGAGTGACCCTGGCGGAACCCAAACACCAGTGAGCAGGTTATTGCTGAATAAGTGCTATATTGATGACCCCTTCCATCACTTTACTGATGATCGAGAGTAGACTGATGGGGTGATATTTGGCCGGGTTGGATTTTGCCTGGGCAGGGCGTACTGCTTTCTTTATTCTTTCATGAGATGTAGGCGAAACCAGCAAGGTCAACGTTTGTTGGCCATCCCGACTTAAGCTGAGTGGAAGACAATTAAGAGTCAACCACATTGTTGTAGGTCTGGAGTCACGGACCAGGTAAGGACGGCAGATTTCCTTCCCTAAAGGACATTAGTGAACCAGATGGGTTTTTATGACAAATGGTTTCGTGGTCACCATTAGGCTTTTTAATTCAAATTGCACTATCCGACCCGAGATGGATTTCCCTGGAATTTTGGATTACCAGTCCAAAGACAATAGCAATGTGCTACCTTCTCCCGATAGCTAGTCCAACTTTCCACATTGAAGGCCAGTATTGAAGCTGTAATGGAACAGAATAGAAGGAGGCTCTTCAGCCCCTCAGTCCATGCTGGCCCTCTGGAAGAGTAATCCAATAAGTCCCATTCCCCAGATCATTCTCCATATTTCTTTCTCCTTCAATTAAGTGTTTAGCTCTCTTTGGAAAGCACCGCTTGAATCTGCATCCAACAACCTGTCAGGGAACGTGTTCCAAATGCTCCCATAAATGGTTATTCCGCACGGCACCTCTGCTCATTTCACTCCACCAATCCTGGTTAGGAGTTACTCGTCAATAAATGATCAGTGTTCATGGTAATCCTTCAAGTTATATATTCCTTTATTGTTCACTTTTGAGGAACACAGATTCATCTGAAACCTCCAGGTTAAGAAAGAATTGTATTTAGACAGACTTCCATAAATCTAGGACACCCTAAAGTGTTTCACAGCCAAAGTTATGCCTTTTGTAAAGTGCAGTTACTGCTGTAACCGGGGAAATGTGGTGATCAGTCTGCACACAACAAGCTCCACAATCAGCAATTGAATAAATGACCAGAGAAGCTGTTTTTCAGTGATGTTGATTACAGGGTTAATATTAGGCCCAATTCATTTGGAGAACCTCTTACTTGCCTTCAAAATAATGCCACAGCATCTTTTACATCCAACTGAGATTAATGCGTCATCTGAAAGACAGTGCCTGACAGTGCAGCACTCCCTCAGTACTGACCCTCTGACAGTGCGGCACTCCCTCAGTACTGACCCACTGACAGTGCAGCACTCCCTCAGTACTGACCCACTGACAGTGCAGCACTCCCTCAGTACTGACCCTCTGACAGTGCAGCACTCCCTCAGAACTGACCCTCTGACAGTGTGGCACTCCCTCAGTACAGACCCTCTGATACTGCAGCATTCCCTCAGTACTGACCCTCTGACAGTGCGGCACTCCCTCAGAACTGACCCTCTGACAGTGCGGCACTCCCTCAGAACTGACCCTCTGACAGTGCAGCACTCCCTCAGTACTGACTCTCTGACAGTGCGGCACTCCCTCAGAACTGACCCTCTGACAGAGTGGCACTCCCTCAGTACAGACCCTCTGATACTGCAGCATTCCCTCAGTACTGACCCTCTGACAGTGCAGCACTCCCTCAGTACTGACCCTCTGACAGTGCGGCACTCCCTCAGTACTGACCCTCTGACAGCGCAGCACTCCCTCAGTACTAACCCTCTGACAGTGTGGCACTCCCTCAGTACTGGCCCTCTGACAGTGCAGCACTCCCTCAGTACTGACCCACTGACAGTGCAGCACTCCCTCAGTACTGACCCACTGACAGTGCAGCACTCCCTCAGTACTGACCCTCTGACAGTGCAGCACTCCCTCAGTACTGACCCTCTGACAGTGCAGCACTCGCTCAGTACTGACCCTCTGACAGTGCAGCACTCCCTCAGTACTGACCCTCTGACAGTGCGGCACTCCCTCAGTACTGACCCTCTGACAGTGTGGCACTCCCTCAGTACAGACCCTCTGATACTGCAGCATTCCCTCAGTACTGACCCTCTGACAGTGCAGCACTCCCTCAGTACTGACCCTCTGACAGTGCGGCACTCCCTCAGTACTGACCCTCTGACAGCGCAGCACTCCCTCAGTACTAACCCTCTGACAGTGTGGCACTCCCTCAGTACTGACCCTATGACAGTGCGGCACTCCTTCAGTACTGACCCACTGACAGTGCAGCACTCCCCCAGTACTGACCCTCTGACAGTGCAGCACTCGCTCAGTACTGACCCTCTGACAGTGCAGCACTCCCTCAGTACTGACCCTCTGACAGTGCAGCACTCGCTCAGTACTGACCCTCTGACAGTGCAGCACTCCCTCAGGACTGACCCTCTGGATTTGCGGCACTCCCTCAGTACTGACCCTCTGACAGTGCGGCACTCCCTCAGTACTGACCCTCTGACAGTGCGGCACTCCCTCAGTACTGACCCTCTGACAGCGCAGCACTCCCTCGGTACTGACCCTCTGACAGTGCGGCACTCCCTCAGTACTGACCCTCTGACAGCGCAGCACTCCCTCAGTACTAACCCTCTGACAGTGTGGCACTCCCTCAGTACTGACCCTATGACAGTGCGGCACTCCCTCAGTACTTACCCTCTGACAGTGTGGCACTCCCTCAGTACAGACCCTCTGATACTGCAGCATTCCCTCAGTACTGACCCTCTGACAGTGCAGCACTCCCTCAGTACTGACCCTCTGACAGTGCGGCACTCCCTCAGTACTGACCCTCTGACAGCGCAGCACTCCCTCAGTACTAACCCTCTGACAGTGTGGCACTCCCTCAGTACTGACACTATGACAGTGCGGCACTCCCTCAGTACTGACCCTCTGACAGTGTGGCACTCCCTCAGTACAGACCCTCTGATACTGCAGCATTCCCTCAGTACTGACCCTCTGACAGTGCCGCACTCCCTCAGTACTGACCCTCTGACAGTGCAGCACTCCCTCAGTACTGACCCTCTGACAGTGCGGCACTCCCTCAGTATTGACCCTCTGACAGTGCGGCACTCCCTCAGTACTGACCCTCTGACAGTGCGGCGCTCCCTCAGTACTGACCCTCTGACAGTACAGCACTCCCTCAGTACTGACCCTCTGACAGTGCAGCACTCCCTCAGTACTGACCCTCTGACAGTGCGGCACTCCCTCAGTACTGACCCTCTGACAGTGCGGCACTCCCTCAGTACTGACCCTCTGACAGTGTGGCACTCCCTCAGTACTGACCCTCTGACAGTGCAGCACTCTCTCAGCACTGACCGTTTGACAGTGCGGCACTCCCTCAGTACTACCCTGGAATAACAGTCTAGTTTTTGTGTTCATTTCTCTGCAATGAGATAGCAACTAAAAGTGCGACCCAATAAATGTGGGTAAATATTTCACAGAACTAGAATGAAGATGATGGACCGAATGGTCCTCGTCTGTGCTGTGAGATTCGAATTTGGGGCTTGGTTAGCGCTGTTGCCTGGTTGGCTGGTTCCTGATGCAGAACGAGGCCAGCAGCGCGGGGTCGATTCCCGGACCGGCTACGGTTATTCATGAAATGAAATGAAATGAAAATCGCTTATTGTGACAAGTAGGCTTCAATGAAGTTACTGTGAAGAGCCCCTCCTTCTCCACCCTGCCCCTCACCTGAGGTTTGGTGTCCCCCTCAGAGGGGAAAGCAGCCTCTGGGACTGTGGCAACGTTTACCTTTTTTTACATTCTATTTTAACATCTACTTGCATCAATCAGAGGTTCCTTCATGTGATAATAAAGTTAGATATTTTATCTAAACCCTCCCTGTATAATGTGTCATATCCAAACATAAAGCATGTGTTTATCTTTCAAAATAAACAGGTTAAAATCTACCTGCTAAAGAGCAAAGCAGTGACAGTAATAGCCCACTGTCCTTTCCTGGCTCCAGCTTTTGTTCGAGCTTTGATTTTCCTCCTAAATTGCAGCATTTACACACACAATTCGGAAAAGAGATATCGGTATATTTTCCAGCGTTTGTCAGTCATCATTTTCTCTGTTACTGGGTTCTAAGCTTTTAAACTGAAGGTGACGGTGAATCAAGTCACCACGAGCGAGGCTCTCTGTCCAGCGGCACCGGAATCGGGAACTGTGATTGGGCGCAGAGTCGAGTGTGAGCCGACAATCACGGCCGCCGCCGGGCGCCCGACGGAAAGCCACGGCTCCGGTGCCTCGATAATGTGTCAATAAAGCTGTCAATGCGTTCCGCTCCGCATGTACAGTAACCGCCGTTGCCGTATCATTAACGGGCCCGACCCGATTCACTCAGGCTCCCGCGATGCTCCGTCTCTGCCAGGCGGAGTTACAGGCGGCCAATCGCGAAACAGGTGCCGTGGCTGGTGAGGGGGAGAGAGGTGGCAGGACATGTTCATAGAGGTACGGCCGTGGGCTGCTGGTCCTGGGAGGGGCAGAGGGAGGGGTGTCAGCCAGGGCCGGGGAACGCGGGAGGGGATATAGTGGGAGGTGACCAGGAGATGGGCCATGACATCACGGTGACCCCCAGGAGAGGGGCAATGACCGGAACCGGGCCGCCATTGCCGTGGCCGACAGGACAGCGGTGACCGGAACCGGGCCGCCATTGCCGTGGCCAACAGGACAGCCGCACGTCTGCGCACCCCACTGAGGCCTGCGATTACGCAGAGCGACACCGGCCGTTTGGCTGCACCCTCTCCACCCCCAACCCCTTTTCCCACCCCACCTCTGCCCCAACAAACCCCTCCCCATCCACAACCAAACATCACCCGTCGGCGGGGCGTCACATGACCCATCCAAGAGCACCACCCATGGTAACCCCTAAGGAGGGCGCTGGGCAGGGGCCACAGAGTGTACGCTGGCATGGGAAGCATCAACCACAGGTACCCCTGCCGGCAAGGCAGGTGCTGGGAACCGACAGGGCCAGGGGGGCAGTGTGGAGGGCAGAGTGTCTGGGGGAACGGCCGGGGGTGGGGATGGGGATGGGAGAGGAGGGGGGCGGGGAGAGGGACATGCGGGGGCAGGGGCAGCAGTGCAAGCCAGGGTCACCGTGTAGCCCGTTTGGACCTGGTTGGGCAAGGGGGTACGCACCATGTTGACTTGTCCGCCTTTCACCCCCTGCAGCCAATAAACTTTGGAAACCAACCAGGAATGATGGCCTTCATGCTGGCCACCACAGCCCTGGGCGATGCACTGAGGCTGTATGAGCATGGACTGCTCGAGGAGGCTCCTGCAGCAGTGGAGCCTGCCCCAGAGGAACAGGAGCCGGCCGGTGATGATTGGAAGCCAGCCACCCAACAGCCACCCAACAGGCCACTCAACGGCCGCCCTGAACATTTCCACCCACAGCCTCCTTCCAGGTGCCGAGTGGGGACCTGTCCGTAATCTCCCAGACCCTGGTGCATCCACGCCATCATGGATGCCCGACATGCCCGCTCAGCACAATATATCAAAATCAATGTAGACCAAGCACACCACGATGCCCGGGCAGCGGGGTCTGCCGCCTTTGCCGAGATATCCCGGCTCCAGGGGGCGACGGGATGCAGGTCGCTGTACGAGCACCTGTCCAGGACAGGCCGGTCTTCACAAACCGACAGGGGATGTATTCGATGAATATGCAGCTGGTGTGTGACCATGAGCTGCACATCATACACGCCTGCGCCCGATACTGGGACAGTGTGCACAACGCTGTCATCCTGGCGCAATCAATGGTTCCTGGACCTTGGAGGCACATCCTCCGGCTAGGAATTGGCTCCTGGGCTACAGTGGTTATCCGCTGTGGTCAAGGCTGATCACACCTATCCGGAGGCCAGAGACCGACACGTAGGCCCGCTACACTGACGCCCAGGTCTGCCGCGACCAGGAGTGTGATCGAGCGGTGATTCGGAATCCTGAAGGTGCGGTTCAGGTGCCTGAATCGCTCTGGATGGGCCCTCCAGTAAAGCACTAGGAGAGACTCCCAAATCATGGTGGCCTGCTGGGTCCTCCACAACAGGGCGCATCAGAGGGGCGACGTGCTGGAGGAGGGGGGGGTGAACGCCAGTCCTTGTCCGACGTGGAGGATGCGGCGGAGGGTGAGGGTGGGCACATGGGGCACAGGAGGCCGCACAACGTGTGTGCATGGGCCGCTCTAATCGCCTCCAGGTTCACCAACTCGGGTGCCTGGCACGAACATCCTCCTCTCCCCGCCCCACCCCCCACAATTCATTCAACCTACTTTGTAATTCCTACCTGTGTTTGTGGGTGGGGGCCCTGGGTTGGCAGTAACAGCTAGACTGGTCCTGCAATGGAGGACGACCCACTCTGCGATGAGCTCTGATGCTCCGCATCGTTTGACAACGTCTGACACCTGCCTGTCATAATATACACCAGTATATCATGGTGCAGACACACACACACTGATGGACATGCAGTGGGACCAATCAGCATACACAACACCGCAGCCAATCACCAGTGAGAGCACACGCGCTATAAAGACAGGGGACAGGAGAGTTCCCGCTCATTCTAGTAGCAGCCAGCTCAGAGCACAGAGCTCACAGCCTGCAACACAGACATTCACCATGAGCTGAGTGCATCACCTGGTTAGGACTAGGCAAGGGTCAACAGTTAAAGCTGGTATTGCATTTACCCACAGTTCAAGTATGTTAATATAGTTAACCTTATAATAAAATAGAGTTGCACCACTTCCAGTGTTGGTGACCTGTTTGTGATCCAGAACACCCAACGCATCACTGCCCACGGTGGCACTTCCCACCGTCCACCTGGGTGATCTCTGCATGCAAGCTGGCCATTCCATCACACGGTCCCACCGAACCCTTGTGGTGGCGGGGGTGGGGATGGGGTGCAGGGGGTATATCAGCCTACTGCGAATCCCGACATGTGACCCAGGTCCCCTTTGGAGGCCGTCCTTTGGAGCGAAGGGGGCCTGGAGGGGCCAAGCTGTACGCTCGGGTGTCCCGGGTGGCGTGGTGCCACCCAGTTCTGCTGCTGCCCACCGGATGTTCCAGGGACAGGATGGGGGCGGGGGGGGGGGGGGGGGGGGGGGAGGGGGGGGGGGGAGAGAGTCTGAGGTGCTGTGGTGTTTCTCCCCTGCGGGAGTAGCCTGCACAGTCCCCATCACCTCCACCCCCTGCTGGGAGAAGTGGTGGCCCCCGGGCTACTCCATGGGACGGGGCTGCAACCGGAGCAAACCTCTGGGGCACCCCCACCATCTGCCGCCGCCAGTAATGGAGGCCCCCCTCTCATCTCAACATTGGCCCCCATGCACGAGGCCATGGAGCACAGGGATTGTTCCGCCTTCCTCTGGGACTGGCACAGGTCATCCAGTGCCCAGCCCATGCTGACGATGCCTTTAGCCAGAACCCATTGTGACTGAGCCAAGCTCTGGAGCGCCCCTGCAATGCCCAGGTGCCCCTGGCACATGGCTGCCTGTGACAGGGGAGCCCTGTCCTGGGCCTCAGCCACCGCCCACACAGGGCCTTGGACATTCTGACCCATGGCCGATACCTTCGTCCCCAATGCCACCACCGTGGACGGCATCCGTGCGGTGTTGGCCTGGGTGGCACGCATGGTCGGCACCACCTCCTGCCCCTGCACGCGGTTGGACTCCTCCAACTGCAGGTGCTGGACGCTCGCCGACAGCCCCTCATGTAGTCCCTGGCTCTGCGACTGCATTTCTACAATGAATGGGACTGTCCATTCCGGAAGCCCAAAACCATCGGGACGGCAGGAAGTCCCTGGACTCGGCCCGCCCTCCGACCGTCCACCCCCTCGGGAGTTCCTGATGTACCAGAGCAGCTGTGCGGCGCACACCAGGTAGTGTCCCAGGAGCTTCTTCACTGAAGTGCCCGAAGTGAGTGTCTCTGGGATGGTGGAGGTTTGGAAACAGCTGTGACCCAGGCTGGCGTTCTGGGGTGTCCCGGGCCGGTGCTCTGCGGTGTCCCGGGCCGGTGCTCCGGAGTGTCCCGGGCTGGTGCTCCAGGGTGTCCGGAGTGTCCCGGGCCGGTGCTCCGGGGTGTTGCGAGCTGGGGGCTCTCTTCGCAATCCGTCACCTTGTCGCTGGAATCTGCTCGAGGTTGGGTCTGGGGGTGGGGTCACCAGAAGGGCCCACCTTGACGTCAGGTGATCTCGCATGATTGGATCACGGGTTGGAGTGGTGATGTGGGGGTAGTGAGGGGATGGTGTGGGGGTGGGGTAGAGGGGGTGATGAGGAGGTGGTGAGGGGGAGCCATGTGGGGGGGGGGTATGGAGGTGATGTGTGGGGTGGGTGGGTGTAGGGGGGATGGTGAGGATGTGTGTGCGTGGGGGGGGGGGGGGGTCGTGCCATGTATGCGATGGGAAACCGCAGGGCAGCGGAGTCTCACTTGGTCGCCCAATGCCGACCTCCGCCTCGGTGACTGCCCTCTCTCCGGGCCTGCCAACCAGGTGCAGTGCCCGCAGCTCCGCAGCGGTGAGCGGCCACAGGTGCGGTTATTTGGCACCACTGGGCCGGTCCTGCCGATGGGGCCCACGGCGCTCACGGCCTCTGCCACCTGCACCCAGGCCCAGTGTGTGGTAGCGGGTGGCAGCCTCCTTCCCAGCCAGGGTACAGGGTTTCCCGGCTCTCCTCCGCGGCGTCCAGCAGGGTCTCCAGCTCCGTGCCCATGAACCGGGGTGCCGCTGCCCGTGCTGCCATCGCAGTGGCTGGGGTGAGGGTGTGTGGCGAGCGGAGTCGCTGATATACAACTGCAGCTTGTCAGCCTCTCGAGTGTCAATCCCGAGAATCCAGCACAGATTTTGATTGGAATCGATCGTGTTGCCAGCCCATTAACAGATCATGAATTGATCCGGGACCGGCGCCAATTTAGTTATTGTAGAAGTCTACCGATTCAGTCCCGGCGTCAATACTTAGTTTCTGAATCAGAGAAACCCCCCCCCCCCCCATATCTTTCCCTATCTCTCTTGCTGCCTCTCCCTCTCTTTTTTGCTGTCTCCCTCTCTCTTTCTCGCAATCTCACTGTCCCTCTCTCTCGCTGTCTCTTTCTCGTTGAATCCCTCTCTCGCTCTCTTTCTATCTCTCTCCCTGCCTCTCCCACTGTCTCCCTCTCACTTTCTCGCTGTCTCATTGTCTCGCTCTCTCACTGTCTCTCTGTCTTTCGCTGAATCCCTCTCTCGCTCTCTTTCTCTCTATCTCTCTCGCTGCCTCTCTCACTGTCTCCCTCTCTCTCTTTCTCACTGTTTCCCTCTCTCTTTCGTGCTGTCTCTATCTCCTTCTCGCTGTCTGTCTCTCTCTCTTTCTCGCTGTCGATCCCTCTCTTTCTCGCCGTCTGTCTGTCTCTCTCTCTCATTATCTCTCTCGCTCTCTTTCTCGCTGTCTCTCTCTCTTTCTCGCTGTCTATCTCTCTCTTTCTCGCTGTCTCTCACTGTCTCCCTCTCTCTTTCTTGCTGTCTCTCTCTTTCTCGCAGTCTCTCTCTCCCTCTCTTTCTCGCTGTCTCTCACTATCTCCCTCTCTCTCTTTCTCGCTGTCTCTCTCTCTTTCTCACTGTCTCTCTCTTTCTCGCTGTCCGTCTCTCTCTCTCTCTCTTTCTCGCTGTCCGTCTCTCTGTCTCTTTGTCTCTCTTTATCTCTGCAATTATTTTGTGTAATATTCCCCTGGATGTGATGCCATGAATCAGCAGCCCAGTCACAAGCCAGGCAGTCTTCCCAAAGTGCGGAATATTTTCACATTCAGTTTCCATTGGAACAGCAGGAGCAGCTGCAGAGCTGATCACAGTCGCTGAAGGACCAGAAGACCAAACTGGAGAATCCGGTGGACGATACAAATGCCAGAAATGTCATCACAAGCCTTTCAGAATCTATAGAAAGATGAGTTAAAGTTGCAGATTCTAACTCTTCATCAAAATAAATGGGTTCAACAAAGGCTTAGATCTCCAAACCCTGTTCTCTGTACAGATATTGACAGATGTAACGTATTTCAGGCATTTTCTAGTTTAGCTTCTGGAGAGACGCAGGGCCTTAATTAACGGAGCCTCTGAGAATTGTAGAAATGCTGTGGGTATGCAGGTAAATTCAGAGAACTACTTCAAGGTGAATTAAGTCTCTGGGACATGGGGGACATAGGTCGAAACTAGGAGAGGTACCAAGACAAGTGATCAACTCTTTGAACAGTCTTATGATACAGATGGTTGGTTGTGTCACATTTCAGTGTATTAAATTGTGCTCTTATTGGGAGGAATGGAGCTTGGTGTAGCGCATGTTAAAAATACAACCATTGGATAAATGTCAATGAGTGAGGTTCACAGGACACAACTGAAGGGGGTGTCCCGAGATGAAACTTCTTAAAACTGAATAGCTAGGATGCCACTAGAGTAGTTCTACATAAGTTAGTTGACTAAGGACTGAGATCAATCATAGAAAGTATACCCAGTAATCATTATTTACCATTAAACCTGTATTTTAGGACACAGTCGTGATAATCGTGTAGGTTCTGGCTACTAGCAGTGGCCACAATGCATGATGGGATTTAGGCTGGCTAACTTGCCCATGTTTATGAGACACAGGAGATGTGTGGTCAGCAGATTACATAGTGGATGTATTAAACAAGTTTTATCAGTGGCCCCAATATCCTCTGGAACAACCCATGGAGTAAAGAGAAAACCAGTTCTGACATCCTGTCCCGTGGACAATGGGTGGACCGCGATCGGGGCCCACCTGTTGACGCTGGAGTGGTTTGCGCCGGTTTTCCCGCTGACGTGGGGACTCAGTCCCCGGAAAGGAGAATCCCGCCCAGGATCTTGGTAAACAACAGGTGAATGGATGGAGTTAAATCATGGGCTGGTCACAACTTTATTGGATAGTTTGAACATGACAGCTTCAGGGATTAAATCGAGTCCAACTGGGGTGGGCTATTGGTTACTGGAAATCATATAATTGATGTGTTTTTATCAGTGTTTAGTAGATCGATCTTGGCGTTATCCAGGTCCATCTCTCGTGTACACAAAATCAAGCTTGGGTTAATAAAGCCATCTTAGCCAGGCTGTGTGTCTGCTCTGTTTATTAAGCTAAGGCCTGACAATGAGGGAGGAACCCCATGTAAAGATTGGCTCAATACTCAGTGTGGTGAACCACTGTATTAGGAGATGTAAGGTAGGACCTGCACTACAGGTTCGCCGGTAGCTCCTGCTGGCTGGCTCCGCCCAGGGAGAACTGTATAAATATGCACGACCTCCAGTGCCCTGCCATTTCGCCAGCTGCAGCAGGAGGCCACGCATCTGACTGTAATAAAGCCACAGTTGTCCCCAACTTTAGTCTTTGTGCAATTGATTGTGCATCACTCAGGCCTTGGAAATGCTCCTACAACAACACTCATTGATTAGTTTTCAGTGAGCATGCCTGAACTAGTGTCAAATGACAATGAGAGACAATTTAAGGTTAAATGATTGTCCGCACTAATCACAGCCATGACAATCCAATTCAATTGGCCTCGGCAGGAGTCACTGCCAAGTGGGGTATAAGATTCCGCTCCTGCGACACGCGGGGCTTCAGTCAGTTTTAATTCAGAATTGACACAAAGTCAGGTTTTTAAACAAGGCGAGAGAGCAGCAAAAGCAGAAGGGCTCAGTGAAGGCGGGAACACAGCAGAGAAGAGTTATTAAATTAGATTTAAATCGAGAAAAACATGCCACTGAGTGCACTGTTTCCTTTGTTCTGAATCATCTGGTGAAGATTAGCTGTTACAATTGAATAAAGTGAATCTGATAACTGCTGCTCTCTGTGTTCAGCTTACTGTGTAATAAAGCAACCAAACAATTGAACCCTGACCTAGCATCACCCACAGGGACTGCGCCCCACCTTTTGAGAGATTAAAGAATGAGGAAAATGCCGGGTTTTGTGCCACACAGGTTGTTGCCCCCCTGGGTCAGACCAGGGTAACAAAAATAGAAGCTGCCAAAACTCAGCATGTCTGGGGTGAACCACAGAAAGAGAACAGAGCTAATGCTTCGAGTCCAACGTGATCCTTCTTTGCAATGCTAGCTAGCGGATATTACACATCGACTCACAGAGGCCTTGCACCTCCAACCCTCTGATTGTTCAACGCCCCCCCCCCCCCGTCCACTTGTTTCAAATCTCTGACTTCTCTAACTTTTTTTTTTGCGGTTATGAGGAAAGGCCACAGACTGAAACGTAGGCCGGAAAGTTCTGCCCGTTCCTACCAGGCAGACAACTCGCTGGCGGCGAATCCCCGCTGTGGGTTTCCTAGGGGGGGGCATAATACGGGAAACCCCATTGGCTGCGGTGGGACCAGAGGATCCTGCTTCCAGCCAATGGCAGGCCTCCTCTGCCCCGCAGAACATGCGGCGGGAGGCGTGGAAAGACCCACCCACTAACTCTGTCTCTCTCTCTCGCTCCACAGACGCAGCCACGCGTGCCGAGGATAACCAACCCTTTCTGTTCTTGATTCAGGATTCGCTCTTACTTAATTGAACATAGAATTTACAGTGCAGAAGGAGGCCATTCGGCCCATCGAGCCTGCACCGGCCCTTGGAAAGAGCACCCCATTTAAGCCCAGAACTCCGCCCCATACCCGTGACCCAGCAACCCCACCCAACCCCTTTGGGCACTAAGGGGCAATTTATCATGGCCAATCCACCTAACCTGCACGTCTTTGGACTGTGGGAGGAAACCGGAGGAAACCCACGCAAACACGGGGAGAACGTGCAGACTCCGCACAGACAGTGACCCAAGCCGGGAATCGAACCTGGGACCCTGGAGCTGTGAAGCAACAGTGCTAACCACTGTGCTACCGTGCCGTTTGAGTGTCAACTCAGACGCCAAAAGGGAACAGCAAAACCGAGAAGGTATCAATGATAAACCAGATCCTGTAAGACCTTGGGCAGGATGTCCTGGCCCCGACACCCGTGGGCATCGTCATGGGCACCGGGAAAATCTGGAGTCATTGCGGCTGGAATACCTCACCCCCTTGGTTCATTCAAGGTTCCATTAAATGGCAGTTTTCTATCTTATGAATGGTGCAGCTAAGATACATCAAATGGTCTCCCACAGGATATTGTTGACAATTCTCAGGATTTAAAAAAAAAGTATTCTTTCAAGGGGTGTGGGCATCGCTCGCCAGGCCAGCATCTTGTACCCATCCCTAATTGCCCTTGTGTAGGTGATGGTGAGCTGTGTCCTCGAACCACTGCAGTCCCCGTGGTGTAGGTACACCCACAGTGCTGTTAGGGACAGGATACCAGGATTCTGACCCAGCGACAGTGAAGGGTCAGTCAGGATGGGGTGGAAGGTTTCCAGGGTGATGGTGTTTCCAGATATCTGCTGCCTTTGTCCTTCGAGGTGAAAGCGGGTGCAGGTTTGGAAGCTGCTGTCCAAAGGGGCCTTGGTGAGTTGCTGCAGTGCATCATGGGGACGGTGCACACGGCTGCCACTGCGCATCAGTGGAGGAGGGAGTGAATGTTGAATGAATGAAAATGTCAAAAGTAGGCTTCAATGAAGTTACTGTGAAAAGCCCCTAGTCGCCACATTCCGGCGCCTGTTCGGGGAGGCTGGTACGGGAATTGAACCATGCTGCTGGCCTGCCTTGGTCTACTTTAAAAGCCAGCGATTTAGTCCAGTGCTAAACCAGCCCCACTTGAAGGTGGTGGTTGGGATGCCAATCAAGCGGGGCTGCTTTGTCCAGGATGGTGTCGTAGAGTCTTGAATGGGGTTGGTGCTGCGCTCATTCAGGGAGGTGGAGAGTTTTCCATCACACTCCTTTTTTTAAATTAAGTTATGGGACGTGGGCATCGTTGGCTGGGCCAGCAATTATTGCCCACCATAGCAGCTAGTGGAATTTGAATTTGATTAATTGCTTATAAATATGGGGCGGGATTCTGCGGGAATTGGCGGGGCGGGCAACTCTGGCGGGAAGGAGTGGCGTGAACCACTCTGGCGTGAACCACTCTGGCGTCAGGCCGCCCCAAAGGTGCGGGATCCTCCGCACCTTCAGGGGCTAGGCTGGTGCCGGAGTGGTTTGAGCCGCGCCGGCCGGTGGGAAAGGAGCTTCGCGCCACGCCAACCGACCTCCGCTGGCCGGCGCGAGTTGGTGCATGCGCGGGAGCGCCAGCTGGCGTCATCCCAGTGCATGCGCAGGGGGGTTCATCTCCGCGTCGGCCATCGCGGAGGACCACAGCGGCCGACGCGGAAGAATAGAGTGCCCCCACGGCACAGGCCCGCCCGCGGATCGGTGGTCCCCGATCGTGGGCCAGGCCACCGTGGGGGGCACCTCCCGGGGCCAGATCCCCCCGCGTCCCCCCGCGCCACCCCCCGAGGACCCTGGCGGCCGCCCGCGCTGCCAGGTCCCGCCGGCAAATACCTGGTGTAATATAAGCCGGCGGGACCGGCCTAAAATGGGCGGCCGCTCGGCCAATCGCGGGCCGGAGAATCGCCGGGGCGGGGGGAGGGGGGGGCGCTGCCAACGGCCCCCGACCAGCACGGCGCAATTCCCGCCCCCGCCAAATCCCCGGCACCGGAGAATTCGGCAGCTGGCGGGGGATGGACTCACACCGCCCCCCGGCGATTCTCCGACCCGGCGGGGGGGTCGGAGAGTGAAGCTAGTCTCAGTAACGGTGTCATGAAGCCATCAGCAATTGTTCGAAAAACCCATCTGGTTCACTAATGTCCTTTCGGAAAGGAAATCTGTCCTGAGGGCTAGGGTTAGATCCTTACCTGGTCGGGCCGACATGTGACTCCAGACCCACAGCAATGGCCTAACACGCCACTCAGTTCAAGGGCAATTAGGGATGGGCAACAAGAGCGGGCCCAGCCAGAAATGCCCACATCCCATGTAAATAATTTTTTTAAAAGCCACGCAGGAGAGCAATGAAACGGCCAAGTCTGGTGCCAACAAAGGCCTGGATTGTATCAGTGGGGCCAACCCATCCCGAGGAGCATTTGTGACACCTCGGCAAACTTTGATGGATCTTCTTCAGACTGAGCAATGTCCTTGTCATTGGTCTTCCCACGCCTGGTGATGCGCAAGGCAGACATGCACAAGGCAGACATGCACAAGGCAGACTCACACATGTACCCACAGCTAGTTTTACTCAGAACAGGTCCCTAGTCCGTCGCCAGAGGCTTATAGCTTGAGGGGCGCCACTCCACATCAAGCGTGTGTGACCAAGGTTCCTCCCGCTCTTACAGTCAGCCATTGGCTTGCAGGAAGGACCCGCAGCTTGGTACATGAGCTGTTCAGCCATTATAAATGGACCTCCCATTGGCCACCAAGTCCTGGGACTCAAACCCAGGGCTTCTGGCTCAGACCCTGTGCACTGTGCCACAGGACCTCCAACGGTGATGTCCTCTTGTCCTTTACTCTTACGCAGCATTTTGCTTTTGTTTCAGGAGGAGGGAGCATCTTTCTCGTTCCTGGACCAGCAGAGCAGTGGGACGCAGGACGTCCTCAGTTCCGTCCTGGAATGTGTTCGCAGCACTAGCAGTGACTGCCTACGTCCTCCATCGCAAAGCTGTACCTGCCCAGGAATGGGGCTCACAACTTTATGTTTCTGGCTAATCAACGTGCTGAACGTCACAGAGAAATCCTGGACGAGTCAGAGAAATCAAAGGCATGTCACTGGCCTGTCCAAGCTCCATCACTCACCTCCGAGGAATCACCATCAATATTAACCCCGGTAAAGTCTAGCTGGAGAATGACGATCCTAACCCTCCAGAATTATCCTGGAACCTCTAGGATTTAAAGATTACTCTGCAGGACACTGCTGCAAGCATTTTCCCAGGAGAACGATCTTGAGATCTTTTTTGAAGATTGTTTCCTTTTTGATTCCTTGCAAACGTTTTCATTTATTACTTACCAAGATATTGGATTGGGCTTGGGGGTGGAGGTTGTGGCCGGGGAGGGGAGGGTGGCTGTTTGATGTTTGACCAGGCGGGGTGGTTCGAAGTGGAAGGTCATGTGATCAAACATCCAAGAAAATGTCCAACCGAAATTGGCAACACTATCCCAGGGGTCCATTGGGAACCAAGGTTAGAATCTGGCTCCTAGTGTCTCCAGAGACAGGATCACTGCCTTGAATCCAATGAACTAGTGAATCAAGGTTGCAATAAGGGGGATGATAATTACAGTGTGGCAGGAAGAGACAGTGGTTGCAAATTTAACAGCGTGCCGCCAGATAGGGTCAGAGTTCACAAAACAACAGTACAAAACTGAATTAAGGGCTCAATATTTGAATTCCTGCAGCCTTTGCAATAAAACAGATGAATTGTCAGCTCAAATTGTTACAGGGCTCGACAGGGTAGATGCAGGAAGGATGTTTCCCCTGGGTGTGGGGGACGGGGTCTAGAACCAGGGGACACAGTCTCAGAATAAGTGGGAGGCCAATTAGGACTGAGATGAGGAGGAATTTCTTTACTCGAAGGATGGTGAATCTTTGTAATTCTCTGCCACAGAGACCTGTGGAAGCTCAGTCATTGAGCAAGTTCAAGACTGAGATTTCTACATCTTAGCGTGCTCAAAGGCTGAATGGCAAACTTGTGATCCTATTTCTTATTTTCGTATATTCAAGCAGCACAGTGTCAATATAAACACACCCCAAAAACTGTACAAGAATTACTTAAACAAGGAGCGACTGAAGCACAATGCAGGTGAGATAGAAACCCTTTCAGGGGATGGAGATACTTATAAAAAGCACAAGTGCAAACTCAGGTCATGCGTGAGCAAGTCTGCCATGTGACTGGTCAAGTTGAGAATGAAATGTGCCCATGTGTCCTTATCCATAAACTCCAACTTTAATTCTTTCTGACACTGAATTTCATTGCCAAGGCTGATAACTGACAGGAGCTGTCTCTGTAAATGTGCTCAATAGGACGAGAAGTGAAGGTGCGGGAAATAATTTGCTCCTGGCCTGAGGAAAGGACACGTCAATGGCTGGACCCGCACGTGATCATCACGCTGTCAGCTCACAGGAAAGCAACCTCTTCTGTAAGAGCAGAGACACCATGTGTTACCTGCCCAGCAATCATTCTCACAGCTAAATGTTTGATTAAGAAGCCAAGTCTCAGGATTGGCCTGTAGACTCCAAGAACTAAAGTTTGAAGCTTTAGGCCATTGCTTAAAGCAAAGATATGGGAGAGAGAAACTCACAGGGACATTGGGAACATTTTCTTTGAACAGACCTGTTTACTTAACATAAAAATATTGAAGATGCGAAGAAAAATGTTTATCTGACTGACAATTCGAGATTCATCTCACTGTGTAACCAAGTGTCATTCACTGTGTAACGAAGTGTCATTGCAAGGTTTTCTACTTGTCCTGGTGGCGGGGGCAGCACTGGGAGAAAGGGAGTAATAACTGTTCACGTCTGGTTACGCCAAGGGCACTAAGATCTAACCACACCATGTGGGGTTGGAGGTATTTGGGAGATTGGTCCTGGGCAGCAGGTGGCCTCACCTGCATGAACCAGTTAAGTGCTTTCACAACCATGCACAGCTTCTGACGGTGATTTGTCTCGAGTGCCATTCTATAAATGAACAGATTTTACTGCCTTTCACAGCTTCTCCCTGGTGATTTAAATTACACTACAAAACTGATTGTACCTCGCATGGCTCAGGAAAAGCTGTTGGGAGACTTTGCGATGCGAACGAGGAACTTGCATTATTAAGGTGCCTGCCACACCCTGAGGACAACCTAGAGCTCTTCAAGTGTGTCCACTGTGGTCGTGTAGGAACGGGGGTGGCCAATCTCTACACAGCAGGATCCCATAAACAGCTGTTTGGACGATGTTGGGGGTTTTTTATTCATAGGGTGTAGGTGTCCCTGGCTGGGCCAGCACTTGTTGCCCATCCCTAATTGCCATCATACTGAGCGTCTCACTCGGCCATTTCAGACGGCATCTAAGATGGCATTGCTGTGGGTCTGGAGTCACATGTAGGCCAGACCGGGTAAGGAGGGCAGATTTCCTTCCCTAAAGGCCATTAGTGAACCAGATGGGATTTTACGACAATAAACAATGGTTTCATGGTCATGGTTAGGCTTTTAATTCCAATTTCTTTTATTGAATTCAAATTTCACCACCTGCCCTGGTGGGATTCGAATCCGGGTCCCCAGAACAGGTCTGTGGTATCTGGAATACTAGTCCAGTGACAATAACACTACACCGCCGCCTCCCCCTTTGGTCAGGGCACTGGGAGGACCTTCTCGGCTACTCCTGTTAGAGAACATTTTACATCTGTCTAAGAGGTCAAACAGGGTCTTTCATTTAACCTTTCCAAAAGAAGGCACCTCCCCACATGGCAGCACTCCCTCAGTCCCACTCTCGAGTATCGACCTGGAAAATAAACTATGTAAATATACCTGACCATGAATGACCACTTCCACAAATAGTGAGGGGGAGATCTGAGCTCAGCTACGCTATTACTATAAGCACCAGGATACTAAACCCAGTCTTAACCGGTCCAGCTTTCTAATCTTTATAAACATGTCCCCTCTGCCTCTCCAACATCCTTCTCTTCTTTTAAGATCCTCCTTTAAACGTAACTCACTGACCCAAGATTTGGATCATTCCTCCCAATACCTCTTTGTTTTTCTCAATGGACATTCATTTAATAATAATAATCGTTCATTGTCACAAGTAGGCTTCAAAGAAGTTACTGTGAAAAGCCCCTAGTCGCCACATTCCGGCGCCTGTTCGGAGAGGCCGGTACGGGAATTGAACCCGCGCTGCTGGCCTCGTTTGCATTACAAGCCAGCGTAGCCCACTGTGCTAAACCAGCCCCTTATTTCTAATTACACCTTTGCCTCAAGATGCTGTACTTCTTGGGTTTGTGGAAATCCAAGCTGCTGTTTAAGTGCTCATCAATCCTAATTCGAAACATCACAAATATATATTTTTTTTAAACAGTAATTTCCAGCTGGTTTCTCTGACTTTGACAACGTGACTTCTCCCCAGGCCAGCAGCCGGGAGTTTACAAGCAGATGCTAACTTGCAGAAACTTCCCACAGTAATTAGCTTCTAATTAACACCATGATCTGCCTATTTAGTCCATGTCCCTGTACAGAGTACCTCAGCAACAAGTGTGATGTTAAAGGAGCCGGCCAGGTTGCAGGCAGCGTTATCTCAGAGGGTTCTTTCACTCCGCCATTGGTGGCCATGTCTTCAACTGCAGGGTCCTAAACTCTGGCATCTCCCTCTCACCAACACTCCTCAAAACCAAGCCCGTCACCAGAATTTGGACATTAGTCAAATTTAGTTTTAGTTCCTGTGAAGTACCGTGGGACATTTTATAATGTTCAAGGTGCTGTGTGTGTGTATGTGTATGACTTTGACTGTATGTATAAGTACCTGTGTGCAGGTGTGTGACAGTGCGTGTAGTGTGCATGTGTGTGGAATGAGTGCCTGTGACTGTGTTTGTATCACATCTGCATTTATCAGAGTATTTGTGTGTGCCATGTGTGTATGTATCTGTATGCGGGTTTGCATCTCTATCTGTTTATCTGTTGTGATTCTGAGAAACAGCATGTAGATAGATCTGTGAGTGTGTATCGGTGTGTGTGAATGCATGTATCTGTATATGTATCCATGTGGATGTGTTATCTGTATGTGCGCGTGTAAATATCTGTGTGTACATATATATATGTGTCTGTGTGTATATATATCTGTGTGTGTATGTCTGTGTATATCTGAGTGTGCATATGTATATATATATGTGTGTGCGTGTATGTGTATATCTGTGTGTGTTTGTGTGTGTTTGCGTGGATGTGTGTGTGTATCTATGTATATCTGCTGTGTGTATATATGTGCATGTCTGTGTGCATTTGTGTATTTCTGTTTGTGCATATATATGTGTCTGTGTGTGTATATATCTGTGTGTATATATGTGTGTGTGTGCATACAGGATATCTGTATGTGTATGTATGTATATGTGTGTGTGAATATGTGTGTGTATATATAATGTGGGTGTGTATGTGTGTATATCTGTGGGTGTATATGTGTGCATGCGTATATCTGTGTGTGTGTGTATGTGTGTGTATTGTTATGGGCCAGGGTTTGGAGAATCCCAAAGTGTATCATGGAGTTCCCCTGACCCACAACTTTTCATAGATTGTGGTATGGGGAGCACACAGCCCACTCTACAGGTGTGGTACAGCAGAAAATGGACCAGTGTTTTTTAAAACAAAACAATGTTTATTCTATGAACTCAAGTTAACCTTTTTAAAACAAACAGTGAATATCTTAGCAACCAGTAAATCAAATACACCCCCCAAAGAATACAACATTAAGTAACCTGTATGCTGTCCTTTTAACAGACCTTCAAACAGGAGCACATTAGGTTTACATTTAATACTGAGATCATTTATAATTCTAAATTCACCAAATGATCCATAGATAGTCTTTGGATGGCAGAGATCAACAGCAGTGCAGCTCACTGAAAAAACACAGACACACTCCAAGCTATTCTCAAACTGAAACTAAAAGGCAGAAGTAGAGCTCAGCTCCACCCACACTCTGACATCACTCCAGTAACATGAGCAGCTCCATTTCTTAAAGGTACATTTCTTAAACACCCATTTCTTAAAGGGTACTCTCACATGACACCTCCCCCCAAAGAAAAAAAATAAACCATCAACTTCAAGATGGTTTCATTTTTCACCTTTTCACCATCCTTTAAGAAATGCACACAGTAAATATACTTTATCGTTTCAAAACTCAACACACACAAACGGGTACAATAATATAGTCCATTTTTGTTTTTCTTCCTCCAACTGAAATCCTTCTCGATTGACAGTCTCTTTGAACAAGAAGGTCTCTGCACGATCCATCCATTTCTCTACGCCTCGGCATTTCTCTTTAAAGTCAAATACTTTAGTTCAATCTGATCACAGAGTCCCTTGTACTTCGCCAACACATGCGCATTGGTTATCACAGTTTTCAGGCAGTCAAATGCCTGTTGAAAGTCCGCTGTCCATTGAAATTTTTGACGTTTCTTCAGCAAGTCCATCAGTGGAGCAATCATGCTACAAAACGTTTTCACAAATGTTCAATCAAATCCACATGTGCCAAGAAATCGCATTATTTCCCTTTGTCTCGAGGGTATCGAAAACTCCTCAAGGAAAGTGATTCGGGCTTTTCCAAATTCACTTTTGGCTAGGTTTATCACCAAACCCCGCCTCCTGAAGTCGATCGAATAACTCCATCAGATGTTTTAAATGGTCTTTCCATGTCTGGCTTAAAATTACCAGATCGTCGATGTATATCGCACAATTGGGTAATCCTGAACCGACTTTTGTTAGTTAACCATTGAAATGTGGCTGGGGCAATTTTCATGCCAAATGGCATAATTTTGAATTGGTATATACCATCTGAAATCTCCTTTGCCCTTTCGGATAAAGGTACCTGCCAGTAACCTTTACGTAAATCCAGTTTGGAAATAAAAACTGATTGTCCCACTTTCTCAATGCAATCCTCCAAACGTGGGATAGGATGAGAGTCCGTTCATGTAACTGCATTAACCTTTCTATAGTCCACACAAAACCGTTGGGTACCGTCTGGTTTTGGTACCATCACTATGGCTGCAACCCACTTCAAAAGTCTGTATGGATGTTGTTTGATAGGAACAGCATTTCTCACATCTACATCATGTATAGCCATTTTAGTACTTCCCAATTTATCTCCACAAACGTGCCCATGTGATATCAATAACTCTTTCAGGTCAGTTCGTTTTTCCTCTGGAAGGTAACTCACCAATTTATCCCAATCTTTAAGAACATCCTCATTTTCCAATTTAATTTGAGGTATGTCAAAATCACAGTCATCTGGATTTGGTTCGTCACTTTGAGTTAGAATCATTAAAACCTCCTCCTTTTCCTCTCCTTCCCTTTCAAAGTACCTTTTGAGCATATTCACATGACACACTCGGTGAGTCTTCCTTCTATCTGGTGTTTTTACCACATAATTCACCTCACTTAATTTCCTTTCAATCTGATACGGTCCACAAAACCTAGCTTTTAAAGGCTCACCTACCACTGGTAACAACACTAAAACTTTATCTCCACTGGCAAAACTACGAACTTTGGATTTCTTGTCGCTACCCGTTTCATCACATTTTGTACAACTTTCAAATGTTGTCTAGCCATTTCACCTGCTCTATTTAATTATTCCCCAAGATTTGACACGTAATCCAATAATGTAATTTCTGATTTCTCACTCACCAATTTTTCCTTAATCAATTTAAGTGGTCCTCTTACCTCATGACCAAACATTAGTTCAAAAGGACTAAATTTGGTTGACTCATTAGGAGCATCCCTAATTGCAAACAGTGCAAATGGAATTCCTGTATCCCAATCCTCTGGATAATCTTGACAATAAGCTCTCAACATTGTCTTTAATGTCTGATGCCACCTTTCTAACGCTCCCTGCGATTCTGGACGGTACGCAGTTGATTTAAATTGTTTTATTCATAGATTCATAGAATTTACAGTGCAGAAGAAGGCCATTCGGCCCATCGAGTCTGCACCAGCTCTTGGAAAGAGCACCCTACCCAAGGTCCGCTCCTCCACCCTATCCTCATAACCCAGCAACCCCACCCAACACTATGGGCAATTTTGGACACTAAGGGCAATTTAGCATGGTCAATCCACCTAACCTGCACATCTTTGGACTGTGGGAGGAAACCGGAGCACCCGGTGGAAACCCACGCACACACGGGGAGAACGTGCAGACTCCGCACAGACAGTGACCCAAGCTGGAATCGAACCTGGGACCTTGGAGCTGTGAAGCAATTGTGCTATCCACAATGCTACCGTGCTGCCCTTCCTAAGCTTTCCATTACTTCTTTGAATAACCTCGAGGTAAAATTTGATCCTTGATCCGATTGTATTTCTGTGGGTAGTCCATGTGGGCAGTCCATATGTCGTAAAGAATTTAAGTAACTCCTCCACAATCTTTTTAGCTGTAACATTACGTACTGGAATGGCCTCTGGAAACCAAATAGACACATCCATTATAGTCAAAAGATATTGATTCCCACTTTTTGTTTTCGGAAGAGGTCCTACGCAATCAATTAGGACACTTGTAAAAGGTTCCTCAAATGCTGGAATGGGTATTAAGGGTGCTGGTTTTATCACTGTTTGAGGTTCCCCTATCACTTGACATGTAGTCCAGGCCAATAAAAATGTTTTTGGATTTTAGCTTGAGTTTTCCTTATCCCCAAATGACCTCCCACTGGTACCTCATGTGCAACTCGCAACACCTCCTTTCTATACCCTACCGGCAATACTACTTGATGAACTTCTGCCCACTTTTCATCTGCCTGCACATGTAAAGGTCTCCATTTTCTCATCAAGACATCACTTTTACGGTAATAACACTCTGGTATACATTCAGATTCCTCTTCCGTGTACGCTTTCTGATACATCCATTTTATTTCTATATCTTTTTGTTGTAACTCCGCCAATTTTCCTGAACTAAAAATATCCGCCTCATCCTCCACCTGTTCTTGTTCTTTTTCAACCATCTGATCAAAAATCGTTTCTGATAATTGCACTTCAACGTCATCTTCACTCTTTGATTTCTCATCTTGTCTTAACCTATGGGCCAGGGTTTAGAGAATCCCAAAGTGTATCATGGAGTTCACCTGACCCACAACTTTTAATAGATTGTGGTATGGGGAGCACACGGCCCACTCTACAGGTGTGATATAGCAGAAAAAGGACCAGTGTTTTTTTAAAACAAAACAATGTTTATTCTATGAACTCAAGTTAACCTTTTGAAAATAGACAGTGAATATCTTAGCAACCAGTAAATCATATACACCCCCCAAAGACTAGAACACAGAACATAGAACATTACAGCGCAGTACAGGCCCTTCGGCACTCGATGTTGTGCCAACCTGTGAAACCACTCGAAAGCACATCTACACTATTCCCTTATCATCCATATGTCTATCCAATGACCATTTGAATGCCCTTAGTGTTGGCGGCAGGGCATTCCATGCCCTTACTACTCTCTGAGTAAAGAACCTACCTCTGACATCTGTCTTATATCTATCTCCCCTCAATTTAAAGCTATGTCCCCTCGTGCTAGACATCACCATCTGAGGAAAAAGGCTCTCACTGTCCACCCTATCCAATCCTCTGATCATCTTGTATGCCTCAATTAAGTCACCTCTTAACCTTCTTCTCTCTAACGAAAACAGCCTCAAGTCCCTCAGCCTTTCCTCATAAGATCTTCCCTCCATACCAGGCAACATTCTGGTAAATCTCCTCTGTACCCTTTCCAATGCTTCCACATCCTTCCTATAATGCGGCGACCAGAATTGCACGCAATACTCCAAATGCGGCCGCACCAGAGTTTTGTACAGTTGCAACATGACCTCATGGCTCCGAAACCCAATCCCTCTACCAATAAAAGCTAACACACCATGCGCCTTCTTAACAACCCTCTCAACCTGAGTGGCAACTTTCAGGGATCTATGTACATGGACACCGAGATCTCTCTGCTCATCCACACTGCCAAGAATCTTACCATTAGCCCAGTACTCTGTCTTCCTGTTATTCCTTCCAAAATGAATCACCTCACACTTTTCTGCATTAAACTCCATTTGCCACCTCTCAGCCCAGCGCTGCAGCTTATCTATGTCCCTCTGTAACTTGTAACATCCTTCCGCACTGTCCACAACTCCACCGACTTTAGTGTCATCTGCAAATTTACTCACCCATCCTTCTATGCCCTCCTCCAGGTCATTTATAAAAAGGACAAACAGCAGTGGCCCCAAACAGATCCTTGTGGTACACCACTAGTAACTGGACTCCAGTCTGAACATTTCCCATCAACCAGCACCCTTTGTCTTCTTCCAGCTAGCCAATTTCTGATCCAAACTGCTAAATTACCCTGACTCCCATACCTCTGTATTTTCTTCAGTAGCCTACCGTGGGGAACCTTATCAAACGCTTTACTGAAATCCATATACACCACATCAACTGCTTTACCCTCATCCACCTGTTTGGTCACCTTCTCAAAGAACTCAATAAGGTTTGTGAAACACGACCTACCCTTCACAAAACCGTGTTGACTATCTGTAATCAAATTATTCCTTTCCAGATGATTATACATCCTATCTCTTATAAACCTTTCCAAGATTTTGCCCACAACAGAAGTAAGGATCACTGGTCTATAGTTACCTGGGTTGTCTCTACTCCCCTTCTTGAACAAGGGGACAACATTTGCTATCCTCCAGTCTTCTGGCACTATTCCTGTAGACAAAGATGACTTAAAGATCAAAGCCAAAGGCTCAGCAATCTCCTCCCTAGCTTCCCAGAGAATCCTAGGATAAATCCCATCCGGCCCAGGTGACTTATTTATTTTCACACTTTCCAGAATTGCTAGCACCTCCTCCTTATGAACCTCAAGCCCTTCTAGTCTTGTAGCCTGAATCTCAGTATTCTCCTTGACAACATTGTCTTTTTCCTGTGTGAATACTGACGAAAAATATTCATTTAGCACCTCTCCTATCTCCTCGGACTCCAAGCACAACTTCCCACTTTTGTCCTCGACAGGCCCTACTCTTCCCCTAGTCATTCGTTTATTCCTGACATATCTATAGAAAGCTTTAGGGTTATCCTTGATCCGACCTGCCAAAGACTTCTCATGTCCCCTCCTGGCTCTTCTTAACTCTCTCTTTAGGTCCTTCCCAGCTAACTTGTAACTCTCGAGTGCCCTAATTGAACCTTCATGTCTCATCTTTACATAAGCCTCCTTCTTCCTCTTGACAAGTGTTTCGACTACATTAGTATACCACAGTTCCCTTGCTCAACCACTTCCTCCCTGCCTGACAGGTACATACTTATCAAGGACACGCAGTAGCTGTTCCTTGAACAAGCTCCACATTTCCATTGTGCCCATCCCCTGCAGTTTTCCTCTCCATCCGATGCATCCTAAGTCTTGCCTCATCGCATCATAATTGCCTTTCCCCCAGATATAACTCTTGCCCTGCGGTATATCCCTATCCCTTTCCATCACTAAAGTAAACGTAATCAAACTGTGGTCACTATCACCAAAGTGCTCACCTACCTCCAAATCTAACACCTGTCCTGGTTCATTACCCAGTACCAAATCCAATATGGCCTCGCCTCTCGTTGGCCTATCTACATACTGTGTCAGGAAACCCTCCTGCACACATTGGACAAAAACGGACCCATCTAAAGTGCTTGAACTATAGCGTTTCCAGTCAATATTTGGAAAGTTAAAGTCTCCCATAAAAACTACACTGTTGCTTTCGCTCCTCTCCAGAATCATCTTTGCAATCCTTTCCTCTACATCTCTGGAACTTTTCGGAGACCTATAGAAAACCCCTAACAGGGTGACCTCTCCTTTCTGTTTCTAACCTCAGCCCATACTACCTCGGTAGACGAGTCCTCATCAAACGTCCTTTCTGCCACCGTAATACTGTCCTTGACTAACAATGATACCCCTCCCCCTCTTTTACCACCTTCCCTGAGCTTACTGAAATATCTAAACCCCGGCACCTGCAACAACCATTCCTGCCCCTGCTCTATCCATGTCTCTGAAATGGCCACAACATCGAAGTGCCAGGTACCCAGATACGAACCCATGCCGCAAGTTCACCCACCTTATTCCGGATGCTCCTGGCATTGAAGAAGACACACTTTGAACCACCTTCCTGCCTGCCGGTACACTCCTGCAACTTTGAAACCTTACTCATGACCTCACTACTCTCAACCTCCTGTATACTGGAGCTACAATTCAGTTTCCCAAGCCCCTGCTGAACTAGTTTAAACCCTCCCGAAGAGCATTCGCAAATTTCCCCCCCAGGATATTGGTACCCCTCTGGTCCAGATGTAGACCATCCCATTTGTAGAGGTCCCACCGACACCAGAATGTGCCCCAATTATCCAGAAATCTGAAACCCTCCCTCCTGCACCATCCCTGTAGCCACGTGTTCAACTCCTCTCTCTCCCTATTCCTCGTCTCGCTAGCACGTGGCACGGGTAACAACCCAGAGATAATAACTCTGTCCTAGATCTAAGTTTCCACCCTAGCTCCCTGAAATTCCTGCCTTACATCCCTATCCCTTTTCTTACCTATGTCGTTGGTACCTATGTGGACCACGACTTGGGGCTGCTCCCCCTCCTCCTTAAGGATCCCGAAAACACGATCCGAGACATCACCCACCCTGGCACCTGGGAGGCAACACACCAACCGCGAGTCTCTCTCGTTCCCACAGAATCTCCTATCTATCCCCCTAACTATGGAGTCTCCAATAACTAATGCGCTACTCCTCTCACCCCTTTCCTTCTGAGCAACAGGGACAGACTCTGTGCCAGAGACCTGTACCCCATGGTTCACTCCTGGTTAGTCCCCCCCCCCCCAAACAGTATCCAAAGCGGTATACTTGTTACTAAGGGGAACGCCCACAGGGGATCCCTGTACTGACTGCTTCCTCCCAGCCCCTCTCACCGTCACCCATCTATCTTTATTCTTCGGAGTAACTACATCCCTGAAGCTTCTATCTATGACTACCTCTGCCTCCCGATTGATCCGAAGTTCATCCAGCTCCAGCTCCAGTTTCCTAACGCGGTTCCTGAGGAGCTGGAGATGGGTGCACTTCCCACAAATGAAATCAGCAGGGACACTGACAGAGTCCCTCACCTCAAAACATTCTGCAGGAGGAACATTGCACTACCTTCCCTGCCATCCCCTCTAGATAGAAAAAGAAAAAGAAAGAAAGAGCTTACCTGTTATTCACTCCCCTTCTCAGCAAGCACTCACTCAGCAATCTCTGCGCCCCGCACGATAACAGCGGAGGGAAAATAAAAGAAAAATTACTTACCAGTCACCAGCCAATCCCTCACCTGCAGGCTGTGATGTCACGGTTCAACTTCTTTCTACTTCTACCTGCCCTCGAGCCTTCCTCTTGATCTTTACAGCGGTTGGGTTTTTTTTTTGGTTAGAGGAGGGGATAGGGAGGGAAACATTGAAGAGTGTTTTGGGTTTAAGTGTCACTTGAAAACAGCTCCTGCACAAACCACCTTCAAGTTAGGGTGAGCACAACAGACGTATGCAAATTTCCCCCACAACAGCCCATCAGCATCTCCACTCTACTGCCCTCTGCTGGATGCTTGTCTTCACTTGAACAGCTTGGGCCTCTTGCTCAGGTACACCTTCAAGTTAAGATGAGCACAACAGACGTATGCAAATTTCCCCCACAATGGCCGATCAGCACCTCCGCCCTACTGCACTCTGCTGGATGCTGGTCTTCACTTGAACAGCTAGGGTCTCTTGCTCAGGTACACCTTCAAGTTAAGATGAGCACAACACACTATGCAAATTTCCCCCGCAACATGCAATCAGCAGCTCTGCTCTACTGCCCTCTGCTGGTTGCTTGTCTTCACTTGAACAGCTAGCGTCTCTTGCTCCGGTACACCTTCAAGTTAGGATGAGCAAAACAGATGTATGCACATTTCCCCCGCAACAGCCAATCAGCAGCTCCGCTCTACTGCCCTCTGCTGATTGCTTGTCTTCACTTGAACAGCTAGCGTCTCTTGCCCAGGTACACCTTCAAGTTAGGGTGCGCACACCAGACGTATGGAAATTTCCCCCGCAACAGCCAATCAGCATCTCCACTCTACTGCCCTCTGCTGGATGCTCGTCTTCACTTGAACAGCTAGGGTCTCTTGCTCAGATACACCTTCACGTTAGGGTGAACACAACAGACGGATGCAAATTTCCCCCGCTACAACACGAAGTAACCTGTATGCTGTCCTTTTAACATCCAAAAGACTTAACAAACCTTCAAACAGGAGAACATTAGGTTTACATTTAATACTAAGATCATTTATAATCCTGAATTCACCAAATGATCCATAGATAGTCTTTGGATGGCAGAGATCAACAGCAGTGCAGCTCACTGAAAAATCACACACACGCCCCAAGCTTTTCTCAAACTGAAACTAAAAAGCAGAAGTAGAGCTCAGCTCCACCCACACTCTGACATCACTCCAGTAACATGAGCGGCTCCATTTCTTAAAGGTATATTTCGTGAACACCCGTTTCTTAAAGGGTACCCTCACATGACAGTCTATATGTGGCTGTCTGTGTTTGCATATGTGTATATCTGTGATTGTACATGTAATAATAATAATTTTTATTGTCACAAGTAGGCTTACATTAACACTGCAATGAAGTTACTGTGAAAATCCCCCAGTCGCCACATTCTGGCGCGTGTTCGGGTACACAGAGAGAGAATTCAGAATGTCCAATTCGCCTAACAGCACGTCTTTCAAGACTTGTGGGAGGAAACCGGAGCACCCAGAGGAAACCCACGCAGACACAGGGAGAACGTGCAGACTCCGCCCAGACAGTGACCCAAGCCGGGAATCGAACTCCGATCCCTGGAGCTGCGAAGCACCAGTGCTACCGCGATGTATGCGCGTGTCTGTGTGTGTATATCTGTGTCTATATATGCGTGTATGTGTGCAAATATGTGTGTGTGTATATATATATATATATATATCTGTGTATATGGTTGTGTGTATATATGTATATCTGTGTGTATATGGTTGTGTGTATATATGTATATCTCTGTGTATATGGTTGTATGCATATGGTATATCTGTGTGTATGTTCCTGCCTACCCCAATTCCAGTTAACAATGCTTTTGTTTATGTCTGTCTATTTCTCGTTTTTTGGGGGTGTAGCTCCTGAAGATTTGGACAAGAGAGTTAAAGAGTTAAAGAGAATTAAAGCTGTTGTAGGAGCTTCAGACATACTGAACTAAACTGCCAACTATGGCAATAGTTTCTGTTGTGCAGTCTCAGTTCCATTCTGATACACCGATGGCCTCCATTATACTCCCATCCTGTAAAGTTCCGGCTGCAACTCTTAACATTTTAATCTGAAGGTTTTAACTGGGGGATTCTGGATGTGTCCGTTATCTTTTTCTTAGTGCTCGCTGATTATTTTCGATCCCCCGGCATGCTTCTGTAGAATAAAGGCAGAATTGTTAACTATTCCTTAATCTCCTCAGTGTAACGAAAGGCCTGCCAACTTCCCGACATCTAGTTGGAAGATAGGATCAAAAGGAGATTGTTTAGCCCCTCAGATTTGTCCAGCCATTCAAACAGGTCACGGCTGACTGACCCACACCTCAACCCCATAGATTCACTTTGGTTCCTGAACCCATAATCGCTGGCTACCATTAATTGATACATCTCAGTTTTTAAATTTTCAATTGAGCCCCGGTCTCAGCAATGTTTGTGGGGAGATGTTTCCAGATTTCAGACACATTCGGTGTGGGAATAACTGATTCCTGAACAGTCTGGTTCCAGATTTTGGGTTTGCCCCTTATTCCCAGAGGAAATAGGTTCTCTCCATCCATCCCATCGCATTCATTAATCATCTGAAACAACTCCATTAGATCATCCTTTAATTTTATGTCTTCTTGGGAATCGAGCCTAATCTATATAACGTTGGGCAGCACGGTAGTAGTGGTGAACACAGTTGCTTCACAGCACCAGGGTCCCAGGTTCGATTCCCCGCTGGGTCACTGCCTGTGCGGAATCTGCAAGTTCTCCCTGTGTCTGTGTGGGTTTCCTCCGGGTGCTCCGGTTTCCTCCCACAAATCCCAAAAGAAATGAAATGAAAACCGCTTATTGTCACAAGTAGGCTTCAAGTGAAGTTACTGTGAAAAGCCCCTAGTCGCCACATTCCGGCGCCTGTTCGGGGAGGCCGGTACGGGAATTGAACCCTTGCTGCTGGGCTGCCTTGGTCTGCTTTAAAAGCCAGCGATTTAGCGCTGTGCTAAATCAGCCCCTGCTGTTAGGTGAATTGGACATTCTGAATTCTCCCTCTGTGTACGCGAACAGGTGCCGGAATGTGGCGACTAGGGGATTTTCACAGTAACTTCATTGCAGTGTTAATGTAAGCCCACTTGTGACAATAATAAAGATGATTATTATTATATTCACATGGATTAATTCTGGTGACCTGGATATTATTCAGGGGAATGTGTGCTACACGTCCTCCAGGTGAGGTGCCCAGAGATGAACCCAGTAACGAGAGTAAACTCCCAAAGCATCAAACCGTCCTTTCTCGTTTTGCACAGGGACATAGGGCGGGACTCTCCGATCCTGGGGCTAAGTGTTGGCGGCGTTGTAAACGCCGGAGCGTTTTACGATGGTGTCACCTGGCCCCTAGGATCAGCGACCCTGCGCCGCACAGGGGGCCAGCACGGCACTGGAGCGACTCACGCAGCTCCAGCTGCCGATACGGCATCAGGACGGGCGCCGCGGGTCCGCGCAAGCGCGTGGGTTGCCATCTCCACGCCTTCCCTGACGCAACATGGCGGAGACCTGCAGGGGCCCGCCGCGGAGGAACATAGGTCCCTACCGGGATAAGCCCGCCCGCCGATCGATCGGCCCCGATCGTGGGCCAGGCCATCGTGGAGGCCCCCCCCACCCCGGAATCGGATTCCCCCCTCCCCCCCACCAAGCCGCCCCCCTCAGCATGAACGGCGAGGTCCTGCCGGGAAGGACCACACGGGAACGACGCCGGCAGGCACTCGGCCCATCGCGCGGGAAGGGTCGCCGGTGACCGGAGAATCGGCGGACCAGCGTCAGAGCGGCGCCGCGTGATTCGCGCCCCCCATGGCGATTCTCCGACCCGGCACGGGGTCGGTGAATCCGCCCATAGTTCCAAAATTTTGGCTATTTTGAAAAGAAATCCAGTTGCCTTTGTTGAATAATTGAACTACTTTCCAGGATAAAGACGCGCTGGTTCGTGCCGACAAAGTGCTTGTCCTGGCAACGGCTGTGGCGGCTTCTCGGAATCTGGCGGAATCGGAATAGTCTTTGGTCTGGAGCTACCAGAAGGCTGGTGCATAGCAACCCACGAGGCTGCACGCAAGCTTCATATGTAAAACCCTCACTGCCCCTTGTGGCTCAGCTTGGCTTTTATCGCAATGCCTGTCCTTGCAAATCTCCTCACGCCTGCATTGTGACTTTGACGTGCTCGATACGCTCGAAGCTCTTCTGTGCAGCAACCTGCCAGCTCATTTGAGAACAGCTGAATTAGATTCATCGACTGGAAACAGCTGCCGGTGACCACAATGATCACATACATTTCCCACGTCGTGTGTCACGGGGTGAAGCTCTCCTCTCCGAGTCGGGGGGGGGGGGGGGGGGGGGGGGTCACAGGTTAAAGTCCCCGGGACTGCAGCACAAAATCTAGGCCGACGCTCCGAGTGCAAGTACGGAGGGAGTGCTGTATTGTCCAAGGTGCTGCCTTTTGGAATGAGAACTTCCCTCTCAGACCGTACTAGGGAGGGAAACGGAGGTGTCTCTGGCATCCTGGCCGAATAGCTAGCCCTCAACCATGCACTTTCCGGAGGTGAAACATTCTACAGAAATGCAGCACAATATAACAATATAACTGCAATTAGTTATAGAAATATAGACCAAAGATTTAAGAGGTTCGCCATTGCTTCCCCCGCCCAGACCCCCCACGCGGGCCGTTTACTTTGGCAGGTCAGTGACATCCTGCCGAGCGGGAGGGGCTGTAAGATTCTGGCCACAGAAAATAGGAGCAGAATGTTGGCCATTCGGCCCTTTGAATCTGCTCCGCCATTCAATATGATTATGGCTAATCCTCTATTCCTCGATCTCAACGCCAGACTCCCGCGTTCACCAAGGCCCTGTACAGCTGCAGTAGGACATCCTTGCTCCTGTACTCAAGCCTTCTTGCAATGGAGGCCATTTGCCATCCTAGCTGTTTGTTGTACCTGCATGCTTACACTCAGTGACTGGTGTACAAGGACACCCTGGTCTCTTTGTACATGAACATTTCCCAATCTATCACCATTTAAATAATACTCTGCCATTCTGTTTCTCTGTCCGAAGTGGATAACTTCACATTAATCCACGTTGGACTGCATCTGCCATGTGTCTGCCCACTCACTCAACTTGTCTAAATCAACTTGAAGCCTCTTAGCATCCTCCTCACCACTCACATTCCCACCTAGGTTCGTGTCATCGGCAAACTTGAAAATGTTACATTTGGTTCCCTCATCCAAATCGTTGGGCGGGATTTTCCTGCCCGATGTCGGGAAATTCCAGCCCGACGTCAATGGACCTTTCCAGGGTCCGCCTCCCGCCCGTGGTGGTCTTACGGTGGGCAGGGAGGAAGAATCCAGCCCACTGTACGTCGCAAAAATGTGTGGCACAAACACTAATCCCTGTGGGACCTCACTAATCACGGCCTGCCACTCGCAAAAAGACCTATTGATTCCTGCTCTCTGTTGAAATGAAAATCGCTTATTGTCACGAGTAGGCTTCAAATGAAGTTACTGTGAAAAGCCCCTAGTCGCCACATTCCGGCACCTGTTCGGGGAGGCTGGTACGGGAATTGAACCGTGCTGTTGGCCTGCCTTGGTCTGCTTTCAAAGCCAGCGATTTAGCCCAGTGCCAAACCAGCCCCTGTCTGAGAACCGATTCTCAATCCATGTCAATGGGTGCGACCTTCTAACCACGCTCCGCCGGAAAAGCAGCTCGCCGCGGCGTAGCGTGGCCAGTGCAAGCTGGGAGACCCCACTCCCAGGATCTACCCGGCTGGCCACGCCTCGCGAGGTTCAACGCAATCTCATGGGGCCCACAATGGGCAGGATGACATTTTGGCAAATCTGCATAAGAGAGCGAGGCAGTAAGCCTAACTCTAATGTGCAGACTCCCAGGGCACCCGGGGCTTTGGGATTCAACCCCTTTGCCTCGGAGACCTCGGGCGAGCGTCGTTTGGCACTGGTCCAACAAACGGAAACCAGATGGAGCAGCACCCGCGAGGGTCTCCGAGGGGATCGGAGGACCCCAGCTGCATGCTCTTTGGGCAGGGTGATTCCCTGGCACTGCTGGTGCCACCTGTGTATCCTGGCAGTGCCAGCCTGGCAGTTATAAGGTGCCCAGGCAGCACTGCTAGCTGGCAGGGGCACAGGCAGGTTGGCACTGCCAAGGTGCCAGGCTGCCATTTTTTGCATGCATGCGATTGGGCTGGGGTTGCTCACCGTGGGTGCTGGGGGGCCAGGAGACCCTTCCATGATGGTTAGGGCTGGGGGGAGGTTAAGGATTTTAAAATTTTGGCCTCGGAGATCGGGATGCCATTTAAAATTGGCGTCCCGATCTCTCTATAATCTATAATCATTATTGTCACAAGTAGACCTGCATTAACACAGCAATGAAGTTACTGTAAAAATCCCCTAGTCGCCACATTCCGGCGCCTGTTCGGGTACACAGAGGGAGAATTCAGAATGTCCAATTCACCTAACAAGCACGTCTTTCGGGACTTGTGGGAGGAAACCGGAACGCCCGGAGGAAACCCACGCAGACACGGGGAGAATGTGCAGACTCAGCACAGACAGTGACCCAAGTCGGGAACTGAACTGGGACCCTGGCGCTGTGAAGTACCAGTGCTAACTACTACTCGGAGCTCCCTGTTGTTAAAAACGGGATTATGTGTGGCCTTGGCCGTGCGTTCCCCGTTTAGACCCCTTATTCAATGCAAGTTGTGTTGAATAGCCATGTGTTTCTTGGCACTGTGAGTGCTGCGTAACACGCGGCTAAACGCGCTCGCTAGGGGACTTTGTTCCATTTTGGTAAGATCAAGCCCAATATATTATCCCCAATCCCATGTGCTGTAATTGTATATACTAACCTCTTCAAAGGCCCACATAAAAATCCAAATACACCATATCTATTGGTTCACCCTTATCTATTCTGCTAACCAATTGGATAACTGGTTTAAACAGGCTTTCAGAAGCTAGATTCAGAAATTTTAAAACCAGGGCCGGAATTCTCCGACCCCCCCGCCGGGTGGGAGACTTGCCAGGGGTCGCGAGAATCCCGCGTCCTCCCAATTCACCCGCCCCCCAAAAAGCGGCCCGGTGTGAGACGCGCCGGCCGCCTCGGATAAATGCGGGATCCGGCGCGACTCAATGGGCGCCGGGGGTGCCCGAATTCTCCGGCACGCGATAGGCCGAAGTCCCGCCCACCTGTAGCCGGTCCCGCCGACGTAAATCAGAGTAGGTCCCTTACCGGCGGGACCTGACGGCGCGGGCGGGCTCCTGGGTTCCTGGGGGGGGGGTCGCGGGAGGATCTTGCCCCGGGAGGTGCCCCCACGGTGGCCTGGCCCGCGGTCGGGGCCCACCGATCCCTGGGCGGGCCTGTGCCGTGGGGGGCACTCTATTCCTTCCGCATCGGCCGTTGTGGTCCTCCGCGATGGCCGATGCGGAAGTGAATCCCTGTGCGCATGCGCGGGGATGACGGCAGCACGCGATGGCGCTCCCACGCATACGCTGACTCGCGCCGGCCGACGGAGGCCATTCGCCGCCAGTTGGCGTGGCGCCAGGCCCCTATCTCTCCGGCCGGCGGGGCGCTAACCACTCCGGGGCGGGGGGTCCCGGCGGGACGGAGTGGCGTGAACCACTCCGGGGCGGGGGGGGGCCCGGCGGGACGGAGTGGCGTGAACCACTCCGGGGCGGGGGGGGCCCGGCGGGGCGCCAGCCACTCCGAGCCGGGGGGTCCCGGCGGGACGGAGTGGCGTGAACCACTCCGGCGTCGGGCCGCCCCAAGGGTGCGGAATCCTCCGCACCTCAGGGACTAGGCCCGCCCCGGAGTGGTTCACGCCACTCTGTCCCGCCGGGACCCCCCACCCCGGAGTGGCTCACGCCACTCCGTCCCGCCGGGACCCCCCACCCCGGAGTGGTTCATGCCACTCCGTCCCGCCGGGACCCCCCACCCCGGAGTGGTTCATGCCACTCTGTCCCGCCGGGACCCCCCACCCCGGAGTGGTTCATGCCACTCTGTCCCGCCGGGACCCCCCCGCCCCGGAGTGGTTCACGCCACTCTGTCCCGCCGGGACCCCCCGCCCCGGAGTGGTTCATGCCACTCCGTCCCGCCGGGACCCCCCGCCCCGGAGTGGTTCATGCCACTCCGTCCCGCCGGGACCCCCCCGCCCCGGAGTGGTTCACGCCACTCCGTCCCGCCGGGACCCCCCCGCCCCGGAGTGGTTCACGCCACTCCGTCCCGCCGGGACCCCCCACCCCGGAGTGGTTCATGCCACTCTGTCCCGCCGGGACCCCCCCACCCCGGAGTGGTTCATGCCACTCCGTCCCGCCGGGACCCCCCCGCCCCGGAGTGGTTCACGCCACTCTGTCCCACCGGGACCCCCCCGCCCCGGAGCGGTTCACGCCACTCCGTCCCGCCGGGATCCCCCGCCCCGGAGCGGTTCACGCCACTCCGTCCCGCCGGGATCCCCCGCCCCGGAGTGGTTCACGCCACTCCGTCCCGCCGGGACCCCCCACCCCGGAGTGGTTCATGCCACTCTGTCCCGCCGGGACCCCCCACCCCGGAGTGGTTCATGCCACTCCGTCCCGCCGGGACCCCCCGCCCCAGAGTGGTTCACGCCACTCCGTCCCGCCGGGACCCCCCGCCCCGGAGCGGTTCACGCCACGCCGTCCCGCCGGGACCCCCCCGCCCCGCCAGGTACGGGAGAATCCCGCCCCAGATCTTTGTCAGTGCTGTTTTGTCTGCAAGAGAGTGTTGCATTGTGGTGCTTAAGTTGGAGTTTGGTAAGTGAGGGAGATTGAAAGGTTAATTTAATTTAAGGCTTAATGTGTACCTAAAGTCTAATCCTTGCTTTAACTTAGTCGTTCTGCCTCTTGAGCCAACTCAATCAGGACATGGCTGATTTTCCAACTCAATTCCACCCCAACCCCATCCCCAAATCCTGAATCTCTAAAAAAAATTTCAATCTCAGTTTTGAATCTATTCGAAGAAGGAGAAACCCCATGTCTGTGGGGTAGAGAATTCCAACAATTCGCAATCCTTTGAGTGAAGACATTTGTCCCATCGCAGTCCTAAATGATAGACTCCCTATCCTGAGGCTGTTTCCCCGTGTTCTAGATTCCCCAGTGCGAGGAGGCATTTCTTTCAGCCAGCGATCCTGTCAAGCCCCTTGAGAATTTTATATGTTTGAATTAGGATACCTCGCATTCTTCCAAACTCTCGTGGATAATGGTCTGGCCTTGTTCTTTCTTTCATACAGAGTGGTGCATGGTTAGGTGCAGTCAGGACTCTGCTCACATAGGATTACAGAACTGATGATCACTGGCTACTTTATTTCACTCATCTTGTCAGCACAAAGGGCATTCTTTGGGCTGTCTACGATGGTGTAAAATAAACAATATCAGACCCATTTTCCTTTCCAAGACATGTAACCGAGTAAGCACCCAGCCAGTCGTCACCTGGACGCTGATTACTGTTGTGTTTATTACACTATCAAAGATAATTATAGTCAGTGATTTTCAAGAGGGCAGTTTTTGTCAGTAAAAGAGCATTTCAAGGACATTTCAGCTCATTAATCTTGGAAGACAACAAGACGGTTGCTTCGCATCACAGGTTCAACCTCCAGGTACTCATCTCGTATTTCCAGAATCGCTGATGGAATGCTAATAGAACATAACTAAGATCACAATACGATGCTTCTAATATTTCTTGTTCCTCTTCAATGCCCTTTGATTGCGGCAGACACCAATTCGCACTGGAGTCAGAGGGAGAAAGGTTCAGTTGGAGGGGAGTGATGTTCCTTGCGGTGCAATCAGGTAATTACCTCACTCCGTGTGGAAAATCAAACTCTCCCCACCCTCTGTACCTTTGACACAGGTTGCTGCTTGGGCCTGACAGAGGCCTGACAACCCAATAGCAATAAAGAGTTCTGAACAGTATTCGTGTTTCTCAATTTACACTGGGCGGGATTCTCCGGTTGGTGACGGCAAAATCGAGTTTGCCGATTGGCTGGAGAATCCCCGTTTGCGCCGAAATCAGGTAGGCGCCACATTTACGATGCTCCACCCCCTCAAAAACGGCATACTTTCCTGAGGCCCTCCCCCGGTGCTCCATCCCCGATGGGCAGAGTTCCCAATGGCGTGGAACGCTTACCGTTTCCCGCCCCCCCCCCACCCCCCCGTGGACCCCATGTGACGGCTGCGGACTGAGTCCAGCGCTGCCGCAGTCGCGCGGGGGGGGGGGGGGGGCGTTCCGCTGGCAAGGGGGGGCCTTTGTCGGGGGCTGGGGGGACTGGTGGGCGGTGGTGCGGAAGTGGCGAGGCTGGTTATAGGAAGGCAGTGTTTGGCAGGCCGGGTCCCTGTGCGGCCTGCGCCATGTTGCATGGCCTGGCCGCTGGAGACCGTCACCGTGCGCATGCGTGGCCATGGACTCGGCAATTCTCCAGCTGCATCCACAGGTAAAATCAGGGGCTTTATGCTGCGCGGCTGCTAGTCCCCATCAGAAGGAGGATCGGTGCCGCTTTTGCGTCGTTTTTTCTGGCGTAAAACGTCAATGTTCCCACTCCGGTGTCAGGTAGGGGGTGTTTAGCACAGGGCTAAATAGCTGGCTTTGATAGCAGACCCCAGGCAGGCCAGCAGCACGGTTCAATTCCCATACCAGCCTCCCCGAACAGGCGCCGGAATGTAGTAACTAGGGGCTTTTCACAGTACCTTCATTTGAAGGCTACTTGTGACAATAAGCCATTTTCATTTCACTTTAGTCTTCTTTGTTTCCTCATGAGAATGACTCAAATTTAAAATTCCGATCATTTTTATCAAATTCCTCCAAGGCCTCGCCCCCCCCCCCCCCCCCCCCCCCCCCCCGCCCTCCCTACCACAGTAATCTCCTCCAATCCCACAGCCCTCCATGATCTCTGTGATCCTCAAATTCTTTCCCCTTGTCCATTTCTGATTATTATAACTCCTCCATCGGCAACCAGGCCTATCACCTGCCAGCAGGTCCGAGAATCTGGACACTCCTCCTGGAACCTCTCCGCCTCCCTTTCTTCATTTAAAACATTCCCTCAAACCCACCTCTTTGACGGAGCATTTGGTCACCTGTCTAAATATCTCCTCGTCTGCCTCGACATCCAACGTTTGCCCGACAACACTCCTACTACAAGCCTTCGGACATTTCACCACACATATAGGCGCTATATAAATGCAAGTTGTTGTTGCTCTGGTAACTTTAAAGAAAAGTCCACAGGCAGTGAAGAGAGGAAGAATAATATAAAAAGGGAGACAAGAAACAAAAAAGGGAGATGAGGATAACAGAGAAGAATGATAGATTCAAGATGTCCGACCGCTCCCTGAAGCTCGCAGCAAGCTGTAGTTTGGTGATGTTAGTCGAGTTTAGATTTTCATTGTGACTCTGTGCTTCAGAACTGAGAGTCCAACAGCTGGGTGTTGACAGCTGCTGTCCATGTACGGGCAGCAGGTGGTGGCACAGTGGCATTGTCGCTAGACTAGTAGTACAGAGACTCAGGATAATGTTCTGGGGAGCTGGGTTCCAATCCCACCAGGGCAGGTGATGGAATTTAACCTCAATAAAATATCTGGAATTAAAAAGTCTTATGATAACCATGAAACCATTGTCGATTGTCGTCAAAACCCATCTGGTTCACTAATGTCCGTGAGGGAAGGAAATCTGCCGTCCTTACCTGGTCTGGCCTACATGTAACTCCAGACCCACAGCAATGTGGTTGACTCTTAGCTGCCCCTCAAGGGTAATTAGGGATGGGCAATAAATGCTGGCACAGCCGCGACGCCCACGTCTCATGAATTTTAAAAAAGATGCAATTTTTAAAAAAAAGAACTAATATTTTGAGAAATCGGACAATATTTCATTAGCCTTCTGAATTTTCACCTTGTCTCATGTTGTCTTTACCTTGTTATTTAAAATGTGTCATTTGCAGCCAAGTCTCAGTTTCCGTGGTACAACAACGTCATGGTTAAGTTACTGAACATTTTATTAACCATATACGGGATGTGGGCGTCGCTCGTTAGGCCAGCATTTATTGTCCATCCCCAATTGCCCTTCAGAAGGTGGGGGTGAGCTGCCTTCTGGAATCGCTGCAGTCCCTGAGGTGTAGGTACACCTACTCTGCTGTTAGGGAGGAAATTCCAGGATTTTGCCCCAGCGACAGTGAAGGAACGGCCGATTTATTTCCAAGTCGGGTTGGTGAGTGACTTGGACGGGAACCTCCAGGTGGTGGGGTTCCCAGGTATCTGCTGCTCCTGTCCTTCGAGGTGGTAAAGGTTGCAGGTTTGGAAGGTGCTGTCGAACGGCACTTGGCGGGTTCCTGCAGTGCACCTTGTAGATGGTACACACGGCTACCACAGTGCGTCGGTGGTGGATGGCGTGAATGTTGATGGCGGTAGGTTGGGTGCCAAACAAAAGGGATACTTTGTCCTGGATGGTGTTGAGCTTCTTGAGTGTTGTTGGAGCTGCACTCACCCAGGCAAGTGGAGAGTATTCCATCACACTGCTGACTTGTACCTTGTAGATGATGGACAGACTTTGGGGAGTCAGGAGGTGAGTTCCCCACTGCAGGATTCTCAGCCTCTGACCTGCTGTTGTAGCCACACTATTAATACGGCTGGTCCAGTTCAGCTTCTGAGCGAGTAATCTAGGGGCTTGGAATAACGATCTTGGTTCAATCGCACCAGGACAGCCCAGGAACTTCAATTCAATTAATTAAATAAAGTTCTGGAATAAAAAGCTAATCTCAGTAATGGTGACCATGATTGTAAAAACTAAGTTGGTGCACTTGACGTTCTCTTGAGAAGGGATTATGCTGTTCTTACCCTGTCTGGCCTATGTGTTTCTCCAAATCTACACAATAGGCAGAATTTAATAATAATTATAACAATATAATAATCGCTTATTGTCACAAGTCGGCTTCAATGAAGTTACTGTGAAAAGCCCCTCGTCGCCACATTCCGGCACCTGTTCGGGGAGGCTGGTACGGGAATTGAACCCGTGCTGCTGGCCTTGTTCTGCATTACAAGCCAGCTGTTTAGCCCACTGTGCTAAACCAGCCCCTGAATGCCGTCGCCATGGCGATTCTTCCCTCCTCCACCTCGAGTGGCCGGGCACCCCATTGCTGCCCTTCTGCTCTGCTGTCAATTGAGGCTCTGGTGGACAATTAACCTCCACTTAAGGACCACACCTTGCTGCTGGGGGTATGAACCCGGTGATGAGTAGGGAGGGGGATGGGGGGGGCTGGACTTGCTTGGGGTGGGGGGTTGGGCGATGCTTGGGGTAGGGGTGGAGGGAGGGGTGCTTGAATGTCCTGGCATTGAATGTGAAGGACATTCAATCAGGAGCTGAGCCCCTCCCACCCCCAGTACTTGTGACACTAATAAAGACTATTATTATATTATATTATCATATATATAACGCCGGCCCCTCCACGTTATCATTATAAAAGTTGCCCATTGTAAAATGAACCAATAGGAAGTACCCCAGATAAAGGTAACTACATAAATATCCATCAAACTGAGGAAGCACCAACTCCACTTAAACTAAACACATCATTTAAACTATCGTATTACTATTGGTTGAGACATTCTAGCTAGAACTTTTTCAGCTGCTGTTTCGGACATCCAGGGTGCCAAAATGCAGAAGTTATGGCAACAGATTGGGATAACATCATGGATAGTTCCACCCTGTTTCAAATCTAGCCTTTCAAAATCATTTATATGATGTGTGACAGTTGATTTGAGCCTTAAATTGCCACTTTGCTGCATTCAGAGCATTGCTTAATTTTTTATTCACAAGCAGGAGACTGAAGATCAGATTTGGCCTCAGTATCCAAGTGGGCTGTTTTTTGGACCAACGTTAAGGATGGACACTGGGGACGGGGGCATGCCCAGGTCGTCAACTCTGATTGGAGGCATTCCAAGAGGTTTCATCACATGACCTCCAACAGCACTCCCCCCCCCCCCCCCCCCCCCAACAACATGACTATTCTCTGGGCAGGCTGCTTTCTCCAGGCTATTTGGTTTCCTCCGGGTGCTCCTGTTTCCTCCCACGCTACAATTGCGCTTAGTGTCCAAAAGGTTAGGTGGGGTTCCTGGGTGGAAGCCTGGGCTTAAGTAGGGTGCTCTTTCCAAGGGCCGGTACAGACTTGATGGGCTGAATGGCCTCCTTCTGTACTATAAATTCTATGATTCTAAAATTGGAACATGAACTAACCCCTTGGGCTGGATTACTGAGCAACCCACTGAGTCCCGCTATTGTCAACGGAGTTTCCTGTTGAATGCACCCCTCACCGCCGGGGTACCCGCAGATGGGGGGCTGTCCGCGGGACGGGGAAGATCCCACCGCTGTGAAGGGCCAGTAAATCCCACCCCTGATTGGATGATTCTTCATTGTCAAAAAGTCTCCTTTTCCATCTCCAACATTTGTATAACCGATTTTAAAAAATGTTTAGAACACTGTAGAAGCATCCCAAAATGTTTCACAAAATTAAACACTGAGACACACTGGACATTGTTACGCCCGGTTCCCAGGTGAGGTTCCCTAAATTGGTTAAACCAGACAAAATCCCTCAGTTTGTTACGGTCATGATCCCATGGGGGCAACGGGGAAGCCTTTATCGACCTACCCATGGGGCTCATAGTTAGGAGGTGGAGGCCACCCAGTTGGGCTCACTAGAATCAAGGATAAAAAACAGCCCGAGCAGGGCCGGGGTGTCGGTTGTCCCAATGGGGAACTGTGACTGTGGATAGTTACTGCCGTGGGCAGGTTATTGTGAAAAGCAAATAAATATTTTCCTTCTGACCACTGGTCATTAAAGTTACCTTCCGTCCCCTCAGTGGGAACTATGTCGATAAAATCCCACAATTGGTTAAAAACCCGGATGAGCACACCAATTGGCTAACATCCGGCCCCCCTGTTTCCTTCTAGCTGTGGCCGTCGCTTATTTGGCTGACTTCAACCATCAGAGAGAGGTAAAGATATACCTGGGCAAAGCTTTCTCAGGAGTGCTGCCGGCTGGCGTTGTGCCTCTGTGTCACGCGCACACGCACACGAGCACGCGCACAGGAGCACGCACACAGGAGCACGCGCACACCAGTCTTAGTATACTCCTGAAAGGTGGAATCCACAAATCCATCTGCACATTACACAGAGGATATCTTAATGAGATGATGTCCCACTGTCTCCACCGGTGATGGCACTTCATTTCTGTATCTTTTACTATGATGGACTGGGAAACATTACTGCAGGGAAGGACAGCAGACAGGCAATGGCAGCATTCAAGGAACGTATAGGTGAACTCCAAAAGTTATTCATTCCTATTTGGCGCAAGAGTAGAAAGGGAATTGTGTCCAAACCCTGGTTTACAAAGGAAATTAGAGATAGTATTAGATTCAAAGGTAAGGCAGACAAATTAGCAAGAAAAAGCAATAGAACGGAGGATTGGGAACAGTTTAAAATTTAGCAAAGGTGGAGCAAGGGATTGATTAAGGGGAAAATACAATTTGAAAGTAAACCGGTGGGGAACATAAAAACTGACTGTAAAAGTTTCTATAGGTATGTAAAGAGAAAAAGATTGATAAAACTAATGTCGTCCCCTTACCGTCAGAAACGGTGGAATTCATAACAGGGAACAAAGAAATGGCTGAGGAACTAAATTCATACTTTGTTTCTGTCTTCACAAAGGAAAACATGAATAATGTACCGGAAGTTCTGAGAAACACGTGTTTTAGTGAGGGGCTGAAGGAAATTAGTATTAGTAAAGAAATGGTTTTGGGGAAATTATTGGGATTGAAGTTTAATCCGGACAAATGTAAGGTAATGCATATGGAGTTTAATCCGGACAAATGTGAGGTAATACATTTTGGAAGGTCTAATGCAGGTAGGGAATATACAGTGAATGGCAGAACCCTCAAGAGTATTGAAAGTCAAAGAGGTCTAGGAGTACAGGTCCACAGGTCACTGAAAGGGGCAACACAGGTGGAGAAGGTAGTCAAGAAGGCATACGGCATGCTTGCCTTCATTGGCCGGAGCATTGAGTATAAGAATTGGCAAGTTATGTTGCAGCTGTATAGAGCCTTAGTTAGGCCACACTTGGAGTATAATGTTCAATTCTGGTCGCCACACTACCAGAAGGATGTGGAGGCTTTAGCGAGGGTGCAGAAGAGATTTACCAGGATGCTGCCTGGAATGGAGGGCATTAGCTATGAGGAGAGGTTGACTAAGCTCGGTTTGTTCTCACTGGAACGACAGAGGTTGAGAGGCGACCTGATAGAGGTCTACAAAATTATGAGGGGCATAGACAGAGTGGATAGTCAGAGATTTTTTTCCCAGGGTAGAAGGGTCAATTACTAGGGTGCATAGGTTTCAGGTGTGAGGGGCAAGGTTTAGAGTAGATGTACGAGGCAAGTCTTTTTACACAGAGGGTAGTGGGTGCCTGGAACTCGTTGCCGGAGGAGGTGGTGGAAGCAGGGACGATAGTGACGTTTAAGGGGCATCTTGACAAATACATGATTAGGATGGGAATAGAGGGATACGGACCCTGGAAGTGTAGAAGATTTTAGTTTAGACGGGCAGCATGGTTGGCGCAGGCTTGGAGGGCCGAAAGGCCTGTTCCTGTGCTGTACATTTCTTTGTTCTTTGAAGGCAGACAAATCTCCAGGGCTTGATAGTGGCCCTAGAAATAGTAGATCCATTGGTGGTCATTTTCCCAAATTCTTTGCATCTGGAATGGTTCCTACTGATTAGAGGATGGTGAATGTAACCTTGCTATTCAAAAAGGGAGGTAGAGAGAAAACAGGGAACTGTAGACCAATTAGCCTGGTGGTAGGGAAGTAGCTAGAGTCCATTGTCAAGTATTTCATAGTACGGCATTTCAAAAGCAGTCTTGTAATCAGACAAAGTCAGCATGGATTTATGAAAGGAAAATCATGCTTGACAAAACTACTAGAATTCTTCGAAGATGCAACTTGTAGGGTTGACCAGAGAGAAGGATGTGGTTTATTTAGATTTTCAGAAGGTTTTCAACAAGGTCTCACATAGCAGATTACTGTGTAAAGTTAAAGTGTATGGGATTGCGGGTAGTGTCTTGAGGTGAATAGAAAGTTGGTTAGCAGACAGGAAGCAAAATGTTGGAATAAATGGATCTTTTTCCAATTGGCAGGCAGTGACAAGTGGGGTACCGCAGGGATCTGTTCATATTGTATATTAAAGATTTGGACGAGAGAACTGATGTACTATTTCCAAATTTGCAGATGCTACAAGGTTGGGTGGGAGGGTGAGCTGTGAGGAGGATGCAGAGATGTTTCAGCGGGATTTGGGCAGGCTGAGTGAGTGGGCACACGCATGGCAGATGCAGTATAATGTGGATAAATGTGAGGTTATCTCCCCTTCGGTAGCAAAAATAGGAAGGCAGATTATTATCTGAATAAGTGTAAATTGAGAGAGGTGGATACTCAGCGAGACCTTGGTGTCCTCGTGCATCAGTCGCTGAAAGTAAATGCGCATTTTCAACAGGCAGTAAAGAAGGCAAATAGTATGTTGGCCTTTACAGCGAGAGGAGTTGAGTACAGGAATAGAGATGTTTTACTGCAATTGTATAGGGCATTGGTGAGGCCACACCTGGAGTATTGTGGGCAGTTTTGGTGTCCTTATCTGAGGAAGGATGTTCTTGCTCTCGAGGGAGCACAGCGAAGGTTTACCAGATTGATTCCTGGGATGGCGGGACTGTCATATGAGGAGAGACTAAGTTGGTTAGGATTATATTAATTGGAGTTTAGAAGAGTGAGAGGGGATCTCATAGAAACTTCCAAAATTCTAACAGGATTAGACAGGTTAGATTCAGAAAGAATGTTCTGGTGGGGAGTCCAGAATTAGGGGTCATAGTTTGAGGTTAAGGGGTAAACCTTTTAGGACTGAGGTGAGGAGAAATTTCTTCACCCAGAAAGTGGTGAATCTGTGGAATTCGCTACCACAGAAAGTAGTTGCAGCAAAAATGTTGTGTAATATCAAGAAAGAATTAGATATAGTTCTTGGGGCTAAAGGGGGCAAGGGATATGGGGGGAAGGTGAGATCAGGGTATTGAACTTGATGATCAGCCATGATCATAATGAATGGAGCAGGCTCGAAGGGCCGAATAGCCTCCTCCTGCTTCTATTTTCTATGTTTAGAAGGATCTTTGACTGGAAACAGGGGGTTTCTATTGTCTCTCTCAAGTGTGTCACCCACCAGCAATTCCGCCAGTGACTAACCTTACTGACCTGACATCCTCAACCATCTTTGGCTTGACTGCCCAGTTATAAAAGTTCACTTTTCAAAAGTCACTATTGCCGGAAACAATTCAGTGTTTTTCCTTCATTATCATGACAACATGTCGATCCCGGCTCTGGGTCACTGTCCGTGTGGAGTGTGGTAATACCAGGTATTGCAGTACCTGAGAGGTGGATGCCCATTGGCTAGACCTAGGAGTCTACCATTGGCCAACGTGCATAGCTCCGCCCTGAGAGGCGGGGTATAAGAACCCATGCCGTCCCAACAGCCTTCACTTTCTGTATCAAAGCTGCTGGGTACAGTTCTAGCTGATTAAAGCCGATTAGTACGACTCTCCTTGTGTCACGAGTAATTGATTGTGCATCAATTTAATCAGCTATTACTTCTGAAAGGATGGACCTCCGCATCAAGCCGGAGTGCCTTCAGCTCAGTCCCCACGCAGACAACTCCGCTGGTATTTTTAAGCACTGGCTGGCGTGTTTTAAGAGCTTCATCGACACAGCCGCCGACACCCCCACGGAAAGGCAGAAGATGCACCTTCTACGCTCCCGAGTCAGCCCTGCAATCTGCCCTCTGATCGAGGAGGCGGAGAATTATGCTGCAGCTATCAGGCTGCTAGAAGGACATTACATCCGTCCTCTGAACCAGGTCTACGCCCGTCACCTGTTGGCAACTAGAAGGCAGAGCCCTGAAGAAACACTGGAGGACTTCTATCGAGCTCTACTAGTGCTGGGCCGGAACTGCGGCTGCCCACCAGTCACGGGGAATGAACACACGGAACTTTTAATTCGGGACGCTTTCGTGGCAGGTATGTCTTCTCCCGATATCCACAGAAGGCTCCATGAAATAGACACACTGGGCCTCACTGAGGCACGGGCCCTGGCAGGGTCTATGGATGTTGCGTACAAAAAAGCACTGGCTTTTGCACCCGGGCGCACGGCACCCCCCTGGGCTGTGCGGCACCCCGTCGCGGCAGCCCCCCAGACTTTCCCGCTAACCCCGCAGGCCTGCACCGCTAGATGGCCCGTTTTCACCGCCGGCCAACGCTGCTTCTTCTGTGGCCAAGCGAATCATCCACGCGCGCTGCCCGGCCCGCACCGTCATCTGCAAAGGGTGCGGCAAGAAAGGCCACTATGACGCGGTCTGCCAGGCCCGCGCCGTGGCAGCGGTCGCCAGCGACTATCATCAGCCTTTGTTCCAGGTCCCGGCCGTCCAAGGCCCACCGCCGCCCTCCTACCCCCAGGCAACGTGCGACCCACGGGCACGGCCATTTTGCCCCCCCCGGCCACCACGCTGGATGGGTGGGCGCCGCCATTTTGTTCCTCGCCGACGCCATCTTCTGCATCCCCGGACTCCATGTGCGTCCCGTGGCTGACGCCATCTTGGATGGGGCCTCAAGCCCCCAGCACTGCCGACTCCACGCTGCCTGACCAGAACTCCCCCTTGCTGCAGCTGGCCTCCATGACCCTGGACCAGAGTCGGCCCTGGACGCTAGCGAAAGCCACCGCAACGATCGCTATCAACGGCCACGTGACGTCGTGCCTGATCGACTCCGGGAGCACGGAAAGCTTCGTCCACCCCGACACGGTAAGGCGCTGTTCTCTTGTCACCCATCCCGTAAACCAACGGATCTCCCTGGCCTCCGGGTCACACGCAGTGCAGATAAAGGGGTTCTGCCTAGCGACCCTCACTGTCCAAGGCAGGGAATTCCGCAATTTCCGCCTGTACGTTCTGCCGCACCTCTGCGCAGCCACCCTCCTTGGGCTGGATTTCCAGTGCCACCTACAAAGCCTGACCTTTAAATTTGGCGGCCCTATACCCCCCCTTACTGTCTGCGGCCTCGCGACCCTTAAGGTCGACCCGCCTTCCCTGTTTGCGAACCTCACCCCGGATTGCAAACCCGTCGCCACCAGGAGCAGACGGTACAGCACCCAGGACCGGACCTTCATCATGTCCGAGGTCCAAAGGCTGCTGAGGGAAGGGGTCATCGAAGTGAGCAACAGCCCCTGGAGGGCTCAAGTAGTGGTGGTAAAGACCGGTGAGAAACATAGGATGGTCATCGACTACCGTCAGACCATCAACCGGTTTACGCAGCTGGACGCGTCCCCTCGTCCCCTTATAGCCGACCTGGTAAACAGGATTGCGCAATACAAGGTCTTCTCCACGGTGGATCTCAAGTCTGCCTACCACCAACTACCCCTCCGTCATGGTGACCGCCAGTACACTGCCTTCGAAGCAGATGGACGGCTCTATCACTTTTTAAGGGTTCCCTTCGGTGTCACGAACAGGGTCTCGGTCTTCCAGCGTGAGATGGACCGAATGGTTGACCGGTACGGCTTACGCGCAACGTTCCCGTATCTTGATAACGTCACCATCTGCAGCCATGACCAATCTCCGAAAATTTCTCCAAACCGCGAACCTCCTTAATCTGACCTACAATAAGGAGAAATGCGTGTTTAGCACCGACCATCTAGCCATCCTAGGCTACGTAGTGCAAAATGGAGTCATAGGCCCCGACCCTGAACGCATGCGCCCCCTCATGGAGTTCCCCCTCCCTCACTGCCCCAAGGCCCTAAAGCGCTGCCTCGGCTTCTTTAGCTACTATGCACAGTGGGTCCCTAATTACGCCGACAAGGCTCGACCCCTGATCCAGTCCACAACCTTCCCCATGTCGACGGAGGCCCGCCAGGCCTTCTGCCGCATCAAAGCGGACATCGCAAAAGCCACGATGCGCGCCATCGACGAGTCCCTCCCCTTCCAGGTCGAGAGCGATGCGTCCGACGTAGCTATGGCGGCCACCCTCAACCAAGCGGGCAGGCCCGTGGCTTTCTTCTCCCGCACTCTCCATGCTTCCGAAATTCGCCACTCCTCGGTCGAAAAGGTGGCCCAGGCCATAGTAGAAGCTATGCGACACTGGCGGCATTACCTGGCCGGCAGGAGATTCACTCTCCTCACGGACCAATGGTCGGTGGCCTTCATGTTCGATAATGCACAGCGGGGCAAGATTAAGAACGACAAGATCTTGCGGTGGAGGATAGAACTCTCCACCTACAATTACGAGATCTTGTACCGTCCCGGGAAGCTGAACGAGCCTCCTGATGCCCTGTCCCGCGGCACTTGCGCCACCGCACAAGTGGACCGCCTCCGAGCCCTCCACGAGGACCTCTGCCACCCGGGGGTCACTCGTTTCTTCCATTTCGTTAAGACCCGCAACCTGCCCTACTCCATCGAGGAGGTCAGGACAGCCACCAGGAACTGCCAAATCTGCGCGGAGTGCAAACCGCACTTCTACCGACCAGAGAGGGCGCATCTGATAAAGGCTTCCCGTCCCTTTGAACGCCTCAGCATGGACTTCAAGGGCCCCCTCCCCTCCACCGACCGCAACACGTACTTCCTGAACGTGATTGACGAGTACTCCCGGTTCCCATTCGCCATCCCCTGCCCGGACATGACCGCAACCACCGTCATCAAGGCCCTCCAGGGTATCTTTACGCTGTTCGGTTTCCCCGCCTACATACACAGTGATAGGGGGTCCTCCTTTATGAGCGATGAACTGCATCAATTCCTGCTCAGCAAAGGCATCGCCTCCAGCAGGACGACCAGTTACAACCCCCGGGGAAACTGACAGGTAGAAAGGGAGAACGGAACGGTCTGGAAGACCGTCCTGCTGGCCCTTTGGTCCAGGAATCTCCCAGTCTCCCACTGGCAAGACGTCCTCCCAGTGGCCCTTCACTCGATTCGGTCACTGCTATGTACTACCACAAACCAGACACCTCACGAACGTCTCCTTGTCTTCCCCAGGAAGTCCTCCTCCGGGACCTCGCTCCCAACCTGGCTAGCGACACCCGGACCCGTCCTGATGTGAAAACATGTGAAGGCGCACAAGTCGGACCCGTTGGTCGAGAGGGTCCACCTGCTGCATGCCAACCCCCGGTACGCCTGCGTGGCGTTCCCCGACGGCCGCCAAGACACGGTCTCCCTTCGGGACCTGGCGCCCGCCGGAGCCCAACGCGCACCCGCACCATTGCCCCCACCCCCACCCTCCCCGCAGTACCTGGCTGGAGGGTCAGTACTGCCGCCGCCCCTACCCGGCGCCAAATGAGCACCGACGCCCCCTACAGGCGTGCCTCCCCCTGCCCACTTTTCACCCCAACAGCACCGCCTAAGGGTGACGAAGCTGCCAGGGAGGAAGACACCACGTTCCCGGAGCCACAACCGCCGGGGCCCCAATCAGGATCACCGCCGAAGCCCAGACGCTCCAGAAGGACGACCAGGCCACCCGACCGTCTGATTGCTGCACCATAAAACAATAAAAACTTTCTCTGTTACCCTCGACATCACGGTACCTGCAATACCTGGTCCTACCATGCAAAAGGCGACAGTAACACTGGCCATCAACCCGCTGGGTTCTTTTTTAACAGGGGGTGAATGTGGTAATACCAGGTATTGCAGTACCTAAGGTGGATGCCCATTGGTTAGACCTAGGAGTCTACCATTGGCCAACATAAGTAGCTCCGCCCTGAGAGGCGGGGTATAAGAACCCATGCCGTCCCAGCAGCCTTCACTTTCTGTATCGAACCTGCTGGGTACAGTTCTAGCTGATTAAAGCCGATTAGTATGACTCTCCTTGTCTCACGAGTAATTGATTGTGCATCATGGAGTTTGCATATTCTCCCCGTGTCTGCGTGGGTTTCGCCCCCACAACCCAAAGATGTGCAGGGTAGGTGGATTGGCCTCGCTAAATTACCCCATAATTGGAAAAAATTAATTGGGTACTCTAAATTTATAATAAAAAAATTAAGACATGTTATTATAGCGTATGGTAGCACAGTGGTTAGCACTGTTGCTTCACATCGCCAGGGTCCCAAGTTCGATTCCTGGATTGGGTCACCCTCTATGCGGAATCTGTAGACTCTCCCCGTGTCTTTTTCTTTAGAAAATATTTTATTGAAGCATTTGTAATTTTCACAATTTAACATATTGACATTTCTAAAACAACCGCGCGGGCCGACGCACAAAAAATCCCCTCGAAGAACAACAAACAACAATGTTGCTCACTTCTCCCGTCCTGTCCTCAATTACCTGTATAATAAGTTCCGTGTCCTTGTCTAACATCACCATGCCTCCTGTTTTTCTTTTTCCCCCCCCCCACCCGCCCTTTCTCCCTTACTGCTGACGTTCAATTTTTGTTAAAGAAATCGATGACTGGCTGCCAACTCGGGGCCAATCCCTGTGTTTATCCTCTCCGAGCGAACTTGATTTTCTCCAGACTGAGAAACCCTACCATATCGCTGACCCACACTCCTGATTTCGGGGGCTCCGAGTCCCTCCGTCTCAGCAAGATCCGTCTCCGGGCCACCAGGGAGGAGAAGGCCAAGATATCGGTCTCCCTCCCCTCCTTTGCCGCCGGATCCTCCGACACCCCAAATATTGCTAATTCTGGACTCGGAGTTACCCTGCCTTCCAGGACTTCCGACATAACATCCGCAAATCCCTGCCAGAATCCCCTCAATTTCGGACATGCCCAAAACATATGAACATGGTTGGCCGGGCTACCCCCACACCGCCCACATCTGTCCTCCTCCTCCTCGAAGAACCTACTCATCCGAGCTTCCGCCATGTGGGCCCTGTGGACTACCTTGAACTGAATCAAACTGGGTCTAGCACAGGACGAGGATGCATTTACCCTTTTCAAGGCTTTTTTCCCCACAGTTCAGTTTCCAGCTCCCCTCCCAACTCCTCTTCCCACTTCCTCTTCACCTCTCTGATAGGGGCCCCTTCCCACTCTATCAATTCCCTGTATATCTCCGAACCCCTCCCACCTCCAATCCCTGTTCTTGACAGCGCTTTATCATCTAGTCCCGTGAGGGGGAGGCGAGGAAAGCTTGGAACCTGCCTCTGTACAAAGTCCCGCACTTGAAGATACCGAAACCCATTCCCACCCAGCAAATCAAACTCCGGACTCTCTCCATGTCTGCGTGGGTTTCCTCTGGATGCTCCGATTACCTCCCACAAGTTCCAAAAGACATGCTGTTAGGTGAATTAGACATTCTGAATTCTCCCTCCGTGTACCCGAACAGGCGCCGGAGCGTGGCGACTACGGGCTTTTCACGGTAACTTCATCGCAGCGTTAATGTACGCCTACTTGTGACGATTGGCACGGCTGCCAATGATGGAGCAAAGTAAACTGAAGGAGATGGATTTGCCTCTGCATATTCAGGGCTGAAGAAGGATTCTGAGTAGTTAAAATTATTCTTGTTTTCCTGATGAGAATAAGCCAATGAATGGGACCAGTTATGCAAGGGACAATTAAGGAATTCTAATCCAGCTGTGCCAACCATTTATACACGGAACAATCTCCTCACAGTGACAACAACAAAAGGCTATTGTACCGACGCTGTGACGTTGGAGGCACTACGCTTTGTTGCACTGCCTTGCAGTCTATGATAATGATTTCATCATTGCAAGAACATTCCACATATCCCGCACATTAAGCTTTGCGTATCTGATGTGAATCACAACCGGACTCGCTATAGCTCAACCCCGTCTCTCTATAACTCACACTCCCCCCCCCCCCCCCCCACCACCGTGTCCCCCACCCCCGTCTCTCTATAACTCCCACTCCCCCGTCTCTCTATAACTCCCACTCCCACGTCTCACTATAACTCCCACTCCCCCGTCTCTCTATAACTCCCACTCCCGCGTCTCTCTATAACTCCCACTCCCCCGTCTCTCTATAACTCCCACTCCCCGTCTCTCTATAACTCCCACTCCCCGTCTCTCTATAACTCCCACTCCCCCATCTCTCTATAACTCCCACTCCCCGTCTCTCTATAACTCCCACTCCCCGTCTCTCTATAACTCCCACTCCCCGTCTCTCTATAACGCCCACTCCCCCATCTCTCTATAACTCCCACTCCCCCATCTCTCTGTAACTCCCACTCCCCCGTCTCTCTATAACTCCCACTCCCCCGTCTCTCTGTAACTCCCACTCCCCCGTCTCTCTATAACTCCCACTCCCCCATCTCTCTATAACTCCCACTCCCCGTCTCTCTATAACTCCCACTCCCCGTCTCTCTATAACTCCCACTCCCCCGTCTCTCTATAACTCCCACTCCCCCGTCTCTCTATAATTCCCACTCCCCCGTCTCTCTATAGCTCCCACTCCCCCGTCTCTCTATAACTCCCACTCCCCGTCTCTCTATAACTCCCACTCCCCATCTCTCTATAACTCCCACTCCCCGTCTCTCTATAACTCCCACTCCCCCGTCTCTCTATAACTCCCACTCCCCCGTCTCTCTATAACTCCCACTCCCCCGTCTCTCTATAGCTCCCACTCCCCCGTCTCTCTATAACTCCCACTCCCCCGTCTCTCTATAACTCCCACTCCCCCGTCTCTCTATAACTCCCACTCCCCCGTCTCTCTATAACTCCCACTCCCCCGTCTCTCTATAATTCCCACTCCCCCGTCTCTCTATAGCTCCCACTCCCCCGTCTCTCTATAACTCCCACTCCCCGTCTCTCTATAACTCCCACTCCCCATCTCTCTATAACTCCCACTCCCCGTCTCTCTATAACTCCCACTCCCCGTCTCTCGATAACTCCCACTCCCCGTCTCTCTATAACTCCCACTCCCCCGTCTCTCTATAACTCCCACTCCCCCGTCTCTCTATAACTCCCACTCCCCCGTCTCTCTATAACTCCCACTCCCCCGTCTCTCTATAACTCCCACTCCCCCGTCTCTCTATAACTCCCACTCCCCCGTCTCTCTATAACTCCCACTCCCCGTCTCTCTAGAACTCCCACTCCCCCGTCTCTCTATAAATCAGACTCCCCCCAAACCCCCGTTTCTCTATAACTCCCCTCCCCCAAAGAACAAAACAAAGAACAAAGAAAAGTACAGCACAGGAACAGGCCCTTCGGCCCTCCAAGCCCATGCCGACCATGCTGCCCGACTAAACTACAATCTTCTACACTTCCTGGGTCCTTATCCCTCTATTCCCATCCTATTCATGTATTTGTCAAGATGCCCCTGAAATGTCACTATCGTCCCTGCTTCCACCACCTCCTCCGGCAGCGAGTTCCAGGCACCCACTACCCTCTGTGTAAAAAACTTGCCTCTTACATCTACTCTAAACCTTGCCCCTCGCACCTTAAACCTATGCCCCCGAGTAATTGACCCCTCTACCCTGGGGAAAAGCCTCTGACTATCCACTCTGTCTATGCCCCTCATAATTTTGTAGACCTCTTTCAGGTCGCCCCTCAACCTCCGTCATTCCAATGAGAACAAACCGAGTTTATTCAACCTCTCCTCGTAGCTAATGCCCTCCACACCAGGCAACATCCTGGTAAATCTCTTCTGCACCCTCTCTAAAGCCTCCACATCCTTCTGGTAGTGTGGCGACCAGAATTGAACACTATAGTCCAAGTATGGCCGAACTAAGGTTCTATACAGCTGCAACATGACTTGCCAATTCTTATACTCAATGCCCCGGCCAATGAAGGCAAGCATGCTGTATGCCTTCTTGACTACCTTCTCCACCTGTATTGCCCCTTTCAGTGACCTGTGGACCTGTACACCTAGATCTCTCTGACTGTCAATACTCTTGAGGGTTCTGCCATTCACTGTATATTCCCTACCTGCATTAGACCTTCCAAAATGCACTACCTCACATTTGTCCGGATTAAACTCCATCTGCCATCTCTCCGCCCAAGTCTCCAAACAATCTAAATCCTGCTGTATCCTCCCTCCCCGGTCTCCCTATAACTGACCCCCGTCTCTGTAATACTCACACCCATCTCGCTATAACCACCCCCCCTAGTCGCCACATTCCCGTGCCTGTTCGGGGAGGCTGGTACGGGAATTGAACCATGCTGCTGGCCTGCTTGAAAAGCCAGCGATTTAGCCCAGTGTGCTAAACCAGCCCCTGACCTACTCCTGCTGCTATTTCTAAAGTTCTTCTTCTATGTTCTTAACTTCCTCTTGGATTCCTTTACCTTCTCGTCAGTGAGAATGCTCATTTGGACACTGCCCTCTGATAATTCTCCTGCAGCGAGCGGTCAGCCACCCTCCGGGTTTCTCACCACGGTTTCATGCTGCAATGACTGCCATGTGGCAGCACTCTGTCTGCTTCACTGATCTGGAGAGCGGACTTTAATGGGTTCTCATTCCAGTGTTGTGAGAGGGAGCGCTGTGATCGCTGCGGGTTCAATCCAGTAGCCAGGCAAATTCATCGTGGAAATAGGATTAGTGGAAGGTGTACCGAGCAGGATGAGTCACAGCAAATATTTAGACTGCCGAGGACCCCAGGGTCCATCCCACACCCGAGTACAGAAAGGTGGCGGAGATATTGCACTTCTCAAAGATCCGGAGACCCCTATCCTGCTAAAGGGTGGAGGGTGATGAGAAAAGGAAAACAGGAGAAGGTGGGGGGGGGGAACGGAGCAGGATTTGGAGAGGAACTATTTCCTCTGGTGGGGGAAGCCCAGAACAACCTTAAAGTGAGAGTCGGGTTAATCAGGGGTGGGGCAGGAAATTCAGGTCCCACGGGTTTCCCGGCGGTCAGGGGTGCTGTCAATGAGATATCTCGCCGCCTCCGCCACCGAAAAACACTCGGCAGGGTTGGTGGAAATCCTGAACTCTTCTCCCAAAAAGCTGCGGTCTGGGGCTCAACTGAAAAGGACAATTTTCTTTCAGCAAAAGGTCTTAGGGATAGGGGGTGAAGGCAGGTAAATACCGTTGATACAGCTAGGATCTAACTGAATGGTGAAAGAAGCCTGACGGGCTGAATGGCCTCCTCCTGCTCCTACAGGAGTTTCAAGTCGGGGTTGGGAACTCAAGGTCCAGATCGAATGGCCTCGCACTGCGGCGCAGCACGGCCAGGAGAAGCCGGGAGACCCCGCACCCGGGACCTAACGAGATGTTGCGAGATGTTGCGATGTAAATCCTGCCTATTATGGGCGGGGGCACTTTTTGGCAAATCTGCCTATGAGAGCGAGGCAGGTAGTCTCACTCTGATATGCAGTCTGCTGAGGTACACAAAGCATTGGGATCTTTTGCCTTTGCCTGGGAGACCTCAAAGAACAAGGAACAATACAGCACAGGAACAGGCCCTTCGGCCCTCCAGACCTGAACCGGTCAGGATACTAACCTTGGCCAAAACCCTCAGCACTTCCTTGTGCCGTATCCCTCTATACCCATCCTATCCATGTATTTGTCAAGATGCCTTTTGAACGCCATTAATGTATCTGTTTCCACAACCTCCCCTGGCAACGCGTTCCAGGCACTCACCACCCTCTGTGTAAAAAACCTGCCTCGCACATCTCCTCTAAACTTTGACCCACGGACCTTAAACCTATGCCCCTGGTGACTGATCCCTCCACGCTGGGAAAGAGTGCCTGCCCATCCACTCTATCCATGCCCCTCATAATCTTGTAGACCTCTATCAGGTCACCCCTCAACCTCCATCATTCTAATGAAAACAGTCCGAGCCTATTCAGCCTCACAGCATAGCTAACACCCTCCAGACCAGGCAACATCCTGGTAAACCTCCTCTGCACCCTCTCCAGACCCCGTCCAATGAAGGCAAGCATTCGTATTCTTTCTTGACAACCTTGTCCACTTGTGTTGCCACTTTCAAAGATCTGTGGACCTGCACGCCCAGATCTCTCTGACTTTCTACATTCCTAAGTGTTTTGCCATTTACAGTATATTTCCCCTCTATGTTACACCTATCAAAACACATTACTTCCCATTTGTCTGGATTAAACTCCATTTGCCATTTCTCTGCCCAAGTCTCCAACCTATCTATGTCCAGCTGTATCTTCTGACAATCCTCAATGTCATGATATTTAGATCAGCATATCATGGTGCAATCACACACACACTGATGGACATGCAGCAGGACCAACCAACACACACACAACATCGCAGCCAATCACCAGTGAGAGCACATGCACTATAAAAACAGGGGACACTACAGTTCCCGCTCATTCCAGCAGCAGCCAGCTCAGAGCACCGAGCTCAGAGCCTGCCACTCAGATATTCACCATGTGCTGAGTGCCTCACCCAGATAGTGATAGGACAGGGTCCACAGATTAGCTGGTAATGCACGTACCCAAGTTAGCAGTGTGCTGTTACAGTTGAGTAGTTAATAAAACTGAGTTACACCATCTCCGGCCGTGTTGGATCGTTTGTACATCAGAACACCCAACACAACACTCAACACTATCTGCCACTCCACCAACCTTGGTGTCATCCGCGAACTTACTAATCAGACCGGCTACATTTCGCCCTCCAAATCATTTATGTACACCACAAACAAAGGCCCCTGCACCGATCCCTGTGGAACACCACTAGTCACAAACTTCCATTCAGAAAAACACCCTTCTACTGCTACCCTTTGCCTTCTGTGACCGAGCCAGTCCTGTATCCATCTTACCACCTCACCTCTGATCCCGTGTGACCACCTTTTGTACCAGTCTGCCATGAGGCACCTTGTCAGAGGCTTTACAGAAGTCCATGTAAACAACATCCACCGCCCTCCCCTCATCAATCATCTTTGTCCCTTCCTCAAAAAAAGCGATCAAGTTAGTGAGGCACGACCTCCCCTTCACAAAACCATGCTGTTTATCGCTAATGAGTCTGTTTATTTCCAAATGGGTATAAATCCTGTCCCTGAGAATTCTGTCCAGTAATTTTTCTTTTTGATGAGGTTCTCAATATCCCTCGTTATTCAAGGCTCCCTAAACTTCCCATACTTATCCTTCACTCTATCAGGACGCCATTTAAAAATGTTTGTGCCGATCTCTCGATGCACTGAGGAGTTCTGGAGAACGGAGATCCTCAATGCAGGAGCTATATGGGGCCTGGGCTTTGCGTTCTCCGCTGAGGCTCCCAGTCGAACCCAAGAGCCATTTAATATCTGCCAGCGCCAGGAAACACGGGGCTGAAGGCGCTGGCTATGGAACTGTGTTCCCATTTCGTTAAATCGCTACCCACGTCTGCGTTGCTCGCACAATGCAAAATCTTCAAGTGTTAATACCCTAAATGAGCCAAGGGTGAGCTCCATGGCCAATTCGCGGTACTCAGCCGGAGAAGGAGGCGGCAGGGGCAGGAGTATCAATGGCAGGCGGCAGCGATGATGGGTTCTGCCGCGACCTTTCACTCGAGAGAAGGCAGGAATTTGGAAGGCTGGCAGCCCCAGTGCCTCAGAGAAGTGGGCAAATGGCCAGACCCACTGGGCTGTGCCCAATCACGCGGCAGAACCCCCGGTGACAAAAACTCTTCTGGCTGTTAAAAAAAAAAAAATTTGCAGCTTCCGCATTGAAGCCGAGCAGCTGGAGAGAAACATTAGTCGGACTGTTCCAGTTTGGCAATTTGCAATTCCAGCGCCACATGGGAGTGCTGGGAACAATTAATATCCTCCGGCCAGGTGGATTTCACCGTCCACCCATACCCCTGTCACTCCCTCCTGCAACTGAAAATTCAACCGCAGGTTCCTATGTTTTACAGGAAGATTCTGCAACAAAATAGGACGTGGGGTCAACTTCAGTAAAATCGGATTCTAAAAATAACGCAGTACGACGTAATGTATACAATGATCCTCTGCCCTCCATCAGGGCAGCAAGTTAAAATTGACAGAGTGAAGGAAGATCCCATAAGCTGTTCGTTAAAAGATGGCGAGAAAATAACTGCTGCTGATTTTCAATCCTATCACGTCGGGCTCATTGACCAACATCATCATTCCTCATTAAGAATTCCCTCAATGGCCAGGTGTCCATGACCCAAAGTGAAGTTAATATAACAAAATCTTGCATTTATATAGCACACTTATCATAGAAAAACTTCTGAAGGTGTGAATACCAAACCAATTGTTCACACCGAACCACACCATATGTTAGGACAGGTGACTAAAGCTCGGTCAATGAGGTGGGTTTTAAGGAGTGCCATAAACCAGGAGAGAAAGGTGGAGTGGGAGAGAGGTTTGGGATGGAAATTCCAGAGATTAGGGGCGGGATTCTCCCCTACCCGGCAGGGGCGGGGGGTCCCGGCGGGACGGAGTGGCGTGAACCACTCCGGCGTCGGACCGCCCCAAAGGTGCGGAATCCTCCGCACCTTCAGGGGCTAGGCCCGCCCTGGAGTGGTTGGTGTCCCGCCGGCCGGCGTGGAAGGCGGGATTCACACCGACCCCCAGCGATTCTCCGACCCGGCTGGGGGTCGGAGAATCCCGCCCTAGGTTCTAGGCTTTTCTAGTGTTTTTCAAACTTTTCTGCCCGGGACCCATTTTTACCAATCGGCCATCCTTCGGGACTCACGCTGGCCGGCCTTCGCAACCCACGCCGGCCGACCTTCGTGACCCATCATTTTCTCTTTCCTTTAACGCGGGAGGTGAGCCTGCTTGGTCCTCATGATCTCACTCCAACCAGGATCACAGGAGGAGAGGGCATTGCGTATATCGGGTGGCGGATTCAACCGGTTCCTTTGTGCCGTCTTCATCTTTGTGAAGACGGAAAATCCAACCTCGCACATGTAGGTCATTGTGGAGGGCAAAAGTAACAAAATGCTTGTTTTACTCAGCTCCGGATACTTCTCGGAGACGCTACTCCAGAATGCTGACAGCCTCATTGACTTGTGCCGTGTTTGTAATGTGCTGTCACAGCTGAGGCGCAGAAGTTCAGTTTCTTCATTTGGAATCAGCTGCAAGTTAATAACGGATTCTGGGATCTCAAACTCAAAGGGATTTTTCTCTCTCTTCATAGACTTCAATTTACAGTGCAGAAGGAGGCCGTTCTTCCCATCGGATCTGCACCAGCCCTTGGAAAGAGCACCCTATCCCCATAACCCAGTAACTCCACCTTAACCTTTTGGACCTTTCGGGGGCCGGTTGCGGCGATTCTCTGGCTCAGCGGGGGGCTCGGAGAATCGCCCCCTAGATGTCTGCAAGGTAAGACATAGTTAGCCATCCACATTTCATCAGCAAACAAATCAGCCAGAGGGGACGATTTCTCAAGGAGGAAAGCATGGATTTCATACCTCAGTTTGTAAACTCTGACTAGCACCCGAACCCTTGACATCCAACGTACTTCTGTGTGGAAGAATAAATGTGTGTGCTCAGCCCCCATATCAGAACAGGCTCTCAAGAAGTCTGGTATGGAGTGCACTGCATTTAATGAAATTCACAACTTTCACAATTCCTGTCAACACCACTTCAATATTGAATGGAATTCCTTTCGATGCCAATGCCTCACGGTGAATAAAACAATGATTCCAAACAATGTCCTGACCAGCTGCCTCCTTAATCCTTACTATAACTCCGCTGTTTTTCCCAGTCATGCTGGCTGCTTCATCGTTTGTGATTCCACTGGAACGAACCCAGTCGAACCCACAATTTCCAACCATGTAACTTTTCAATGCTTCAAAAATCTCTGCGCCAGTCGTGTGGGTTGGTAATGTCAGGTAGCACAGCAAATTCATGGTGCCAAACATACCTAATGTAAACTCGCAAAGTTGCACAATCTGAAACGTCTGTACTTTCATCCCGTTGCATTGAGAACTCCTGCGCTGATTTTAAATGAAAAATAAGCTGGGCTTCTAAATTCTCAGCAATATCGCAAATTCGGCGAGCCACTTTGTTATCACTAACTAGGATGCATATCACCTTTGTTCAGAGATGATTAGCATAAGAACCAGAGGGAAGTTGAGGAGGAGGCTGAATGGCCTCCTTCTAAGTTGCATCATTTCATAATTCCAATACTACGCTGGAAAGACACCGCGCTCTGGGACCATGTCCTAGATAAGGAAGGCCTGATGCTCACTGGGTCTTGACCTTCTCATTGGCAGACTTCAACAGAGTCGTGAGCAACAAGAGGGCATTCATGGCAATTAGCCGATTGAGGAGGAGCAACATGGATGCATGACCTTAAAAGCAGCCATGACGTAGGTCGGAGTCTTGACAGAGAACGCGATGGATCGGGCGCAAGATTTCTTAAACCAATCTTGAAGATGCAACAATTTTAAGCTTAGCTGACGGCTCGATTTAACTGAACTGACAAATTTCTGTCAGGCACTCACCACTGAAGATGCTGCAACCTTGCCATTCATTTAGAGGCTGGATATGGTCCAGAGAAAATACTGCACGCTCGTCATTGATTTTTTTATAATTAATTATTCGTGATGCACTGGCTCGGCCAATTTATTGCCCATCCCTGGTTCAGAGACGATCAATTGACAATAAGGAGAGAGAGAGAGAGAGAGAGAGAATAAGATCAGGAGAAAGAAAGAATGAGAGGAAGAATAAGGGAAAGAGAGGGTGCACTCGAACGGTCTCATCGCGCCCAACTCGGTGACGCAACAAGGCCATTAAATCTTGCAGGAGGCTTCTTGTGCGATTTGCGACGCTCAGAACGCCTTGCGAGACGTAACGCGATCTTGCCCTTGCTGGGCGATATCCAGATTGACATATTTAATGGCTCATTTAAATAGGTCAGCACCGGATTATCCCAACGTCCGGAAACTAAAGGCCTCCCCAGCGAGGCCTCGACCAGGCATTGTTTAGCCCTGGTCCACACAACCGTGGACCAGGCGTAATGGCACCTGGGGGGGGGGGGGGGTCTCCCAGGCCATTGGAAACCCCTGGTGGTCACGCTCTGGGCAAGGTATTACCCTGGCACTCCCATTGTCACCGGGGAACCTTGGAACTGTCAGCCTGCAGTGTAAAACTGAACCACGTGCGTGGGTTTTAGTCAGTTGCCATCTTTGTTGACCGCCACAGGAGGGGTCCACTGTGTGGCCATGTCGTAAACTCCTGCCCACCTTTGCGACATAGCCCATAACACCTGCTTGACCCCTTGCACACAGTTAGACGGTATTGATAATGAAAACACGCATTTGTGGGTTGAAAATTGAGGCTGAGTACAGCTTGTCGTGACCGGAAAGATTGGGGGGGGGTGTCAACTTATATTCGAAAACATGATTTTGGGGGGATGGATAATGGGCTCATCCTATATTCCGAATCAATTTATTCACCATGATCTACGGTACATAGTATCATAGTATCATAGAATTTACAGTGCAGAAGGAGGCCATTCGGCCCATCAAGTCTGCACCGGCTCCTGGAAAGAGCACCCTACCCAAGGTCAACACCTCCACCCTATCCCCATAGCCCAGTAACCCCACCCAACACTAAGGGCAATTTTGGACACTAAGGGCAATTTATCATGGCCAATCCACCTAACTGGCACATCTTTGGACTGTGGGAGGAAACCGGAGCATCCGGAGGAAACCCACGCAGGCACGGGGAGAACGTGCAGACTCCACACAGACAGTGACCCAAGCCGGAATCGAACCTGGGACCCTGGAGCTGTGAAGCAACAGTGCTAACCACTATGCTACCGTGCTGCATAACTGAACACAACATAACTGAACCCTTGAGTTTTTCTATTCATTCAAAGCCTCCCATTCTCTTTCCTTTCATCTTACATTCCCAGTCCTTTTTTTCCTTCCCTTATTGTATTATCTTGCACATCTTTGTACTTTGTATCTCTGCACCTCTCTGCACACGACTGCAGCCAGTACCTATCTTCCCATTCTGCCAATATAACATTTCCATTCTGTGTTTACTATGTCCAAGCTAAAACCACCTATATTGGGAACAAATATTAACCCAACAGGTTTTTTACACCGAGGGTGGCGAGTGCCTGGAACGCGTTGCCAGGGGAGGTTGTGGAAGCAGATACATTAACGGCATTCAAAAGGCAACTCGACAAACACATGGATAGGACGGGTATAGAGGGATACGGAACAAGGAAGTGCTGAAGGTTTTAGCAAAGGTTGGTATCATGACCAGTACAGACTTGGAGGGCCGAAGGGCCTGTTCCTGTGCTGTATTGTTCTTTGTAACACTGAGCCCTGGGAGACACCACCTTCACCCCTTTCCAATCTGAGCAAGAACGATTAACCCTTGCTCCACCATTTCTTCTTCCGGATATTTGGGACAGGCCTCTCGTGAGACATCTTACTGAGCACCTTCTAAAATTCCATATACATGGCGTCCACTGCATACCAAGCAATCAGTCACTCCTTCAAACAAACACAATTAAACTTGTCAAACGTACCTTAACTTCAGTAAATCCAAGCTCGCTGCCCTTCATCATTTTATGCATCTCTAATGCTCACGAATTTCCTCTTGAATTGTACATTTGCAGGAGGCAGTGTTGGCTTTGTTGCCCAGTGTGGCTCTGTCGATGATGCTCTTTCCTCTGAACCTCCTGGTTCAAGTCCCACTCTAGGAGCTACATTTTATCGGGCCCCGCCAGGGGTGTTTCCTGGGGGCAGGGGGGGGGGGGGGGGGCGGGATGCTGAAACCGCCAGCGCGCCCACCATATGTAAATGCATAATCAAGGCTCAATTAGGCTTGTTACCAAGCCAGCTGACCGCGATAATACCCTACCCATGGCATAAAGCGTCTGGCATGGGCAGTCAGGCGAGATTGGGCAGACCAAGTTTTCAAATAAATAATTCAAGGGGCTGTTATATGCAGATCAGAGGTAGCCCCCCTCCCCCAACATAAAGCAAACCCCCCCCCCCCCCCATTTCCTCCAACCCACCTGCTGAATCCACACCCACCTTTCCCCAAGTCTGCTCAAATCCTCCCTGCCCAGGAGCCCAGATTTACCCGTTTCTGGGAATCCATTGGGCCTTCATCCGCTTCCTGGTTGCAGTCCCAGCAGCTCGGAGTGGCCAGCAGATAGGGTGGCACGGTGTCACAGTGGTTAGCACTGTTGCTTCACAGCGCCAGGGTCCCAGGTTCGATTCCCAGCTTGGGTCACTGTCTGTGTGGAGTTTGCTCGTTCTCCCCGTGTCTGCGTGGGTTTCCTCCGGGTGCTCCGGTTTTCTCCCACGAGTCCTGAAATACGTGCTGTTAGGTGAATTGGACATTCTGAATTCTCCCTCTGTGTACCCGAACAGGCGTCGGAATACAGCGACTGGGGGCTTTTCACAGTAACTTCATTGCAGTGTTAATGTAAACCTACTTGTGACAATAAAAATTATTATTATTAGTTCCCAAAGGCAGAGCTTTGTTGTTTAGCTGAACGCAGCACTTTATGGCAGCGGGAGACTGGTGTGGAGCGGCTTGTCCCCACGTCGGCTTTGGAAAGGCGAGCCGGCCGCACCCCCAGCCTCCCCCCTCCCCTCTGCACCCTGCCCCCCATCTCCCCCACCACCCTGTTATATTCAGTCCTAGGACTTGAGAGCATAAAGTCAAGGCTGACACCCCAGTACAATACTGCGGGAGCACTGAAGTGTCAGCGATGCCGTATTCCTTGTGGGACATTAAGTTGAGGTCCCAGTTCCCTGTTCTGGTGGATGTAAAAGATCCCAAGGCCTCTCCTTGGAGGAAGAAGACCGGGGAGTTTTCCTCAGTGTACGTGCATCTTCAATCAACACCAGAAAAACAGATCATCTGGTCATTATTGTATCATCAACCACATTCATTCAAAACATTCCTGACCGTAGCTTCACTGCTTTTATCATTAACCTTGTAGAGCCATGATGTCCCATCGACTGCCCTCCTATCTCCAGGTAAAATTTATAAGACAAGATGCCTGCAAAATGGTGCTCAGGGCCACTGTTAACTCCTCTCTGACTCAGTGTATCACCAGGATAAGTGTATGCATTCCACATTCTTCAATCCATTCCTTAGTGTTACCTAATTATTATTCCCCATCCTCCTTCTAGGAAGACATAACATCTAAGTGGAAAGAAGCCTCCAATAATGGAATCTCTAATCAGTCGCTTCCACTGTGGTGCCAGCCTGACTCTTACAGTTTACAGAAACCATCATTTCAAACCTCGTCATTGAAAATCATATCAAAGTCAAATGAAATATCGGGTCAACCAGCATTTGTGCAGTTCTCCCCGATTCTGCATTTCACACTACCTGCATAGATTATGGAGTTCAGATCATTATTTTACTGCACAAATATTGTACCAACATTGCTCAAGCTTCTACATTGCCTCAAGTAATGATGTCACCCTTGCTGACTTAGTGATGAAGAGATTAACAGCTCCAAGGCAGACAGAATAATTCTTTCCATTGTATCACTTAATTGCTCAGTTTTGACTTGCAGAGTTTTCCAATTCTATTACCGATGCCACATTAAGTGCAGCGGGTATTTGGATCTTATAGTCCAGCCATTTCAGATAAAATGGCAGTAGAATAGGGCACTAGCACCTGGGGCGCCATGGTAGCCCAGTGATTAACACTGTTGCTTCACAGCTCCAGGGTCCCAGTTTCGATTCCCGGCTTGGGCCACTGTCTGTGCGGAGTCTGCACATTCTTCCCGTGTCTGCGTGGGTTTCCTCCGGGTACTCCGGTTTCCTCCCACAAGTCCCGAAAGATGTGCTTGTTAGGTGAATTGGACATTCTGAATTCTCCCTCAGTGTACCCGAACAGGCGCCAGAATGTGGCTGATCTGGTCTGGAGGAGTAGAGGATCGGCGCTGTAGACTTGGCCCAATTTCCCTTCGCACTGAGGTTCTCTGGGTGCTGTTTTCTTCATTTGTCATTCTGTTTTGAAGCTATGGGTGTGAGATGTTGTTCTAAACTGTCGCCTGTATCCGGTTTGGGTGCAGACGGGTCATTGATCCGTGAGGGAACCTGTTGGGGGATTTTACCCTTGATTCATCCAGTTTTGTTGTTCCTAGCGCTGTATCTGTTGTACAATGACACCTGGAGCTGTCCTTTTGCTGGTTTTATGCAAATTTGTGTGAATATAAACAGATGTTTAAAAATGAAGATTTATGCCCGGCAGAAATCCCATTTCTCCTGGAATTCTCCCGACATAGCGGGATCAAAGCGCAGAAGAGTAATAGTAATAGGGGACTCTATAGTCAGGGGCACAGATAGGCGCTTCTGTGGACGTGAAAGAGACTCCAGGATGGTATGTTGCCTCCCTGGTGCCAGGGTCCAGGATGTCTCCGAACGGGTAGAGGGAATCCTGAAGGGGGAGGGCAAACAGGCAGAGGTCGTTGTACATATTGGTACTAACGACATAGGCAGGAAGGGGCATGAGGTCCTGCAGCAGGAGTTCAGGGAGCTAGGCAGAAAGTTAAAAGACAGGACCTCGAGGGTTGTAATCTCGGGATTACTCCCTGTGCCACGTGGCAGTGAGGCTAGAAATAGGAAGATAGAGCAGACAAACACGTGGCTAAACAGCTGGTGTAGGAGGGAGGGTTTCCGTTATCTGGACCACTGGGAGCTCTTCCGGGGCAGGTGTGACCTGTATAAGATGGACGGGTTGCATCTAAACCGGAGAGGCATAAATATCCTGGCCGCGAGGTTTGCTAGTGTCACACGGGAGGGTTTAAACTAGTATGGCAGGGGGGTGGGCACGGGAGCAATAGGTCAGAAGGTGAGAGCATTGAGGGAGAACTAGGGAATAGGGACAGTGTGGCTCTGAGGCAGAGCAGACGGGGAGAAGTTGCTGAACACAGAGGGTCTGGTGGCCTGAAGTGCATATGTTTTAATGCAAGGAGCATTACGGGTAAGGCAGATGAACTTAGAGCTTGGATTACTACTTGGAACTATGATGTTGTTGCCATTACAGAGACCTGGTTGAGGGAAGGGCAGGATTGGCAGCTAAACGTTCCAGGATTTAGATGTTTCAGGCGGGATAGAGGGGGATGTAAAAGGGGAGGCGGAGTTGCGCTACTTGTTCGGGAGAATATCACAGCTATACTGCGAGAGGACACCTCAGAGGGCAGTGAGGCTATATGGGTAGAGATCAGGAATAAGAAGGGTGCAGTCACAATGTTGGGGGTATACTACAGGCCTCCCAACAGCCAGCGGGAGATAGAGGAGCAGATAGGTAGACAGATTTTGGAAAAGAGTAAAAACAACAGAGTTGTGGTGATGGGAGACTTCAACTTCCCCAATATTGACTGGGACTCACTTAGTGCCAGGGGCTTAGACGGGGCGGAGTTTGTAAGGAGCATCCAGGAGGGCTTCTTAAAACAATATGTAAACAGTCCAACTAGGGAAGGGGCGGTACTGGACCTGGTATTGGGGAATGAGCCCGGCCAGGTGGTAGATGTTTCAGTAGGGGAGCATTTTGGTAACAGTGACCACAATTCAGTAAGTTTTAAAGTACTGGTGGACAAGGATAAGAGTGGTCCGAGGATGAATGTGCTAAATTGGGGGAAGGCTAATTATAACAATATTAGGCAGGAACTGAAGAACATAGATTGGGGGCGGATGTTTGAGGGCAAATCAACATCTGACATGTGGGAGGCTTTCAAGTGGCAGTTGAAAGGAATACAGGACAGGCATGTTCCTGTGAGGAAGAAAGATAAATACGGCAATTTTCGGGAACCTTGGATGACGAGTGATATTGTAGGCCTCGTCAAAAAGAAAAAGGAGGCATTTGTCAGGGCTAAAAGGCTGGGAACAGACGAAGTCTGTGTGGCATATAAGGAAAGTAGGAAGGAACTTAAGCAAGGAGTCAGGAGGGCTAGAAGGGGTCATGAAAAGTCATTGGCAAATAGGGTTAAGGAAAATCCCAAGGCTTTTTACACGTACATAAAAAGCAAGAGGGTAGCCAGGGAAAGGGATGGCCCACTGAAGGATAGGCAAGGGAATCTATGTGTGGAGTCAGAGGAAATGGGCGAGGTACTAAATGAATACTTTGCATCAGTATTCACCAAAGAGAAGGAATTGGTAGATGTTGAGTCTGGAGAAGGGGGTGTAGATAGCCTGGGTCACATTGTGATCCAAAAAGACGAGGTGTTGGGTGTCTTAAAAAATATTAAGGTAGATAAGTCCCCAGGGCCTGATGGGATCTACCCCAGAATACTGAAGGAGGCTGGAGAGGAAATTGCTGAGGCCTTGACAGAAATCTTTGGATCCTCGCTGTCTTCAGGGGATGTCCCGGAGGACTGGAGAATAGCCAATGTTGTTCCTCTGTTTAAGAAGGGTAGCAAGGATAATCCCGGGAACTACAGGCCGGTGAGCCTTACTTCAGTGGTAGGGAAATTACTGGAGAGAATTCTTCGAGACAGGATCTACTCCCATTTGGAAGCAAATGGACGTATTAGTGAGAGGCAGCACGGTTTTGTGAAGGGGAGGTCGTGTCTCACTAACTTGATAGAGTTTTTCGAGGCGGTCACTAAGATGATTGATGCAGGTAGGGCAGTAGATGTTGTCTATATGGACTTCAGTAAGGCCTTTGACAAGGTCCCTCATGGTAGACTAGTACAAAAGGTGAAGTCACACGGGATCAGGGGTGAACTGGCAAGGTGGATACAGAACTGGCGAGGCCATAGAAGGCAGAGGGTAGCAATGGAGGGATGCTTTTCTAATTGGAGGGCTGTGACCAGTGGTGTTCCACAGGGATCAGTGCTGGGACCTTTGCTCTTTGTAGTATATATAAATGATTTGGAGGAAAATGTAACTGGTCTGATTAGTAAGTTTGCAGATGACACAAAGGTTGGTGGAATTGCGGATAGCGATGAGGACTGTCTGAGGATACAGCAGGATTTAGATTGTCTGGAGACTTGGGCGGAGAGATGGCAGATGGAGTTTAATCCGGACAAATGTGAGGTAATGCATTTTGGAAGGGCTAATGCAGGTAGGGAATATACAGTGAATGGTAGAACCCTCAAGAGTATTGAAAGTCAAAGAGATCTAGGAGTACAGGTCCACAGGTCATTGAAAGGGGCAACACAGGTGGAGAAGGTAGTCAAGAAGGCATACGGCATGCTTGCCTTCATTGGCCGGGGCATTGAGTATAAGAATTGGCAAGTCATGTTGCAGCTGTATAGAACCTTAGTTAGGCCACACTTGGAGTATAGTGTTCAATTCTGGTCGCCACACTACCAGAAGGATGTGGAGGCTTTAGAGAGGGTGCAGAAGAGATTTACCAGAATGTTGCCTGGTGTGGAGGGCATAAGCTATGAGGAGCGATTGAATAAACTCGGTTTGTTCTCACTGGAACGAAGGAGGTTGAGGGGCGACCTGATAGAGGTATACAAAATTATGAGGGGCATAGACAGAGTGGATAGTCAGAGGCTTTTCCCCAGGGTAGAAGGGTCAATTACTAGGGGGCATAGGTTTAAGGTGAGAGGGGCAAGGTTTAGAGTAGATGTACGAGGCAAGTTTTTTATGCAGAGGGTAGTGGGTGCCTGGAACTCACTACCGGAGGAGGTAGTGGAAGCAGGGACGATAGGGACATTTAAGGGGCATCTTGACAAATATATGAATAGGATGGGAATAGAAGGATACGGACCCAGGAAGTGTAGAAGATTGTAGTTTAGTCGGGCAGTATGGTCGGCACGGGCTTGGAGGGCCGAAGGGCCTGTTCCTGTGCTGTACATTTCTTTGTTCTTTGTTCTTATTTGCGCTGGGCGCAACGTGGCTGGAGAATTGCCCTCGCAGTATCCATATCATATCATAGAAATGAAGGGAATAAATATTGGAAAAAATATGTGCAAATGTTTGATGGCAGGACAGGGGAAAATGGAATATTCAAGGATAGCACAGATACAACAGGTCTCCGGTTCTGAAAATTCCATAACATCTTCCAGGTCAGTAATTCGGAAAGACTTGCATTTTCTATAGCTCCTCCTATGGCCTTAGGATTTCCCAACGTGTTTTACAGCCAATGAAATACTTTTGAAGTGCAGAGTAGCAAAAGTGGCAGCCAATTATCACACAGCAAGTTTTCACATGTCGCAATGCTATAATGACCACTTCTATAATAATTTGTTTTAATGATATTCGTCAATGGGTGGATGAATGATACTAGTTAATGGGTAAATATTAGCCATGACCCTGGGAAGAGCTTCCCTTCGTCTTTGAAATAGTGCCTCAGGGTCTTTGACACCAACGTGTGAGGGCAGACAGAGCCTTGGTGTATCAGTCCACCCGCAAGATGGCATCTCCAACACTTCAGCACTCCTTCAGTGTGGACAGCAGATATTTCAGCCTGGATCTCGTGCTCAAATCTCTGAACTGGGGCTTGAACCTAAGGCCTTCTGACTCAGAGGGGTCAGTAAACTATTCAAGTGAGTCAGGGTTGGCACTTTGAGAGGCGTGGAAATGGCACAATGACGCTCTACGTGGAGATGTATGCCATCCAGTGTCATCAAACAGCTCCAGGGAAGAGTGAGAGTGATGAATGAGCAGTGAAAAGGCAGGAGATAAAGGAGGGCGAGGGGGGGGGGGGGGGGGGGGGGGGGGGGGGGGTGAATTCTGATGAGAATGGTCCTTCACCACCAACCCCTCTACTCAACCACATGGATGTCTGACATGGACTCTTTCCGGGATCATTATTCCCCAACCTCCTCTCTTCACACCAATCCCATATCTCTCTACTCCCAGTTCAAACTGGAAACCACCCACCACCCTTTGGGAAACTTTGTCTGAATCAGGACTTGCATCTGTTGGCACCTCTGTTCCATGAATTAACAGTTCCAAGTGCAAGAGAAGAACAACAAGCGGCAAACTGGATGAATTGTTACTGCAGTGATCGATTTACTGTCTGAACGGATTCCGAGAAGCCCCCAATCAATGGTTATTTCATTTAAAATTTAATGAAACCGATCTGTAGGAAATTTAGAAACATCCATTACATAAGGACACAGATCTGCAGCTGGATTGCTCAGCACCTCTTCTTGCTGTTTAGCACAGGGCTAAATCGCTGGCTTTGAAAGCAGACCAAGGCAGGCCAGCAGCACGGTTCAATTCCCGTACCAGCCTCCCCGAACAGGCGCCGGAATGTGGCGACTAGGGGCTTTTCACAGTAACTTCATTTGAAGCCTACTTGTGACAATAAGCAATTTTCATTTTCATTTTCATTTCTCTCTCCCATTTCTTTTGCCGTTCAGGGTACGATTCCACCACAGCTCTGGACACCCGGTCAGTTTGCAGACATCCAGCAGGTTAAACCGTGGAAGGAAATCAGTCAGAAACTGTCCTGTCCTCACTGGGCATTGATTCCCTTGGCATGTGAGAGTCGCCGGCAAGGCTGATGTCCATTGCCCGTCCCACGATACCCTGAGGAGGAGGTGGTGAGGTGAGCTGCCTCCTTGACTGTCTGGTCACAGTTTGATATTAGAATGATTTGACAGGCCGCTTCCGAGAGCAGTGTGGGACTGGAAAAAGTCGGGCATGATTCAGACACCACCTTTCGCCTGATGACGCAGCTGGCGCCACATAAATGACGTCATCCACGCATGTGCAGGTTGACCGGCGCCAACCCGCGCATGCGCGGTTGCCGTCCTCCCTGCGGCCGCCCCGCAAGAAGATGTCAGGTGGATCTTGCGGGGCGGCGGAGGAAAGGAGGTCCTCCTTCAGAGGCCGGCCCGCCGATCGGTGGGCACCGATCGCGGGCCAGACCCCTTTTGAGTCCCCCCCCCCCCCCCCCCCCCCCCCGGTGCAGGAACCCCCCTCCCCCACCACAGGCCGCCCCCCCCAGCATTCCCGCGCTGTTCCCGCCGGCAGCGACCAGGTGTGGACGGCGCCGGTGGGAACCTGTCGTGTTGGGCAGGCCGCTCGGCCCATCCGGGCCGGAGAATCGCCGCTCGCCCGTTACAAACGGCGAGCGGCGATTCTGCGAGCGGCCGGCTGTGATTCACTCCGCGCCGGTTTGGGGGTGTGGGAGAATCGCGTGCGCGTGCCGGGGCGGCATGGCGGGACTCGTGCGGCGCCCCGGTGATTCTCCCACCCAGCCGGGGGCGGGGGGGGGGGGGGGGGGGGGGAGAATGCCGCCCAGGTTCTTTACACAGAGAGCGGTGGGTGTGTGGAATGCACGGCCAGCAGAGGTGGTGGAGTCAGAGTCATTAGGGACATTTAAGCGACTCTTAGTCAGGCACATGGACAGCAGTAAATTGAAGGGGTGTAGGTTAGGTTGATCTTAGATTAGGATATATGGTCGGCATAAAATTGTGGGCCGAAGGGCCTGTACTGTGCTGTACTGTTCTATGATCTATGTTCTAAATCCCGAAAGACGTGCTTGTTAGGTGAATTGGACTTTCTGAATTCTCCCTCCGTGTACCCGAACAGGCGCCGGAATGTGGCGACTAGGGGCTTTTCGCAGTAACTTCATTGCAGTGTTAATGTAAGCCTACTTATGACACTAATAAAGATTATTATTATTAATTTGTCTACAACTAGCCCAGCCATGCAGCCGCCAATAGTGGGGTGAAGGAAACTGGGTCGGCACAAGAGGCTCGAACTGGGGGAGTGCAGAGTTCTCGGAGGGTTGGAGGATGTTGCAGAGATAGGGAGGGATGAGCTAACACAGTTCTGGAAGGACAGTTGTGGAGTTGTTTTAAACATGTGCTATTACTACTCATCACTGCGCAGATTTATGTGCGCTGACAATCAGCCAAGTTTCAAAGCCACATCAGCGATACCACTCATTAATAAATAATTTATTAGACATTATAATATGTGGCTTTTCATTAAACGCCTGTTCAGTGACTGTAAGAGACAGTGTATTATTTTTCAGTTGTTTGTAGGGCTGTGGTGCCTTTTAACACCCAGAGTTCCAGCTTGTTGTAGAATTCCCAAAGTCTCAATTCTCTCCTCTCCATCAAGGAGGCGGCTTCCTCACGGCCCAGGAGGCTCAAGTCCCGGCGTGTAACCCAGCCCATCACTGCCAGGATTCAGGGTGCTTCATTATCATTTGGATGGGACATCAATCCAAGACCTATCTCCCCCCCCCCCCTTCCCCCCTCCTCCCCCCGCCCCCACCCCCGCCCCTCAGGTGGAAGGTAAAAGATCCCACGACACAAATTCGAAGGTGAGATGAGGTAAGGTGGCAGGAGGCTCATGTGCAGCATAAATACCAGCAGAGACCAGTTTGGCTGTTCCTGTGTTGCAAGTTTGATGTAATTCTTTTCTTTTTTTAAAAAACAATCCCCTCGTCCCACCGACCCTCAAACTGCTCCCAACATTTTGAATACGAAACACCAATGAAAAAGAATCATCATTAATTTATACATTCCTAATGTTCGATATCATCCAATTCATGAAAATGCATGATGAACAAGGCCCATGAGCTGTAGAACCCTTCCATCCTCCCCCTCAACTCAAACTTTACTTTCTCGAGCCACAAGAACTCCAGCAGATCCCCGCCGCCACACCGAGGCACAGGGCGGGGAAGCCGACCTCTACAGAATCTGCCTTCGGGCGATTAGCGAGGAAAGGCCAAGACATCTGCCTCCGCACCCTCTTCCAACCCCGGCCGATCTGACACTCCGATATGGCTTCTAGGGGACCCAGTTCGAGTCTCATGCGCAACACCTTTGAGATTACCTTAAAGACCTCCCTCCAATACCCCTCCAGTTTTGGACAAGACCAAAACATATGAACATGATTAGTGGGCCCCCCCCCCCCCCCCCCCCCCCCCACACCGTTCACAAACATCCTCCACCCCCTCAAAAAGTCGGCTCATCCTTGCCCTTGTGTGAGGTGCGCCCTATACACCACCTTCACCTGTATCAGCCCCAACCTCACGCACAAAATTGACACATTCACCCTCCGGAGCACCTCACACCACGACCCCTCCTCAATAAAGTTGGATGAAATTCTATACAATATGTCATGCAATCACTAAAAATAAGCACAATAACATTTTCAGAGCAATGGCATAATTTGCGATGTTTTGAATCAATTTTAAGTATTACAAAGGGGTTTGACAAATTTGATCGAAATCAGTGCTGGTAACACATTGTGAGGCATAGATCCAATCAGATGAAAGTGTGGAAAATCGACAATAATGTAAGAGCTGGGCAGACCGATTGATTATGACATCATTTCCAACAATGACATCACCAATGATTACATCATAGCCGGTGATGATATCATCACTGATCATGACATCATCCACGGTGACGTCATTGTTGTCTGTACGGTTAAAATGCTCTTGGGAGGAATTAATATTTCAGTATTGGCGAGGCTTATCTCTTGTGCACCTCCACTTATCAAGAGATATTCCCAAATCACAGCAAAGTTCATGTTTTGAGAGATAAAGCCCATTTCAAATGCTGAGTAGAATATAGAAGCTAAAATTCTGGAAAGCTTGGCGGAAGGAAATTAAATGAATTATTGCCCAGAGATAGGTGGAAAAGTGCCTGCTCTTTGCTTCTAAATTGGGACCTCCTCATTTCTCCCTCCGTCCCACTCTTCCCAATCTCAGGGGGACTCCTTCGCTTTCCAACCGGGTTTCTAATATCTCCAAACGCAGGAATTTGAGATTCTGGCACGCGATTGCCAGCAGCAATCTCAAATTCCTGGGGCTGGTTCAGCACAGTGGGCTAAAGGGCTGCTTTGAAAGCAGACCAAGGCAGGCCAGCAGCACGGTTCAATTCCCGTGCCAGCCTACCCAAACAGGCGCTGGAATGTGGCAACTAGGGGCTTTTCACAGTAACTTCATTTGAAGCCTACTAAGCGATTTTCATTTCATTTCATTTTTCATTTCAATGGAGGGTACATTTTTCTCAGAACGACAATAGGTTTTCGCAGACTTGTCCACAGTCTCTGCCCTTTGTCTGACACCCTGTGAATGGCCAATTCCCCCAATGCAGCACGGTATCACAAGGGATAGCACTGTGGCTTCACAGCGCCAGGGTCCCAGGTTCGATTCCCCGCTGGGTCACTGTCTGTGCGGAGTCTGCACGTTCTCCCCGTGTCTGCATGGGTTTCCTCCGGGTGCCCCGGTTTCCTCCCACAGTCCAAAGACGTGCAGGTTAGATGGATTGGCCATGTTAAATTGTCCTTAGTGACCAAAAAGGTTAGGAGGGGTTATTGGGTTATGGGGATAGGGTGGAAGTGAGGGCTTATGTGGGTCAGTGCAGACTTGATAGGCCGAATGGCCTCCTTCTACACTGTATGTTCTATATTCTATGTATCTACAGCAACAGGTGTGCAGTGGTCTGAATCCACGGGGAGTTGGGAATTGCCTAAATGAGAAGTCTCACCCACCACATTCACAAAGGGAGTGAAACAATGTTCGTGGTCTTGGAGGAGATGCCATTTGGAATATCAGTCAATCTCGGTTTCTCTTTCATGCCTCACAGCTCCCACTTCCAGTCCTGCACTGCCCGAATTCCTGGGGTGCCGAGCGATGTCCTGCTGGCTACAAATATGTTCAGTTCACAAGGTGAAGAATGCAAAAGTACAAAGAAACAGAATCTGAAGGGCTCCGCTGTGAGCGCCATGTGTGCTTTCAAACGTCCTTTAATCTGACTGCACAATGACAGAAAAATGGGTTATCACATCAACGGTAAAACTCCAAGAAGCCGACAGCATCCCAGTGAGAGTCAGCTCCGAGGCAATCTAGTGTGACCTAAGCCTCAAGTATTTACACACATGTTAATTGCAAATGCTGCCCTGTCAGCGATGGCTCAAGGGGTACCCCCGAGCCTGGAGGTTACAGCTTCAAGTCCCCTCCAGAGACCTGTGCACATAATCTAAGCTGCGACTCCAATGCAGCACGGAGGGAGTGTTTTACTGCTGAAGGTGCAATCTGCCAGGCGCACTGGTAAAACCCAAACTCCCATCCGTCCTCTCAAACAGATGTAAATAATCCCAGGTCACTATTTTGATAATGAGTGGCAGTGCCCCGTATTTATCCCTCAACCCACATCACTAAAAATATATCTGGTTATTATCACATAAAAGAAAAAAAAGCCTTGCATTCCCATAGCACCACTCACTTCCACCTGACTTCTCGAAGCCAGTGAACTGGTTTTGAAATGTAGTCGCTGTTACAATATAGCATGGCTGTTAAGAGTGGGGATTACACATAACAATTGTTTATTTAAAATTACAAATTTAGTTGCCTTTTTCTGTTGCAGTGGATAACAGGTGTGTTGTAAAGCCAGTATTAATATTAACTTGGGTGGAGTTATCCAGTGTAATGTATCCAAATTTGTTGATGATACAAAGCAAGGTGAGAAGGGAAGCTGTGAGGGGGACACAGTGAGGCTGCGAAAGGATATCGGCAGGTTAAGTGAGCGAAGACGGTGGCAGGCGGGGTAATAATGTGGGGAAATGGGACTTTATTCACTTTGGTGGAAAGAACAGGAAAAAAGAATGACATTTCAAATGTTGAGACACTATTAAATGTTGGCATTTAGTGGGATCTTTTGCCCTTGTGCAAGAATGCAGGATGCTAATATGGAGGTACAGCAAGCAGTTAAGAAGGCAAATGATAAGGTGGCCTGTATAGCAAGGGGAACAGAGAATAAGGAATCAGGAAGTCTTGCCTCAACCGTGCAGGGCCTCCCTGAGACAACATCCAGGTGGGTGGCACAGTTTTTAGCACTGCTGCCTCACAGCGCCAGGGACCCGGGTTCGATTCCCACCTTGGGTCACTGTCTGTGCAGAGTCTGCACGTTCTCCCCGTGTCTGCGTGAGTTTCCTCCGGGTGCTCCGGTTTCCTCCCACAGTCAAAGATGTGCGGGTTAGGTAGATTGCCCTTATTGCCCCTTCGTGCCTAAAGGCTGGGGGGGGGGGGGTATCAGGGATGGGGCCTGGTCGGGTGCTCTTTCGGAGGGTTGGTGCGGCCTGATGGGGCGAGTGGCCTTCTCCTGTACTGTAGGTATGCACATTTTGATCTCTGAAAAGATGTACTTGCCTGAGAGGGGGTGCAAGAAAGGTTCACTAGATTGAAAAACCCTTCCATCCCATGAATAAATGAGGAGTGATTGAGTAGAACGGGTCAATATCCTCGGGGTTTAGAGGAATAAGAAGTGTTCTCATTGTACCATACCGTTGAGAGGGCTCAACAGGGTAGATGCTGTGAGGTTCTTCCCTCCGCTGGCGACGAGAGGGCACAGACTCAGGCTAAGGGGTCGGCCATTGAGGACTGAGAGGAAGAGAAACATCTTCACTCAGACTTGGGAATCTTTGGAGGCCATGATGTGGCGATGTCGGCGTTGGACTGGGGTGGGCACAGTAAGAAGTCTTACAGCACCAGGTTAAAGTCCAACAGGTTTGTTTCGAATCACTAGCTTTCGGAGCACTGCTCCTTCCTCAGGTGAGTCACCCGATGAAGGAGCTACACTCCGAAAGCTAGTGATTCCAAATAAACCTGTTGGACTTTAATCTGCTGTTGTAACAGATCTAATTGTAATGGTAGAGCACGGCTGCAAAATTGTGCGCAGCAAGCTCCCACAAACATAAATGAAAGAAACAACCAGATTATCTGATTTATTTGTTGGTTGTTGGATATGGAGATATAAAGGAGTGTGGGAACTCCAGAAAGTGCTCACAGACTTTTGGTCTGTCTGAATCACAGCTCTTAAGATATCCTTGAAGGAGGAAATACATATTCACCAGCGAATATGTGACAAGGCTGAAACCTCACGGATGAGAAGTGGAGATGTGCACAAGTGTATGGGACTCCCACCCACAATTTGGTTATAAGTCACTCCTATTCCAAAAGGTGGGACCTCCAAATATGAAACTCAAACAACATAAAATGAGACTTTTGTAGACAGTGATTCGGAGAGCCCCATGATTGTGTTCAAATCCTGTATGTAAACAATTGCCTGTAACAATGTAGGTCCAGACTGCAGACAGTAGGTGGCAATGCAGAGCAAAGTCTCAGCGCACGACAATTCAACTAAGACCTTTGACCTTCTTTTATAGCACACTTTCAATTTGCCCAGAAAAGTCCAATTTCCTCAGCAGTATATTTCAAAGGAGCCAAGGAGCTTTGAAAGGCTGGATTTCTGCCCTGCTTCAGAGTACACCCAAGGATTTCCCATCTCCATGTCACACGATTGTCAGAGTCAGGTCACAGGTTTATTACAACCGGGATTGTTTACTCAAAGTTAAAATCAATGTGTCTTTTCATTGCTCAGAGCGCAATCACCGCACATCTCACACGACAACAGTCCAATGAGTATTCTGGGATTTGTAATTTGAAGTGTTTTTGTTAGACGCACATAGAACATAGAACATAGAACGATACAACGCAGTACAGGCCCTTCGGCCCACGATGTTGCACCGAAACAAAAGCCATCTAACCTACACTATGCCATTATCATCCATATGTTTATCCAATAAACTTTTAAATGCCCTCAATGTTGTCGAGTTCACTACTGTTGCAGGTAGGGCATTCCACGGCCTCACTACTCTTTGCGTAAAGAACCTACCTCTGACCTCTGTCCTATATCTATTACCCCTCAGTTTAAAGCTATGTCCCCTCGTGCCAGCCATTTCCATCCGCGGGAGAAGGCTCTCACTGTCCACCCTATCTAACCCCCTGATCATTTTGTATGCCTCTATTAAGTCTCCTCTTAACCTTCTTCTCTCCAACGAAAACAACCTCAAGTCCATCAGCCTTTCCTCATAAGATTTTCCCTCCATACCAGGCAACATCCTGGTAAATCTCCTCTGCACCCGCTCCAAAGCCTCCACGTCCTTCCTATAATGCGGTGACCAGAACTGTACGCAATACCCCAAATGCGGCCGTACCAGAGTTTTGTACAGCTGCAACATGACCTCCCGACTCCGGAACTCAATCCCTCTACCAATAAAGGCCAACACTCCATAGGCCTTCTTCACCACCCTATCAGCCTGGGTGGCAACTTTCAGGGATCTATGTACATGGACACCTAGATCCCTCTGCTCATCCACACTTTCAAGAACTTTACCATTAGCCAAATATTCCGCATTCCTGTTATTCCTTCCAAAGTGAATCACCTCACACTTCTTTACATTAAACTCCATTTGCCACCTCTCAGGCCAGCTCTGCAGCTTATCTATATCCCTCTGTAACCTGCTACATCCTTCCACACTGTCGACAACACCACCGACTTTAGTGTCGTCTGCAAATTTACTCACCCACCCTTCTGCACCTTCCTCTAGGTCATTGATAAAAATGACAAACAGCAACGGCCCCAGAACAGATCCTTGTGGTACGCCACTTGTAACTGAACTCCATTCTGAACATTTCCCATCAACCACCACCCTCTGTCTTCTTTCAGCTAGCCAATTCCTGATCCACATCTCTAAATCACCCTCAATCCCCAGCCTCCGTATTTTCTGCAATAGCCTACCGTGGGGAACCTTATCAAACGCTTTGCTGAAATCCATATACACCACATCAACTGCTCTACCCTCGTCTACCTGTTCAGTCACCTTCTCAAAGAACTCGATAAGGTTTGTGAGGCATGACCTACCCTTCACAAAGCCATGCTGACTATCCCTGATCATATTATTCCGATCTAGCTGATTATAAATCTTGTCTCTTATAATCCCCTCCAAGACTTTACCCACTACAGACGTGAGGCTCACCGGTCTATAGTTGCCGGGGTTGTCTCTGCTCCCCTTTTTGAACAAAGGGACCACATTTGCTATCATCCAGTCCTCTGGCACTATTCCTGTAGCCAATGATGACATAAAAATCAAAGCCAAAGGTCCAGCAATCTCTTCCCTGGCCTCCCAGAGAATCCTAGGATAAATCCCATCAGGCCCCGGGGACTTGTCTATTTTCAGCCTGTCCAGAATTGCCAACACCTCTTCCCTACGTACCTCAATGCCATCTATTCTAATAGCCTGGGTCTCAGCATTCTCCTCCACAACATTATCTTTTTCCTGAGTGAATACTGACGAAAAATATTCATTTAGTATTTCGCCTATCTCTTCAGACTCCACACACAACTTCCCATCCCTGTCCTTGACTGGTCCTACTCTTTCCCTAGTCATTCGCTTATTCCTGGCATACCTATAGAAAGCTTTTGGGTTTTCCTTGATCCTACCTGCCAAATACTTCTCATGTCCCCTCCTTGCTCGTCTTAGCTCTCTCTTTAGATCCTTCCTCGCTACCTTGTAACTATCCATCGCCCCAACTGAAACTTCACACCTAATCTTCACATAGGCCTCCTTCTTCCTCTTAACAAGAGATTCCACTTCTTTGGTAAACCACGGTTCCCTCGCTCTACGCCTTCCTCCCTGCCTGACCGGTACATACTTATCAAGAACACGCAGTAGCTGATCCTTGGACAAGCTCCACTTATCCAGTGTGCCCAACACTTGCAGCCTACTTCTCCACCCTACCCCCCCCCAAGTCACGTCTAATGGCCTCATAATTGCCCTTCCCCCAGCTATAACTCTTGTCCTGCGGTGTATACTTATCCCTTTCCATCATTAACGTAAACGTCACCGAATTGTGGTCACTGTCCCCAAAGTGCTCTCCTACCTCCAAATCCAACACCTGGCCTGGTTCATTACCCAAAACCAAATCCAACGTGGCCTCGCCTCTTGTTGGCCTGTCAACATATTGTGTCAGGAAACCCTCCTGCACACACTGTACAAAAAACGACCCATCTAATGTACTCCCACATGGTGTGGGATTTAACTGTACGCAGGAATTTCAGGATTGTAATGTGCGCAGGTATGAGAGCTTCATAGAACATACAGTGCGGAAGGAGGCCATTCGGCCCATCGAGTCTGCACCGACCCACCCAAGCCCTCACCTTATCCCCCTAACCCAATAACCCTTCCTATCCTTTTTGGACTTTTTGGGGCAATTTATCACGGCCAATCCACCTAACCTGCACATCTTTGGACTGTGGGAGGAAACCGGAGCACCCGGTGGAAACCCACGCACACACGGGGAGAACGTGCAGACTCCGCACAGACAGTGACCCAGCAGGGAATCGAACCTGGGATCCTGGTGCTGTGAAGCCACAGTGCTAACCACTATGCTACCCACACGTGTTTGGGGGAGGGAAGGTAAGGTTGTGGGTAGGGGATGAATCTCTGGCTAATTCACTGATGGTGTGGCTATTCCACGCTAAACGACATTCCAAATTTGCAATTCATACACACGACTCTCCGGGTGACGATTGGGAACGTGACCAAGTGACGCTAGCCCATAGGCAGGTCTGAATAATGTGAGGGCCTTTAACATCATAACCTACATTGAGCAACCCCACACCACACAGTTACCTTTATCAGGGGTACTTCCGATTGGTTCATTTTACAATCGTCAACTTTTATAATAATAACGTGGAGGGGCCGGCGTTCTATATATGATAATATAATATAATAATCTTTATTAGTGTCACAAGTACTGGGGGTGGGAGGGGCTCAGCTCCTGATTGAATGTCCTTCACATTCAATGCCAGGACATTCAAGCACAACCCCCCCCCCCACCCCTACCCCAAGCATCGCCCAACCCCCCACCCCAAGCAAGTCCAGCCCCCCCATCCCCCTCCCTACTCATCACCGGGTTCATACCCCCAGCAGCAAGGTGTGGTCCTTAAGTGGAGGTTAATTGTCCACAAGAGCCTCAATTGACAGCAAAGCAGAAGGGCTGCAATGGGGCTCCCGGCCACTCGAGGTGGAGGAGGGAAGAATCGCCATGGCGACGGCATTCAGGGGCTGGTTTAGCACAGTGGGCTAAACAGCTGGTTTGTAATGCAGAACAAGGCCAGCAGCACAGGTTCAATTCCCGTACCGGCCTCCCTGAACAGGCGCCGGAATGTGGCGACTAGGGGCTTTTCACAGTAACTTCATTGAAGCCGACTTGTGACAATAAGCTATTATTATTATTATTATTACGTGTGTGTGCGGGTGACGTGTGGGTGTGGTTGACGTGTGGTGGGGCGACGTGCGGGTGGGGGTGACATGTGGGTGGGGGTGATGTGTGGGTAACGTGTGGGTGGGGGTAATGTGTGTGTGGGTGATGTGTGTGTGTGGGTGATGTGTGGGTGGGGGTGACGTGTGGGTGGAAGTGTGGGTGTGGGTGATGTGTGGGCAGGGGTGACATGTGGGTGCGGGAGCCGTGTGGGGGGGTGAAGTGTGGGTGGGTGATGTGTGGGTAGGTGTGATGTGCGTGTGGGTGGGGGTGTTGTGTGGGTGGGGGTGATTTGTGGGTGGGTGGGTTTGATGTATGGGTGGGGGTAATGTGTGGGTGGGGGTGATGGGTGGGTGGGGGTGATGTGTGAGTGGGGGTGATGTGTGTGTGGGTGGGGGTGTTGTGTGGGTGGGGGTGATTTGTGGGTGGGGTCGATGTGTGGGTGGGGGTGATGTGGAGGTGATTTATTGGTGGGGGTGACTGTGTGTGGGTGGGGGCGATGTGTGGGTGGGGGTGATCTGGGGGTGGGGGTGATGTGTGGGTAGGGATGATGTGTGGGTAGGGATGATGTGTGGGTAGGGATGATGTGTGGGTGGGTGCCGTGTGTGTGGGTGGTGGTGAATTATGGGTGGAGGCGATGTGTGTTTGGGGGTGATGTGTGGGTGGGGGTTGTTTGTGGGCGAGGGTGATGTGTGGGTGGGGGTGTCGTGTGTGTGGCTGGGGGTGATGTGTGGGTGGGGGTGACGTGTGTGAGGGTGGGGGTGACGTGTGTGTGGGTGGGGGTGATGTGTGTGGGTGATGTGTGGGTGGGGGTGACGTGTGTGTGGGGGTGATGTATGTGTGTGGGGGTGACGTGTGTGTGGGTGGGGGTGATGTGTGTGGGTGGGGGTGACGTGTGTGTGGGTGGGGGTGATGTGTGGGTGGGGTGATGTGTGTGTGGGTGGGGGTGATGTGTGGGTGGGGTGATGTGTGGGTGGGGGTGGTGTGTGGGTGGGGGTGACGTGGGTGGGGGTGATGTGTGGGTGGGGTGATGTGTGTGTGGGTGGGGGTGATGTGTGGGTGGGGGTGACGTGTGGGTGTCTGACTGAAATGTGTGTGGGTCCAGCGGGGATGAGACATTATTCGATGTGCAGCGTGGATGGTGAGGTCGTCGATACTGCCAAAGACCCGGGCAGCTGGGGCTGGCTCTGGTCACCAAGAGCAGCGTTTGGTGCTGGGCCCGTTGTGCTTTCTCTGTCACAGCTGCTGGGGCTGTGTGTCTGCACAATGGGTGAATCTGTAATGAAAGCCTTCGTGAACACGAATCAAAGGCTCCTTTTTTTTTTTAATTGTACGGAGTACCAACTGACCCAAAAACAATCTGAAATGTAATGTGGACAGACGCCAGCACGGCAATAGGTTCGCATAGCCAATCACAAGAAGAAGTTGCGAGATCTCCAACTATTTCCGATCAGCACCACTGTCTCCAAACGGCGGTGATTCCTGCGGTTTAATTTGCAATCTGGGTGCCACATTGGACAGGAAACTCTTCCGATATTTATTGGAGATGATTAGTTGACGCCTTCATCATTAACTAAAAAAACAATGTCACACGTTTGCACTTGTGAATATCCACTCGATGAGTTCCTGCTCTTGGTTTTGGGAACCTTCGAAGACGATTGTTGACCGTCCGAAGCTACGTCCCGATCCCCAGCACGGGCAAAATGCCAGCTTGGCACCTTGGCAGCGCCAGGCTGGCACCTGGGTGGCAGGGCCAGGGTGCTCACATCATAGCAATGCCAGTCTGGCAGTGCCAAGGTACCCACTGTAGGAGGGACCCAGGTCGCGACGTCCCGGGAGATCTGGTTAGATCTCACAAGGCGTAACGGCCGCCGGGAACCCGGGGGACACCTCTTCCGGGATCTCCCGGCTGCGTCCTGACCAGATTCTAGGTCGCGGCCAACAACTCGGCTTTTCTCCCTCTATAGATGCTTCCTGACCTGCCGAATATTTACAATATTTCAGATTTCCTGCTTCCGCAGGATCGTGCTTTTGGTCAAACACAGGTTTGTCTGTGGGTGCCAATGAAGAATGTTCAGTAATGGTCGTCTCAACAGAATCTTTACAAATGTTTAGACTTCCCTAAACAAAGAGTGTGCATTTATATAGCACCTTTCATGACCCCAGCAGCGGCGAAAGCACTTGACAACCAATCACATAGTTTCATAGTCCAATTACTGTTGGAATTTAGGAAACATGGTAACCATTTTTCAGCATAGAAAGCTCCCGCTAACAGCAGTCAAGGAGGCCATTCAGCCCACTGTATTTTTACAACTCTTTGAAAGAATTTTCCAATTATTCCCACAACTCTGTTCCTTCACTGTAGCCCAGGAACTCTCTTCCCTTAGACTGTTTCTTCAATTTAATGGGCAGCATGGTAGCATAGTGGATAGCACAATTGCTTCACAGCGCCAGGGTCCCAGGTTCGATTCCCCGCTGGATCACGGTCTGTGTGGAATCTGCACGTTCTCCCCATGTCTGCGTGGGTTTCCTCCGGGTGCTCCGGTTTCCTCCCACAGTCCAAAGATGTGCAGGTTAGGTGGATTGGCCATGATAAATGGCCCTTAGTGCCCAAAAAATGCTAAGTGGGGGTTAGTGGATTACAGGGATAGGGTAGATACGTGGGCTTTAGGGGTGCTCTTTGTAAGGGCCGGTGCAGACTCGATGGGCCAAATGGCCTCCTTCTGCACTGTAAATTCTACGAATTCCATTTTGGAAGTTATTAATGATGCTGCTTTCACCATTGTTTTAGGCAGGCATTCTGTTTTAATGACCTTGGCTGAGGGGTAAACATTGAACAGGATAATAAGGAGAACTCCCCTTCAATCTGCTTCAAAATTGTGCCGGGGATTTTTTTATCCACCCAAGTGGGCAGACGGGGCACTAGGTCTCACACCTCATCCGAGAAACAGCTCCTCTGACAGTGAGGCACTCCCTCAGTGCTGACCCTCTGACAGTGCAGCACTCACTCTGTACTGACCCTCTGACAGTGAGGCACTCCCTCAGTACTGACCCTCTGACAGTGTAGCACTCCCTCAGTACTGACCCTCTGACAGTGCGTCACTCGCTCAGTAATGACCCTCTGACAGTGCGGCACTCCCTCAGTACTGACCCTCTGACAGTGCGGCACTCCCACAGTACTGACCCTCCGACAGTGAGGCACTCCCTCAGTTCTGATCCTCCGACAGTGAGCCGCTCCCTCAGTACTGACCCTCTGACAGTGCGGCACTCGCTCAGTACTGACCGTCTGACAGTGCGGCACTTGCTCAGTACTGACCGTCTAACAGTGCAGCACTCCCTCAGTACTGACTCTCTGACAATGAGGCACTTCCTCAGTACTGACCCTCTGACAGTGCGGCACTCCCTCACTACTGACCCTCGGACAGTGCAGCACTCCCTCAGTACTGACCCTCTGACAGTGAGGCACTCCCTCAGTACTGACCCTTGGACAGTGCAGCACTCCCTCAGCACTGACCCTCTAACAGTGCGACACTCCTCAGTACTGACCCTCTGACAGTGTATCACTCACTCAGCACTGACCCTCTGACAGTGCAGCACTACCTCGGTACTGACCCTCTGACAGTGCAGCACTCCCTCAGTACTGACCCTCTGACAGTGCAGCACTCCTTCAGTACTGACCCTCTGACAGTGCAGCACTCCCTCGGTACTGACCCTCTGACAGTGCAGCACTCCCTCAGTACTGACCCTTGGACAGTGTATCACTCCCTCAGTACTGACCCTCCGACAGTGTGTCACTCATTCAGCACTGACCCTCTGACAGTGCAGCACTACCTCGGTACTGACCCTCTGACAGTGCAGCACTCCCTCAGTACTGACCCTCTGACAGTGCGGCACTCCCTCAGTACTGACCCTCGGACAGTGCAGCACTCCTTCAGTACTGAACCTCTGACAGTGAGGCACTCCCTCAGTACTGACCCTCGGACAGTGCAGCACTCCTTCAGTACTGACCCTCTGATAGTGAGGCACTCCCTCAGTACTGACCCTCTGACAGTGTGTCACTCCCTCAGTACTGACCCTCGGACAGTGTGTCACTCTCTCAGCACTGACCCTCTGACAGTGCAGCACTACCTCGGTACTGACCCTCTGACAGTGCAGCACTGCCTCAGTACTGACCCTCTGACAGTGCAGCACTCACTCAGTACTGTACCTCTGACAATGTAGCACTCCCTCAGTAATGACCCTCTGACAGTGCAGCACTGCCTCAGTACTGACCCTCGGACAGTGCAGCACTCCCGCAGTACTGACCCTCTGACAGTGCAGCACTCCCTCAGTACTGACCCTCTGACTGTGCAGCACTCCCTCAGTACTGACCCTCTGACAGTGCAGCACTCACTCAGTACTGTACCTCTGACAATGTAGCACTCCCTCAGTACTGACCCTCTGACAGTGCAGCACTGCCTCAGTACTGTACCTCTGACAATGTAGCACTCCCTCAGTACTGACCCTCTGACAGTGCAGCACTCACTCAGTACTGTACCTCTGACAATGTAGCACTCCCTCAGTACTGAATCTCTGACTGTGCAGCACTCCCTCAGTACTGACCCTCTGAGAGTGCGACACTCTCTCAGTACGGACCCTCTGACAATGTAGAGCTCCCTCAGTACTGACCCTCTGACAGTGCAGCACTCCCTCAGTACTGACCCTCTGACAGTGCAGCACTCCCTCAGAACTGACCCTCTGACAGTGCAGCACTCCCTCAGTACTGACTCTCTGACAGTGCAGCACTCCCTCAGTACTGACCCTCTGACAGTGCAGCACTCCCTCAGTACTGACTCTCTGACAGTGCAGCACTTTCTCAGTACTGACCCTGTATCAGCATAGATTATGGTCTCAGTCGTGCTTTGTGAAGCATTGAGGTGATAAACGCTCTATATAACAGCGACCGCAATTGCATTCGAGCCAGGAGGTGCTGACGACAGGGAGACTGAAGAAGGGGGTAGTGTCGGAGGTTTACGGGGCTATTTTGGAAGAGAAGAAGGCACTGCTGGAAGGGATCAAGGCGAAGTGGGAGGAAGAGTTGGGAGAGGGTTCCCCCCGGGTGCTCCTGTTTCCTCCCACAGTCCAAAGATGTGCAGGTTAGGTGGATTGGCCACGCTAAATTGCCTTTGTGTCCGAAAAGGTTAGGAGGGGTTATTGAGTTACGGGATAGGGTAGAAGTGAGGGTTTAAGTGGGTCGGTGCAGACTCAATGGGTCGAATGGCCTCCTTCTGCACTGTATGTTCTATGGTCAAATGTCTGGGGTTTGGTGGGAGGATGGGATCATTGTTATTGATATGAGGATTGACATTATTCGTTACTGATTATCGTTTATTGTTGGGTGTAAATTTGGGAGAAAATGTGAAAAAGGAGAATAAAATTTTTTTTTTAAAAAGAGAGAAAGGATTTGGAAAATATGCTGATGGAGCGAGAGGAATAAGGGGATGAAACTTGTGTGCAGCCTGAACAATGGGCCGAACGCCCTGTTCCTGTGCTGTAAACACAGGATCATTGAACTTTCAGTGCAGAAGGGGGCCATTCGGCCCATTGAGTCTGCACCGCCCTTGGAAAGAGCACCCTACCCAAGCCCACACCACCACCCGATCCCCGTATCCCAGTAACCACACCTAACCTTTTTGGACACTAAGGGCAATTTAGCGCGGCCAATCCACCTAACCTGCACGTCTTTGGACTGTGGGAGGAAACCGGAGCGCCCGGAGGAAACCCACGCACACACGGGGGAGAACGTGCAGACTCCGCACAGACAGTGACCCAAGCCGGGAATTGAACCTGGGACCCTGGCGCTGTGAAGCGACTGTGCTAACCACTGTGCTAATGTGCCGCCCTGTAAGTGAAAGTGAAGTTGAAGCCCCGAGAGTCTCTGAGGGTCATCTGTTATCTCAGAACACCTAGCAGGAACCAATGGTCGACTGAAGGGTGCTGAACCTGTCGGCTGTGGGCCTTCGATGGAGCGCCACGCTCCAATGTCCACAGAGCAGCTGAGCTGCAAGCAGAACTGCAAGAATGCTGCCATAAACAACACCAAGCTGCAATTTAACAATTACCTCACACAGCTGCAAATGCAATGAATTAACACTCTCGCTGATGAATACAAAGGAATGACCTTCTCTCCAACGTCCCCTCAGTAAATTCTGAACCAAATCACATCAGGTGTCACCCATACGAATTCTAACATCACACTTAATAAATGTCATGAAAAAAATTATTTATTAAGCTGGAAGAATGGATGGGGGTGGATGGAGATAGAGAAACAAAGAGAGAGATAGACAAACAGATAGATAACAGGCAGAGCTCGACCGACAGAGATAGACGGCCAGGGAGACAAAATGAGAGAATCCCTACAGAGCAAAAGGAGGCCATTCGGCCCATCGAGTCTGCACCAACCCTCTGAAAGAGCACCCCACTCAAGCTCACGCCCCACCCTATCCCAATAGCTCCCTAACCTAACCTACACATCTTTTCTTTGGACCCTAAGGGACAATTTAGCATGGTCACACCACCTTGCCTGCGCATCTTTGGACTGTGGGAGGAAACCGGAGCACCCGGAGGAAACCCACGCACACACGGGGAGAACGTGCAAACTCCGCATGGAGTCACCCAAGGCCGGAATCGAACTTGGGTCACTGGCATTGTGAGGCAGCAGTGCTAATCACTGTGCCACCCTAAAGTAGACTATAAACAGATAAACAGACAGAGAGAGATAGAATGACAGATGGAGAGGAAAAGACTGAGAGAGACAGATGAGAGATCAACGGAGAGAGAGAAAGAAAAAGACAGAAAGAGATAGCCAATCAGAGATAGGCTGATGGATAGAGAGAAACAGACTGAAGGAGACAAACAAAGACAGGAAAGAGAGAGAGATAGGCATAGACAGAAAGCGATCGACAGATGGACAGAGAGGGAGAGAAAGAAAGAGAAAGATGGATAGAGAGATAGGCAGAGAGAGAGATGGCCATAGATACAAAAGGACAAAGAGAGACAAATACAAATAGATATACAGAGAAATAAAAGTTAGACAAATGCAAAAGGTCTGGATTTTTTTTGAAAAAGAACGCTGCTGGGAGCTGCCATTGGGTGAAAATCAGGCTGATGTTCGGATTGTGAATGTCAGTGGATGTAAAATTAGTATTTCTTAGTCCTGGATCCTGCATACTCTTCATATCCATTCGTCAAATGAGGACGTGCATGAAATCTCTCCTGACACTCAGGAATAGCCAAGGAGAGTGGCACAGCTGGGGGAGAGGGGTAAATCTTCTCAAAACAAACAAATAAATTGAACAATATGAGCGTTATCAGACTTTATTAAAAGGCCTTTGTTAAGTTGACCCACAGGCTTGTGCTTACTAATCGCATATCACATAAACAGTGGCAGGGAAAGGGAGAGCTGGTGGAATTGATAAAATGACACAAAGATGGAGATGATGTTGTTCTCTGAAACCGTTTCAGCTAACATAGAATTTTTAACATAGAATTTACAGTGCAGAAGGAGGCCATTCGGCCCATCGAGTCTGCACCGGCTCTTGGAAAGAGCACCCTACCCAAGGTCAACACCTCCACCCGATCCCCATAACCCAGTAACCCCACCCAACACTAAGGACAACTTTGGACACGAAGGGCAATTTATCATGGCCAATCCACCTAACCTGCACATCTTTGGACTGTGGGAGGAAACCGGAGCACCCGGAGGAAACCCACGCACACACGGGGAGGATGTGCAGACTCCGCACAGACAGTGACCCAAGTCGGAATCGAACCTGGGACCCTGGAGCTGTGAAGCAATTGTGCTATCCACAATGCTACCGTGCTGCCCTGAAATGGCCTGAATTTTCAGCATTGCGAGCGCCTGGCACCCACCATCCTGAGAGTCGGAGGGGAACACAACACTGCCATTTTACCCTCAAGCCATCCAGACGCAGTGCTGCAGTGGCCAGGACTGGTACTGCAGCAATATATCAGACCCTAAGTCACGGGACTTATATTTGTTAATGGGTTGTGGGTGCCGCTGACTACGTCAGCATTTACTGCCCATCCCTAATTGCCCTCGAGAAGGTGAGCCGCCTTCTTGAACCAACAGTTATCCCTCACTCAACACCTAAAAACAGATGAGCTGGGGTCATTTTCGCAACAATGTTTGTGGGATCTTGCTGAATGCAAATTGGCTGCGTTATTTCCTAAAAGACAACAGTGGCAACACTTCAAAAAATTATTTCATTGGTTGTGAAATGTTTAGGGATGTCTCGAGGTAGTGAGCGGTTAAGAGGAGACTTAATAGAGGCATACAAAATGATCAGGGGGTTAGATAGGGTGGACAGCGAGAGCCTTCTCCCGCGGATGGAAATGGCTGGCACGAGGGGACATAGCTTTAAACTGAGGGGTAATAGATATAGGACAGAGGTCAGAGGTAGGTTCTTTACGCAAAGAGTAGTGAGGCCGTGGAATGCCCTACCTGCAACAGTAGTGAACTCGACAACATTGAGGGCATTTAAAAGTTTATTGGATAAGCATATGGATGATAATGGCATAGTGTAGGTTAGATGGCTTTTGTTTTTTGACTTCCCATGTCGGTGCAACATCGTGGGCCGAAGGGCCTGTACTGCACTGTATCGTTCTATGTTCTATGTTCTATGTAAATGCAAGTCTCTCCTTCTCTCGTTCTGGGCCCATCAGACATATTTACATTCTTACGGATTGCAAACCATTAGTCATGGGGCGCGATTCAACTAAATGGGAACAAAGTCCCATAGCGAGCACGTTACCATAAGACATAGGAGCAGAATTAGGCCACTCGGCCCATCGAGTCTGCTCCGCCATTCAATCATGGCTGATATTTTCTCATCCCCATTCACCTGCCTTCTCCCCATAACCCCATGGTTACACATGGCTGTAAAACACCACTCGCGTTAAATAAAGGGTCTCAGTGGGGAACACGCAGTCAAGGCCGCATATAGCCCCGTTTTCTACACCAAAGAGCTCCACTCGCCAGATCTCCTCAGTGTAGCAAGAGATCAGGACAGAATTTTTAAATGGTGTCCCAATCTTAGACACCCCCAAAGCTGGCACCCAGGTGGCACTGCTATAGTGCCAGGATACCACCCAACCAAAGGGCATGCACCTGGGGGCCACCAATCCCCTGGGAGACCCCATGAGTGCCTTTCCGTCTGGTCCCCATTGTGAGGACCAATGCTAAACAGCACTCACCCAAGGTCCCCAAGGCAAAGGAGATAGATCCCAAACCCTCAGGTACCTCAGGAATTTGCACATTAAAGTGAGACGAGCTGTCTCGCTCTAATATGCAGATTTGCCAAAAGGCAATCCCGCCCACAATGGGCTGGATTTACAGCGCACCGTCTTGCAAGATCGCGTTGGACCTCGCGAGGCATTGCGAGCCAGGTAGATCCTGGGAGCGGGGTCTCTTGGTTTCTATCAGCCACGCTGGGCTGCGGCGAGCTACTCATCGGGCTCAACGAGGAGATCGCGCCCATGGAAACAGATGATCAAATCAAATATAGACCATAATTGTGATGGTTTCTTCAGTTTTTATCCCCCTTCTCCAATTTCCCTCCACCTCCTCCTGAATGCACCGAGCTGGACTGAACAAGTCCCACGGGTATTGACTGCCCCGAATACCAGGCGCTCGCAGTTCTATCCTCGTGTCATCTCCGCAATTAAACCTCAGCAGCTTGCTCCACCGTGAAGTAATCTCCTGCATGATGGCAATGATAAATCTTCAAAGGTATTTCATTGGCTGTGAAGTTCTTTGGGATGTCCCGGGGCATGTGAAAGAAGCTGGAGAAATGCAAGTTCCGTCTTCCTTTGATCCGCTGTGAGAACCAGCACTGCCCACAGCTTTTAATTGATGATTGAAAGGTACAGATTGAGGTCAGTGTGCCAACCTTTCGAACAGAGGGATTCCCAGCTCCTACTGCAACTTTGAAAAGTGAGAGTGAATCGAAGTAGAACACAAGAGCTCCACCAGGCTTCACCACAAGCAGATGTGACCTGATTTCACTTTGCCGTCACTGGGTTTCCCTTGACTACGCTCCACATTTCTAAAAAGAAGCAAATGTTTCTCTCCTCTAAGGTCATACAGATGCAGCAACAATAATCTGCATTTGTATAGCGCCTTTAACAGTCAAAAACATCCCTAGGCATTTCTTGGGAGACTGATCTGACCAGGAAATGACACTCACACACATATGGAGACATTAGGACAGGTGACCAAAGGCTTTAAGGCTTGAAAGGAGCATGTTAAAGGCCAGAGAAACAGAAGGCTTCGGGCCTAGCAACCTGAAGGCACAGCTGCCAACGGTGGAGCGGAGGCAATCAGCGATGTGCAAGAGGCCAGGATTTGAGGAGTGAAAGGTTATAGGCTGGAGGTTTTTTGCAAAGATAGGGAGGAGTAAGGCCATGGAGGGACCAGAACAGGAGGATGAGGATTGTAAAATCGAGGTATTACCAAAGCAAAAGTCGGTGTACAGTGAATTGACTCCCAGCCTCGAAAGCTGTTTTAACCCCCCCTTCCCCTCCTCCCCTCCACCCCCCACAAGGACGACACGATCGATCTCCCCACAGGGCTCGTGGAACACGAACTCCCCCATCGAGGGGCAGCAGCCCAACAACAGAGATCGCTAAATCCCAGAGGTAAAAACCGGGCCCAGAAGAGAGTCGGCATCTTCGGATCATCCCGGGTGGGACTGGGCGTGCTCCTCACCACTGTGTGGACTTCCCGGGAGTAAGAAATAAACTTAGAACATAAGAACATAAGAACTAGGAGCAGGAGTCGGCCATCTGGCCCCTCGAGCCTGCTCCGCCATTCAATGAGATCATGGCTGATCTTTTGTGGACTCAGCTCCACTTTCCAGCCCGAACGTCATCGTGGGCCGAAGGGCCTGTTCTGTGCTGTATTTTTCTATGTTCTATGTACTGGCACTGGAGGGTGTGCAGAGGAGATTCACTAGGTTAATCCCAGAGCTGAAGGGGTTGGATTCGAGGAGAGGTTGAGTAGACTGGGACTGTACTTGTTGGAATTTAGAAGGATGAGGGGGGATCTTATAGAAACATATAAAATTATGAAGGGAATAGATTGTTTCCACTGGCAGGTGAAAGCAGAACTAGGGGGCATAGCCTCAAAATAAGTGGAAGTAGATTTAAGACTGAGTTTAGGAGGAACTTCTTCACCCAAAGGGTTGTGGATCTATGGAATTCCTTGCCCAGTGAAGCAGTAGAGGCTCCTTCATTAAATGTTTTTAAGATAAAGATAGATAGTTTTTTGAAGAATAAAGGGATTAAGGTTATGGTGTTCGGGCCGGAAAGTGGAGCTGAGTCCACAAAAGATGAGCCATGATCTCATTGAATGGCGGAGCAGGCTCGAGGGGCCAGATGGCCTACTCCTGCTCCTAGTTCTTATGTTCTAAGGCTTAGCATCAATGCCTTATATACCTGTAACTGTAGCTCCCTCTAGTGGCTATGCTAGACATTTCATTAACCCTTGCAGTTCCTAAATTTATGATAATACCACAAAAGGCAGGGGAGTTCCCCCCAGTGGCCTAGTCAATATTCATCCCCCCATCATCAAAAACTCATCGTTGTCACACTCCTGTTTCCTGAAGCTTGCTGTGTACAAATTGGTTGCAGTGATTCCCAAATTACACCGGTGGCAGCATTTCAAAAAGTATTTCATTGGCTGCGGAGTACTTTGCAGCTTCCCGACATCGTGGAAAGACCAATATAACTGCAAGTTTTATTTTCCTTTCTAACCCTTTATCCACAGTATCGAGTGGACACTAAACCTCACGGCATTCTCAAAATGAAGGACTTAATTAGCATTGCTCCCGAAAGCAAGATCTGGCTCGCCACAGGTCATTCAGTTCCTGGATATTACTGGTCCAGGACGGCTGTTGCATTTTCTCACTTTTCAGCATTGACCAAAAGACATCCAGTCCTCACGAGGTTTAACCTGCACGGTTTGATTTCAGTGATGTGAGGCAGTGGTGGTGTTTTTTTTTTTTAATTTAAATTGCAGCTCACTTCTGCTGTGGCTGGTTGACTTTGAACCAGCACCCTTTTGGTGAATCTGACTACCCATTCGCAGGTCAAGAAGTCAAACCTACATGCAAACCTGCAGTGCAAGCGTCCACTCATCCGCAAAGAGCCTACTGCTGGGGCCTGAACAATTCCTGCCCTTGTCTTAACTTCCAGAATGCTGCAAATATTGCAGAAAAGGTTTTCTTTTTCACTGGTACAAATTTTTTTAAAAACAGACTGACTCCTGGGACGGCAGGATTGTCGTGTGAGGCGCGATTGGGTCAATCGGGCCGGCATTCACTGGAATTTAGAAGAATGAGAGGGGACCTAATTGAAACGTATAAAACTCTGACAGGGTCAGACAGACTGGTTGCAGGGATGCTGAGGCTCGGGGTTCTAGAACAAGGGGTGACAGCCTCAGGATATGGGGTGAGCCATTTAGGACTGAGAGGAGGCGAAACGTCGACACTCAGAGAGTGGTGGGTGAGCCTGTGGAATTCTCCATCACAGAAAGGCGGTGGAGGCCAAATCACCGAGTATATATTTAAGAAGGAAATAGATTTCCTAGAATCATGGGGCTGGAATCTTCCACCCCGCCTGCCTTAAGAACGCCAAATGCGAGATGCAGACAATTGTCATGCGAGACTACCTTTAAGAAATGTGTGTTCAAGAAATGTACCTTTAAGAAATGGGTGTTTATCAGTGAGGTCAGAGTGTGGGTGGAGCTGGGCTGTCTGTCAGCTTTTTACTTTCGATTTAGGCTGTTTGCTGCAGGGTGTGTTTTAGTTTTGTTTTCAGAGCTGGATAGCTGCAGTCACAGCCAGAAGGTGTATTAGAGTCTCTCTCTGTAATCTAAAGAATGTACATCGATCCTTTGGCGATTTAAAACTAATAACTGCTCGCAGTAGTGACTTTAACCTGATGTGCTTCTGTTTAAAGGTTTTTTTAAGTCTTCTGGATGGTAAAAGGACAGCTTACGGATTACTTAGTGTTGTATTCTTTGGGGGTTGTATTTGAATTGATGGTTGCTAAGATGTTCACTGTATGTTTTAAAAAGGTTAACTTGAATTCATAGAATAAACATTGTTTTGCTTTAAAAAATACTTTTCCATTTCTGCTGTCCCACACCTGTAGAGTGGGCCGTGTGCTCCCCAGACCACAATCTAGTAAAAGTTGTGGGTCAGGTGAACGCCATGATACACTTTGGGGTTCTCTAAACCCTGGCCCTTAACACAATGGAGAAATCCATTGACCTTGGGCGGGATTCTCCGATTGCCGGGCGGACGCAGCCAGAGAACCCCACCCATAGAATCCCTACAGTGCAGGAGGTGGCCATTCGGCCCATCGAGTCTGTGTCGACCCTCTGAAAGAGCACCCTATCTAGGCCCACTCCTCCTCCCTATCCCCGTCATGTCATCTAACCTGCACATTCATGGACACTGAAGGGCAATATTTATCACGGCCAATCCACCTAACAAGCACGTCTTTCGGGACTTGTGGGAGGAAACCTGAGCACCCGGAGGAAACCCACGCAGACACGGGGAGAACGTGCAGACTCCGCACAGACAGTGACCCAAGGCCGGAATTGAACCCGGGTCCCTGACACTGGGAGGCAGCAGTGCTAACCACTGTACCACCCTGCCGCCCATGTTAGACAGCCAATGGCAAGAGTCCAGGGGTGGGACAAATAGAGGGAAATGACCATATGATAACACCTCCAAGAATATGTCCAATCAGAATTAGCATGCCTACAAGTAACAGGACTTCAAAGGTAATTTATCGCATTGTTCTGGCATGATATGTCTTAGAAGACTTCCTGTATCTAGAGACGCATGATGCAGACAAAGCAAATACTTACGGCTTCTGCAAGCGTTTGTTTCGTGGTTTCTCGAATCGGCTCAGAGACTTGTATGGCTGCACAGTAATGGTTATTGGCAAAACGTAACTATTTAAGGTACATCCCGGACTATGAGCTAACTCCATGCTTCCTTCCACACAGGCTCTGCATACTCTTAAATGTCCCGAGTCCCTGTCATGTGACCCTCTGCATCACACCATGGGCAGTACTATTCTGTGTGTTAATTGATTCTTGTGATTTGGGTGTCACTGGTTAGGCCAGATTTTTGCCCATCTCTAATTGTCCTTGAGAAAGTGGTGGCAAGCTGCCTTCTTCAACCACTGCAGTCCATGAGCTGCTAGGGAGGGAGTTCCAAGATGTTGCCCCAGCGACAGTGAAGGAATGGCGACATATTTCCAAGTCAGGATGGTGAGTGGCTTGGCTGGGAACCTCCAGCTGGTGGGGTTCCCAGGCATCTGCTGCTCTTGTCCGTCTCGATGGCAATGGGTTTGCACAGGGCTGTCTAAGCAGACTTAGCGAGTTCCTGCAGTCCCACCTTAACTGTTACTGTGGTAAACACCATTATACAAAACCTCCCCTAAATGTTTACCCAATATATTTAATATATAATCTTTATGTGTTACCCCTTCCTCCTCCCTCCCCGAAGTCTCTGGGCAGGATTCTCCACTCCCGCGCCGGTTGGGAGAATCGCCTGGGACGCCAAAATTTCCCGGGACGCCGGTCCGACGCCCTCCCGCGATTCTCCCAAGAGGCGGGAACGGCCCGGTCGAGTTCCGCGGGCCGCAGGCCGGAGATTCACCGGAGACACCCAAATGGCGATTCTCCGGCACCCCCACTATTCCCAGGCCCGGATGGGCCGAGCGGCCAGGCCAAAACGGCGGGTTTCCCCCGGCGCCGTCCACACCTGGTCGCTGCCGTCGGGAACAGCACGGGAACGCTGGGGGGGGATCCTGCACCGGGGGGTACCTCAAATGTGGGATGGCCCGCGATCGGTGCCCACCGATCGTCGTGCCGTCCTCTCTGAAGGAGGACCTCCTTCCTTCCGTGGCCTCACAAGATCCATCCGCCATCTTCTTGCGGGGCGGACTCGGAGAGGACGGCAACCACGCATGCGCGGATGACGCCAGTTATGCGGCGCCGACCGCGTCATGTATGCGGCGCCGCCTTTACGCGGGCGACAAGGCCTGGCGCGTGTAGATGACGCGGCCCCGATCCTGGCCCATTGTCAGGGCCTGAATCGGTCGGGACCGGGGCCGTTTCGCGCCGTCGTGAACCTCGACGCCGTTCACGACGGCGCGGCCACTTCGGCGCGGGAGTGGAGAATCCCGCCCTATATGTTCCCATGGTCTGGAGGCTGGACCACTGCTCCAGGTCTCGTTCTGGTCACGGCTGGAGTGGTGGACTCAGTTGTTTTCAGAAAGCTTTGTTGGTTCAGAGATTAAATTATTGTATTCTGTGTTTAGGCACTTGGCTGAGTCCATCTGATTCACATTTTGCGAATTTCTCCGAATCAACAGCCGATCTGCCTTGTTTGGAAACCATCGGCTTGTCCCGTTCCTTCTGGAGGCAATGATCACTCCTTCATCCACAGAGCGAATGTGGGGTTTCTTGGTCACTGGGGTCTGCTCTGATTTTTTTTTGGAAAAACATTTTATTGAAGGCATTTTTAATATATACATGTTCACAAAAAATACTAAAGCCAACCGTGGAACAGGTAACAAACCAAAACCCATCTCCCCTGCACCCCTGCGGAACCCACCTCCCTTTTCCATCTATCCATTCCCCCAAACAAGAAGTAAACTCCCCCCCCCCCCCTCCCCTGACAACTCAATGCTCCTTAAGGAAGTCGATGAACAGCTTCCATCTCAAACTGAACCCCACCTCCACCCTCCGAATGGTGAACCTAACTTTGTCCAAATGCAAAAGCTCTACCAAATCACTCGTCCATTGGGAACCTTTGGCGTTTCCCAATCCCGCCAATCATAGAATCACAGAATTTACAGTGCAGAAGGAGGACATTCAGCCCATCGAGTCTGCACCGGCTCTTTGAAAGAGCACCCTACCCAAGCCCACACCTCCACCCTATCCCCATCACCCAGTAACCACACCCAACACTAAGGGCAATTTATCATGGCCAATCCACCTAACCTGCACATCTTTGGACTGTAGGAGGAAACCGGAGCACCCGGAGGAAACCCACGCACACACGGGGAGGATGTGCAGACTCCGCACAGACAGTGACCCAAGCCGGAATCGAACCTGGGACCCTGGAGCTGTGAAGCAATTGTGCTATCCACAATGCTACCGTGTTGCCATCATCACCTCCGGCATTCCCCCAACCGGGTCCGCTCCTCCCCACTCCGCACCAGCCCCCTCCAGTTCCTCGACTTCCTCAACGCCATGGCCAGGGGTTAAATCACCAGCGCAAAGAGCAGGGGGGACAGGGGACACCCCTGCCTCGTCCCCCGGTGTAGCCGGAAATACTCTGACCTCCTTCTGTTCGTGGCCACACTCGCCACCGGGGCCTCATACAGCAGCCTCACCCACCTGACGAACCGCTCCCCGAACCCAAACCTTTTCAACGCCTCCCACAGGTACCCCCATTCCACCCTATCAAAGGCCTTCTCCGCATCCATCGCCGCCACTATCTCTGCTTCCCCTTCCATCGCCGGCATCATTATAACATTCAAGAGCCTCCGTACATTAGTATTCAACTGCCTCCCTTTCACAAACCCAGTCTGATCCTCGTGTATGACCTGCGGCACACAGTCCTCTATCCTCATGGCCAAAATCTTTGCCAGCAACTTTGCATCTACATTTAGGAGTGAGATTGGCCTATATGACCCACACTGTAGGGGATCCTTGTCCCGCTTCAGGATCAGGGAAATCAGCGCTCGAGACATCGTCGGGTGCAAAGCCCCCCCTTCCCTTGCCTCGTTAAAGGTCCTTACCAACAGTGGGCCCAGCAGGTCCGCATACTTCTTGTAAAATTCAACCGGGAACCCATCAGGCCCCGGTGCCTTCCCCGCCTGCATGTTCCCTACCCCTTTGACCAACTCCTCCAACCCAACCGGCGCCCCCAACCCCGCCACCTGCCCTCCTCAGCCGGTCCAGGAAGCGACCCATCCCTCCCTCCCTCCAGTGGGGGCTCAGACCGGTACAGTTCCTCGTAGAAGTCCCTGAAGACCTCATTGATACCCACCGCACTTCGCACCGTGTTCCCTCCTCCATCCCTAACTCCCCCAATCTCCCTAGCTGCCCCTCGCTTCCGAAGCTGGTGCGTGAGCATACGGCTCGCCTTTTCTCCGTATTCATATACCGCCCCCTGCGCCTTCCTCCACTGTGCCTCCGCCTTCCTGGTGGTCAACAAATCGAACTCAGCCTGGACGCTATGCCGCTCCCTAAGCAATCCCTCCTCCGGGGCCTCCGCGTAACTCCTATCCACCCTCACCATCTCCCCCACCAACCTCTCCCTCCTCTCCCCCCTCTCCTTGTGTGCCCTAATGGAGATCAGCTCTCCTTTGACCACCGCCTTCAGCGCCTCCCAGACCACCCCTACTTGCACCTCCCCATTGTCATTAGCCTCCAGGTATCTCTCTATACACCCCCGGACCCGCCCGCTCACCTCCTCATCCGCCAGCAACCCCACCTCTAGGCGCCACAGTGGGAGCTGGTCCCTCTCCTCCCCCAACTCGAGGTCCACCCAGTGCGGAGCATGATCAGAAATGGCTATCGCCGAGTACTCCGTATCCTCCACCCTCGGAATCAGTACCCTGCTCATGACAAAAAAGTCAATCCGGGAGTAGGCCTTGTGGACATGGGAGAAGAATGAAAATTCCCTGTCCCCCGGCCTCGCAAACCTCCATGGGTCCACCCCTCCCATCTGGTCCATGAACCCCCTCAGCACCTTGGCCGCCGCCGGCCTCCTGCCCGTCCTAGACCTAGAGCGATCCAGTGCCGGGTCCAGCACCGTGTTGAAATCCCCCCCATAATCTGGCCCCCTGTCTCCAGGTCCGGAATCCGGCCCAGCATACGCCGCATGAACCCCGCATCGTCCCAATTCGGGGCATATACATTGACCAACACCACCCGCTCCCCCTGCAGCTTACCACTTACCATCACATACCTACCGCCATTGTCTGCCACAATGCTCGATGCCTCGAACGACACTCTCTTCCCCACCAAGATCGCCACCCCCTGATTTTTGCATCCAAACCCGAATGAAACACCTGCCCTACCCACCCCTTTCTCAACCTTACCTGATCCGCCACCCTCAGGTGCGTCTCCTGAAGTATGGCCACATCCGCCTTCAGCCCCTTCAGGTGCGCAAACACCCGGGCCCGCTTGACCGGTCCATTCAGTCCCCTTACATACCAGGTTATCAGCCAGATCAGGGGGCTACTCACCCCCCTCCCCCGCCCTTCCTAGGCCAGCCCGCACCCCCCGCACCCCCCGCACGGCCCATACCCCACAGCGGCAGACCCCCGCCCCGACCGCCTCTACCAACTCCAGCTCCCCCTCGGCCATTCCAGCAGCAACCCGCACCCCCCCCCCGCTCCCGCCCCAGCTAGGTCCCCCCCAGCTGCATTGCTCCCCCCATTGCACTCCCGTAAGTTAGCTGACTCCTGCTGACCCCGGCCACTCCCGCTGCTCCATCGACCCTCCCCGCCCAGTGTGGAACTTCCCCGACCCCCCCCTTGTCCACCAGCAGGCTCTCATCCATTCCACTCCCAATGCGGGAGAAAAGCCCGCGCTTCCCAGCTCCAGCCCCGCCCCTTCAACCCTTAGCGTGGGAAAAAGCCCGCGTTTTCCACTCGCCCGGCCCCGCCTCCCCTGGCGCAGCTCCCTTTCCAGGCCGGGTCCCACTACCCCCAACTCAGGCCTCTCTTTCCCCCCCCCCCACCCCCGGGGCCCGATCTCCCCGACCGACCATCAACCCCCCCAAGCAGTTTACCTACCCCCCCACTAGCCCACCCGGCGGACCTAATCAAAACAATGCCCAATCAACCCTCGAAAAACAAAGAACCCCCCTTGAAACACAACCCAACAATCCCCAACCATCCCTCCACCTCGACCCCTCATCCCCAACCCTTAGTCCGAGTCCAGTTTTTCAGCCTGAACAAAGGCCCACGCCTCCTCCGGAGACTCGAAATAATGGTGTCGATCCTTGTAGGTGACCCACAGACGCACCGGCTGCAGCATGCCAAACTTTACCCCCTTCCTGTGCAGCACTGCCTTCGGCCGGTTGTAACCGGCCCTCTTCTTCACCACCTCCGCGCTCTAATCCTGATAGATCCGGACCTCCGCGTTCTCCCACCTGCTGCTCCGCTCCTTCTTGGCCCACCTTAACACACACTCTCGATCAGCAAACCGGTGGAACCGCATCAGCACCGCCCGCGGCGGCTCGCTGGGCTTGGGCCTCCTCGCCAGCACTCGGTGGGCCCCCTCCAGATCCAAGGGCCCCTGAAAGGCCCCCGCTCCCATCAGCGAGTTCAGCATGGTGACCACGTAGGCCCCCATGTCCGATCCCTCCACCCCCTCCGGGAGACCCAGGATCCGCAGGTTCTTCCGCCTCGACCGGTTCTCCATCTCCTCGAACCTCGCCTACCATTTCACGTGGAGCGCCTCGTGCGCCTCCACCTTCACCGCCAGGCCCAGGATCGCGTCCTCGTTCTCCGAGACCTTCTGCCGGACCTCCCGGATCGCCGCCCCTTGGGCCGTCTGGGTCTCCAGCAGCTTATCGATTGAAGCCTTCATCGGCTCCAGCAGCTCTGCTTTCAGTTCCTTAAAACAGCGCTGGAGAAGCTCCTGCTGCTCTTGCACCCACTGCCTCCACGCTGCCTGGTCTCCGCCCGCCGCCATCTTGGTCCTCCTTCCACGCACCTTTCTTTGCTTCAATGCCACTTTTTTTTTTTAAATCGCCCCGTTCCTGGTCCAATCCATACACTATCGGGGGAATGTTGCTGTCCCCTTCCCACATCGGGAAACGTCGAACAAGCGCCGTTACGGGCCCTAAAAAGAGCCCAAAAGTCCATTTTTAGCGGGAGCTGCCGAACGTGCGACTTAGCTCCGCATAGCCGCAACCGGAAGTCGAATTTGGTATTTTTACAACAAAACTTAATTATTAACACAATATTACACTCTTTAGCATCACACAGAAAAATAGCTTACAATTACCCCTTCAACAATACTACTAAATACAGTAAATACAATACCCTTACGTACAATCTCTATTCACAATTAAACAGCAAGAAAAAATAACTTACAGCTCGCAATCCATCCTACATCCCACTGGCACAGAGCAATATTCACTTTCCAAAACAGATTTGGTTCCCGTTAGAACCCCTGCAAACTCTGGCTGGAAGCCTTCAAAAAGTTGTTTCAACAGGTTTGTTTCAGCTTCTTCCTTGTCCTTAGTCTGCACCACTTTAAATACTATTAATCTTTTTTGTTTACTATCCTACTGTTGAGGGCAAAATACTTTACTTGTGGTCTAAAGGGGAGCCAGATCCGAACTCAACTTAAGCTTTCACAAAATGTCTGAATATCTTATCTCCACCCGGCAATGACATCATCTCCCCACGCTGAAAACAAATTAATTCCCCAGGGACTTTCCTCAGTCAATCAACAGTGTATTAGCCCAGGCATTTTACTCTGATCAATTTCCCCTCTGGCTCCTAAAAGCTTTCTGGTTTTGTAAAACAAAATTATTTTAAAAGCTCGACTACTGCAATCAAACATACTCTAACCCAGACTTTTAACCCTTAAATTGCCAGATGTTTACAATCCAATATATATAAAATCTGGCATTCATCACAGACCCCCAACAGTCACTCCTGCCTGAAAGCTGGAGAGTGCTAAGTGCTTTCTGCTGAGAAAAAGAGGAAGTGAAAGAACTTAGCTCCCTTTGATGTGACAGCATGGTGGTGGAGTGGTTAGCACTGGTGTCTCACAGCTCCAGGGTCCCGGGTTCAATATCGGCCTCGGGTGACCTGTCTGTGTGGAGTTTGCACTTTCTCCCCGTGTCTGCGTGGGTTTCCTCCGGGTACTCCCATTTCCTCCCACAGTCCAAAGGTGTGCAGGTTTGGTGGATTGGCCCTTAGTGTCCAAACGTTCAGGTTGGGTTACGGGGATAGGGTGGAGGTGTGGGCTTAAGTAGGATACTCTTTCCGAGATCCGGTGCAGACTCAATGGGACGAATGACCTCCTTCTGGATTGTAAATTCTATGGTGAGGTGCTGTAGCAACAGTGTTTATAAACATTGTTGAAGGCATCAAATTGAGTAATTGAGATGTATTCAAGCGTCAAGGGAAAGATAATAAACAAATCCCTAAGCAGCTGTGTCTGGACCAATAAAACAGGCAGTCACTGGCTAGTGCGGTGTGAAACTGAATGGAAGGTTTGCATTTCAAAGGTTGTCAAGGGATTTGAAGTCCTTTGAAGTGTACTTGGTTTTTGAGGAAGCATCTGGCACATGTAACAGCTGCTGCTTTAAACACTTCTGTCTGAGGCAGCAGATGTTAGGGAAGGGTAGGAGGGAAGGGTAGGAGGGAAGGGTAGAGGCAAATGCAGTCATTTTTCATTCTTCTGCCTGTACTGCTCTTCAGCTTCCTGGCAGGGGTGACTGATGAGGGTCTCTGACAGGACAAGTCTATGTCGAGGAGGGTCTCCGATTGGAGGGACCTCTGATGAGGATCGTCTGATGAGGGGGGAGGGGTTGGGTCACCTGCATTATTGCATGCTGTGGGGAGTTATTCCCGTGGTGGGGGTGGGGGGAGATGTCCCTACATGTCAGCAAGGTGGGGGTGGGGGGGGGCTTCTGATGGACTGGAGGGGGGGGGATGCCTCAGTTGTGTGCTGACCCCTTTGACCCACCTCTGGGTACACTGCAACAGGGCCACACTTGGGTAAAATTTGCACCAAAGCCCATCCGGTGGATTTACTGCTGTGGGGGTAAGAGCATAATGCTTGGGGGGGGGGGGGGGGATATGAATCGGGCTGGGCACGTCCCCCCCCCCCCTCCCACCCTCCCCAAACCAGATTTGGAAGGAATCTATTTTTTGCAGCAAGTGTTTAATTGAAAGGTTTGGACCAGCCAGTACATTTCGGAAATGTGGGAAGCGAATTGAAAGATAATTCTCAGCTCTGACTCACGTTAAAAAGCTTCAATTTGTGTTTGCAATGTAACTGGACCACCTTATAATACAGCACCATCTCTGAACCCGGGCTGGCTGACTGGGAGTAACAAAATGCCCTGCTGTGACTGTAAAATAGCCTCATGACTTTTAAAGGTCAGTTCAGCCTTAGAACTCAATTTGCTGCTCACCCGTGCTCGGTCCTTTGAGTCTCAAGACCATAAGACCATAAGTCACCTGAGCAGAATTAGGCCACTCGGCCCATCGAGTCTGCTCCGCCATTCAATCATGGCTGATATTTTCTCATCCCCATTCTCCTGCCTTCTTCCCATAACCCCTGATCCCCTTATTAATCAAGAACCTGTCTATCTCTGTCTTAAAGACACTCGGTGATTTGGCCTCCACAGCCTTCTGCGGCAAAGAGTTCCACTGATTCACCACCCTCTGGCTGAAGAAATTCCTCTTCATCTCTGTTTTAAAGGATCGTCCCTTTAGTCTGAGATGGTGACCTCTGGTTCTAGTTTTTCCTACAAGTGGAAACATCCTCTCCACGTCCACTCTATCCAGGCCTCGCAGTATCCTGTAAGTTTCAATAAGATCTCCTCTCATCCTTCTAAACTCCAACGAGTACAGACCCAGAGTCCTCAATCGTTCCTCAGACGGCAAGCATGAGTCTTCAATGGATGGGCTCTGATTACTCTGGTGGAGACCTTTAGCTGGTCAGTGGATTTTCCTTCTGCTGTGCAGCCTCCAGGACCGCTCTGGAGCTTCGTGTGAGGTGATTTCCAGCCGTGCCTTTAGTTCAGGCGAACGTCAGTCTGGTCAGAATGTTGTTCCTTCAGTTTTTCAGCTTCCGTGACCTCCCATTAGCTTCTTCAGTTCTGGGTTCATCATCTGCTGCCCCCGTGCTGGACGGGTTTGTTCAACACGGCTCAGGAAGAGGGTCTCAGGTCGGTGTGGTGGCACAGTGGTTAGCACTGCTGCCCCACAACGTCAGGGACCAGGGTTTGTTTCAGGTGACTGCCTGTCTGTGTGGAGTCTGCACGTTCTCCCCGTGTCTGCGTGGGTTTCCTCCCACAGCCCAAAGACGCTAAATTGCTCCTTAGTGCCCAGAGACGTGCAGGTTAGGTTATGGGGATAGGCCAAGTTAGATATGGGAGTGGACATGGGTAGAGTGCTCATTCAAAGGGTTGGTGCAGACTCGATGGGCCAAATGGTCTTCTTCTGCACTGTAGGAATTTGATGATTCTATAAAAAAAAATTATTTTAATGTTCCCAATTAAGGGGCAATTTAGAATGGCCAATCCACCTATCCTGCACATCTTTGGGTTGTGGGGCTGAGACCCAGGCAGACACGGGGGAGAATGTGCAAACTCCACACAGACAGTGCCCCAGAGTTGCGTTCGATTGGAGTCCTCCGTAGAATTCTATGTTTCTATAAAGAGACTCAGAGGCTTGTACAGTAGTGTTTATTGGTAACACACAACTACTTACATATATTCAAAATATAGCCCAGACTATGAGCTAATTCAGTTTACTTCCACACAGGTATCTACATGCTCTAAGGCTCAAGTCCCATATAATAATAACCTTTAAATTGCGCTGTGAGTAGTACCTTTCTCTAGTCGTACCTAAGCTATACCACACACCTTACTACAATGTCTGTTTTCAGTGGTTTGTTTTTCCTATAAGAGATCACGAGTCAGAAGCCAGAGGCTATAGGCTGACGGACACCACTCACATGAAGCATGGCAGACCCATGCCCGACATGGTGATGAATGAATATTTGCAATGCACAAAGTAAGGTTTGCATCTTGTTCTTACCACCTGCCTTAGGCACATTGAAGGGATTTTCAGGTCGACAATCAACCTGTGTGGCTACGTTACGAGCGCACCTTCCGTGGCCATCAGCTCCTGGAGTACGGCTCGAAGACAGAGCTCCTGGCGTAGAGGAAGCAACATTACCCACTGCGCCACGAGACTGCCTTGATAAGGCACCATATCAATTCAAGCATCATTATTTTCTGATCACTACTTTAGCATCAAGCTGTGCGAGCACCTGAATTATTATCAATATATCGCATTAAGAGGCCTTGTGGGATTGTTAACACAGAACTTGAATTTACTTAACAGGCTTCAGTGCACAATAAATCACACCTTAATATTAATCATGTTATCAATGCCTTAAACACCAGTGCTTAAATGGGCAAGTATGTCTCTGGGAAATCAATGGTCTTCGATGTCAAGGATGGATTATTTTATGCAGGAATGGACGACACTCTCCTCAGCTTAGAGCAGGAGGCAGTCAACGTAGAATCCCTACAGTGCAGAAGGAGGCCATTCGGCCCATCGAGTCTGCACCGGCCCTTGGAAGGGGAACTCAACTTAAGCCCATGCCTCCACCCTTTCCCCATAACCCAGTAATTCCACCTAACATTTTGGACACTAAGGGGCATTAGCGTGGCCAAATCACCTAACCTGCACATCTTTGGACTGTGGGAGGAAACCGGAGCACCCGGAGGCAATCCACGCAGACACAGGGAGAAGGTGCAGACTCCGCACAGATAGTCACCCGAGGCTGGAATCGAACCCGGGTCCCTGGCGGTGTGAGGAAGCGATGCTAACCACTGTGCCACCGTGCAGCCCCACATGGGCCAAGAAACCCAGACAGGAAAGGAAACAAATCATTGAGGAAACGGAAAGAGCTCAGGTCCCCAGCAGCAGGAGAGTCTTTCCAGCATGTATCTTGCTTATCGCTCCGTTAATTTCTGCACAATCCCTCTGCTCACTTCAGCAGCGTTGAAATAAATCCCGAGTCAAACACTGTGAAAAGGGTATTGACACCACTGAGGCAGCTAGTCAGCTGGAGGCAACGCAGGATCCACAACGAGCAGATTTTATATTGCACCAAACTGCACCTGTTTCAACAATGCATGACAGCAAAGCTTATTTAACAACACGAAAAATGTACATCTGTAAAGCACCTTGACCAAAATAACATGCCCCAAGCTGCTTGACATGAGCTTTATGGAACGAATTGTGTCTCTGAGAGACTTCAGGAGATACTAGGTCAGGTGATCCAAAACTAGGCAAGGGTTTTAAAGAGTGACTTACAGCGGGAGAAAGAGGCTAAGAATTTAGGGAAGGAATCCCAGAGCTCAGGACCCAGGTAACTGAAAGCACAGCCACCAAAGAAAATTGGGAATACCCAACAGGCTAGAACTGGAGAGGCATAGAGATCTTGGAGGGTTGTAGGAGCGAGAGGAGTTTACAGAGATAGGGAGGGGGTGAGGCCACGGAGGGATTTGAAAGCTGGGAGAGACAACTGCCTAAAACTACTGCAGTTCTTTCCTTGGTCTACCCCGTCACCACCAGCCTCCTTCCCCCAGCCACAACTCCTCCTGCAAATGACTGGACAATAACTGCTGAAGTTGACTGTAATTACTGCCCATGGGAGAGCAGCACAAAATCTCATTGGCGATAGGCAGCGTGGTTTTGTGAAGGGGTGGTCGTACCTCACTAACGTGATCGAGTTTTTGGAGGAGGTAACAAAGATGATTGACGAGGGGAAGGCAGTGGATGCTGTTTACATGCAAGAAGTCTTTAACACCAGGTTAAAGTCCAACAGATTTGTTTTTTGAAGAATAAAGGGATTAAGGGTTATGGTGTTCGGGCCGGAAAGTGGAGCTGAGTCCACAAAAGATCAGCCATGGTCTCATTGAATGGTGGAGCAGGCTCGAGGGGCCAGATGGCCTACTCCTGCTCCTAGTTCTTATGTTTCGAATCACTAGCTTTCGGAGCACAGCTCCTTCCTCAGGTGAATCTTTTTCTTTCTTGAGAGGGTCTGGGGGGGCGGGGGGGGATGCCGGAAGTTGTTTATTGACTTCTTCAAAGACAGTTATGACATCAGCAGTGGGTGGTTGGGGGGTGGGGGTGGGGGGGGGGGGGGGGTGGATGGAGGGGAACGACACCCACCTGACGAAGGAGCAGCGCTCCGAAAGCTAGTGATTCGAAACAAAATTGTTAGATTTTAGCCTGGTGTTGTAAGACTTCTTACTGTGCTCACCCCAGTCCAACGCCGGCATCTCCACATCATTGTTTACATGGACAAGGTGCCTCATGGCAGACTGGGACAAAAGGTGAAGTCACACGGGATCAGGGGTGAGGTGGTAAGATGGTTACAGAACTGGCTCAGTCACAGAAGGTAAAGGGTAGCAGTGGAAGGGTATTTTTCTGAATGGAAGGTTGTGGCTAGTGGTGTTCCACAGGGATCTGTGCTGGGGCCTCTGTTATTTGTACTGTACATAAATGATTTGGAGGGCGAAATGTAGCTGGTCTGATTAGTAAGTTCGCAGATGACACCGAGGTTGGTGGAGTGGCAGATAGTGTTGAGGATTGTCAGAGGATACAGCAGGACAGAGATAGGTTGGAGACTTGGGCAGAGAAATGGCAAATGGAGTTTAATCCAAACAAATGTGAGGTAATGCATTTTGGTCGGTCTAACATAGAGGGGAAATATACCGTAAATGGCAAAACTCTTAGAAATATACAAAGTCAGAGAGATCTGGGCGTGCAGGTCCACAGATCTTTGAAAGTGGCAACACAAGTGGACAAGGTAGTCAAGAAAGCATACGGAATGCTTGCCTTCATTGGCTGCCACTGATACCTTTCCAACTGAGCTTGGCGTCAGCCAAGTGGTTGAATAATAATAATAATAATAGCTTATTGTCACAAGTAGACTTCAATGAAGTTACTGTGAAAAGCCCCTAGTCGCCACATTCCGGTGCCTGTTCGGGGAGGCCGGTACGGGAATTGAACCCGCGATGCTGGCATTGTTCTGCATTACAAGCCAGCTGTTTAACCCACTGTGCTAAACCAGCCCCTCATGGGCGGTTAATTTATTATCCTCTATTTCACATCATTGTTCAAAGTTAAAAAGTGCTTCATTGGCTGGTTCACTTTGAGATGTCGAGTTTGTGAAATTCACTATTTCAATCCACCTTTTACCTATTTATGGTTCACCTTATATCACATATAGCACGGAACGAGTTTTGTTTAAGACTATGAATAGATCCGTCTATCACTGGGATCTCCTCTTCTGCAAGGGCAGGTAGTTTGAATTTTACCACAATCAGACTGAGCAACACAGTGTCCACCAGCATATTCGGACATGTTCATGCCATAGTTTGAAAAATAGCAGCCTGGCCTGGCCCAATGCTCTATGACTCAGATATAGCGGGAAGAGTTAGGGCAGAGGCAGCATTTTCTACTTGCTTTCTGGGGAACTGGAGCCCAATTAAATCACAGATGATTTTGGTGACCTTATTTCTTACTATGGTAGGGCTCCTATTGTACTGACCCCCCCCCCGCCACACACATTTTATTCCAAAAGGATGCAAGACCAATTTCACTGCGAACAAAGCACTCGTACAATTTGGTAAAGGCTTCTAATTAAAAGCAGTTATAAAGCATTGGTTTGACAAACAGTAGTTTGCGTCAATCTTTGTGCTGATTAGGAATTTAATCCACACAAGATATAATTTAAGTGTCATCTGGCCCTGGGAATCTAATCAGGAGGATTCAGTCCCAACCTCTGTCAGACTCTGGGGAATAGGAGGCCAGCTGTTGGATAAGTGTTTGGAGTAATTAACCCGGCTACAAAATGATGGGTGCAGAGGGGCAGGGAGCGGATATGATGAACACTTTTCTTCTCCCTTTTGTTGATGAATGCAAGTATTTACACCAGCCACAAGTACATCTTCTCAGATGTAGCCCTGTGATTCTAACTCACTCACTCTCTGGGTAGAATTTTAAGCCCATGTTAGTCGCCAGCGAGAACGACGATGCGGGAGCAAAATCCAGCGAGAATCGAGAAATGGCGGCAAAATCGTGTTTTTCGATTTACACTCTTCTCTCCCCCGCCCACTTTAGCTGGCGGTGCATCGGAGTCTCCGCAACAAAAGATCGTATACCACATTTAAATTGCTTCTAGCTCTTAAGGGGTCTGGTGGCTGGTTTGCAGTTGGCGCTTCTTGGGTCCCCCTCGCTGGATTTCTGGCAACGTGTCCGTTGAGGGACTGCCCTTCTGGAGTGTAGATGAAAGTGGGTGGGAGCGGTCAAGTGGGGGATGTTGACAAGATGCGGTTACTATCTCCATGAGGGCAGAAGACCATCATCACAGGGGGAAGGAGGAGTGCAGTCAGAGGGAACCCCCACCCCCCCAGGGTGCATAGACCACCCTGAGGGTATGGGCTGTCTGAAGTGCAAAGCCACAGGGTATGGAGGCCAGGCTGTCAGGGATGAAATAATGGGTTGTTGGCATATTCAGGTTGGTGGAATCTAAGGGTTAGGCTGACTGCAAATTGCAGTCTTAATATGATTCAGGTGTGCCTCTGCTGCCACAGGGGACAGCCAGTTGCCGAATCTGATCCTTGACCCTTTCTTGGAGAGAGAATTGTGCCAATGTTGTCAGTATTGCGATGCAGGAGTGTGCCACTGATTGGTGCGCAATGGTTATTCCCTTGGGAGCTTAGCCCTCAAGCACTGAACTTCTAGGCTTACACTCACCCCTCCACACAGATGGTGACACAAATGTTGCCCTCAATGCAAGGCACCAGGGTAACACCGCTCATTAGTCACCCCATTCAGGACATGACAGCGTCTCATTACACCATGAGACACGCAAGTCCACTTAATACTCAACTGCCCTCAGTCCTCACCTTGGAAGGGGGGGGGAATCACGTGGACCAGAGATACTCTAGGGTTAGGTTCGAGGGTCGAGGAGCTTCATTCAGGTGGAGTTGAGAGGGGCAACTGTGGGGAATTGGCTGTTGTAAGCGAGGGGAGGGAGCGAGGCTCTTTGGAAAGGCGCTCACAGAGGGGGATGCATGAGTGGATGCCCCAGATCCTGAGAGAGCTGTGGGTCAGAGCATTGTCAGGACTCCTCGTCCCTCACTCTGACGTTCGCTTCCTTTCAGCTTGTGGTTTGAGGTAGTGATGGTGCCAGTCGAGCTGGCAGATCTATTGTTAGTCGTGTAGCAGCAGCAGCAATGCCAATGTGCAGCTGCTCGTGGACAGGTCCAACGCTCCGCCAAAGAGGGAGAGGCAGGGCCCGTTGATCACTGGATGCAGGGCCACTGATGGAGGAGGCTCAGAGGAGACACTACCGACCACGGGTCTACCATCGGAGAGCATCCTACCTCCAAATGTCAGAGGTCAGAGCTGGAGAAGGCTGCGTCTGTCTCTGTGGCTGTGCCCCTGTACTTTAGATTACCCGACAGGGGAAACATCCTCTCTGTCCCTGCACTGGCAAAGTCCCTTCAGAATCTGCTATGCTTCAATGAGATCATGACTCATTCTTCTAAACCCTAACGAATACAGGCCCAATTTACTCAACCTCTTGTCAAAGGACAACTCTGTCGTCCCAGGGTGCAGTCGAGTGACCTTTCGCAGCACCATCTCCAATGAAAGTATACCCTTCCTCAAATATAATTGGAGATGTATTGACAAATTGTTCAGTGCGATTCTGACCCTTGTTTATGATCAGCACAGACAGACAATGTCTGGTCTTTTTTCATCTTGTTCCTTTGTAATGCCGTTTGGTTGAATTTTAAATTATTTTTCCACAGTGGATGGTTGAACTGCATGATTAGACAACTTGGTTTTTGGTCACCCCCGTGGAAGTGTTAAGGAGCGGGGTTCAGGGTAGCTGTGTCGGCGGGGTGTGTTGGTATTTAGCCGACACTGCTGGGCAGGGCTTGTCAGTCAATTACAGAGCAAAGTTATTGAAGACACACGTACCAACATCACGTTGGCACAATGCCACAGTGAAAACCGCAGCTGATGCCAATTAGCGCATTAATATTTATTTTTAAAACCTGCCAGAGTAAAATCCTGTTTAATTTATTCCTGTTTGTCATGCAAGGGGCGAGCGATGTACCTGAGTGAGATGTCATTGTGCTAGATCTTACCGTCGCTCACAAGCAAACGTCTTCACAAAGCACTGGATAATCAATCCGCCTCTTGCCCAGTCCTGGTTACATCCAAACTGTAAATTACCACCATAACTTAATGAGCACAATAAAGATACTGTGCAAAACTAATTGGTCAAGTTCATCCATCCAGTTTCCTCAGTCGGAGTGCTGCTGGCTGAAATCTGACGGCCCCTTTAAGGAGTGGGCTCCACAGACCACGTGACCAGCTCAGGGTCAATCACATGAGAGGGCGCAAGTCCCAGCCAATAGGGAGTTTGCGTGGGGCCCCCAGCAGTGTGGACCAAGGATCCTAAGTATTAAGGCCTGTTATGTAGTGTTCACTGCCTGTTACTAAACTGCCTTTGCCGTTTTTTGGAATCATAGAATTTACAGTGCAGAAGGAGGCCATTCGGCCCATCGAGTAGCCTATCCAAGCCCACACATCCACCCTATCCCCATCACCCAGTAACCCCACCCAACACTAAGGGCAATTTTGGACACGAAGGGCAATTTATCATGGCCAATCCACCTAACCTGCACATCTTTGGACTGTGGGAGGAAACCGGAGCACCCGGAGGAAACCCACGCACACACGGGGAGTAAGTGCAGACTCCGCACAGACAGTAACCCAAGCCGGGAATCGAACCTGGGACCCTGGAGCTGTGAAGCAATTGTGCTATCCACTATGCTACCGTGAGTCTGTTCGTGCGTGTTCTCAGACTTTTGGATCTCTTGCCCAATGGAAGAAGTTGGAAGAGCGAGTAGATCCGGTTGGGAGGGGTCTTTCATCATGCTGCCTGCCATTCACGACTATGTGGTAGGACTGCAGAGCTTAGATCTGGTGCATTTGTTGTGGAATCATTTAGCTGTCTATTACTTGCTGCTAATGCTGTTTGGCGCACAAGTAGCCCTGTGTCATAGCCTCACCAGGTTGACACCTCATCTTTAGCATGCCTGATGTTGCTCCTGGCATGCCTTCCTGCACTCTTCATTGATCCAGGGTTGATCCTCTGGCTGGGTGGTAATGGTAGAGTGGGGGATAAGCCGGGCCACGAGTTACAGATTGCGGTTGAGTAAAATTCTGCTGCTGATGATGGTCCACAGCACCTCATGGATGCCCAGTCTGGAGTTGCTAGATATGTTCAAAGTCTATTCCATTTAGCACAGTGGGTGCTCCACATATCATGATGGAAGGTATCCTCAATGTGATGATGGGATTTCATCTAGACAAGGACTGTGCAGGGATCACTCCCAGCAACACGAATGGACAGATGCATCTGCAACAGGTAGACTGGTGAGGCTGAGGTCAAGTATGTTCCTCCCTCTTGCTGGTTCCCTCACCAGCTGCTGCAGGCCCAGTCTGGCAGCTATGCCATTAGGACTTGGCCAGCTCGGTCTGGGGTGGTGCACCCCGGTCACTCTTGGTGGTGGACATTGAAGTCCCCCATCTGAGTACACATTCTGTGCCCTTGTCACTCTCAGTTCATCCTCAAAGTGGTGTTCAACAGGGAGGAGTAAAGGCTCATTAGCTGAGAGGGGACAATAGGTGGTAACCAACAGGAGCTTTCCTTGTCCATGTTTGACTTGATGCCATAAAACTTCATGGGGCTCAGAGTCTTCTTCTATTATACGTGACGTCATTGTGTATTAAAATCCATCTGCACACGGAAATGTCCATTTCCATTCTTTTAACAGAACTATCGATGAAGTATTCATCAAACTGGACCCATGACATGCTCATAATTTTAGCAAGTGGAATATTTAACTTAAAACGCTGCGAGAATGGCTGTTTAGTGTTACAATGAATATGTCACGAGAGTATTTTTTGGACTTATTTAATTTAGTTCTGCTTTTAAGTTTTGGTATCAGTTTTAAAATTCCCCCGATTCACTGTTAGTGTTGCTCAGAGTTGTGTGACCTTGGAACTCACAGGTCGCTGTGTCCTGAATCGGGAAAAAATGACTGATTGGGGAAATGGGAAAGACAGCAGTCAACACAGAAAGAATCCATATTTCAAGGCCAAATTTCTCCTGGATGACCTGAAGAGCTTCTTAGAATCACCCACAAGGTTTAAGTTGCTCTCTTTGCTCCTTGCAAAGTGTTGCTGCAGAAATGTTAATTTCCTGCCAACTCCAACTGGAGATAATTGCAAAAGACCCAGAGGGAAGAGGAGGAGAATGCTGCTTAAACACAGATTTGCTGTGATCCAGAATGAGCTGCCTGAAAGTGTGGTGGAAAGAGATTCAATAGTGACTTTCAAAAGGGAATTGAATAAATACCACAAAATTACAAAGTTGCAGGGCTATCGGGAAAGGGCAGGGCCATGGGATTAATTGGTTAAGACCATAGGACCATGAGACATAGGAGCAGAATTAGGCCACTCGGCCCATTGAGTCTGCTCCGCCATTCAATCATGGCTGATATTTTTCTCATCCCCCATTCTCTCCATAACCACTGATCATCTTATTAATCAAGAGCCTATCTATTTCTGTCTTAAAGACACTCAGTGATTTGGCCTCCACAGCCTTCTGCGGCAAAGAGTTCCACAGATTCACCACCCTCTGGCTGAAGAAATTCCTCCTCATCTCTGTTTTAAAGGATTGTCTCTTTAGTCTGAGATTGTGTCCTCTGGTTCTAGTTTTTCCTACAAGTGGAAACACCCTCTCCACGTCCACTCTATCCAGGCCTCGCAGTATCCTGTAAGTTTCAATAAGACCCCCCCCCCCTCATTCTTGTAAACTCCCAACCAATACAAACCCAGAGTCCTCAACTGTTCCTCATACGACAAGCTCTTCACTCCAGGGATCATTCTTGTGAACCTCCTCTGGACCTTTTCCAAGGCCAGCACATCCTTCCTTAGATACAGGGCCCAAAACTGCTCACAATACTCCAAATGGGGTCTGACCAGAGCCTTGGAAGTACATCCCTGCTCTTGTATTCTAGCCCTCTCGACATGAATGCTAACATTGCATTTGCCTACCTAACTGCAGACTGAACCTGCACATTAAGCTTAAGAGAATCGTGAACAAGGACTCCCAAGTCCCTTTGTGCTTCTGATTTCTTAAGCATTTCCCCATTTGAAAAAAGTCTATGCCTCCATTCCTCCTTCCAAAGTGCATAACCTCACTCTTTTCCACATTATATTCTATCTGCCACTTCTTTGCCCACTCTCCTAGCCTGTCCAAGTCCTTCTGCAGCCCCCTTGCTTCCTCAATACTACCTGTCCCTCTACAGATCTTTGTAGCATCTACAAACTTAGCAACTGTGCCTTCAGTTCCTTCTTCCAGATCATTAATGTATATTGTGAAAAGTTGTGGTCTCAGCACAGACCCCTGAGACACACCACTAGTCACCGGCTGCCATCCTGAAAAAGACCCATTTATCCCCACTCTCTGCCTTCTGCCAGTCAGCCAATCCTCTATCCTTGCCAGGATCTTACCCTCTACACCATGAGCTCTTAAGTTATTCAACAGTCCCCTATGCAGCACCTTGTCAAGGATAGGTCTGTTGGAGCTGGCTGCTGGTCGATGGGCTGAATGGCCAGCTTTCTGTGTTGTATCGTTCTGTGATTCTCAGGGCACGAAGTTGATGATAATGTCTGTGTTACCGTGTCTCATTTAGAAAGGTTCAAAATTCTGATGGCAAAACTCATGCACAAATTTTTAAACGACGCCATACTCAATCTAGTCTTATGCAATGCCCGGCCTTCTATTCGAAATAGATTAACAGCTGTATTAAAATTGGTCCCAGCTGTGGAGACCGGTAATCATTTAGCCACAGAAACCCATTTTAGTAGAAATCGCCCTCCGCACAACGCCTGCTAGTCTGGTCCGATCTCCTTTCAGTAAATAAGGAGGAAAGACACTCAGGTGAGGAAGGAGCAGAGCTCCGAAAGCTAGTGATCCCAAACAAACCTGTTGGACTTTAACCTGGTGTTGCGAGACTTCTTACTGTGCTCACCCCAGTCCAACGCCGGCATCTCCACATCATGAATATATCCAAGGCTGAGATGGACACATTTTTTGATCTACAATTGAGTCAAAGGATTTTTAAAAATTCATTCCTGGAATGTGGGGACCAGTAGCTCGGACAGCATTTGTTGCCCTCCCTAATTGCCCTCGGAAAGGTGTTGGTGAGTTCATGTGGCGTAGGTACACCCACTGTGCTGTTAGGGAGAGAGTTCCAGGATTTTGACCCAGAGACAGTGCAGGAACGGCGATATATTTCCAATCCGCTTGCAATAAAGGCCAACATATTATTCGCCTTCTATTGCCTGCTGCACCTGCATGTTAGCCTTCAGTGAATTATTGACGAGGACACCCAGGTCTTTTTCTACACTTTAAAATCTCTTACCATTGAAGAAATACTCTGCGCCTCCTATCAAAGTGGATAACCTCATTTTTTCGCATTATATTCCATCTGCCAATCTTCTGGCCCACTCACCACATCTGTCCAAATCCTCTTAATGCCACTTTTGTATCTACCTCATGTCAGGATCCAAGAGTTAAATCCTGTTTGCTCCCTTTTCCTCCTTTTGATTGCTGTTATTTTTCGCTATTACAATTTTTGTCCATGGATGATTAATGACTTTAAGGCGGTTTACCTTTAATTCGAGCAGAAGCCTGGGTTCAGTAAACTGAAGACTGACCTGTGGCCTCCAAGCAAAGCAGGCTGCAGGGAGCGGTTTTCCTTTCAAACCAGCAGATTCCAGAAGGATTTCACTAACATCAGTGCTGGCTCAGATTGATGGACTTGGCTGGTGGCCAATGGACTGGCTCAGATTGTCGGGCTTTGTCAATAGCCCACGCTGATTGGTTCTGATTTTCTCTGGACAGTATCTTTCCCAGCAAGGCTGGTTTTTCCGCTCAGTTTCGTTTTTGAGATCAGGGGCGGGATTCTCCCGCAATTGGCGGAATGGCCCGACGCCAGCGCCAAGAACGGCGCGAACCACTCCGGCGTCGGGTCAACCGGAAGTTGCGGAATCCTCCACACTTCCGGGGGCTAAGCCAGCGCTGGAGGGGTTGGCGCCCCGCCAACCGGCAGCAAAGGGCCGGCGCAAGTTGGCACATGCGCAGAACCGCCGGCGTGGTTCCGCGCAAGCGCAGACCGGCGTGTTTCCTGCGCATGCGCACGGGGGTTCTTCTCCGCGCCGGCCATGGCGGAGCCCTACAGAGGCCTGCGCAGAAGGAAGGAGTGCCCCCACGGTACAGACCCGCCCACAGATCGGTGGGCCCCGATCGCTGGCCAGGCCACCGTGGGGGCCGCACCCCGGGGCCGGATCCCCCCGCACCCCCCCCCAAGGACTTCAGTAACCGGCCTACAAGTCAGGTCCCACCGTGATGGGCCATGTCCATTTCATGCTGGCGGGACTGGCCAGGAACCGATGGCCGCTCGGCCCATCGGGGCCCGGAGAATTGCCGGGTAGGGGGGGGGCGCTGCCAACGGCCCCCGACCGGCGCGGCGTGATCCCTGCCCCCACCCGAAAACCAGCACCGGAGAATATGGCAGCCAGCGTCGGAGCAGTGGGGTGGGATTCACGCCGCCCCCCCCGGGGATTCTCCGACCCAGCGGGGGGGGGGGGGGGCGGTCAGAGAATCCCGTCCCAGAGCTGGAAGCAGCTACTCTGCTTCTCTCTCTCTCTCTGAATTGTTTAAACCTCTCTGAAATCCCGTGTGGGAATTCTGTTCCTTCCTCAATGAGACTGGAGGTCCTTCTGGTGATAGTGGAAACCAATTGAGTTTAAAACTCCAGCTGGAGATGGGTTGAGGTGAGACAAAGAGTCTTAAGAATTAAACAGGCCTGAGGATGTTCCTTTGAGTGAGGGCCCAGGTTAACAAAGGTTAAAGTGACTCTCCAGAGGAAAACCTACTCTCTGGGAATACTGACTGAATGTTGCTGCCAGAAGATCATCACTAATACTACACCGATAGCTTCCATCACTCAGCATCCTGGGGGGACAGCCTTCTACAAAGACTTCAACATTGGAAGCAAGGACTCTCATCTTTCGTTTGCCTTTAAACCCTTATTATTTTCACCTCTTCTCCCTCGTCTGTATCTGTCTGTCTTGTGTGTGCTTGGGAGAAGGTGGGACGGTAAAAAGGGGAGGGGAGGGGAAGTATTTTAGCTGGCCATTATTCCATTGTAATTACTGCATATTTCATATTTATTTATGTTATAAATAAATAGTTATATTGTGTTCAGTTTATAAACTTGGTGACTATAAATTATTGGGCAGTCAAGGGCCAAGGATTTGGTGAATTTTACACAAATTATTGGTTAATTCACTGGTGTAGGGACTCCGGGGCCTGTGGGACTGGAATTGACCGCCCACTAGCCCAGGATGTCGTAACGCACGTAACACACATTCCTGTTGAGTTTTATGTCATCTGTGAATTTGGAAATATTACATTTGGTCCCCACATCCAAATCATTGATATAGATTGTGAACACTGGGGCCCCAAATGCTGATCCCTGCAATGCCTCACTCGCCACAGCTTGCCAAAGCGAGAATCACCTGTTCATTCCCTCTTTCTGTTTTCTGCCTGTTAACCAACCTTAATCGATGCCAGTATATTATCCCATGTGCTTTAATTGTGCTGACCAACCTCTTGTGGTGAACTTTATCAAAAGTCTTCTGAAAATCCAAGTATATTACATCCACTGACTCTCCTTTATCTAATCTCAGTAGCATCCTCACAAAAACTCCAGCAGGTTCATCAAACATGATTCATAAATCCATGCTGATTATACCAAATCAGATCATTATTATCCAAGTGTCCATTTATCGCATCTTTTATAATAGATTCTAGTATTTTCCTTATTACTGATGCAAGATGAACAGGTCTGTAGTTCCTCGTTTTCTCACTCCCTTCCTTCAATAGTGGAACGATATTTGCTACCTTCCAACCTGCAGGAATATTCCAGAACATATAGAATTTTGGAAAATGATCACCAATGCACCCATTATCTCTGTAGCTACCTCGATCAACATTCTGCAATATAGATCATTAGGTCCCAGGGACTTATCAACCTTTGGTCCCATTAATTTCTCCAATACAACTACCTTAACGATACAAATTTCCTTCAATTCCTCAGTGTTCCTAGTCCGTTGGATCTCTAATTCTGGGAGATCTTTTGTGTTTTCCTCGGTGCAGACAGACACAAAGTTATTATTTAGTTTCTCTGCCATTTCTTCATTCCCTGTTATAGATTTCCTGGCTGGCTAGAATAGACCCACATTTGTCTTAGCCGAATCTTTCCTTTTTATGTACCAATAGAAGCTTTTACAGTCTGTTTTTATGTTCTTGTTAGTTTGTATTCATGTTCTATTCTCCCTTTCTTTATCAGTTTGTTGCTCCTCCTTTGCTGTACTCTAAAATCCTCCCAATCCTCAGATTTACTGCTATTTCTGGCAACTTCATCAGCCTTTTCTTTTAATCTTCTACAATCCTTAACTCCCTTTGTTAGCCACAGCTGACTAACTTCTTGTGTCTTTGTGCTTTGGAGGAATGTTTAATTGCTGTAAACTAAATAATAATTCTTTAAAGACTGTCCGTTGCCTGGGTACAGTCATACCTTTTACTGTATTTCCCAATCCACCTCAGCCAATTTACCTCTTATACCGTCAGAATTTATTTTGTTCAAATTTAATACCCTGGTTTCAGATTAAACTACCTCACTTTCAGACAGAGCGTGGAATTGTAAGGTTGTGATCACTCCTCTTGAAAGGTTCTTTTACAACAAGATTATGGAGAGGTGATGGCGTAGTGGTATTGTCACTGGGCCAGTAAACCAGAGACCCAGAGTAATGCTCTGGGGACCAGGGTTCAAATCCCCACACTGCAGATGGTGAAATTTGAATTCAGTAAAAATCTGGAATTAAAAGTCTCATGATGACCATGAAATCACTGTTGATTGTCGTAAAAACCCATCTGGTTCACTAATGTCCTTAAGGGAAGGAAATCTGCCATCCTTACCTGGTCTGGCCTACATGTGACTCCAGACCCACAGCAATGTGATTGACTCTTAACTTACCCCTCAAAGGCAGTTAGGGATGGGCAATAAATGCTGGCGACACCCACGTCCCATGAACAAATTATTAATTAGCCGTTACTTTGTTCCATAATACTAGATCTAAAATAACCGGTTCCTCAACAAACTGCTTTAGAAACCCATCCTTAACACACTCCAGAAACTCGCCTTCCTCAGCATTAGTGCTCATTGGGTTTAGTCAGTTTATACGCAGTTTGAAGTTACCCATGAATACTGTATTACCCATGCTACATGCTTCTCTAATCTCCTGATTAATACCATGACCCACACTACGATTACTATTTGGTGTCCTGTAAACAAATCCAAACAATGTTTGCTTCCCCCTGCTGTTTCCTAGCTCCAGCCAAACAGATCCCACATTTTGTTTTCCAACATGAGATCCTCCCTTCCTCATGTACTTCCCATCTCTCATTATCAGCACAGCTCCACCTCCTTTTCCCGTTTTGCTTTTCCTTCCTAAATGTCGGATATCCGAGACTATTCCATCCTTGTCCTGATAGTATGTGTTTTTGTTTGATGAGCAATGATGATAATAATAATAATAATAATAATAATTGCTTATTGTCACAAGTAGGCTTCAATGAAGTTACTGTGAAAAGCCCCTAGTTGCCGCATTCCGGCGCCTGTTCGGGGAGGCCGGTACGGGAATTGAACCCGCGCTGCTGGCATTGTTTTGCTTTACAAGCCAGCTATTTAGCCCACTGTGCTAAACTAAACCCTCCAACGATTGATTATTCCTTCCAGGGTTAATTTTTGTGCTGCCGATGGCTATCAGGGTGAATGACAAGCCACTCAATGACACCGTCCTGACATTCACTCAAGATGATTAATGGCCATGCTGTCTTTGCCACAGAGAGCCTCCGAAAATACCCCAACATTGAGCAGAAGGATGTCCTGCTGTGTTGCTGTTCCTGCTGCAATGCTGTTCCTGCTGCATTGCTGTTGCCACTGCATTGCTGTTCCCGCTGCATGTGCTGACTCAGGTTCATTGCTCATCCAAAGTTATTCAAGGATTTAACTGTTCATTTGACTTATTTCTATCTGGAGACACTTGTTGTGCACAAATTGGTTGCTACATTTTTCTACAAAACGACACTGAATACTCTGCAAATGTTAACACATTGGCAGCACGGCGCTTTGGGGCACAGGGAGAATGTCAAATTTGTTGCACCTGTTCAGGCTTTGATTTCTCTTAAATAGGACATTGAAAATTATTCCCAGCATTGAATCTGATCTACTGGTGCAATTTGCTTGCAGAGCTGCACTTTCAATTCTGTAACTATGGTAGGAGGTGGTTGAACCAAAGGTTAGAAAGATGGTTCACACGCCAGCAGTGACTGTTTGTTAGAAACTAACGCTAACCGCCAACCAGGAACGTTCCAACGCTGCGAATTTCAAAGAGAGAAGCAGCATTTATGTAACTCCTTTCACAATCTCAAGAATGTCCCAAACCTCTTTCCAGCCAATGGGGTACTTTGGAAGTGCAGTCATTGTTGCAAAGTAGAAAACACAGAAACCAAATTGCACACCGCAAGATCGCACAAACACCAATATGACCCCGACCAGAAGATCTCTTTCTGGATGTTGATTGAGGGATGAATGTTGGTCAGGATAATGGGGAGAACTCCCCTTCTTCAAAATAATGGGCTAGATTCTCCGGTCCCCCAGCCGCATGTTTCTCGCTGGCGCGCCGATCGCTGGCGGAGTGATTCTCTACTCCCGCTGCTAGTCTTTGGGCCGACCCATCGCAGCAACCCCACACCACCGGGAAGCACACCGAGAATCCCAACGGCCGGGGAATTCCAGCCAAGATCATGGGATCTCCTGAGAGGGCGGAAGGGACTTCAGTTTGTTTAAATGTCCCATCCGAAAGCTGAAAGTCCCTCAGTACGGCACCGGGAACGTCCACCTCCCTTTTACACTTCAGCTTCTGGAGTGGGACTTGAACCCACAACCTTTAAACTCGGAGGTAAGTGTGCTACTCGCTGAGCCACAGGTGACTCTTTTTTTTTAAAGAATATTTTATTGAACATTTTTGGTCAACCATCACAGTACATTGTGTATCCTTTACACAATAATATAACAGTATAAATAACAATGACCTGTTTTATAAACAAAGAATAAATAATATATAACAAAAACGAAAACTAAAACTAAATGGCAACTGCCTTGTCTCAGATAAACACTCTCCAAAAATATGGTTTAACAAGCCAATATACAATTATTTATAGCAACGACCTATACATGTTATACATATATATTAATAACCCTGAGACTCCTTCTGGTTCCTCCCACCCCCCGCCCCCGGGCTGCTGCTGCTGCCTTCTTCTTTTCCATTCCCTCTATCTTTCTGTGAGGTATTCGACGAACGGTTGCCACCGCCTGGTGAACCCTTGAGCCGATCCCCTTAGGACGAAATTAATCCGTTCCAGCTTTATAAACCCTGCCATGTCATTTATCCAGGTCTCCACCCCCGGGGGCTTGGCTTCCTTCCACATCAAAAGTATCCTGCGCCGGGCTACTAGGGACGCAAAGGCCAAAACATCGGCCTCTCTCGCCTCCTGCACTCCCGGCTCTTGTGCAACCCCAAATATAGCCAACCCCCAGCTTGGTTCGACCTGGACCCCCACTACTTTCGAAAGCACCTTTGTCACCCCCACCCAGAACCCCTGTAGTGCCGAACGTGACCAGAACATGTGGGTGTGATTCGCTGGGCTTCTCGAGCATCTCGCACACCTATCCTCTACCCCAAAAAATTTACTGAGCCGTGCTCCAGTCATATGCACCCTGTGTAACACCTTAAATTGAATCAGGCTTAGCCTGGCACACGAGGATGATGAGTTTACCCTACTTAGGGCATCCGCCCACAGCCCCTCCTCAATCTCCTCCCCCAGCTCTTCTTCCCATTTCCTTTTCAGCTCATCTACCATAATCTTCCCCTCATCCCTCATTTCCCTATATATATCTGACACCTTACCGTCCCCCACCCATGTCTTTGAGATTACTCTGTCCTACACCTCATGCGTCGGGAGCTGCGGGAATTCCCTCATCTGCTGCCTCGCAAAAGCCCTCAGTTGCATATACCGGAATGCATTCCCTTGGGGCAACCCATATTTCTCGGTCAGCGCTCCCAGACTTGCGAACTTCCCATCCACAAACAGATCTTTCAGTTGCGTTACTCCTGCTCTTTGCCATATTCCAAATCCCCCATCCATTCTCCCCGGGGCAAACTTATGGTTGTTTCTTATCGGGGACCCCACCAAGGCTCCCGTCTTTCCCCTATGCCGTCTCCACTGTCCCCAAATTTTCAAAGTCGCCACCACCACCGGGCTTGTGGTGTATTTCTTCGGTGAGAACGGCAATGGGGCCGTCACCATAGCTTGTAGGCTAGTCCCCCTACAGGACGCCCTCTCCAATCTCTTCCACGCCGCTCCCTCCTCTTCCCCCATCCACTTACTCATCATTGAGATATTGGCGGCCCAGTAGTACTCACTTAGGCTCGATAGTGCCAGCCCCCCCCTATCCCTACTCCTCACTCACTCTCGGGGTCTTCCCGGCCCACACAAAACTCATGATATTCTTTTCGATCCTTTTGAAAAAAGCCTTCGTGATCACCACCGGGAGGCACTGAAACACAAAGAGGAATCTCGGGAGGACTACCATTTTAACTGCCTGCACCCTCCCTGCCAGTGACAGGGATACCATGTCCCATCTCTTGAAGTCCTCCTCCATTTGTTCCACCAATCGCGTTAAATTTAACCTATGCAATGTACCCCAATTCTTGGCTATCTGGATCCCCAAGTAATGAAAGTCCCTTGTTACCTTCCTCAGCGGAAAGTCCTCTATTTCTCTGCTCTGCTCCCCTGGATGCACCACAAACAACTCACTTTTCCCCATGTTCAGTTTATATCCTGAGAATTCTCCAAACTCCCGAAGTGTCCGCATTATCTCTGGCATCCCCTCCGCCGGGTCCGCTACATATAACAACAAATCATCCGCATACAGAGATACCCGGTGTTCTTCTCCTCCTCTAAGTACTCCCCTCCACTTCTTGGCACCCCTCAATGCTATTGCCAGGGGCTCAATCGCCAGTGCAAACAGTAATGGGGACAGAGGGCATCCCTGCCTTGTCCCTCTATGGAGCCGAAAGTATGCAGATCCCCGTCCATTCGTGACCACACTCGCCACTGGGGCCCTATACAACAGCTGCACCCATCCAACATACTCATCTCCAAAACCAAATCTCCTCAGCACCTCCCACAAATAATCCCACTCCACTCTATCAAATGCTTTCTCGGCATCCATCGCCACCACTATCTCCGCTTCCCCCTCTGGTGGGGGCATCATCATTACCCCTAGCAGCCTCCGTATATTCGTATTCAGCTGTCTCCCCTTCACAAACCCAGTTTGGTCCTCATGGACCACCCTCGGGACACAATCCTCTATCCTCATTGCCATTACCTTGGCCAGAATCTTAGCGTCTACATTTAGGAGGGAAATAGGTCTAATGCGGGTCCTTTTCCTTCTTTAGGAGAAGCGATATCATTGCCTCAGACATAGTCGGGGGCAGCTGTCCCCTTTCCTTTGCCTCATTAAAGGTCCTCATCAGTAGCGGGGCGAGCAAGTCCACATATTTCCTGTAAAATTCAACTGGGAATCCATCCGGTCCAGGAGCCTTCCCCGCCTGCATGCTCCTAATTCCTTTCACTACTTCCTCTATTTCAATCTGTGCTCCCAGTCCCACCCTTTCCTGCTCCTCCACCTTGGGAAATTCCAGCCGGTCCAGAAAGCCCATCATCCTCTCCCTCCCATCCGGGGGTTGAGCTTCGTATAATTTTTTATAAAATGCCTTGAACACTCCATTCACTCTCTCCGCTCCCCGCTCCATCTCTCCTTCCTCATCCCTCACTCCCCCTATTTCCCTCGCTGCTCCCCTTTTCCTCAATTGGTGGGCCAGCAACCTGCTCGCCTTCTCCCCATATTCGTACTGTACACCCTGTGCCTTCCTCCACTGTGCCTCTGCAGTACCCGTTGTCAGCAAGTCAAATTCTACGTGTAGCCTTTGCCTTTCCCTGTACAGTCCCTCCTCCGGTGCCTCCGCATATTGCCTGTCCACCCTCAGAAGTTCTTGCAGCAACCGCTCCCGTTCCCTACTCTCCTGCTTTCCTTTATGTGCCCTTATTGATATCAGCTCCCCTCTAACCACTGTCTTCAGCGCCTCCCAGACCACTCCCACCTGGACCTCCCCATTGTCATTGAGTTCCAAGTACTTTTCAATGCACCCCCTCACCCTTAGACACACCCCCTCATCTGCCATTAGTCCCATGTCCATTCTCCAGGGTGGGCGCCCTTCTGTTTCCTCCCCTATCTCTAAGTCCACCCAATGTGGAGCGTGATCCGAAATGGCTATAGCCGTATACTCCGTTCCCCTCACCTTCGGGATCAACGCCCTTCCCAAAACAAAAAAGTCTATTCGCGAATAGACTTTGTGGACATAGGAGAAAAACGAAAACTCCTTACTCCTAGGTCGGCTAAATCTCCACGGGTCTACTCCTCCCATCTGCTCCATAAAATCTTTAAGCACCTTGGCTGCTGCCGGCCTCCTTCCAGTCCTGGACCTCGACCTGTCCAGCCCTGGTTCCAACACCGTATTGAAATCTCCCCCCATTACCAACTTTCCCACCTCTAGGTCCGGGATGCGTCCTAGCATACGCCTCATAAAATTGGCATCATCCCAGTTCGGGGCATATACGTTTACCAAAACCACCGACTCCCCCTGTAGTTTGCCACTCACCATCACGTATCTGCCCCCGTTATCCGCCACTATAGTCTTTGCCTCAAACATTACCCGCTTCCCCACTAATATAGCCACCCTCCTGTTTTTCGCATCTAGCCCCGAATGGAACACCTGCCCCACCCAACCTTTGCGTAGTCTCACCTGGTCTATCAGTTTCAAGTGCGTTTCCTGTAACATAACCACGTCTGCCTTAAGTTTCTTAAGGTGTGCGAGTACCCGTGCCCTCTTTATCGGCCCGTTCAGCCCTCTCACGTTCCACGTGATCAGCCGGGTTGGGGGGCTTTTTACGCCCCCCCCCCCTTGTCGATTAGCCATCCCCTTTTTCCAGCTCCTCACCCGGTTCCCACGCAGCTGTGTCCCCCACAGGCGGTGCCCTCCCGCCCATCCCACCCCATACCAGCTCCCCCCTCTCCCCAGCAGCAGCAGCCCAATAATTCCCCCCTCCCACCCCCCCCGCTAGATCCCCCACTAGCGTAGTTACACCCCCCATGTTGCTCCCAGAAGTCAGCAAACTCTGGCCGACCTCGGCTTCCCCCCGTGACCTCGACTCGCACCGTGCGATGCCCCCTCCTTCCTGCTTCCCTATTCCCGCCATGATTATCATAGCGCGGGAACCGAGCCCGCGCTTCCCCCTTGGCCCCGCCCCCAATGGCCAACGCCCCATCTCTTCCACCTCCTTTCCTCCCCCCACCACCTCCTGTGGAAGAGAGAAAAGTTACCACGTCGCAGGATTAATAACATAAAACTCCTCTTTCCCCCCTTCTTCGTCCCCCATACTCGCCCCACCACTTTGTTTCAAACGTTCTTTTTTTTAATAACCCGCTCATTCCAATTTTTCTTCCACGATAAAAGTCCACGCCTCATCCGCCGTCTCAAAGTAGTGGTGCCTCCCTTGATATGTGACCCACAGTCTTGCCGGTTGCAGCATTCCGAATTTTATCTTCTTTTTGTGAAGCACCGCCTTGGCCCGATTAAAGCTCGCCCTCCTTCTCGCCACCTCCGCACTCCAGTCTTGGTATACGCGGATCACCGCGTTCTCCCACTTACTGCTCCGAGTTTTCTTTGCCCATCTAAGGACCATCTCTCTGTCCTTAAAACGGAGGAATCTCACCACTATGGCTCTAGGAATTTCTCCTGCTCTCGGTCCTCGCGCCATCACTCGGTATGCTCCCTCCACCTCCAGCGGACCCGCCGGGGCCTCCGCTCCCATTAACGAGTGCAGCATCGTGCTCACATATGCCCCGACGTCCGCTCCCTCCGCACCTTCAGGAAGGCCAAGAATCCTTAGGTTGTTCCTCCTCGCGTTGTTCTCCAGCGCCTCCAGCCTTTCCACACATCGTTTATGGTGTACCTCGTGCATCTCCGTCTTCACCACCAGGCCCTGTGTGTCGTCCTCATTCTCGGCAGCCTTTGCCTTCACGACCCGAAGCTCCCGCTCCTGGGTCTTTTGCTCCTTCTTTAGCCCTTCGATCGGGGCCAACAGCTCCTTCTTCATTTCCTTTTTGAGTTCTTCCACGCAGCGTTTCAAAAACTCGTCTTGTTCAGGGCCCCATATTAAACTGCCACCTTCCGACGCCATCTTGGTTTTTGCTTGCCTTCCTTGCCGCTGTTCTAAAGGATCCACCGCAATCCGTCCACCTTCCTCTCCTTTTTCCATCCGTATCCAGGGGGGATTCCCTTCTGGTTCACCGCACAGTACTTTTAGCCGTTAAAATTGCCGTTGGGGCTCTTATTAAGAGTCCAAAAGTTCGTTACACCGGGAGCTGCCGAAACGTGCGACTCAGCTGGTCATCGCCGCACCCGGAAGTCCACAGGTGACTCTTTAATCACCATACCGAATATGATCCGTTTGCTGTCTGCAGAGGTCCAGCTTTAAGCTGCACTGCAAATCAGCAAACACTTCACATCGGGAAAGTGACAGACTTGGCACCAAACTCGAGTGGGCTCAGCAAATTCACAAAACCTTTGCTGCAGCACCAAGCCACGCCGTGAACAAGAAGCTGTTAAATAAAACTGCCAACATTCAAGAATATATCAGATATTGCTATTTCTCCTCTAAATATTAACGCAACATATACTCACACAGTAATTTAATTCTAATCCTTCAGTTGTGATTTTTATTTCATTTTCTGCCTCACGCTGCGCAAGATGTAAAAAATTGTTGCTGAATTAGCTGTTTTATCCTGCTCTAGGCCCCCATGATTTTTCAACCCCCCCCCTCTCCCACAAGGCCCATCGGGTCTCTGTTAGCACTGTAAAAACGTTATCCAATTAGCTTCACTTTTCTCTATCCTCACAGTCCTGCAAATGTCTCCCCTTTGAGTATTTATCTAATCGCCTTGAACATTATGACTGAATCTTCCTCCATTACCCTCTCAAGCAGCACGTTCCAGATCACAACACACAGTGGGGAAAAAAAATTCTTCCAATTTCCCCCAGCTTGTCTGAATTAACTTGAAGAGTTTTCTGGTCACTAACCCTCTTGCTACTGTGAATAATTTCTCCTCTACTCTACCAAAACCGCTCATAATTTTGAACACTTCTATTGAACACCCTCCACTACCATTGCTGTTGACAGCAGAGCGGAGGCCATTCAGCCCATCCCGTGTGTGCTGGAACAATCCAAAACCAATCCTATTGCTTCATCCTCTTAATCCTGGCCCTGAATCTTCCTCTATTTCAAATGTTGCATTTGAAAGATGTAACGGTCGTGACCCCAATTATCCCCTGTGGGAATCCGACCCGTCCCCCGACAACTTTCAACGTAAGGACTTTCTCCTAATTTTCTCAGTGACAATTTTTAATTCATGCCTCAGAGTCACTGATTCCTGGCTGAGATTCAGTCAAATTACACTTGGGGCCTCGCTGCTCCGCACGTTTCAGTAACGTTTGCTCCTCACTGTTTAATGCTGATGCGTTAGAATCTCAATGCCATTAATTAGGGAACACCCATGGGAAGTGGGGAGGGGCAGGGGTATTTGTTTGTTAAGAGCCAACAATGGACATTACCATGCCAACAACATCCCAAGGCAGACAGCACAGGAACTATCTTTCCCTCTAGAGGGATAGGGAGCATATGACCATTATTATCAATGAGATTGGCATCATCTTGCCAGGGAAATTTCCTGCTAACCTACACAGAAGGAAACACAGAATGAACTCCGAAAATAGATGCCTGATTAATGTAGAGGCAACAGAATCACAGAATGAGATAGCACAGGAGACCATTCAACTCTTTGAAAGAGCGATACAATTAGTCCCACACTTCCCTGTTCTTTCCTCATTGCCCGACAAATTTATTCCTACTCAAAAATGTATCTAATTCCTTCTTGAAAATTACTACTGAATCCGCTTTCACCACCCTTTGAAGCAGCGTCTTCCAGGTCACAACAACTCGCTAGGTAAAAAAATATTCTCCTCAATTCTGCTTTTCTGATTGGAGGGCTGTGACTAGTGGTGTTCCGCAGGGAGCAGTGCTGGGACCTTTGCTGTTCGTAGTATATACAAATGATTTGGAGGAAAATGTAACTGGTCTTGATTAGTAAGTTTGCAAACGACACAAAGGTTGGTGGAATTGCGGATAGCGATGAGGACTGTCAGAGGATACAGCAGGATTTAGATCATTTGGAGACTTGGGCGGAGAGATGGCAGATGGAGTTTAATCCGGACAAATGTGAGGTAATGCATTTTGGAAGGTCTAATGCAGGTAGGGAACATACAGTGAATGGTAGAACCCTCAAGAGTATTGACAGTCAGAGAGATCTAGGTGTACAGGCCACAGGTCACTGAAAGGGGCAATACAGGTGGAGAAGGTAGTCAAGAAGGCATACGGCATGCTTGCCTTCATTGACCGGGGCATTGAGTATAAGAATTGGCAAGTCATGTTGCAGCTGTATAGAACCTTAGTTCGGCCACACTTGTTCAATTCTGGTCGCCACACTACCAGAAGGATGTGGAGGCTTTAGAGAGGGTGCAGAAGAGATTTACCAGGATGTTGCCTGGTATGGAGGGCATTAGCTATGAGGAGCGGTTGAATAAACTCGGTTTGTTATCACTGGAACGACGGAGGTTGAGGGGCAACCTGATAGAGGTCTACAAAATTATGAGGGGCATAGACAGAGTGGATAGTCAGAGACTTTTTCCCAGGGTAGAGGGGTCAATTACTAGGAAGCATAGGTTTAAGGTGCGAGGGGCAAGGTTTAGAGGAGATGTACGAGGCAAGTTTTTTTACACAGAGGGTAATGGGTGCCTGGAACTCGCTGCTGGAGGAGGTGGTGGAAGCAGGGACGATAGTGACATTTAAGGGGCATCTTGACAAATACATGAATAGGATGGGAATAGAGGGATACGGACCCCGCAAGTGTAGAAGATTTTCGTTTAGATGGGCAGCATGGTCGGCACGGGCTTGGAGGGCCGAAGGGCCTGTTCCTGTGCGGTACCTTTCTTTGTTCTTTGTTCTTAATTCCCTCCCCACCCCCCCCCCCCCCCCCCCCCCCCCTCCGGTTATCTTGTCAATTATCTTCAATCTGGTCAACAACCCACCTGCTACTGGAAATAGTTTCTCCTTATTTACTCTTATCAAACTTTTCAGGATTCTGAACAACTTTATTAAATCTCCCCTTAACGTTATACAAGAAGAACAATTCCAGCTTTTCCCATCTCTCCGTGTAACTCATTCCAGGCACCATTCTAGTAAATCTCCTCTGTGGGCTTTTGAAGGTTTTGACACCCTGAAGTGTGGTGCCCAGAATTGGCCATAATACCCCAAAAGGCTACATCGCCACAAAAGTTCCCGTACCAGCCTCCCTGACCAGGCGCCGGAATGTGGCGACTAGGGGTTTTTCACAGTAACTTCAGTTGAAGCCTACTTGTGACAATAAGTGATTTTCATTCATTTTTCATTTCATTCATTTCATTTCATTTTCAAGTCTATGAAATATCCCACGACAAATAATTGGACTAAAACCCATCCCACTCCCAATCGATTAGAATGTTCCAAAATCACTGGCACTGTATAGAACCCCAAAAGGACCAGGGGCCGGACCCTCCGTTTGAGTGCTGACGCCAACGGAGAATCTGTGGACTTTACGTCAGAAAAATCAGCCCCAAACCCGCAGCGATTCTGCTACCGGTGAGGGCCTCTCACCGCCGCCACGTGGAAGACCATTAAAACGCTACAGACAGCGGTGCAGGAATCGCCGGGTCCGTGATGGAGACTCACAGGGCTGATAAGCTGCAGCCGGGCTTAAACAATAACCCCCCCCCCACACACACACACACTGATCGGGGTCGAAAAGATGGGACAGGTTGTGCTGGAGCTCCCATATAGCTGATAGGTCGGCTGAGGTCAGAGGGCACCTGTGGGGTGGGGGGGGGGGGGGGGGGGGGGTCACCCATACGACCCAGGGCACCAGGTTTCAAGCGGGCTGTCAGTGGCGTGCGCAGTTGCATAGCCACCTTGCCGGCTGCGGTAATGGTGTTGCAGACACGTCCACCCCGACCCCACAGCCCACCTCCTGGCCACCCCTACTCCTCCCCCCCCAGTCCTGGCAGCAGCCCCCTGGCCAGCGGCACAGCTGTTGGCAAAGTATGGCGGTGCTGGACACTGTCCGTACGCCCTCTCTCTCCCTCAGCAGCCACCACGCCAGGTACACGTACAGGAACTCGGCCCATCGGAGGCAGAGGTAGGCAGAGAATCGCGAGTGGGCCCGCTAATGATTATGCATTGACGCCATTTTCGAGGAGGTGTAGCATCGCGATCCGGCGTCAAACCGGCGCCTGCCGCGATGTCGGTGTCGGGAGCTATTCTCCTGGCTATTTAGCACAGGGCTAAATCGCTGGCTTTGAAAGGAGACCAAGGCAGGCCAGCAGCACGGTTCAATTCCCGGAACAGCCTCCCCGAACAGGCGCCAGAATGTGGCGACTAGGGGCTTTTCACAGTAACTTCATTTGAAGCCTACTTGTGACAATAAGCCATTTTAATTTCATTTCAATCGCACGGCACGATTTCGGCGTCGGCTAACGGAGAATCCCGCTCCAGATCCGTCACATTTATCCCTCTGGCACAGCCTCTCAATGGACTAAACCCACTCAGGGATAAAACTGCTGAGCAAGTCAAAAATAATTCCTTTATTATTCTGCACTTAATTATCAGTCACGGCATCGCTGCCGCACTTGTTAAATCTCACCTGCTGACACCAAACTATTCCAGAAGTCTCAGCATTTTGTGAAAAAAAAAGTTTATCCCTGCTCAGTATGCATCTCTTGCTTTTGTTTACGTTGAGTTTTTGAATCATATTTTAGTTTGCACCCTGCGAAACTCCTGATGCAAGCAGAAAATGTCTTGGTCATTGAGCTACACATTTATCACCCAAACAAGTACACAAGCAGAATTCCTCAGGTAAGGGCTGTCATTTCAGCTCTTCTGCAACTTCCCGACTTTCCCGTCCTTAGAGTGGCCAGTTGTTCACTGCAGTCTTGACTTATTGAATGGACTGTTAGGTTAGTTGCATGCCCCAAAGGTGAAGGATACTCCATCGACATCTAGCTATCAACTAATGTGGTTCATTTTTCAATGTTCATCTGTTATAATAATAACCTTTATTAGTGTCACAAGTAGGCTTACATTAACACTACAATGACGTTACTGTGAAAGGCCCCTAACCGCCACACTCAGCCGCCTGTTCTGAATTCTCCTTACACTCTAGGGAGAATTCAGAATGTCCAATCCACCCAACAAGCACGTCTTTCAGGACTTGTGGGAGGAAACCGGAGCACCCAGAGGAAACCCACGCAGACACGGGGAGAACGTGCAGACTCTGCACAGTGACCCAAGCCGGGAATCGAACCTGGGACCCTGGCGCTGTGAAGCAACAGTGCTAACCGCTGTGCTATCGTGTTTGGAGCCATTTAAATAGGAACTGGGAAGTTCACCTTTCTGTTCTGATCAACATTTATCTCCCAACCAACATAAATCAAACAGAGTATCGCACTGCTCTTTCCGGATGCTTCCTGTGCAAAAATTGGCTGCCACGTTTCCCTACACTATAAGAGTAAATGCGCTGCAAACGTAATCCACTGGCTCTGAAATTCTTTGGGATGTTCTGAGGTTGTGTAAGATGCTTTAGAAAATAAATATATATAATTATGACTGAAATGTCCTGCTGCCTTTAAAGTGTAAACAGGGCATCAGAACAGAATCAAGACTAGACCAGTCCTACCCTGTAAAGAACATTCCCAGTTGCAAGTAAGTAACTTGCTGATCACAAGGCCTGGCCTTCCTTCCAGGATCTCTTCCCTGGCATGGGCAGTGCTAGCATCCAATATCCTCATTTACCCGAGATTGGCAAATCATTTGGAGGTATTGGTAAGGGTGGGATGGAGGGTTGTGGAGCTGTAGGACACTGCAGTTGTAGGCTATTATTCTCAACCTTGATCTCAAATCCCTCCATAGCCTCACCCGTCCCTTTCTCTGTAACCTCCAGCCCTGCAAACCTCGGAGGATCTCTGTGCTCACCTGTTTCTGGTTTCTTGCTCACCCCCAATTTTAATCACTCTGCAGCTATGCCTTCAGCCGTCTAGCCCCTAAGCTCTGTATTTAGTTTTCCTTATAAATTTGAAGTATCCAATTCTTTTTTTCCCCAATTAAGGGACAATTTAACAGGGCCAATCCACCTTTATACATCTTTGGGTTGTGGGGGTGAGACCCACACAGTTACTGGAAGAGTGTGCAAACTCCACACGGACAGTGACCCGGGGCTGGGATTGAACCCGGGTCCTCGGCGCATTGAGGCAGCAGTGCTAGCCACTGTGTCACCGTGCCGCCCTCCCCTAAGCTCTGCAAATGCCTTCGTAAACCTGTTGCTCTCTCTCTCTGTCCGCTCTCGCTCTCTCTTCCTTTGAGACTCTCTTCAAAATTTACCTCTTTGACAAAGCTTTAGGTTACTTGTAACACCCCTCTGGGACATTTCACTATGGTGTTGTGGTTGGTAATCTTCCACCTGGGAAAAACAATTGGACAATTTAATGCAGATGCAGAACGTTGGTGAGGTTAGATCACATTATTTGCTTCACCTCATTTGATGACCGGACAAGCCCATTCTGGTGAGGCAAGGTCTGCCGCAGGTGCAGCATCACGTTGTTGCTTGCTGACGGTGGCGATGTTCTTTGCTGATGCCTTGTTTGCAACACTGTCATCTGCTTTGGAGCTCCTGCAACCATATCTCATTGTGGTGGTGAAGCCCTGGCCACAGCTGGTGTCACCATTTGCATCGGTCATCAGCTAGAGTTTCCCACTTGTCCTGATTGATGCTGACGGTGTTCGTGTCCTTTTTGACAGCGTCCTTGAATTGGAATTTTGGATGTCCTGCTAGTCTCTTGGCACAGGCCACCTTTCTTTTGCTTCATTAGCACCAGCACGTTTGTCTAGAAACGTTAGCTTCATTGGTGATTGTCAAGGATGCATCATCGACACCAGAAATGAAAGTTGGGGGTTTTATTCTCGGGAGGTTGTCCACACTTTGGGGCCAAATGGCGTACAGGCCTTGTAGATAAGCATCTTGGTCCGACAGGTCAGTTTTTCCATGTCCATGTTGTCAGTGGCCCAAGTTCAGTAGCTGCCGATCCAATACGTGTACGAACTCTCCGTCGATTAGCAGGTTGTCTATCGCCATAGACACAAAGCAGCAGGCTCTGCTGAATGTTACCAACGGTGCGCTGTTGAATACGATGACAGTTAGCGACCATAACTGTTCCACAACGACAGTGTTTTTGACACTGATCGTCAAGGAGAGCATGACACTGGCATGGGACAGACGACCCATGAGCCTTTGGAACTGGCCTTCTGTTTGGACAAACAGTTCAGCATCATCAGCGTGCAGGAACCCTCCGATCAGTGCACGCCACATTTTTCTCTTGGCTTTCAGTCTCGAAGGGCTGGGGAGTTTCCCATTTGATCGCGTGTGGAAGTACACTCCTCCTATATCAGCAGGGAAAGCATAGGTCAGTAGGACTGAGTAAATGATACTGAACAGGACAGGGGCTAAGGCGCAGTCCTGTTTCACCACATTCTTCGTTTTCTCTCGTATCTGGTAGAGGCTTTCCCTGCTTACAGCGTCAAATGATTTTGTGGGTGCCACAAAAACCAGGTAGTGTGATATTTGCTGCTCTCCGAACGTCTCCTGAAGCTAGCGTGGATCTTGCCTGCTCTGAAGCCGCACTGTGCTGCCAGTTATTGTGTTAGCGGTGCTATATAAATGCAAGCTACTGTTGTGGTCGGTTTCCTTATCAATGTTCAATGCTGGTCCCTAAAGGCCACAGATATTTGAGAAGGTGGTTGTTTAACAAAGGATTTTAAACTAAACATTCATCTTCTCTTCTCTTTCAACTTGCTGTGCACCTCCAGCACTTTATTTTTAGATTTCCAGCCTGTGAGGTTTTTCTGGTATCATTAGCAAGTTCGATCTGCCTGACCAATTGCCTCACTGCAGGTCTGCTTTTTGCATGGATTATATTGGCTGTTTTACTGCTTCTGAATCAGCTTTGCTTTGGTACGGATTCATTCTGTAAAAAGCGTCATCAAATCTCAACACTCTTACCCACAACCTGACAGCATCTACTGTCAGCTGGCCAGAACTGTAAGTCAGTGAGGATGAAACGGAGGAAACATTAATAACAATATATCGACTGCATTCAACACAACTCGCCAATGGCTCAATGCACAAATTGGTGCGTTACTGCTCTAATAAAACACTAGAATAGTCAGGTTAGCACTGCTGCCTCACGGCGCCGAGGTCCCGGGTTCGATCCCGGCCCCGGGTCACTGTCCGTGTGGAGTTTGCACATTCTCCCCGTGTCTGCGTGGGTCTCACCCCCACAACCCAAAGATGTGCCGGGTAGGTGGATTGGCCACGCTAAATTGCCCCTTAATTGAAAAAAAATGTTTTTTTAATGAAATAGTGGAATAGCCCGGGACCTACAAAAATAATCTGACAATAACCATTAGTTGGTCTCTTCTCTTCCATCACCAGTGGGACTGGTCAGAGTGGGGATGGTTCAGGTTGGCGTTTTCAACCCAAAATGTGAATTGAACTCGTATTGGTTATAATTTGGCTGCGTTGCCAGCATTAATGGGGGCAGGAAAGTGACCCCCCCCCCAACTAACTACCATTAACCGTCTCATCAACGCAACACAAGAGCATTCAAAATGGATCTTGGATGCGAACTGAGCAGAGCACGGAGCAGATTTTTTAATAACTTCCTCCACAGGCTCTTGATGTGATGATAATTCAACATTTCATTGACTTCACTGGTTGGACGCATTGACTGTTGAATCTAATCTACCGGCTGTTTCAACACCAGTCATGCAATGCTTACTTCATTCACTCTTTCCTTCCCTTCCAACGTGCATTGCTGTACACTTGTGCTAAATTTCATCTGTTCTGCTTCAGTCTTTTCTTCATATTCATTTTTTAGTTGCTAAGCTCTCTCTTCCTGATTTAGTGTCAGGGCTGTACAGTCACAGAAATGTGCAACTGATGTACAAATATCACCAGCCAAAGCCTCCCCCAGTCCAGCAAATGAGCAGTTTTGATATCGTCTGTTCCACATGCAGGAAAGGGAGAGGAAACAAGTTCTGATTGCCCAAAGAAGAAGGCGTCAGCTGCGGTTCAGTGGGCTGTGTATGTGGTGATATGCATCACTGTAAATACACAAGGGGTTAATGTGAACACACTACACCTAGCTAGACACCAGAGGGAGCACCAGAGACATCATGACACACAGACATTCAACCAATAGGTCAGTAAGATAGGACACGACTAATGGACAGTCACGACACACCCAGAGGTGACACTACCACAGGGAGGCATTACACCAACCCATATAAAAGGACACAGCACACATGCTCAGTCTCTTTCCAGTGGAGACACTTAGCGAGTACAGACAGGGTTGATTGAACATCACACCCACCACGTGGATTGTAGCAGACTGGTTTGTCAGTCTGAGTAGCTATAGCAGGATTAACAGGAGTCGAATCCAAGTAGGAGAATTGTTAATAGTTTAATAAATGTGTTAAAGCTATCTCCAAGTCTGAACCTTCCTTTGTCAGAGTGTACATCAAGGAGGCAGCTTATGCTACGACAAGTGCATAACAAAACAGCGCACACCCCCCTGAGTTAGAAGGCGATGGGTTTAAGTCTCATTCTCGAGGCATGATGAGCCCATTATGTGAGCCAGCACTGAGGGAATAATGCACTGTCAGAGGTGCTTTCATTATTGGTTGAGATGTTTAAACCAAGTTCCATTCTGTCCTCTATCCAAGGCACTATTTGATGAGGAGTAGGTGAGTCCTTCCCTGTTCTTGGCCAATATTTATTCCTCAACCAACACGGCTAAATAGAACTGCTCGTTCTCACATTACTGTGCATAAGAACTTGCTCTGCACAAATTGGCTGCTGCATTTCCTACCTGGCAACATTTCTAAAAGTGCTTCATTGACTTTAAAGTGCTTTCAGATGTTGTAAAAGTTGCTATGTAATCGCAATCTTTTTATTTTTATTTTATAGCATTGCATCACATTTCTCAGTTACGTCTCAAAGCCCCTCACATATAGTGAAATTCTGGAGTCCGCTGATTGTTGTTTAGTTGGTTTGAATTGATTTACACTTACAGCCCTAAGCCAAAAGCACATCCTGGAGAATGTTTCTTTCGAGGATTATTTGGACTGTGGCTTCCTTCAGTCGATGGTTCAAAAGCAAGGTTTTTAACAGAAGCCACCTCGGACAAAGTCTTCTTCGCTCTCCCAGGAAAAGAAACCTCATTAAAATGACACCTTTCTGGAAACCGCTGACAGCACAGCGCCAAAAGGCTTAAAGGCCTCATATGCTGCCAAAGACAAGACCCCAGTGTGTAAATGAACTGCTATTAGCATTTGGCAAATAGTGCAGGTTAGCCAGCATTCAGCTCCACATTGTACTCCCTACTCCTGGTTCTTTGTAACCCTTCTCATGGCCCTCTTTGACCAGCTGTGTTCTCAATGAGTGAAGCAAAAGGACAGTAAACACCTTAACACACTACTTCTGATTTTACAGATGTACCGAGCCTGCTCAAAGTACAGAAGGATGTTCCCAATAAACTCAAGAGATTAATACCAGCCACGTAATATTGATGGAGAGCTGTAGGTGCCTCTTGCCTGAGGTGGCTCGTCCATTTGCTCGGGTCTAAACTCGGCCTTTCCAACTCCTCCTGGCTCTGTATTGTTGTGGAGAAGAGGGTGGGGTGGATCGAGAACATGGCTTAACTCGGGGTCACGGTCGTGCTGCAGAGAGCACCGTGATTGTCAGAGGGTTCCATGTATAAACCCTGCGTACAAAGTCTCTGTGGTCTTGCCCCCTCGGTGCCTGAGGTAAAGACAGGCAGTGATAGACACACAGGTTAGCCAATCAACACACAGGACAGAACACAACCAATCACTAGACAGAACACTAGAGGGGGGCTTCCTACTATAAAACACACGCGGCATCAGCATTCCGCCTCTTTCCATTGGTGACAACTGTAGTGACAGTCAGGGTGTACATATCATGAGCACCTTCTACACGTGACTCAGAGCCAGTCTGGTCTAGTTAGTTAGAGTTAGCATACTTACATTAGTAGAGTGACAACCCACAGCAAGCTGTGTGCCTTGTTACAGGAGTTCAATAAATCGTATTGAACCAACGTCTAAGTTTGGTGTCTGCTTTACAGTCTAACTGCATCCAGTTGCAGTCCGCGTTACCCCAGGGTCAATAACACGACACACCCCACAAGTGGGGATTTTTAATTGTTCAATTGTTTGTGTGAGATTTCCTAAATTGCTACACATCTAAAACTGGGTAACTGAGACATTACAGGAACACGTCATGCCTTATCACAATAAGACGCTGCAGAGGGAAAAAGAGCAATTACCTTTGACACATTTTTAATCTTTCCCCCACATTTTTACAGGCAAGTGTCCTATTTGATCACGGGACAAGACCCCACGGCCACTATTTCAAAGAACGGTAGGTAATTTCCCTTCAAAATTCCAGCCAATATTTATCCTTCAACATCACTAAAAAAGCAGATTACCTATTGATTATCACATCCAAGACACTAGTTAGACCTCAGCTGGAATACTGTGCACAGTTCTGGGAGCCACTCGGGAGGAAGGATGTGAACACGTTGGAGAGAGTGGGGAAGAGGTTTACAGGAATGGTTCCAGGGATGAGAAACGTCAGTGATGAGGACAGATTGGAGAGGTTTGGACTGTTCTCCTTGGACAGATGGCTAAGAGGAGATGTGAGAGAGATGTTTGTTGTGTTAATCACCCTGGGGTAACACGGACAGCAACTGGATGCAGTTGTACTTGAAATTAGACTCCAAACTTTGATGTTGATTCAAAATGTTTCATTGAACTTGTTAAGCAATGCACACAGTTCGCTGTGGGGTTGACACTCTACTAATCTAAACATGCTTACTATAACTAACTAGACCAGACTAGCTCTGAGCCACGTGTAGAAGGTGCTAACTGATATATACACCCTGACTGTCACTACAGTTGTCACCAGTGGAAAGAGGCAGAGTGTTAATACCCTGTGTATTTTATAGTGGGAAACCACCTTCCAGTGTTCTGCCTGGTGATTGGTTGTGTTCTGCCTGGTGATTGGTTGTGTTTTGCCTGGTGATTGGTTGTGTTCTGTCCTGTGTGTTGATTGGCTGTACTGGCTGTCTGTCACTGCCTTTCTGTATCTCATTATGTGCACGAGTGCATATCATGACAATGTTCAAAATCATGAGGGGGTCTGAACAGAGTAGACGGGGAGAAACTGTTCCTTATCGTAAAATAATTGTAATGGGCGTCACAAAGAACAAAGAAAAGTACAGCACAGGAATAGGCCCTTCGGCCCTCCAAGCCAGTGCCGACCATGCTGCCCGACTAAACTACAATCTTCTACACTTCCTGGGTCTATATCCCTCTATTCCCATCCTATTCATGTATTTGTCAAAATGCCCCTTAAATGTCACTATCGTCCCTGCTTCCACCACATCCTCCAGCAGCGGGTTCCAGGCACCCACTGCCCTCTGTGTAAAAAAACTTGCCTCGTACATCTCCTCTAAACCTTGCCCCTCGCACCTTAAACCTATGCCCCCTAGTAATTGATCCCTCTACCCTGGGGAAAAGCCTCTGACTATCCACTCTGTATATACCCCTCATAATTTTGTAGACCTCTATCAGGTCGCCCCTCAACCTCCGTCGTTCCAGTGAGAACAAACCGAGTTTATTCAACCGCTCATCATAGCTAATGCCCTCCATACCAGGCAACATCCTGGTAAATCTCTTCTGCACCCTCTCTAAAGCCTCCACATCCTTCTGGTAGTGTGGAGACCAGAATTGAACAAGTGTGGCCGAACTAAGGTTCTATACAGCTGCAACATGACTTGCCAATTCTTATACTCAATGCTCCGGCCAATGAAGGCAAGCATGCCGTATGCCTTCTTGACTACCTTCTCCACCTGTGTTGCCCCTTTCAGTGACCTGTGGACCTGTACACCTAGATCTCTCTGACTTTCAATACTCTTGAGGGTTCTACCATTCACTGTATATTCCCCACCTGCATTAGACCTTCCAAAATGCATTACCTCACATTTGTCCGGATTAAACTCCATCTGCCATCTCTCCACCCAAGTCTCCAAATAATCTAAATCCTGCTGTATCCTCTGACAGTCCTCATCGCTATCCGCAATTCCACTAACCTTTGTGTCGTCTGCAAACTTACTAATCAGACCAGTTACATTTTCCTCCAAATCATTTATATATACCACAAACAGCAAAGGTCCCAGCACTTATCCCTGCTGAACACCACTAGTCACAGCCCTCCAATTAGAAAAGCATTCTTCCATTGCTACTCTCTGCCTTCTATGACCTAGCCAGTTCTGTATCCATCTTGCCAGCTCACCCCTGATCCCGTGTGACTTCACCTTTTGTACTAGTCTACCATGAGGGACCTTGTCAAAGTGCTTACTGAAGTCCATATAGACTACATCCACTCCCCTACCTGCATCAATCACCTTTGTGACCTCTTCGAAAAACTCAATCAAGTTAGTGAGACACGACCTCCCCTTCACAAAACCATGCTGCCTCTCACTAATACGTCCATTTGCTTCCAAATGGGAGTAGATCCTGTCTCAAAGAATTCTCTCCAGTAATTTCCCTACCACTGACGTAAGGCTCACCGGCCTGTAGTTCCCTGGATTATCCTTGCTACCCTTCTTAAACAAAGGAGCAACATTGGCTATTCTCCAGTCCTCCGGGACATCACCTGAAGACAGTGAGGATCCAAAGATTTCTGTCAAGGCCTCAGCAATTTCCTCTCTAGCCTCCTTCAGTATTCTCGGGTAGATCCCATCAGGCCCTGGGAACTTATCTACCTTAATATCTTTCAAGACGCCCAACACCTCGTCTTTTTGGATCTCAATGTGACCCAGGCTATCTACACACCCTTCTCCAGACTCAACATCCACCAATTCCTTCTCTTTGGTGAATACTGATGCAAAGTATTCGTTTAGTACCTCGCCCATTTCCTCTGGCTCCACACATAGATTCCCTTGCCTATCCTTCAGTTGGCCAATCCTTTCCCTGGCTACCCTCTTGCTTTTTATGTATGTGTAAAAAGCCGTGGGATTTTCCTTAACCCTATTTTCCAATGACTTTTCGTGACCCCTTCTAGCCCTCCTGACTCCTCACTTAAGTTCCTTCCTACTTTCCTTATATTCCACACAGGCTTTGTCTGTTCCCAGCCTTTTAGCCCTGACAAATGCCTCCTTTTTCTTTTTGACGAGGTCTTCAATATCTCTCGTTATCCAAGGTTCCCGAAAATTGCCGTATTTATCCTTCTTGCTCACAGGAATATGCTGGTCCTGAATTCCTTTCAACTGACATTTGAAAGCCCCCCACATGTCAGATGTTGATTTACCCTCAAACATCCGCCCCCAATCTAGGTTTTTCAGTTCTCGCCTAATATTGTTATAATTAACCTTCCCGCAATTTAGCACATTCACCCTAGGACCACTCTTATCCTTGTCCACCAACACTTTAAAACTTACTGAATTGTGGTCACTGTTCCCAAAATGCTCCCCTACTGAAACTTGTGCCACCTGGCCGGGCTCATTCCCCAATACCAGGTCCAGTACTGCTCCTTCCCTAGTTGGACTGTCTACATATTGTTCTAAGAAGCCCTCCTGGATGCTCCTTACAAACTCCGCCCCGTCTAAGCCCCTGGCACTAAGTGAGTCCCAGTCAATATTGGGGAAGTTGAAGTCTCCCATCACAACAACCCTGTTGTTTTTAACTCTTTTCCAAAATCTGTCTACCTATCTGCTCCTCTATCTCCCGTTGGCTGTTGGGAGGCCTGTAGTAAACCCCCAACATTGTGACTGCACCGTTCTTATTCCTGATCTCTACCCATATGGCCTCATTGCCCTCGGAGGTGTCCTCCCATGGTACAGCTGTGATATCCTCCCTAACCAGTAGCGCAACTCCGCCACCCCTTTTACAACCCCCTCTATCCCACCTGAAACATCTAAATCCTGGAACGTTTAGCTGCCAATCCTGCCCTTCCCTCAACCAGGTCTCTGTAATGGCAACAACATCATAGTTCCAAATACTAATCCAAGCTCTAAGTTCATCTGCCTTACCCGTAATGCTCCTTGCATTAAAACATATGCACTTCAGGCCACCAGACCCGCTGTGTTCAACAACTTCTCCCTGTCTGCTCTGCCTCAGAGTCATACTGGCCCTATTCCCTAGTTCTCCCTCAATGCTCTCACCTTCTGACCTATTGCTCCCATGCCCAACCCCCTGCTATACTAGTTTAAACCCTCCCGTGTGACACAAGCAAACATCGCGGCCAGGATATTTATGCCTCTCCGGTTTAGATGCAACCCGTCCTTCTTATACAGGTCACACCTGCCCCAGAAGAGCTCCCAGTGGTCCTGATAACAGAAACCCTCCTTCCTACACCAGCTGTTTAGCCACGTGTTTAGCTGCTCTATCTTCCTATTTCTAGCCTCACTGGCATGTGGCACAGGGAGTAATCCCGAGATTGCAATCCTAGAGGTCCTGTCTTTTAACTTTCTGCCTAGCTCCCTGAACTCCTGCTGCAGGACCTCATGCCCCTTCCTGCCTATGTCATTAGTACCAATATGTACAACGACCTCTGCCTGTTTGCCCTCCCCCTTCAGGATGCCCGCTACCCGTTCGGAGACATCCTGGACCCTGGCACCAGGGAGGCAACATACCATCCTGGAGTCTCTTTCACGTCCACAGATGCGCCTATCTGTGCCCCTGACTATAGAGTCCCCTATGACTATTGCTCTTCTGCGCTTTGACCCTCCCTTCTGAACATCAGAGCCAGCCGTGGTGCCACTGCTCTGGCTGCTGCTGTTTTCCCCTGATAGGCTATCCCCCCTGACAGTATCCAAAGGGGTATATCTGTTCGAGAGGGGGACAACCACAGGGGATTCCTGCACTGACTGCCTGCCCTTTCTGGTGGTCACCCATTTCTCTGCCTGCACCTTGGGTGTGACCATATTTATATAACTGCGATCTGTGACGCTTTCCGCCACCTGCATCCCCCCCACACACAATTTGAAAAGGTAATAAAAATAAAAATAAATACAAATCACTTATCTTCCCAGGTTCTCAGATGCTCTCTGGTTCACTCCTGTCAGATTAAAAATTACAGGCCAGAAGAAGGAGAGAGAAAAAAACAGTAGGGAAAAAGCACCTTCTCCCACTCTGCACTGAATTACCTCACTCCGCCAAATTACCAAGTTCCATATTCCCACTCTGGATATGTCTCACTCCGGCTGTGCCTCCTTCACTTGGCACAGTGGCTAGCACTGGGACTACGGAGCTGAGAACCCGGGTTCGAATTCTGGCTCTGGGTCACTGTCCGTGTGGAGTTTGCACATTCTCCCCACGTCTGCGTGGGTTTCACCCCCACACCCCAAAGATGTGCAGGCTAGGTGGATTGGCCACGCTAAATTGCCCCTTAATTGGAAAAATAATAATTGGGTACTCTAAATGTATTTTTAAAAAAGTAAAAGGATTGTGAATGAGTGGGCACAGATTTCAAGTGATTTGCAAAAGGAGCAAATGCGATGTGAGGAAAAGCTTTTTCACTCAACGAGTGGTTGGGGTCTGGAATGCACGGGCTGGAAGTGTGGTGGAGGCAGCATCAATTGAGGCATTTAAGAGGGCATTGGATGATTACTTGAACAGAAACACTGCGCAGGGATGCGGGGAAGAGGTAGAGGAATGGCACTGAATCATAATGCTCATTTGGAGAGCTGGTGCATACTCGATGGGCCGAATGGCCTCCTCCTGCAATTCTGTGATTTGCCGTTTTTGTGATCTTGCTGTGCATCAAACTGGCTGCTCCACTTCTTATGTTTCAACAGTGACTACACGTCAAAAATACTCCATTGGCCGTAAACCACTTTGGGATGTCCGAGTCTGAAAAGGCGTCATATAAATGCAAACATCATCACTGAATATCTTGGAATAAATAGGTGGGTGTACTACCTACAAGCCCATTAAGCCGTACCAGCTTCTTAACACTACGTGTTTGGTGACCTACATACCCAACAGCAAATCCTGAGATCCAGATGGTCTGAGGAAAGGAATAAACAGGAAAAGAAAAGAGAGAAACTTGTGCCTCATTCGGAACAGCATCCTCCAAGATTTACCCTGAGCTCCTCCTATAATCTGTTCCAATTTCTTTTCAAAATGAAACACTCATTTAGATTCTGGCAGTAGCTGCAGCTAATAACGGCACCTTTTAGCTACTTCCCAGTTCGATATCTTTCTCGGGCTGCGCTATTAAGACAAAGGAAAACTGCAATGAACTGCCTTGGATGAGATTAATGGAATCAGTGATCCTGGTAAAACACTGACATGGAGAGAGGAGCTCTGGGGAAAGACATTACAGCAAGGACAATGTCTGAGTGAATTCACAAGCTGGGGGATGGTGGGGCGGAGAGGAGGGGGAGGGGGGGGGGGGGGGGTGGGGAGGGTGAACCACAGATTGCTCAGATGAAAGGCTTCTCCAACACGATGATGTGCCTGGCATCATTGTAGGTTGACTCGAGGGATTAGTACACAAAAGGGTTCGAAATTTGAAATTAAAAGGAGCTTCGGGGAATATTCCTGAAAATCAGGAGTGTGATATTTTTACCTCTTTCCCTCCGAGGGGTGCTTTTTAAATTGGTTATGAGGTCGGGGGACAGTCGGGGTGGGGGTGGGGTAGAGTTGCAAAGTGGGGAGAGCTAATACTGGAGCCAGACCCTCGAATAACCTTGACCTCGAAATGATCTGGGCCACGCGGAGGGAGCAAAGCCCATATTCCAGCTGGGAGCAGAATTGAACACGGCTTGCATAAATAAACTCACTCACAAAGAAATCTTAACCAAGGAATCACTCCGTATGATTCAATAAGCAAACCGGAATGCTACAAAGGGAAAGCAATCGCAGGCTGGCAGGAAGCTGTTGCGACTAAATTGTAGGGCAGAATTCTCCGTTGTTGGCAACATCTCCAGCAGCACCTTCCCCGCTGGCCAGCAAGGCGCGGTCCCGCACCAGGGGCGAAATTCTCCGTTATCGGCGGAAACTCCGCCGATTGGCGCAAAAAACGGCGCAAATCCCACTTGCGTCACGTCATAAAAATGGGCCGATAGTCTGCGGCCCGAAATGGGCTAGCAGCGACGTAACGGGATCCGCGCTTGCGCAGTGGTTCACGCCGTGCAGCGTCATACGCGCTGCACGGCGTGACGGCTCATAAGGCCGCGCAGCTCCCCCCCACCCGACCGGAACAGCCGACCGCAACACCCGACTTGATGGCTGGCCGTCGCTCAGCCCCGAGGTTCGAGTCACGCGATGTGGAGGCGCTCCTGGATGCGGTGGAGCAGAGGAGGGACGCCCTGTATCCCGGGCACGGCCGCAGAGTTGCCCCACGCCACAGCCGGCGTCTGTGGAGGGAGGTGGCAGAGGCCGTCACCGCTGTGGCCCTAACACCACGGACAGGCACCCAGTGCCACAAGAAGGTGAACGACCTCGTCAGAGCAGGCAGGGTGAGCGTCCCCCATATCCCCCATATCCCCCCTCCCCCATATCCCCCCTCCCCCATATCCCCCCTCCCCCATATCCCCCCCTCCCCCATATCCCCCATATCCCCCCTCCCCCATATCCCCCATATCCCCCCCTCCCCCATATCCCCCCTCCCCCATATTCCCCATATCCCCCCCTTCCCCATATCCCCCCTCCCCATATCCCCCATATCCCCCCTCCCCCATATCCCCCTCCCCCATATCCCCCCTCCCCCATATCCCCCATATTCCCCCCTCCCCCATATCCCCCATATCCCCCCTCCCCCATATCCCCCATATCCCCCCTCCCCCATATTCCCCATATCCCCCCCTCCCCCATATCCCCCCTCCCCCATATCCCCCATATCCCCCCTCCCCCATATCCCCCCTCCCCCATATCCCCCCTCCCCCATATTCCCCATATCTCCCCCTCCCCCATATCCCCCCTCCACCATATCCCCCATATTCCCCCCTCCCCCATATCCCCCCTCCCCCATATCCCCCATATCCCCCCTCCCCCATATCCCCCATATCCCCCCTCCCCCATATTCCCCATATCTCCCCCTCCCCATATCCCCCCTCCCCCATATCCCCCATATCCCCCCTCCCCCATATCCCCCCTCCCCCATATTCCCCATATCCCCCCCTCCCCCATATCCCCCTCCACCATATCCCCCATATTCCCCCCTCCCCCATATCCCCCCTCCCCCATATCCCCATATCCCCCCTCCCCCATATTCCCCATATCCCCCCCTCCCCCATATCCCCCCTCCCCCATATCCCCCATATCCCCCCTCCCCCATATCCCCCATATCCCCCCTCCCCCATATCCCCCATATCCCCCCTCCCCCATATTCCCCATATCCCCCCCTCCCCCATATCCCCCTCCACCATATCCCCCATATTCCCCCCTCCCCCATATCCCCCCTCCCCCATATCCCCCATATCCCCCCTCCCCCATATCCCCCCTCCCCCATATCCCCCCTCCCCCATATCCCCCATATCCCCAAGTGAATCCAGCCCTAACCTTAACCTCTGCAATGCACGCGCAACCGATGGCGTGCATTCATATACCTGCCTAACACTGTTGCCTTTTACCCCTGCCACCACCACCCCCCCCCCCCCCAGGAGAAGCGCGCACACAACAATAGGGAGCATGTGAGGACTGGAGGAGGGCCCGCTGATGAGAGGCCACTGACCGTACACGAGGAAAGGGCCCTGGAACTGGCTGGCGGACCTGAGGACCGGGAGGTTGCTGATGCAGAGGTCGGGGCCCCACGAGCAAGTGAGCCACCAACAGCACGTCCCCATATCCCCCCTCCCCTATATCCCCCTCTCCCGTATCACCTGATCACTGCCTGATGTCTAACCATGCATGCTTCATTGTGTATCGCAGGACCAAACGTCCAGGCACCCATCCCCGCAGATGCAGACCGCCCGCAGGATGCCCCTCCGAGACCACGGGAGACGGAGAGACCCGCACCCTCCAGCATGCGACGCCCGCAGGATGCCCCTCGGAGACCACGGGAGACGGAGAGACCCGCACCCTCCAGCATGCGACGCCCGCAGGATGCCCCTCCGAGACCACGGGAGACAGAGAGACCCGCACCCTCCAGCATGCGACGCCCGCAGGATGCCCCTCGGAAACCACAGGAGACGGAGAGACCTGGAGCAACAGGGAGACGACACCCCCGTCACGTGCGGGAGCGACCACCCAGCGATGAGGGGGGCAGCCACAGGCCCCCGTCACATCCGAGCCAGGACACCACTACCCAGGACACCACTACCCAGGACACCCCTACCCGGGACAGCACTACCCGGGACAGCACTACCCGGGACGGCACTACCCGGGACGGCACTACCCGGGACGGCACTACCCAGGAAGACGAAATACCGGACAGTGACTCAGAGTGGATGGGTGGAGACGAACCCCCACCCCAAAGTGCCATGGACTCAGAGTGGGACGAAGAGCACGACACAACGCCACTGCTGTCACCAACACCCTCCACCATCGCAGAAACACTCACCACGGTTGGGCACTTTAGTGATGAGGCGTCTGGTACACTCACTGGTGCGCACAACACAGCCGTCCCGGTACAGCAGGTGGAGGTAGGAGCAGCAGAGGGACCGGGCGGTCGGAGGGCAGCCCAGGCCAAGTGAACATCTGCCGCCCAGATGGATCCCGGGTTCCTGCAGTTACCACACCCACACATAGATCCGATGCAACCACCGACACGGAGACGAGCGAATAGGGTGACGGGTGGCTTGCGGCGGCTGCGGTCGCAGGTGGAGGAGTCCACCCGCGTCCAGGAGCTGGGAGTGGTCCCGGTCATGCGTGCCACCCAGGCTGACACCGCACGGGTGGCGTCCGCGGTGGAGGCAATGGGTGCGACGGTGTCAGACATGGGGAACGGTTTGCGAGGCCTGGGGCCTTCCGTGCAGGCGGCGTCTGTGGCCCAGGAAATGGCTGCCCTCTCACAGGAGGCCATGAGCCAGTGCCAGCGCCAGATGGCAGAGGCGCTCAACGCCATAGCCCAGTCTCAGCAGGCCATGGCCCAGTCTCAGCAGGCCATAGCCCAGTCTCTGCAGGCCATGGCCCAGTCTCTGCAGGCCATGGCCCAGTCTCAGCAGGCCATCGCTGAGGGCATCGGCGCCAGTGGCCATGTGCAAGCTGGCGTCGCACTGTCGCAGACAGGGTTCGACAACCCCCTGGGCTCCATGGCTGCAAACCTGCAGACCCCTGTCGATACCAGCACGGGCCTCCAGGACTGGCAGCGCCAGATGTCGGGGGCGCGTCGGATGGCCAGTCCGTTCGCATCCCCCACCCATGTAGAGGCCTGGGGGCCATCGGGCACCCCGAGGGAGGAGGAGGTGGTGTGGTCCGTCCCGGCTCCCTCTGTAGGGGAGGTCCCGGTACACCGCGACACCTCGGACTCCCCCCCTTCCGTCCCAGGTGCATCGGGTGGGCAACGGACAGGACAGGCTGGCAGCTCGCCATCCCAGTCGCCCGGGCCGCAGCCTGGCCCATCTAGGCCAGGACGCCCCAGGAAACGGCCGCCAAAGGGATCCAGTGTCAGAGGGCAGGAATCACAGGAGTCCACCTCCAGTTCTGCTGTACCGTCTGGGGAACCACGTAGACGTAGTCAAAGGGCCCGTAAGGCCAAACAATTAGACACTGAGTAAGTTGGCACGGGTGCAGGGCACAGATGAGTTTTAGGCGCTAGGGCACGTGCATGAACTCCTTTGGTTATTAAAGTCAATGTTACACCTACCGAAGCTGCCTTTGTGCTCTGTCCAAAGTGTGCGGGGGTGTCATGTACGTTGAGCGCAAGTGTGTGTGTGAGGGGTGGTCTTACCTCAGCCCCAGGTGAGTCTGCCCCCTTCCCCCTGGGCCGCCATCAACATCCCCCGGGCAGAGGACGGGACCGTGCGCTGCAGTGTCACAGCCGCATGCAGGGATGGTCCGGGTGGATGGTGGTACTGTGGCCATGGGTCAGACATAGTCCAACGATGTAGAGCCAGGAGCTCATCGGAGGCGGGTTGTCATCATTCTCCATGGCCTGCGATAGACACGCGTCCACCCGCAACTGGGTGAGCCCGGCCCGTTGTGCCGCCGGTGGATCGGCAATTGGGAGTGGGGGGGTGGTGTGCATGCGGGTGGGGTGTGTGGGGTTGGGGAGGGGGGTGATGGTGCTGGGTGGATGGATGGGTGGGGGGTGTGGGTGGTCGGCTGTTGTCATGGTGTGCGGTCTGTGGCCATACTACCCGATTCCCACGCCCATCTAGTCAGTGAAGCGGGCGTCTATCAGTCTGTCCCGTGCCCGCTGGGCCAGCCGGTAACGGTGGACAGCCACCCGTCTGTGTCTACCCCGTCTGCCCTGACCATTGCCCCCATCCCCCTCATCTGGGGAGGACTGGGCCTCTTCCTGCTGCTCCTCCACTCCGCCCTCCTCTGCCTGCGGCACATCGCCCCTCTGCTGGGCTATGTTGTGCAGGACGCAGCACACCACAATGATGCGGCCGACCCTATCTGACCGATACTGGAGGGCGCCCCCAGAGAGGTCCAGGCACCTGAAACGCATCTTCAGCACGCCAAAGCACCTCTCGATCACTCCCCTTGTCGCTACATGGGCATCATTGTAGCGGTTCTCCGCCTCATTGCGTGGCCTCCGTATAGGCGTCATCAGCCACGATCGCAATGGGTAGCCCCTGTCGCCCAGCAACCAGCCCCTCAGCCGGGGATGGCGTCCCTCGTACATGCCGGGGATGGATGACCGCGACAACACGAATGAGTTGTGTACACTGCCTGGGTAACGGGCGCAGACGTGCAGGATCATCATGCGGTGGTCGCAGACCACCTGTACGTTCATCGAATAGGTCCCCTTCCTATTAGTGAACACGGCCCTGTTATCTGCAGGTGGCCGCACGGCGACGTGCATCCCATCGATCGCGCCCTGGACCATGGGGAACCCGGCAATGGCAGAGAAGCCCACGGCCCGGGCATCTTGGCTGGCCCGGTCCACGGGGAAGCGGATGTAGCGGTGCGCCATGGCATAAAGGGCATCTGTCACTGCCCGGATGCACCGATGCACCGATGTCTGCGATATGCCGGACAGGTCCCCACTCGGTGCCTGGAATGACCCCGTTGCATAAAAGTTCAGGGCCACCGTAACCTTGACGGACACGGGGAGAGGGTGTCCCCCCGCCAGTGCCACGCGGTGACAGGTGTGCCAGCAGGTGGCAGATGTGTGCCACGGTTTCCCGGCTCATCCGGAGTCTCCTCCTGCATTCCCGGTCCGTGAGGTCCTGGTATGACTGCCGGGGCCGGTACACACGGGGCGCCCTCGGGTGCCTCCGTTGCCGTGGGGCCGCGACGTCCTCCTCCCCCTCCTCGTCCTGTCGGTCAGGTGTCCCTCCAGCCTGGGCGGCTGCCGCCTGCCCCTCTGCGGCAGCCTGCGCCGCCTCTCTGGCACGCTCCTCCTCCTCCTCCTCCTCCTCCTCCTCATCATCCAGGGCAACATAGACATGAGCGGCTGCCACCACGGCGGCCAACATCGCTGGATGATCTGAAAACATGACGACCTGGTGGGGGGGAGGGGAACGACGACATGTCATCATTGCCCATATCCCCTCCTCCCCCCAGCCAGGTGGCATGGACCGCATGGGTCCAACTGTTGGAGGCTGGCACCTGGCCAGGTGGACCAACTCATTTGCCCTCCCATCACCCACCCCGGCACGGACCCCCTCCCCAACCTCCACCCCGGCACGGACCCCCTCCCCAACCCCCAACCTCCACCCCAGCACGGACCCCCCCCCAACCTCCACCCCGGCACGGACCCCCTCCCCAACCCCCAACCTCCACCCCAGCACGGACCCCCCCCCCAACCTCCACCCCGGCACGGAACCCCTCCCCAACCCCCAACCTCCACCCCGGCACGGACCCCCCCCCCCAACCTCAACCCCGGCACGGACCCCCTCCACAACCCCCAACCTCCACCCCGGCACGGACCCCCCAGGCCGTCACTCACCTCCTCGCTGGTCGGCGTGAGCCTGGAGCACCGGGTCACGCCGATGAAAAGGAGGTTTGATTGACGTCGACGTGAACGGTCATCACGTCGACGGGACTTCGGCCCATCCGGAAGGGAGCATATCGGCAGGCCGAAAATCGGCTGCCTTGCGCAGACCCGTGACATTCTCCGCGGCAGCGGCGCCATTAACGCCCCGCCGACTTTTCTCCCTTCGGAGACTTCGGCGGGGGCGGGGGCGGGATTCACGGCGGCCAACGGCCATTCTCCGACCCGGCGGGGGGTCGGAGAATGACGCCCCAGATTCGGCGCTTGGAACCTCATTAATTATGCACAGATGGGTTCTCCTCCGGCCCTCCTGACGGGAGATGAGTCATCTGCCCGCCCGTCTTCATCAAGCATTTTGAAGGTCCCAGCGCCATATTTAAATAATATTGTCACAAATAGGCTTACATTAACACTGCAATGAAGTTCCTGTGAAAAGCCCCCAGTCACCACATTCCGGCGCCTGTTCGGGTACACGGAGGGAGAATTCAGAATGTCCAATTCACCTAACAAGCACGTCTTTCGGGCTTGTGGGAGGAAACCGGAGCGCCCGGAGGAAACCCACGCAGACACGGGGAGAGCGTGCAGACCCCGCACAGACAGTGACCCAAGCCGGGAATCGAACCTGGGACTCTGGACCTGTGAAGCAACGGTGCTAACCACTGTGCTACCGTGCTGCCCGCTACCGGTTCAACACACTCATATCACTTCCTCGAGCCCACCTGAATTCACCAGAACGTGCAGGATGTCAGCACCCGGAGGGAAAGACAAACAGCCTCAAGAGGAAGCCTGTTCCTCAATACAACCACCCTGCCCCTGAGCCCATCATCTGTGAGGCGCCCCTGCCACTGAATCTCTACCCACTGTCTCTGGTGTCTTCATCCATCCCCTTCCAGTAAACCATGTGGCTTCAATTTGATCCCATGTTTGTCACCTTTTCATGCAGCCTCGTCAGGATCCAACCTCCCTCCCCTCGGTCTTCCCTCTGCCTCCCATTGTTCATTTTCATGACCCACTTCCTTGCCACTCTTCCTGCCATCGTCCTCACCCTTCACCCTCCTCCTTGCACAGCCCTCCTTCCACTTTGTCCCCTTTGTCTTCGTCAGGCCACACCGCCGCCAACCCCCGGCCTCACCTCGCACTCCACCCATTGGCTGCCAAGAGTCCCGCAGCACAGGCCTGTCCACATAGACACAGGTGTGTGTGGTACCAGGAGGAAGGACACCCCTGGGCTCCCCAACCCCAAGCGCAGTACCAATCCCGAGACAGTGATGCAGGAGGGTTCATGGGACCAGCAGCACCGTGCTGTCCATGATGACCAACTTGACAGGGCAGGAACCAGCGATAATCAGTGCATGAGGAACAGCGCAGCTGTATGACAGCAAGTTGCTGCACTCACCTCGAAGTCTCTTGCAAACTGAGGACCACCTTGCTTTTGTTTTCTTTATTCATTCATGGGATGGGGCGTCACTGGAAAGACCAGAATTTGTTGCCTATCCCAATTGCCCTTGAACTGAGTGGCTTGCAAGGCAATTTCAGAGGGTACTCAGAGTCAACCACATTGCTGTGAATCTGGAGTCACATGTAGGCCAGACCAGGTACGGACGGCAGATTTCCTTCCCTAAAGGACATGTGCACGCCACTCTTCAGTAACTGGGCTTTAGACCGACGTAATTTCATGCTGGTGTGATGCCAGATTGAAAGGCAAGATGCGACACGGCGACCAGTTGTTTTAATGAGCGTTCGTGGTATGCAAATTCATGCAAATAGCATTCACGCCGCAGCCAATGGGAAGACCAACCCACCATTAAGATAATTGTAGGGCAGCGCGGTGGCGCAGTGGTTAGCACTGCTGCCTCATGGCACCAAGTCCCAGGTTCGATCACGGCTCCGGGTCACTGTCCGTGTGGAGTTTGCACATTCTCCCCGTGTTTGCGTGGGTTTCACCCCCACAACCCAAAGATGTGCAGGGTAGGTGGATTGGCCACGCTAAATTGCCCCTTAATTGGAAAAAATTAATTGGGTACTCTACATTTTTTTTTTTAAAGTAATGTGATTTTATGTTAGCAAATTTCTGTCTTTTTGGCACCCGCGGGTGGGGTGGGAGAAGTCTGCCCCCAGTCACCCGATTTAACTCTTTAATGCTCTCCAGTGTTTCTCCCCTATGCCCTGGTGATACTGGCTCCCCATGGCCTCTGGTTCCATAGCAGCCGGTGAATCATCAATAACTTACCAACACTTTGCCATTTGTTGTGCAATCTGAGGCAACGAACATTGGGCAGGTTATTCCGCAATGGAAACCATCACCAAGACCAACCCTATTCTCAATCGATCAGCGTACATGTACGCTTTCCAGTGGAATCTGGAGTGATCTACTGACCACAACAACTTACGCTTTATGAGAGCGTGAACGGGCCGCTGCCAGAGGTAATTTTGGCCCCACAGGGGGCCAGCACGGTGCTGAGGCGGTTCGCTCCGCTCCAGCTGCCGATCCCGGCGCGAACTGTGCGCCACGGGATCCACGCATGTGCAGTGGCGCCAGCGCCAACGTGTACATGTGCAGTGGCCTCCTTCAATGCGCTGGCCCTGACGCAACATGGCGCAAGAGTACAGGGGCCGGTGCATAGGAAAAGAGGCCGGAGGCAGAGAGGCCGCCCCGCTGATCAGTGGGACCCGATCGTGGGCCAGGCCGCATCAGAGGGCCCCCCCAGGGTTAGAACATAGAACATTACAGCGCAGTACAGGCCCTTCGGCCCTCGATGTTGCGCCGATCTGTGAAACCACTCTAAAGCCCATCTACACTATTCCCGTTTCGTCCATATGTCTATCCAATGACCATTTGAATGCCCTTAGTGTTGGCGAGTCCACTGCTGTTGCAGGCAGGGCATTCCACGCCCTTAATACTCTCTGAGTAAAGAACCTACCTCTGACATCTGTCCTATCTATCTCCCCTCAATTTAAAGCTACGTCCCCTCGTGCTAGACATCACCATCCGAGGAAAAAGGCTCTTACTGTCCACCCGATCTAATCCTCTGATCATCTTGTATGCCTCTATTAAGTCACCTCTTAACCTTCTTCTCTTTAACGAAAACAGCCTCAGGTCTCTTAGCCTTCCCTCATAAGATCTTCCCTCCATACCAGGCAACATTCTGGTAAATCTCCTCTGCACCCTTTCCAATGCTTCCACATCCTTCCTATAATGCGGCGACCAGAATTGCACGCAATACTCCAAATGCGGCCGCACCAGGGTTTTTTACAGCTGCAACATGACCTCATGGCTCCGAAATTCAATCCCTCTACCAATAAAAGCTAACACACCATACGCCTTCTTACTAACCCTCTCAACCTGGGTGGCAACTTTCAGGGATCTATGGACATGGATACCAAGATCTGTCTGCTCATCCACACTACCAAGAATCTTACCATTAGCCCAGTACTCTGTCTTCCTGTTATTCCTTCCAAAATGAATCACCTCACACACTTCTACATTAAACTCCATTTGCCACCTCTCAGCCCAGCGCTGCAGCTTATCTATATCTCTCTGTAACTTGTCACATCATTCCGCACTGTCCACAACTCCACCGACTTTAGTGTCATCTGCAAATTTACTCACCCATCCTTCTACGCCCTCCTCCAGGTCATTTATAAAAATGACAAACAGCAGTGGCCCCAAAACAGATCCTTGTGGTACACCACTAGTAACTGGACTCCAGTCTGAACATTTCCCATCAACCACCACCCTCTGTCTTCTTCCAGCTAGCCAATTTCTGATCCGAACTGCTAAATCACCCTGAATCCCATGCCTCCGTATTTTCTGCAGTAGCCTACCGTGGGGAATCTTATCTAACGCTTTACTGAAATCCATATACACCATATCTACTGCTTTACCCTCATCCACCTGTTTGGTCACCTTCTCAAAAAACTCAATAAGGTTTGTGAGGCACAACCTACCCTTCACAAAACCATGTTGACTATCTCTAATCAAATTATTCCTTTCCAGATGATTATACATCCTATCTCTTATAAACCTTTCCAAGACTTTGCCCACAACAGAAGTAAGGCTCACTGGTCTATAGATACCGGGGTTGTCTGTACTCCCCTTCTTGAACAAGGGGACAACATTTGCTATCCTCCAGTCTTCTGGCACTATTCCTGTCGACAAAGATGACTTAAAGATCAAAGCCAAAGGCTCAGCAATCTCCTCCCTCGCTTCCCAGAGAATCCTAGGAAAAATCCCTGACCCAGGGGACTTATCTATTTTCACACTTTCCAGAATTGCTAGCACCTCCTCCTTATGAACCTCAAGCCCTTCTAGTCTAGTAGCCTGAATCTCAGTATTCTCCTAGAAAACATTGTCTTTTACCTGTGTGAATACTGACGAAAAATATTCATTTAGCACCTCTCCTATCTCCTCGGACTCCATGCACAACTTCCCACGACTGTCCTTGACTCGCCCTACTCTTACCCTATTCTTTTATTCCTGACATATCTATAGAAAGCTTTAGGGTTATCCTTGATCCTACCTGCCAAGTACTTCTCATGTCCCCTCCTGGCTCTTCTTAGCTCTCTCTTTAGGTCCTTCCTAGCTAACTTGTAACTCTCGCGCGCCCTAACTGAACCTTCATGTCTCATCTTTACATAAGCCTCCTTCTTCCTCTTGACAAGTGTTTTGACTGTTTTAGTAAACCACGGTTCCCTTGCTCGACCACTTCCTCCCTGCCTGACAGGTACATACTTATCAAGGACACGCAGTAGCTGTTTCTTGAACAAGCTCCACATTTCCATTGTGCCCATCCCCTGCAGTTTTCCTCTCCATCCGATGCATCCTAAGTCTTGCCTCATTGCATCATAATTGCCTTTCCCCCAGATATAACTTGCCCTGCGGTATATACTTATCCCTTTCCATCACTAAAGTAAACGTAACCGAATTGTGGTCACTATCACCAAAGTGTTCACCTACCTCCAAATCTAACACCTGTCCTGGTTCATTACCCAGTACCAAATCCAATATGGCCTCGTCTCTCATTGGCCTATCTACATACTGTGTCAGGAAACCCTCCTGCACACATTGGACAAAAACAGACCCATCTAACGTACTCGAACTATAGCGTTTCCAGTCAATAGTTGGAAAATTAAAGTCCCCCATAACAACTACCATGTTGCTTTCGCTCCTATCCAGAATCATCTTTGCAATCCTTTCCTCTACATCTCTGGAACTTTTCGGAGGCCTGTAGAAAACCCCTAACAGGGTGACCTCTCCTTTCTGTTTCTAACCTCAGCCCATACTACCTCAGTAGACGAGTCCTCATCAAACGTCCTTTCTGCCACCGTAATACTGTCCTTGACTAACAATGCCACCCCTCCCCCTCTTTTACCACCTTCCCTGAGCTTACTGAAATATCTAAACCCCGGCACCTGCAACAACCATTCCTGTCCCTGCTCTATCCATGTCTCTGAAATGGCCACAACATCGGCTGGGAGCCCCCCTTCACCGCCTCCCCCCCCCCCCAACAGGCCGCCACCCGACCCTTGCACGCAGAGTTCTCGCCGGCTGCGAGCAGGTGTGGACGCCGTTGGCGGGACTTGTTTTTATTTTCACTGCCGCTTGGCCCATCCGGGCTGGAGAATTGGCGGGCCGGCCGCATAGAGCAGGCCACGACCGGCGCCGCGCCAACCACAAAGCTGCCAACGGTGCCGATTCTCCGCTCTGCGGAGAATCGCGTGCCGGCATCGGGGCGGCGTGGCCCGGTGGCGGGAATTCTCCGGCCCGGCCCAGGGCTGGGAGAATCCCGCCCACTGTGTCTTCAAAGTTGCAAAAAACATCCCAAGGTGATTCACAAGGGTGATGTGTACAAATAAAATGTAACACTGAGCCAGGTAAAATAACAAGTCATCACCAATGTTTCCTCGACACTCTTTTTCTTGCGCGGGGTCTAATCATTTAAGTGTACAGGCTCTACATCATTTTTTGTGCGGTGATTTCGCATAGATGGTAACTTCAAGGATTTGTGCTTGGCTTGCGTGGGGGGTTGTGGGTTGCTGTGCGCCTGTGCAGCGAACTGGAAACATCTGTCACCACTGAATCAGATTATCTGGACACTGCTGTCTGCGGGAGCTTGCTGTGCACATTTTTAAAAAGTGACTGCGCTTCTACAAAAATGCTTCAGAACCTCCTGAGGGGCCGTAGGAGTGAGCAACCGGGACTTACTGAATAGGGACAGAGTGAGGTTTGGGAATCCACTCCAGTGACTGAGGGGTGCACAATGAGGGACGGAGACGAAGGACATTCGAGACTGGCAGCAGGAGAAACCCACTTTCACAGAGTGCTATGAAATCCATTACTGGAGTCAGTGATGGAAGAAATCAACACTTACAATAAGGTAAAATGGGGTAACCTGGGATCAAGGGATTTTGGAACAGGGCAGCAACATAGAATTAGGATAAACACCAACATGGACCAAATTGGGCCAAACAGCTTATTTGAAAGTTGTAATTTTGATGAAACTTCCAACCACAGTTACACACAGGATTCCCACTGCAGAATCAATAAATTAATCTATTGCCATCATAAAATACACAAAGCAAGAACTATCTTTATCTTGAGCTACCCCAAGGGATATCATCCAGCAAGCCACTCCTCTGAAACTATTGAACTGATTTATTGAACACATCCATTACCACAGACGATTCTCCTCTTAGATCACAGATCTGGAAAGCTAACATGTAGTGATATGTAAAGTTACAGCACGCGAGGGATGAACAAGTCAGGAAATGCGCGTGGGAAAGGTACACCTCTTGCATAAAAGGTGTCACAGCAAGTGCCAAAAGAATCCAAATTAATAGGATCAATTGCGGTTGAGACCTAAACCTGTTCCCAGCATAGGAACAGGTGGAGGCCATTCAGCTGCTCAGCCTGTTCTGCTATCCAATGATATTATGGCTGGTCTGCAACCTAACTCCATACACCCATCTCTTTGCCCCATATCTCTTAATCTATCCATCTCAGTTTTAAATTTGACAATTGATCTTGGCATGTTCTGTAGACTGGCCAAAGTGAATGATGAACTACAGAACATCTAGTTTTAAGAATTAATTATGAAACAACTGCGTGATAAAGATAACTGGGATAAATAAAATAATAAACACTAATTACCTATTGTAGAGCTACTGCAAAATACGCCTTATCCTCCAACACGACTTACTCCCAACTCCTCAGCCACAGGGTTACGTGGTGTGTTTACACTGCTGCCTAGTGGTCGGAGGTCATGTATAACATTATGTACAGAATTGCTTTATGCATAGCATCACAGATCTCACATCAATTGTTCATTGCATAAGAGAGTTTCAAACTTTTACCACCCATTCTGTGTAGACGTGTTCCCCAATTGCGTTCCTGAAAGGCCCAGCTGAAATCTTTATGTCCTGTCTGCTGTCCCTAGACTCATCGACCGCGGAAATAGTTTCTCTCCATTTACCCTTTCGGTTTTCCTTAATGCCAAGAGAGCTTTGATCAAATCATTCCTTGACCGTCTAAATTCCAGAGAATGCGGCCAATGTTCCCTCTAACTGGCTGCGTGCACCAACGGTCCCTTTAAGACGTGCGTTTGCCCATCCGCACGGACATCTTACAGGGACCATGCAATGCACCAAACAGGCGACGCACAAAGAAAAATGAACCTTGAATACAACCGAGTTTGTGCAATCTCTTCTCATAATGTAACCTTTGGAGTCCAGGTTTCATCCTCATCGATCGAGGCTGCACTTCTTCCAAGAACATCAGTTACTTTCTAATGTGTGTGGACAGAGGTGTGGTCCCACCAGGACTTTACATAGCACCCACCTACCTCTGCAGAATGTCGTTTGCAATAACAAATTGCCCATAACACCTTTATCATAGTTAAAAACAACCCAAGTGGTTTCACAGGAACTTTACCCGGCAAACACTGACACAAAACCACATAGAGAGATATCAGGAGAAGTGAACAAAGGTTTAGTCAAAGAGTTATGGGCCATCCTAAAGGAGGAAGGGGAGGGAGAGAGAATGTATTTTGAGTTTCACTGGCACAGAAACAAAGAATACTACCCCAGCTGTAACTTTTTCCCAAAGTCTGGTGTCATCAACGATTTAGTGAGCCTGGGGACAAGTTGGGATTTGGCTATGGCTTGTGCACCTGCCCTCGCAATCCTTTGCTATACATAGTGTAGCAAATAACCTTGAGAGATATTCCCAAGAATGCCAGTATAAATGACACACAAAATCCATTACAATGGTACCCATTGATCTGATTAAAATTTCAAAAACGTAGCTATCATGGTGGAAATCGGAACAGGTCCAACATTCAAGAAGCTCGACACCATCCAGGATAAAGCAGCCCGCTTGATTGCTCCCCCTTCCACATTCAATCCCTCCACCATCGATGAACAGTGGCAGCCGTGTGTACCATCTGCAAGATGCACTGCAATAACTCACCAAGGATCCTCAGACAGGACCTTCCAAACCCCTGACCACTATACTAATAATAATATTCGTTATTATCACAAGTAGGCTTACATTAACACTGCAATGAAGTTACTGTGAAAATCCCCGAGTCGCCACACTCCGGCCCCTGTTCGGGTACACAGAGGGAGAATTCAGAATGTCCAAATTACCTAACAGCACATCTTTCGGGACTTGTGGGAGGAAACCGGAGTGCCCGGAGGAAACCCACGCAGACACGGGGAGAACGTGCAGACTCCACACAGACAGTGACCCAAACCGGGAATCGAACCTGGAATTTCAGAGTAACTTCATTGCGGTGTTAATGTAAGCCTACTTGTGACAATAATAAAGATTATTATTATATTCCAACCCAAGCCTTTTTTCCAGGGGATTGAGCGAGTTATATCAGGTTTCAAATGGGCTGCAAAGTACCAAGGATTCGGAGAGGGGGTCTTACAGAGGGATAGACAGTCCGGAGGGAGGGATGGGGGCAGCGTTGACAAACCTGATGGGCTGCCAATGGCCAATGCGGAGACGTTGTCGGGATGGTGTGGAGACCTGGGGTTGAGTGGGTGCGGATAGAGTCTGGGTCGTGCAGAGGGTCCAGTTTGGGGAGGCTGGCAACAGCGTTTTTGCCTTTTGCTCCGGCAAAATGCTCTTCAAACCCGTTGGTTGTCCCCACTTTAAAAATATGGAGGCAACTCGGGCTGCATTTCAAGCTGGGGTCAGCGTCAGGATGGGCCCCTATTTGTAGGAATCACTTTTTCGAACAAGCTTGTTGGATGCCACATTTGGGGGTGGAAGGGGAAGGTGCTGGTGAGGGCAAAGGATTTGTGGAGGGGCGGTTTGCCAGCCTGGAGGAGCTGAAAGAGAAAGTCGGGCCCTTGAGCTCGGACGCGTTTAGGTACCTCCAGGTTCAAAATGTTGTTCGACGGACGTTCCCAACATTTCCTGGCCAGACTCGGAAGAGGATAGTATGTCCAACATCTATGGACGGAATTTGGGAAAAGAATTGGGTGTAGGTGAAATGGCAGGAGGAGCTAGGGCCCATGCTGGACGAGGAGGTGTGGGTGAGTCCCTCCGCAGGGTGAATGCTACGTCATCCAGTGTGAGGTTGCGTCTGATCTAGCTCAAGGTAGTGTTTAGGCGTACCTCACCAAGGCTAGAAAGAGTCATTTCTTTGAGTGGGATTGAGGATAGGTGCGAGCGCTGTTCAAGAGGGTTCTGCGAATCACACGCACATGTTCTGCTTCTGTCCCAAGCTTATGGGTTTTAAGCACCATATTGGTAATCCAGAACATTGGGCTGGAGCCCTGTCCCTTAGTGGCGACGTTCGGGGTATCGAACCTGCCGGAGTTGGGATTGGGGGCTGGGTTCGATGCCCCGGCATTCGCCTGCCTGGTTTCTCGGAGGTGAATCCTCCTGAGTTGGACTGGCGATGTACAGTGCCTCGGCATGGCTAGGTGACTTAATGGAGTTTTTGCACCTTGAGAAGGTCAAACATACACCGTGAGGGATCAATTGAAGGGTTCTACCAGAGATGGCAGCATCCATGTTGCATTTTAAGGAATTGGTCACTGTTAGCTGTTGGGAGTGGGGGTGGTTTACTGGGTTATTGTTCATATTATTTGGTTTACTGTTGTTTGTATTTTTGTATTCTTTGTGTATAAAATAATAAAAGTTTAATAAAAATATATATATCGTTAATTGTGTTTAACTATGATGCCCATGAACCCAGTGCCAATTGTCGTAAAAATCTACCTGATTCATTAATGTCCTTTAGGGAAGGAAATCTGCTATCCTTGCCTGGTCTGGACTGCATGGGATGCCAGACTCACACCAAATGCCCTCTGAAATGGCCTAGCAAACCACTCAGCTCAAGGGCAATTAGGGATGGGCAATAAATGCTGGCTCAGCCGAAGAACCCACATCCCCTGAAGGAATAAAAAATAAATTGGGGATTTAATATTTCCGCTATAACTAGGCACAGCCTGAAAATATGATTGTTTTGGTCAGGGGTTAGATGCTTGTAATATCTAACTTGATAAATAAGTATGAAAGTGTGTAACGATTGGCTCCATCCTTTATGGGATATAACATGAGTCCGCCTGGATATGTGGGCGGCATGGTAGCACAGCGGTTAGCACTGTTGCTTCACAGCTCCAGGGTCCAAGGTTCGATTCCCGGCTTGGGTCACTGTCTGTGCGGAGTCTGCACGTTCTCCTCGTGTCTGCGTGGGATTCCTCCGGGTGCTGCGGTTTCCTCCCAGAGTCCAAAGATGTGCAGGTTAGGTGGATTGGCCATGCTAAATTGCCCTTAGTGTCCAAAGGGGTTGGGTTGGGTTGGGTTGCGGGTATGGGGCGGAGTTGTGGGTTTAAGTTGGGTACTCTTTCCAAGGGCCGGTGCGGGCTCGATGGGCCGAATGGCCTCCTTCTGTACTGTAAATTCTTTGTTCTATATTAAGCATTGGCCGAGTTTCAATCATGAGCAACTATCTTGACTCAGCCCGGTATTTTCCTCACGGGGCCCAGCTAAATGAACAGATTTCAGTAGGTTGGTCAAAATATTAAACCGATATTTGAGGTCAATTCTCATCACTGTGCCTCTGTGGTCTGAAAAAATGGGGAGCTGGGCCATTCAGCAGTGATGTCAGGAAGCACATCTTCACATGACAGCTGGTAAGAATCGGGAGCTCACCCCCACAAGAATGATTCCTGGAATGAAGGGCTTGTTGTATGAGGAATGGTTGAGGACTCTGGGTCGATACTCGTTGGAGTTTAGGAGGATGAGGGGGGGATCTTATTGAAACTTACAGGATACTGCGAGGCCTGGATAGAGTGGATGTGGAGAGGATGTCTCCACGAGTAGGAAAAACTAGAACCAGAGGACACAATCTCATACTAAAGGGACGATCCTTCAAAACAGAGATGAGGAGGAATTTCTTCAGCCAGAGGGTGGTGAATCTGTGGAACTCTTTGTCACAGAAGGCTGTGGAGGCCAAATCACTGAGTGTCTTTAAGACAGAGATAGACAGGTTCTTGATTAATAAGGAGATTCAGGGGTTGTGGGGAGAAGGCAGGAGAATGGGGATGAGCAAAATATCAGCCATAATTGAATGGCGGAGCAGACTCGATGGGCCGAGTGGCCTAATTCTGCTCCTATGTCCTATGGTAGTATTTTTATTGGTCAAGTGTGTTGAGGGTCACAGAACTAAGGTGGGTAGTTGTGGAGTTAAGATACATTCAGCCATGTTCTGACTAATTGAAAGAACAATCTCAAGAGATGAATGGTATCCTGTTATTCCGATGTGCCGAGATCTGAGCATATATTAGAAGCTGAGTTAAAGGCATTCCTGATCCAAATGTAGGCTGAGTTCCAATCTTGGCAGAACCTTCACCGAGTGAGCCACCAGGGAGAGCACTGTTATGTCAGAGTGCCAGAGTTCTAAATGCTGACTAAGAACACAACACTCAGCTATATTACACAGATCAACAGCAACATGACAGCAACAAACGATGACATTCTTCTGGGTTGTTCTTGGGTCTCCTTTCCTGTCTTCTTTCTCCGCATTAAATTCTATCGGCGTTCTTTATTAAAGCCTGCTATCATTGCAGCGGAAAGTTTTGATCAGGCTGATATTCGTATGATTGCCTCATGGATAAGACAATAGAAAGCCACAATATCCAAGTTTGCTGATGACACAAAGATTGTAGTCTAGTAAATAGGATAAGACTGGAGCAGAGAATTACCCGGCAAGACAGGTAGATTGAGTGAGTGGCACAACTGCGGCAGATCAATTTCAACAAAGAGGTCCTCGATTTTCCATGAATAATAAAAGATGGATAAGAGTACATAGAACATAGAACATAGAAAATACAGCACAGAACAGGCCCTTCGGCCCACGATGTTGTGCCGAACCTTTGTCCTAGATTAATCATAGATTATCATTGAATTTACAGTGCAGAAGGAGGCCATTCGGCCCTTTGAGTCTGCACCGGCTCTTGGAAAGAGCACCATACTCAAACTCAACACCTCCACCCAACACCAAGGGCAATTTGGACATTAAGGGCAATTTATCATTGGCCAATTCACCTAACCCGCACATCTTTGGACTGTGGGAGGAAACCGCAGCACCCGGAGGAAACCCACGCAGACACGGGGAGGAGGTGCAGACTCCGCACAGACAATGACCCAAGCCGGAATCGAACCTGGGACCATGGAGCTGTGAAGCAATTGCGCTATCCACAATGCTACCGTGCTGCCCTGAAGAACAAATAAATCTACACTATATAATTTTACCGTCACCCATGTACCTATCCAATAGCTGCTTGAAGGTTCCTAATGTTTCCGACTCAACTACTTCCACAGGCAGTGCATTCCATGCCCCCACTACTCTCTGGGTAAAGAACCTACCTCTGGTATCCCTCCTATATCTTCCACCTTTCACCTTAAATTTATGTCCCCTTGTAATGGTGTGTTCCACCCGGGGAAAAAGTCTCTGACTGTCTACTCTATCTATTCCCCTGATCATCTTATAAACCTCTATCAAGTCGCCCCTCATCCTTCTCCGCTCTAATGAGAAAAGGCCTAGCACCCTCAACCTTTCCTCGTAAGACCTACTCTCCATTCCAGGCAACATCCTGGTAAATCTTCTTTGCACCTTTTCCAGAGCTTCCACATCCTTCCTAAAATGAGGCGACCAGAACTGTACACAGTACTCCAAATGTGGCCTTACCAAAGTTTTGTACAGCTGCATCATCACCTCACGGCTCTTAAATTCAATCCCTCTGTTAATGAACGCGAGCACACCATAGGCCTTCTTCACAGCTCTATCCACTTGAGTGGCAACTTTCAAAGATGTATGAACATAGACCCCAAGATCTCGCTGCTCCTCCACATTGCCAAGAACTCTACCGTTAACCCTATATTCCGCATTCATATTTGTCCTTCCAAAATGGACAACCTCACACTTTTCAGGGTTAAACTCCATCTGTCACTTCTCAGCCCAGCTCTGCATCCTATCTATGTCTCTTTGCAGCCGACAACAGCCCTCCTTACTATCCACAACTCCACCAATCTTCGTATCGTCTGCAAATTTACTGACCCACCCTTCAACTCCCTCATCCAAGTCATTAATGAAAATCACAAACAGCAGAGGACCCAGAACTGATCCCTGCGGTACGCCAGTGGTAACTGGGATCCAAGCTGAATATTTGCCATCCACCACCACTCTCTGACTTCTATCGGTTAGCCAATTCGTTATCCAACTGGCCAAATTTCCCACTATCCCATGCCTCCTTACTTTCTGCATAAGCCTACCATGGGGAACTTTATCAAATGCCTTACTAAAATCCATGTACACTACATCCACTGCTTTACCTTCATCCACATGCTTGGTCACCTCCTCAAAGAATTCAATAAGATTTGTAAGGCAAGACCTACCCCTCACAAATCCGTGCTGACTATCCCTAATCAAGCAGTGTCTTTCCAGATGCTCAGAAATCCTATCCTTCAGTACCCTTTCCATTACTTTGCCTACCACCGAAGTAAGACTAACTGGCCTGTAATTCCCAGGGTTATCCCTAGTTCCTTTTTTGAACAGGGGCACGACATTCGCCACTCTCCAATCCCCTGGTACCACCCCTGTTGACAGTGAGGACGAAAAGATCATTGCCAACGGCTCTGCAATTTCATCTCTTGCTTCCCATAGAATCCTTGGATATATCCCGTCAGGCCCGGGGGACTTGTCTATCCTCAAGTTTTTCAAAATGCCCAACACATCTTCCTTCCTGACAAGTATTTCCTCGAGCTTACCAATCTGTTTCACACTGTCCTCTCCAACAATATCGCCCCTCTCATTTGTAAATACAGAAGAAAAATACTCATTCAAGACCTCTCCTATCTCTTCAGACTCAATACACAATCTCCCGCTACTGTCCTTGATCGGACCTACCCTCGCTCTAGTCGTTCTCATATTTCTCACATATGTGTGAAAGGCCTTGGGGTTTTCCTTGATCCTACCCGCCAAAGATTGTTCATGCCCTCTCTTAGCTCTCCTAATCCCTTTCTTCAGTTCCCTCCTGGCTATCTTGTATCCCTCCAATGCCCTGTCTGAACCTTGTTTCCTCAGCCTTACATAAGTCACCTTTTTCCTCTTAACAAGACATTCAACCTCTCTTATCAACCATGGTTCCCTCACTCGACCATCTCTTCCCTGCCTGACAGGGACATACATATCAAGGACACGTAGCACCTGTTCCTTGAACAAGTTCCACATTTCACTTGTGTCCTTCCCTGCCAGCCTATGTTCCCAACTTATGCACTTCAATTCTTGTCTGACAACATCGTATTTACCCTTCCCCCAATTGTAAACCTTGCCCTGTTGCACGTACCTATCCCTCTCCATTACTAAAGTGAAAGTCACAGAATTGTGGTCACTATCTCCAAAATGCTCCCCCACTAACAAATCTATCACTTGCCCTGGTTCATTACCCAGTACTAAATCCAATATTGCCCCTCCTCTGGTCGGACAATCTACATACTGTGTTAGAAAAGCTTCCTGGACACACTGCACAAACACCACCCCATCCAAACTATTTGATCTAAAGAGTTTCCACTCAATATTTGGGAAGTTAAAGTCGCCCATGACTACTACCCTGTGACTTCTGCACCTTTCCAAAATCTGTTTCCCAATCTGTTCCTCCACATCTCTGTTACTATTGGGGGGCCTATAGAAAACTCCTAACAAGGTGACTGCTCCTTTCCTATTTCTGACTTCAACCCATACTACCTCAATAGGGTGATACTCCTCGAACTGCCTTTCTGCAGCTGTTATACTATCTCTAATTAATAATGCCACCCCCCCACCTCTTTTACCACCCTCCCTAATCTTATTGAAACATCTATAACCAGGGACCTCCAACAACCATTTCTGCCCCTCTTCTATCCAAGTTTCCGTGATGGCCACCACATCGTAGTCCCAAGTTTCGATCCATGCCTTAAGTTCACCCACCTTATTCCTGATGCTTCTTCCGTTGAAGTATACACACTTCAACCCATCTCCGTGCCTGCAAATACTCTCCTTTGTCAGTGTTCCCTTCCCCACTGCCTCATTACATGCTTTGGCGTCCTGAATATCGGGAGTATTAGTTGAGTAGTGAAGTTGTAGAGATCCGCAGAGATTGAGGTGCGCAGTCAGGTACAAAAGAATCAGTGGGCTAGAATATGAATGGATGGAACTTTTGCTCGGATGACACAAAGCCCTGATTAGTCCATTTCTGGGATATTGTGTGCTGCCTAGGCATGGAGGGGGGGGGGGGGGGGGGGGGGGGGGCGGGGGGCAGCACAGAATAACCAGAATATTATTAGGGCTCCAGAATCAGGTTTTATGGAGAAACTATGTAAACTAGGCTTGCGTTGCCAAGAATACAAATGGTTAAGGGTGATGAGATTGAGGATTTTAGCATTTTGAAAGGAATGGATAGGAAAGATAGGGAGAAATGTTTTCTGCTAGCGAAGTGAACATAACCATTAAATAGAGACAGGAAACATCTTCATGTAAAAAGTGTGTAGAAGTATAGTACTCTCTTCAGCAAAAAAGTAAATGCTCACTCAATTAGTCATTTTAAATCTGAAATCAATAGATTTTCATTCGCCAGGGTGTAAGAGGATACGAAGCCAAGAACGTTGGAGAGATAAGATACAGATCAGTCAAGATATGATTGAATGGTGGATTTAAGTTCCAGGCACTGAATAGCCTATTCCAGTGTTCTCAGAGGAGATACCACATTGCCCAGTGGGCTGCATTCATCTTTCCAACTTCTCCTCCAGCCCTATAACCTTCCCTATCTCTGCAACCCCCTCCAGCCCTACAACCCTCCCCATCTCTGCAACCCCCTCCAGCCCTACAACCCTCCCTGTCTCTGCAATCTCCTCCAGCCCTACAACCCTCCCTATCTCTGCAATCTCCTCCAGCCCTATAACCTTCCCTATCTCTGCAATCTCCTCCAGCCCTACAACCTCGCTATCTGTGCAATCTCCTCCAGCCCTACGACCCTCCCTATCTCTGCAATCTCCTCCAGCCCTATAACCTTCCCTATCTCTGCAATCTCCTCCAGCCCTACAACCTCGCTATCTGTGCAATCTCCTCCAGCCCTACAACCCTCCCCATCTCTGCAACCCCCTCCAGCCTTACAACCCTCCCTATCTCTGCAATCTCCTCCAGCCCTACAACCCTCCCTATCTCTGCAATCTCCTCCAGCCCTATAACCTTCCCTATCTCTGCAATCTCCTCCAGCCCTACAACCTCGCTATCTGTGCAATCTCCTCCAGCCCTACAACCCTCCCCATCTCTGCAACCCCCTCCAGCCCTACAACCCTCCCTATCTCTGCAATCTCCTCCAGCCCTACAACCCTCCCTATCTCTGCAATCTCCTCCAGCTCTATAACCTTCCTTATCTCTGCAACCCCCTCCAGCCCTACAACCTCGCTATCTGTGCAATCTCCTCCAGCCCTACAACCCTCCCTATCTCTGCAACTCCCTCCAGCCCTACAACCCTCCCTATCTCTGTAACCTCCTCCAGCCCTCTAACCCTCCGGGATCTCTGATACCTCCTGATTGTGGACTTCCTTGCATCCCTAATTTTAATCATTCCACCAATGGCTGCTTTGCTTTCAGCTATTTAATTCCAAAGCTCCGAAATTCTCTCCCTAAACCTCCCTGATTCTCTCTCGCCTCCTTTAAGATGTTCCTTAAGACCTACCTCTTGAACTAAGCTTTTGCTCACCTATGCTAATATCTGGTTCAGTGTCAAACTTTGTTCGATAAGCCTCTTGTCAAGCACCTTGGGACGATTTACCATTTTAAAGTTGCTATATAAATGGTGTTGGAACTCCATCGATCCAAACCACACACTATCCTGATTGGAAATATATTGCCTGTATTCAGTGTTGCTGGAATCCTGCAACCCGCTCGCTCACGTCACTGTGGGTGCACCTCCACCACACGGACTGCAGCGGGTCAAGAAGGCGGCTCGCCATCACCTTCTCAAGGGCAATGAGGGCAGGGTAATAAATGCCAGCCTAGTCAGTGACGCCATGTCCCGTGGAGGAATAAAAAAATCTTGACAGCTTTAAAATCCTCTGTTAGGGGAATTTAGCTTGGCCAATCCACCGACCCTGCACATCTCTGGGTTGTGGGGTGAGACCCACGCGGACTCTCCCCTGAATGTGCAAACTCCACATGGACAGCCACAAACCTGATGTGCCACTGCACCAACTCTTACACACAACCTTCCACCTAATTTTTATTCAAGATTCTAATCGTTTGCAGCTGCAGTTTTGATCAATGTCAGTTACAAATGTACAAGCTCAAGGGGCTGGTTTAGCACACTGGGTTGAATCGCTGGCTTTTAAAGCAGACCAAGGCAGGCCAGCAGCGCGGGTTCAATTCCCGTAACAGCCTCCCCGAACAGGTGCTGGAATGTGGCGACTAGGGGCTTTTCACAGTAACTTCATTGAAGCCTACTTGTGACAATAAGCGATTTTCATTTTCATTTCAAAAGACATTCAGTACTCAAGAGGGTTAATGTGCACCACCTGGTTAAACGGTATGCAAAATGCTTCAATCAGCAAGAATGCTTCTTTAATGCAGAAACGTACGGATCCTACCTCTATCAGTGGGCACATGTGTAATACTCATTACTCGGAGGAAAAGTTTCCTCACCAAAATAATTTGGGGTAAAGCAGCCCACTCGTGTTCATTCATGAATCTCCCGGCTTCCATCTGCTTCTTTGTGGGAAGGATGAGGAGGAAAAAGATTGTGGATGGACAATCATCACAGTATTAATATAAAGACACACATGTTGTATTTTACCAGGATTAGTATGGGGTACATACAATCACGGTGCTAGCAGTTGTCTTAAATTAGCATGTAGAGGAGACAGACATTCAGGGAGAAACGCATCCTTTTTATGTCCCAGGATTGGAATCACCACACTTGAAAATCCAAGATATCCTATTCACCTTGATGGGATTTGCTTGGAATTACCTGTGAAATGCCAGGAATTGCCCCTGTTCCAAACACCTCACCATTCCCTAGCACTGCGATAAGAGCTTCCTTCCTATTTCTTTGTTATGTACAGCCAGACAAGGAGAGAGAGAGAGAACCGACTGATCGTTGCTACAAGAGATGCATTTTATACCGATGCCAATTGACATAAGCGAATTTCTTCTCCCACAGCGTGAGTGTTCGGCTCAGAAGCAAAACGGTAGACCCACGTTAGTAGAAAAAAAATCATTAAAACAACCATCAGGAGGATGGTTTGCAGACCAACATTCTAACAGAAAAGTTCAGCATATTCCTCCTAAATATAACCAGGCTTCAGATGAGCATCATTTCATTCAATTGCACTTGGCCAACACAAGCTGGGGTGTAACACACATAATAACCAATTCCCAAATACACACACAGCACAAGGTGCAGTGGCAGAGAGGGTGCAAAGTGGGTCTCACCCACACACACACACACAGCACAAGGTGCAGTGACAGAGAGGGTGCAAAGTGGGTCTCACCCACACACACACAGGGCTGGCTGGCAGCTTTGAGGCTCAATCAGAGGCGACACTGTCCTGGTGCCAGCTCCCGGGATGGCACTAACCTGGATGCTGCAGGAATATTCCGAGTCGTCCAGCAGCCTGACGGTGCAGTCAAACTCCCGGTCCAGGTTCCTGATGCTGCCGCTCCGCAGCCGGCTCAGCATCTTCCCCCCCTCCCGCGGGCTGCTGGAGCAGACAGGAGGCAAGGGGCTGCTAGTTAAATATATCTACACAGACTCAGGGGGTGTTACCCGGATCCCCCCTCCTGCCGCCGGGATCACTGGGCTCTGAGCCGCAGCGCTGACTCCTCATCGCCGCTCTGCCGCTCCGGCTCCCGCATCGCAGCGAGTGGCGCGGCCCGAGTACCCAGGCAGAGGGGGGGGGGGGGGGGGATTGGGAAGGAGGGGGCGGGGCCATGGGGAGGAGCCATGGGCGTGGCATGGGGTTGGGGCGGGGCCAGGTGTGGGGGAAGGACCCCAGATGTGGCTGACACCCCACTTCACCAATCAGCACCGGGCTCGCTGCGATTGGCGTGAGCCCCCACCAATAGGGGGAGAGGTGGGTGTGTCTGGGGCTCTCCAATCGGCGGTGAGAGGGGGCAGGGACTGAGTGGCGGAGGGATTTGATTTGATTTATTGTCACATGTACCAAAGTACAGTGAGAAGTATTTTTCTGCGGCCGAGGGAATACAGTAGACAAAAAGAATAATCGACAGAGAACATTGACAAATGGTACATCGACAAACAGTCATTGGTTACAGTGCAGAACAAGGGGCCAAACAAAGCAAATACATGAGCAAGAGCAACATAGGGCGTCGTGAACAGTGTTCTTACGAACTTCCAGTAGCGGCCATGACCTGCTAAGTCACGCGAACGGCAGCTCCCGTCGGGATCGGTGTTTCGGGCCGCTGTACCGGCGTGGGAACAGACGTGGGAGAGCCCCCCCGCCCAGCTGGGGCATGGAGAGGACCAAGAGCGGAGCCGGCAGACGCGCGAACACGGGGAAGAAGGTCGAGAAGGTCCGGGAGGACAAAATGGCGGCCGGAGAGGATCGGGAGGTGTGGGCCCAGTGGCCCAGAGAACAGCAGGAGCTCCTTAAAAACTGCTTCATGGAGCTGAAAACGGAGATGCTGGCCTCCATGGAGAGAATTGTGGTGACCCAGAAGGCGCAGGAGAAGGAGATCAAGGAGGCGAGGAGGAAGGTGGCGGAGAATGAGAACGAGATCCTGGGCCTGGCAGTGAAAGTGGAGGCACACGAGGCGCTCCATAAGAGACGGCAGGAGAGGCTGGGGGACCTCGAGTGCAGGTCTCGGAGCCACAATCTGCGGATCCTGGGCCTTCCCGAAGGAGCGGAGGGGGCGGACGCGAGCACGTACGTGGCCACAATATTGGGGACGCTGATGGGCGCGGGGGCCTTCCCGCGGCCCTTGGAGCTGGATGGGGCGCACAGGGTTCGCGCCAGAAAGCCGAGGGTAAACGAGCCACCGAGGGCGATGGTGATACGGTTTCAGCGCTTGGCAGACCGGGAGCGAGTCCTACGGTGGGCGAAGAAAGAGCGGAGCAGTAAGTGGGAGAATGGGGAGATCCGAATTTACCAGGACCTGGGAGCTGAGCTGGCGAGGAGGCATGCAGGTTTTAACCAGGCGAAGGCGGTCCTCCACGGTAAAGGGGTGAAGTTTGGGCTCCTGCACCCGACGAGACTGTGGGTAACATACCAGGACAGGCATCACTATTTTGATACCCCAGACGAGGCGTGGTCGTTCATCAGGCAGGAGAAGCCGGACCTGAACTAAGGGACTGTTGTATGGGGGTGAAATGTGCGGGTGGGGTGGGACCGAGGGGAGGACGGCGGGTAAAGCATAAGTTTATGGGCACGTCTGCCCTAGTTTGGTTGGGGGTTTTGTTGTTTGTTTTGCTTGTTTTCCAGGTGTTTTGTTTTCCAGGTGTTCGGTGCTAGGAGGTGGGAAACGCCCGGGACGGGCTGTCCGGCACACGGGGAGGTCCCAGATGGCGCTTGCCCCTCTACCCTGCGGGGGAGGGGGGATAGGGCGGCCCGAAGGAGGCAACAAGTTAAGGGTTGGTATATAGAGGCGGGAGCGGCCGGGGTCAGCATGGGTGAGCTGACTCACGGAAGCACAAAGGGGGGGAAACCAGAGCTAAGCGGATGCTTGGCAGGGGGGTGGGGGGGTGCGTGCGGGGAGTTTTGGGGGGGAGGGGTGCTGCTTTGCTGACTTAAGGGGAGCCAGGTGAGGGTTATGGATGGAGAATCGGGCGAGGGGGTCGCCGGGGGGACAGCTGGAGGAGGGAGGCGGGGGCACGCGGTTGGCCGAAAAAGGGAGATGGCTAGTTGGCGGGATGGGGTTTGGTTACACCCCCCCCCCCACCCCCCCGCCCCCCGACCAGGCTCATCACGTGGAACGTGAGGGGCCTGAATGGGCCGGTCAAGCGGTCCCGCGTGTTCTCGCATTTGAAGGGGTTGAAGGCGGACGTGGCCATGTTGCAAGAGACGCACTTAAAGCTCGCGGACTAGACGAGGCTGAGGAAAGGATGGGTGGGACAGCTGTTTCACTCGGGGTTAGACTCAAAGACCAGAGGAGTGGCTATTCTGGTCAGGAAACGAGTGGCATTTGAGGTGGGGAGCATCGTGGCGGGTAAGGGAGGCAGGTATATAATGGTGAGTGGCAAGCTGCAGGGGGCCTGGGTGGTGTTAGTGAATGTATATGCCCCGAACTGGGACGATGTGGACTTTATGAGGCGCTTGTTGGGTAGGATCCCGGACTTGGAGATAAGTCACCTGATTATGGGAGGGGACTTTAATACGGTCTTGGATCCGAGCTTGGATCGTTCCAAGTCCAGAACAGGAAAGAGGCCGGCGGTGGCCAGGGCCTTGTGGGAGTTCATGGGCCAGATGGGGGGAGTGGACCCCTGGAGGTTTACGCAGCCAAGGACGAAGGAGTTTTCCTTTTTCTCCCATGTCCATAAAGTCTAGTCGCGAATAGACTTCTTTGTGTTGAGTAGGGCGTTAATCCCGAGGGTGGAGGGGGTAGAATACTCGGCCATTGCGGTCTCGGACCATACCCCGCACTGGGTGGACCTGCGACTGGGGTGGAACGGGGTCAGCGCCCTCTCTGGCGACTGGATGTGGGGCTGCTGGCGGACGAAGAGGTGTGCGGGCGGATAAGGAGGAGTATTGAGAATTATGTGGGAGCGAATGACACAGGAGAGGTGACAGTGGCAGTGGTTTGGGAGGCTCTGAAGGCGGTCATTCGGGGAGAGTTAATCTCCATTAGGCCCCACAGAGAGAAGAAGGAGAAGGCGGAGAGGGAGATACTGGTAGGAGAGATACTCAGGGTAGACAGGAGGTACGCGGAGGCCCCAGAGGGGGGCTGTTGAACGAGCACCGGAAATTACAGGCGGAGTTTGACCTGCTGTCCACGGGGAAGGCGGAGGTGCAGCTGAGGAAAGCGAAGGGGGCAGTTTATGAGTATGGGGAGAAGGCGAGTAGGATGCTGACGCACCAGCTGCGCAGGAGGGAGGCGGCCAGAGAGATTGGGGGAGTGCGGGATAGGGAAGGCAACATGGTGCTGAGCCCAGAGAGGGTCAATGAAGTCTTCAGGGAGTTCTACGGGAGGTTATACAAGTCGGAACCCCCCGGGGAGGGGGAAGGGATGAGGCGGTTCATGGGCCGGTTGAGGTTCCCAAGGGTGGAGGCAGAGCGGGTGCAGGGAATGGGTGCCCCGATTGGGTTGGAGGAGGTAGTCAGGGGGCTAGCAGACATGCAGACGGGCAAGGCCTCGGGCCCGGACGACTTCCCCGTAGAATTTGATAGTTTTCAGTTTCAAATTCCTAGGGGTGCACATCTCCAAAAATCTGTCCTGGTCCACCCACGTCGACGCTACCACCAAGAAAGCACAACAGCGCCTATATTTCCTCAGGAAACTAAGGAAATTCGGCATGTCCACACTGACTCTTACCAACTTTTACAGATGCACCATAGAAAGCATCCTATCTGGCTGCATCACAGCCTGGTATGGCAACTGCTCAGCCCGGGACCGCAAGAAACTTCAGAGAGTCGTGAACACCGCCCACTCCATCACACGAACCTGCCTCCCATCCATTGACTCCATCTACACCTCCCGTTGCCTGGGGAAAGCGGGCAGTATAATCAAAGATCCCTCCCACACGGCTTACTCACTCTTCCAACTTCTTCCATCGGGCAGGAGATACAGAAGTCTGAGAACAGGCACGAACAGACTCAAAAACAGCTTCTTCCCCACTGTCACCAGACTCCTAAATGACCCTCTTATGGACTGACCTGATTAACACTACACCCTGTATGCTTCATCCGATGCCAGTGCTTATGTAGTTACATTGTATATGTTGTGTTGCCCTATTATGTATTTTCTTTTATTCCCTTTTCTTCTCATGTATTTAATGATCTGTTGAGCTGCTCGCAGAAAAATACTTTTCACTGTACCTCGGTACACGTGACAATAAACAAATCCAATCCAATCCAATAAGAAGTTCTCGGAGCTGTTGAGCCCGCTCCTGATGAGAACCTTCAATGAGGCAAAGGAGAAAGGGATCCTCCCTCCGACAATGTCGCAGGCATTGATCTCGCTTATCCTGAAGAAGGAGAAGGATCCGCAAAGTGTGGGTCCCACAGGCAGATATCGCTCCTGAACGTGGATGCCAAGCTGTTGGCAAAAATTCTGGCCACCAGAATAGAGGACTGTGGCCCGGGAGTGATTGGGGAGGACCAGACGGGGTTTGTTAAGGGCAGGCAGCTGAACCTGAACGTGTGGAGGCTCCTGAATATTATCATGATGCCCTCGGAGGGGGGGAGGTGGAGGTGGTGGCTGCGATGGACACGGAGAAGGCCTTTGACAAGGTGGAGTGGGAGTATCTGTGGGAGGAGCTAGGCAGGTTTGGATTTGGGGAGGGATTTATAGGGTGGGTCAAGCTGCTGTATCAGGCCCCTGTAGCGAGTGTGTCCACAAACCGGCTAAGGTGGGAATACTTCAGGCTGCACCGGGGGACGAGACAGGGGTGTCCCCTGTCCCCGTTGCTGTTTGCCCTGGCAATTGAGCCATTGGCCATTGCGCTCAGGACTTCGGGGGATTGGAGGGGACTGGTTAAAAAAAAATTTTAATGAAGAAAAAAATGAATAGTGTTCTTCCAGTGAACAGGTCAGTCCGAGGGGGAATCGTTGAGGAGTCTTGTAGCTGTGGGGAAGAAGCTGTTCCTATGTCTGGATGTGCGGGTCTTCAGACTTCAGTACCTTCTGCCTGATGGAAGGGTCTGGAAGAGGGCAAAGCCTGGGTGGGAGGGGTCTCTGATAATGCTGTCTGCCTTCCTGAGGCAGCGGGAGGTGTAGACAGAATCAATGTGGGGGTGGCAAGCTTGTGTGATGCGTTGGGCTGAGTTCACCACGCTCTGCAGTTTCTTGCGATCTTGGACCGAGCAGTTGCCATACCAGGCTGTGATGCAGCCGGATAGGATGCTCTCTATGGCACATCTGTAGAAGTTTGTGAGAGTCGATGCAGATATGCCGAATTTATTTAGCTTCCGTAGGAAGTAGAGACGTTGTTGGGCTTTCTTGACTGTTGCATCAACGTGAGTGGACCAGGACAGACTGTTGGTGATAGTGACCCCCAGGAACCTAAAGCTATCGATCACCTCCACTTCGGAGCCATAGATGCAGACGGGAGTGTGTCGTGCTACGCTTCCTGAAGTCGATAAGCAGTTCCTTGGACTTTCCGACATTTAGAGAGAGGTTGTTTTCGGTGCACCCTGCAACCAAGTGATTTATCTCCCTCCTGTAGTCTGATTCGTCGTTGTTTGAGATGCTGCCCACCACAGTCGTATCATCCGCAAACTTATAGATTGAGTTGGAGTTAAATCTTGCCACACAGTCATGTGTGTACAGGGAGCACAGTAGAGGACTGAGCACACATCATTGCGGGGGCTCCGGTGTTGAGGACTATTGTGGAGGAGGTGCTGTTGCCTATCCTGACAGATTGTGGTCTGTTAGTGAGGAAGACGAGGGGGAAGGGGACTGTTCACTGGGGAGGGAGGGGAGAGAGAGAGACCGTGTTCACTAGGGAGGGGAGAGGGGGAACCTGTTCACTGGGGAGGGGAGGGAGGGGACCCTGTTCACTGGGGAGGGAGGGGAGGGACCCTGTTCACTGGTAGAGGGAGGGGAGAGAGAGACCGTGTTCACTAGGGAGGGGAGAGGGGGAACCTGTTTCACTGGGAGGGGAGGGAGGGACCCTGTTCACTGGGGAGGGAGGGGACGGGATCCTGTTCTCTGGGGAGGGAGTGGAGAGAGGGACCCTGTTCACTGAGGAGGGGAGGGAGGGGACGAAGGGTCCCTGTTCACTGGGGAGGGGAGGGAGAGACCCTTTTCACTGGGGAGGGAGGGGAGGGACCCTTTTCAGTGGGTGAGGGGAGGGAGGGACCCCGTTCACTGAGGAGGGAGCGGAGGGACCACCGCTCACGGGGGAGGGGAGGGAGGGACCCTGTTCACTGGGAGGGGAGGGAGAGGGAGGGCCTCTGTTCAGTGGGGAGGGAGGGAGGGACCCTGTTCACTGGGGAGGGAGGGGAGGGACCCTGTTCACGGGGGAGGGGAGGGAGGGACACTGTTCACTGGGGGAGGGGAGGGAGAGGGAGGGCCCCTGTTCAGTGGGGAGGTGAGGGAGGGATCCTGTGCACTGGGGAGGGAGGGCGAGGGAGGGGACCCTGTTCACTGGGGAGGGGGAGGGAGAGACCCTTTTCACTGGGGAGGGAGGGGAGGGACCCTTTTCAGTGGGGAGGGGAGGGAGGGACCCTGTTCACTGAGGAGGGGAGTGGAGAGGGAGGGACCCTGTTCACTGGGGAGGGGAGGGAGGGACCCTGTTCACTGGGGAGGGAGGGGAGGGACCATGTTTCACGAGGGGAGGGGGGGGAGGGACCCTGTTCACTGGGAGGGAGAGGAGGGACCCTGTTCAGTAGGGAGGGAGGGGAGGGACACTGTTCTAGTGGGGAGGGGAGGAGGGAGGGACCCTGTTCACGAGGGGAGGGGGGGAGGGACCCTGTTCAGTGGGGAGAGGGGAGGGAGGGACCCTGTTCAGTGGGGAGGGAGGGACCCTGTTCACTGGGGAGGGGAGGGAGGGACCCTGTTCAGTGGGGAGGGATGGACCCTGTTTCAGTGGGGAGGGGAGGGGAGGGGACCCTGTTCACTGGGGAGGGAGGGGGAGGGACCCTGTTCACTGGGGAGGGGAGGGTGTGGGACCCTGTTCAATGGGGAGGGGAGGCGAGGGACCCCTCTTCGCTGGGGAGGAGGGGGGAGGGGAGGGGCCGTGTTTCACCTGGGAGGGGGGAGAGGGACCCTGTTCAAGTGGGGAGGGGAGGGGAGGGGGAGGGACCCCTGTTCACTGGGGAGGGGAGAGGGACCTTCTTCACTGGGGAGGGGAGGGGAGGGGAGGGACCCTCTTCACTGGGGAGGGAAAGGAAGGGACCCTGTTCAGTGGGGAGGGAGACGAGGGGACCCTGTTCACTGGGGAGGGAGGGGAGGGGCCATGTTCACTGGGGAGGGAGGGGGAGGGACCCTGTTCACTGGGGAGGAAAAGGAGGGACCCTGTTCACTGGGAGGGAGGGGAGGGACCCTGTTCAGTGGGGAGGGAGGGGAGGGACCCTGTTCACTGGTGAGGGGAGGGGAGGGAGGGGACCCTCTTCACTGGGGAGGGAAAGGAGGGACCCTGTTCACTGGGGGAGGGGAGGGAGGGACCCTGTTCACTGGGGAGGGAGGGGAGGGACCCTGTTCACTGGGGAGGGGAGAGGGACCCTGTTCACTGGGGAGGGACCCCTGTTTCACTGGGGAGGGAGGGGAGGGGCCCTGTTCACTGGGGAGGGGAGGGGAGGGACCCCTGTTTCAGTGGGGAGGGAGGGGAGGGACCCTGTTCACGGGGGAGGGGAGGCTGAGGGACACTGTTCACTGGGGAGGGGAGGGAGAGGAGGGCCCCTGTTTCAGTGGGGAGGTGAGGGAGGGATCCTGTGCACTGTGGAGGGAGGGGAGGGAGGGACCCTGTTCACTGAGGGAGGGGAGGGAGAGGACCCCTTTTCACTGGGGAGTGGAGGGGAGGGACCCTTTTCAGTGGGGAGGGGAGGGAGGGACCCTGTTCACTGAGGAGGGGAGTGGAGAGGGAGGGACCCTGTTCACGTGAGGGAGGGGAGGGAGGGACCCTGTTCACTGGGGAGGGAGGGGAGGGACCATGTTCACGGGGGAGGGGGGGGAGGGACCCTGTTCACTGGGAGGGAGAGGAGGGACCCTGTTCAGTAGGGAGGGACACTGTTCAGTGGGGAGGGGAGGGAGGGACCCTGTTCACGGGGGGAGGGGGGGAGGGACCCTGTTTCAGTGGGAGGGTGAGGGAGGGACCCTGTTCAGTGGGGAGGGAGGGACCCTGTTTCACTGGGGAGGGGGAGGGAGGGACCCTGTTCAGTGGGGAGGGATGGACCCTGTTCAGTGGGGAGGGGAGGGAGGGACCCTGTTCACTGGGGAGGGAGGGGAGGGACCCTGTTCACTGGGGAGGGGAGGAGTGGGACCCTGTTCAATGGGGAGGGGAGGGAGGGACCCTCCTTCGCTGGGGAGGGAGGGGAGAGGGGCCGTGTTCACTGGGGAGGGGGGAGAGGGACCCTGTTCAGTGGGGAGGGGAGGGGAGGGAGGGACCCTGTTCACTGGGGAGGGGAGAGGGACCTTCTTCACTGGGGAGGGGAGGGGAGGGAGGGACCCTCTTCACTGGGGAGGGAAAGGAGGGACCCTGTTCAGTGGGGAGGGGAGAGAGGGACCCTGTTCACTGGGGAGGGGAGGGGAGGGGCCATGTTCACTGGGGAGGGAGGGGAGGGACCCTGTTCACTGGGGAGGGAAAAGGAGGGACCCCTGTTTCACTGGGAGGGAGGGGAGGGGACCCTGTTCAGTGGGGAGGGAGGGGAGGGACCCTGTTCACTGGTGAGGGGAGGGAGGGAGGGACCCTCTTCACTGGGGAGGGAAAGGAGGGACCCTGTTCACTGGGGAGGGGAGGGAGGGACCCTGTTCACTGGGAGGGAGGGGAGGGACCCTGTTCACTGGGGAGGGGATGAGGGACCCTGTTCACTGGGGAGGGACCCTGTTCACTGGGGAGGGAGGGGAGGGGGCCCTGTTCACTGGGGAGGGGAGGGAGGGACCCTGTTCAGTGGGGCAGGGGAGGGGAGGGACCCTGTTCACTGGGGGAGGGGAGGGAGGGAGGGACCCTCTTCACTGGGGGAGGGAAAAGGAGGGACCCTGTTCACTGGGGAGGGGAGGGAGGGACCCTGTTCACTGGGGAGGGAGGGGAGGGACCCTGTTCACTGGGGAGGGGAGAGGGACCCTGTTCACTGGGGAGGGACCCTGTTCACTGGGGAGGGAGGGGAGGGGCCCTGTTCACTGGGAGGGGAGGGAGGGACCCTGTTCAGTGGGGAGGGAGGGGACCCTGTTCACTGGCGACGGGCGAGAGAGCCCCTGTTCACTGGGGGAGGGAGGGGAGGGACCCTGTTCAGTGGGGGAGGGGAGGGAGGGTCCCTGTTCACTGGGGAGAGGAGGGGAGAGGGACCGTGTGTTCACACTGGGAGAGGGAGGGGAGGGGCCCTGTTCACTGGGGAGGGGAGGGGAGGGACCCTGTTCACCTGGGGAGGGGAGGGGAGGGACCCTGTTCACTGGGGAGGGGAAGAGGGACCCTGTTCACTGGGGGAGGGAGGGGAGGGACCCCTGTTCAGTGGGGAGGGGGGAGGGGGGACTCTGTTCAGTGGGGGCGGAGAGGGAGAGAGTGACCCTGTTCAGTGGTGAGGGGAGAGACGCTGTTTAATGGGTGAGTGGTGGGAAGGAGGGGGATCCTGTTCACTGGGGAGGGGAGGGAGAGGGAGGGACCCTGTTCACTGGGGAGGGAGGGGAGGGAGGGACCCTGTTCATTGTGGAGGGAGAGACGCTGTTTAATGAGGGGAAGGGGGGGGAAGGAGGGGGATAGTGTTCACTGGGGAGGGGAAGGGGTTCTCAGGCTCAAAGGGGGGGATGCAGGAAATCTGCAAATGCAGCACATCAAACGGCTATTCCAACTGAGCTCAGTGCATCCCAGTATGTACACTTCTCGCTGCCACTTCCCATTGTGTCTGCTACCTGCTCCATGCTGCAGAATGAGTGTGGACAACACTGGCTTTAATTGGGGCTCTGGCTGTGTGTGTGCCTCTCTCTCTCTTTCTGTTTCTCTCTCTGTGTCTCTCTCACTGTCTCTCTCTTTCTCTCCTCTGTGTGTCTCTCTCTCTGTCTCTCTCTGTCGCTCTCTCTGTATCTCCTCTCTGTCTGTCTCTCTCTATCTGTCTCTCTCTCTCTATCTCTCTCTGTCTCTCTCTCTGTCTCTCTCTATCTCTCTCTCTTTCTGTCTCTCTCAATCTCTCTCTCTCTGTCCCTCTCTTTTGTCCCTCTCTCTCTATGTGTCTCTCTTTCTCTGACTCTCTCCCTGTCTCTCTCTCTGGCTCTCTCTCTATCTGTCCCTCTCTCTCTCTCTCTCTGTGTTTCTCTCTCTATCTGTCTCTCTCTCTGGCTCTCTCTCTGTCTCTCTCTATCTGTCTCTCGCTCTCTGTCTCTCTCTACCTGTTTCTCTCTGTCTCTCTCGGGCTCTCTCTCTATCTCTCTCTCTCTGTCCGTCTCGCTCTCTGTCTCTCTCTCTCTTTATGTGTCTCTCTCTCTCTATCTGTCTCTCTCTCTCTCTGGCTCTCTCTCTCTCTGTCTGTCTCTCTATCTGTTTCTCTCTCTCTCTGTCTCTCTCTCTCTCTCTCTATCTGTCTCTCTCTCTATCTCTCTCTATCTGTTTCTCTCCCCCTCTGTCTCTCTCTGTCTCTCTCTATCTATCTGTCTCTCTCTCTATCTCTATCTGTTTCTCTCCCCCCTCTGTCTCTCTCTGCAGCGCCTCTGCTCAGCTCTCAGTGACTGCTCTGCATAAATCTCCCTTTATTACCCGCAGCCCAGGCGAGAGGGAGTGAAGCCAGATGGTGGGTGTGGGGGGGGGGGGGGGTGCGTGGCCACGGACACTGGAATTAGCTCCACAAGCAGAAAGGGTCTTACAGGGGGAGGGAGGGGGCGGGGGGAGGCGGGGGGGGGTGGTGAAGAACAGCAAACCCCCCACCCCCCCAAAAAATATCCCCCCCCCCCAAAAAAAAACAAAAAAAACAAAAGGAGACAAAAGCAATCATGAAAGAAGCTGGGCTCCATCCAGCAACTGTGAACAATCGTCTTGTGTGAGTTATTATCCCGTTCGGTACACTAGCCAAAGCAGGTCAATTTACATAGAGAAATGCATTACTCAGACTTGAGTGACCAAATCGAAATGCCCACAATCACTTCGGAGAGGAGGCAGGAAGAACTCGGCTGGAAAGTCAAACTGCAGACAAACCTCAAGCCAAAACTCAGGAACGTTAAGAGCATGAAATGTCAGACCTGAAGGAAAAGTCAGGTTCGCTGAAGCTCATCAAAGTGAATGAGGCATAAAGCCCCTGCACCAACTGAGGTGCCAACATGGGTTCTTAGAGCCTGCCAACAAAATCAATTTATTCCCTAACATTAGTAAAAACTAAGGGAGAATCAAAATGTAACAAGTTGCCTTTAGTGCAATTTGGAAAAAGTTCCCAACCTAATGCCCATCAATCCTGGGTCTTGAACCCCCTCCAGTACCAAAACAGCCCAAAGCCTGTCTTTGGTCTTGACAATAGACATCATCCAATAGAACATAACCCAGCACAGGGGGAGGTTGTTTCAACCCTGGAGCCTGTGATGGCTCGGGGGGTGGCACAGGGTAGCACAGCTGCTTCAGAGCGCCAGGGTCCCGGGTTCGATTCCGAACTTGGGTGACTGAGTGGAGGCTGCAACATTCGTCCCGTGTCTGCGTGGGTTCCCTCTGGGTGCTCCGGTTTCCTCCCACAGTCCAAAGATGTGCAGGTTAGGTGGACTGGCCATGCCTCTTAGCGCCCAAAAGGTTAGGTGGGGTTACTGGGTTACAGGGATAGGGTAGGGGCGCGGACCGGACTAGGTAGGGTGCTGTCTCGGAGGGTCGGTGCAGATTCGATGGGCCAAGTGCCTCGTTCTGCATTGTAGTGATTCGACGATTCTGTGAAAGAACAGTCCAATTATTTCCAAATATCCCATTTCATTTTATTTCAGTTTAATTACAATACTGTACATAATAAAAGGTGACTAGTGTTGTAAAGTTACAAACCTGGTCATTGTAGTTTATTGTCTCAACCAAGGACCTCGGATATTTTAAATAAAATCTAATTTCACCTGTGTTGCGACTTCGGGTTAAGCGGGGCTGTGAATTGACTGCGTATACCAAAATACAGTGAAAAGTATTTTTCTGCAGCCAAGCAAATGTATAAAGTACGTACACAGTAGGCAAAGAGAATAATCAACAAAATACATCGACAAATAAGTAATTGGTTACAGTGCGGCACAAGGGCCAAACAAAGCAAATACATGAGCAAGAGCAGTGTAGGGAGTCGTGAATAGTGTTCTTACAGGGAACAGATCAGTCCGAGGGGGTGTCATTGAGGAGTCCAGTAGCTGTGGGGAAGAAGCTGTTCCTATGTCTGGATGTGCGGTCTTCAGACTTCTGTATCTTCTGCCTATGGAAGGGGTCTGGAAGAGGGCAAAGTCTGGGTGGGAGGGGTCTCTCACAATGCTGCCTGCCTTCCTGAGGCAGCGGGAGGTGTAGACAGAATCAATGTGGGGTGAGAAGCTTGTGTGATGCGTTGAGCTGAGTTCACCACACTCTGTCGTTTCTTGCGATCTTGGGCCCGAGCAGTTGCCATTCCAGGTTGTGATGCGGTCCGGATAGGATGCTCTCTATGGCATATCTTGTTTTTTTGTAAGGGGTGGATATAACAATAAACCTTTATTCATGTCACAAGTAGGTTTACATTAACACTGCAATGAGGTTACTGTGAAAATCCGGGATATGAAGAATCCGTGCTCGGCTCCTGCCAGGGTGTAGATGGGTCTGCTATCCAAGGAATACAGGTTATGATAGGTTGTTGGTGCCTTTGGTGCTGCTATAGTTGAACATGTTGGTGCATAATCTAACATGGCATGGAAAATATATCCTGAAATTCTCCTGATAATTGCGAGCTGACGCGATGTGGGAGGGCACACACCACTTTAACATGTTTTCATGGCCTTGTCCTGTTTCTCCTTTGTCTCTGGTGGGACTGTACCGGCATTAGGTTCCGTCTAATAATTGTATCGAGCCAGCTGTGACACTTTCCTCCCTGTCCCTGTCTGCACTCACGTGTGCTGAGCTGCTTTTCCCTTGCTTATGGTGGTGTATTATTTTGGCAGTTTGTTTGCGTCATGTTCTAAAATGTAAAAACCTTAATAATCCATTTTCTTAAGTGAAAGATGTGAAATTTTCCATTTTGTGCTTTGAACATGTCCACTTGTCTTCGTGGGGGGGGGGGGGGGTCATAACCCCTGCCCCAATCATTATGAATTCAGTTGATTTGTATGTCATGACTCTTTCAAAACTTGGCGACTAATTTACTCAATTAACTTTCAAACTCCTGATTGCGTTGTCGTTTTGAGTCTGATACAAATGGTAATATGGCATTGGAGGTATTGCTATGTCTTGTCAGCCCAATCTCAACTCCAATCCACCCCTATGCCCTGCCAGTCTGTACACATTAGCTGTGTCTCTGGCCATCCCTGTTTGGATATTTTCTCTGATGGGTTGATTAGCCATGGCATTGCACATTGTAAATTCATGTTTTTCAATTAGCAGGAATGTTGTATAATGTAATTCACAATGTATTATTGTGCTGCCAGGTAGTGCTGCCTTTAAGACAGTCTTTCGGCCAAAAGAGACCAATTGCTATATGTAAATACAGCCTGAGGTCACTGAGAGTTTAATTGCAAATAATAGTTTTTAGATGACTAGATTTTTTAAGAATTTCCAGATCCACGTAAAACAAAATCCTTTTGTGAGGATCTTTCTTTCTTTGTGAATGTTTTGCGTAGTTGATGGTTGCATTGGGTGTTACATGCAACATTTCAATGTACAAAAAAAGCTCAGCATTTATTTCTGGCTCTTTGATTCGTCAGGCTGTCCCACAATGCTTCATAATTAATGAATTCGATTTGAAGTGTGCTCGCTGTTGTTTTGTAGACAAACACAACACCAATTTATGAACAGCAAGAGCAGGCAATGAGGTAAGTGGCACGGTGATTCAGTTTTGGGGGTGTTCATTAATGGGGTGAGAACATCAGGAGAAATCTTCCACTCCTTTTAGATATCTAAGCAAGCAGGTGAAGACTGATGCCTCATCTGAAAGACACAGGAATACCACATTACACCTTGAACTGTCAACTTAGTTTATGTGTTCAAGTCACCAGGTAGTCACCAGGTGAGTCTAGAACCTACAGCCTGTTAACTCAGTGGTGCGAGTGCTACCATTGAGCCACGGCCACCACTACCATTTATAATTATACACGGTAGCACAGTGGTTAGCACCGTTGCTTCACAGCGCAAGGGTCCCAGGTTCGATTCTCAGCTTTGGCCACTGTCTGCGCGGATTCTTCAGGTTCTCCCCGTGTCTGCGTGGTGTTGCTCTTATTAGCCTTAGTTTTATTAGCTCTAATTCTGTCACCTTTGCTCACGAGTCGCCAGGTATCTTTCTAATACCGCCACGTGGTTCAAGCTCTAGTTATGATTTATTTTTTATTTTTAAAAATATATATTTTATTCAAATTTTTTGGTCAAACAAAACAATACAAAGGTTTACCTTTTTACAACAATAAAACAATATATATAACAGTGACCGTTTTAACAAATAAATAAATAATATATAAACTGAATGGCAACTGCCATAACTAGTTATGATTAATAAGACAGCACACTGCTTAGTAAGATTAAAACCAACGGTCATTTATTATATACAGCAATAAATACTTATACAATAATCCTACTTTCTAGACTACTACCTACCACTACTGGCCAATACTTAACTTTTGGGAATGGCCCACTAGGTCAGGGAAACAAATGGCTTATCGAATTGGGTCTGGCCTGCGGGATTCAAAGGCTGATACAGGTCGATGGCTAGGAGTCTCTATCGGGTAGCGATCGCTGGAGTCAAACTTACGGTTGCTGGTCGATGGTTCTTGCGAAGGTTGCGAGCAGGAGAAGAAGGGAGAGAAGGGTCGATCTGAACTTGGCCCCTATCTTTTATAGGTCCCAGGGGCCTCCCGCCTCTCGGGGCGGACCTTGACCCTGGTCCCAAGTGATTGGACTTGTTCCCAATCACTGGGTTCGATATGCTCCAACAATGGGCGATTCCTTGATCGGGGGGGGCGGTCATTCACCTTTCTTTGTCTCGGCCGCTGCTGGCGCCGAAAGGTCTGGATCGGCATTCAATTGCTAATATGTTGCAATTGTTCCCGGGGATAGCCGATTACACTGCAGATGTCTGGGTTGATGTGCTGCTAATGGTCGCAGGTATCGATCTGGGCCGACTTCCCCAGAGCCGAATACGCTGTTCTGTCTGCAGCTGTCCGTTTGTGCCCTGTTGGCTGCTTTTCCCATCAGCCTTTTCGGTTAGCCATTTTACATCGGGTTTTGACCAAATTAATCCGGAATCAGCCATTTTAGGTGGCTACAGTGGGTTTCCTCCGGGTGCTCCGGTTTCCTCTCACAAGTCCCCAAAGATGTGCTTGTTAGGTGAATTGGACATTCTGAATTCTCCCTCAGTGTACCCGAACAGGCGGAATGTGGCGACTAGGGGCTTGTCACAGTAACTTCATTGCAGTGTTAATGTAAGCCTTGTAACATTTTGAGGAATTATTTACTGTTGTAATATTTTCAGAGTTATCTTTGAAGTAAGGGGTGTTAAGAGACCCAATGTTTATTTAAGATGTTAAGTTGAGTTCATGGAATAAACATTGTTTTGTGTTTAAAATCCATGTGTCCATAATTGTAATCCCACCCCGAGGGAACAAGCCGTGTGCTCGGAAAAGCAACAAATACGTTAAAGGGGGAGGTTGGTTGAACTCCATGATACATTTTGGGGTTCTGAAAACGCCTCGCCCATAACACCAGTGAAGCAGCGGATTGACAGTGCGTTCTCTGCCTTGTGGCCTGCTATAATTGAAAAGGAGAGAAAACAGGAAATTGTTCATGAAAGCATTCTTTGGGAGCTTTGTGAACACTTGGTAATCCATTGAATTATTCCTTGTCTAAGTTCCCATTTCTGACAACATGTCAAACGTGGGTTTCAACTCCAACCTTCCAAAGGCAACGTCTGGAGCTGGCGGGCAGGCATACCCTCTTCTAGGTGAAGAAACAAATCCTGGGGAATGCTTATTGATCATCTATTTTTCATGGAATGTGCTTGTTCCAAATACATTTCTCAACAGGTCGCCAGTTTTCTTGTCAGTATCTTGGCTAAAATATTAAAATCATAGTTGAACAAACACTGAGATCTGAACCTTCTCTGTTGCCTGGAGGTCTTTGCTGAGCTCCGAGAATCAATGTTATTATTTAACTCTTGGGACATTGGGAGAGGATGGATGTTCTTATTAATAATTTATTCCTCAACACACAGGGTCCAAAACATCAAATGTTAGAAGTCACAGATTTAGCAAACGTAAAATAATAATTAATATTTTTTTAAAGCGTGCACTTGATGAGAGCACTGAAGACGAAACCTCACCACGCGTTTTTGTCCGAGATTTCAAACGCTGTTGGCAGGATTCTCCGTTTCAGTGACTAGGTGTTGACACCGGGACAGAATCGGTGGTGTTCCAAGGAAAAACTGTGTCGGATTGTCCAGGGTTGGGATTGACACTCGAGGGGCTGACAAGCTGCAGTCACACATACGCCCTCCACTCGCCACACACACTCATCCCAGCCAGCAAAACCCCGTTTCACCGACGCGGAACTGGAGACACTGCTGGACGTTGTGGAGGAGAGGTTCGTTCTTTGTTTGGTTGTGGAGGGGGGGGGGGATTGCTGACGTGGGCGAGGTTGGTGTGGCGCAGTTGGGAAGGGAGAGATGGCGGCAGACATCTGAGGGCGGGCCTGGAGGGGCACGTGACGCAGGCTGGGGGCTGGCTTCAAAAGGGATGTGGCTGATCATCAGGGGGTGGGGGTCTGGTCACGTGGAACGTGTGAGGGTTGAATGGGCCAGTTAAACGGTCGGTTGTTTTGGCGCATTTGAGGAGACTGAAGGCGGAAGTTGTGTTCTTGCAGGAGAGGCACCTGAAGTTGGGGGATCAGACGAGGCTGAGGAAGGGATGGGTGGGGCAGGTCGATCTACTTGGGGCTGGGTATGAGGACGAGGGGGGTGGCGCTGCTGGTTAATAAGAAAGTGGCTTTTGAGGTGGGGAGCATTGTGGCCGGTCCCGGGGAGGGGGGGCAGCCTGTAGAGGCTTGGGAGGCCGAGGGCGAAGGAGTTTTCATACTTCTCCCATGTGCACCGGGTGTATTCCCAGATCAACTTTTTTGTTACGGACAGGGCGCGGTTGGCGGGTGTAGCCGATTCAGAGTATTTGGCGATTTTGGTTTCTGACCACCCGTCGCACTGGGTAAATTTGCAGGTGGTGCAGGGGGAGGCCCAACAGCTGTTAGATTATCATAGAATTTACAGTGCAGAAGGAGGCCATTCGGCCCATCGAGTCTGCACCGGCTCTTGGAAAGAGCGCCATACCCAAGGTCAACACCTCCATCCTATCCCCATAACCCAGTAACCCCACCCAACACTCAGGGCTGTTGGGGGATGAGGGGGTGGGTGAGCGGGTGAGGGCTGCCATTTGGCGGTACGTGGAGTTGAACGAAATGGGGGAGGTCACAGCCACCACGATGTGGGAGACACTAAAGCTCCTGGTTAGGTGGGAATTTATTTTGATCCAAATGCATAGGGAGAAGTGGAACGTGAGGAGGTGGCAAGGCTGGTAGAGGAGATCCTGCGAGTAGATCAGAGGTACTCAGTGGGGGCGGAGGAGGGTGGGGGGAGAGGGTGCAGGACTGGGGGCCCCGATTGGGCTGAAGGAGGTGATGGACGGCATGGCAGGAAAGATCCCGGGAACAGACCGGTTCCCAGTGGAATTTTCTAAGAGGTTTGGTGCGGAGCTAGGGCTGCTATTAGTGAGGACGTACAATGGGGCGAGGGATAGGAGGGAGCTCCCCCCCCCCCTTTTTTTGCAGGTGTCCATTTCCCTAATCTTAAAGAAAAATAAGAAGCCGGAACAGTGTGAGTCGTACCGCCCGATACCGTTGCTGAACGTTGATGCAAAGCTGTTGGCGAAGGTGCTGGCATCGCGAATAGAGGACTGTGTGCCGGGGGTGATAAGGGAGGACGAGACGGGATTTGTCAAGGGAAGGCAGTTGTCGGCGAATGTGTGCAGGCTGCTCAGTGTAATTCTGATACCCTTGGAGGGCAGGAGGTAGAAGTAGTGGTGGCGATGGAGGTGGAGAAGGCCTTTGATCGGATGGAGTGGGGGTGTATTTGTTGGGAGTCTGGGGCGGTTCAGACAGGGTTTTGGGGATTTGGATCGGCTGCTGTACAGAGTGCTGGTGTCAAGCGTGTAGATGAACCGGATGGGTTTGGGCCAAGACGGGTGCCCGTTCTCCTTGTTGATTTTTGCCTTGACAATAGAGCCATTGGCTATGATGCTTAGGGCGTCAAGGGATTGAGTGGGGGCAGGGCTGAGCATAGACTCTCGCTATATTTTTAAAAATTAATTTAGAGTACCCAATTAATTCTTTCCAACTAAGGGGCAATTTAGCGTGGCCAATCCACCTAGCCTGCACATCTTTTTGGGTTGTGGGGAGTGAGACCCACGCAGACACGGGGAGAATGTGCAAACTCCACATGGTCAGTGACCCAGAGCCGGGATCGAACCTGGGTCTTCGGCGCCGTGAGGCAGCAGTGCTAACCACTGCGCCACCGTGCTGCCCTGAGACTCTCGCTATATGTGGACAATTTGTTATTCTATATATCATAGACCTGATGGGCAGCACTGGAGGGATTATGGGGAATCTGGCTGGTTTTTGGGGTACAATTTGAACATGTGGAAGAGCGAGATGTTCCTGATCAATGCTAGAGGGCAATGAGGAGGTTAGGGGAATGTTGCCGTTCGAAATAAATTCCCCCCTAACCACCGCCGTAAGTGCCTCCCACAGCGTGGCAGCTGTGACCTCCCCTGTATCTTTCAACTCCGCATTGCCCCAAATGACGGCCCTCACCCGCTCACCGCCCCCCCCCCCCCCCCCCCCCCCCCCCCAGGCCCCAACAGCCCCAACAGCCCCATATCTAACCTCCACTGTGGCAGTTGGGCCTCCCCCTGCACCACCCGCAAATCCACCCAGTGCGGCGCGGGGTCAGAGACCACAATCGCCGAGTACTCCGAGTGGTAGGGGTGAGTTTTCAGTGTCTAGGAACCCAGGTGACACGGAGCTGGGCCCAGCTACACAAATTAAACTTGGCACAATTGGTAGAGGGAAAGAAGGTGGATTTTAAGAGGTGGGACATCTTGCGACTGTCACTGGCTGAGCGCATGCAGATAGTGAAAAAGGTGGCGTTGGACGTGGAGAAGGCATTTGATCGGGTGGAGTGGCGGTACTTGTTCGAGGTTTTGGGAAGGTTCGGGTTTGGCCCACGATTTGTGGCATGGGTGCGGTTGCTGTATGTGGCACCAAGGGTGAGGACGAATAATATGAGTTCGCGAAGCTTTGGCTTACACAGGGGTACGAGGCAGGGTGTTTGCTTTGGCCATAGAGCCGTTGGCGATGGCTCTTAGGGGGTCAGCAGAGTGGCGGGTTTTATGAGGGACTGAGGGAGCATCAGGTGTCACTCAATGCCGATGACCTCTTACTGTATGTTTCGGATCTGTTGGAGAGTATGGGAAGGATTATGGGCCTGCTGGGGCAGTTTGGAGAGTTCTTGGGGTACAAACTGAATGTAGGGGAAAGCGAGGTATTCCTGGTGACTGAGCTGGGACAGCGGGCTAATTTAAGGGGGATGCCATTTACGGTAGCGAGGGATAGGTTTAGGTACTTGGGGATTCAGGTCGTGAGGGAATGGACGGGGCTCCATAAGTGGAACTTAACAAAGCTGGTGGAGGAGGCCAGGGAGGATTATAAGAGGTGGGATACACTGCAGTTGACTTTGGTGGGGAGAGTGGTGAAAATGAATATTCTGCCGAGGTTCTTGTTTATTTTTCAGGCTCTCCCAATCTTTATACAAAAGTCCTTTTTTTGGAAAGTGGACACGATCATCTCGGACTTTGTATGGGCGGGGAAGGTGCCGAGGGTGGGGAGGACCCTGCTACAGAGGCAGAGGCAGCAGGGGTGAGGTTGGCATTGCCGAATCTGCTTCATTATTGTTGGGCGGATAATGTGGATAACGTGTAGCGATGGCGTGAAGGAGAAGGGTTAGAGTGGATCAGGATGAAGGAGGTATCTTGTAAGGGGTCTAGTTTGAGGGCTATGGTGATGGCAGTGCTGCCAATGGCCCGAGTAGGTATTCAGGGATCCCAGTGGTGCAGTCCACGGTGAAGATATGGAATCAGCTGAGGAGGCATTTTAGGGTGGCAGGGATGTCGGTGCTAACGCCGCTGTGCGAGAATCATGGGTTTGAGCCGGGGGGGATGGATAGTGTATACAGGAGGTGGAGGGAAGTGGGGCTGGTCAAGGTGAGGGATTTGTATTTGGAGGAAGGGTTCGCCAGTCTGGAGGAGCTAAGGGAGAGGGTAGAGCTGCCGAGGGGGAGTGAGTTCAGGTATCTACAGGTTAGGGACTTTGTGCGAAAGACCTGGATTGCTGGGATACATCCTGCTGGAGCGACTGCTGCTTCCGGATGTGGAAGGGGAGGGAAGAATTGGGGATATATATAAGTGGCTGGGGGAGCAGGGAGGCGAGCGGGTGGTGAAGATCAAGGAGAAATGGGAAGGGGAGTTGGGAGGTTAGATCAATTGGGGAGTATGGAGTGAGGCACTGCGTAGAGTAAGCGGGACAACCTCCTGTGCAAGGATGAGCCTGGTACAGTTTAAGGTGGTGCACAGGGTGCATATGACTCGGGCGCGAATGAGTGGGTTCTTTCAGGGGGTAGCAGATGAGTGTGAGAGGTGTTGACGGGGGCCAGCGAATCACGCGCACATGTTTTGGGGTTGTGAAAAATTGGGAAGATTTTGGGTGGGAGTGTTCGTGGTCTTAGCCAGGATAGTGGAGGAGGAGGTGGACACGGACCCTTTGGCGGCGATATTTGGGGTTTCAGAGAAGCCAGAGCTCATGGAGAGGAGGAAGGCCGATGTCGTGGCCTTCGCCTCTCTGATTGCACGGCGACGAATTTAGCTGGAGTGGCGGTCGGCATCGCCACCGGGGGTAGCAGCATGGTCGGGTGACCTCCTGCGGTTAGAGAAGATAAAGTATGAGTTAAGGGGCTCAGCAGAGGGGTTTGAGAAAAGGTGGGGGATGTTTGTGACCGTGTTTGAGGAGCTGGGTAGGGGTGGGAGGTTTGAGGGGGAGGGGGGAGGGGAGATGGGAGGGTGAAAAAGGGAAAACACTTGTGCAGACTGTATTGTTGATTGTTGGGAAGTATGTTTCCCAGGGTGTTTATTTGCTGTAACCTGTTTTGGTACACGTTTGTAATAAAATACATTTACAAAAAAGAAAGTGACGGTGTTGCCCAGGTTCCTGTTCGTGTTCCACAACCTCCCAATCGTTGTGCCCAAGTCCTTTTTCAGGAAGGCTAATGGGATAATTTCAGGGTTTGTGTGAGTGGGGAAGCTCCCGTGGGTGAGGTGGGTGTTCCTGGAGAGCGGGCGGGGGAAGGGGGGCGGGGCTGGCGATGCCAAATTTGGTAAATTATTATTGGGCGGCGAACATTGCAATGGTGAGGAAATGGGCTGTGGAAGAGGGGTCAGTTTGGGGCAGACGGAAGCAGCGTCGTGTAGGGGGACGGGTTTGGGGGCACTGTTGTCGGCACCTCTTCCGTTCTCGCCGATCAGGTTACTCCGTGAGCCCAGTGGTGGTTTTGGCGTTGTGTGGAACCAGTGCAGGCAGCGTTTCGGGTGAGAGAGCGTGTCGCTGTGGGCGCCGATATGTGATAATCACAGGTTGGTGGCGGCGGGGCTGCGAGGTTCCGGGGGTGGCGACAGATGTGGATAGAGCATTTTAGGGAGCTGCTGATAGGCGGCACGTTTTCGGGGCTGGTGGATTTGGAGGAACGGTATGAGCTGCCCAAGGGTTTCGGTAGCTGCAGGTGAGAGATTACGTGAGGTGAGAGGTGCCGTCATTCCCAGGGCTGCCGCCTCCCGTGTTGCAGGACAAGTTGATGTCGGAGGACGAAATAGGGGAGGGGAGGGTGTCAGATATCTATAAGGAACTGATGGAGAGAGAGGGTGATGTGTTGGGTACTCTGACACACAGGCGAACCAACACGGTTGCAAATGGTACAACGCAGTTTTATTTCATTGAACTATAAACATAGTAAACTCTGGTATTCAGCACATGGTGAACCTCTGAGTGGCTGGCAATGAGGTCTGTGCCCTGAGTTCTCTCCTGCTCGAGTGCCCAGGAAGTGTCGTGTTCCCTGCTTTGTACTGTGTATGCTCTTGTCCGTGATTGGCTGTCGTGTTGTGTGTGTTGATTGGTCCGTTGATCTGTCCATCATTATGTGTGTATGTATGTGCTGTGATGTTCACCTGAATATCATGACAGACGGCTACCTAGTGGAAGAGATTAAGCGCAAACGGGAGGAGGAGCTGGGAGGAGCGGGGCGGGCCGAGACACGGGCGGAGGCCCTGCGGAAGGTGAACGCGTCCTCGTCGTGTGCGGGGCTGAGCCTCACCCACGTTAAGTTGGTGCATGGGGCCCACATGATGATGGTGAGCAGGTTCTTTGCGGGAGGGGAAGACAGGTGTGGGCAGTGCGTGGGTGGCCCGTGAATCACATTGACGTGGTTTGGGCCCGTCCAAACCTGAGGCAGGGTTTTCGGACACGATGTCCGAGAGTGGGTGGCCCCGAGTCCGGAGCTGGTGATATTCAGAGTGTCGGAAGATCCGGGAGTCCAGGTGGGGAGAGAGGCCGATGTTCTGGCCTTTGCCTCCCTGAAGACCGGAAACAGATCCTGTAGTGCAGGCAGGACTCGGAGCCGCAGAAGCGAGGTATGGGTGAGCGACCTGGCAGAATTCCTGCGGCTAGAGAAGTTCAAGTTTGCTTTGCAGGGGTCAGCAGAGAGGTTCCCCCAAAGGCGAAAATCATTCATTGATTTTGTCAAGGAGGATCAAGGGGTCAGCAAGGGGAGGGAATAAGGGGGTAAAAATTGGGATGCGGGATGTGGCGGGGCGTTGGTATCGGGAGGGTTGGGAATTTGTGATTGTTTGTTCAGGTTGATGTTTAGGTTTTCTGATAGTTTTGTGTATATTTGTAAAAAGCTGACAAGAATTTGATGTATTGAGCCGAATGGGCATATCGGACCTCGGTGACGGCACGGGTGACCCTGTCCGCTGTGCTGTGTGAGATCACGGACAGGTTTCCACTCAGTGCCTGGAAGGACTCCGTGGCGTAAAGGGTCAGGGCGACCGTCACATTGATGGCCACCGGGAGCGGGTGTCCTCGCCCATACCCCCGCGGTGCCAGGTGCACCATCATCTAATAATAATAATCTTTTATTGTCACAGGTATGCAGTTACTGTGAAAAGCCCCTCGTCGCCACATTGCGGCGCCTGTTCGGGTAAGCTGGTACGGGAATTGAACAGTGCTGCTGGCCTTGCTCTGCATCACAAACCAGCTAAACCAGCTCATTTGGCAGAATGTCGCACTGTCCCCTTGCTCAGCCGGAGTCGTCAATGCCATAGCCGGTCCGGCAGGTCCTCGAATATCAGGCGATGCCGGTAAACACAAGGCCTCATGTGGCGCCTCCTTTCCACCTCCTCCTCCTCGTTGGGCGTCCGGCTCTCCCTCCTCACCGGCTGCCTCCTTTTCCTCTGGGGCACGTTCTGCCGCTGCAGGATCCTCACCGGCTGGTTTAGCTCACTGGGCTAAATCGCTGGCTTTGAAAGCAGACCAAGGCAGGCCAGCAGCACGGTTCAATTCCCGTACCAGCCTCCCGAACAGGCGCCGGAATGTGGCGACTAGGGGCTTTTCACAGTAACTTCATTGAAGCCTACACGTGACAATAAGCGATTTTCATTTCATTTCATCAGCTCGTACAACCTCAGTGCATTCCCCAGAGCTGCGGCGACTAGGATGAAGGCCACCATTCCTGGTTGGATTCCAAAGTCCATTTGGTCAGGGGTTTCTTCGGGGGCATGGAGATTGGGACACCATTTAAAAATGACATCCCGATCTCTCACTACACTGGAGTTTTCCGATGAGCAGAGCTCCCGAATGAAGAAAATGGGGCTATGTGCGGCCTCGGCTGTGCGGTCCCCACTGAGGCCCCTTATACTACGCAAGTCGCGTTGTGTAGCCATATGTTTCTCGCCGCTGCAAATGCTGGGTAACACGCGGCTAAAGGCCTTGTTCCCAATTGGTTGAACCAAGCCTGTCTCCATTGAACTCTGGGGAAGAAGTTTCCAAAGATCCACGACCTTCTGAGAGAAAAAACATCTTCTCATCTCGTCTTAAATGGGTGACCCCTAAACTAGCTCTCGTCTCCCCAACAAGCGGAGAGCATCCACCCTGTTGTGTCCCTCAGGATCTTATAGGTTTCAATAAGATCACCTCTCATTCTTCTAAACTCCCAATGGATACAGGTCCAACCTGTGCACCCATCCCTTGTAAAATAATCCCCTTATCCCAGGGATCAGTCAAGTGAACCTTCTCTGATCTGCTTCTCTGCATTTATTTCCTTTCTTAAAAAAGGAGATCAAATCTGTACACAGTACTCCGAATGTGGTCTCACCAACGTTCTGTACAACTCTCGCAAAACATCCCTGCTTTTATATTCCATTCCCCTTGCAATAAACCACAACATTCCCTTTGCCTTCCAAGTGACTTGCTGGGCGTGCACGCTCACGTTTCCTTTTCCCTAACTCATATATCAGGTCTGTGCCTGTGTCGTGAACACAGCCCAGTCCATCATGCAAACTCACCTCCCATTGGGCAGCACGGTAGCACAATGGTTAGCATTGTTGCTTCACAGCTCCAGGGTCCCAGATTCGATTCCTGGCTTGGGTCACTGTCTGTGCGGAGTCTGCATGTTCTCCCCGTGTCTGCGTGGGTTTCCTCCCTCAGTCCAAATATGTGCAGGTTAGGTGGACTGGTCATGCTAACTTACCTTTAGTGTCCAAAAAGGATAGGTGGGGAAATGGGCATGGGGTGGGCTTAAGTAGGGTGCTCTTTCCAAGGGCCGGTGCAGACTCGTGGTCCAAATGGCCTCCTTCTGCACTGTAAATTCGATGATTCTACGATCCATTGACTCTGTCTACACCTCCCGCTGCCTTGGGAAAGCAGGCAGCGTAATCAAAGACTCCTTCCACCAGGCTTATTCTCTCTTCCGACTTCTTCCATCGGGCAGGAGATACAAAAGTCTGAGAACATGCGCTAACAGATTCAAAAACAGCTTCTTCCCCGTTGCTCCCGGCCTCCTGAATGACCCTCTAATGGACTGAACTGACCTCTTCACATATCTTCTCTGATGTAGCACGACACTCCGTGTGCTTCACCCGATGCCGGTGCCTACGTATTTTCATTGTGTGTCTATCCTATGTCCTATTTTTTCATGTATGGAGCGATCTGTCTGGACTGTACGCAGAACAATTCCAGCCATAGAGCCCAGTGAAGTTTCAAACACTTTCTCATACTTATTCATACGTCGCAAATCTCGCGAGAAGCCTCTTAGCGACTCGGGCACGCCGAGGCCATTCGCTCGTGCCCAACCTTAGTGTGCCGTGGTTAGGGACACTACCGCAAGGTGCGGTAGAGGCAAAAGTATTTCCTTCTTGAGTGCGCGACAAGAAAGAAAAAGATTTGTATTTCTGTCGCGCCTTTTACAACATAGGATGTTCCAAAGAGCTTTCCAGCCAACCAAGTCCTTTCAAAGTGTAGTCGCTGTTGTAAATAGGAAGCACAGCAGCTCATTTGCGCCCGAGAAATAATTCTTGGATAATGACCAGATCACTTTTTTTTACTGACATTGATCGAAGGATAAATATTGACCCCAGGAAATGGGCTGCTCTTCCCCCAATGCGTCTGCCACGTCCATCTGGGAGGGCAAGTGGGGTCTCACCTGAGCGCATCACCTCCAACAATGCAGAACTCTCTCGGTGCTGCGCTGGGAATGCCAGCCGAGATATTGTGTTCAAATGTCAAGAGCTTAGCGAGTTGCTGGTTGGGCCACGGCTGGAGATTTGTGTACAGTCCTGGTCACCACATTACAGAAAGGACATTATTGCTGTGGGGAGAGTGCAGAGGAGGTTTACAAGAATATCGGCAGGGCTTGAAAATTGCAGCAATAAGGAGAGATTGGAAAGGCCGAGGTTGTTCTCCTTAGGACAGAGGTGACCTAATTGAGGTGTACAAAATTATGAGGGGGCTAGATCGGGTACACAGGAAAGACCTTTTTTTTCTAGGTAACGGGTCAATTACCAGGGGCCATAAACCTTTTATCTTTATTCGTTCATGGACGTGGGCATCGAGGCTGTGCCAGCATTTGAGAGGGGGAGGGATAGTTCAGAGTCAACCATATTGCTGTGGGTCTGGAGTCACATATAGGCCAGACCGGGTAAGGACGGCAGATTTCCTTCCCTCAATGTCGTGAGTGAACCAGATGGGTTTTGACGACAACCGACAATGGTTTCATGGTCGCCATTAGACTTTTAATTCCAGATTTCTTTTTTATTGAATTCAAATTTTACCATCTGCCAGGGCAGGATTCGAACCTGGGACCCCAGAGTATTACCCTGGCTCTCTGGATTGCTCGTCCAGCAACAATACCAAAGATTGGTAGAAGGATTAGAGGGGAGATGAGTTAGTTTCTTTTTGGCCAGAAAGGTCTAAACGGCCTCTTTTTGCAACGTAACTTCTCCAAGGTTCTAATTGATGTTAACCAATCAGGATTTCCCCCTACGTAATTTTTAAAAATATAATTTCAATAAAACCTTTGTGGTACTTATTTGGAAACTAATTCTCGGAGTGGGCATCACTGGAAAGCTCAGGAACTTACTGCCATCTCGAGCCGTACTTGGAAAGGTAGTGAATGGCCTTTAGACCATTTGAGGAGGCAGTTAAGAGCCAGCCGCACTGGATTGGGACTGGAGTCACACTCAGCTTGGCCCACGTAAGTAAGGACAGCCGTTTTCCTTTCCTAAAGGAAATGAGCGAATTAGCTGGGATTTCACAGCATTCCGATAGATTCAGGCTCACTTTCACTGACAACGGCGTTTCAATTTTAATTTTGCTTTAAAAATGAATGCAAATTCCCAAATTGTCGAGGTGGGATTTGAACTCGTTGTCTGGATTATTAGTTCTGAAGCATAACCAGCAGGCTCCTCCACCCTTTCGTCTGAACATTTATTAAGCACATAATTGGCAAATCAGCTCTTTTGATGAATTCAGATTGAAATGTATCCTGTTGTTCCCAGGAGAGGTGGTTTATCGCTTGCTTGGATTGCTATATTGGTCAAAGATATGGGCAGAATTCTCCGGCCGTTTGCTGGTGGCGGTATTCTCTTGTCCGGCTGGCAGCCCCCCCTCCCCCCAAGCCCCACTCCCCCCCCCCCAAGCCCCATCCCACCCCCACCCCCCCTCCCCCCCCCCACGGGGCGTTTCCAAGCAGGGTGGGGTGGCTTCAATGGAAAACCCATTGGCAAGCGGTGGGAGTATAGATTCTCGCCGCCAGCAGATGGCACATCAAATTCTCTACCCACGCTAGCATCGGTACCGGGGGCAGACTGGCAACGGGAGAATCCCGTCCCTGAAGTTTGCAAAGTTCTTTGATCGAGGCTGACAATTGGGCTGATTTTGTTCCGACCTCCTTGAAATCTGTTGTTCAGGGTCGAATAGTTTGGAGAGTGGGATTGATCCAAATCAGATCGACATTGTCAGTTGGATAGTAACTGTTGCTTTTTGAGTGTGAGATACACTGCCCTCTCCTGGAACCTGCCCATACTCTACCCAACAATGCATTGAAAAGCAGCCAGGCCATTAAACTAACCAGATAAAAGACAAAGGGCTGGATTCTCCGTTTCTGAGCGTAAGTGTCGGCGTGAACGGAGAATCCGCGGGGGGTTCAAGACAGGAAATTCGGCGCGACCCCCTCACCGAGTCCGGTGAGGAGCTAGCACTGGCGCCACTTGAAACCCCCAAAAATGGGTAGGTCCCAGGCTGCGCATGCACAGGGCTGACGACCTGCACCAGTCGCGCCGTAAAACATGGCACCGGCGACCTGCACCGCGACCCCACAGCCCTGCGCTGGGCCATCCCCAACCAATACCACTGGCCCTAGCAGAAGCCCCCCCCCCGGCCAGCGGCACGGATCCTGGATGAGTCTGGCGGTGCTGGACACTGTGCTCAGCTGGCACGCCGAGTTCCCGACCGCTGGGACCATCGGGAACTCGGCCCATCAGGGGCGGAGCATGGTGGGTGAGCCAGCTGACGACACGCCAACGGCATTGAAACGGCACGCGGAGCACGACGCGATGACGGCGGTTTGGAGGAGGCAGAACATGGTGGGACCAGCATCAAACCAGCACCGGCCCTTATTCCGGCCTCGGAATCTATTCTCCGCCTGATTACCGATCACAATTTGGGCGTCGGGCGACGGAGAATCCAGCCCAAGATTTTCGACCCCTCCCGGCACCGAGGCGAACTGACATCGGCCGCGGCAAGGTCGTCCGGTCCCCCTGCTGTCAAGGGGAAACACCCGGCGGTGGGACCTGAAATCCCTGCCCATGGGAGGAGCAGAAAATGCTGCCCAATTTGAGGTTGAGTGGGAATTAAGAATCTTCTAATAACAATTAAAGCTTCCTTTAATTGTAAAGGAAAGTGCTTGGCACATTTTGGATTTGGGAATATTTTCCGAAGTACAATGGTGTCCAAGGCTGAATCTCATGTCGGAAAAGAAGAAACAGAAGAGGTAATTCAGTCTGTTCCTCTGATACAGAGAATGTACAGAACCGAAACAGGCCATTCGGCCCAACTGGTCCATGTTGGTGTGCCAGTCCCAAACAATATTTAATTAGATAATGGCTGATCTTAACTCCATTTACCCATATTGGTTCCAGAGCAGCACGGTAGCATTGTGGTTAGCACAATTGCTTCACAGCTCCAGGGTCCCAGGGTTCGATTCCCCTTCTTGGGTCACTGTCCGTGCGGAGTCTGCATGTTCTCCCCGTGTCTGCGTGGGTTTCCTCCGGGTGCTCCGGTTTCCTCCCACAGTCCAAAGACGTGCAGGTTAGGTGGATTGGCCATGATAAATTGCCCTTAGTGTCCAAAATTGCCCTTAGTGTTGGGTGGGGTTACTCGACTATGGGGATAGGGTGGAGGTATTGACCTTGGGTAGGGTGCTCTTTCCAAGAGCCGGTGCAGACTCGAAGGGCCGAATGGCCTCCTTCTGCACTGTAAATTCAATGATCTATGAATATCCTTTAATACCCATTAGCTGATGGCACATGGACTAGGAGACAGAGCAGAGGTTTCCACACAGCCTGGCAGTGGGTTTAATGGAGGTTGGGCGGGGCAGGAGATGAACTATTGGCTTCCCACCAGCATAACCCATGGCAGTAGCTTGTGTTTGTGGCTGTCATGGCGGAGCGCCAATCGTGCCAAAGGCCGGCATGAAACTGGGTTAATGGGATGCAGATGAAGGCCGACTGAATGGCACCCCACCCACACCACCCCCACCCACACCACCCCCACCCCCAACAGGACCCAACCCCCAACAGCCCCCCCACCACCTCCACCTCAACCCCCAACCAGCCCCCCCACCACCCTCCACCCCAACCCCCAACAGCCCCCCCACCGCCACCACCTCAACCCCTAACAGCCCCCCCCCACCGCCACCACCCCCACCCCCAACAGCCCCCCCACTACCTCCACCCCCAACAGCCCCCCCACCACCTCCACCCCCATCCCCAACAGCCCCCCCCCACCACCTCCACCCCCACCCCCAACAGCCCCCCCACCACCTCCACCCCCACCCCCAACAGCCCCCCCACCACCTCCACCCCCCACCCCCAACAGCCTCCCCCCACCACCTCCACCTCAACCCCCAACAGCCCCCCACCACCCCCACCCACAACAGCCCCCCCACCCCCACCACCCCCACCCCCAACAGCCCCCCCACCACCCCCACCCCCAACAGCACCCCCCCCACCACCCCCACCCCCACCCCCAACAGCTCCCCCACCACCCCCACTCCCACCCCCACCAGCCCCCCCCACCACCTCCACCCCCACTCCCACCCCCACCAGCCCCCCACCACCTCCACCCCCACCCCCAACAGCACTCCCCCACCCCCCAACAGCACCCCCACCCCCACAGCACCCCCCACCCCCACCCCCACCCCCCAACAGCCCCCCCCCCCCACTACCTCCACCCCCACCCCCCAACAGCCCCCCCACCACCTCCACCCCCATCCCCAACAGCCCCCCCACCACCTCCACCCCCACCCCCAACAGCCCCCCACCACCTCCACCCCCACCCCCAACAGCCCCCCCCCACCACTTCCACCCCCACCCCCAACAGCCTCCCCCCCACCACCTCCACCTCAACCCCCAGCAGCCCCCCCCACCACCCCCACCCACAACAGCCCCCCCACCACCCCCACCCCCAACAGCCCCCCCACCCCCAACAGCCCCCCCACCATCCCCACCCCCACCCCCAACAGCACCCCCCCACCACCCCCACCCCCACTCCCAACAGCCCCCCCACCACCCCCACTCCCCACCCCCACCAGCCCCCCCACCACCTCCACCCCCACTCCCACCCCCACCAGCCCCCCCACCACCTCCACCCCCACCCCCAACAGCACTCCCCCACCCACAACAGCACCCCCACCCCCAACAGCACCCCCCACCCCCACCCCCAACAACCCCCCCCACCCCCACCCCCAACAGCCCCCCCCACCCCCACCCCCAACAGCCCCCTCCACCCCCACCCCCCAACAGCCCCCTCCACCCCCACCCCCAACAACCCCCCCACCCCCACCCCCAACAGCCCCCTCCACCCCCACCCCCAACAGCCCCCCCCACCACCTCCACCCCAACCCCCAACAGCACCCCCCCCCACCAGCCCCCCCACCACCCCCACCCCCAACAGCCCCCCACCACCTCCACCCCAACCCCAACAGCCCCCCCACCACCTCCACCCCCACCCCCAACAGCACCCCCCACCACCCCCACCCCCATCCCCAACAGCCCCCCCCCCCACCACCTCCCCCAACAGCCCCCCCCACCACCCCCACCCCCATCCCCAACAGCCCCCCCCCACCACCTCCCCCAACAGCCCCCCCACCACCACCACCCCCACCCCCAACGATGCTTTGTCCTTGGGGGGACGGAGGAGGGGGGGTGCTGTAGACAGGGAGGAGAGAAATCACAGAGAATACAGTGCAGACGAGGCCCTTCAGCCCATCGAGTCTGTACCGACACATGGAAAACACCTGACCTGCCGGCCTAATCCTATTTACCAGCACTTGGCCCATAGTCTTGAATGTTACGACGTACCAAGTGCTCAGCTAGGTATTTTTTAAAGGATGTGAGGCAACCCGCCTCTACCACCCTCCCAGGCAGCGCATTCCAGACGCGTCTCCACCCTCTGCGTACAGAGGTTTCTTCTCATATTCCCCCTAAAACCCTGCCCCTCACCTTGAACGTGTCTCCCCTCGTGCCTGGTCCTTCAACTAAGGGGAACGGTTGCTCCTTATCCACCCTGTCCATGTCCCCTGGAATCTTGTACACCTCGATCAAGTTGTCCCTCAGTCTTCTCTGCGCCAACAAAAATAACCCAAGCTTATCCAGGACAAAGCAGCCCGCTTGATTACTGCTCCTTCCATAAACATTCAAATCCTCCACCTGGGGAACCCACGACCATCTAGAAGGACAAGAGCAGCAGAAACCTGGGAACCCCACCACCTGGAGGTTCCCCTCCAAGTTGATTTGTTATGTTGTAGGTGTAACATAAGCGGCTTCCTTGAGGTGCACTTGGCAAAGGAAGGTTCAGACGTGGAGATAACCTCATCACGTTTATTAAACTATTTACACTTCTATTACTCGGGTTCGACACTACTGCTAATCCTACTATAGCTACCCAGACTGACTAACCAGTTGCTGCAATCCACGTGGTGGGTCTAATATTGAATCAACCCTGTGTCTCTACTCACTGACTGTCTCCACTGGAAAGAGGCAGATCATGTGTGTGGTGTCCTTTATATATGGGTTGGTGTAATGCCCCCCTGTGGCGGTGTCCCCTCTGTGTGTATCGTGAATGTCCATTGGTCGTGTCCTATCTAACTGATCTATTGGTTGAGTGTGTGTGTGTGATGTCTCTAGTGCTCCCTCTAGTGTCTAGCTAGCTACATGCATTTACATTGATGCACATCACCACACAAGTCAGTCACTACCTGACTTGGAAATATATCGGCCGTTCCTTCACTGTCATAGAATCATAGAATCATAAAATTTACAGTGCAAAAGGAGGCCATTCGGCCCATCAAGGCTGCACCGGCCCTTGGAAAGGGCACCCTACCCAAGCCCACACCTCCACCCTATCCCCACACCTCCATCCTATCCCCAACTAACCTTTTTTGAACACTAAGGGCAATTTAGCATAGCCAATCCATCTTTGGACTCTGGGAGGAAACCGGAGCACCCGGAGGAAACCCACGCAGACACAGGGGGAACGTGCAGACTCCCGCACAGACAGCGACCCAAGCCGGGACTGTCGCTGGGACAACATCCTGGAACCCCCTCCCTAACAGCACAGTGGGTGTACCTACACCTCAAGGACTGCAGCAGTTCAAGAAGGCAGCTCACCACCACCTTCTGAAGGGCAACTAGGGCTGGGCAATAAATGCTGGCCTAACCAGCGACGCCCACATCCCGTAAATGAATTTTTAAAAAATCCAACCTCTCTTTATAAGTTAAATCATAGAAACACTACAGTGCCGAAGGAGGCCATTTGGCCATCGAGTCTGCACCAACCCTTTAAAAAGAGCACGCTACCTAGGCCCAGCCCACTCCTTCACCCTATCCCCACCTAATCTGTACATCCCTGTACACTAAGGGGGAAATTTAGCATGGCCAATCCACCTAACCTGCAAATCTTTGGACTGTGGGAGGAAACACGGTACTCCAGCTGTGGCCTCACCAAAATTCTCCACAACTCCAAGATGACCTCCCTGCTTTTGTAATCTATGCCTCAATTGATAACGGCAAGTCTCCATTTGCCTTTTTCACCGCACTATTAACCTGCCCTTCTGCCTTCATAGATCTATGGACAAACATACCTCGGAACCTCCCAGTGTCAGGCCATTCATTGACTATTTCCTTGTCAAATTACTTCTTCCAAAATGTATCGCCTCACACTTTTCAGGGTTAAATTTCATCTGCCACTTAGCTGCCCATTTGGCCATCCCGTTTATATCTTCCTCTAACCCAAGACACTCAACTTCACTGTCAGTCACCCGGCCAATGTTTTGTCATCCACAACCTTACTGATCCTACCCCCCACTCTGTTATTTATAGTAATGATGAATAATAGGGGCCCCAGCACATATCCCCTCTGCTACACCACAGGACACTGGCTTGCAGTCTCTAAAGCAGCCTTTGGTCTTCAACCTCTGTCTCTTACAACTAAGCCAATTTTGAATCCATCTTACAAATTACCCTGTTTCCCACGTTATAAGTCTCCCATGTGGAACCTTGTCAAAGGTTTTGCTGAAATCCATATAAACAACATCAACTGCACTACCCTCAGCGGTATGGTGACACGGTGCCAGGAATCCGGGTTCAATTCCGGCCTTGGCTGACTGTCTATGTGGAGTTTGCTTGTTCTCTCCACGTCAAACAAAGGTGGAGTGGGTGTGGTAGGGGAAAGAGTGATTCTGCGGGGTAGTGGAAAGGGTGAGCTGGTGTGGAGTGGGAGGGTGGGAAGCACCATGCTGGAATGCGGTAGCAGGTGTGTGCGCATGTGAAGGAGCATGGGGGTTGCCAGGTGTGAAGGGGCATGGGGGTTGCTAGGTGTAAGGGCATGGGGGGTTGCTAGCTGTGAAGGGGCATGGGGGATGCCAGTGTGAAGGGGCATGGGGGGTTGCCAGGTGTTAAGGGGCATGGGGGGTTGCTAGGTGTGAAGGGGCATGGGGGGTTGCCAGGTGTGAAGGGGCATGGGGGCTGCTAGGTGTAAGGGCATGGGGGTTGCTAGCTGTGAAGGGGCATGGGGGATGCCAGTGTGAAGGGGCATGGGGGTTGCCAGGTGTAAAGGGGCATGGGGGTTGCTAGGTGTGAAGGGGCCATGGGGATTGCCAGGTGTGAAGGGGCATGGGGGACGCCAGTGTGAAGGGGCATGGGGGTTGCTAGGTGTGAAGGGGCATGGGGGTTGCTAGGTGTGAAGGGGCATGGGGGCTGCCAGGTGTGATGGGGCAAGGGGGTTGCCAGGGTGTGAAGCGGCATGGGGGTTGCCAGGTGTAATGGGGCATGTGGGTTGCCAGGTGTGAAGGGGCATGGGGGTTGCCAGGTGTGAAGGGGCATGGGGGCTGCCAGGTGTGATGGGGCAAGGGGGTTGCCAGGTGTGAAGCGGCATGGGGGTTGCCAGGTGTAATGGGGCATGTGGGTTGCAGGTGTGAAGGGGCATGGGGGTTGCCAGGTGTGAAGGGGCAAGGGGGGTGGCCAGGTGTGAAGGGGCATGGAGGTTGCCAGGTGTGAAGGGGCAAGGGGGTGGCCAGGTGTGAAGGGGCATGGGGGTTGCCAGGTGTGAAGGGGCATGCGGGTTGCCAGGTGTGAAGGGGCAAGGGGGTGGCCAGGTGTGAAGGGGCATGGAGGTTGCCAGGTGTGAAGGGGCATGGGGGTTGCCAGGTGTGAAGGGGCAAGGGGGGTTGCCAGGTGTGAAGGGGCATGGGGTAAGCAGGTGTGAAGGGGCATGGGGGATGCCAGTGTGAAGGGGCATGGGTGTTGCCAGGTGTGAAGGGGCATGGGGGTTGCCAGGTGTGAAGGGGCATGGGGATTGCCAGGTGTGAAGGGGGCATGGGGGTTGCCAGGTGTGAAGGGGCATGGGGGTTGCCAGGTGTGAAGGGGCATGGGGGTTGCCAGGTGTGAAGGGGCATGGGGGGTTTCCAGGTGTGAAGGGGCAAGGGGGTGGCCAGGTGTGAAGGGGCATGGAGGTTGCCAGGTAGTGAAGGGGCATGGGGGTTGCCAGGTGTGAAGGGGGCAAGGGGGGTTGCCAGGTGTGAAGGGGCATGGGGGTAAGCAGGTGTGAAGGGGCATGGGGGATGCCAGTGTGAAGGGGCATGGGTGTTGCCAGGTGTGAAGGGGCATGGGGGTTGCCAGGTGTGAAGGGGCATGGGGATTGCCAGGTGTGAAGGGGCATGGGGGTTGCCAGGTGTGAAGGGGCATGGGGTGTTGCCAGGTGTGAAGGGGCATGGGGGTTGCCAGGTGTGAAGGGGCATGGGGGTTGCCAGGCGTGAAGGGCAATGGGGGTTGCCAGGTGTGAACAGGCATGGGGTAAGCAGGTGTGAAGGGGCATGGGGGGATGCCAGTGTGAAGGGGCATGGGTGTTGCCAGGTGTGAAGGGTCATGGGGGTTGCCAGGTGTGAAGGGGCATGGGGATTGCCAGGTATGAAGGGGCATGGGGGTTGCCAGGGTATGAAGGGGGCATGGGGGTTGCCAGGGTGTAATGGGGCATGTGGGTTGCCAGGTGTGAAGGGGCATGGGGGTTGCCAGGTTGTGAAGGGGCATGGGGGTTGCCAGGTGTGAAGGGGCAAGGGGGTGGCCAGGTGTGAAGGGGCATGGAGGTTGCCAGGTGTGAAGGGGCATGGGGGTTGCCAGGTGTGAAGGGGCAAGGGGGTTGCCAGGTGTGAAGGGGCATGGGGTAAGCAGGTGTGAAGGGGCATGGGGGATGCCAGTGTGAAGGGGCATGGGTGTTGCCAGGTGTGAAGGGGCATGGGGGTTGCCAGGTATGAAGGGGCATGGGGGTTGCCTGGTGTGAAAGAGCACTATGACACCTAAGTATATGAAGATTACGAGTAAACACAAGTAGACATTATTAAACTTGCAGAGCGGGCGTATAAATGGCAAATGATATTTAATTTAGACAAGTGCAAGGTGGTGAATTTTGGTCATGAGATGAAGGAGGCCACACATCCTTTGAAAAGTAAAAGTCTAAATAGGGTAGAGAAACAGAGAGATCTGGGATACAGATTCAATAAATCATTAAACATAGCAATGCAGATTCACAGGGTCATAGAAATTACACACACAACACTGGGGTTTGTTTCTAGAGGAATAGAAATAAAAAGCAGGTAAGTTATCTTGAACCCTTGTGGAACAGTGGTTCCCAGGAGAATACTGTAGGTGGTCTGTGGAAAAAAATAATACAATTATGTATACCTGGTAGGTAGTGTAATTGATGTTACATTACTATTCACAGAGTAATTTGCTTCACAAATATCCTTGTGTAAGTATACGTGCAAGATGCCTCTGTGTGTGTATCATAAACCGTTAGAAATAGCTGCATTTTTAATACATGTTGATAGAAAGTTTGGCTACTGTCAGCTGTACACTGTATGGGGGCGATTCTCCGAGCCACGTGACGGGCCGGAGAATCGGCGTAACCGCGCCCCGACGCCGGCGCACGATTCTCCGAGGTGCGGAAAATGGGCGCCGTTTGCGCCGCCGCGTTTGGCGCGGCACAGGCCGCGGGCCGCTGGAATCAGCGGGGCCGCCGATTCTCCGGCCCGGATGGGCCGAGCGGCCGTGCCGATACGACAGAGTCCCGCCGGCGCCGTTCACCCCTGGTCACTGCTGGCGGGAACTCTGCGCGGACGGTCGGGGGTGGCCTGTGGGGGGGGGGGGGGGGGGGGAGGGGGGCTCCTTCACCGGGGGGGGGGGGGCCTCCGATGGGGTCTGGCCCGCGTTCGGGGCCCACCGATCGGCGAGCCGGCCTCCCCCCCCCCGGCCTACTTTCTGGCGCACCCGGCCCCTGAACACCGACGCCATGTTGAGTCGGGGCCGGCGCGCTAAAGGAGTCCCCCGCGCATACGCAGGTTGGCGCGGCCCAACTACGCATGCGCGGGTTGGCGTGGTGCCCATTTGGCGCCGGGAAGCGAGGCTGGAGCGGCATGAACCGCTCCAGCGCCATGCCGGCCCCCCTGTGGGGGCCAGAATCTGTCATACCCGGGCCCGGTTCGCGCCTGTGTGAAACGCGACAACGTTCACAGCGGCCCGAACACTTTTGGAGAATCGCCCCCTATAAATATGTTTAAAACGCCTTGCGTGCTTTGTGGTCCACAAAAGCATTTTGATAATAATCTATGGTTCGCACAACGGAAAAGGTTGGGAACTACTGTTGTAGAAACCTGTTGAAGTGATGCTCACTGTTTGGGACCAACAGAAAGTCACCCTTTGAACCCCAGAGGTATCACTGAGTTCAGCTAGATTGATGGGCTGTTGATTCTTGCTACTGGGCGTCACTGCAACAATTTTAAACATTTAAAATGCAGGTTGACTGTCGGTGGAATTCTCTGGTTCTGCCACTGTGCTGCAAACCCAAAATGGAACGCAGCACTCTCTTACAAAGTGCCATCAAGTGGCAGCAGTCAGGAGCCCAAGCACGCAAGGAACATGAAAAGAGTTACAGAGGAATTTGGAAACAGATAAGACGAGAGAAAAATGACAAAACAAATTGGTTCTAAAAGCATCAAAAGGTGGAGTTAAACGCTTCACCACGCACCTGTCAAGAGATTATCGCAACAAACTGCAGTGAAAGGTTGGGGTGAAAGGTCAGTTTGGGGCTGGATTCTCTGGTTCCTCCAGTCGCGTGTTTCCCGGTGCCGCGCCGTTCGCTGGAGGTGGCATTCTCTCTTCCCGCCGCTTGCCGATGGGATGTCCCATTGAAGCCCCCCCGGAAATCCTGTGTCCGAGGGTGCGCCGCTAGCAGGAAAACAGAATCCCAACAGCTAGAGAATTCTGGCCATAATGTCCAGTGGCGATTAAAAGCCAAGAACTTGCATTTCTATCGTGTGCGTTGTGGTGAGTGTGATAATATACACCAGTATATCATGGTGCAGACACACACTGATGGATACACAGTGGGACCAATCAACACACACAACACCACAGCCAATCACCAGTGAGAGCACACGCACTATAAAGACAGGGGGCATCAGAGTTCCCGCTCATTCGAGTAGCAGCTAGCTAGGAGGACAGAGCTCACAGCCTGCAATACAGACATTCACCATGTGCTGAGTGCATCGACTGGTTAGGACAAGGCAAAGGTCTTTATTTAAAGCTAGTATCGTATTAACCCACAGTCTAAGTATGTTTAAACAGTTAATGATTCAATGAAATAGTGTTGCACTATTTCAAGTGTTGGTGACCTTTACGTGATCCAGAACACCCAACACATCAGTGAGATGCCTGTAGATAATATTACATGTACTCAGCAGGGTGACCTCCCACCAGCAGGTGGCCGTGTACTCAGCAGGGTGACCTCCCGCCAGCAGGTGGCACCAGATATAAGTCAGGTGACTTCCGGCTACCAGCAGAAGGTTGTAAGGCGTACGTGAGGACAGTCGCGCATAAGGATAGTTCCAGGAGAGTCTAATGTAACTCTATGATAACTTGGTCTGTATCTGACCTTTACTTTACCACGTGTACATTAATAAATCCTAGTTCTGGCTAAGTCACCGGCAGTTCTATAGATTCATTGCGAGACAGGAACACGGAATAGAACATGTTTCACTACCATAGGACATCTCAAACACTTGATAACCAATCAAATACAGTATCTATTGTTGTAATGTAAAAGAGCCCCCATTGTGTGGTTGAATAGAGAAGCATTGCCCCGAAGTTGCTCGTCTTATCAGCAATTACAGGGTTTATTCCTCATTTTATCGTGCGTAATCTCACGGACAACAGAGGAATTACACCATGGGTCTGAATATTGAGGATCGTGGGGGCTGGAGAGTCAACTCTGACCGGCCTGCTGTCATTTCTAATGAGCATTGTTTGGCTTACTTGGAAGGAAGTCCCACCTTGGAGAGCTCTTGGCCGATCAGATCGCATTGGGGATGCCCGGGGAGGGGTCAGAGGTGGGGGCGATCTCAGTGTCGGGGGATAGGCCAGTGGGGACAGAGAGCTCTGCAAGTCTCCGGTTCGTGAGGGACAGTCAGAAGGGGGGCTTCCGATGGGGGCACCCCTCCTTCCACATCCCCCTGCCTGCCCGCCCAACCATAAAGTCATGCCCAGTCCAGGGTGGGTGGGATCCCGAAAGGAATACTGTCCAAGTAATTTCACCCTCCGCCCCACCACCTCAAACCCCGCTGGGGGGAGGGGGGCATAAAAATCACGCTATGGAAAAATTGTCTTCATTATGTTTGTCAACCTACACCAATCTGATTATCCCTTAACTGTCCTCTTAAGTAGCCTAGCTAGTTGCACGGTGGCACAGTGGTTAGCACTGTTGCCTCACAATGCCAAGAGCCCGGGTTCAATTCAAACCTTGGGTCACTGTCTGTGCGGAGTCTGCACGTTCTCCCCGTGTCTGCGTGGGTTTCCTCCGGGTGCTCCGGTTTCCTCCCACAGTCCAAAGATGTGCGGGTTAGTTGGATTCGCCATGCTAAATTGCCCCTTAGTGTATAAGGATGTACAGATTAGGTGGGGTCACGGGCTAGGGCGGGAGAGGGTTGGTACAGGCTCGATGGGCCGAATGGCCTCCTTCTGCACTGTAGCAATTCTATTCCCCATGCCATCTCGAGGCTAATTGGCAATGGGCAAGAAACTCTGGACCTCACAGCAACAGCCGTGCCCCAAAAATAAATATTTAAAAAATATAATATTGTCTAGCATTGGCAGAGACTCATCTTAGAGCCGTGAAAAGCAAATTAAAAGCTGGTATCGGAAAGGCCATTCTCTGTGTTGTAAGTCACACCAGCAAGGAAGTCACAGATAGCAGGTGTTCTTGTGAGCAGGAGCGACAATATTGCTACATGGTGCTTAAAATAGCCTTGTGTCAATGTATAATGCCATATGTTAGGGTTGATGTGGATGTGATGTTAGCAGTGCCTCAGACGACAGTACTGTCATTATTCTGAGGGTTAAGGAAGAATATTTCTAATCTTTTTTCTACAGCCTGGTAGCATTAGGGCGGGACTCTCCGTCGGCCAACACCGAAATCGGGAAACGCGATTGGGCGAGAATCGGTTCTGACGCTGAAATCGCAGTGGGCGCTGATTTGATGGCAAATTGCTATTCTCCGTCACCTCGACAGCGCCATCAATGCATTCCAGAACGCACGCACACTGTTTGCAAATCATTAGCGGGCCCGGCCTAGTATTCTCCGGGCTCTCCACTATTCTCCGCCTCCGATGGTCCAATTCCTGATTGCGAGGTTCACGTGTGCTTTTAAAAATCGTGAAACCGGCGTCATGTCTGATGAGGGAGAGAGAGGAGGTGGGACACAGAGAGGCGCGACCGTGGGCTGCCAGGCCGGACACTGGCCAGGCGGGCTGGGGGGAGGCCCACCCCCGCACCTCCCCTCCGTCATACCCCCCACCACCCAACCGGCCGCCACCCGCCTGCGGGACATCAGGCAGCCCACCCAGGGTAATGTCCACTGTAGCCTCTATAGGGCGCCGGGCGGGGGCCAGGTAGCGTACTGCTGGCAAGGGCAGCCAATGGTACCCCTGGCAACAGGGACGGGCGCTAGGGCCAGTGCCCACGGTGCCGGGTACTTAAGGGTCCAGGGGTGTGGGTATGGGGGGTGGGGACATGCAGGGGCAGAGCTCGCAATGCCAACCAGGGCCATCTTGTAGCACAGTGGACCTGGTTGGGCACGCACCATGTTAACATGTCGGCCTTTCAATCCTTGCACACAATGGATATTGGAATTCAACCAGCAATGGTGGCCTTCCTCCGAGTCACAGCAGCCCTGGGGGATGCCCTGCGGCTGTACGAGCTGGAGCTGCTCGAGGAGGAGGAAACTGCAGCAGCGGAGACTGTCCCAGGGTAACAGGAGACAGCCGCCCCGGATTGAGAGCCGGCTGCCCAACAAGCCAAGTAAGATGAGGAGATGCAAAGGAGGCACCTCATGAGCCCTTGTGTGTATCGCTAGCGCCTGTCATTTGAGGACCTGCTGGACCGGGCATGCCATCGAAGACTCCAGCTGAGCAGGGAGACAGTGTGACATGTCTGCCAGACCATGGCACACCTGGCACTGTGGGGGAATGGGGGAGGACACCTGCTCCCGGTGGCCGTCAAGGTGACAGTTGCCTTGAACCTTTATGCCACGGGGTCCTTGCAAGCACCGATTGGGGATCTGTCCGGAATCCCACAGTCCTCGGGGCACAGGTGTATCCACGCCATCACAGAGGGCCTATATGTTCAGTTGTACAATCCATCCATTTCAATGTGGACTGAGCCCACCAGGGTGCCCGGGCAGCGGGATTCGCCGGTATCGCCGACATGTCCCGGGTCCAGGGGCTGATCGACGGGATGCATGTCCCCTTCGAGCACCTGCGGATGACAGGCCGCTCTACACAAACTGAAAGGGTTTCCACTCGATGAACGTGCAGCTGGTCTGTGACCATCACTGTGCATCATACACGTCTACGCCCGATACCCGGGCAGTGTGCACGACGCCTTCATCCTGGCACACTCGGTGATTCCTGACTTGTTCAAGACCCCCCACCCCCCGGGCTGGGTGGATGGCTCCTGGGTGACAAGGGTTATCCACTGCGGCCATGGCTGATGAAACCTAGCCGGAGGCCGCAGACCGACCCAGAGACCTGATACAACGAAGCCCAAGCAGCGACCAGGGATGTGATCGAGCGGTGCTTCGGCATCCTGAAGATGTGGTTCAGGTGTCTGGACCGCTCTGGAAGGACCCTCCAGTATGATGCTGAGAGGGTCGCCCATATCGTGGTCGTGTGTCCTCCACAACATTGCGCAGCAGAGGGGCGATGTGTTGGAGCAGGAGGATGAACACCAGGCCTCGTCCAAAGAGGAGGATGTGGGGCAGGGCGATGGTGGGCATGACATGGAGCCCAGGCAGGCAGGGGAGACCGCACGACATGTGTGCCAGGGCCAACGTGCACGGGATGCTCTGATCGCCTCCAGGTTCACTGGCTGAGGGGGACGGGGATTGGCCAGGGGCACGGATCCCGCATCCCTCCCCCATACCCTCCCCTTCCTCGCCCTGGCCACTCCCCCACGTTCAATCCCTTCCGTGATACATACCTGCCGTACAACAGGGTGCTGGCACATGGTTGGCAGTGACAGTGGGTCTGGTCCATGGGAGGGAGGATGATGACAACCCGCTCTGCGATGAGCTCTGGTGCTCCGCAACGTTTGACAACTCTGACTCCTGCCCACCGTAGCACTTCCCACTGTCCACCTGAGTGATCCCTACATCCGAGCTGGCCACTCCATCACATGGTCCTTACGGATCCCTGGGGTGATGGTGGTGGGGGCAGTCGGGGGACGGGGACGGGTGGGAAGTCCACACACAACCTCTGCCCATCCCCCCACCCCCCCCCCCCCGCGTCCCCTCTCTGGCCAGCCCAGACCAGCCCACCCCTCACACCCATCTGACAGAGCACCGAGGTAGGTTGTAACCGTGTTTTGTTTTTAAAAAATATTTATATACTTCCCCATTTTTAAAACAAATTTAGAGTACCCAATTCTTGGGCGGGATTCTCCGATCTGTCGGCAGAGTGTTGACGCCGGTGTAAAAACGGGAGTGTTTTACTCTGGCGTCAACAGGCCTTCCGAGACCCGATTCTCCGGGCCGCAGGGTGATAGCTGGACCGGCCCTCGCCGCTCCAGCTGCCAATCTTGCCGTCAACTCGGTGCCGCGGGATCCGCGCACGTGCAGTTGCACCGGCGTGAACGCACGCATGCGCAGTGGCTTTCTTCCCCGCGCCGGCCCCGACCACAGGGGTAGGCGCGGAAGAAAGGAGGCCCCCAGCCCGAGAGGCCGGCCCGCTGATCGGTGGGCCCTGATCGCGGACCAGGCCACAGTGGAGGCCCCCCTTGGTGTCGGACCCCCCCTCCCCCCCCCCACAGCCCGCCCCCCGGACCCTTCAACGCCGGGTCCCGCCGGCTCAGAGGGTGTTAGAACCACGCCGGCGGGACCCGGCTTTTTTGCTACGGCCGCTCGGCCCACCCGGGGCTCCCTGTGTAGAGCGGCCCCCGACTGGCACCGCCGGCACCGCCGACTCTCAGCTCTGCGTTCCGGTGTCGGAGCGGCGTGGCGCGATTCGCGCGCCGGCGCGGCCATTCGCCAACCCGGCGGGGGGGGGGGGGGTCGGAGAATCCCGTCCATTATTTTTTTATTTTTGAATTAAGGGGCAATTTAGCCAATCCACCCACCCTGCACATCTTTGGGTTGTGGGGGTGAAACCCTCGCAGACACGGGGAGAATATGCAAACTCCACATGGACAGTGACCCAGGGCCGGGATTCGAACCCGGACAGTGACCCGGGGCTGGGATTGGAACCCGGGTCCTCAGCGCCGCAGTCCCAGTGCTAACCACTGTGCCACATGCTGGTCTTTTTCTCCTCCTTTTTCGCATTTTCATCAAATATACACCCAACAACAGATAAGCAACAAGAACAAATACAATCGCAATCCACTGACCAACAACCTCAAACATCTTAAATATAGAAGTAGAAAGAAGAAAGAATCCATGTCATCCCATACTTATGTGGTAATACCAGGTATTGCGGTACCTGAGAGGTGGATGACCATTGGCTAGACCCAGGAGTCTTTCATTGGCCGATGTACATAGCTCCGCCCTGAGAGGCGGAGTATGAGAACCAATGCCATTCCAGCAGCCTTCACTTTCTGTATCAAAGCTGCTGGGTACAGTTCTAGCTGATTAAAGCCTATTAGTTATGACTCACCTTGTCTCGAGAGTAATTGATTGCGCATCAATTTAATCTGCTACAGCTTCAGTGAAAGGATGGATCTCCGTATCAAACCGGAGTGCCTTCAGCTCAGCCCCCACGCGGGCAACTCTGCTGCTATCTTTAAACATTGGCTGGCGTGCTTTAAGGGCTACCTCGACACGGCCGCTGACACCCCCACGGAAAGACAAAAAATGCACCTTCTACGCTCGCGGGTCAGCCCTGGGATCTACTCTCTGATCAAGGAGGCGGAGAATTATGCTGCGGCGATCGAACTGCTAGAGGGACACTATATCCGCCCTGTGAACCAGGTCTACGCTCGTCACCTGCTGGCGACTAGGAGGCAAAGCCCCGAGGAAACGTTTGAAGACTTCTACCGGGCGCTGCTGGTGCTGGGCCGAAACTGTGGCTGCCCGCCAGTTTCGGGGAACGAGCACACGGAACTTTTGATCAGGGTTGCTTTCGTGGCAGGTATGACTTCCCCCGACATCCGCCGCAGGCTCCTAGAAATGGACACTCTTGGACTGACTGAGGCACGGGCCCTGGCGGGGTCCATGGACGTTGCGTATACAAACGCGCTGGCATTTGCTCCCAGATGCACGGCGGCCCCCTGGGCTGCGTGGCACCCCTCTGCGACAGCCCCTCAGACTTTCCCCCTGACCCCGCAAGCCTGCGCGGCGAGACGGCCCGCTACCGCCGCCGGACAATGCTGTTTCTTCTGCGGGCAGGCGAATCATCCCTGCCCGCACTGCCCGGCCCGGCCCGCACCGCCACCTGCAAAGGGTGCGGCAAGAAGGGCCACTATGTCAGGGTCTGCCAGGCCCACGCGGTGGCCGCGGTCTCCAGCGACTATTGGCAGCCCCCTTTTCAGGCCCCGGCCGTCCTAAGCCCACCGCCACCCCCCTATCCTCAGGCCGCATGCGATCTGCGGCCAGGGCCATTTTGCCCCTGGCCACCACGCTGGATGGGTGGGCGCCGCCATTTTGTCCCTCGCCGCCGCCATCTTCTTTGTCCCCGGACTCCATGTGCGACCCATGGCTGACGCCATCTTGGATGGGGCCTCAGGCCCCCAGCACAGCCGACTACACGCTGCCCGACCAGAACTCTCCATTACTACAGCTGGCCTCAGTGACTCTGGACCCGAGTCGGCCCCGGATGCTTGCGAAAGCTACTCGGACGATCTCCATCAACGGCCACGTGACGTCGTGCTTGATCAGCTCTGGGAGCACGGAAAGCTTTGTTCACCCCAACACGGTAAGGCGCTGTTCTCTTGTCACCCATCCCATTAACCAAAGGATCTCCCTGGCCTCCGGGTCACACTCGGTGGAGATAAAGGGGTTCTGCCTCGCGAACCTCACCGTCCAAGGCCGGGAATTCCACAATTTCCGCCTGTACGTCCTGCCTCACCTCTGCGCAGCCACCCTCCTTGGCCTGGATTTCCAGTGCCACCTGCAAAGCCTGACCGTTCAATTCGGCGGCCCTATACCCCCCTTACTGTCTGCGGCCTCGCGACCCTTAAGGTCGACCCGCCTTCCCTGTTTGCGAATCTCACCCCGGATTGCAAACCCGTCGCCACCAGGAGCAGACGGTACAGCGCCCAGGACCGGATCTTTATTCGGTCAGAGGTCCAAAGGCTGCTGAGGGAAGGGGTCATCGAAGCGAGCAACAGCCCCAGGAGGGCTCAAATAGTGGTGGTAAAGACCGGTGAGAAACATAGGATGGTCACTGACTACAGTCAGACCATCAACAGGTTTACGCAGCTGGATGCGTACCCTCTCCCCCGTATAGCCGACCTGGTAAACAGGATCACGCAATACAAGGTCTTCTCCACGCTAGATCTCAAGTCTGCCTACCACCAGCTACCCCTCCGTCATGGTGACCGCCAGTACACTGCCTTCGAAGCAGATGGGCGGCTCTATCACTTTTTAAGAGTTCCCTTCGGGGTCACGAATGGGGTCTCGGCCTTCCAGCGTGAGATGGACCGAATGGTTGATCAGTACGGCTTACGCGCAACGTTCTCGTATCTTGATAACGTCACCATCTGCGGCCATGACCAGCAGGACCACGACACCAATCTCCGAAATTTTCTCCAGACCGCGAATATCCTTAATCTGACATACAATAAGGATAAATGCGTGACCAGCTAGCCATTCTGGGCTACGTAGTGCAAAGTGGAGTCATAGACCCCGACCCTGAACGCATGCGCCCCTCATGGAGTTCCCCCTCCCTCACTGCTCCAAGGCCCTAAAGCGCTGCCTCGACTTCTTCAGCTATTATGCACAATGGGTCCCTAATTACGCCGACAAGGCTCGACCCCTGATCCTGACCACAACCTTCCCCCTGTCGACGGAGGCCCGCCAGGCCTTCTGCCGCATCAAGGCAGACATTGCTAAAGCCACGATGCGCGCCATCGACGAGTCCCTCCCCTTCCAGGTCGAGAGCGATGCGTCCGACGTAGCTCTGGCGGCCACCCTCAACCAAGCGGGCAGGCCCGTGGCTTTCTTCTCCCGCACTCTCCATGCTTCCGAAATTTGCCATTCCTCGGTCGAAAAGGAGGCCCAGGCCATAGTAGAAGCTGTGCGACATTGGAGGCATTACCTGGCCGGCAGGAGATTCACTCTCCTCACGGACCAACGGTCGGTTGCCTTCATTTTCGATAATGCACAGCGGGGCAAGATTAAGAACGACAAGATCTTGCGGTGGAGGATCGAACTCTCCACCTACAACTACGAGATCTTGTACCGTCCCGGGAAGCTGAACGAGCCTCCTGATGCCCTGTCCCGCGGCACTTGTGCCACCGCACAAGTGGACCGCCTCCGATCCCTCCACGAGAACCTCTGCCACCCGGGGGTCACTCGTCTCTGTCATTTTATCAAGACCCGCAACCTGCCCTACTCCATCGATGGATGGATTTCAAAGGCCCCCTCCCCTCCACCGACCGCAACACGTACTTCCTGAATGTGATTGACGAGTACTCCCGGTTCCCATTCGCCATCCCCTGCCCAGACATGACCGCAACCACCGTCATCAAGGCCCTCTAGGGTATCTTTACACTGTTCGGTTTCCCCGCATACATTCACAGTGATAGGGGGTCCTCCTTTATGAGTGACGAACTGCGTCAATTCCTGCTGAGCAAAGGCATCGCCTCCAGCAGGACGACCAGTTACAACCCCCGGGGAAATGGGCAGGTTGAGAGGGAGAACGGCCTGGTCTGGAAGACCGTCCTGCTGGCCCTATGGTCCAGGAATCTCCCAGTCTCCCGCTGGCAGGACGTCCTCCCGGTGGCCCTTCACTCCATCCGGTCGCTGCTCTGTACTACCACAAATCAGACACCTCATGAACGTCTCCTTGTTTTCCCCAGGAAGTCCTCCTCCGGGACCTCGCTCCCAACCTGGCTAGCGACACCTGGACCCATCCTGCTTCGGAGACATGTGAGGGCGCACAAGTCGGACCCGTTGGTCGAGAGGGTCCACCTGCTGCATGCCAACCCCCAGTACGCCTACGTAGCGTTCCCTGACGGCCGCCAAGACACGGTCTCCCTTCGGGACCTGGCGCCCGCCGGAGCCCCACGCGCACCCGCACCACTGCCCCCACCCCCACCCTCCCCGCAGCACCTGACCAGAGGGTCAGTACCCCCGCTGCCCCTACCTCAGCCCGAACAAGCACCGATGCCCCCTACAGGCGCCCCTCCCCCCTGCCCACTTTTCGCCCCAACAGCGCCGCCTAGGGGTGACGAAGCTGCCTGGGAGGACGACACCACGTTCCCGGAGTCGCAATCGCCGGGACCCCCATCAGGATCACCGCCGAAGCACAGACGCTCCAGAAGGACGACCATGCCACCCGATCGACTGATTGCTGCGCCATGAACACTTTGTTATTACCCTCGACATCACGTCACCTCCATACCTGGTCCTACCATGCGAAAGGCGACCATTAACGCTGGCCATCACCCCGCTGGGTTCTTTTTAACAGGGGGTGAATGTGGTAATACCAGGTATTGCGGTACCTGAGAGGTGGATGACCATTGGCTAGACCCAGGAGTCTACCATTGGCTGATGTACATAGCTCCGCCCTGAGAGGCGGAGTATAAGAACCGATGCCGTCCCAGCAGCCTTCACTTTCTGTATCGAAGCTGCTGGGGAACAGTTCTAGCAGATTAAAGCCGATTAGTTATGACTCTCCTTGTCTCGAGAGTAATTGATTGCGCATCAGCACCCCCGGACCCGCCCACAAACCTCCTCATCTGCCAACAGTCCCATGTCCAAGCGCCACAGCAGGCGCTGGTCCCTCTCCTCCCCCAACTCCACCTCCGAAATCGCTATGGCCGAATATTCCGTTCCCTCCATTCTTGGAATCAGTGCCCTGCTCACCACAAAGAAGTCTATCCGTGAATAGGCCTTATGCACGTGGGAGAAAAAAGAGAACTCTCTGGCCGCCGGCCTAGCAAACCTCCACGGATCCACTCCCCCCATCTGACCCATAAACCCCCTGAGAACCTTGGCCGCAGCTGGCCTCTTGCCCGACCTCGACCTGGACCGGTCCAACGCCAGATCCAGTACCGTATTAAAGTCCCCCCCCCCATTATCAGGCTCCCCACTTCCAGATCCGGGATCCGACTCAGCATGCGCTTCATGAACCCTGCATCGTCGCAATTTGGGGCATACACATTCACCAGCACCACCCGGGTCCCCTGCAGCCTGCCACTCACCATCACGTATCGACCCCCATTATCAGCCACAATGTTCAGCGCCTCGAACGACACCCGCTTACTCACCAGGATTGCAACCCCTCTATTCTTCGCATCCAGCCCCGAATGAAAGACCCGCCCCTTTCTCAGCCTGATCTGATCCACCACCTTCAAGTGCGTCTCCTGCAACATAGCAACGTCTGCCCTCAGTCCCTTTAAGTGCATGAACACCCGGGCCCTCTTGACCGGCCCGTTCAGGCCCCTCACATTCCATGTGATCAGCCGGATCGGGGGATTAACCCCCCCCCCCCCACCCCGCCGACTAGCCATCTCCTTTCTTAGGCCAGCCACGTGCCCACGCCTTCCGCACTCTCCAGTCCCCCAGGCGGAGGACCCCCGCCCTGACTCTCCCTCTTCCCTCCAGCTCCCCTTCGGTCAATGCAGCAGCAACCCAGAGTCGCCCCCCCCCGGCTAGAAAACTGCCTAGCCCCCTTGCTCCCCCCATTGCACTCCCGTAAGTCAGCTGACTCCTGCTGACCCCAGCCGCTCCCGCCTCGGCCAACGATCCCCCGGTATAGAATCCCTGTCAAAGTCCCCCCTCCCCCTTCAAGTCGCTACGGATACCCCTCCGTCACCGCCCCTCCCGTCGGGCCACGTCTCCCCCTTTAGCGCAGGAAAAAAGCCCGCGATTTTCTACCTGGGCCGGCCCCGCCCCCCGTGGCGCAGCTCCTTCCTCCTGCAGCCTCTCCCCAATTCCCGACGACCCAGGGCCTCCTGCCCTCCTCCCCCCTTCGAACGCGAGGAGCGGCCCCTCCAAAACAATACCCATGCCCATTAAAACACACACAGCGCATCCAATCACCCCTTGCCGCTCCCCAGCTTTCCCAAAACCCACAGCAAACCATTAGCTGGAGTCCAATTTTTCGTCCTGAATAAAGGTCCACGCCTCCTCCGGCATATCGAAATAATGGTGGCGGTCCTGAAAAGTGACCCACAATCGCGCTGGCTGCAACAGCCCGAACGTCACCCCATTTCGGTGGAGAACCGCCTTGGCCCGGTTGAATCTTACCCTCTTCTTGACCAGCTCTGCACTCCAGTCTTGGTAGATGCGGATCTCCGTATTCTCCCACCTGCTGCTCCGTTCTTTCTTGGCCCATCTCAGGACGCACTCTCTGTCCGTGAAGCGGTGAAACCTCACTACTACGGCCCTTGGCGGCTCATTTGCCTTAGGCCTCCTTGCCAGGACTCTGTGAGCCCCATCCAGCTCCAGGGGCCTCGGGAAGGCTCCCGTGCCCATCAGCGTATTCAGCATCGTGGCTACATATGCCCTGATGTCGGACCCCTCCACACCTTCAGGGAGACCCAGAATCCGGAGATTCTTCCTCCTCGACCTGTTCTCCAGGTCCTCAAACTTTTCCTGCCACTTTTTATGCAGCGCCTCGTGCGCCTCCACTTTCACCACCAGGCCCAAGATCTCGTCCTCGTTTTCGGAGGCTTTCTGCTGCACCTCTCTAATCGCCGCCCCTTGAGCCTTCTGGGTCTCCACTAGCCTCTCAATCGACGCTTTCCTTGGGGCCAGCATCTCTGCTTTCAGCTCCACAATGCAGATTTTCAGGAACTCCTGCTGCTCCCGCGACCATTGCTCCCACGCTGCCTGGTCTCCGCCCGCCGCCATCTTACTTTTTCGCGCCCGTTCTCCTCTCTTCTCCGAGGTCACTTTTCTGACCGCTCCACTCCTGGTCCATTCCATGCAGTGCTGGGGGAACCTTACTGCTGACTTCCCACACCGGGAATCGTCGCCCAAGTGCCGCTGGGGCTCCTCAAAAGGTCCATTCACGGTGGGAGCTGCCGGACGTGCGACCTACCCCGGCATAGCCGCAACCGGAAGACCCGCTGTAGACAATGTTGAAGAATACTCCAGTCTTCGAAGTAAGCTGAAAGTATTTATTGAGACATGTCTGCTTCTGATTACCCATTGGTTACATGTCTACATATCATTACAGGCCTCAGGACGTTGCCTGGGGCCTGCCCCCCGATGCTACCGCCCCGACCGACTGAGTTCCCGACGGCGTCGGTCACGTCCATCTGGAACTCGGCGTGGCGGCTGCGGACTCAGTCCAGCGCCGCCACAGTCGGGGGAGAGCCGATCTGCGGACAGAGGGGACTTTATTAGAGGCTGGGGGCACTGTGGGTGGGGTGGTCTGGGGAGAGCCAGCAGCCAAAGGGGGGGGCACTATTTCGCGAGCCGAGTCCGCAGACAGCCTCCGCCATGTAGCTATGCCGCGGCCGCTGCAGGCCGCCGCCGTGCGAATGCGCCGCCACTGACCCAGCAATTCTCGGGGGAGCTGATGGCCACCATCGCCACTTCATGGGATGGCTATGGGTTGGCACTCAGTGCCCCCTCCTCCCGGTCAGTGCCCGTAGGGCCCTGGGGGTCACTTTGGGACAGAGGGGCAGCTGGATTGAGCACCAACTGTCCCTGCATCGTCTGACTCCACCAGCCCTGGCGTCTCCCCAATGTCTGCACCGTCCCGCCGATGCACCTGAGATCGAGACATGCTCCGCAGTGGCACCTGGTACTGGGTGACATTCCCCAGCGAGTCGGACATTCTGCCGAGACGCTCAGCCATGGCCATTACCAACTAGGCGACGCCTTGGACATCTTTACTAATGCTGCTACCGTCATGCATCAGGCTCTCCACTGCGGTTGCCACCCTTGCATTTTGGCATTGGTGCCATTCATTTCCGGTGCAATATCCTCCGCTCGTAGCCTCTGGGACTCCTTCAATTGGCTATGGACCTGCTGGAGTGTCGTTGACATACCTTTTGAATATCGCGGCCGCACCTTATCAACTGCATCAGCTCCAGGTAAACCTGGCCCAGAGGCTCAGCATCTGACTGGGACCCAACTGGATCCTGGGATCCAGCAGACCCCCGACTGCTGTCTCGCCTGGGGGTCCCTGCCTCCACCTAATGTATATCAGCGTGGGCAGCACTGCTGGACATTGGTGAGCCGGGGCACGGTATGATGCTAGGCAGGGGCGGTGCCGGGTGCATGGTCGTCGGTGGGCTGAGGAGTGGTGGGCGAGGCCGGTGCCAGCCCACTCGTGCAGGCCAGTGGAGGTCATTGACCTGCTTACGGCACTGGGTACCGGTCCTCGAGCTCCAGCTCCCCGAGCTGACGGCCAATGCCACTTCCTCCCAGGCGGCACTGGCTGCCTTTTGACTGAGCCGCCAAGACCCTCCGGGGACAGGGCTTCCCCTCTGGACTCGATCGCATCCAACAATCTGGACAGGGCGGCATCCCTGAATCGTGGGGCTGGTCTCCTCGGTGGCATGGCTGGCAGCTGAGTGGGGTTTGCTTTGTGGGATCGGTTTAAGTGCTGCTCTCCCTTGTTGGCGAGGAGCTAGCGAGCGCGGTCCCGGCGAATCAACCGACGGGACCATTATTTGCGCGTGAAGCCTATGGGACCTCATTAAGTGGATCAACGTACATTTGATACCGGTGACGCCTCGCCAGGTCGAGCGCCGGGAAGCTTGCGCCAGTTCCCACTTGCGACCACACTTTGAAACTTTTCCATTAAATCGCACCCTATATATTTCCTGGCTTGCTATGTTCAATCAGAAATTTACCCAATAAATGCGAACAGATTTCCCTCACAGTGTTACTGACCGTATGCCCTGACTCACCTTCCACAGGTCCATTGGCTGACATGTTGAAGAAGAAGAGAAAATGAAAAGCAAACACAATGGAATATCCCACTTTCCATTGGCAGGAAGAATTCTCAAACTGAGTGTCAGACAGAATAGATTGACAACAAAAGACGTGTTTAGGAGGATTACAGAACCACACAAACATTTCTGCTAATTGACCTGTTAAAGAGTCTGAAGATAAAATAAGTATGACATTATCTATAAGATTGCCCTTCAAGATGAAGCACGGTGGCCCAGTGGTCAGCACTGCTGCCTCACGGCGCCGAGGTCCCAGGTTCGATCCCGGCCCTGGGTCACTGTCCGTGTGAAGTTTGCACATTCTCCCCGTGTCTGGGTGGGTTTTGCCCCCACAACCCAAAGATGTGCAGGGTAGGTGGATTGGCCATGCTAAATTACCCCTTCATTGGAAAAAATTAACTGGGTACTCTAAATTTATTTTTTAAAAGATTGCCCTTCAAGGACCTAGATAAACCCAAGCTGGAAGGACCTGTTATTCTATCAACTTGCTCACCCTTTTTCAAAACTAACTTCTTCATTTCCTTTTCTATTTTTCCTGCCCATTTTCAGGTTTCTTCCTCTCCTCCCTCTGATCTCAAGTTACAAACGTAGGAAGTGGAGGCAGCAGAGGCCATCTGGGCCCTTGACTTCTTGCTCCACCATTCAATACTACAACAGCTGATCTTTACTCTCAACTCCCTGTAATGTTTATTGATCACGCTGATGTTGAATCTTGATGTGGTAGTGTTAACAAAGAACATTAGACTTTGTTTTACAACAAAACTATCTATTACTAACACTACTCTAAAGGATTACTATAATGTCTAAGATTAATACAGTTGGAAATAATGGTCTAACAGTAACTTACATTAAGATAGTACAGCGCTACTCTAATATGCGACTGCTATCAACTCCTTACCAACACCTTCTTCCGGGACACATGGGGCGGGATTCTCCCCTAACCGGCGGGGCGGGCTGTACCGGCGCCGAGAAGTGGAGTAACCACTCCGGCGTCGGGCTGCCCGGAGGGTGCTGAATCCTCTACACCTTCAGGAACTTGGCTGGCACCTGCGGGGTTGGTGCCGCGCCAACCGCCGCTGAAGGGCCGGCGCGAGTTGGCGCATGCGCAGGAGTGCCAGCGTGTACCGGTGTCATCCCAGCGCATGCGCATGGCGGACCGTTACAGCGGCTGGCGCGGAGGGAAAGAGCGCCCCCACGGCGCAGGCCCGCCCGCGGATTGGTGGGCCCCGATCGCGGGCCAGGCCACCGTGCCCCCCCCCCCCCCCCCCCCCCCCCCCGGGGCCAGATCCCCCCGCGCGCCCCCCCTCCCCCGAGGACGGCGCAGGCCGCCCACAGAGCCAGGTCCCGCCAGTACGGACCTCGTTTAATTTACACTGGCGGGACTGGCCGAAAACCGGCGGCCACTCGGCCTATCGCGGAGCGGAGAATCGCCGGGGGGGACCACTGCCAACGGCCTCCGACCGGCATGATGCGGCAGCCGGCGATTCTCCGGCCCGGTGGGGGGTCGGAGAATCCTGCCCATGGTATGACCGGGTTACGTACCTACATACTCACACCACCTGCTGGTTGGATGCTAGAACTACAACAATAAAACATGTAACTTATAATACACATTCAGATGATGACGACCTACTCATCTTATATCCAGATGATAGTCTACCTATCATCACACTTGTTCCTTGATTCCAAAAATACTATTTGATCTTCTTCTGGAATATGCTCAATGACTAAACATCCGCAGCCCTCCAGGTAGAGAATTCCTTGAGTCACAGTCTGCATGAAGGAATTTCTGCTCATCTTAGTCCTGGGTGACTGACACCGTCATTCTGAGAATGTGAGCTTTAGGCTCTGCAGGACTCTCCCTCTGCCTGTGCCGCACTAGGAGTTTCTCTCAAGGAGATATGTGGATTGTCCCAGCATGACCAATTTTCTAATTTCTTTCCTGCACAATGCATCATCCAGCCAAAGTTCACTGTGAAAGGAAACTTGTGTGCAATACCAAAAGCACTATAATACTTAGCAAAGAGAACTGGTTAATGTTCCAGTACAGCACTTGGAGACTGCTGCACTGTCAGATGTAGACAATAAATAAACGGATGATACCCTTAACCAAGTCAAAATTCCAAACACTCACCCAGCATTGACGATCAAGGGCAAAATGTCCATACAATTTCAGGAGTGGGGGGGGGGGGTGCCAAACCACTATTCCACCTCTGGTTTTGACAAGACGTGTTCTGATGAGATGGGTTTAGTGTTAAATTGACACTTGCAGTATTGAAGAAATGGAGAGCAACGCTAAAACCTCCACTGCGACCTTCTTGAGCTTCGCTATGTTTCAGAGCTTCTTTTCCTGGCCCATTAGTGATGGCAGTCCAAACTGACACCTGCCCAGGATTCTGAATCGTGCAGGTTCCATCAGAAAGTCAATTAATTCTCCCATTCCGGCACTGAGTGGAATGTCCAATGGTGATCCTGAAGGAATGTGCCTAACTCAGCTGAGATCTGACTCCTCAGGCAAGCCGACATGGATTCCAGACAATAGTTAGTTCAGGAAAAAATGAACTTGCATTTACATAGCGTCTTTCACATCCTCGGGCCATCCAAAAGTGCTCTACAGTCAATGAGGTAGCTCTGAAATGTTGTCACTGTTTTCATTGGGGCAGCCAATTTGCACGCAGGATGCTCCCACAAACTGCAATGTGATAATGACCAGATATTCTGGGATTTTTTTTAATGATGTTCAATGAATGAATGAAATTAATTAGAATTGAATTGAGATGTGAATATAGTCTCCTTGTTACTTATTTACTGAAATTACCTCTAGTCCATTCAGCACGGTAGCACAATGGTTAGCACTGTTGCTTCACAGCTCCAGGGTACCAGGTTTGTTTCCCTGGCTGGGTCACTGTCTGTGCGGAGTCTGTACGTTCTCCCCGTGTGTGCGTGGGTTTCCTCCGGGTGCTCCAGTTTCCTCCAGAGTCCAAAGATGCGCAGGTTACGGGGATTGGTCACACTAAATTGCCCTTAGTGTCCAAAAAAGAAAATAAGAAGTCTTACAACGCAAGGTTAAAGTCCAACAGGTTTGACGAAAACAGCCTCAAGTCCCTCAGCCTTTCCTCATAAGGGGTGAAATTCTCCCGAAACGGCGCGATGTCCGCCGACTGGCGCCCAAAACGGCGCCAATCAGACGGGCATCGCGCCGCCCCAAAGGTGCAGAATGCTCCGCATCTTTGGGGGCCGAGCCCCAACATTGAGGGGCTAGGCCGACGCCGGAGGAATTTCCGCCCCGCCAGCTGGTGGAAACGGCCTTTGTTGCCCCGTCAGCTGGCGCGGAAATGACATCCCCGGGCGGCGCATGCGCGGGAGCGTCAGCGGCCGCTGACAGTTTCCCACGCATGCGCAGTGGAAGGAGTCTCTTCCGCCTCCGCGATGGTGGAGACCGTGGCGGAGGCGGAAGGGAAAGAGTGCCCTCACGGCACAGGCCCGCCCGCGGATCGGTGGTCCCCGATCGCGGGCCAGGCCACCGTGGGGGCACCCCCCGGGGCCAGATCGCCCCCCGCCCCCCCCCAGGACCCCGGAGCCCGCCCGCGCCGCCTTGTCCCGCCGTTCAAAAGGTGGTTTAATCCACGCCGGCGGGACAGGCAACTTATCGGCAGGACTTCGGCCCATCCGGGCCGGAGAATCGAGCGGGGGGGGCCCGCCAACCGGCGCGGCCCGATTCCCGCCCCCGCCGAATATCCGGTACCGAAGACTTCAGCAACCAGCGGGGGCGGGATTCACGGTAGCCCCCGGCGATTCTCCAACCCGGCGGGGGGTCGGAGAATGACGCCCAAGATCTTCCCTCCATACCAGGCAACATTCTGGTAAATCTCCTCTGCACCTTTTCCAATGCTTCCACATCCTTCCTATAATGCGTGACCAGAATTGCACGCAATACTCCAAATGCGGCCGCACCAGGGTTTTGTACAGCTGCAACATGACCTCATGGCTCCGAAACTCAATCCCTCTACCAATAAAAGCTAACACACCATACGCCTTCTTAACAACCCTCTCAACCTGGGTGGGAACATTCAGGGATCTATGTACATGGACATTGAGATCTCTCTGCTCATCCACACTGCCAAGAATCTTACCATTAGCCCAGTACTCTGTCTTCCTGTTATTCCTTCCAAAATGAATCACCTCACACTTTTCTGCATCAAACTCCATTTACCACCTCTCAGCCCAGCGCTGCAGCTTATCTATGTCCCTCTGTAACTTGTAACATCCTTCCGCACTGTCCACAACTCCACCGACTTTAGTGTCATCTGCAAATTTACTCACCCCTCCTTCTACGCCCTCCGCCAGGTCATTTATAAAAATGACAAACAGCAGTGGCCCCAAAACAGATCTTGTGGTACACCACTAGTAACTGGACTCCAATCTGAACATTTCCCATCAACCACCACCCTTTGTCTTCTTCCAGCTAGCCAATTTCTGATCCAAACTGCTAAATCACCCTGAATCCCATGCCTCCGTATTTTTTGCAGTAGCCTACCGTGGGGAACGCTTTACTGAAATCCATATACACCACATCAACTGCTTTACCCTCATCCACCTGTTTGGTCACCTTCTCAAAGAACTCAATAAGGTTTGTGAGGCACGACCTACCCTTCACAAAACCGTGTTGACTATCTCTAATCAAATTATTCCTTTCCAGATGATTATACATCCTATCTCTTATACATTTTCCAAGATTTTGCCCACAACAGAAGTAAGGCTCACTGGTCTATAGTTACCGGGGTTGTCTCTACTCCCCTTCTTGAACAAGGGGACAACATCTGCTATCCTCCAGTCTTCTGGCACTATTCCTGTAGACAAAGATGACTTAATGATCAAAGCCAAAGGCTCAGCAATCTCCTCCCTCGCTTCCCAGAGAATGCGATAATAAATCCCATCTGGCCCAGGGGACTTACCTATTTTCACACTTTCCAGAATTGCTAACACCTCCTCCTTATGAACCTCAAGCCCTTCTAGTCTAGTAGCCTGAATCTCAGTATTCTCCTCGACAACATTGTCTTTTTCCTGTGTGAATACTGATGAAAAATATTCATTTAGCACCTCTTCTATCTCCTCGGACTCCACGCACAACTTCCCACTACTGTCCTTGACTGGCCCTACTCTTACCCTAGTCATTCTTTTATTCCTGACATATCTATAGAAAGCTTTAGGGTTATCCTTGATCCGACCTGCCAAAGATTTCTCATGTCCCCTCCTGGCTCTTCTTAGCTCTCTCTTTAGGTCCTTCCTAGCTAATTTGTAACTCTCGAGCGCCCTAACTGAACCTTCATGTCTCATCTTTACATAAGCCTCCTTCTTCCTCTTGACAAGTGTTTCGCCTGCTTTAGTAAACCACGGTTCCCTTGCTTGACCATTTCCTCCCTGCCTGACAGGTACATACTTATCAAGGACACGCAGTAGCTGTTCCTTGAACAAGCTCCACATTTCCATTGTGCCCATCCCATGAGGTTTTCCTCTCCATCCGATGCATCCTAAGTCTTGCCTCATCGCATCATAATTGCCTTTCCCCCAGATATAACTCTTGCCCTGCGGTATATACCTATCCCTTTCCATCACTAAAGTAAACGTAATCGAATTGTGGTCACTATTACCAAAGTGCTCACCTGCTTCCAAATCTAACACCTGTCCTGGTTCATTACCCAGTACCAAATCCAATATGGCCTCGCCTCTCGTTGGCCTATCTACATACTGTGTCAGGAAACCCTCCTGCACACATTGGACAAAAACGGACCCATCTAAAGTACTCGAACTATAGCATTTCCAGTCAATATTTGGAAAGTTAAAGTCCCCCATAACAACTACCCTGTTGCTTTCGCTCCTATCCAGAATCATCTTTGCAATCCTTTCCTCTACATCTCTGGAACTTTTCGGAGGCCTATAGAAAATCCCTAACAGGGTGACCTCTCCTTTCTGTTTCTAACCTCAGCCCATACTACCTCAGTAGACGAGTCCTCATCAAACGTCCTTTCTGCCACCGTAATACTGTCCTTGACTAACAATGCCACCCCTCCCCCTCTTTTACCACCTTCCCTGAGCTTACTGAAATATCTAAACCCCGGCACCTGCAACAACCATTCCTGTCCCTGCTCTATCCATGTCTCCGAAATGGCCACAACATCGAAGTCCCAGGTACCAACCCATGCTGCAAGTTCACCCACCTTATTCCGGATGCTCCTGGCATTGAAGAAGACACCACTTTCCTGCCTGCCTGTACACTCCTTCAACTTTGAAACCTTACTCATGACCTCACTACTCTCAACCTCCTGTATACTGGAGCTACAATTCAGGTTCCCAAGCCCCTGCTGAACTAGTTTAAACCCTCCCGAAGAGCATTAGCAAATTTCCCCCCCCAGGATATTGGTAACCCTCTGGTCCAGGTGTAGACCATCCCATTTGTAGAAGTCCCACCGACCCCAGAATGAGCGCCAATTATCCAGAAATCTGAAACCCTCCCTCCTGCACCAACCCTGTAGCCACGTGTTCAACTCCTCTCTCTCCCTATTCCTCGTCTCGCTAGCACGTGGCACGGGTAACAACCCAGAGATAATAACTCTGTTTGTCCTAGATCTAAGTTTCCACCCTAGCTCCCTGAATTCCTACCATACATCCCTATCCCTTTTCCTACCTATGTCATTGGTACCTATGTGGACCACGACTTGGGGCTGCTCCCGCTCCCCCTTAAGGATCCCGAAAACACGATCCGAGACATCACACACCCTGGCACCTGGGAGGCAACACACCAACTGCGAGTCTCTCTCGTTCCCACAGAATCTCCTATCTATCCCCCTAACTATGGAGTCTCCAATGACTAATGCTCTACTCCTCTCCCCCCTTCCCTTCTGTGCAACAGGGACAGACTCTGTGCCAGAGACCTGTACCCCATGGCTTACCCCTGGTAAGTCCCCCCCAACAGTATCGAAAGTGGTATACTTGTTACTAAGGGGAATGACCACAGGGGATCCCTGTACTGACTGCTTCCTCCCAGCCCCTCTCACCGTCACCCATTTATCTTTATTCTTCGGAGTGACTACATCCCTGAAGCTTCTATCAATGACCACCTCTGCCTCTCGAATGATCCGAAGTTCATCCAGCTCCAGCTCCAGTTCCCTAATGCGGTTTCTGAGGAGCTGGAGATGGGTGCACATCCCACAGATGAAATCAGCAGCGACACTGTCGGCATCCCTCACCTCAAACATTCTGCAGGAGGAACATTGCACTGCCTTCCCTGCCATCCCCTCTAGACAAAAAAAGAAAAAGAAAGAAAGAGCTTACCTGTTACTCACTCCCCTTCTCAGCAAGCACTCACTCAGCAACCTCTGCGCCCCGCACGATAACACCTGAGGGAAAATAAAAGAAAGAAGAAAAAAACTACTTACCAGTCACCAGCCAATCCCTTACCTGTGGGCTGTGATGTCACGGTTCAACTTCTTTCTACTTCTACCTGCCCTCAAGCCTTCCTCTTGATCTTTACAGCGGTTGTTTTTTTTTGGTTAGAGGAGGGGGTAGGGAGGGAAACACTGAAGAAGTGTTTCGGCTTTAAGTGTCACTTGACAACAGCTCCTCCACAAACCACCTTCAAGTTAGTGTGACCACAACGGATGTTTGCAAATTTCCCCCGCAACAGCCAATCAGCAGCTCGGCTCTACTGCCCTCTGCTGGACCATTTATGTTTGTCTGGCACCATCGACCCTTTTGATTGTTGGGGTCTGTTGCGGCCAAGCCAGCTACAGGTGTTATAAAATGGAGCATTACTAGCTCAGGACTTCCTTATTTTAATCCCATTACTGGCAATGTTTTGCTGCATGCTGCAGCGGGCAGCTGCCACCTGCATAAGGAGCTTTGCTGAGTTAGCATAACGACTTGCAAAGAAGTTGGCCAAGCTGTTCCAGCCCCAGAATGCATTACACTTCAGTTAGTGACACTCATTTTATAACATCTATGTACACGTAGCTACCTCAGCCGCGACTGACCCCAACGTGTCCAAATGGGTCAATGAAATTTGGATACTATCTAAAAGTTAAGCTAACAATTTCTCACTACCCGTGTGTTGAGTTTTATCGGCACGATTAAATAACAGTGGGATGTCATTTCACGGAGTGATATAGCACAGAAGGAGCTCATTCCCCCCACCGTGCCTGTGTACGATCTTTGGAAAAGCTGTACAAATAGTCACTCTTTCGCATTAGCCCTGCAAATCCTTGTCCATGTTTGATCAGACGCCATGAGATTTCTTGGAGCGCAGAGTCAATGTTGAGGGTTGGCCCTCCTGACTGTACCATTGTGACAGCACCTGTGGTGGGTCTATCATCCCGGTCGGAAGGGACATATCCAGGATGGCAATGAAGGAATCTGAAACACAATGGTATAATGCTGAAATGTTAGACTGTTGCTTGACACAGCAACAGCACAGCATTGAACAATTGTGAGAAAACAAACTGTGCCCTTCTGAATAAGCACTTCAATGTCTCAACTAATCTTAAAGAAGATGAATCACCATCCTGAATTGAAACCATATCGCTGTCTCTTTGCTGACGGCTGTGTCAAGATGCTGGCACTCCCTCTCAACAGCGCGATGGGTGTACCGACACTACATGGCCTGCATTAGTTCAAGAAGGTGACTCACCACCACCTTCTCAAGGGCAATGAGGGATGGGCAATAAAAATGTTGACCTAGTCAGCGAGGCCCACACCACATGAAAAGTACTAAAATTAAAATGCAGCTTGGTGTCCAATTTTGTTTGCAGTATCTTGGGATGTTTTATCGTCGCTGCATTTCTATAGTGCTTTCCACAACCTCACTATATTCCAGATTGCTTTACAGCCAATGATGTACTTTTTCAATGTATTCACCCGTTGTAATGTCGTCAATTTGTGGATGGCAAGCTCCATTGGGCAGCAATGTGATAATGACCAGATGATGTTTTCTCACGTTGGTTTAGGGGCCACTGGGGAGAGTTCCCTGCTCTTCTTCAAGCACCATCCTGGGATCTTTTTGTTCTGCCTAATACAGCTAGCATCTCACTTGACAGATTGCAGCTGCAACAGTGTTGCACTCCCTCAGTACCGCACTGGGAGTGTTATCGTAAATTTTGTGCCCAAGTCTCTGGGGTGGGACTTAAACCCACCATCTCATGACTCAAGTGAGAGTGGCCCTAAGCCAAGGTTTTTTAAATATAAATTTAGAGTACCCAATTATTATTTTCCAATTAAGGGGCAATTTTTAGCGTGGCCAACCCATTTACCCTGCACATCTTTGAGTTGTGGGGGTGAGACCCACGCAGACACAGGGAGAATGTACAAACTCCACACAGACAGTGACCGGGATCGAACCCAGGTCCTTGGCGCCTTGAGGCAGCAGTGCTAACCACTGCGCCACCGTGACACCCACCATGGTTGGTATGTTTTAGGAAGCAGAATGGTTACTGACACAGACTGTGTATGTCTCTTATTTCGCACTCATAAAAGGATGCTTAATATTTATTGCTTTGCGTGTAAGCAAGAAATTTCATTGTTATAGTGCCTACCATAATCCTGCGATGTCCCAAAGGCCATTACATCCACTGAAGTGCTGTGGCACTGTTGCAATGCACAAAACACATCAGCTGATTGCACAATGCAAACTTGCACCATTGACATTGCACGAAGGCTAAATATTGACCTGGACACCGGGCCTTCGTCACCCCTTCAGCAACCCATCCGCTCCTCAGTTCATTTTGCAAGTCCCAACAGTCAGACCAAGCCTGTGGAAAACCTGTGAAACTCATTTTCTTCAAGAAAAGGGAAATGAGTTACAATAATTCCCTGTTACTTGAACTTACGGCCTTTCAATCACCAATTAAGTTCTCAGTAACAATGTATTAAAGATAACAACTTTTCCTGGTCAGTGTTAAGGTGTACTGTGGTAGCCTGGTGAAGTAAATCACCATCACTGGTAAATCAACATCACTAATATTTATTATCTGGTCATTATCGCAATGTTGTAATGAATTGAGATTATTTCTGAATTATCACTCCTTTAAATACCATTCGCCGTCTTATGTTGCTCTCACTGTCATTGTCTATTGTTCCTACTTGTGTTGTTTTATGAATTAAAGTTTAACCTTGAAAGGGATGCTTGCTGACAGATGGAATCAGACCAACACCATCACTTAACTCAATACAAAAGAGACAATACAGTTGGGTTTTAAAGAATCAGCTTAAGGACAGGCAGAAAGAGAAATAAGCCAGGCCCATTTTTATTTTGAAATTCAGGTTGTCACAGAATAAAAATCGGAATTTGAGGCGGCACGGTGGCACAGTGCTTAGCACTGCTGCCTCACAGCGCCAGGGACCCGGGTTCAAATCCGTCCGCGGGCGACTGTGTGCGGAGCCTGCACGTTCTCCCCGTGTGTGCGTGGGTTTCCTCCGGGTGCTCCGGTTTCCTCCCACAGTCCAAAGATGTGCTGATTAGGTGGGATTGGCCGGGCTAAATTGGCCCTTAGTGTCCAGGGATGTGCAGGTTAGATTATGGAGATGCGGATATAGACCGGGTGGATGGGGTAGTGAACATGTGTCGGTGCTGACTTGATGGGTCGAACGGCCTCCTTCTGCACTCCAGGGTACTTCTTTTAATTAGGAAGAAATATTTGACAATTAGGCAAATATTTGACCTGTGAGGATAATAAATACAGAAAAAGACCAATTCACCTACAAGAACGTGGGGCGAGATTCTCCGACCCCCCCGCCGGATGGGCCGAAGTCCCGCCGCTAAAATGCCTGTCCCGCCGGCGTGGATTAAACCACCTACCTTACCGGCGGGACAAGGCGGCGCGGGCGGGCTCCGGGGTCCTGGCGGGGCGATCTGGCCCCAGGGGATGCCCCCACGGAGGCCTGGCCCGCGATCGGGGCCCACCGATCCGCGGGCGGGCCTGTGCCGTGGGGGCACTCTTTCCCTTCCGCCTTCGCCACGGTCTCCACCATGGCGGAGGCGGAAGAGACTCCCTCCACTGCGCATGCGCGGGAATGCCGTGAGTGGCTGCTGACGGCGCTCCCGCGCATGCACCGCCCGGAGATGTCATTTCCGCGCCAGCTGGCGGGGCACCAAAGGCCTTTTCCGCCAGCTGACGGGGCGGAAATTCGTCCGGCGCGGGCCTAGCCCCTTAAGGCTGGGGCTCGGCCCCCCAAGATGCAGAGCATTCCGCACCTTTGGGGCGGCGCGATGCCCGACTGATTTGCGCCGTTTTGGGTGCCAGTCGGCGGACATCGCACCGATACCGGAGAATTTCGCCCTAGAACTTCATTAGCACAGTTAACATAACAATACAAACAAACAAAGTGCTTCACAGGAATGCAACCAGAAAGAGATTTATACCTAGCCAAAGGAGGATATATTAGGTCAGGTTGGTCAAAGAGGTAGGTTCTAAGGAGTGTCTTAAAGGAGGAAAGAGGGGTTTTGAGATTTGCTGAAAAAAAGAGACATGCCATCAAAGATTTTCATCTTGCACACATCAGGATACCTCATGAGAAATTAGTTATAGTAATGGGGACGGGACTCTGCTCAGGTCGAATTTCAACAAAGCTAAGCAGTTAACTGTTCCGTGCTGCATTCTGCAAGATAATGCCTCCACCAATCAGAGTCCACTCGCCAACCGATCAGCACTCTCTTCCCATGCAGTATAACTTGTTGTTCCCCTGGTGCTGTCGGTAATTTCTTGTGAGCTGATCTGAATAGTGGAAGACAAAAAGCTTAGATAACATGTCTCTCTTTCCGGCAATGCTCAAGTTCTGCATTACCAAACGAAAGACAGGTTTAGGAGGGAGCACATGACCTTGCAGGACAGGCTGCTGAAGGGATGGCTGCCAATTGTGGAATGATTGGGCTGCTCAAAGACCAGATTTGGGCAAATGTTGAGATCTCAGAGAGTTGTGGAGCTGGAGAAGGCCCCAGATATAGAGGGCAGTGAGAATGTGAAACAATTTACACAAAACAATGAGATATTATCATATAAAATAGCATGTAAAGATCATGAAATACAATCCACACAAAACACAGTGAGTAAAATGCCTACAATCTGGCATTCTGTTAAACCCCAGTTCCAATTTTTGGGTCTGCCAAGACATTTGCATGGGTACAATGATGCTGCTCATTCCCATAAGCAGTGCCCGAGTCTTATATTCAGGGGGCAGCACGGTAGCATAGTGGTTAGCACAATTGCTTCACAGCTCCAGGGTACCAGGTTCGATTCCCGGCTTGGGTCACTGTCTGCGTGGAGTCTGCACGTTCTCCCCGTGTCTGCGTGGGTTTCCTCCGGGTGCTCCGGTTTCCTCCCACAGTCCAAAGATGTGCAGGTTAGGTGGATTGGCCGTGATAAATTGCCCTTAGTGTCCAAAATTGCCCTTTGTGTTGGGTGGGATTACTGGGTTATGGGGATAGGGTGGGGGGGGGGTGAGCTTGGGTAGGGTGCTCTTTCCAAGAGCCGGTGCAGACTCGATGGGCCGAATGGCCTCCTTCTGCACTGTAAATTCTATGGTAATATTCAGGAGTATGGAAGTATAGTCCCATCTTGTCATTTAAATCGCATATTGTGATTTTGCCTAAGTTGCTTAAATCTTTCATTTTTCGAATTGAAAATACTCTGCTGCCTGACCTTAACTTGCACCAAAACCCAATTCACCCGTCACCCGGGTTCACTGACCTACGTTGGCTTCTGGTTGACCCTCAATTTTGAAATCCTCATCCTTGTTCTCATATTCCTCCATAGCATCAACCTTTCCCTATATTTGTAACTCCCGACAATCCTCTCATATCTTTATGCTCCTACAATTCTGGCTCCTTTGTGAATCTTTCATTACTCATCACTGATAGCCATGCCTTCAGCTGCCACGGTCTTAATCTCTGGAATTCCCTCCCTAATCTCTCCCACCTTCATTAAGATGCTCCTTAACTTCTACCTTTTGCTCTAATGTCTCCTTATGTGGTTCAGTATCAAATCTTGTCTCACGACGCTCCTGTGAAATGCATTAGGAAGTTTTACCAAGTTAAAGGCACTTTATCAATGCAAGTGCCTTTGTTGGTTGGTAAAACAAGGCTAGGTTATCAGGCTGCTCCATCACAGAGAGGGACACTGAATGTGAAGGTGAGCAGCTTTAATCGAAACTCACTTCACTTCATTGAGCTTCAAACTCCTGCTTGTGAGAAACAATCATATTGCCCTGGCCTGGGTCAGCAGGCTGACTTTACTTGTTTTTGTCAATCTGGCATTGAAAGAGGTCAAGGTTTAGAAAGGGCTTGGTCGCCACTTGACTTACAATAAAGAATGCAAGCCCTTCTCACAGCAGCCCATTCTGACTGATCATTTTTCTCTTTCCTCAGTCTTGCAGGACATTAGCAGCTGACCTTTGACTCTTTGCCCTGCCCAGGGACTGACCACCAAACTAGAAACTGCCCCCTGTTTTCCTCCCCCTCTCCTGGATACTCAAAACAGAGACCATCCCACTGATAATAGTTAGACATAGACACAGATTTTACAGTGCAGAAAGAGGCCATTTGGCCCATCGAGTCTGCACCGGCCCATGGAAAGATCACCCTCCCTAAGCCCACACTTCCACCCTATCCCCGTAACCCAGTAACCCCATCTAACCTTTTTTGGACACCAAGGGCAATTTAGCGTGGCCAATTCACATGTGGAGCTGTGGAGCTTTGGAACAGCACGGTAGCAGAGTAGCACTGTTGCTTCACAGCTCCAGGGTCCCAGGTTCGATTCCCGGCTGGGTCACTGTCTGTGCGGAGTCTGCACATCCTCCCCGTGTGTGCGTGGGTTTCCTCCGGGTGCTCCGGTTTCCTCCCACAGTCCAAAGATGTGCGGGTTAGGTGGATTGGCCGTGCTAAATTGCCCCTTAGTGTCCAAAAAACATATTAAGTGGGGGTTACTGGGTTACGGGGATAGGGGATACGTGGGCTTCAGTAGGGTGCTCTTTGTAAGGGCTGGTGCAGACTCGATGGGCTGAATGGCCTCCTTCTGCACTGTAAATTCTATGATTCTATAACAGTCCTGAAACTGAACTGGGGTAGGCGCTTTTGACATGCAGTTACTGCTGTCATTTAGGAAATTTACACACAACAAGCTCCCACAAACAGCAATGTGATAACGGCCAGATAACCTGGCTTGATTCCGTTGGTTGAGAGATAAATATTGGACACCTGGATTGCAACTTTACTTCAAAATGGAGCTGAGGGAACAAAAAAACTTTTTTCTTTTCAGATTTTTAAAACAATTCAAGTACAAAAGTTCCAAGTGGGATTTGAACTCATGTTTTCATGATTACAATTCCGCAATTGCTAGTCCAATTACATCAGCACTACACTACAGTGCCATCGTCATCTTATTGCAGGGCACTCACTTTTTTTTTTCGATTTAAGGAAATTTATTTACACAAATATATTTGCGGAGAGAGAGTGTTCCAGCTGCAAAGCCAGTGCACTGCACTCTGAGATTCGATTGAAGACAGCATATTTTTATAGTCTGAAATAACAGCTTGAAGTAAACAGGCATGTTTATATTAAAAAGACCTTGGAAAGTACATAAGATGCAATACATAGTACGTATGTTCTTGCCCTTGGCTAAAAACAACTCGAGGTAGGGCAGTAGATGTTGTCTATATGGACTTCAGTAAGGCCTTTGACAAGGTCCCTCATGGTAGACTAGTACAAAAGGTGAAGTCACACGGGATCAGGGGTGAACTGGCAAGGTGGATACAGAACTGGCGAGGCCATAGAAGGCAGAGGGTAGCAATGGAGGGATGCTTTTCTAATTGGAGGGCTGTGACCAGTGGTGTTCCACAGGGATCAGTGCTGGGACCTTTGCTCTTTGTAGTATATATAAATGATTTGGAGGAAAATGTAACTGGTATGATTAGTAAGTTTGCAGACGACACAAAGGTTGGTGGAATTGCGGATAGCGATGAGGACTGTCTGAGGATACAGCAGGATTTAGATTGTCTGGAGACTTGGGCGGAGAGATGGCAGATGGAGTTTAATCCGGACAAATGTGAGGTAATGCATTTTGGAAGGTCTAATGCAGGTAGGGAATATACAGTGAATGGTAGAACCCTCAAGAGTATTGAAAGTCAAAGAGATCTAGGAGTACAGGTCCACAGGTCATTGAAAGGGGCAACACAGGTGGAGAAGGTAGTCAAGAAGGCATACGGCATGCTTGCCTTCATTGGCCGGGGCATTTAGTATAAGAATTGGCAAGTCATGTTGCAGCTGTATAGAACCTTAGTTAGGCCACACTTGGAGTATAGTGTTCAATTCTGGTTGCCACACTACCAGAAGGATGTGGAGGCTTTAGAGAGGGTGCAGAAGAGATTTACCAGAATGTTGCCTGGTATGGAGGGCATAAGCTATGAGGAGCGGTTGAATAAACTCGGTTTGTTCTCACTGGAACGAAGGAGGTTGAGGGGCGACCTGATAGAGGTATACAAAATTATGAGGGGCATAGACAGAGTGGATAGTCAGAGGCTTTTCCCCAGGGTAGAGGGGTCAATTACTAGGGGGCATAGGTTTAAGGTGAGAGGGGCAAGGTTTAGAGTAGATGTACGAGGCAAGTTTTTTACGCAGAGGGTAGTGGGTACCTGGAACTCGCTACCGGAGGAGGTAGTGGAAGCAGGGACGATAGGGACATTTAAGGGGCATCTTGACAAATATATGAATAGGATGGGAATAGAAGGATACGGACCCAGGAAGTGTAGAAGATTGTAGTTTAGTCGGGCAGTATGGTCGGCACGGGCTTGGAGGGCCGAAGGGCCTGTTCCTGTGCTGTACATTTCTTTGTTCTTTGTTCTTTATACACATTTTGTTATCTTTCGGAGGACAATGTGTTTTCATAATAAGGCTGAGACCAGAATATTAAGCAGTATTTCATTTATGTTACCTGATCTACTTATTTTCATTCAAAAGCAGTGTTGAACTATAGTCAAGCATTTCCCAGCATGCTTCTAAGTTGGCAACTCATTAATTTCCCTTCCACAATTCCCTCCTTTTAGTAAATTATCGTGTAGGGTGGGTTATAATGTAAGGGGAACGACGTATGACAGTTCCCTGTGTGTTATGAGCTGGTAGCAAGGAGGCAAGGTGGCTAGGGCTGTTCCCGTGTTCGTACAATAAAAATATCTTGCGCAACATTAAAACAGTAACCATACGACAATCAAGATTACAATGGCGATTATAATCCAGAACACAATCCTCTGTCCTGACGATCCTACCACCCAAAGTCAAAGTCCCATCCCTCATTTTCATGTAATCTTGTCACCTCTCTATGAATGTGATCCACCAGATTAATCAATTTTTCCTGAGTTATCAGGGATGTATGTGCAACAGTCACTTCCAATCAGGGCACAAGTGCCTCCCTTTTCAGCTAACAAGAAATCAAGGGCCATTCTATTCTGCAGGACAACCGCTCCGACAGCAACCATCTCAGTTTCTATCTGGTTAACAGCTTGTGCAGTGTAATTAGCTACATGCTCAAGGATGTCTCGTAGTTCGTATGCATTAGTGGCTATTCCTAATGGTGGTATCATTATTCTCAGCATTTGTACCCATGTCATAATCCTTTGTGTCGTCCTGTGATGGGGATGGTCCTGCAATTGCTGAATGTGATGCACATAAGGGACTACCTATCGCAAAAAGCAGGAGCCTTCCCAATTTTCTGGGATGGCCACAGGTAAAATACATGCCGTTATATGCGGTCAGGTTTCCTTTACTATCAGTCATCATTCGTCTAATCAATCCCCTTCCCAGGAGCCTCCACTAGTTTGATTTTCAACTCCTGACCAATCAAAGATGAATAGTCCTTTAGCTGTAAGGTGGAACATAGGGGGTTACCAATTCAAGGTCTGATCACACTGACTTGTGCCTACTGAGTGGGTCCCATATGTTTTATGATTCTTAAAGCATATATCACCCTTTGGGACTCCAGTATAATTGGGAAGGATCAACCAGGGCGGTTGACGTGTTACATTAAACCCAGGCCCCGACCATTCCTCAAACCTATTCATATCGTATCCAGCTAATCTCCAATCTAACATATTCTGTGTATCTTCACCACGTCCTGTACTATTTTGTCTTAGAGCCCATTCTGCTATCTCTTTACTGGTGAATGGGATAGGTCGCACAGGGAAGCCCTCCCCCAAGCATCTGGGAATTTGTGTACAAACCCAACAGCTGAATTCATTTACCCTCTCTGCATATGAGTGAGACATGTATATTAAGGTGTTAGTGTTCAGTTTACCCTCTACATGATGTTGAATTAATATGATAAGAAAAAACATCAACGCCGTCAATCTCTTCAGGCCAGCGTTTCGCTGGTACGCTCAAAGTTCCGGATGATGTAGTTTACACGAGTTGCGTGGATCCCATCCGGCTTTTCTTTTACTTTAACGGCTGTTTGGGTTGTTAGCAGCACTTGGTAGGGTCCATTCCACCTTCTTTCTTGCTCCAGATGTCTTTACTGAGGCTTCCGGATGACCTGCCTCCCATCCATTGACTCCATCTACACCTCCCGCTGCCTGGGGAAAGCGGGCAGCATAATCAAAGATCCCTCCCACCCGGCTTACTCACTCTTCCAACTTCTTCCATCGGGCAGGAGATACAAAAGTCTTCTCACCGCGCGCACTCACCGCCTTCAGGCTCTGCCCACTTTTTAATTACTTCAGAAGTTGTCCTTTTTGTGGGGGAATATCTTCAGACAATTTATACACAACGGCAATAATAGAACATAGAACATAGAATATTACAGCACAGTACAGGCCCTACGACCCTCGATGTAGTGCCGACCTGTGAAACCACTCTGAAGCCCATCGACACTATTCCCTTATCGTCCATATGTTTATCCAATGACCATTTGAATGCCCTTATTTTGTGAGGGCCACGAAGAATCCAGCATGAGTTTTAAGGATACAAAGTAATAACATTTATTTACCATAACATATATATATATATAACAGCAGCAGCAACTTCCCTTGCTGCACACTCCTTCCTGCTGGTTCCTGAACTGGCCAGCTTTATTTATACTAGGAGTTTACTAATGGTTTCTCCGCCCCCCTCATTGGGGAAGCTCATACTCCCACAGGATTGTGGGATTGTCATTAGTCCCCAGCCAATGGTACGTAGGCAGGTTATAACATCCCTCCCTCCCAAAGTCCAAGGAATCCACCGAAGACCCTGGCGAAGGAGGGCGTCGGACTCGTTTGGCAGCAGGCCGGACACCATTTGCACGCGGCGCTGGATCAGGCGGCGTGTAACGAGACGGAGACCGGCGCTTCCGTGATGAACGGCGCAACGGTTGTACATCCACGGCCCGTGGACCCGAGGATTCCCCCTCTGATGCATCCTGTGTCTCCATCTCGGAGTCAGAGTCTGCTGCCTCCGTCATGTCAGCGTCTCTATCTCCATTCGGTCCCGTAACGACCTGCGCAGACTTCGAGTGAGGCACCAGTGGAAGATTGTGAGGACTACCTTCCCTTGTCTCTGGTCTCTGCGGCTGTAGAAATGAGCTCCGGGGGCGGGGAATCTTTTGAGGGGATAGTCTTCTGGACCGAACGTGGTCTACATGTTTGCGCTGGAGACAACCCTGGGCTTGCACCTGGTAAGATATAGGGCCCGTTTGGCGAAAGATTACACCAAGAACCCATTGGGCACCACCAGCAAAATTCCGAACGAACACTGGGTTACCGGGCGCAAACTGCCGAATCGGCCGATGCCGAGAAAATCCCTGTCCCTGCCGTTCTTGTGCGCGGCGTACTTTTGCGCCAATGTCCGGGAAAACCATACGAAGGCGGGTGCGAAGTCTCCGGCCCATTAGGAGTTCTGCGGGAGCTACCCCAGTCACTGCATGGGGGGTGGTCCTATACGTAAACAAAAAGCGAGCCAGTCTCCTGTCCATTGATCCGGAAGACTGCTTCTTTAGGCCTCTTTTGAATGTCTGCACTGCGCGCTCTGCCAACCCATTTGAAGCCGGGTGGTAAGGGGCAGTGCAGATATGGCGGATGCCGTTCATCTTTGTGAACCTCGCAAACTCATCACTTGTGAATGGAGTGCCGTTATCCGTGACCAGCACCTTGGGGAGGCCATGCGTACTAAACGATAAACGCATCTTTTCAATTGTTGCGCAGGACGTTGTCCCCTGCATCTTATGCACCTCTAGCCATTTGGACTGGGCGTCAATTAGTAGAAGGAACATGGATCCTTGAAAAGGGCCAGCGAAATCTGCATGCAAGCGTGCCCAAGGCCGCCCTGGCCATTCCCAGTGATGTAGGGGCGCGGCCGGCGGAAGCTTCTGATGCTCCTGGCAAATGGAGCAGTTTTGGGCCACCTTCTCAATGTCGGTGTCGAGGCCTCGCCACCAGACATAACTCCGGGCCAACATTTTCATCTTGGTCACACCTGGATGCCCATTGTGCAAGTCTGTTAGTATCAGCTCCTGGCCTTTTTCCGGGACAATCACACGCGTCCCCCACAAGAGGATGCCGTCTTCCACGCTGAATTCTGACAGCTTGGAGGAAAATGCCCGCAACTCGCCTGGGAGCTGTCTATGCTGCCCACCATACAGGACTATGTGCCGAACCTTTGACAGGACTGGCTCCGTCTGGGTCCACTCACGGATCTGTGATGCCGTGACAGGCAAGGTGTCCATAAAATTTAGGGTTGCAACCACCTCACCGGTCGTGGGGGTCGACATGGGGCCGGTCGATAAAGGCAATCGGCTCAGTGCGTCGGCATTTGCTATCTGTGTACCTGGTTTGTGCTCCAGAGAATACTCGTATGCAGCAAGCAACAAACCCCAGCGCTGGATCCGTGCAGAAGCAATGGGCGGTATTGGCTTATCCTCTCTGAAAAGTCCCAGCAGAGGCTTATGATCAGTCACGATAGTGAAATGGCGGCCATACACGGACTGGTGGAAGCGTTTCACCGCAAAAAACACTGCCAGGCCCTCCTTCTCGATCTGCGCGTACTTGTTCTCTGCTGCAGTCAATGTGCGGGAGGCGAAAGCTATCGGTCGCTCGGCCCCGTTCTCCACCCTGTGGGACAGGACGGCCCCAATACCATACGGGGATGCATCACATGTGACGAGCAAAGGCTTTCCAGGATCATAGTGGGTTAGTAACCCAGACGACGACAATTGTTGCTTTACCCGCCAGAAAGCGGTTTCTTGCGGTTGACCCCAAACCCAGGTGTGATTTTTCTTTAGCAGAAGGTGCAAAGGGGCCAGCGTAGTTGCCAGATTGGGGAGGAACTTCCCGTAATAGTTTATGAGACCGAGAAAAGAACGAAGATGCGAAGTGTCAGTCGGGGCGGGGGCATGTTGAATTGCACGCACCTTCTCTGCGACGGGGTGCAAACCTTCGCGGTCCACCCGATAACCTAGGTAGACTACTTCCTTTGCCTGAAATACGCACTGTGTGCGACGTAAACGGACTCCAGCCTCTGAAAGGCGTCTAAGGACAGCCTCCAGATTTTCCAAATGTTCCTGCTCCGACGTCCCTGTAATCAAAACGTCATCTAAGTAGACAGCCACACGTGGTAAACCTCTCAAAATGCCCTCCATAACACGTTGAAAAATTGCGCAGGCAGAGGATACTCCAAAGGGCAACCGTGTATATTCATACAGGCCCCGGTGTGTATTAATCATTACATATGGTCGGGAGGCAGGGTCCAGCTCCAACTGCAGGTAGGCGTGACTCATATCCAATTTTGTGAACAAGAGTCCACCTGCAAGCTTCGCGTAGAGATCCTCTATGCGAGGCATTGGGTATCGGTCGAGTCGGGAAACCGTATTCACTGTAAGTTTATAGTTGCCACACAAGCGAACTGTGGCATCTGGCTTCATTACAGGTACAATTGGTGCTGCCCAGTCAGCAAAACGGACGGACCTGATAATACCCAAACTCTCCAAACGAGTGAGCTCCCCTTCTACCTTCTCGAGCAAGGCGTAAGGCACTGGGCGCGCTTGGAAATAGCGCGGCGTGGCTCCTGGTTCGACTTGGATATGGGCTACGGCCCCTTTTATTTTCCCCAAACCAGGCTGGAATACATCTGGGTATCGTCCTAGCACCTCAGTCAACCCTTCAGAAACTGTTTGGAGGATGTGCTGCCATTGCAACCGCAAATGGCGCAACCAGTCCCGACCCAACAGGCTGGGCCCATGGCCGCGTACCACGATAAGTGGGAAACGCCCCTCCTGGCGCCCATAAACAACAGGGATCGTTGTAGTTCCTGCAATGTCCAGTGGTTCCCCCGTGTAGGTGGCCAACCTGGCCTGTGAGTCGGTTAATGTAAGGGTCTGTATACCCTGCTTGATGCGGTCGAATGTCCTCTGGGCGATCACGGAGACCGCTGCGCCAGTATCCAACTCCATCTCAAGCGGGTGGCCATTGACCCGTACTGTCACCTTAATGGGGGCCACACGGGGAGCTGCCACACAATGCAGCTGCAGGCAGTCGTCCTCCGTCTCCACGTCCTCAGGAGTAGTCGCCGCAGGTTCATCCACATGGAAGGTACGGCCCCTGGGCTGGTCCCAGTTACAGCCCCTGGGCTGGTCCCAGTTTCGGTCGGAACGACGGCCAGGACCGCCGTCCGCGACGGGGTCGGCGCCTACAAGTCTGACACGGACATGGCTCCTCATCCATTGGTTCTGGAGAAGGCTCCCTTCGGGGAGGAATGTCCGACGGCCACTGGCGTCGGTCCGGACGTTGCCTCACCCAAGGTGCCGCAGGAGTGCGGGGGTCGTTTTCGGATGGAAGGGGTTGCGCCCCAAGGCATGCACTTCCATTCCCTGTAGCTCCTGCACTCCTCGTTCTGCGCTCTCTCGGGACAAGACTATTTGAATGGCCTGTTGAAAAGTCAATGTTGGCTCAGCTAACAACTTTCTCTGGGTGGTTGCATTGTTAATACCGCAAACCAAACGGTCGCGTAACATTTCTGACAAGGTCTCACCATAGTCACAGTACTCCGCAATCCTGCGTAGCCTGGATAGAAAATCGACAAGGGATTCTCCAGGGGTCCTCTCAGCGGTATTAAACCGGTAACGCTGGACTATCGTGAACGGGGTTGGGTTAAAATGTTGCCCCACTATATTCACAAGTTCATCAAACGTTTTGGTGTCTGGCGCAGCTGGGTACGTAAGGCTCCTAATCACCCCAAACGTATGCGGGCCGCAGGCGGTGAGCAATACGACCACCTGGTGCTCGTTTTCGGTGATATTGTTTGCCCAGAAATAGTAACGCATCCGTTGTGTGTACTGGTTCCAGCTTTCCAGCGCAGCATCAAAAACATCCAAACGTCCGTAAAGAGGCATGGTATAATAGAAAACAACTTCCAACCTGTATCCAACAACAGTCCATGGAGTTGGCATCAGCAGTGTAGACAGCTATTCGCTTTAACCTTCGTCGCCAGTTTTGTGAGGGCCACGAAGAATCCAGCACGAGTTTTAAGGATACAAAGTAATAACATTTATTTACAATAACATATATATATATAACAGTAGCAGTAACTTCCTTTGCTGCATACTACCTCCTGCTGGTTCCTGAACTGGTCAGCTTTATTTATACTAGGAGTTTACTAATGGTTTCTCCGCCCCCCCCTCATTGGGGAAGCTCATACTCCCACAGGATTGTGGGATTGTCATTAGTCCCCAGCCAATGGTACGTAGGCAGGTTATAACACCTTAGTGTTGGCGAGTCCACTACTGTTGCAGGCAGGGAATTCCACGCCCTTATTACTCTCATCTGTCTTATATCTATCTCCCCTCAATTTAAAGCTATGTCCCTTCGTGCGAGACATCACCATCCGAGGAAAAAGGCTCTCACTGTCCACCCTATCTAATCCTCTGATCATCTTGTATGCCTCAATTAAGTCACCTCTTAATCTACTTCTCTCTAACGAAAACAGCCTCAAGTCCCTCAGCCTTTCCTCATAAGATCTTCCCTCCATACCAGGCAACATTCTGGTAAATCTCATCTGCACCCTTTCCAATGCTTCCACATCCTTCCTATAATGCGGCGACCAGAATTGCACGCAATACTCCAAATGCGGCCGCACCAGAGTTTTGTACAGCTGCAACATGACCTCATGGCTCCGAAACTCAATCCCTCTACCAATAAAAGCTAACACACCGTACGCCTTCTTAACAACCCTCTCAACCTGAGTGGCAACTTTCAGGGATCTATGTACATGGACACCGAGATCTCTCTGCTCATCCACACTGCCAAGAATCTTACCATTAGCCCAGTACTCTGTCTTCCTGTTATTCCTTCCAAAATGAATCACCTCACACTTTTCTGCATTAAACTCCATTTGCCACCTCTCAGCCCAGCGCTGCAGCTTATCTATGTCCCTCTGTAACTTGTAACAGCCTTCTGCACTGTCCACAACTCCACCGACTTTAGTGTCATCTGCAAATTTACTCACCCATCCTTCTACGCCCTCCCCCAGGTCATTTATAAAAATGACAAACAGCAATGGCCCCAAAACAGGTCCTTGTGGTACACCACTAGTAACTGGACTCCAGTCTGAACATTTCCCATCAACCACCACCCTTTGTCTTCTTCCAGCTAGCCAATTTCTGATGGGATTGTCGCTGGACCAGAGTTCAAATCCTGCCATGGCTGGTGGTGAAATTCAAATTCGATAAAAATCTGCAATTAATGATGACCATAAAAACATTGTTGATTGTCCTTAAAAAATACCCACCTGGTTCACTATTGTCCTTCAGGAAAAGAAATCTGCCGTTATTACATGGTCTGGCCTACATGTGACGCCAGATCTATAGCAACATGGTTGACTCTTAAATGCCCCTCAGTTCAAGGGTAATTAGGGATGGGCAATAAATGCTGGCCCAACCAGCAACTCCCGCATCCCGTGAAAGAATAAATAAAAATGACCAGATCAATTGTTTCTGTCTTGCTTGAGGAATACCTGTTGGGGTGAACAATTTTACATCCACCAGGACAGGCTAGTGAGTTCCCATTTTACTATCTCACCTGAGAGATGGCACCTCTGACAGTGCAGCACCTTTTTAGTACCGCACTGATCTGTCAGCCTAGATGGGCAGTACGGTGGCACAGTAGTTAGCACTGCTGCGTCACAGCACCAAAGACCCAGGTTCAATTCCGGCCTCGGGTCACTGTCTGTGCGGAGTCTGCACTTCCTCCCCGTGGCTGCGTGGGTTTCCTCCGGGTGCTCCAGTTTCCTCCCACAGTCCAAAGATGTGCAGGTTAGGTGGATTGTCCATGCTAAATTGCCCCTTAATATCCAAAAAGGTTAAGTGGGGTCACTGGGTTATGGGGATAAGGTGCGGTGTGGGCTTAAGTAGAGTGCTCTTTCCAAGGGCCGATGCAGACTCGATGGGCCGAATGGCCTCCTTTTGCACTGTAAATTCTATGATTCTGTGATTATGTGCTCACGTCCCTGTTTAGGAAGCAACTGTTGAACAAAAATAATACTTGGTTAAATAAGAAACTACACAGAGTGTATAGTGAATTGTCTAATTCGTTCCACATAACTGTATAAAATCTGTTCTAACCTTAGACACTGAAGCAAAAGCAGCATCAACAGTCTGTTACAGTGCCAAAATAATCTTACAGCAATATTACCAATTCAGTGCACAGTGTGACCTATCCAAGTTATTGTTGGTCTGTTACATCACAGAAGAGAATGTACCATACTAGGCCTGACAGGAAACAACCACCACGGTTACTAATGCATGCTGTGGTCATCTATTTTTGCAATAATAACTGACTTGTCACAACTTGTTTCTTGTTACATAATTAACCTTATTTGATTGCCTGCCCATTCTTTATGTCTACAAGATTCCTTCTCCTTTCTTTCAACATCTATTCCATGTTATCTGCAAATCATCCACAAAAATTCACAGGGAGTCAATTACCTGTGTGTGACTTTCACTGGCAGCTTCATTTACCTGTCGCTAGTACATTGAGAGGAGAGCATGCTGAGGTTGAAATAGGGTATAAAGTAATAACAGTTTCAATAACTCCTTGTTTCATTTTTACTGTTACAACTCTTTAAATCGTGTGCCGGCATTGTCTTGCCTTTGAGCCTTGCGCTGCTCTGCTGGAGTTTGGATATGATATTCTTCGAATCTGTTGAGAAGAGATATCTGCGTCCCTTGTTCCAGCTTGTACACCTTTGAATAGAGTGGAATTGTGTTGAACGAGAAAGGAATAGAAAGATTCACTGATTGGATAACGTGAAGAGAGATGGGTCTGGTATGGAAAACAATTACTGGTGTGCTGAGTAATTCAATGTATACTGAAATGTTCAGCTTTTGCCGTTTGACGGTTGGTCTTTGCGGCATTGTCCTTTCCCTAACTCCCAGACATTATCGCAGCCTGCAATAGGATCATCACGCAAGCTAGATGCCCTTGTATTTCAAAAGGGGCTGAAAGGTTGTTACCATGAGCCTTGTTAAAATGATTATAGTTATAATATTGTGATTAGTGCTCACAAAAAGTCTTCAACACTTTTTGATTCAGCAGGATGTTGCTATTGGCTTTAATCTTTGCGAGAGGGTATTATGATCCCAGACCAGACCCCAACAGTGGCCAGGACACTGGACCAAAAGCCCAATATTTTATTTTATTTGTAAGACTGTGCGGAAAGAATGATTCGCTCCAGGAGTGATTGCGTGAAGAAATAGGACTTGGTTATTTTTAAAACAAAACTTTATTATGACTACAATATTAAAGGTTTAAACTTCACACCCAAAAAGAACAGCTTACAATCACCCCTAAAACACTGCTACTCAGTTTCCCATTAAAAACACGAAAAGAAACATACAGCTCTCAATCTATCTTACTGTGGGAGAATTGTGGACTCGGCGTCAGGCAGATCAGGACTCAACTCCTTTCCCCAACGCTCTCTCCAAAAGCTGCCTCTCTAAAGCTTTTCAAAATGTCTCTCTGCATTCCTGGGCTCCATCCAGCAATGACCTCATCTCCCCGAGCTGAGAAACAAATTCTCTCAGCAGGCTGCAAAGCACATTACCTCCCCAGGGACTTCCCCAGTCAAACTACAGTCCATTAGTCCAGACTGAAAAACACATTTGTTTGTCAATTTCACCTTCTGGCTGCTAAAAGCACCCAGGCCCTGAAAAACAGAATTCTTAAAACAAGAAATACATGACCCCTGCAGTCAAACACACTCCAATCCAATTTTAACCTTTAAATTGCCCAATATTGAGAATCCAATATCCTTCAAGTCTTCCAGTCGTCACAAGGGTGCAAGTCTTATTTTCAATTCATAATGGTTTTTCTCCATTCATAAATAAAGTCAGACTCAACATATTCTCTTCGTGTCTCCATACATTCATACCAACACATACAGCATTTCCACACGCACAGTTCAATCTTCAAAAAGGACTTCTATTCTTTGGTCCCAGAGGCCACTAATCTCCTGCCCTGTGAAATTCTCTACTGGGTTAGCTCTATTCTACTGTCTGCTGTTAAAACCTCCTCAAAACCCTCCTCTTCAACTATGCCATTCATCCTCCAACCCAAGCTTCTTGTTTTTTTATTTCTTCCGAATGTTTGGTGCACACTGCACCTATTTATTTATTATTGTAAAGTATTTTGAATGGTCTTCCTGTACAGGAATATCAATGCAAGGCACGATAAGTTGCATGTCATAACAGACTTTACTGAGTATGGATCAGTAAGTGGCACTCTGATCTCTGCGTCAGAAGCTCGGATTCAAGGCCCACTCTAGAGTTTGAGCATCAAGACTCAGCCTCAACTCCACGGGTGGGATTCTCCGACCCCACGCCGGGTCGGAGAATCGGTGGGGGACGGCATGAATCCCACCCCGCCGCTCTGACGCCGGCTGCAAAATTCTCCGGCGCCGGTTTTTTGGTGGGGGCGGGGATCACGTCGCGCCGGTCGGGGGCGGTTGGCAGTGGACCCCCCCCCCGGCGATTCTCCGGGCCCCAATGGGCCGAGCGGCCGCCCGTTTTTGCCCGGTCTCGCCGGCGTGAAATACACAAGGTCCATACCGGCGGGACCTGGCTCTGAGGGCGGCCTGCGGACTCCTCGGTGGGGCGCGGGGGGGGGGGGATCCGGCCCCCCGGGGGGGGGGGGGGGCCCACAGTGGCCTGGCCCGCGATCGAGGCCCACCGATCTGTGGGCGGGCCTGTGCCATGGGGGCACTCTTTCCTCCGCGCCGGCCTCTGTAAAGCTCCGCTATGGCAGGGATCACGCCAGCGGTTCTGCGCATGCGCCAGAACACACTGGCGCTCCCGCGCATGTACCAACTCGCGCCGGTCGGCGGAGGCCCTTCGGCACCGGTTGGCGCGGTGCCAACCACTCCAGCGCCGGCCTAGCCCCAGGAAGTGCGGAGGATTCCACAACTTCCGGGCGGCCCGACGCCAGAGTGGTTCACGCCACTCTTTGGCGCCAGTATGGCCTGCCCGCCGGTTGGGGGAGCATCCGGGCCCACTTTCCTGCCCGTTCTCCATAGCCCTTCACCCCATTACTAACTAAAAACATGACTATCTCCTCCTTAAATTTACTCAATGGCCCGGCATCCACTGCCCTCTGGGGTAATGAATTCCACAGATTCATGACCCTTTGGGAGAAGTAGTTTCTCCTCATCTCGGTTTTAAATCTGCTGTCCCTTATTCTAAAACAATGACCTCTTGTTCTAGATTGCCCGACAATAAGCATCCACTCTACGTCTACTTTGTCAATCCCCTTTATCATCTTATATACCTCAATTAGATCTCCTCTCCTTCTTCTGAATTCGAGAGATTATCGGCCTCAACTGCTCAATCTCCCTTCATAAGCCAAACCCCTTATCTCTGGAATCAATCTAGTGAACCTCCTCTCAACTGGCGCGAATGCAACTACATCCCTCCTCAAATAAGGGGACTAAAACTGTACACAGGACTCCAAGTGCAGTCTCACCAATGCCATGTACAGTTGCAGCAACTCTTCCCTATTTTATACCCTATTCCTTTAGTTATAAAGGCCACAATTCCATTTGCCTTCCTTTTACCTGCTGTACCTGCATGCTAGTTTTCTACGATTCATGCACGAGGACAACCAGGTCCCTCTGCATTGAAACACTGGACGTTTCTCTCCATTTAGATAAGTTGCCTTCCCATTTTTCCTGACCAAAGTGGACAACTTCGCACTTATCCATGTTTAACTCCATCCACCAGATTTTGGGCCACTCACCTAACCTATCCATATCCATTTGTAAATGTCTTCTTTCATCATTGCAACTTACTGTCCCATGTATTTTAGTGTCATCTGCAAGTTTGGTACAGTACCTTCTATTCCTGTTTCCAAGTCATACCATATATTATAAATAGTTCTAATAATAATAAACTTTATTTTCACCAGTAGCTTACATTAACACTGCAATGAAGTTACTGTGAAAAGCCACTAGTTGTCACACTCTGGCGCCTGTTCAGGTACACTGAGGGAGAATTCAGAATGTCCAATTCACCTAACAAGCATGTCTTTTGGGACTTGTGAGAGGAAACCGGAGCACCGAGAGGAAACCCATGCAGACACGGGAAGAACGTGCAGACTCCGTACAGACTGTCTCATGCTGGGAATCGAACTTGGGACCCTGGCACTGTGAAACAACAGTGTCATGTGAGAGTACCTTTAAGAAATGGATGTTTAAGCAATGTACCTTTAAGGAATGGAGTTGATCATATTGCTGAAGTGATGTCACAGGGGGGGAGCTGAGCTCACTTCTGCTTTTGGTTTCAGATTTGCTGAGAGCAGTTTAAAAGTGCCTGGCTGGTTTTGCTGAGAGCAGCTTAAAAGGAGAACGCCAGTTTGAGACAGCAGCTTGAGAAGTTCTGGTTTGCTGTGAGCTGCTTGAAGGGAGAAAGCCAGTTTGAAAAAGCAGATTTTGTGTGTCTGTGTGTTTCCAGAGAGCTGCAGGAAGAAAAGCAAGGTGCTGGAGCTGAAGTCAACCAAGCTGATATATCTCTGCCATTTAACAGAAAATATCTATATTCTGTGACCTGGTGTGTTACTGTTTTGAAGGTTTGAAGCCTTCTGGATGTTTGAAGGAACATTTTGAGGGATTATTTAGTGTTGTATTATTTTCAGGGTTATCTTTGAAGTAAGGGGTGTCAAGAGGTCCAATGTTTACTTAATAGGTTAATTTGAGTTCATGGAATAAACATTATTTTGTTTTAAAAACCACGTGTCCATAATTGTAATATCACACCTGGGGAACAAGCCGCGTGCTTCAAAAGCAACAGTCCATTAAAGGGGGAGGTTGGTTGAACTCCATGATACATTTTGGGGTTCTGAAAACACCTCACCCATAACAACAGTGCTAACCATTGTGCTACCGTGCCGCCCTATTGGGGCCTGAGGAGCGAACCCTGTGACTTGCCACTGGTTACATCTTGACATCCAGAAAAAAAGATCCATCTATCCCGACTCTCTGCCTTCTGAAACCAAAACCTAGTCATTATTGCATTGCGATTGGGTGGAGCTTGCTGTGCGGAATGGTTGGCCTAATTTCCTATGCGGTGACTACTTCAAAAAGTATTTTCATTGCCTGTAAAGTGCTTTGAGATCCCTGAGCTTGTGAAAGGTGCTATAGAAATACAACTATTTATTTTTGTTGTTAAAATTGCAGATTTAGCAGAACTCCACAGCCGTCCTATCGAGCCATAAGTTCCTCAATTTACTGGTTCTTATGCACACGTTAATACTGAGTTTCCACCCAAGACTGAAGCAATTAATATTAAGGAGTTCTTCAACTCATTTTTAATTATCTTCGCCCCTCATCAGGAGTATGGTGTCACTTCATGAACATGTAACTCAAGGGTTTCAATCAAGATTAAAGTGCACCAACAGCTTGTGAAGGAGATATCCCCAAATTTTTACTCTGATTCTAGATCTGACTGTTTACAATTATCCATTCAGTCAAGGAATGAAGACTTCTCATCAGTCTGCATTAACAGAGCTTAATTCATGAGGATGTAGTATTTAATTTATGTGTTCATAGTTACAGAACTAAGCGATAGTCTTCTCGGTGGCTAGGTGGAGGTTGTTAATCCCGCCCTCAGGTTTAGTCAGCGGTTACTCCTCGGCAACGTGAATCATTGTTTGGACTGCACGACACCTGCAGCCCGGATGGTCTCGGGATGCCCGCTGATGTTGGCCTGTCTGGAAACAAGTTCAAAGGTCTGTCCCCCTTGTCGCTGTGGGAGATCAAACCCAATGGACGGGCAGTGGGGCCTACATTGAGGAAGTGGTTTCTGCTGGAGGTTTTCTCCTGTCAATCTCCCTGCCAGAGGTCCTCAGATGTAACTCCTTGGGGTGGTGGGTTTAACCATTAAAAAAAAAAAAATCTTTATTGTCACAAGTCGGCTTACATCAACACTGCAATGAAGTTACTGTGAAACTCCCCCAGTCGCCACACTCTGACGCCTGTTCGGGTACACAGAGGGAGAATTCAGAATGTCCAAATTACCTAACAGCACGTCTTTCGGGACTTGTGGGAGGAAACCGGAGCACCTGGAGGAAAGCCACGCAAACACAGGAAGAACGTGCAGACTCCGCACAGACAGTGACCCAAGCCGGGAATCGAACCTGAGACCCTGGATCTGTGAAGCAACAGTGCTAACCACTGTGCTACCATGCTGCCCAATGTGGGGTGGCATGTGGGGTGGCGTGAGGCAAGACCTATTGCTGGTGGCTTGAGGATGTCCTTGAATAAGACAGATGTGGGTTGGAGTTGCTCAGGAATGGGAGCTAGAGGAAATGGATTGGTCAAAAGGTACCTGTGATAGAACATAGAACATAGAACATAGAACAATACAGCGCAGTACAGGCCCTTCGGCCCACGATGTTGCACCGAAACAAAAGCCATCTAACCTACACTATGCCATTATCATCCATATGTTTATCCAATAAACTTTTAAATGCCCTCAATGTTGGCGAGTTCACTACTGTAGCAGGTAGGGCATTCCACGGCCTCACTACTCTTTGCGTAAAGAACCTACCTCTGACCTCTGTCCTATATCTATTACCCCTCAGTTTAAAGTTATGTCCCCTCGTGCCAGCCATTTCCATCCGCGGGAGAAGGCTCTCACTGTCCACCCTATCTAACCCCCTGATCATTTTGTATGCCTCTATTAAGTCTCCTCTTAACCTTCTTCTCTACAACGAAAACAACCTCAAGTCCATCAGCCTTTCTTCATAAGATTTTCCCTCCATACCAGGCAACATCCTGGTAAATCTCCTCTGCACCCGCTCCAAAGCCTCCACGTCCTTCCTATAATGCGGTGACCAGAACTGTACGCAATACTCCAAATGCGGCCGAACCAGAGTTCTGTACAGCTGCAACATGACCTCCTGACTCCGGAACTCAATCCCTCTACCAATAAAGGCCAACGCTCCATAGGCCTTCTTCACAACCCTATCAACCTGGGTGGCAACTTTCAGGGATCTATGTACATGGACACCTAGATCCCTCTGCTCATCCACACTTTCAAGAACTTTACCATTAGCCAAATATTCCGCATTCCTGTTATTCCTTCCAAAGTGAATCACCTCACACTTTTCTACATTAAACTCCATTTTCCACCTCTCAGCCCAGCTCTGCAGCTTATCTATATCCCTCTGTAACCTGCTACTTCCTTCCACACTATCGACAACACCACCGACTTTAGTATCGTCTGCAAATTTACTCACCCACCCTTCTGCGCCTTCCTCTAGGTCATTGATAAAAATGACAAACAGCAACGGCCCCAGAACAGGTCCTTGTGGTACTCCACTTGTGACTGTACTCCATTCTGAACATTTCCCATCAACCACCACCCTCTGTCTTCTTTCAGCTAGCCAATTTCTGATCCACATCTCTAAATCACCCTCAATCCCCAGCCTCCGTATTTTCTGCAATAGCCTACCGTGGGGAACCTTATCAAACGCTTTGCTGAAATCCATATACACCACATCAACTGCTCTACCCTCATCTACCTGTTCAGTCACCTTCTCAAAGAAATGAATGATGATGTGCATTCTTGCGTTGAGTTGCACATTGATAGCTTTGGTGTGGGCAGGTTTATACCATCCTGGGGCACGGTATTTTGCAGTTACAAAGATACGAATCAGGAGCAGGTGTAGGCCGCTCGGCCCCTCGAGCTGGCTCTGCCATTCAATAAGATCATACAGATCTGATTGTAACCTGAACCCTGCATTTCTGCCTCACCCTCTTGTTGATCAAGAATCTATCCAGCTCTGCCTTAACATATTTAAAGATTCTTCCACTGCCTTTTGAGGAAGAGAATTCCAGAGACTCACCCCCCTCTGAAAAAAAGATATTCTCCTCATCTCTGTCTTAAATGACTTATATTTAAACACTAGTTCTAGATTCTCCGACAAGAGGAAACATCCTCAATATCTGCCAATATCCCACAGGATCTTAAAGGTGTCAATCATGTAGCTTCTTACTCTTTCGAACTCGAATGGATACAAATCAAACTGACTTTTTCTCATAAGACAACCTTATCTTAAATGAGTGACCCCTTATTTTAAACAGTAACCCCTAGTTCTAAATGGGCCAAGCTGTTTTAGGAACTCAGGGAGGATGTTGTCATAACCACCAACATTGTCCAGGTTGATGGTTTGTAGCACTTTGTCTAACTGCAGGGTGGTGAAATATTCAGATCCGGAATTGCGCTGCCTATGGAAGGATCTCCACTTGCTCTGGATTTGCTTCTTTATGTTTTTTTCCAGTGGCGCTTTTCCCAGGTGAAGAAGGTGGCATTTACAGATCGGCAACTCGGCGTTACTGGTTGCTGGGCAGTTCTGAGGTAGCTTAGCACAGGGTGTTGCAAAGTGTGGGTCGCGACCTGCGGGTGGGTGACAGCGATCCCGCGGTGGTCTGATTGGGGGAGAAGCGCACTATGGCCGCGACCGCCGTTTTTGCTGAGAATGGCGGCCACACCCACTTTTTAAACGAGGGGGAATCTAACTTAATAATAAGATCCATTGGTGTGAGGTAAGTGCCATATTATATTATATTATTAGCATTGCGCAGGTCAAGGAGACACCGCCTGAGTGAGAGAGATACAGACAGTGAGAATTTGGTAGTTTGGTGCAGTGAGGTAACCAGGAAAGGTAAGTGGTTAATCTAATTGTGCTGTTTTTCAGTTAAAAGTGCAGGGTAGTGTCTGATTGGCTGAAGTTGCCCCCACCATAAACTTAAATTAAACTAATTAATTAATTAGTGATGGCTGGTCAGGTGATGTGCTTGAGCTGCTTGATGTGGGAGCTGGCAGATCCCATTGCGAGCTGCAGCGACCACATCTGCAGTAAGTGTTGGCTGCTCGAAGAGCTCCGGCTCAGAGTTGATGAGCTGGAGTCTGAGCTTCAAACACTGAGGCACGTCCGGGAGGGGGAGACTTACCTGGACACTGTGTTTCAGGAGGCAGTCACACCTGTCAGAGTAAGTAGTTTAAATCCTGCCAGTGGCCAGGGACAGCAGGGTGTGACTGCAAGTCAGGCAGGTAAAGGGAACCAGCAGTCAGGAACTCAGGAGCCTCAGCCCTTGACCCTGTCCAACAGGTATGAGGCACTTGCTCCCTGTGTGGATGGCGAACAGGGCTGCAGGAAGGATGAGTCAGCTGACCAAGGCACCATGGTTCAGCAGGCCATTCAAGGGGAGGGAGTAAATAGGCAAGTTGTAGTTGTAGGGGATTCTATTATCAGGGGGATAGATAGTATCCTTTGTGAGCAGGATAAAGAGTCCCACATGGTATGTTGCCTGCCCGGTGCTAGGGTGCGGGACATCTCTGACCGGCTTGAAAGGATACTGGAGAGGGAGGGGAGGGAGGGGGAGGATCCAGTTGTTGTGGTCCATGTCGGTACCAACAACATAGGCAAGTCTAGGAAAGAGGACCTGTTTAGAGATTATAAAGAGCTAGGATTGAAATTAAAAAACAGGTCCTCACGGGTCATAATCTCCGGATTACTGCCCGAGCCACGTGCAAATTGGCATAGGGAGGCAAGAATAAGGGAAGTTAACACGTGGCTGAAAGAGTGTTCTGGCGAAAAGAGTAAATAGGGTGGTCAATAGGACTTTAAACTAAAGATTGGAGGGGGGAAGGGAAAGTCAGGGAACCAAGAGGTGAAGTAATCAGTGGGGAGCGTAGCTGCTTAGGAATACAAAAAAACACGAACAGACAAAACTCAAGAGTGGTTACGATTGTCCCCATCCCACAAAATATGACACAGTGTATGGAAAGACTCAGTAAACCAAGGTCCACCACACTAAGAAAACAAAAAGGGACGGTCAATAGAGAATTAAAGGTGCTATATTTAAATATGCGCAGTGTACGGAACAAGGTAGATGAGCTTGTGGCCCAGATTGTGACTGGCAGGTATGATGTGGTAGGCATCACAGAGGCATAATTGCAGGGGGTTCAGGACTGGCATTTAAACATCCAGGGATTCACAACCTATCGAAAAGACAGAGAGGTGGGCAGAGAGGGTGGGGTTGCCTTGTTAATTAGGAGTGAAATTAAATCAATAGCACTAAACGACATAGGGTCAGATGATGTGGAGTCTGTGTGGGTAGAGTTGAGGAACCACAAAGGCAAAAAAACCATAATGGGAGTTATGTACAGGCCTCCTAACAGTGGTCAGGACTGGGGGCACAAAATGCACCACGAAATAGAAAGTGCATGTCAGAAAGGCAAGGTCACAGTGATCATGGGGGACTTCAATATGCAGGTGGACTGGGTAAATAATGCTGCCAGTGGACCCAAGGAAAGGGAACTCATTGAATGTTTACAGGTGGGCTTTTTGGAACAGCTTGTGATGGAGCCCACGAGGGAACAGGCCATTCTGGACTTAGTGTTATGTAATGAGCCAGACTTGATTAAAGATCTTAAAGTAAGGGAGCACTGAGGAGGCAGTGATCATAATATGGTCGAATTCAATCTCCAATTTGAAAGAAAGAAGGTAGAATCAGATGTAAAGGTGTTACAGTTAAATAAAGGTAACTACAGGGACATGAGGGAGGAACTGACGGAAATCGACTGGGAACAGAGCCTAGTGGGAAAGACAGTAGAACAGCAATGGCAGGAGTTTCTGGGAGTAATTGAGGACACAGTACAGAGGTTCATCCCAAAGAAAGGAAAGGTTATCAGAGGGGGGATTAGGCAGACATGGCTGACAAAGGAAGTTAGGGAATGCATCAAAGCAAAAGAGAAAGCCTATAATGTGGCAAAGAGTAGTGGGAAATCAGAAGATTGGGAAGACTACAAAAACAGACAGAGGATAACAAAGAGAGAAATAAGGAAAGAGAGGATCAAATATGAAGGTAGGCTAGCCAGTAACATTAGGAATGATAGTAAAAGTTTCTTTAAATACATTAAAAACAAACGGGAGGCAAAGGTTGACATTGGGCCGCTCCAAAATGACGCTGGTAATTTTGTGATGGGAGACAAGGAAATAGCTGAGGAACTGAATAAGTACTTTGCATCAGTCTTCACAGTAGAAGACATGAGTAATATCCCAACAATTCCGGAGAGTCAGGGGGCAGAGTTGAATATGGTAGCCATCACAAAGGAGAAAGTGCTAGAGAAACTAAGAGGTCTAAAAATTGATAAATCCCCAGGCCCAGATGGGCTACATCCTAGAGTTCTAAAGGAGATAGCTGAAGAAATAGTGGAGGCGTTAGTTATGATCTTTCAAAAGTCACTGGAGTCAGGGAAAGTCCCAGAGGATTGGAAAATTGCTGTTGTAACCCCCCTGTTCAAGAAGGGAACAAGGAAAAAGATGGAAGATTATAGGCCAATTAGCCTAACCTTGGTTGTTGGAAAGATTCTAGAATCCATTGTTAAGGATGAGATTTCTAAATTCTTGGAAGTGCAGGGTCGGATTAGGACAAGTCAGCATGGATTTAGTAAGGGGAGGTCGTGCCTGACAAACCTGTTAGAGTTCTTTGAAGAGATAACAAATAGGTTAGACCAAGGAGAGCCAATGGATGTTATCTATCTTGACTTCCAAAAGGCCTTTGATAAGGTGCCTCACGGGAGACTGCTGAGTAAAATAAGGGCCCATGGTATTCGAGGCAAGGTACTAACATGGATTGACGATTGGCTGTCAGGCAGAAATCAGAGAGTTGGGATAAAAGGTTCTTTTTCGGAATGGCAACCGGTGACGAGTGGTGTCCCGCAGGGTTCCGTGTTGGGGCCACAGCTGTTCTCTTTATATCTGATCTAGATGACGGGACTGGGGGCATTCTGGCTAAATTTGCCGATGATACAAAGATAGGTGGAGAGGCAGGTAGTATGGAGGAGGTGGGGAGGCTGCAGAAAGATTTAGACAGTTTAGGAGAGTGGTCCAAGAAATGGCTGATGAAATTCAAGGTGGGCAAGTGCGAGGTCTTGCACTTTGGAAAGAAGAATAGAGGCATGGACTATTTTCTAAACGGTGACAAAATTCATAATGCTGAAGTGCAAAGGGACTTGGGAGTCCTAGTCCAGGATTCTCTAAAGGTAAACTTGCAGGTAGAGTCCGTAATTAAGAAAGCAAATGCAATGTTGTCATTCATCTCAAGAGGCTTGGAATATAAAAGCAGGGATGTACTTCTGAAGCTTTATAAAGCATTAGTTAGGCCCCATTTAGAATACTGTGAGCAATTTTGGGCCCCACACCTCAGGAAGGACATACTGGCACTGGAGCGGGTCCAGCGGAGATTCACACGGATGATCCCAGGAATGGTAGGCCTAACATACGATGAACGTCTGAGGATCCTGGGATTATATTCATTGGAGTTTAGGAGGTTGAGGGGAGATCTAATAGAAACTTACAAGATAATGAATGGCTTAGATAGAGTGGATGTAGGGAAGTTGTTTCCATTAGCAGGGGAGACTAGGACCCGGGGGCACAGCCTTACAATAAAAGGGAGTCACTTTAGAACAGAGATGAGGAGAAATTTCTTCAGCCAGAGAGTGGTGGGTCTGTGGAATTCATTGCCACAGAGGGCGGTGGAGGCCGGGACGTTGAGTGTCTTTAAGACAGAAGTTGATAAATTCTTGATTTCTCGAGGAATTAAGGGCTATGGAGAGAGAGCGGGTAAATGGAGTTGAAATCAGCCATTATTGAATGGTGGAGTGGACTCGATGGGCCGAATGGCCTTACTTCCGCTGCTATGTCTTATGGTCTTATGGGAAATGAGCCTGTGTGCAGTCTACCAGCCAGAGGCGGCAGCAGTGAGGAGGTCACACATCCTGCACTTACACTTGACATAATTTAAGTGGGCAGCACGGTAGCATTGTGGGCAGCACAATTGCTTCACAGCTCCAGGGTCCCTGCTTCGATTCCAGCTTGGGTCACTGTCTGTGCGGAGTCTGCACATCCTCCCCGTGTGTGCGTGGGTTTCCTCCGGGTGCTCCGATTTCCTCCCACAGTCCAAAGATGTGCAGGTTAGGTGGATTGGCCATGATAAATTGCCCTTAGTGTCCAAAATTTCCCTTAGTGTTGGGTGGGGTTACTGGGTTGTGGGGATAGGGTGGAGGTGTGGACCTTGGGTAGGGTGCTTTTTCCAGGAGCCGGTGCAGACTCGATGGGTCGAATGGCCTCCTTCTGTACTGTAAATTCTATGAAATCTGTGAAACCAAGCACCCTCTATGTGCGGACTTTTGCCGCCAAATCACGGAGGAGAGCTGCTTCCATTTTGTAGCTGCTGGCAAGAAAGGCAAGAGGATTGTGAAGATTAATCATTTTCTTACAAGGAAGAGACAGACAGAGCCTCACAGCGCTAGGGACCCTGGTTCAATTCCGGCCTTGGTTGACTGTGTGTAGTTTGAACATTCTCTCCGTGTCTGCGTGGGTTTCCTTCGGGTGCTCCGGTTTCCTCCCACAGTCCAAAGATGTGCAGGTGAGGTGGATTGGCCATGCTAAATTGCCCCTTAGTGTCCAAAGATATGTAGGTTAGGATACAGGGTTGCGAGGATGGATGGGGGAGTGGACTAGGTATGGTTCTCTTTCGGAGGGTCGGTGCAGACTCGACAGGCTGAATTGCCTCCTTCTGTACTGTAGGAATTCTCCGGTTCCATATGTTTCAGGTTTTGAAAGTGGTGGGTGAAAAATTCCTTTTGAGGTTGAGACTCAAGACCTGTGACAGTACATTAAAAACACACCCAAAGCCCATGAGGCTGTCAGCATTCGGGAGTAGCATCTGCCAGCGCTGAGTAAAACAAGCATTTTGTTGCGGTTGCTCTTTACGACCACCTACATGTGTGAGGTTGGATTTTCCGTTCTCGCAAAGATGAAGACGGCACAAAGGAACTGGCTGAAGTCTGCACCTAATATGTGTAGCCATCTGGGATGGCCACTTACAACAAGAAACGTGGACGTTCGCAAAGCCTAAAGAGAAATATGGCCAATGTAAGATTCAGGCAGGCACAGAGCCTAAATGTATATTCGTGAGCAGAGAATCCAGACATCATCGAAACCCCCAGTCGCTTTGCGTTTTAATGACCCATCTCCGTAAGACAAAAGAATGGTACTCAGGTATCTGATACGATTCCAAACATTTTGACGCCACTCCCCTTAGTAAGGAAGCATGAACAGCAAGGTCAATGACCGCTTAGGACACGCCCAGCCATCAAGGCACCCGCCCCTTTTTTGGCTCAGATGTATGGCAGCGATCGAGAACTGCCCAATTAATTGGGTCCAAACCTAAGGACCGCCCAAAAGAGCACAAACCCTCCCCAAGGATAAAGAGAGACACTGCCATGTGTTCGATCTCTTTTGGACCGGCGCTCCGGCAACGTCTATCTCCAACTGTAGCACCACGACCAGAAGCAAGTCCATGTTCAACGCCCGCTACCAGACGGATGAGCCCAGCTGAACCGGTTACTTCTGCAGACCCAGCAGATCCAGATTCGAACAAAGGCCACTGTTCCTCGGACATAAGCCGGGTACCTGAAGTTAAGTACAGGTTGTCATAGTGTTAGGTGTAGTTTAGCTCGTAGTGTTTATGTTGCATGTATAAGTTAATCTTGTGTGTAAATAAAGTATTATTGAACTTGAAGTAACTAACTGGTTGTTGGGTCTTTGATCGATATCCGGTTGAACCTTGTGGTGGTATCATTTGATACCTGGCGACTCTGAAAGCAATATCATATCAATATCTAGACAAAAGAAGGGCAATCTTATTGACTGCCATATTTATAGCGAGTAAATATAGCAACATATATGCATTGCCCTCTCCTCCTGTGAACCTGATTGGAGTGAGATTGTGAGGACCAAGCAAGCTCCCTTTTCACATTAAAGGTAAGTGAATGTGGCGTGGGTTATGAAGGTTGGCCTGTGTGTCCCCCAAAGGTCAGCTGGTTGGCAAAAGTGGGTCCCGGGAAAAAGAGTTTGAAAAACACTGGCTTATCACTCTCCAAATGTCTGGCTTAAGTGGGTGAATTCCAGGTTGTTTTTTGTCTCTTCAAATCTGGCCCAGGCAGCACATTCTAGGGAGTCAATCAGGTGATCTGCCACATCTAGGAAGCAGTCTCCATCTCAAGGCATGGTTATATAGACAGGGCAGTACCCCCTTGGAATGGTTCTGGTGACTGTCTTGTGGATGGCTCTGCAGAAGCCACTCTAAGTCAGCTTTATTCCAGGATGATATCACAACACCTTATTCCAATACCTTGTTGTATTCCTCCCAGTTAGGTTTTTGTAGGTTCCACCACTTCTTCTTTGAGCTGGTGACGATTGGTAGTTGAAGTCCAATACGGATCAGAGATGGCCTCCACTGGGTGTGTGCATAGTTGGGCAGTATTTGGCACAATGATGGAAGCGGATTATTGTGTACTGAGTTAACCCAGCACAAATCAGGAGAGTAATCACGTTTCCACCAAGCAGAGTGAAAATCTCCAGGCTATTTGGGATTATGGATGGGAGCAAGATCATGTTGCCAGCTTCATGGGGTAGCAGTGGTGGTGACCTGCATGGGTGATAGTCATTCACAATCTTTCCTTCTCCACCATCCTGAGACCTTCTTCATTACTCCAGTGTTCCCTACAACTGACCCACTCTATCTTTCTCCAGAACCACGGTTCACAGCTTTCTGATCTTTGGATCATAGAATCCCATAAATTATTCCGCCGGTGGAAGGGTTGCCGTATGAGAAGTGATTAAACAGTTTGGGCTTATACTCGTTGCCATTTAGAAGGATCAGAGGGGATCTGATCGAGGTGTATAAAATACTAAAAGGGATTAAGTAAAATTAGGCCAAATGTTTCCCCTTGTGGGACACTCAAGAATAGAGGTCATGGATATAAGTTGAGAGGCAGTAAGTTTAGAACTGAGATGAGGAATAACTACTTCTCGTGGAGGGTGGTAAATATGTGGAACTTGCTGCCCCACAGTGCGGTGGAATTTGAGTCATTAATGGTTCCAAGAAGGAGATATATTTCTGATTTAAAAAACAAGTTAAATAATAATCATCTTTATTAGTGTCACAAGTAGGCTTACATTAACACTGCAATGAAGTTACTGTGAAAATCCCCGAGTCACCACATTCCGACGCCTGTTTGGGTACACAGAGGGAGAATTTAGAATGTCTAAATTACCTAAGAGTACATCTTTCGGGACTTGTTGGAGGAAACCGGAGCACCCGGAGGAAACCCACGCAGACACGGGGAGAACGTGCAAACTCCACACAGACAGTCGCCCAAGGCCAGGATTGAACCCGGGTCTCTGGTGCTGTGAGGCAACAGCGCTAACCACTGTGCCACCATGTCGCCCATTGCGAAGCAAACTTTGAAGATATACAGGGTATTGTAGTCCATAGAAGCCTTTCGGCCCATCATGTCTGCGCCAGCCGTAAACCAACCAACTATTCTAATCCCGTTTTCCAGCACTCCGGTCCGTAGTGTTGCATGCCATGGTGTTTCAGATGCTCATCTAAATGATTCTTAAATGTTGTGAGGATCCCTGCCTCTACCACCCTTGCAGGCAGCGAGTTTGAGATTCCCACCACCCTTTGATTTGATTTATTGTCACATGTATTGATATACAGTGAAAAGCATTGTATCTTGCATGCTGTACAAACGATGCACACCGTACATAGGGAAGGAAGGAGAGACTGCAGAACATAATGTTACAGTTATAGCAAGGTGCAGAGAAAAGATCAACTTAATACGAGGTAGATCCATTCAAAAGTCTGATGGCAGTAGGGAAGAAGCTGTTCTTGAGTCGGTTGGTACGTGACCTCAAACTTTGGTATCTTTTTCCTGACGGAAGAAGGTGGAAGGGAGTATGTCCTGGGTGCCTGGGGTCCTTAATTATGCTGGCAGCCTTTCCGAGGCAGCGGGAATTGTAGATAGAGTCGATGGATGGGAGGCTGGTTTGCGTGATGGACTGGGCTACATTCACGACCTTTTGTAGTTTCCTGCGGTCATGGCAGTGCAGGATCCATACCAAGCTGTGATACAACCAGAAAGAATGTTTTCTCTGGTAGAAAGAATGCTTTCTACGGAAAATGTCTTTCCTCAAACCTGCCTAGTGAGAAATGTGAATATATAAATGGCAGCCGCTAATTTCCACCTGTTTGTGGCAAGCATTTGCTGTTGCTATGCCAAACAGCCTTTAAGGAAGCAAGGGAAAAAAATTGCAAAGGGTTGGGTGAGGCACTACATCCGTGTTGAAGCGGGATGTGGATGCTGGAGCCTGCGTCCCTCCCCCAGGAGCAGCCTCTCCGGCGCACCAGGCTCAACGAACGCGGAAGTGCTGCCTGCCTGCCCTCTCACACTAACTTGCTACCGCAGGGGGGGCGGAGCCAACCGATTGGTGGAGCCTACGCTTCCAGCCCCGCCCCCTCTGGCAGGTGGATGGGCGACGTCACAATGGCCGTAGGGTTAGGTTGCACCCTGTTTATAAGGAGGCGAGCCGGCGAGCACAGCCGAGCGGCTCCGGAGACTGGCGGGCGGGAGGGCGCAGCCGAGCGGGCGGTTATTATTTTAAAATCAGTATTCCGGGCGGATCTGAGCCGTTAATCGGTCGGCCGCTGAGGAGATTGTTCGAGAAGCGGCCGTTTGGAGGCCGATGGTCGCCGGCCACTGGCTGCTCCCCCCTGACCGGGATGCAGTGAGTTCGGGGCGGCGGGTTGTCATCGCCCGGCCCGGGTTAGCGGCGGGCGGCGGGGCCCGCTCCCTCCTCACTGATCGCCGGGGCCCCGCTCACTGATCCCCGGGCCCCGCCTGTCGGTCTCTCCGCCCGGCCCGCTCCGCCATGATGTTCGGCAACAGCCGCCGGGGGGGCCGCCTGCCCTCGCTGCTGCTGGTCGGCCTGCTGCTGCTCCTGGCCGGGCTGGCCTTCAACTACTGGGCGCTGTCCGGCCGCCACTCCCGCCTCCAGCTGGAGGTGACCGAGCTACAGGTGCAGGTAGGGCGGCAGCGGGGGCACCTGGGCGCGGGGGGCACTGCACGCCTGGATGGGGGCGCTGCACATCTGGGTGGGGGATGGGGGGGGCATTGCACATCTGGGCGAGGGGATGGGGGGCACTGCACATCTGGGCGTGGGGATGGGGGGCACTGCACATCTGGGTGTGGGGATGGGGGGGCACTGCACATCTGAGCGGGGGGATGGGGGCACTGCACACCTGGAGGGGAGATTGGGGGGCACTGCACACCTGGAGGGTGGATGGGGGGCACTGCACACCTGGAGGGAGATGATGGGCACTGCACACCTGGAGAGGGGGATGGGGGGCACTTCACACCTGGTGGGGATGGGAGGGCGGTGCACACCTGGGGGGTGGATGGGAGGGCACTGTGCACCTGGGGGAGGGGATGGGGGTGCACTGCACACCTGGGGTTGGGGATAGGAGGGCACTGCCCACCTGGGGTTGGGGATAGGAGGGCACTGCCCACCTGGGGTTGGGGATAGGAGGGCACTGCCCACCTGGGGTTGGGGATAGGAGGGCACTGCCCACCTGGGGTTGGGGATAGGAGGGCACTGCACATCTGGGGTTAGGGGGCACTGTACACCTGGAGGGGGATGGGAGGGCACTGCACACCTGGAGGGGGGCTGGGAGGGCACTTCACACCTGGAGGGAGGGATGGGGGGCACTGCACACTGGTGGAAATGGGGGGCTACTACACACCTGTGGTGGGGGAGGATAGGGGGCACTGCACACCTGGTAGAGGATAGGGGGACACTGCACACCCTGGGGCACAAAAGGGGGGCACTGCACACCTGGAGTGGGCACGATAGGGGGCTCTGCACACCTGGGGAGGGTGCACCTGGGTGGGCACTGCATGCCTGGGGTGGGCACGATAGGGGGACACTGCACACCTGGGGGGCATTAAGGCTGGGGGCACTGCCCACCTGGGGGGGTGGGGGCACTTCACACCTGGGGGGGTGGGGGGCACTGCACACCTGGGGGGGAGGTGGGGGGCACTGCGCACCTGGGGGGGGCGATCGGGGCACTGCACGGATGAGTGGCACTGCACACCTGGGGGGGTTGGGGGCACTGTGCATCTGGGGGGGGGGGATAGGGATGCACTGCACACCTGGGGTGGGCACGATGGGGGGGGGCACTGCCCACCTGGGGGGGTCACCACATCTGGGGGGGGATGGGGGCACTGTTCACCTGGGGGGGGCACTGCACACCACAGAGACACAAAGGGAACATGCAGACTCCGCACAGACGGTGACCCAAGCGGGAATTGAACCCGGGACTCTCGCTCTGTGAAGCAACAGTGCTAACCGCTGTGCTACTGTGCCGCCCAGGATGTTGCTCCTGTACCGTGGAATGTGGAAAAGTTCTAATTAGGACATGTGCATCATCACTGGTGAATTGGCTTTATGGCAATACCATGTAGAGTTCTTGCTATTGTTATGAACCCCACTGATGTTCAATGTGAAGGTATCCCAAACTTCGCACACCGGTTCTAAACTATTATTTTTGTGATTTAGAAAAAAATGTGAGGAAAGGGGGTGGTCTTGTAAATTATTCACAAATTTTCACAGTAACTTCAATGCAGTATTGTGTAAATCTGATACTTATTTTTCTACACAAATGCTTCCTTATCTGCGAGCTCTGCTTTGCAGCTGGGTGTTTGACATGGCCAATCCACCTAACCTGCACATCTTTGGGTTGTGGGGGTGAGACCCATGCAGACAGGGGGAGAATATGCAAACTCCACATGGACAGTGACCGGGGCTGGGATTCGAACCCAGGTCCTCAGCGCTGTAGTCCCAGTGCTAACCACTGCACCACATGCCACCCCTTTTTCCCCGGTCTCCCTATAACTGACCCCCGTCTCTGTAATACTCACACCCGTCTAGCTATAACCACCCCCCCTAGTCGCCACATTCCCGTGCCTGTTCGGGGAGGCTGGTACGGGAATTGAACCATGCTGCTGGCCTGCTTGAAAAGCCAGCGATTTAGCCCAGTGTGCTAAACCAGCCCCTGAAATGCATTACCTCACATTTGTCCGGATTAAACTCCATCTGCCATCTCTCCGCCCAAGTCTCCAAACAATCTAAATCCTGCTGTATCCTCCCTCCCCGGTCTCCCTATAACTGACCCCCATCTCTGTAATACTCACACCCGTCTAGCTATAACCACCCCCCCTAGTCGCCACATTCCCGTGCCTGTTCGGGGAGGCTGGTAGTTAGAGGGTGGGGGGTGGGCAGGTCTGGAGAGCAGTAGGGCTCTTTAACTTTCCAAATATTGACTGGAAACACTATAGTTCGAGTACTTTAGATGGGTCCATTTTTGTTCAACGTGTGCAGGAGGGTTTCCTGACACAGTATCTAGATAGGCCAACAAGAGGCGAGGCCACATTGGATTTGGTACTGGGTAATGAACCAGGCCAGGTGTTAGATTTGGAGGTAGGTGAACACTTTGGTGATAGTGACCACAATTCGGTTACGTTTACTTTAGCGATGGAAAGGGATAGGTATATACCGCAGGGCAAGAGTTATAGCTGGGGGAAAGGCAATTATGATGCGATTAAGCAAGACTTGGGATGCATAGGATGGGGAAAGAAACTGCAGGGGATGGGACCAATTGAAATGTGGAGCTTGTTCAAGGAACAGCTACTGCGTGTCCTTGATAAGTATGTACCTTTTCAGGCAGGGAGGAAGTGGTCGAGCGAGGGAACCGTTTTTACTAAAGTAGTTGAATCACCTGTCGAGGAAGAAGGAGGCTTATGTAAAGATGAGACGTGAAGGTTCAGCTAGGGCGCTTGAGAGTTACAAGTTAGCCAGGAAGGACCGAAAGAGAGAGCTAAGAAGAGCCAGGAGGGGACCGAAAGAGTGAGCTAAGAAGAACCAGGAGGGGACATGAGAAGCCCTTGGCAGGTAGGATCAAGGAAACCCTAAAGCTTTCTATAGGTATGTGAGGAATAAAAGAATGACTAGGGTAAGAGTAGGGGCAGTTAAGGACAGTAGTGGGAAGTTGTGCGTGGAGTCCGAGGAGATAGGCAAGGCGCTAAATGAATATTTTTTGTCACTATTCACACAGGAAAAAGACAGTGTTGTCGAGGAGAATACTGAGACACAGGCTACTAGACTAGATGGGATTGAGTTCATAAGGAGGAGGTGTTAGCAATTCTGGAAAGTGTGAAAATAGATAAGTACCCTGGGCCGGATGACATTTATCCTAGGATTGTCTGGGAAGCTAGGGAGGAGATTGCAGAGCCTTTGGCTTTGATCTTTATGTCATTACAGGAATAGTGCCAGAAGACTGGAGGATAGCAAATGTCCCCTTGTTCAAAAAGGGGAGTAGAGACAACCCCGGTAACTATAGACCAGTGAGCCTTACTTCTGTTGTGGGCAAAGTCTTGGAAAGGATTATAAGAGATAGGATTTATAATCATCTAGAAAGGAATAATTTGATTAGGGATAGTTATTTCATTTCATTTTTTCAACACGGTTTTGTGAAGGGTAGGTCGTGTCTCACAAACCTTATTGAGTTCTTTGAGAAGGTGACCAAACAGGTGGATAGGGGTAAAGCAGTTGATGTGGTTTATATTGATTTCAGTAAAGCGTTTGAGAAGGTTCCCCACGGTAGGCTATTGCAGAAAATACGGAGGCATGGGATTGAGGGTGGTTTAGCGGTTTGGATCAGAAATTGGCTAGCTGTAAGAAGACAGAGGGTGGTGGTTGATGGGAAATGTTCAGCCTGGAATTCAGTTATTAGTGGAGACAAGGATACCAATATTTTGGTATTGGTTGGGGATTGGTGTCATGAAAACGAATTTGCCCTTTGTCAGAGAGATGGAACTCAAACCCAAAGGCCAAGTGCTTTATGCACTTCCTGATTCTGCAAATTGAATTATTTTTTCCTAATATACAATTGCAAAATTAAAGTTGCACGATATTTTTTGATTTAAACATTAATGTTTTTAATGAACACAGCTAGTGATTGAAATGTCTTAATTGTTGTAACGGCATTAGTTACAGATTATGAAATAAATGTTAATAGATCATTGTATTTCAGATCCTGTTTGTGTAATATTACCTCAGCAGCCACAAGGCTGTCTTGTGTATAATGCATGATTATTGTGGTTCAATCTAGTACCTTAGCATTATTGGTTGCTATCCACCATGTGTCTCAGATTGAAGTTCCCATTGTTGCTCGAGAGAAAGGGATGCCAATGAGTCACCTGATGATTACAGGGTCAAAGGGGAAATCATTGAGTACCTTGTGTTGCCCTATTATGTATTTCTTTTCTTTTCATGTACTGTTGAGCTGCTCACAGAAAAATACTTTTCACTGTACCTTGGTACACGTGACAATAAATAAAATCCAATCCGTCCATCCAATCCATAGGCGGCACGGTAGCACAGTGGTTAGCTTCACAGCTCCAGGATCCCATGTTCGATTCCCAGCTTGGGTCACTGTCTGTGTGGAGTCTGCACGTTCTCCCCGTGTCTATGTGGGTTTCCTCTGGGGGCTCCGGTTTTCTCCCACAGTCCAAAGATGTGCAGATGAGGTAAATTGGCCATGCTACATTGCCCTTCGTGTCCAAAAAGGTTGGGTAGGGTTGTGGGGATAGGGTGTGGGTTTGGGTGGGTTGCTTGTTCCAGGGGCCATTACGGACTCGGTGGGCAGGGTGGCCTTCTTCTGCACTGTGAATTCTATGATCGATAATAACCATAAACTTTATTCATGCACTTAGCACACCGTTCGTGACATCAGTTAAGAAAGACCTGCAAGCTCTTTTCCAGAGCAATGTATCTCTGGTATCCAGGGAAGTGCATTCTGAAGTTGATTGTGGCAGCACAAGACAGATATTTATAATAAAGGTTGGCAGAGTATATTGTGGATGGAACATCAGTAAAGTTTTATTGTGAAGAAAAGAATAGGAGCTTATATTCGTTGGCATTATTGTTTAGCAATTAAATGTCGGGCAAGAATAAAGTGGTTCTTAAAAAAAATCTTTGCAAAATTAAGTTACATTTAACCCTATCGCCAGTGAAATTAACATGAATTGTGGCATTCTGATGAGCTATTTTGGGAGTTTTCCCCCTGTCTGTACGTGTCCAACCCTTCTAGCTCACCTCAAGCCTTTTTATTCATTTTGGAGCGGTATGGTTCTATGGGATGTCTAGCCTGATTCTGATCCCATCCAGAATGCATGGTTAATCAATAATGGGAGCTATGGTTATGTTTTTTAAATCTCCTCCTTTAATCCACTCTTGACATTTAATTAGATGTAGTCTGTGAAACTCTCTTGTTGCTGAACATGGATGAAAGTAGATGGTGCACATTGCAGTATCGGGAGCACTAGCTTGATATTCACTGTGGAAAGCCAACAGCAGAGGTCAGATAGCTTGGAAACTTTTGATCATCTGACCTACCGTTTCCTTGTGCGGCTTGGTGCCATATTTTGTTTTATAATGTTCTTTAGGACATTTTATTATGTCGGTGGCACTATATAAATAAAAGTTGTAAGTTTCCTTATTCTCTGCTCCACTGAAAACTGTCTCAGCATCTTAAATCATCTTCGTAATTACATTTTCAGGTGAACGTATGTTATGCATTACTTTGTCTACTATTAGGGAGTGCTCAAAACACTCGTTGTCAATTTATAAAAACCCATATAATGTTGGCCTGAAAACCACACAAGTGGTTCAACCTGATTTTCAAATCTGTCCCTCCAAAATGAACCAACCTAATGTTTTTTCATTTTCATGTGTTGCTGTCTTCATAATTTTGTCATGCATCCCTACATTTATTTGATCGTCCATACCATTTTGACACTCTTTCCAAAAATAAGTGGCCTGCCTCTCTCTTTATTCTACCAAAATATTCCACTTCCGAAATGAAAATTTCCTTGAGGTTGTTTCAAATGTGATCCTTTCGCAAACTGTTTATATTTTTGCATTTAATTGCCTGTTCCAAAAAAGCTCCATATAACCACATGATATAAACTGCAGATGTAGAATATCGGTACAATGAGGTCACAAGATGACATTAAGTTGATCTTTTCTCTGCACCTTGCTATGACTGTAACATTATATTCTGCAGTCTCTCCTTCCTTCCCTATGTACGGTATGCATTGTTTGTACAGCATGCAAGAAACGATACTTTTCACTGTATACTAATACCCACCCTCCTCCTCTAACCTAATAATAAGATCCATTGGTGTGAGGTAAGTGCCATATTATATTATTATTATTAGCATTATTATGTTATATTATTAGCATTGCGCAGGTCAAGGAGACACAGCCTGAGTGAGAGAGATACAGACAGTGAGAATTTGGTAGTTTGGTGCAGTGAGGTAACCAGGAAAGGTAAGTGGTTAATCTAATTGTGCTGTTTTTCAGTTAAAAGTGCAGGGTAGATTAGTGTCTGATTGGCTGAAGCTGCCTCCACCATAAACTTAAATTAAACTAATTAATTAATTAGTGATGGCTGGTCAGGTGATGTGCTTGAGCTGCTTGATGTGGGAGCTGGCAGATCCCATTGGGGGAAAGACAGTAGAACAGCAATGGCAGGAGTTTCTGGGAGTAATTGAGGACACAGTACAGAGGTTCATCCCAAAGAAAAGAAAGGTTACCAGAGGGGGGATTAGGCAGCCATGGCTGACAAAGGAAGTTAGGGAATGCATCAAAGCAAAAGAGAGCCTATAATGTGGCAAAGAGTAGTGGGAAGTCAGAAGATTGGGAAATTCAAAAACAAACAGAGGATAACAAAGAGAGAAATAAGGAAAGAGAGGATCAAATTTGAAGGTAGGCTAGCCAGTAACATTAGGAATGATAGTAAAAGTTTCTTTAAATACATTAAAAACAAACGGGAGGCAAAAGTTGACATTGGGCCGCTCCAAAATGATGCTGGTAATTTTGTGATGGGAGACAAGGAAATAGCTGAGGAACTGAATAAGTACTTTGCGTCAGTCTTCACAGTAGAAGACATGAGTAATATCCCAACAATTCCGGAGAGTCAGGGGGCAGAGTTGAATATGGTAGCCATCACAAAGGGGAAAGTGCTAGAGAAACTAAGAGGTCTAAAAATTGATAAATCCCCGGGCCCAGATGGGCTACATCCTAGAGTTCTAAAGGAGATAGCTGAAGAAATAGTGGAGGCGTTAGTTATGATCTTTCAAAAGTCACTGGAGTCAGGGAAAGTCCCAGAGGATTGGAAAATCGCTGTTGTAACCCCCCTGTTCAAGAAGGGAACAAGGAAAAAGATGGAAAATTATAGGCCAATTAGCCTAACCTCGGTTGTTGGCAAGATTCTAGAATCCATTGTTAAGGATGAGATTTCTAAATTCTTGGAAGTGCAGGATCGGATTAGGACAAGTCAGCATGGATTTAGTAAGGGGAGGTCGTGCCTGACAAACCTGTTAGAGTTCTTTGAAGAGATAGCAAATAGGTTAGACCAAGGAGAGCCAATGGATGTTATCTATCTTGACTTCCAAAAGGCCTTTGATAAGGTGCCTCACGGGAGACTGCTGAGTAAAATAAGGGCCCATGGTATTCGAGGCAAGGTACTAACATGGATTGACGATTGGCTGTCAGGCAGAAGGCAGAGAGTTGGGATAAAAGGTTCTTTTTCGGAATGGCAACTGGTGACGAGTGGTGTTCCGCAGGGTTCCGTGTTGGGGCCACAGCTGTTCTCTTTACATATTAATGATCTAGATGACGGGACTGGAGGCATTCTGGCTAGGTTTGCCGATGATACAAAGATAGGTGGAGGGGCAGGTAGTATGGAGGAGGTGGGGAGGCTGCAGAAAGATTTAGACAGTTTAGGAGAGTGGTCCAAGAAATGGCTGATTAAATTCAAGGTGGGCAAGTGCAAGTGGTTCATAATGCTGAAGTGCAAAGGGACTTGGGAGTCCTAGTCCAGGATTCTCTAAAGGTAAACTTGCAGGTAGAGTCCGTAATTAAGAAAGCAAATGAAATGTTGTCATTCATCTCAAGAGGCTTGGAATATAAAAGCAGGGATGTACTTCTGAAGCTTTATAAAGCATTAGTTAGGCCCCATTTAGAATACTGTGAGCAATTTTGGGCCCCACACCTCAGGAAGGGCATACTGGCACTGGAGCGGGTCCAGCGGAGATTCACACGGATGATCCCAGGAATGGTAGGCCTAACATACGATGAACGTCTGAGGATCCTGGGATTATATTCATTGGAGTTTAGGAGGTTGAGGGGAGATCTAATAGAAACTTACAAGATAATGAATGGCTTAGATAGGGTGGACGTAGGGAAGTTGTTTCCATTAGCAGGGGAGACTAGGACCCGGGGGCACAGCCTTAGAATAAAAGGGAGTCACTTTAGAACCGAGATGAGGAGAAATTTCTTCAGCCAGAGAGTGGTGGGTCTGTGGAATTCATTGCCACAGAGGGCGGTGGAGGCCGGGACGTTGAGTGTCTTTAAGACAGAAGTTGATAAATTCTTGATTTCTCAAGGAATTATGGGCTATGGAGAGAGAGCGAGTAAATGGAGTTGAAATCAGTCATGATTGAATGGTGGAGTGGACTCGATGGGCCGAATGGCCTTACTTCCGTTCCTATGTCTTATGGTCTTAATACATGTGACAATAAATCAAATCAAAAAACGTTCTGTGGATTAGGTTTGAAGGGTTCTGTTTGTTTCAACTTCTAACTTACTGTGATAGACATTTACAGTGCAGAAGGTGGCTGTTTGGCATGTCTTGTTTGTACTGGCTCTTGAAAGATCTCTCCACCTAACCCATGGCTCTTTCCCTGTAGTTTTAAAAATGTCCCTGCCCTGTTTAAAGGCAGGGATTGTGTTTCCCCAATATAAATTGGTCTTTTATTAAAGTAAGACTTTGTGAAGAGTGCAGCTCTGAGAAAAGGTTGGCCTTTGTTACAGAAGCAAACAATGCTGGTGTTCAACTTGTGCCAATTGGCCTCTGGCCCAGATACGTTTTTTTATTCATTCATGGGACGTGGGCGTTACTAGCTAGGCCAGCATTTATTGCCCATCCCTAGTTGCCCTTCAGAGGGTGGTGGTGAGCTTCCTTCTTGAACTGCTGCAGTTCCTGAGGTGTGTCTAGGTACACGTGCGCTGCTATTGGGAAGGGAATGCCAGGATTTTTACCCAGCAACAGTAAAGGAACAGTAATATATTTCCAAGTCCGATAGTGAGTGGCTTGGAGGGGAACCACCAGGTAGTGGGGTTCCCAGATATCTGCTGCTCTTGTCCTTCTAAATGGTAGTGGCTGTGGATTTAACAGAGGTGCTGCCTAAGGAAATTTGGTGAGTTACTGCAGTGCATCTTGTAGATCGTACACACGGCTGCCACTGCATCGGTGGTGTAGGGTTTGAATGTTTGTGGAAAGAGTAGTAATCAAGCAGGCTGCTTTGTCTTGGATGGTGTCGCTCATCTTGAGTGTTGTTGGAGCTGCACTCATCCAGGCACGTGGAGTGTATTCCATTACACTCCTGACTTGTGCCTTGTAGATGGATGGGCAGGCTGTGGAGTTACTCACCGCAGGATTCCTAGCCTTTGACCTGCTCCAGGGACTGTTAGTCCAGTTCAGTTTCTGGTCATTGGTAACCCTCGGAATGGTGATGGTGGGGAATTCAGCGATGTGTCAAGGACGATGGTTAGATCCTCTCTTGTTGGAGATAGTCATTGCCTGGCTCGAATGTTACTTTGACAGCCCAATCCTGGATATTGTCCAGTTCTTGATGCAATTGGACATGAACTGCTTCAATATCTGAGAGTTGCAAATGGTGCTGAACATTGTGCAGCCTCTAGCAAATGTTGACTGATCAGAGATAATGAAGGTTAGAAAATGTCTTTACTATCAGATTAAGCTGTTTGCATTTTATATGCACACCCTGTAATTTTGTAATGCTTCCTTGTTTTTGGTCTTCAAGGGATAACATGCCACTGCAGCAGTTGAAAACCCCTGGCTTTTATATCCATTGAATCAAGCTTTTCTTCACTCTAATATTTTACAACTTAATAGCGTTATCTGAAAGAAATGCTTCCTGATACAATGGAAAATCAGCAAACTGTAATGTCGTACTGTACTAAAATCGGCTGTTATATTTATCTTTGTTTTGATAGCTTTAGTTTCTGTTTTCTGTTCATGCTGAATTGGGAGCTAGGCTTGTGAAAGATAAGTAAGTAATCTTCATGGAAGATATCACATTCTTGTCACAAGACAGCACCTGGTTTGAATCTGAAACCTTCAAATGCAAGTAGGAAAAATTGAAATTGGGTTTGTGGATAAACTTTACCCTGTGTTAAATTAGAATGCCTTGAGCAAGGGAAAATATTTTTACTTTTGTATATCTATTTAAGTGAATAATTTCCATTTCCTGTATCTGCAGTGTTCCCCAAGCAATGATTGGGTACAGAGCAATGTTCCCTTGATGTCACAGCAATGAGTCTCAACCCATTGTCTGGAGCATCCCTCCCTGATGAACTGAACAAGTTCTATGCCCACTTTGAGCAGTCAACCAGTCAGCCAATGCATCAGTGCCACCTGCCCCAACAGCCCTGGACATGCCCATACCCACTATTACAGCTTCAGAGGTAAGAGCTGCCTTCTTGAAAGTGAATCTGCGGAAAGCGACAGGCCCCAACAGAGTCCCTGGGCGAGCACTCCGAGCCTATGCAGATTAGCTAGCAAGTGTATTTGCAGACATCTTCAGCACCTCACTCCTCTGCTCCGACGTCCCCAGTTCCTTCAAGAAGACCACCATAATACCAGTACCAAAGAAGAACAAGGTAGCCTGCCTCAATGACTACTGACCGGTGGCCCTGTCATCAGTTATCATGAAATGCTGTGTGCGGCTAGTCATGAAATTGATCAAAGTTAGCCTCCCAGACGGTCTCGATCCACTGCAGTTGCGTATCACCACAACCGGTCCACAGCAGATGCTATCCCCCTGGCTCTACAATCAACACTCAAACACCTCGACAACAAGGACTGTTGTTCATCGACTACAGCACTGCCTTAACACCATCAAACCGACAAGACTTATAACCAAACTCTGCAATCTTAAGTTCCTGGGGTTCACCATCACCAACGGTCTGTCCTGGTCCACTCATGTTGATGCAACAGTCCAGAAAGCCCAATAATGTCGCTACTTCCTACAGAAGCTAAAGAAATTCAGCATGTCTGCATCAACTGCCACAAACTTCTATAGATGTGCCATAGAGAGCATCCTATCCGGCTGCATTACAACTTGGTTTGGCAACTGCTCGGTCCAAGATTGCAAGAAACTGCAGAGTCTGATGAACTCAGCCCAATGCATCACACAAGCTTGCCACCCTCACGTTGATTCTGTCTCCACCTCCCGCTGCCTCAGGACGGCCAACAGCATTATCAGAGATCCCTCCCACCCAGGCTTTGCCTTCTTCAAGACCCTTCCATTAAACAGAAGATACAGAAGTCTGAAGACCCGCACATCCAGACATAGGAACAGCTCCCCCCCCCCCCCCCAAGCCACTAGATTCCTCAACGACGACTCCTCGGACTGATCTGTTCCCTGTAAGAACACTGTTCACGACGCCCTATGCTGCTCTTGCGCGTGTATTTGCTTTGTTTGGCCCCTTGTTCCGCACGGTAACCAATCACTGTCGATGTACCATTTGTCAATGTTCTCTGTTGATTATTCTTTTTTTTTGTCTACCATGTACGTGCTGTGTACTTTCCCTCGGCCGCAGAAAAATACTTTTCACTGTACTTCGGAACATGTGACAAATCAAATCTAAATCAAGCAAGACCCCCACATTAGTGCGTTACCTCTTAAAAGAGCTCTGAGGGTGTTTTTAAAAAAAAAAACTTCTCCAGCCAGCATATAGGCATATGGATTCTCAGTGAGATTTCTAATTTACTGCCCAATTGTAGGCAGTGTTATGATTTCGATTGGCTTGCTAGATACCGGGTGAAACTCTACAAACACGTTCCATGTATAACCCTAGTATTTTCACCCTGTCCAATCTGACATGTATTCAAAATTGGGTCCCAGAGTTTCAATATTTTGTACAGACACGATGAGAAACATGGTATCTTTAAGCAAGATCTAGAAAATCTAATGGCAAAATTAGGTGGGTGTCTTGTTAATGTCTGAAATACCTTGTATTTAGTTTTGGGGATTTTAATAATTGTGCGTGGGGGGGCAGAGGGATAGCACAGTGGTTAGCACTGCTGCCTCACAGCCCCAGGGACCCGGGTTTGATTCCGACCTCGGGTGGCTGTGTGGAGTCTGCATGCTCTCCCTGTCTCTGAGTGGGTTTCCTCCGGTCTCTACGATTTCCTCCCATAGTCGGAAATGTGCAGGTTAGGCGCATTGGCCCTTAGGGTGGGGTTGCAGAAATAGGGTGGGGTTGCAGAAATAGGGTGGGGGATTGGGCCTAGGTAGGATGGTCTTTCGAAGGGTCAATGCAGACTCGATGGCCTCCTTCTGCAATGTAGGGATTGTATGAGGGTGGCACAGTAGCACGGTGGTTAGCACTATTGCTTCACAGCACCAGGGTCCCAGGTTTGATTCCCGACTTGGGTCACTGTCTGTGCAGAGTCTGCACGTTCTCCCCGTGTGTGCGTGGGTTTCTTCTGGATGCTCCGGTTTCCTCCCACAGTCCAAAGCTGTGTAGGTTAGGTGGATTGGCCATGCTAAATTACCACATGGGGTCCAAATGGTTAGGTGGAGTTATGGGGATAGGGTGTGGGCCTGGGTAGGGTACACTTTCAGAGGGTTGGTGCAGACCCGATAGGCCAAATGGCCTCCTCCTCTGATGATATAACATTACGTGCCCTAGAGTCCACTGGCACTGTTCATTAAGCTCAATTTTGCGGAGATTTCCACTTCCGGTGGTGGCCATGAGCTGAGCGGTGGCTTTCATCTGGAAACATCTTTTTGACCGAGGAACAAGCAGGAGACCAATCCAACTGACCCCTCATCAACAATTCACTCTATGTTGGGATGCCGGTGAACTAACAGTCAAATCACAAGGGAAGCAAAAGCAGAGCGAAAGACCCCAACCTCTGACCCGGGTGATCTGCGTGGCAATGCAAATCGACCCAGGAGAGTTGCAAACGTCATCGATGGAGGAGCTGATGGAGTTCATCTCGACAGAACTCTCAAAAGCATAGGAAGGTGGCAAAGGATGACCTCATGTCGGTGAAGAAGTTGAGAATTGAGACCACGCTGGCTCCCATAATGAACGATAGATTGGGTGGTGCGACAATCCGGGAAGTGGAGAAAGCGGCCACTGAACAGGACTAACGGATCGCCTTGCTCGAGGCAGAGATAAGGTTGGTGGCAATCCAAAAGACACTAAGGGGCATGATAGATGACCAGGAGAATGGGTCCCGGTGTCAAAACCTAGACCGTTGGACTACCAGAGGGCACAGGAGCCCAACCGAGTTGGTATCAAAGATGCTCGGAAAACTGGTTGATGCTCGGAAAACTGGTTGGGGAGGAGGGCTTCAACAAACCCCCAGAGGTAGAGGTAACCCCCCCCCCCCCCCTCCATCTTGGTTCAAAACAATTCTGGAGAAAACCAAAGGTTTTATTTGCTTTATGGAAATTCTGTGCATTATTTTGTACTTAGAAATTTGTCTTATGATATAACATTTTAAACTCTGGTGATTGGAGTGAGTTGTGACTAAGAAATTTCGAACATGATGAAGAAAATGAATGAATCCATGTGGTTGTATTATGTGGTTTATGATCGTGTATGACAATTTCTGACCTGCAAATAAAAGTACAAGGCTAAGAGAACAGGTTAATATAATTGTTCTGGATTCCTCTTGCAATTAGCCAGCCCAAATATAATGGGTTGAAGGCTCTACTGCGCCCTAAAGTTAAGTAAAATCTGGAGATGTTCTGTGATCTGTGAGGAGGGTGGTATAGAACTTCAAAAGGACACAGACCAGTTAGGGAATGGAATCAAGGAGCCCTAGCTAAACTGGAGTCAATGGGAATCGGTGGGGGGGAACTCCACTGGTTGGAGTCCTACCCGGCACAAAGGAAGGTGGTTGTGGTTGGAGGTCAATCTTCTCCACTCCAGACATCACTGCAGGAGTTCCACAGGGTAGAGTCCTAGGCCCAACCATCTTCAGCTGCTTCATCAATGACCTCCCATTTAAGGTCAGAAGTGGGGATGTTTGCGGGTGACTACACAATGTTCAGCACCATTCGTAACTCCTCAGATATTGAAGCAATCCATGTCCAAATGCACCAAGACCTGGACAATATTCAGGCTTGGGTGACAAGTAACAAGTTACATTCATGCCGCACAAGTGCCAGGCAATGACCATCTCCTACAAGAGAGGATCTAGCCATCGCACCATGACATTCAATGGCATTACCATTGCTGAATCCCCCACAAGCAACATCCTGGAGGTTGCCATTGATCAGAAACTGAACTGGACGAGCTACATTAAAACTGGCCACCAGGGCAGGTCAAAATGATGAGGGATCTGGACAAAGTAGACGGGGATAAACTGTTTCCACTTGTGAAAGGATCGAGAATGAGAGGGCACAGAATTAAAGTAGTTGGTAAAAGAAACTAGTGATGTGAGGAAAAACGTCCGCATGCAACAAGTGGTGCGGCTCTGGATGCATTGCTTGAGTATGGTGAAGGCAGGTTCGATTGAAGCATTCGGTAGAAAATTAAACTGTTATCTGAGAAGGAGGAAGGTGCAGGATTATTGTGAGAAGACTGGGCAAATGGCACCAGGTGAGTTCCTCATTCAGAGAGCCAGTACAGACATGATGGACCACTGGCCTGCTCCTGCGCTGTAATGATTCTGTCAATCTGTACAAGGCATAGCTAATTAATGCTGCCTCGTAGCATTCTGTGCTAGGTTAATTTTGGTATTATTGTCAATTTTTAAAATAATCAAACTGTCTTCAGTAAGTCCAAATGTTGCTATTATGCAGCTAGCCAAAAACTCTCAGTAGCTCTGAAGATCTGGGGCTGCAGGCTGTGGCTCATTTTGCATGGCTGTGATCACAGTTTAAGTAAGAAAAAATTAAAGTAACCTGCCTTTAATTAAAAGAAAGACCTTCCTTCCTCGTTAAATTTAAAATTTTAGCCCTGACTTCTCAAAATATTGCATTAGCAAAAGCATCAATATTTTCAAATATATGCTCTTCTGCAGCTGTGGTTTTTGATGAGTGGGTTTAATTTTTTTAATTATAGTAGCTGAGAGACGGTTCACATTGGATAGGAAGCATTTTGGATAGGAAGCATTTTATTCTCTGGGTCAATACATACAAAGTTTTTTTTTAAACCATTGTCCTTTTTTAAAATGTTTTTTTTATTGGATTTTGGAACAAAGTATATTTGCCGTTATGTACACAAGAACACAAGATATGATATATTTTTTCTCTGTCCCTGTGGATGTCAGGTTAATTAACATTTCCCTGCCCCCCCCCCCCCCCCGTGGTTCCTTCCTCTTAGATTGAGCTGTTTTCCCCCCTCTCTCCCTCATGCTTTGGCTGCTTTCCCATGGTTCCTGGCTATTCTTCTTGTTTGTTGGCCACAAACAAATCCCGGAACAATTGGGTGAATGGCTGTGGAAGCTGTCGTCTGACCCTCTGATGGCGAATTTGATTTTCTCCATTTGGAGAGATTCCGAGAGGTCGGACAGCCAGTCTGCAGCTTTGGGTGGTGCTGCTGACCGCCAGCCGAACAGATTCTACGGCGGGCGATCAGGGAGGCAAGGGCGTCTGCCCTCCTCCCCAGAAATAGATCATAGATTATCATAGATTATCATAGAATTTACAGTGCAGAAGGAGGCCATTCGGCCCATCGAGTCTGCACCGGCTCTTGGAAAGAGCACCCTACCCAAGGTCAATACCGCCCCCCTATCCCCATAACCCAGTAACCCCACCCAACACTAAGGGCAATTTTGGACACTAAGGGCAATTTATCATGGCCAATCCACCTAACCTGCACATCTTTGGACTGTGGGAGGAAACCGGAGCACCCGGAGGAAACCCACGCACACACTGGGAGGATGTGCAGACTCCACACAGACCGTGACCCAAGCTGGAATCGAACCTGGGACCCTGGAACTGTGAAGCAATTGTGCTATCCACAAGGCTACCGTGCTGGCTGGTCTGAAACTCCGAAGACCGCCACTTTCGGGCATGGCTCCACCTCACCCCCACCACTTTGGACATTGCCTCGAAGAAGGCAGTCCAGTACTCCACAAGGCTGGGTCAAGACCAGAACATGTGGGTGTGGTTGGCCGGGCATCCTTGGCACCGTTCACATCTATCCTCCACCTCCGGGAAGAACCTACTCCTACGAGTTCGTGTTCAGTGGGCTCTATGTACCACTTTTAGTTGCGTCAGGCTGAGCCTTGCACACGTGGAGGTGGAGTTGACCCTATGCAGTGCTTCGCTCCAGAGTCCCCACACTATTTCGATCCCCAGGTCGTCCTCCCATTTCATTCTTGTTGCAACATTGCCCAATCCTATCCATTGTCATTTGGATTCCTGGCTAATTCTTCCACCCTCTCTTTAGTTAGTCATCAAGTTTCCAGAATGACCAGACGAGCCCCGTATTTTGAAAGGGGTGGTGGACCCAGACGTCTAATGGAAGCTAAATATTAGAGGTTCTTTACTTAAAAAATATATTTTTATTGAAAATTTTCATTTGTAGCCATCCACATCAAACAGCCCAGACAACAAATATTACATCGTATAATATGTCAAGAAACTCACACAACCAACATATAAATTCCACCTAAAGAAAGACAAAGATAACCTCCCCACCCCCATCCTTCCCATTAGCAGCTGATGGTGATTAACTCTTTTTAAAGTAGGAAATGAATGGCTGCCAGCTCGGGGAGAATCCCTCCATCGACCCCCTAATAGTGTACTTGACCTTTTTCCAGAAATTCCATGAGGTCCCCCAACCAGGCCAAGGCACTGGGCGGAGCGGATGATGACCATCCCAGCAGAACTCTCCTCCGGGCTACCAGTGAGGCAAAGGCAAGAACATGTAACATAATCACTCTTCTCCAGGTTCAGTTTATACCCCGAAAAGGGGGCAAAGCTCCTCCTTAGTTTCATTATTTGGTTCATAGAGGAGGCTGGATCCGTAACATGCAAGAGCAGGTCATCAGCATTCTTCCCCTCCATTTTCCCCCGAAGGCCTTACCGCTAACGCAAACAGGAGCAGTGACAAAAGGGCACCCCTGCCTCATACCCCCTACTCAATTGAAAATAGCCAGGCTTCTCTCATTCGTACGTACACTGGCATTAGGGGCTCTATACAGTAGCCGAATCTATGAAATTAACTTCTTCCCAAATCTAAATCTCCCAAGCCCCTCAAAAAAAAGTAATCCCACTCTATCCTATCTAAATCTTTCTCAGGATCCATAGATATTTAAAATTAAAAAACTTTTAGAGTACCAATTCGTTTTTTCCAATTAAGGGGCAATTTAGCATGGCCAATCCACCTATCCTGCAGACCTTTGGGTTGTGGGGGTGAAACCCACGCAAACACGGGGAGAATATGCAAACTCCACATGGACAGTGACCCAGAGCCAGGATTGAACCTGGGACCTCGGTGCCATGAGGCAGCAATGCTAACCACCGTGCCACCATGCTGCCCTCGCATCCATAGATATAATCACCTCCGTAGAGGGGCAGAGGACATTCAACACACACTGTATATTAGCCATCGCCTGCCGCCCCTTTAAAGCCTGTCTGGTCTTTTGCAATTGTGCCTGCGATACGGCATCCAATCGCTGCACCAGCATGTTGGCCATTAGTTTGGTGTCCACTTTCAAAAGCGAGATGGGCCTATATGATTCACATGCTGTGGGCTCCTTATCTTCAAGATGAGGCAGATAGAGGCCTGTCAGGCAATGAATCCCAAGCCAAAGAACCACTGAACATATCTACCATCAATGGCACCAACTGGCCTGCAAACGTCAAATAAAATTCGATGGGGAACCCATCTGGGCCAGGGATCTTGCCTGTTGAGTCTCCAACTCCTCCCTTCTCTCTCTCTCCGTCAACCACTGGGACGGACAACCCATCTAGGAACGCCAACATGTCCGATCCAGCCCCCAGGGGCTCTGATCTATAGAGATCCCTGAACATAACCTCAAATGCTGCATTTACTTCCCTTGGGGTGGAACCAAGCTGCTGCCCAAGTCCCTAATGTGCAGCACTGGATGAGACCAGACAAAAATGGGAGGATGAACTGGGAACAGTGGTAGTGTGGGGACTCTGGAGCGAAGCACTGAGCAGGGTGAACTCCTCCCCCTCCTGCGCAAGGCTAAGCCTAATGCAGCTCAAAGTGGTGCACAGAGTGCACCTGACCAGAACCCGAATGAGCAGGTTCTTCCCAGAGGTGGGGGACAAATGTGAGCGGTGCCAGAGGGGCCCGGCCAACCACACCCACATATTTTGGGCTTGCCGGGTTCTGGACAGCCTTCTCCGAGGCAATACCCAAGGTTGTGGGGGTGAGGGTGAAGCCATGCCCAATAGTGGCAATCTTCGGGGTATCGGAGCGGCCAGAGTTACACATGGGGAAGGGGGCCAACGCCCTCGCTTTCGCTTCCCTAATGGCACACCGGAGAATCCTGCTCGGCTGGCGATCGGCAGCACCACCCACAGCTGCAGACTGGCTCGATGACCTCTCGGAATTTCTCCACCTGGAGAAGATTAAGTACGCCATCCGAGGACCAAACCATCCCCCTCGAGCGCTGCAACTGGCCCACCGCCTTCTGCATTTGCAGCTGCTTCCTAGTTCCCAGCAACTCCAGAGTAGGGTCTTCCGAATAGCGGCAATCCGCCTCCAAAATCGCACCCACCGGCCACTGCCTTCCGCCCTCCCAGTCCTATCTAAATGCGCCTTATAGATTATCTACCCTCTTGCAACTGGCTTAAGGGCCTCAGTGTGTGGGGAGACAGTCGTTCTTGTTAAATCTAATATACCCTTCGATGGTTGCAGACATGCGCTCACAAAACCCCTTCTCCGCTACTAAAACCAGATCTAACGTCCACGGCGAGTGCTGAATGGGATTCATCTTCAGCACCAGGCCCACAAAATGTGGAGCATGATCAGAGATTACTATTACCGAATATTCCGCCCTTTAGCCCACAGGAGCAGGGGCCTACCCAGTAGAAAGAAGTCAACCCTGGAATAGGTCTTATGCACGTGAGGAAAAAACAACAACTTCTTATCGCTTGGGTGCAGAAATGTACACTGTTCTCTCTTTCCTACCCGCCCCTTCTGCTCTTAAAGGCCAGAAGTACCTTCCGTACTCCTACTAGAGCCAACGATTTAGGCCTGAAATGGTCCACTTTGGGATTCAGTACAGAATTAAGTCCCCTCCCAGAACCAGCTTATGTGTATCTATATTGGGAATGGATGTGAACAACTTCCTAATAATAATAATCACTTATTGTCACAAATAAGCTTCAATGAAGTTACTGTGAAAAGCCTCTAGTTGCCACATTCCGGCGCCTGTTCGGGGAGGCCGGTACAGGAATTGAACCCGCACTGCTGCCTTGTTCAGCATTACAAGCCAGCTATTTAGCCCACCAGCCCCTAAATGCCTGTAGGGGACATAGTCATTTGCCAGAACCACCAATGTACCCACCAGAGACCCACTGACCACCACGTATCTATCCGACACTATCCTGGTGACCGACAAGGGGGCCCGCTTAGTAACCAAAATTGCCGCAGCTAGGGCACCTCTGAATGAAACACACACACACCCTACCCACCGCCTCCGCAGTCTGGTCTGATCTGATCTCTTACCCACAAGTGAGTCTGCTGCAAAAACACCACATCAGCATTTGGATTCCTCAGTTGAGCAAAAACTCTTGACCTCTTCACTGGGTCATCTAACCCCTTTACGTTATAGGTGACCAACCGAATTGGGTGTGTCCCACCCCCCAAAGTCTCTGAATCAACCGTCGGGGACTACAAAGTAAAATCTCAAAAGCACAAGCTAAAGAATCAGATGTTCTTTATTGAGCATCAAGATAACTTGTGACTGACGCTGCTGACTCCGTGGTTGATGCCTGTGGAGATAAAAATGATTAAAGCAGTTTATTTACAGTGGTTATTTATAAAATTATGCCCCAACACCCAGTTGAATCCTTGTGGATAATGACACTGCAGAGCAGTTAAGATTCTGCTGTAAAATAATGAGAAGAAAAACTTGTGATGAGCTATTGAAAAACTTTGAAAGTTTAAAAACAGTTTTCCAGTAAAGTTAGAAGAATTGCCCCTTCACTGCATTTCATTGCTGCTTGTCACTAAATATGATGGCAATTTTAAGGTGTTAGAAATTTTGCCAAACTTTTGCAATTACGACTGGGCGGCTAATACAGCCATGCTTAGGAAGTGGGTAGTGGGGAGGGGTCGGTGAGCGGATGGAGGCAGCGTCATGTAAAGACACAAATTTGGGAGCACTGATAACTGCACCTCTTCCGTTCTCGCCGGCCCGATACTCCACACGTTCGGTGGCGGCTCTGAGAATCTGGGGGCAGTGGAGGAGATATAAGAGAGTGGAGGGAGCATCCGTTTGGACTCCGATTTATAATAATCATCAGTTTGTACCGATAGGCTGGATGGTGGGTTCCAGAGATGGCAAAGGGCAGGAATTAGGAGGATGGGGGCTCTAATTATAGACTGGAGCTTCCCCAGCTTGAAAGCCTTGGAGGATAAATTTTGAATTGCCAGCAGGGAATGGGTTTAGGTACCTGCAGGTGCGAGATTTCTTGAGAAGGCAGTTTCCGGCCTTCCCGCTGCTGCCGCCACGGGGGATACAGGATAGAGTAGGGTCCAGTACCTGGGTGGGAGAGGGGAAGATATCAGATATTTACCAGGAACTTTTGGATTCGGAAGAAACTCCGGTGGAGGAGCTTAAGGGCAAGTGGGAAGATGAGCTAGGAGGAGAGGTAGAGGTGGGTCTGTGGGCGGATACCCTAAGCAGGGTTAATACATCCTCCTTATGTGCCAGGCTTAGCCCGATACAGTTCAAGATAGTCCACCGGGCCCGCGTGCGGTGACCCGGATGAGTATGTTTTTTGGGGTAGAGGGCAGGTGTGTGAGGTGCGCGGGAAGCCTAGCAAATCATGTCCACATGTTTTGGGCATGCCCGAAACTTAGAGGGTTTTGGCAGGGTTTCGCCAAGGCAATGTCCACGGTGCTAAAAACACGGGTGGTGCCGAGTCCGGAGGTAGCGATCTTTGACGTGTCGGAAGAGCCAGGATTTCAGGGCGCGAAAGAGGCCAACGTCTTGGCCTTTGCCTCCCTGGTAGCCCGGAGACGGATCTTATTGATGTGGAGGGACCCGAAGCCCCCGAGTGTAGAGTCTTGGGTCAGTAACATGGCTGGGTTTCTCAGCCTCGAGAAAATAAAGTTCGCCTTTAGAGGGTCAATGGTTGGGTTCACCCGGAGGTGGCAGCCGTTCGTTGACTTTCTCGGGGAAAATTAAAATGTCAGCAGAAGCAGAATTCCGGGGAGAGAGCCAGACTGTTGTTTTATGGTTGGGGTGTGTGAAGATTGTCATGGGGGTGGAAATATTTATTGTACCATGTTCATGTCGCTGTTATGGTTATCATTATAAAAACTTGCAAATACCAAAAATATTTTTTTTAAAAAGAGTAGGGAATTGTGTACATCTTTGCAGTAGAGGACCAAGATACATTGGTGTGCCGATACTCCAATTATTTAAAGGTGCCAGTGCAGGTGGAATACGGGTGTATGAAAGGTAAATGGAACCCTTGGTTTTAAATTTCGAGTTCACAGAAAACTACAAAGATAAGGTGGTAATGTTGGATGTGTCTGATGCCTTCAGCTGGAATTGAATTGTAATGTATACACTTGATCACTCTTGGAAGATTTGGATTTAATAGGCTGTTCTAAGTGTGAAGCGTTACAATCACAAAGGGAGACGAAGTTGAGGAGCTGAATGAGCCTTGGGTAACCTGATGGGGTCCTGGGAAGAATTACTATAGGTTAAATATTGATGACTTATTTCCATTGGTCCGTGAGATAGTAACAAGAGCACAAGCTGAATGTTTGCATGAAGCAAAAGAGCAAGTTTAAAAAACATTTTATGCTGCTTGTGATTAGAATGCAGAGTTCTTTACTTCAAAGCATTGAAGTAGGGTCTGTCATTAAAAGGGAGTTAGTTGAGTGAGAAGGACTATTTTCAGAGTGGGACGAAAACGGGAGAATGGGATCAGACTGGACGGCATGGTGGCAGAGTGGTTCGTGCTGCTGCCTCACAGCACCAGGGTCCCAGGTTCAATTCCTGCCTTGGTGACTGTCTGTGTGCACTTTCTCCCACTGTCTGCGTGGATTTCCTTTGTGCTACGGTTTTCTCCCACAGTCCAAAGATGTGCAGGCTAGGTGGATTGGCCATGATCAATGCGTGGGGATACGGCAGGGGAGTGGGTGTGGGTATAGTGCTCTTTCAGAGAGTCGGTGCAGACTCGATTGGCCGAACGACCATCTTTTGCACTAGGGATTCTGGGATTCTATCAGAAATACTTTGAAGCTGTTTATACATACATAAAATCCTGCAGCCAACGGGTTTATGTAAGTAGGGTTGGGATAAGTTTCAAACAATTCTGTTTCTCATGGTTCTCTATCAAATTTAAGTAATTTGTTTGAATGTGTCTCTCATCCACCCAGGTGAAGAAGACCGATACAGCTAAAAGTCGTTTGGAGAAGAGGAATTCCGAGCTAATGGGGCAAGTGGACACTCACAGGCGGCAGCTTGATGAAAAAGAGGATGAATGTAGCAATCTGGGTAACCAGCTCCAAAATAAAGAGAATTTGATGAAGAAATGCTTCGAGGAGAAAGTAAGTATGTTAAGGTCATAATGTGCATACCAAGATTGATAACCATCAATCAGATATGCACCCATTAAGGATTGCTGCTCTAATTTATTTGTGATATTTGACATTAATGATGATGAAATTTACAAATTGTTGCTTGTTCCCCTGTATATTTTGTTTCTGAGAATTGAGTAATAGCCATATCATTTCATTAACCACATTGTGTTCGTTCTCGAAGGATGAAAATAGTTGTTTCTTGTAACGCAGCTAAATGTTCCGTGGAGAACAGAAAATTGAACAAGCCCCCCTATTGCATTTTTAATTACATCTTACATAGTCATCTCTTGCTATGAAATGTTAAATTGCTAAGGAACGCTATCCGTAAATTAAGAATATTTGTGCAGCAGAGTGCAATGTGTCGTGTTTTTTTTTTGAAGATTGGGAAGTGATTATTTTATTAATGGGCCAGTTTCACAGGCTACAGTGAAATGAATGTTATGATGTGCCTGTCGCTTGGTAATTCAGAGCAAGTAAAAATGCAAACTGACTAGTTTAAATAATTTCAAAATATAATTGCTAAGCTGTGCAGAATGTGAAAATAAATTGGTTTTGATTTAAGTTCCTCAGCACTAAATTTCCTTTCCAGCTATCAGATTACTGTCATACATAATTCAGGACTGCTAGGGTTGTTATTTAACCTTTTTTTGGTTTCGTCTTGCATTTTTTACTTCTCGTAGCACGGCCACTAGCAAATGTTCTGTTTCTCTCACAAAGCTAATCAGGATCAACATTTCAAACATGTGCTTTGAATAATAAAAGTGTCTTAAATTGAACTCCCAGGTTCAAATAGCCTGCCAATACTTGTTGAGGCCCAGTGGTCATTAACCACATCCTAGCTAATGGGGCAAGTTATTTACTCTGAGAGTAGTAAGGGCGTGGACTCGCCAACATTAAGGGCATTTAAATGGTCATTGGATAAACATATGGATGATAATGGAATAGTGTAGATGGGCTTTAGATTAGTTTCACGGGTTGGCGCAACATCGAGGGCCGACGGGCCTGTACTGCGCTATGGTTCTATGTTCTAGCAATGTTCTATGGTTCTATGTTCTAGCAATGAGTCAATGTTTCAGGAAGAGACAAAAAAATTAGCTTGAGAAGGATCTAAACACATCCTGAATTAAAAAGAATATGGACTCTCTCAGATTTCTGCTTCAGAAGCCCCTTGTCATATACCTATATCGAGAAGGTTTGTGCTTTGTTGACTGCATGCTGAAGTCACGTTATCCTATTCTGCGGCATTCAGATTTGTACTCTGTGCCAAAAAATATGTTCGTTTTTTTTCTCTTTTTTTAAAAAAGAAATAAATTTAAGAGTACTCAATTCATTTTTCACAATAAGGGGCAATATAACGTGGCCAATCCACCTACCCTGCACATCTTTGTTGTGGGGGTGGAACCCAACGCAAACACTGAGAATGTGCAAACTCCAAACGGACAGTGGGCCGGAATCGAACCTGGCATCTCGGCTCCGTGAGGCAGCAGTGCTAACCACTGTCTCAACTTGCTGCCCCAAGTAGCAGTTGTCAGATTAAGAGTGTCACTGAGTTAAATTGAAAGGTACATCCTAAATCATTACCAATTCAAGTTAGGAAGAGCTATTGAGTGGAAGAAGCAGATTATTAATTTTAGCAATCTGCATTTAAAAACACATTTAAAATACAATTGTGCGCCCTGAATGATTTTTAAGTTGTCCAATTGTTTAAGTGAATGTAAGAGAGCACATGCTTTTAATCTCTATTGTAAGGGCTTGTAATTGTGAGGTTGCTATGTTTATACTTTATACCTTGATATTACATTTCTGGAGAAAACAGCAACAGTGTAGCCAATACCAGAATTAAGTGGACTTGATACTTGGCAGAATTGGGGATTGTTTGCTGAGGTTTAACAGCCAGTCGCTTTGATCTTCTACAGAGCTGAAGGGTTTTCTGTCCTTAAAATCCCAAACTGCCCTTATAATCTGAAATAAAATTGGGGAATGTGGGAATGCTTTGTGGCAGAGAAGACTACATAATATTTGGAAGTGACACTTTACCTGGGCCCCTACTTTAAGTCAGCTATGTAGTCCCAGAATTTTCTGATTCAATTAAGCTTGCTATTCCTGACTTGGTAGTCCACGCTGTCCTTTTGTAAAGTAGTGTTTAGTCTATCCTAATAGACCTGGAGGCAATGGTTTGACTTGAAAGCCTACTGCCGTACACTACATGTTAGAGAAGAAAAACATTGAACCAAAAAAATGTAGGGACAAATTTATATCCATTTGAAAGCTAACCTTTTAAACTGCTGCCTTTAACATTACACCCCACAGATTTATCCAAATTATATGGATTTAAGGAACATGCTGATGTGAACTCTGGTCTTGCCCTGCACAATATGGTGGTGCCACTATTTTCCTTGGGAGAAGCAAAGAAAACAAATGACCAGGAGCTTGGGTTTTACAATTAATTTTTTATAACTTGGTGCTGGGCAGAATTGACGATTTAAAAATAAACTGCTCTGATAGGATGGAGTACAGATCAGAGCTGTGTTTTTTTTTGATCACGTTTTTGCCATTGGTCATGTATATTCTTTAAACTTGTAGCTGTAGACCATTGAAAGATTCCCCCCCCCCCCCCCCCCCCCCGGATATTAATCCTTCAGTTAAAGCTGTCCTTTTTGATTTGTGATCCACTGTTACTCTGCTATGCTATTGTCTGGTGTTGAGCAATTTAAATCATAGCTGATTTAAATACAGAAATCTACTTGATTCCTTGTTGGGAGTTTTGAAGAACAGTCAACCTTTATAATGAGCAATCGCAGCCCTCGCGATGAGCGATTTATGGGAAACCCAAGTGCCCAGCATTTTGTGCGATCATCAAACAAGGTGGTACCAGGTTTGTCCCCTGATCTGATGTCAGCTGGTACTATGTTGCCTAGAAGATTGGTGGAGTTGTGGATAGTAAGGAGGGCTGTTGTCGGCTGCAAAGAGACAGATAGGATGCAGAGCTGGGCTGAGAAGTGGCAGATGGAGTTTAACCCTGAAAAGTGTGAGGTTGTCCATTTTGGAAGGACAAATATGAATGCGGAATACAGGGTTAACGGTAGAGTTCTTGGCAATGTGGAGGAGCAGAGAGATCTTGGGGTCTGTGTTCATACATCTTTGAAAGTTGCCACTCAAGTGGATAGAGCTGTGAAGAAGGCCTATGGTGTGCTCGCGTTCATTAACAGAGGGATTGAATTTAAGAGCCGTGAGGTGATGATGCAGCTGTACAAAACTTTGGTAAGGCCACATTTGGAGTACTGTGTACAGTTCTGGTCACCTAATTTTAGGAAGGATGTGGAAGCTTTGGAAAAGGTGCAAAGAAGATTTACCAGGATGTTACCTGGAATGGAGAGTAGGTCTTACGAGGAAAGGTTGAGGGTGCTAGGCCTTTTCTCATTAGAACGGAGAAGGATGAGGGGCGACTTGATAGAGGTTTATAAGACGATCAGGGGAATAGATAGAGTAGACAGTCAGTAACTTTTTCCCTGGGTGGAACAAACCATTACAAGGGGACATAAATTTAAGGTGAATGGTGGAAGATATAGGGGGGATGTCAGAGGTAGGTTCTTTACCCAGAGAGTAGTGGGGGCATGGAATGCACTGCCTGTGGAAGTAGTTGAGTCGGAAACATTAGGGACCTTCAAGCAGCTATTGGATAGGTACATGGATTACAGTAAAATGATAGTGTAGATTTATTTGTTCTTAAGGGCAACACGGTAGCATTGTGGATAGCACAATTGCTTCACAGATCCAGGGTCCCAGGTTCGATTCCGGCTTGGGTCACTGTCTGTGCGGAGTCTGCACGTCCTCGCCGTGTCTGCGTGGGTTTCCTCCGGGTGCTCCGGTTTCCTCCCACAGTCCAAAGATGTGCGGGTTAGGTGAATTGGCCAATGATAAATTGCCCTTAATGTCCAAATTGCCATTGGTGTTGGGTGGAAGTGTTGAGTTTGGGTAGGGTGCTCTTTCCAAGAGCCGGTGCAGACTCAAAGGGCCGAATGGCCTCCTTCTGCACTGTAAATTCAATGATAATCTATGATTTAATCTAGGACAAAGGTTCGGCACAACATCGTGGGCCGAAGGGCCTGTTCTGTGCTGTATTTTTCTATGTTCTATGTTCTATGAATCGCAATTAAGGACCGGTTTCTGTCTTGGGGCTTGAGGAGCAGAAATTGTAACCAAACTTATGTCGCTTCTGCTTTCTGCCAGAATCTTTGTTGGGGGAGAATAATATTCAGCTCAGCAAGAATGTTTAAATAGTTAACTCCCCAGCCTTATAGCAACTCGCCAATTGGGTGATGTGTCTACATTCGCACTCTGTATCCTAGCAACAGTAGGTGCATATTGGAAGGGGTGACCGAGGGAACTGAAATAAAGGCAAAAATTGCTTTTTGGATTTGATTAACATGTTTTAATTGATGGCACCATGATTGAATTAAGCAGCATCTCTTAAATTACAGCCTCTTTTTGACTCCTACTGGTTTATTAGTGCTGAAATTCCTATGCTAAATAGCATCGAACGTGGTTGAGAGCAAATCTAAATGAGGCTTTTTGTGGGTCAGTGGTGCAATTCAAGAGTTCAAGACTAGAAATCCTAGGGCCTGGGCAAAAAGGAGTCACTGAGGGCAGCACGGTGGTGCAGTGATAGCACAGTACCAAGATCCCGGCTCTGGGTCACTGTCCGTGTAGAGTTTTCACATTCTCCCTCTATGTGCGTGGGTTTCGCCCCCACAACCCAAAGATGTGCAGGGTAGGTGGATTGAACATGCTAAATTGCCCCTTAATTGGAAAAAATGAATTGGGTACCCTAAATTTATATTTAAAAAAAAAAAAAAAAAAAATCACCGCAATCCTTCCTAGTCCTCTCAGATCACCAGTATGTGTTGTCGTCACTTGGGCAATGTTTCTCTGTAGTTGAACTGAAGGTCTGATTGTTCCAATTTTTTTGCACTTAACTGCTGGAATATAACCATAGCCAATTCTGTAAACAAGGTACTAATATTTTTGTCATTTGTCAAAGTGACAAAGAATTTTGGCAAAAACTGACCATTATTTTGCTTCTCTGTATTGAAATATGTCCTACTTGCATCCAGTTTGACTGAAAACCATATTGATCTGCACTGCGATTGATGTTATAGCTACACATTTGAGATGAGAGTTGGCATGTTAATGGGTACTCCCTTATTATCTTTGGTAAATTTATATTTCCTATTGCTTTTTAATCTTTTCCTTTAAATCCCCATTACCGTGGGTGAGAGAGTGCGAGTACATTTACTGCAGCCATGCCTAGATCTGTTGAAGTTGGTTTCTTCTGGCAGTGGCACTATAAGGCCTACATCATCGAAACCTCTTTCAATTTCCAGAGGGATCTGATGCACATGACAGCTTATGTTTCAATTCTCATTTACTCTTATCCAGCCTAGAATACTACAAAGTTACCAAGATTTAGCTAAAAGATACTGATCGAGTGTGTGTGTGTATATATTTGTATAATATGCCAAGAGAAACTTGTTGAGAGATTCCACATGCTAGACTTAAATGCAACTATGAATATTCAATGTTAATATTACGTCTAGCATGTGGAATCTCTCAACAAGTTTCTCTTTGCATATTATACAAATATATACACACACATACATACACGATCAGAATCTTGGTTAAATGCAACAATGAATATTCAATGTTCATATTAACTGAGGTCCCTTGTGATAGATAAATGTAAATAATTTATCTTTAAACTTCAGGAAGTTTTAAATCATTTTTTATTTTCATCAACTGGTAAATTTCAGGTCAAACCTTTTGGGATGTGTAACCTACCTACTCACAGTTGAGCTCTTGATGTTTGTGCTCAAGTTAATGGCATTTTCATGTCTTCCCTATGTCCTGAGGGAGGAGATTAATTTGCTTGTACCCCCCCCCCCCCAATTCAAACTACTGTTTTTTTGTTTTATGTTTTTTTTGCTGAACCTGTGGGACCTGTACAGTGCCAACTCTTTTCATAGAATTTACAGTGCAGAAGGAGGCCATTCGGCCCGTCGAGTCTGCACCGGCTCTTGTAAAGAGCACCCCACCCAAGGTCAACACCTCCACCCTATCCCCACAACCCAGTAACCCCACCCAACACTAAGGGCAATTTTGGACACTAAGGGCAATTTATCATTGCCAATCCACCTAACCTGCACATCTTTGGGCTGTGGGAGGAAACCGGAGCACCCGGAGGAAACCCACGCACACACTGGGAGGATGTGCAGACTCCGCACAGACAGTGACCCAAGCCGGAATCGAACCTGGGACCCTGGAGCTGTGAAGCAATTGTGCTATCCACAATGCTACCGTGCTGCTCCTTACTCCAGCAGGCATCCTGTCACAAGGGGAGTTGTAAGGCCTGGTGACAAAATGCAACTGCAGGAGGCCATGCCCCCCATTTCTTGTCATGAACTGAAGATATGAGTGTAAAAATCAGAAATGCAGGGTGACCATCCCAAGCCTGCATGCTCATTCCCATCCCACTATTGAAGGGAATTGCAGAGCATTCTGGGCAGTGGTAAACTGACCGTCTGAATTTTCGGTGTTCTGCATAAGGACTGTACATGTGCTCGTGTGGGCCTTCCTCGTGGTCCTGCACACATTCGCTTACACTGAGTTTGACACTCCCAGTATCTAGGTTTTAAGATATTGCTATTGCAATGAACAATATTACGATTTCAGATCAGACCCCAAAATTTGCTGGGATACCAGACGGGAACCCCAATCATTTAATTTGTAGAATTGTGAGGAAAGGATACTTTATTCAGGAGTGACTTCATACACAAATAGGGATATAATATATTAAAACTAATATTAACACAGTATTAAATTGTCTTAACATCTCAGAAACATAGCTTACAATTATTAGTTAAACAATGCTTAACAATAAAATAAAACACTAACTCCGAACTGATACCTCATTTATCTCCAATCCAGCAAAACCCTTCACCGGTCAAAAACCACTTTTAAATAAAGTTAGCAAACGCAGGATTACTTGCTGCTCGCTGGATAGAGTTATTTGAAAGATTGCTTGAGGAGAGAAGAGAGATCCTTTCAGTAAACGGCCTGCAGATCCCTGTCTGCCGGATTAATGCTGAATCTGACAACCTTTAGCAAAAGCTGTCGTTCAGCTCTCAGCTTGCAGAAACTAAACCTAAAACTGTCCGCGACGAACCTGGCTCGTCCCATTACTTGCATCTTTATTTCACTCAAATCCCATGACCTGCTTGCTTAATTTGAGACATTGGGTTTGAACTTCTTTACTCCCCAGGGCGTACCCAGAAATCATAACAAAATCACATTAAACCTCTCCTTGTAAACTTGATCTCACTTTCCTGACATCTTAATTGCACATTTTGCAGCCACAAAGTCTTTTGAACCAGGATTTTTAAAAAAAATTACTGCAGCAGATCCATACACACCCTAACCCAGGCTTTTAAAAACATTACTGTAACTGATATACATACTACATATTATCAATTTCTTACAGTCCTCACAAAAACAAAGGCAAGACTTGGAAATAGTTGGCTTAAGTGATTTAGAAGCCGATGTTTGAAATCTGAATAATCTGAGGTAGGATTTGCTGCATGATGCAGAAAATGCATTCCAGTATTTCTCTCCCTGAAGTAATTGGTAGCAGATTCTAACATTAAAATAAAGATCATGTAGAGCATTTTTATAACTGGAAAAAATTCTACCTGCTGACAATGTTGGGGGTGGGAGATTTTGTAGCAATTTTAAAACCATGTAATGCCTCTGAGGGATACGGACCTAGGAAGTGTAGAAGATTTTAGTTTAGACGGGCAGCATGGTCGGCACAGGCTTGGAGGGCCGAAGGGCCTGTTCCTGTGCTGTACGTTTCTTATTTGTTCTCTGGAAACCCACAGGCGAGGGGGACTATCCTGAGGCAAGGAAGCAGGAATAAAATTACTACTTTTTCTCCAGTTCAAATGCTCAACAGCTCGGGCTAAGGATTTTAAAATTGTTCATGGGGTGCGGGTGTCACTGGCTCGGCGAGCATTTATTGCCCATCTCTACTTTCCCTTGAAAGTGATGGTGAGCTGACTTCTTGAACTGTTGCTGCTCATGTGGTGTAGGGGCATCCACAGTGTAGTTAGAAAGATATTGAGCCAGCGACTGTAAAGGCACAAGATGGTGTGTTCCTTGAAGGAGAAATTTTGAATGGTGGTGTTCCCATGCATCTGTAGCCCTTATCCTCCTAGGTGGTAGAGCTCACGGGTTTGAAAGCTGCTGTCGAAGGAGCCTTGGTGAGTTCCTGCAGAGCATCTTGTAGATGGTACACACTGCTGCCACTGTGCCAGTGGTGATGGGTGTGAAGGTGGTGGATGGGGTGCCAATCAAGCAGGCTGCTTTGTCCTGGATGGCGCTCAGCAGTGTTGGAACTGCACTCAATCAGGCCAGTGGAGAGTTTTCTATCATAACTCCTAATATGCCTTGTAGATGGTGGACAAGCTTTGTGAATCAGGAAATGGGTTAATCGGCAGTTGTCCCTGCTTCTGACCTGCACTTGTAGCCACAGTATTTATATGACTAGTTCAGTTTCTTGTCAGTGGTAACCCCAGGATGTTGATGATGGGATTCAGTGATGGTAATAGTATTAATGTTAGGGAGATGATTACATTCTCTCTGGTTCATTTGGTTCATTTCTGTTCTATGACGCTGGAGTTTCTTTCACCGTGAAAGAGACTGTCTAAATATAAGTTATAACTTGGCAAAGATTAAGGATAAAATGCAAGAATTTCCTGGTCTGTAAACCCTGAAATACTGGATAAACTAACTGAGTCATTAGGGAAATTAAAGAGGGATGGTTGGGTTAGCATAGTTGAAGCTTGAAGTGAACTTTGTGCTGTTGGAATTATCAGAGATCGCTTTGACGTTAGTTGCTATCCTGAAATCATTTAAACTATGAAAAATTCACAAAGGATAAGCACACTGTAAATTATCCACCATGGCACCGGTTTTCACAATTATTTTTTTCTTTTTCCCCTAGGTTAAATTTCAGAATAATATAACCGATCAGCTGTCTTTGATTCATCGGTTACAAGGTAAGAATGAAGGGATTGATCGTTTTTGACCAACTGTGTTCATGTTTTGGCTACAAATATATAGTTTGCCAGCCTTAAACATTATTCTTGACACCTATGCTATCCTAACCGTATTCTTAGCATTACTCTATAGCACAGTAGTACACTGGGTATGTTCATAGGTTTGTAATCCAGTACCATGAATCTTTTCATACAAATCTAATTTTTGAAAGCCGTAACAGTGAACAGGTTGCTGTAAAAGCTCAGTTTATTCACAAGTTATTTGGGGTAAGGATTCCTGTCCTGAGCCAGTCTGGCCTAATATCTGACTCCAAATCCACAGTAATGTGGTTGACGTCTCACCTTCCCACTGGGCAATTAATGCTGGCCTTTCCAGCGATGTCCACGACTTGAGGAAAAAAATAGTTGTAGCAGTACACTGTGCAATTTCTAACTCTACTACAAAGCAACTCGATTCCCCCTTTCACAGCATCTAAAGGAGTCGGGAAGGCCGTTGAGGAGTCGAGGGAAAATCAATAGGATTGTTTAGGGTGGAAGACATCTTGTTAAAAAATGTTTTTAAAATCCTTGGAGATGATTTTTATTGCTATTGCGTGGGGTAAAACCAGTGCAAAAATAGGGCACTTGGCCCAACTCTTTCCTTCCCTTCCTTCCTTCCTTTCTCTCCATTTCTGGAATTAGGCCATCCAGTAATTCATTATAAACTCACTAACTACCACAGCTACCTTGATTACACTTCCTCATACCCTGCATTCTAACAGCTCCATTCCACCCCTCCAGTTTGTGTCTCCATTGCATTTCCAGCATAATGCCACCCCACACACACCCTTGCAGCACTCTGGAGGGGCCATTCCCTCTGTCATACCAACCAGTGGTCAGCTCTTCAATCACCCCAACCCCCTGCCTCCTTAGCGCAGCACCTTTCCGTGCAAATGAAAGAAATGTGACAGCTGCCCTTTTACCTCCTCTCTGCTGAACATCCAAGGCCACAGACACTCTTTCCAGGCGAAGCAGCAATTTTCATGTACTTCTGTCAGCTAATATACTGTATTCATTGCTCTCAATGCAATCTCTACATTGGAGAGATTAAACACAAAATTGGGTGGAGCACTTCTGTTCAGCTTGCCAGCCTGACACGAGCTTTTGATGACTGGTCACTTAATTCACTGCCTTACCCACAGGCTGATATTTCTGTTCTTGGCCTGGAGCACTGCTCCCATGAAGTTCAAAGTAAGCTTGAGGAACAGCACCTCGTCTTTGTTAGGACAGAGGTTCTGAAACTGTGGCTTGTGACCACTGATTAAGGTCGGAGGATGAGATTCTGGAGTCACAAACTCCAAAACCATAATGGTGGCCTTGGAGTTTGGACTGAGTTCTGACCCCTGCCAGGCCCCTTTAAATGTTTGTGGTTTTTCTTCAGTGGAGTGTGGCTTAGTTATCTGTTCTAGGTGTGGCCTGATTGCTGCTACAACCTTTATTTTTTTTATAAAACCCAAGATGGATCTTCCCTATTTTTGGGCGAATCCCACCACCAGTTGACTCTCAGCAGCCCCATGCCCCTGCTTAACAACCCCCCCCCCCCCGCCGGGCTCGGTGGCCCCCGTCTCGCCCCCCGCTCGGTCGGGGGGGCCCCCCGTCTCGCCCCCCGCTCGGTCGGGGGGGCCCCCCGTCTCGCCCCCCGCTCGGTCGGGGGGGCCCCCCGTCTCGCCCCCGCTCGGTCGGGGGGGGGCCCCCGTCTCGCCCCCGCTCGGTCGTGGGGGGGCTCCCCGCTCGGTCGGGGGGCCCCCCCCGTCTCGCCCCCGCTCGGTCGGGGGGGGCCCCCCCGTCTCGCCCCCCGCTCGGTCGGGGGGGCCCCCCCGTCTCGCCCCCGCTCGGTCGGGGGGGCCCCCCGTCTCGCCCCCGCTCGGTCGGGGGGGCCTCCGTCTCGCCCCCGCTCGGTCGGGGGGGGCCCCCGTCTCGCCCCCGCTCGGTCGGGGGGGCCCCCGTCTCGCCCCCGCTCGGTCGGGGGGGCCCCCGTCTCGCCCCCGCTCGGTCGGGGGGTGGGGCCCCCGTCTCGCCCCCGCTCGGTCGGGGGGGGGGGCCCCCCGCCTCGCCCCCCCCGCTCGGTCGGGGGGGGCCCCCCGCCTCGCCCCCCCCCGCTCGGTCGGGGGGGGCCCCCCGCCTCGCCCCCCCCGCTCGGTCGGGGGGGCCCCCCGCCTCGCCCCCCCCCGCTCGGTCGGGGGGGCCCCCCGCCTCGCCCCCCCCCGCTCGGTCGGGGGGGCCCCCCGCCTCGCCCCCCCCCGCTCGGTCGGGGGGGCCCCCCGCCTCGCCCCCCCCGCTCGGTCGGGGGGGCCCCCCGCCTCGCCCCCCCCCGCTCGGTCGGGGGGTCCCCCCGTCTCGCCCCCGCTCGGTCGGGGGGGGCCCCCCGCCTCGCCCCCCCCCCCATCTCGCCCCCGCTCGGTCGGGGGGGGCCCCCCCGTCTCGCCCCCCGCTCGGTCGGGGGGGGCCCCCCCGTCTCGCCCCCGCTCGGTCGGGGGGCCCCCCCCCGTCTCGCCCCCGCTCGGTCGGGGGGGCCCCCCCGTCTCGCCCCCGCTCGGTCGGGGGGGGCCCCCCCGTCTCGCCCCCGCTCGGTCGGGGGGGGCCCCCCCGTCTCGCCCCCGCTCGGTCGGGGGGGGGCCCCCCGTCTCGCCCCCGCTCGGTCGGGGGGGGCCGTCTCGCACCCGCTCGGTCGGGGGGTCCCCCGTCTCGCCCCCGCTCGGTCGGGGGGGGCCCCCCGTCTCGCCCCCGCTCGGTCGGGGGGGCCCCCCGTCTCGCCCCCGCTCGGTCGGGGGGGGCCGTCTCGCACCCGCTCGGTCGGGGGGGGCCCGTCTCGCACCCGCTCGGTCGGGGGGGCCCCCCGTCTCGCCCCCGCTCGGTCGGGGGGGGGGGCCCCCCACCTCGCCCCCGCTCGGTCGGGGGGGCCCCCCAGCCTCGCCCCCGCTCGGTCGGGGGGGGCCCCCCGTCTCGCCCCCCGCTCGGTCGGGGGGGGGGGCCCCCGTCTCGCCCCCGCTCGGTCGGGGGGGGCCCCCCCGTCTCGCCCCCGCTCGGTCGGGGGGGCCCCCCCCCGTCTCGCCCCCGCTCGGTCGGGGGGTCCTCCGTCTCGCCCTCACCTCTCCCCGTCTCCCTGCTCGGCAGCCCCCGTTTCTCCCCGTCTCCCTGCTCGGCAGCCCCTGCCTCCCCCTGCTCAATCTGGGGTCACACAAAGTTTGAGGCATTCAAATGGGGTTCCATCAATAAAAGATTTGTGAGCAGCAGGTTGGGGACTTTACAGCCTTCCAGACAGCACAAAGTTCAACAATTTCATTCTGTAAACTCTGTTTCCTCCATTTTGGTTCCTTACTTTGTCTGATTCAGTTTCATTTTTGCTTTCAGACAGTGGGCATTTGTTCTCGGCCCACCTTATTTTGTTTCTTTTTGTCCCTTTTCTTGCCCTATCACCATTCCCTTTGGCCCCCTCCTGTCTACCATACCCTTTTATTTTCCTTGTCCTGCCCACATCTTGCTCAATATTACATCCCCAACGTTCTCTAGTTTTGATGAAAAGTCATCACCCTGTAAAATTATATCGGTTTCCCTCTCCACAGATGCTGCCTGTCCTGCTGCATATTTTCTAGCATTTTCTGTTTTTAGTTTGTGACTTCACACTTGTTGATTTGTTAGGGTTAGCATTTCCATTCACAAAATGATGAGGTTGCACTGCTATCCCACACCTATGGCATGTAGAAAATCTGCAACGAAGAAAGTCAACTATTCAAGATCATCACTTTTAATATAGCCGTCTGTCATGAATATGTAGGAACGTGAGAGTAGGCCACTCATCCGCTTTAACCTTTCTGTTACATTGTAAGTAATTATTTCAGTCCTTTCTCTTTTTGTAAAGATTTGTTGCATTAAAATGAAGATAGATACCCAATACGGCTTTGAATTGGGGCAATCTCGTGTGTAATATGTCAAATATGCATCTCAAAATCTTCACCACCTTTTGGGGTTTTTCTTTTGTGATCTGTGCTTGTCCCTTTGGTTTGTTAATGTTTCAGTCTGAGAAATGAAAATGATCATAACAGATAAGTCATTTAATTCCATTTACTCCAATAATTTGATCATGGAGGCAGCTTTTGGGTTAGTTTTTGAAAAACAAGACAAATAGCTCATGACCACCATACCTGCAAGACAGCATTGCAGGCACAGCAGACTGCAATCTGAAGCAATGAGCTACTGCTGTATTTAATCAAGTTGGGCCTTGTGGAATAATTTTGGCAATTGCTGTGTGGAGTGCTGATTGGAAACTGATGGGGGGGGGGGGGGGGGGGAAAGGTGATAATTGGTACCAGACGCAACATACATAGAACATTATAGCGCAGTACAGGCCCTTCGGCCCTCGATGTTGCACCGACCTGTGAAACCACTCTAAAGCCCATCTACACTATTCCCTTATCGTCCATATGTCTATCCAATGACCATTTGAATGCCCTTAGTGTTTGCGAGTCCACTACTGTTGCAGGCAGGGCATTCCACGCCCTTACTACTCTGAGTAAAGAACCTACCACTGACATCTGTTCTATATCTATCTCCCCTCAATTTAAAGCTATGTCCCCTCGTGCTAGACATCACCATCCGAGGAAAAAGGTTCTCACTGTCCACCCTATCCAATCCTCTGATCATCTTGTATGCCTCAATTAAGTCACCTCTTAACCTTCTTCTCTCTAACGAAAACAGCCTCAAGTCCCTCAGCCTTTCCTTATAAGATCTTCCCTCCATACCAGGCAACATTCTGGTAAATCTCCTCTGCACCCTTTCCAATGTTTCCACATCCTTCCTATAATGCGGCGACCAGAATTGCACGCAATACTCCAAATGCGGCCGCACCAGAGTTTTGTACAGCTGTAACATGACCTCATGGCTCCGAAACTCAATCCCTCTACCAATAAAAGCTAACGCACCGTACGCCTTCTTAACAACCCCCTCAACCTGGGTGGCAACTTTCAGGGATCTATGGACATGGCCAAGAATCTTACCATTAGCCCAGTACTCTGTCTTCCTGTTATTCCTTCCAAAATGAATCACCTCACACTTTTCTGCATTAAATTCCATTTGCCACCTCTCAGCCCAGCGCTGCAGCTTATCTATGTCCCTCTGTAACTTGTAACATCCTTCCCCACTGTCCGCAACTCCACCGACTTTAGTGTCATCTGCAAATTTACTCGCCCATCCTTCTACACCCTCCTCCAGGTCATTTATAAAAATGACAAACAGCAGTGGCCCCAAAACAGATCCTTGTGGTACACCACCAGTAACTGGACTCCAATCTGAATATTTCCCATTAACCACCACCCTTTGTCTTCTTCCAGCTAGCCAATTTCTGATCCAAACTGCTAAATCACCCTGAATCCCATGCCTCCGTATTTTCTGCAGTAGCCTACCGTGGAGAACCTTATCAAACGCTTTACTGAAATCCATATACACCACATCAACTGCTTTACCCCCATCCACCTATTTGGTAACCTTCTCAAAGCACTCAATAAGGTTTGTGAGGCACGACCTACCCTTCACAAAACCGTGTTGACTATCTCTAATCAAATTATTCCTTTCCAGAATATTATACATCCCAGATGATTATACATCCTATCTCTTATAAACCTTTCCAAGATTTTGCCCACAACAGAAGTAAGGCTCACTGGTCTATCGTTACCGGGGTTGTCTCTACTCCCCTTCTTGAACAAGGGGACAACATTTGCTATCCTCCAGTCTTCTGGCACTATTCCTGTAGCCAAAGATGACTTAAAGATCAAAGCCAAAGGCTCAGCAATCTCCTCCCTAGATTCCCAGAGAATGCTAGGATAAATCCCATCCGGCCCAGGGGACTTATCTATTTTCACACTTTCCAGAATTGCTAACACTTCCTCCTTATGAACCTCAAGCCCTTCTAGTCTAGTAGCCTGCATCTCAGTATTCTCCTCAACAACATTACTTTTTGTCAGGAAAAAGACATTCATTTAGCACCTCCCCTATCTCCTCGGACTCCAAGCACAACTTCCCACTACTGTCCTTGACTGGCCCTACTCTTACCCTAGTCATTCGTTTATTCCTGACCTATCGATAGAAAGCTTTAGGGTTATCCTTGATCCTACCTGCCAAAGACTTCTCATGTCCCCTCCTGGCTCTTCTTAGCTCTCTCTTTAGGTCTTTCCTAGCTAACTTGTAACTCTCGAGCGCCCTAATTGAACCTTCATGTCTCATCTTTACATAAGCCTCCTTCTTCCTCTTGACAAGTGTTTCGACTGCTTTAGTAAACCACGGTTCCCTTGCTCGACCACTTCCTCCCTGCCTGACAGGTACATACTTATCAAGGACACGCAGTAGCTGTTCCTTGAACAAGCTCCACATTTCCATTGTGCCCATCCTCTGCAGTTTTCCTCTCCATCCGATGCATCCTAAGTCTTGCCTCATCGCATCATAATTGCCTTTCCCCCAGATATAACTCTTGCCCTGCGGTATATACCAATCCCTTTCATCACTAAAAGAAACTTAATCGAATTGTGGTCACTATTACCGAAGTGCTCACCTACCTCCAAATCTAACACCTGTCCTGGTTCATTACCCAGTACCAAATCCAATATGGCCTCGCCTCTTGTTGGCCTATCTACATACTGTGTCAGGAAACCCTCCTGCACACAGACAAAAACAGACCCATCTAAAGTACTCTAACTATAGCGTTTCCAGTCAATATTTGGAAAGTTAAAGTCCCCCATAACAACTACCCTGTTGTTTTCGCTCCTATCCAGAATCCTCTTTACAATCCTTTCTACTATATCTCTGGAACTTTTCAGAGGCCTATAGAAAACCCCTGACGGGGTGACCTCTCCTTTCCTGTTTCTAACCTCAGCCCATACTACCTCAGTAGACGAGTCCTCATCATATGTCCTTTCTGCCGCCGTAATACTGTCCTTGACTAACAATGCCACCCCTCCTCCTCTTTTACCACCTTCCCTGAGCTTACTGAAATATCTAAACCCCGGCACCTGCAACAACCATTCCTGTCCCTGCTCTATCCATGTCTCCGAAATGGCCAAAACATCGAAGACTCGGGTACCAACCCATGCCGCAAGTTGACCCACCATTCATGTTTTTAAGAATAAACAACAGATACTTGTGCTTAATCCTGTGTAATGAGACCGGATTGATTAGTGATCTCATAGTTAGGGATCCTCTCGGAAGGAGCGATCATAATATGGTGAAATTTAAAATACAGATGGAGGGTGAGAAGGTAAAATCAAACACGAGTGTTTTGTGCTTAAACAAAGGAGATTACAATGGGATGAGAGAAGAGCTAGTTAAGGTAGACTGGGAGCAAAGACTTTATGATGAAACAGTTGAGGAACAGTGGAGAACCTTCCAAGTGATTTTTCACAGTGCTCAGCAAAGGTTTACACCAACAAAAAGAAAGGACGGTAGAAAGAGGGAAAATCGACCGTGGATATCTAAAGAAATAAGGGAGAGTATCAAATTGAAGGAAAAAGCATACAAAGTGGCAAAAATTAGTGGGAGACTAGAGGACTGGGAAATCTTTAAGGGGCAACAGAAAGCTACTAAGAATGCTATAAAGAAGAGTAAGATAGATTATGAGAGTAAACTTGCTCAGAATATAAAAACAGATGGTAAAAGTTTCTACAAATATATTAAACAAAAAAGAGTGGCTAAGGTAAATATTGGTCCTTTAGAGGATGAGAAGGGAGATTTAATAATGGGAGATGAGGAAATGGCCGAGGAACTGAACAGGTTTTTTGGGTCGGTCTTCACAGTGGAAGACACAAATAACGTGCCAGTGACTGATGGAAATGAGGCTATGACAGGTGAGGACCTTGAGATGATTATTATCACTAAGGAGGTAGTGATGGGCAAGCTAATGGGGCTAAAGGTAGACAAGTCTCCTGGCCCTGATGGAATGCATCCCAGAGTGCTAAAAGAGATGGCTAGGGAAATTGCAAATGCACTAGTGATAATTTACCAAAATTCACGACTCTGCGGTGGTCCCGGCGGATTGGAAATTAGCAAACGTGACACCATTGTTTAAAAAAGGAGGTAGGCAGAAAGCGGATAATTATAGGCCAGTTAGCTTAACTTCGGTAGTAGGGAAGATACTGGAATCTATCATCAAAGAAGAAATAGCGAGGCATCTGGATGGAAATTGTCCCACTGGGCAGATGCAGCATAGGCACGACCTGCCCTTTATGAACCCAACTAATTTTGTGGAATTTTTTGAGGACATTACCAGTGCGGTAGATAACAGGGAGCCAATGGATGTGGTACATCTGGATTTCCAGAAAGTTATTGAGAAGGTGCCACACAAACGATTGCTGCATAAGATAAAGATGCATGGCATTAAGGGTGAAGTAATAACATGGATAGAGGATTGGTTAATTAATAGAAAGCAAAGAGTGGCGATTAATGGGTGTTTCTCTGGTTGGCAATCAGTAGCTAGTGGTGTCCCTCCGGGATCAGTGTTGGGTCCGCAATTGTTCATAATTTACATAGATGATTTGGAGTTGGGGACCAAGGGCAACGTGTCCAAGTTTGCAGACGACACTTAAGATGAGTGGTAAAGCAAAAAGTGCAGAGGATACTGGAAGTCTGCAGAGGGATTTGGATAGGTTAAGTGAATGGGCTAGGGTCTGGCAGATGGAATATAATGTTGACAAATGTGAGGTTAACCATTTTGGTAGGTATAATAGCAAAAGGGATTATTATTTATATGATAAAATATTAAAACCTGCCGCTGTGCAGAGAGATCTGGGTTTGCTAGTGCATGAGTCGCAAAAAGTTGGTTTACAGGTGCAACAGGTGATTAAGAAGGTGAATGGAGTTTTGTCCTTCATTGCTAGAGGGATGGAGTTTAAGACGAGGGAGGTTATGCTGCAATTGTATAAGGTGTTAGTGAGGCCACACCTGGAGTATTGTGTTCAGTTTTGGTCTCCTTACCTGAGAAAGGACGTCCTGACTCTGGAGGGTGTGCAGAGGAGATTCACTAGGTTAACCCCAGAGATGAAGGGGTTGGATTACGAGGAGAGGTTGAATAGATTGGGACTGTACCCATTGGAATTTGGAAGGATGCGGGGGGAATTATGAAGGGAATAAATAGGATAGATGTGGGCAGGTTCTTTCCACTTGCGAGTGAAAGCAGAACTAGGGGCATAGCCTCAAAATAAGGGGAAGTAGATATAGGACTGAGCTTAGGAGGAACTTCTTCACCCAAAGGGTTGTGAATTTATGGAATTCCTTGCCCAGTGAAGCAGTTGAGGCTCCTTCATTAAATGTTTTTAAGATAAAGGTAGTTTTTTGACGAATAAAGGGATTAAGGGTTATGGTGTTCGGGCTGGAAAGTGGAGCTGAGTCCAAAAAAGATCAGCCATGATCTCATTGAATGGCGGAGCAGGCTCGAGGGGCCAGGTGGCCTGCTCCTGCTCCTAGTTCTTATGTTCTTAAGAGACTATCTTTGAATCAAATTAAGTGCTATCATATGTAGATTGTTACAATCCCAGTTGGTGTTACGACTGAATGGAACCCTGGCCCAGAATGTGTTACTTTTTAATAAAACTTGGAGGAGCAGAGTCACAGGTCTGCTATTTTGCTTTAACCATTAAAAAAAAAAGTTTGCCCCCCCCCCCCCCCCCCCCCCCACCCAGATTCACCAATATGTACAATTTTCAAAGATAACAACCCATTCTGAAAATAAAAAGCAGATGCCGATCTTCGTGGATTTCTTCTTTAATTCCCCCAGATGATTGCCGTAAGAGTTTCCGAAGTTTCTCATTAAAATCTTCTTTTAAACCATGCTTTCCATCAGCTGTTAAGAATCCGCTATCCTCTTCCAACAAGCTCCGGTTCCACTGTTTCAATGAGGAATCCAGCACCAGATTTTACCAACTTCCCTTTCAGAATTCCTTTGTCTTGATTTGCGACATTCATCCAAATTTCTACACAAACTCCTGTCCACAGTATCCAACAGAATGCTATTTGTTCAAAAACTGGAAATAGAGACATCAAACCTCGCGATTGCTTCAGATGTGTGGCGTGTCTGTAGCCAACCTCATCAGCTCTCTTCCCAGGTCTGACTTCAACTTCCATGAACAGTATCTTGTCCTAAATCCAGTTCCTTTTTGTTCCTTTTTACTTCCATGTTCCTGGAGTTCCTTTTCCATTCCCTTATTTCTAGAATGAACTATCCTTTAGTTCCTCTGGAGCTTACTTTCGAGCAAATGACTCAATTGTATGGATTTCCTGCTTCTATCAGAGCTGAGAGCCATTCATTCTCACGCTTCCTAGCCCCAACTGCTATGAATTCTCCAAAAACAACACTTTTTTTTTTTATAAAGAAAACCGTCCTACCCTAAAGGTGCCCTGGTTACCGGGCAACCAATTTTAAAAACTTCTCCCAGTTGTTTACTTTACATTCCCTAACACTCTAAGCAAAATAGAAGCATGGTTTGAACTGACCAAACCCCCACACTTGCAAACATCTTAGTCTAGCACAAATCTACCTCGTTTTATTCTTCTTAGACAGTTAATATGTATCTATGGGAGTTTGGGACAATATTGAGGTCTGTTGATGGCTGTGGTGCATTGTACAATTAGTCTATTGGCTTGCTGTTGAATTAGGGGCACTCCTTTTTGTGCTATAAACATCCAGCAGCAACAACAATTTGCTTTAGCCTGAAAGGGTCCAGAGTATTAACATCAGAGTATTAACATTAGCATCAATGTTGGGATTTCCTTCAGATCCATGTCAAGAAAAGTGGATTTCCGTTCCAAGTTCTAGAATTGTCATTGTCTCCCCCCCACTGCCCTCCCGACGGGGTGGTTATCATCTCTTTTTCGAGACAATGATGCAGTGACGACATAGTCTTTTACAACACTCTGACCTTTATTATTTTATCTTTTAATGATTTCCAAACTAGAGGGCCTGTTGCATGTAGAAAAATTAAATGAAAATTATTCTTTCTGATTTAACTATTAATTGACACTTCCTGTGCAATATCACCCTGAATTGAGAAATATTAGTCCATGATTGTACTAGGTCATAATTTTAGACTGATAGCTTAATGAGACAGACTCTCTTTTGGGAGTTCAGATTGTTTTAGACTGCACTGTCTTTTCAGATATTTAAAAAAAATAAATGTCCTTGATTTCAGCCCATGCTCCTGATCTATAGGTACCCAGTGAGGAGGGTGATGGGGAAGGAGGAGGATCTCCTCATGAACCTGCTCTTGGGCCTGGCCAAACGTGCCATCAACAGGTTCAGGCAGTGGGTGACCTATGGGGTCACCTGGCATCACCGTCTGCCCCTCTACCGCGGCTACATCACAGCCAGTGTCCCTGGAGAGGGAGCAGACGGAGTCCACCAGCGACGTTGGGGCCTTCCGTGCCTGGTGGGTGCTGGGGTGAATTATTGACTCTCTTAATCATGTTTTGGTTTGATGTTTTGAGTTTCATTTGTGATTTTTCTGTATCAATACCCTTTTAAGAGGCTGTCCTTTTAATGTTTCCCTCTGTTTATTTTCTTTTGTTTACTTGGTTACTTGATCTACATCCAAAGTAGGATATTGTCCATGCACTAGTAATCCAGAGACCCAGGGTAATATTCTGGGCACCCAGGTTCCAATCCCACCACAGCAAATGGTAACATTTTGAATTAAATAAAAATCTGGAATTAAAGTCTTGCTGCTGCCCATGAAATCATTGTCGATTGTCGCAAAAAAACCATCTGGTTCACAATTGCCATCTTACCTGGTCTGACCCATGTGACTTCAGAGCCACAGCAATGTGTATGACTCTTAAATGGCTAGCAAACCACTCTGTTCGAAGGCAATTAGGGCAATAAACACTGGCCCAGCCAGTGACACCCACATCCCATTCATTAAAATTATGTTTCACATACAACATGCCATCCCAACACAGGTGCTCCACATGCATTCCATTTGAAGGCAAGACCGTGAAACAAATGTATTTTTAGTGGCCAATGAGACTCCATGTACACTGAAGCCAATGAGAGATTGGGGTCTCTATCATTCCAAATACTTCCAGCACATAATCCTGAGCCATTCTTTTGCCTTGGTACACACCATAACCACTCAAGTTCCTGTGAAAGTGACCCTAAGTGCATTCTGGACTTCATTCTGTGGCAGGGTTTCCCCTGTTTTGTGGCATTGCTGCCCCAATAACATTTGGTCCAGCTGAAGTGTTTTTCTCTTGCACAGAACAGCTCACTGAGTTACGACACGAGTACATCAGGCAGGGTGATCAGCTGCAGGAGTACCGGAAGAATTCCACATCCTTGGAGAAGAAACTAGAATATGAGAGGTGAAGTACCTATTCTACACAGATTCTGTACAGTGCAACCGTTAACATTTCTCTTTCTCTGCCCTTTTGGTACTGGCTACAACTTTATGAAGGTGTCCCTAAAGTCAACTTTGAACCTTGCAAATTAAAAGTTAATAGTCACCAACATCTAAACCTGCAAACCTTGCTTTGCCAGTTCTGTGCAACTTGGTATTGACTGGTTTTGAAGAAGTCCAGTTTTTATTGTCAAATTCTTAAGTTGCCTTTTAGAAAAAGAAAATTAGTGTGGCTGAATGTATAAACAGAATTCACCAATAGAGAACATTGAGCTTAATTCACTTGTGGTTTAGGATGAGTGGTTTCTGCGTCCAATGCACTGTGACATTGTAAATATATTCTTATGATTTTGCTGTACTTATTGACCACCATGATTCTTCCCTTTTTGACATCGATCACCTCATTAGTCATGAGCTAGTCATTACACGTAAAGTAAATATTCATTTCTATTTAAAATTTAAGTCAATATTTGGTTTTGGTATTTTGAACCATTTTTCCCTTTTGATCATTGTCAGGCTTCTTTGTTTCCTCCATTTTCTTTGCTGTGGTTGTGGCAGAGCATATTTATGTTGCTGAATTCTACAGCACCATTGATATGGTCCAAGTGAAAATGGATTGATGTGAGAATGCCAATACAACTCTTTAGTCAACAAGAGGTTATTTCTAATTATTGACCTCTTGACCCAAAATACTGTGATGGAAGGTTGAAAATATTTCTCTGGCTCTCATTCTATCTGAATTGTATACATTAAAAGAATGGTGTAAAAAATTAATCTCCATTTAATGGAATTGCAAGTGTCAGCAACAGTTTATTTTCAAGACTGGTAGCTATATCTTAATTGCTAAGGGGCAGGCTAGTTTATTGAATATTTGTGGTGGGAGTGGATTAAAGACCTTGTAACCACTAGAGAACATGTTTATTTACCAATGCTATGATATAATCAGAAAAGTTGGTTTGTTAATTTTGAACAAGTGCAATATGTGCTTAAGAATAAAGTAGTTGTGTTTTCATTTGATGTAGGGGAGTAGATGAGGAGGGGACGTGGCTCAGGTCTTTGAAATATAAGGAGTATGGAATATTGATGCAAACAAAGGTTATTTTTGACTTCGGGTACGATCTTGAGTAAAGTGGCACCATTTTAAAGCTTGAAGTGAGCTCAGGGCTGAATTCTTAATAAAAATGGTTGAAAGCTGCATTGATCGACATTCTGAAAGAAATCCCAACTTACAATTCATTTTTTTCTAATTTATCATGATATATAGACAAAGATGTTATCAAGTACTCTGCATAGTACATAGAACACTATGATCTGCCTGGACATGTTGCTAACTTTCTCCTTAGTTCAATTGCTCTGTTTTATTACCTTTGCTCTCGAGTCGCCAGGTATCTTTATGATACCGCCATGAGGTTCAAGTCCGAGTAATGATCAATAACCCAATACACCGATTAGTAAGATTCAAATCAAAGCACATTTAATATACACAGTAATCGCTACTCATGCACAAATTCTACGTCTAAGCTACTTCTACAACTAACAGGCCTTTACTTAACTTCGGACTGGCCCACCAGGTCAGGGGAACAAATGGCCTTTCGTTCGGGTTCTGAGTCTGCGGGATTCGAAGTTGGTATGGATTGGTAGCTAGGGGCGCCTATCTCGTAGCGAGCGTTGAATTAAGACTTACTTCTGTCGGCAGTCACTGCACCGGTCACGGTCAATGTTGGTTTGTGTTGCTGGGTGACCCGGGCAGGACGAAGAGGTGAAGAGAGCGCTTTGAACTTGGGGCTTAACTCTTATAGTCCCCAGGGGCTTCCCGCCTTTTGGGGCGGACCCTGTACCTGGTCCCAAGTGATTGGACTTTGTCCCAATCGCTTGGTTCGATTTCTCCAATACTGGAGCGGTTCCCTGATCGATGGGCGGTCTTGAGGTGCTCGTTCACCTCCTTTGTGTTGGCTCCTGCTGGCGCCGGGGAGTCTGGCTTTGTTTTGTGTGTCCAAAATGTTACTTATTGTTCCCGGGGATTGCTCATCAGTTTGTAGATGGCTGCTACGTTGTTATGCTGATGGTCGCTGGTATCGATGTTGTCTGGCCTTTTGCAGAGTTAAATACACAGCAAACCTGCAGCTGCTGGTTTCTGTCTATGTTGGCTGACTTTCCCATCAGCCTTTGCAGTTCGCCATTTTAAATCGGGAGCTGGCCAATTTAGGTGGCTACAGACAGAACCATGAAAATACTAACTATGGAATGCAAGAGGTTATAATTGAATACGGAATTGAAAAGTTGTAGTTTTTTGACTCTCTCCCATTGACACAAAGTGGTGTCAGTTGTACTGCAGCTATAAAAGTGTTTTATAATTGTCTGATACAGTACCTAAAACACACAAGTCAAATAGGAGATTGTCTAAACGCCACTTTAGTTTGTTCTGCCTTGGAGTACAAGTTGTGTAGTTACGTATCTTGCAATGCTTGTTCTTTCTATTAACCTAATTATTATGCAAATTGTGTTATGAATGAAATGTAATTTAATTGAGAACTATCACATATATTACATGTTTTAAAAACCTGGTGTTAGCAGAAGTTGCTGATGGGCAACCTCGGCTAGTGAGTGGGCAATGACTGGCCCTCCTTCATCTTCGGGCTGCGAGATTGAAATCTGGCAAGTTTACTAACCATGACCCCATGAATAAGGTTAAATACATTTAATACACGCTGAATATTTCAAAAGTTATAGAAAATGCTTAATCCCTTAGATATCAGAACTGCAATCAACTTCAAATGGTGAGCACTAAATAAATATTTGCAGTTTGGACATGGAGGGAGTGCACGGTTCTCTCAGTCAATGTTGTGAGCAATCCGCACGCACCTCGTTTCATTTCAGTCATACGGGTAGGAAAAAACTGCGCGGATGGAAATCCGAGGAATGTGGCAATCCTGTGCGTGGACAACAGAATGTCTCGTAGGTTGCATGTGTCCCCTGGGTTGCAGGTTGCCCACCACTGGCATAAGTACATGTTTAATTAGTGATTAAACTTTGTCTAAGAATCTTGTTTCAGGACTGCATGGTTTCATGTATTAACAATTTTAAGGTTCAGAATTATTTCTTGACCTCTATCCTGCTTTTAAGGGAAAAAAACATTTTTAGCTTGTGTATATATCTTGTTTGCAAGAATTATAAGCTCATATGGGCTAGGGAAGGCAGATGGAATACAATGTTGACAAATGTGAGGTTATCCATTTTGGTAGGAATAACAGCAAAAGGGATTATTATTTTTTTTTTTTTTTTTTTTTTTTTTATAAATGTTTTATTGAAAATTTTTTCCCAAACAACAATTTTTCCCCTCTTACAAAGCAAACGCAACAATAACAATACAGAAATTTTAAACAATACACAAGTAACAAAACCCCTTTATCTTTGACCTAAACTAACCCCCCCCCCCTCCCCCCCCCCCCCCCCCCCCCCCCTCCCCCTGGGTTGCTGCTGCTGGTCATCTGTCTTCCCTCTAACGTTCCCCTAGGTAGTCGAGAAATGGCTGCCACCGCCTGGTGAACCCTTGAGCCGATCCCCTCAGGGCAAACTTTATCTGCTCCAGTTTAATGAACCCCGCCATATCATTTACCCAGGCCTCCAGTCCGGGGGGTTTCGCCTCCTTCCACATGAGTAGGATCCTGCGCCGGGCTACTAGGGACGCAAAGGCCACAACGTCGGCCTCTTTCGCCTCCTGCACTCCCGGCTCTTCCGCAACTCCAAATAGAGCTAACCCCCAGCCTGGTTTGACCCGGGCCTTCACCACCCGCGAAATCACTCCCGTCACTCCCTTCCAATACCCTTCCAGTGCCGGGCATGCCCAAAACATATGTGCGTGGTTTGCCGGGCTCCCGCCACACCTCCCACATTTGTCCTCCACTCCAAAGAACCTGCTCAATCTTGCTCCCGTTATGTGTGCTCTATGTAGCACCTTAAATTGAATCAGGCTAAGCCTGGCGCATGAGGAAGAGGAATTTACCCTGCTTAGGGCATCAGCCCACATACCCTCCTCTATCTCCTCCCCTAGTTCTTCTTCCCACTTTCCTTTTAGTTCGCCCACCGACTCCTCCCCCTCTTCCCTCATCTCTCGGTAAATCTCTGACACCTTGCCCTCTCCGACCCACACCCCTGAAAGCACCCTGTCCTGTATCCCCTGTGTCGGGAGCAATGGAAATTCCCTCACCTGTTGTCTAGTAAATGCCCTCACCTGCATATATCTCAAGAAATTTCCCCGGGGCAACTTATACTTTTCCTCCAATGCTCCCAAGCTCGCAAAAGTCCCATCTATAAATAAATCTCCCACCCTCCTAATTCCCAACTGGAACCAGCTCTGAAATCCTCCATCCATTCTTCCTGGGGCGAACCTATGGTTGTTCCTGATTGGGGACCCCACCAGGGCTCCCCGCACCCCTCTCTGTCGCCTCCACTGTCCCCAGATATTCAATGTTGCCGCCACCACCGGGTTCGTGGTAAACTTTTTAGGTGAGATCGGTAGCGGCGCCGTCACCAGCGCCTCTAAACTCGTCCCTTTACAGGACTTTCTCTCCAGTCTTTCCCACGCCGCTCCCTCACCCTCCATCATCCATTTACGTATCATTGCCACATTGGCGGCCCAATAGTAATCGCCCAAGTTCGGTAGTGCCAATCCTCCTCTGTCCCTACTACGCTGAAGGAACCCCCTCCTTACTCTCGGAACTTTCCCTGCCCACACGAAGCTCGTGATGCTCCTGTCTATTTTATTAAAAAAGGTCTTAGTGATTAGTATAGGGAGACATTGAAATACAAATAAGAACCTCGGGAGGACCATCATCTTAATTGCTTGCACCCTGCCCGCCAGCGACAGAGGCTGCATGTCCCACCTCTTGAAGTCCTCCTCCATTTGTTCTACCAACCGTGTCAGATTAAGTCTGTGCAAGGTTCCCCAGCTCCTAGCGATCTGAATCCCCGGGATTATTATTTAAATGATAAAATATTAAAACATGCTGCTGTGCAGAGGGACCTGGGTGTGCTGGTGCATGAGTCGCAAAAAGTTGGTTTACAGGTGATTAAGAAGGCAAATGGAATTTTGTCCTTCATTGCTAGAGGGATGGAGTTTAAGACGAGGGAGGTTATGCTGCAACTGTATAAGATGTTAGTGAGAGTATTGTGTTCAGTTTTGGTCTCCATACCTGAGAGAGGACGTACTGGCACTAGAGGGTATGCAGAGGAAATTCACCAGGTTAATCCCAGAGATGACAACATAGTAGCATTGTGGATAGCACAATTGCTTCACAGCTCCAGGGTCCCAGGTTCGATTCCGGCTTGGGTCACTGTCTGTGTGGAGTCTGCACATCCTCCCTGTGTCTGCGTGGGTTTCTTCCCGGGTGCTCCGGTTTCCTCCCACAGTCCAAAGATGTGCAGGTTAGGTGGATTGGCCATGATAATTTGCCCTGTGTCCCCAAAATTGCCCTTAGTGTTGGGTGGGGTTACTGGGTTATGGGGATAGGGTGGCGGTGTTGACCTTGGGTAGGGTGCTCTTTCCAAGAGCCGGTGCAGACTCGATGGGCCGAATGGCCTCCTTCTGCACTGTAAATTCTATGATAATCTATGATGGGGTTGGATTACGAGGAGAGGTTGAGTAGACTGGGACTGTACTCGTTGGAATTTGGAAGGATGCGGGGGGATCTTGTAGAAACGTATAAAATTGTGGAGGGAATAGATAGGATAGATGCGGGTAGGTTGTTTCCACTGGCGGGTGAAAGCAGAACTCTGGGGCATAACCTCAAAATAAGGGGAAGTAGATTTAGGACTGAGCTTAGGAGGAACTTCTTCACCCAAAGGGTTGTGAATCTGGAATTTGCTGCCCAGTGAAGCAGTAGATGCTCCTTCATTAAATGTTTTCAAGATAAAGATAGTTTTTGTTTTGAGAATAAAGGAATAAAGGGTTATGGTGCTCGGGCCGGTAAGTGGAGCTGAGTCCACAAAAGATCAGCTATGATCTCATTGAATGGCAGAGCAGGCTCGAGGGGCCAGATGGCCTACTCCTGCTGCTAGTTCTTGTCTTCTTATAAGATATGGGAGCAGAAGTAAGCCATTTGGCCTATTTGAGTCTGCTACGCCATTCGATCATGGCTGATCTCACCCTGGCCTCCAACTCCACTGTCTTGCCTGTTCTCCATAACCCTTCAACTCATTACCAATTAAAAATCTGCCTAACACCCCTTAAATTTACTCACTGCCCCAGCATCCACCGCACTCTGGGGTAGCGAATTCTACAGATTCACAAGCCTATGGGAGAAGTAGTTTCCCCTGGTTCAAAATTAAACAGAACCGTGCTGAAAAAACGCAACCTAAACCTGCCTACGACCAACTTGGTCAAAACTAGGATCATTTCAAGATTAACGTGACCAATAAATTGCATTAGTTGGTAGCTGAAGTGTCCAATTGCACTTCATATTCTTTCTCATACATGTGGCCCCAATGTATTTTTTTTTTTTTTTTTGTTGTATGGTAGATCTAGATCGTCCTCTTTGGGCTGGCATGTTATTTCTCTTGTGCATTGGTGTTTGCGTGTAAAAAATGCTTTAATCACTTAGTTTGTCTAATCTTTGCGATTTACAGATGCTTGATCAAAATATAATCCGAAATGGATTCAGTTAATGACCAAGAATCATCTTAATCAGCTTACCTTGCATTTGGACATTAACTGGTACACTAATTGAGAGTTGACTGAACTCTTGTCATTTATATAGTCCCATATAAATAAAATAAATGTAGATAAAATAATGAAGGTCATAAAATAATTAAAGTTAATGTCGTCTATGAGAAAGCTAACCTTTACCAGTAGGCTCTTAAATTTGAATTCAGTTCTGAAAGTGAGGTGAAAGCCCTTTCTCTGTTGGCTACAGGGATATAAACATAAATGAGTTCCATAATTTCAACCTCGGGCTATGTGCTAACGCTGAGTGCAATGAATATACGTGCCGTCTACAACCTGAATTAGATCGTTTGAAGACTTGGGCGGAGAGATGGCAGATGGAGTTTAATCCGGACAAATGTGAGGTATTACATTTTGGAAGGTCTAATACAGGTAGGGAATATACAGTGAATGGTAGAACCCTCAAGAGTATTGACAGTCCGAGAGATCTAGGTATACAGGTCACTGAAAGGGGCAGCACAGGTGGAGAAGGTGGTCAAGAAGGCATACGGCATGCTTGCCTCCGTTGGCCGGGACATTGAGTATAAGAATTGGCAAGTCATGTTGCAGCTGTATAGAACCTTCGTTAGGCCACACTTGGAGTATAGTGTTCAATTCTGGTCGCCACACTACCAGAAGGATATGGAGGCTTGAGAGATGGTGCAGAAGAGATTTACCAGGATGTTGCCTGGTATGGAGGGCATTAACTATGATGAGAGGTTGAATAAACTCTGTTTGTTCTCATTGGAACGATGGAGATTGAAGGGCGACCTGATAGAGGTCTACAAAATTATGAGAGGCATAGACAGGGTGGATAGTCAAAGACTTTTTCCCAGGGTAGAGGGGTCAATTACTAGGGGACATAGGTTTAAGGTGCGAGGGGCAAGGTTTAGAGGAGATGTATGAGGCAAGTTTTTTACACTGAGGGTAGAGGGTGCCCGGAACTCGTTGCTGGAGGAGGTGGTGGAAGCAGGGACGCTAGTGACGTTTAAGTGGCATCTTGACAAATACATGAATAGGATGGAAATAGAGGGATACGGACCCCGGAAGTGTAGAAGGTTTTAGTTTAGACGGGCAGCATGGTCGGCGCAGGCTTGGAAGGCCGAAGGGCCTGTTCCTGTGCTGTACATTTTTGTTCTTTGTTCTTTGATTACTCTTCCTTTTTGACTAGTACAAAAAAAGTACATTTATTCCAACACACACATGCGCATGGGAACAGGGTGGGCAAAGTGCTTAGAATTGTTTTGTTTGCTTGTGTGAAGGATAAATGTTGGCTGGGAATGCTTGAGCCAGCAAACCTGTTTGTGTGATAATTAATTCTTGATTTCCACCCTCCCGTATGTGGAAAAAATGGCCTTCCTCTGGCTGACACCAGCTCAATAACTTGCTATGTCGGAAAAATGTCCACTAAATATAGTCATGCCACTAGAAGACTAGTTTTATTGACTAACCACATTTGATAACGTGACTTACAAAAAAGTTCTTTTAGAAAACAATAGATTAAGTTGGATTCAGCTTGCAATAAAAATGCATTTTTATGTTTTCAAAAGAAACGCATCAATTTGTCTTTTTTTAAAGGATGAGATCGAGTTGGTTATTTAGCAGCAAGGGAATAAAATATAGTAAATTGCTGTCAATTATATAAATTGAGCTTTTCCAAAGTCCGTGTGAATGATTCTGAAAATGTATTGCGAAAGAAGGAAATGAATGCAATGACAAACTGCTGAAGTACTCCACTGTACTGGCAACATTTGTGGTTATCATTCGAGTCCAGCCTGACTCTTCAGAACTAAGTGATTAGTGCAGTGTTTCAAACTTTTTTTCCCCGAGACCCACACCAGCCAACTTTCGTGACACACCATTATTGCTTACCTTTAATGCAACAGGTGAGCATACTTGGTCCTCACGGTTTCACTTGCTTTGTCACTCAATGTTACATTCCTGCTAAGGACTTCAGCTAATGATTAAGTTCTCACTGCATCCTTTGAAAAAAAGAGGTTTGTTCTCGAACTCTCCAAGCTTACTCTTCAAATGCCTTTGAAGTTTTGAGGGTTTAAACTTTAGTCAGTACTTCCTTATATATAACACACATGGCCTTTGCATTGGCAAATTAACAAAGCCAAGCCTCAAAAAAAATCATCTTCACACTGCTTTGTTCCCAATTTTAATTTTTTTCTTCGTTTAAAACTACCCATCTTCAGTCTTGTTGCCTTGTTTCAGTGCAGCTACAAAATGAAGAATCTCTCCTCGGTGATATCTCACCTGAAACACAGATGTACCGGGCGAGTGACGTCAGTGTAGGTATTAGGCGCGTGACCTGCACTCTGCCGCTGCTTCTGGCTGGAAGGCTGGATCGTTCTATTTAAAACACTGGGAGCTGCTGGCATTCTCAGTTTAAACGCCGGTCGCGGCCGTTGGGCGCTTCTCCTACGATTGGGAGCGCCACGACCAATTGCTCCGCAACCCACCCGACACTCGCCTGCGGATCGCAACTCGCAATTTGAGTTCTTTGTATTGCCATGTGGCTAACACTCAATTAATTGAAATTATTAGTGAAAACTGATAATGCAAAATAACCTTCTCAATGTATGACAAATGTGTAATTTATACAGGTCAATATTTTACTAGAGATTTTTTTTTTGTTACAAAAATATACTTTATTCATTTAATCACTGAAAGAAACATGTCAAATTGTCCTAACTGGAGAAAATGTGAGCATCATTGTACTCTCTTGAATGTCAAGATGCACTCTTGAGGTGCTTCAATTCAGTTGTGAACATTACATACATTTTAGAGTTCAATTCTGTTTAAACTATACACATCAGTCATGTTGCACTTTGCGGTGCTTCGATATAGTTACATAAGCACAAGGTCCGAGGGGTTTTACATGGTTACCAGCCCCTCCTGTGTACATTGACTGAAAGGCCTTTCACACTGGCCTTTCCCCATTGTGCCTTGGCGGTGGCTGCCCCAAGTTTGAATGCCTCCATTAACACACGGTCTTCAGAATATGCCAGTCTGCAACACTTTGTCAAGGACAATTCTTTGCACTGGAGGATCAACCTGTTTCAGACAGACCAAAGAGCATCTTTCACAGGGTTGATGATTCTCCAGCAGCAGTCGATGTTTGTCTTGGTGTGTGTCCCTTCAGCCCGTTGAGGAAGGATTCTTGTATGTAAATTAGCAGGCATGTCAACCAGTTTATTAATAAAATGTTTTACCCAGGTGCCCTTATTTGCGAGATGAAAAAGGAACAAACACAGGTTGATGATTTAACACACTTTTATTCACAATTCTCTCACCCTCAATGTGTGACTCAGACTCACAGCTGAGCTCTCGGTATTACCTGCACTTAGTGAAGGAGGCTGGCCAGGCTACCGTCAATCACCGTAGAAATCTCCTCTGGGCTAGAAATCTCCTCTGGGCTGGGAACCTAGGGTCCCTTGCGATTGGTTGTGCTTGGGGCACACCAGGTTATCACTGAAGATCTGTTCCGATGTTCCTTTTATGCTGGTTCTGCTAGCATTGAGTCGTAAGTATGTTCCCACACACCTAGCCTGAGTTAGGGTTAGGGTTAGCCCCATCCAGACTTCAACTCGTTATTGGGAATAAACAGGATACTCTTGTTCAGCCAAGGTGATTCATTGTCCTCAAACACTCGTGTTTATGGAGTCTGATGGCCTTCTTTATTTGTCCTGCTACACAGTTGATTACTTGTGTCTGGAAGTTCGTTACATATTAATAGCATGGTCTTGTTCTTTTGTGTAAACAACAAGAGTGGGCAATCACAAAGTCCATTTAGCGATAATGAGTTTATTTGTTGACTTGAGTGCTCTTGCTGATGGCCAGTATTGATTCCAGCCAGGTCCTCATTTGGCAGTTTCTTATCTGGGCCTGTGGGTCTTGTCAGCTTGTTTCCAGTACCACACTTCTCTCAGAGCTGCTCGGTATGAACCTCGACAAGTACCATTGCATCTCCAAACCTTCATTACAAAGGCACATTCCACAACATCATGGGTGTCTCACTTTCCACCCCACCCCTCCCAAATCAGCCGCTTTGAGGGCATTGTGCGGTGACACAGAGACGTCGGGAGTGCTGACGGGAGGCACCTTTCTCCTCCAGCCAAGTTAGGCCTTGGTGCTTGTTTAAAAGTTCTGTTGAGTCATTCTGCGAGGTGATTCTGACAGTCTGCTCAGGGGAACTATCTGACACGATCCAAAATCTTTTCCCTAAGGGCCTTGAGGACATTACCTGCGGATCACGGCTCGATTGCCTTCTGGTCAAAAGCGCTTTTCCTAACACATTTTTCCACTGGGAGAGGTGATATGGCATGGTCCAACTACCTGGAGCGTTCTGCGACGACATAGCCAACCTCATCCTTTGCAACACCGGGGACAGGTCGAGCCTCTTAAGTAGTGATACTTGGTGTTGTGTAACATGGATCTACACATAGTTGGGATGCAGCTGCATACCAGGTGACCATGAGGGTGGCGTTATTGAGAGCTTTCTGCACGGTGTCCCTTCGGACATTAATGATCTTGGATCGCCAGAAGAAGATGGCACAGGATCTCTGGTTTGGGCCAAGTGATTACAGACTGGCTGCATCAGTGATTGATTGATTTGGCTGGTGGCTAATGAATCGGCTCAAAAGACTATGCGCTGCCCGGTAACTGGTTGTGATTGTACCTGATCCTACTGGAATATTTTTTGAGTCATGGAGGTTCCAGTTTGATTTAACTTTTGATTCTGCAGCCTGAATGGGGGGATCTAATTAACTCTCCAAAGAGATCTAACTAATCATATTGAGAGGGCTACCGTGGGGCTGACATTCTCTCCAGCAAGTCTGGGTGTCGTTCTATTTAGACTGCAGCGGCCTGAAGTCAAACCACAAGCTGAAGGCAAGGTTTGATGTGAAATTAAGTGTCTATACAGAAAGGTATAGGCCTGAATGTGAACCTGGAGGACCAGAGAAAAAGATATAAAGTGTCTCTCCAGAAAGCCTGCTGCCTGTAAGTACTGCATTTTCTAACCTGTGGGGACCCTGAATGAATGACTCTACAAAAACAACTATTACCAGCTGTAATCCAGAGGCTTTGATCAACCAGCGTGTTATGGAAAGCGTGCTAAAGAATCACCATTTGAAGCAAAGACTCTTGAGCTGGATTCGCTGCAGCCCAACGCCGAAATCAGCATCGGCGATCGAGTGGAGAATAGATTCAGGCGACGTTCCGGGCCAGAAGCTGGTTTGATGCCAGTTTGCGATAATCCGCCCTCTCCAAACCGGTGTCGTTGGGACGTGCACCGGGTGCAATCGCAAGGCCGTTTGCACGTCATCGGACGACCCGCCCGGGATGCTCCAACCCCGATGGTCCAAGTTCCTGATGGCGCAGGCCACGTGCTGACTGTGTCCAGTGTCGTCACACCCATCCGGGATCCGTGCCACTGACCGGGGGAGGGCTTCTGCTGGGGTTGGGTGGACTGGGGGGGGTTCAGGGGTTGGGCTGTGGGTTAAGGTTCCAGCATGGCCGGCGCCACGTTTTCCAATGCGACCGGTGCAGATGTCAACCCTGTGCATGCACGTCCCGGAACCCGCCTGTTTTCCTTGCGATCCTTGGGTGGTTCACGCAGCGTCGGTGCTAGTTCCTCGCTGGTACCGGATTTGGTGGGGGTTCGCGCCGGTTTTCCTGTCGTGACCCAGCCGTGGATTTTCCATTGGCGCCGACACTTAGCCGCTGGAACGTAGAATCCCGGCCCTTATCTATTGACCTTCATCCTTATTATTTTCACCCCTTTTCCCCCTTCTGTGTTTGTCTGGCTTGTGTGTGTGGGTAGAGGAGAAGGGGGAAATAGGTATTAGCTTTTTATTATCCAGTTGTATTTACTGCATATTTCATGATAGTTCTTGGCATAAAGGCGAAGAGTGAGGCTTGTTGGGTCTTCACCTCGTCTTCCTTGACATCCAACCCCTATCGACTGCAGCCGGAGCAGATTCTGCATGCTTTGCTAGCATTGCGACCTGACCCCACTGCATCCCGCTCCTTCTAAATACCTTTTGAGGATGAAAATCCTCTTGATAGTACCCGTGATTGCTATGGAGACTTGGAGGATTTCACGTTACTCCAACCTTTGTAATCCCTGTAAAGTACCTAGAGGCTTCCATGTCCCCCTGCCCACTCTTTGGTTTTTCTCTCGGTGACAGTTGACCATTAGGAAGCTGTAGTCCGAGAAGAACCAGCTTGAGATTGGTGGACCTGATCATGGATGCACTGGACACAACCAGGCAGTCCTATCCTCTAGTGGATGGACCTTTCTGGCTACGTTCATGTGTATCTATGCTGTGCGCATCTGCAGGGTTGCTGAAGATGTTGTGCAGCTTGGCAACTTTTGCCCTTTCCATCAGAAGTCTGGATGCTGTTGGCCTTGTCAATTGTCTAGCTGCATCAATAATGCAGTTGAAGTCACTGCCCAGAATGACCGGCATGTAAGTGGTCAATGAACATTACAGCACAGGAACAGACCCATCGGCCCACCAAGCCTTCGCTGATCCAGATTCCTTAATTAGGCCTACTACTTATTGCTCAAAGAATCTGTATCCCTCAATTCCCCGCCCGTTCATGTGTCTTTGAAGATGCATCGTCCTGCCTCGACCAACCATTTCATGGCAACGCGTTCCAGGCACCCACCACCCTCTGCGTGAAAAACTTTCCCCCACATCTCCCCTAAACTTTACTCCTCTCACCGTGAACCTGTGCCCCCTTGTAAATGAGTCTTCCACCCTGGGACTGACTATTCACTCTTTCTATACCTCTCTCTCAATTTTGTAGACCTTAATCAGGTCTCCCCTCAGCTTCTATCTTTCCAACAAAAACAATCCCGAGTTTATTCAACCGCCCCTCATCGCTACCGCCCTGGTAAACCTTCTTTATGCTCTCTCCAAAGCATCCACATCCTCTGGTAGTGTGACGACCAGAACTGCACCCAATATTCCAAATGTAGATTAACTAAAGTTTTATACAACTGAAACATGACCTGTCAACTCTTGTACTCGATGCCCCAGCTGATGGAGGCAAGCATGCCATATGCCTTTGATCCACCTGCATTGCCACGTTGATGGAACTATGGACCTGAACGCCCAGATCCCTCTATGTCAATACTCTTACAGTAAATGCCATTTACTGTATAATTCACACCTGAATTTGATCTTCCAAAATGCACCACCTCGCATTTGTCTGGATTGAACTAATCTGCCATTTCTCTGCCCAGTTCTCCAATCTATCTATATTCCGCTGTATTCTCTTGACAGCCCCTTCACTATCTGCAACCCCATTTTCTTAGTGTTATCTGCAAACTTGCTAATTAGACCATCTACATTTCTTGCAGATCATTTGTAGATATATATTACAACAGCCGTCATCAGCAGTGAGACTCTAATCACTAACGTTTTCTATACAAATGTTATATTGGTTCTATTTTTGTGGCAAACTTGATGATGCAGGCATCAAATAACCCATTTTACTATAAATTTAATGCTTTGAAATTCCATCCTCTATATCTGCTTCATTTGGTTTCCGATTAGTCGGATTTGCCTTACTGTCCAAACATCTGCAACTCAGCAGTTCTCTGATTTTGAATTACTCTTATCTTGATTACCTGCCGTTGTCTGAGGCTGAATACATTCAAATCTGCCAACTGCTGCAATGGCTCTTGGTGTTGCCGGCATCTTTTTAGTCTATTCCCATTCCAATGGTTGCTTAGCAACTGATGCTATAATCTCAGACAGTGGAGAAAAGCAGTATATCTGTTCAAAGCAGTGGAAAGCATTAATTGCATTCTGATAACTGTAAAGGAGTAGTTCTCTGTGCAGACTACAACCTGGGGATATTTATCAAATAAAGGCAATATCCATTTTCTTGTACAATTGCAGCTATAATTCCACGAGGTTGCTCACCCACACCCCTGGTTTTGGCAGCTCCGAGTCCCTCCATTCCAACAGGATCCGTCTCCGGGCTACCAGAAAGGCAAAAACGTCAGCACTTCTCACCCGCTGGACTTGCGGGTCTTCCAGCACTCCAAATATTGCCATTTCTGGACTAGGGACCACCTCAGCACTTCAGACATCACATCAGCGAACCCCTGCCAAACTCCCTCCAGCTTCGGACAGGCTCCAAACATGTGGACATAGTTTGTGGGTGTCCCCCTCCGCCCCGCGCAATGCCCACACATCCTTCACTCCCTCAAAAACTCTCATCTGGCCACCATCATTTGCGCCCTGTGCACTACTTCAAATTGAAATTAAGCCTAGCACATGAAGATGCATTCAACTTCCTCCTCCCATAACCCAGCCTTCAACATCCTCCCCAGCTCTTCTTCCACTTCCACTTAACTTCTCTTATCGTGGTGCCTGTGATTCCCACAAATTGGTAACCAAACCGAGCCCCCCTCCAGCCTCTGGTGCTACCGCCACTGCTCTCACACCGTCCGGGCCTCCATCTCTCTAAGTGCCCAGCTATAACCAATTTAATGATCGATTCTAGCACCTTCCCCACAACAGACGCCAAGCTAACTGGCCTATAATTTCTTGTTTTCTGCCTTCCTCCCTTGAATAGAAGGGTTATATTTGCTACTTTGTGTCCGATGGAACCTTTCCAGACCCTAGGATGAAGTCTATTAGGACCTGGAGACTTGTCACCCTACAGCTCTGCCAGTTTGCTCAGTATAGCTTTCTTAATGATTGTAATTTCACCAAGTTCCTTTCTCTCCTGCCACCTCCTGATTTACAGCTGTTTCTAGAATGTTTTTTGTATCCTCTATAGTGAATATATAAGCAAAATATCAGTTCATTTTGCCTGCCACTTGCTTATTGTCTACTATTAACTCCCCTTTCTCGCTCTCCAAAGGACCAACACTCACTTTACCTGTCTCCTATCGAGATACCTGTAGAAACTCTTGCTATCTGTTCTTACATTCTTAACTAGCTTCCCCTCGTACCCTGCCATCCTTGCCTACTCTGGCCTACATGTGACTCCAGATCCACAGCAATGTAGTTGGCTGCATGGCAAGCCATTAATTTCAAGGGTGATTGCGAATGGCCAATAAATGCTGACCCATCTCGCGATGCCCACACCCCATAAATAAATAAATAGGAAAAAGGTTTGGTTTGAGTTGGCTCGCATTGGTTTATTTTGCTGGCTGTCCTGGATCTGGGAAGTTGCTGTTTTGTGGGCTTACTGTTCTTGGATATGTTGTTTTGCAGCCTCCAATGTGGTCAGCAGATCAGTGCACTTAAGGAACAATGTGAAGAGAAGTTGAAGACTCTAGGGAAAGTGCATGACCAGCCATCAAAATATCAAGATGATTCCATTAAACAAAAGCAGGTGAGCTGTGTGGAATCTTTGGAGCTATTTTTTTCAGTATTGGTAAAAATTTGTTTCATGTTGCTGTTTAGTATTAAGTTTCAGTTGTTGAAAACTGGATAAATTGCAGGCAAATCTACTAGTGTGTATGTATGTTCAGATTGAAAAATCCTGAATTATGGAACTTTCTTTGCACTGTCCAAAAAAACCCAAATGTTCAGACACCATATCACTCACTATTTCCAGATCTGACCAGAATCTTTTGTAAAGTTGTGCTCGGTAAAATCTAGCCACTTTCTCCCTTGAGAGAGATTGGGGAAAAATTGGAGGATTTAATGCTTGCGTAAGACCTCAACAGGTTTTACAGGCCGCAATTCCTTTTCTACCAACCAAAATAAATGAAAGGACAGTTCAGATTTTTGGTAGCCCCCTCCAGCAAGCTTGGTTGACTTTTGGAGTTGGAGGAACTTTACAGTCTTTTCTTTCCCCCATGGGTTAGCATTACTTTAGTACCAGGTGGGGAGGCTGGTACTTGTGATCTCGTAGATAAGGTGAGCGATCTTTGGAGGAGGAGAAGGTGCCGCTAGAAGCGATCAAGGCAAAATGGGAGGAAGAGTTGGGAGAGGGTATGAAGGAGGGGTTCTGGTGTGAGTTGCTCCAGAGGGCGTATGCGAGGTTGGGGCTAATACAGCTGAAGGTGGTGTATAGCGCACACCTTACAAGGGCGAGGATGAGCCGGCTCTTTGACGGGGTAGAAGATTTATGTGAACATTGCGGGGGGAGGGGGGCGGGCACACGCAAACCACATTCATATGTTTTGGTCCTGTCCAAAGCTGGAGGATTGCTGGAAGATGGTGTTTAGGATAATCTCTAAAGTGGTGCACGTGAAACTGGACCCGGGCCCTCGGGAGGCCATATTCAGGGTGTCGGACCAGCCAGGGTTGGAAATGGGCACGGAGGCAGATGTTGTAGCCTTCGCCTCGTTGATCGCCCGAAGGCGGATCCTGTTACAGTGGAGATCAACCTCTCCACCCTGTGCCCTGGCGTGGCAGGGGGACCTGCTGGAATTCTTGACGCTTGAAAAGGTCAAATTTGAACTGAGGGGATGGATGGAGGGGTTCTACAATTCATGGGCGTTATTCATTATGCACTTTCGAGAATTGGATCACATCGACAATTGGTGGGGGGCTGGGCGGGTTGGGGGGAGAGGGACTAATGGTGATTTATGGGTGATTCCTGATTCCTTTTTGTCATTCGTTTTATGTTAACATGCGGGCTAATGTCTGAGGTTTGGTGGGAGGATGGGATCGTTGTTATTGATATGGGGATTGACATTACATTCGTTACTGTTTATTGTTGGGTGTAAATTTGGGAGAAAATGTGAAAAAGGAGGAGAATAAAAAATATTTTAAAAAATAAGGTGAGTGATCTAATGGACAAGGTGAGCATTGATGGACGTTCACCATCTTCCTTTAAGCTGCTTCATGCAGCTTGCCTACCTTACCTTCCTGTACCAGCCTCCCCGAACAGGCGCCGGAATGTGGCGACTAGGGGCTTTTCACAGTAACTTCATTGAAGCCTACTTGTGGCAATAAGCTATTATTATTATTACCTGGTTTTGTAAATGTAATGTACTCGTCTTGGGGTTTTGCAGGCTGGTCATGCACTTTCTCTAAAGTCTTGAACTAGTGTTGTTCCTCGAGTGCCTTGACCTACTGACCACATGCAGGCTGCAAGACCGCCTCCAAGAACAGTAAACAATTGCTCACAAAACAGCACCTGCAATTCTATAGCCCTTCCCAAATAGAGAAAGATTTTAAAAATGTATTCCTTAATAGGATGTGGGTGATGCTGGTGAATGATGTTGACCCATCTTTAATTGCCCTAGAACTGATTGGCCTACTCGACCATTTGATTGGTTGATTTGGTTTATTGGCTTGTGTACCAAGGTACAGTGAAAAGTATTCTGCATACAGTCCGTAAAGATCGTTCCATACATGGAAAAAAACAGGACAAACATGAATACACAATGTAAATAGATAGACACGGGCAACAGGTGAAGCATACGGAGTGTAGTACTACTCAGTAGAGAAGATGTGTGAAGAGATAAAAGCAAATTACTGTGGATGGTGGGATCTGAAACGAAAGAGAAAATGCTGGAAAATCTCAGCAGGCCTGGCAGCATCTGTAGGGAGAGAAAAGAGCTAACGTTTCGAGTCCGATGACTCTTTGTCAAAGATGTGTGAAGAGATCAGTTCAGTCCATAAGAGTAAGAGGAGTCTGTTACCAGTGGGGAAGAAGCTGTTTTTGAGTCTGTTAGTGCATGTTCTCAGGTTTTGTACCTCCTACCTGATGGAAGAGGTTGGAAGAGCGAATAAGCGGATGGGAGGGGTCTTTGATTATGCTGCCCACTTTCCCAAGGCAGCGGGAGGTGCAGACAGAATCAATGGATGGGAGGCGGGATTTGTGTGATGGACTGGGCTGTGTTCACGACTTTTCATTTCATAGCACAGTTGAGAGTTAACAGAGTTATCTTGCAGTTCAGTTTGGGTTGGCTCACATTACTGCCAATGAGGTAGTTTCATAGAATTTACAGCGCAGAAGGAGGCCATTCGGCCCATCGAGTCTGCACTGGTTCTTGGAAAGAGCACCCTACCCAAGGTCCACACCTCCACCCTATCCCCATAGCCCAGTAACCCCACTCAACACCAAGTGCAATTTTGGACACTAAGGGCAATTTAGCATGGCCAATCCACCGAACCTGCACATCTTTGGACTGTGGGAGGAAACCGGAGCACCCGGAGGAAACCCATGCACACACGAGGAGGATGTGCAGACTCCGCACAGACAGTGACCCAAGCTGGGAATCGAACCTGGGACCCTGGAGCTGTGAAGCAATTGTGCTATCCACAATGCTACCGTGCCGAATTCAGTTTCTGAATTCGGCCAACAAAATTGAGCTATCTTATGGGGAGTAGTGGCAGAGTGGTAATGCAATTAAGATAACGGAACAAATACACTTGCACTTATGCAACTGTCTCCGAGAGAGTACAGAAACTATACTTTTTTTATTAATCATTCATGGGATGTGGGCGTTGCTGGCTAGGTCTGCATTCATTGCTCATCCCTAATTGCCTTTGAGAAGGTGGCGCATTTTGACCCAGCCATTGTGAAGGAGCTATGATATAATTCCAAATCAGGATGGTGAGTGGAATGGAGGGTAACGTTCAGGTGGTGGGGTTACCAGGTATCTGCTGCTCTTGCCCTTCTAGATAATAGTGTTTGTGAGTTTGGAAGGTGCTGTTTAAGGAACCTTGGTGAGTTCCTGCCGTGCTTCTTGTCGATGTTGCTACTGTGAGTTGGTGGTGGAGGGAGGGAATGTTTGTGGCTGGGGTGCCAATCAAGCCAGTTGCTTTGATGTGTCTTTGGAGATGGTGGACGTTTTGGGGAGACGGAAGGTGAGTTACTTGTCTCAGAATTCCTAGCCTCTGACCTGCACTTGTAGCCACAATATTTATGTGGCTAATCCAGTTCAGTTTCTAGCCAATGGCAATCCCCAGGATGTTGATGATGTGAGATTCAGTGATGGTTAGACTCTCATATTTGAGATAATCATTGCCTGACACTTGTGTGGCGCGAATGTTACTTGCCACTTGTCAGCCCAAGCCTGATTATTGTCCAGATCTTGCATTTTCTCCAAATTATGTGTCTGATTTGATAGACTAACTTGATAGAGTTTTTCGAGGAGGTCACTAAGATGATTGATGCAGGTAGGGCAGTAGATGTTGTCTATATGGACTTCAGTAAGGCCTTTGACAAGGTCCCTCATGGTAGACTAGTACGAAAGGTGAAGTCACACGTGATCAGGGGTGAGCTGGCAAGGTGGATACAGAACTGGCTAGGCCATAGAAGGCAGAGAGTAGCAATGGAGGGATGCTTTTCTAATTGGAGGGCTGTGACCAGTGGTGTTCCACAGGGATCAGTGCTGGGACCTTTGCTCTTTGTAGTATATATAAATGATTTGGAGGAAAATGTAACTGGTCTGATTAGTAAGTTTGCAGACGACACAAAGGTTGGTGGAATTGCGGATAGCGATGAGGACTGTCTGAGGATACAGCAGGATTTAGATTGTCTGGAGACTTGGGCGGAGAGATGGCAGATGGACTTTAATCCGGACAAATGTGAGGTAATGCATTTTGGAAGGTCTAAGCAGGTAGGGAATATACAGTGAATGGTAGAACCCTCAAGAGTATTGAAAGTCAAAGAGATCTAGGAGTACAGGTCCACAGGTCATTGAAAGGGGCAACACAGGTGGAGAAGGTAGTCAAGAAGGCATACGGCATGCTTGCCTTCATTGGCCGGGGCATTGAGTATAAGAATTGGCAAGTCATGTTGCAGCTGTATAGAACCTTAGTTAGGCCACACTTGGAGTATACTGTTCAATTCTGGCCGCCACACTACCAGAAGGATGTGGAGGCTTTAGAGAGGGTGCAGAAGAGATTTACCAGAATGTTGCCTGGTATGGAGGGCATTAGCTATGAGGAGCGGTTGAATAAACTCGGTTTGTTCTCACTGGAACGAAGGAGGTTGAGGGGAGACCTGATAGAGGTATACAAATTATGAGGGGCATAGACAGAGTGGATAGTCAGAGGCTTTTCCCCAGGGTAGAGGGGTCAATTACTAGGGGTCATAGGTTTAAGGTGAGAGGGGCAAGGTTTAGAGTAGATGTACGAGGCAGGTTTTTTACGCAGAGGATAGTGGGTGCCTGGAACTCGCTACCGGAGGAGGTAGTGGAAGCAGGGACGATAGTGACATTTAAGGGGCATCTTGACAAATACATGAATGGGATGGGAATAGAGGGATACGGACCCAGGAAGTGTAGAAGATTGTAGTTTAGTCGGGCAGCATGGTCGGCACGGGCTTGGAGGGCCGAAGGGCCTGTTCCTGTGCTGTATATTTCTTTGTTCTTTGTTCTTCTTTGATTCTGAAGTTTCATTGGTGTCCTATTGTGCTCCTGACCCTCCATTTACCCTTCCTCGTATTACTGTGTCCTGTAAAGAAAAATTGCGAGTGCTCTTAGAAGTTGGCATTTCCAGCGCCGCTTACTTAGCACACCACTGCCATGATTATGACCAAACCAGTTTCTAAAGTCATCCCTCCTTTAGTAATGAGCAACAAAGAGCCCACACGAGTTTGGTTGAAACCAAACTTACTTTATTTTTACAAACTAATTATGTACAGCTCCAGTAGATCACTCCTGGGTCTTCTCTAGTTGGTGCCTGACTGGCCGACTCTATACAAGCCAAGTAATTGTTAAGACCATGGCGAAGGAGGGCGCTGGACCCTTTTGCTGCCTGCCTGAGTGTCATGCACCTGAGGATTGGGCGGCGTGTATCTCCCAAGGTGAACTCCGCTGACAGGAACGACTTGACGACTGCCATTTGCAAGGCTGTGGATCGCAAGCTTCCTCATCGGAGACCTCCTACATCTCCATCTCTGAAGTCCGAGTCGACAGCATCAGTCATCTCGGCGCCTTGACCTTCTTTGGGATCCGCTGTGGCCAGATCAGGCAACTGATGCGGTTTGAGAAGATGTTTCCGAGGGCGAGGAGCTTTCCGAAGAAGCTGTTGCCTGCACCGAAGATGGCTGAGGTGCTTTCACATAGTGCGACCCTGGGCCTGCACCTGGTAAGAAACTGACCCCGTCTGGCGAAGGATCACGCCGGAAATCCATTGGACCGTCGGTGAAGTTACGAACAAAGACCCATGTCACCTGGTACAAAGTGTCTGAAGGACGACGTTGAGTGGAGCAATGCCCTTGCTGCTCCTGGTTGTGGAGCACTTTTGCACCCATGTCCGGAAAAATCATGCTAAGGTAGCTACAAAGTCTTCTGCCCATCAGTAGTTCCACAGGGGCTACCCCAGTTTCTTGTGTGCACAGTACTCCTGGAGCAAAACGAGAAGCGAGCCAGCCTAGTGTCCATCAATCCTGAAGACTGCTTCTTGAGGCCCCGTTTAAATGCACTAAACAATTGGATGCCGGGTGATATATGGCAGTATGAATATGCCACACCCCATTTGCCTTCAAAAACCAGGAGAAATCACTCGTGAAAGGAGTGCTAATAATAATCTTTAGTGTCACAAGTAGGCTTGCATTAACACTGCCATGAAGTTACTGTGAAAAGCCCCTAGTCGCCACATTCCGGCGCCTGTTTGGGAACACAGTGGGAGAATTCAGAATGTCCAAATTACGTTAACTATTAGATCCCCACTGGGTCTCCTCTAGTCGATGCCTCACTGGCTAACTCTATTTATACACGCCAAGTATTGTTAAGGGTCCCCCACTCCCTTATTGGGCAAACTCATATTCTGCAAGATCCACGGGGTAGTTAATCATCCCTACCCTGTAACACCAGTGCGGGTTATAAAACCACCTTTCAGTAGCATTTCCTAAATTGCCTGGGAGCCTGAGCAGAATGTACAGGACATGAGGACACTTAAGTCTTTGGTAACCATATGTTGCAGGCAGTGGCGATCTGAGCTGAAGTCTTGCGCACTGTTGAAGCCTGCCAACGTTGCCTTTAATCTAACTTTTTATTCCCATCTCCTATTTCTCTTGCTTTGATTTCACAGGCCAGAGAGGAGGATGAGAAAGTGGTTAATCCTCAAAATTCCGACTGGGATTACAGCAAAGCCAAAGTAAATCCTCCGATTGAGAAGCAGATGGCTGAGAGCAATAAACCCAGCATTAATCTTAATGAAGGAAACAAACTGCAGCATCACCAAGATGATGACCAGAAATTACCAAGTAAGAAAGGCTTGTAAATAAATTGTCATTATGTAACCTAGCAACTAAAGTACTGCCCTTCAGATACGCATGTTTGAATAGTTGTTTGTGTGCAGATACTGAAAACTCCGATTTGATAGATGCAGTCCAATTTGCCTCTTGAGGTACGATTCATTTTTGGTGTTTGCATCACTGAGCTTTGGAAAAACAAATTGAATCTTTGGGCCCATGATTGCTCCATTGGTATTGTATTAAAGTAAAAATAATATACAAAGCATAAACAACATTTCAGCTATGAAGTAGGAATCCAATTCTGACAGCTTTGAAATGAAATGTTAGACATGTTGCAGTCTGCGTTCTTGGAAACAAATGCTGAAAAGCCGAGCCAAATTATGTTTGCCTTATTTCACACAAATCAAAAATGGCTGTGAAATTCATAAGATGTAGGAGCAGAATTAGGTCATTTGGCCCATCGAGTCTGCTCTGCCATTCTATCACAGCTGATCTCATCCTGGCCTTAACCCCACCATCCTGCCCGTTCTCCATAGCCCTTCAACCCATTACCAATTAAAAATGTATCTAACTACTCCTTAAATTTACTCATGCCCCAGCATCCACCCCACTCTGTGGTGGCGAATTCCACTGATTCACGACCCTTCGGGAGAAGTAGTGGAGTGGTGGAACTCCACCACTCCATTTTAAATTTACTACCTCTTATCCTAAGACTATGACCTCTCTTTCTTCAGTGAAGAACAAGCTTCATTACTGTCTTGCCACATCCTAATCTTTTGACTAGAATAGATGGTATTGCAAAAGAGAAAGGCTATGTCAGTTTGACTGGATTTGTTCATGTGCAATCAGATTAATCACAAAAGAAAACCTGTTCAAAGTACACCAGTCGCAATTTTAAAAAGAACACACCCAAGCAAGATTTTTGTGACTGGCAAACATCTCTGAAATGAAACAACATAGATTAATCAGTACTGAATGTCTTTGGGAACTTGCATATTTGTTATTAGCTAAAAAGAATTTTGATATTTTTGGGGTAATTGTTTGCCTCTTGTATCTGCCGTTACCCTATGTATAGCTGGCTTTGCTGAATGATGTACAGCTTGACTCAACTTGCTGATTGGCAGTGGGGAGAAAGTGTCGAACTAATATTAATCCGGTGAATTTTTAATGCGTAAATATGTAAGTCTCCTGCCAATCCTTCCTTCCTGCCAAGGGGCCGAGGTGGAGATGGTTAGCAGTTTCAAATTCCTAGGGGTGCACATCTCCAAAAATCTGTCCTGGTCCACCCACATCGACGCTACCACCAAGAAAGCACAACAGCGCCTATACTTCCTCAGGAAACTAAGGAAATTTGGCATGTCCACATTAACCCTTACCAACTTTTACAGATGCACCACAGAAAGCATCCTATCGGGCTGCATCACAGCCTGGTATGGCAACTGCTCGGCCCAGGACCGCAAGAAACTTCAGAGAGTCGTGAACACCGCCCAGTCCATCAAACGAACCTGCCTCCCATCCGTTGACTCCATCTACACCTCCCGCTGCCTGGGGAAAGCAGGCAGTATAATCAAAGATCCCTCCCACCCGGCTTACTCACTCTTCCAACTTCTTCCATCGGGCAGGAGATACAGAAGTCTGAGAACACGCTCGAATAGACTCAAAAACAGCTTCTTCCCCACTGTCACCAGACTCCTAAATGACCCTCTTATGGATTGACCTCATTAACACTACACCCTCTATGCTTCATCCGATGCCAGTGCTTATGTAGTTACATTGTATATGTTGTGTTGCCCTATTATGTACTTTCTTTTCTTCCCATGTACTTAATGATCTGTTGAGCAGCTCGCAGAAAAATACTTTTCACTGTACCTCGGTACACGTGACAATAAACAAATCCAATCCAATCCCTGAGTTGTCCCCCAGTAGATATTAGTTGGGTGGATGCTGAAATCAGCAGTCTACACACCATTTTAAAATGATGAAGTAAAGGTCAATTGAGCTTGTTACTAAGCCAGTTGACTGGATATTATGCTACCCCTGCCATAATATGGGTGGGAGGGAGTGGTGGCTGTTTTTAAACACTGAATTGAAACATTAAGGGAAGGAAGAGGGGGCACATTGTTCAGTTGGGCGTGTGCGCATGGGGAAGGAGCGAGGGCAACTCCAAGTTGTCATCCAACCTGCGCCCATTATTCAGCCAGTCAGAATGGCCAGCAGCTCTGCTCTCGAGGGTAGGACTCCCTCCCACTGAGACTGAGGAAGTCCCACAGTCACCTAGATTAGCCTGCCAGTAGTGCTGTGGGGTGGACTTCTTCCATGTGTCTGTCCAAAATTGCACTCCGCTTCTTAACTTGAAGCTGCTTTCAACATGTCTAAATACAAGAAAACGTATCACGAATCATCTCTAACCACACACTGTGAACTTAATTCCTTTCCCTTCCTAAGCTACAAACACATTTCTATGCTTTCTCACTGTGTTGAAATCGATGTTTTATGCTCTAATGGGGACTTTCCCCGGGACTTTTAAATTGTGGAATTCCTTCCTTAGTGGGATTGCTTCTTTTCAATTTTTCCTTTTTGTCTCTTCTTTCTTGCTGTTTTAAACCGTGGCATCTTACTCCTGCTCTGCCTGTGGTATGTGCAATTTCCAGCATGCACTGCAGCTGTCCAGCAAGGTAGCTTTGATTGCTCTACATTCCCCTGTGTGCCATTTGTCACCAAGCAGGACAACAATCATGAGCGAACGCCATCTTTGCCCAAGTTCCACTCCATGCTGCACAATATCCTGCCTCGGCCATATATCACCAATCATTCCTCCTTCGTTGCTAGGCCAGCCTTTTGGAATTCCCTACCTAGCAACATCACCTCAATGATTATTGAAGGGCAAGACCCATTATCACCCCCACAGGACATCTATGGATGAACAATAAATGTGGCCATGTCTGGAGGCAGGGGAGGGAAAGAGAGGATGTATAATATGTTTTTTTAATGTACTGCTAAAATTTCAGTATTGCCTTTACAGATCTGGGCAAAGCAGATGATGATGCTGGCATGCCTGGGATAGAAGAAAATGAGCAGTCAAAACCTGTAGACCTTTTGAATGGTACGTACTTCTGTATGTTTAGATTATTGTATTGAGTATATGTAAAACATCCTGAATTGAATGATAAAATGAGCTGGATTTTTCCCAGACTGTTTAACATCGGTGCAAATAATTTCATGTTGGGAAATGGATTTACCGTCTCCTCCCTATGCTGAACCAGCTCCACTATCCCAGAAGACGTGCTTGTTGGGTGAATTGGACATTCTGAATTCTCCCTCTGTGTAAACTGGGGGCAAAGTCTTTATGGTGAAAGAGTTGAGGAACAGTGGAGAACCTTCCAAGCAAATTTTCACAGTTCTCAGCAAAGGTTTATACCAACAAAAAGGAAGGACGGTAAAAAGAGGGAAAATCAACCGTGGATATCTAAGGAAATAAGGGAGAATATCAAATTGAAGGAAAAAGCATAAAAAGTGGCAAAGATTAGTGGGAGACTAGATGACTGGGGAATCTTTAGGGGGCAACCGAAAGCTACTAAAAATGCTATAAAGAAGAGTAAGATAGATTATGAGAGTAAACTTGCTCAGAATATAAAAACAGATAGTAAAAGTTTCTACAAATATATAAAACAAAAAAGAGTGGCTAAGGTAAATATTGGTCCTTTCGAGGATGAGAAGGGAGATTTAATAATAGGAGATGAGGAAATGGCTGAGGAACTGAACAGGTTTTTTGGGTAGGTCTTCACAGTGGAAGACACAAATAACATGCCAGTGACTGATAGAAATGAGGCTATGACTGGTATTATTACTATCTCATGTCACCACTCTCCTAGACACTAGGAAGCTAACCCCGTGACTAGCTGGTGGAGTCAGTGGGTCCCATCCAACTTTTTCTACCCTTTGGTTCTAACAGCTGAAACTGGGCAGTAGGTTAGACCATCAAGTATTATCTTTTAACTCCCTTCAACAAATAAAAGCTACATTATTTTCCCTATTCTTTACTTAAATATGTACTGATTTTTGCTTTGATTTGGTTTTCCCTATTCTTGCGGAGCAGTAGGTCAGATTCATGTTGCCTTCGATCTCTGCTACTTATTGATCAAGGTGTGGTTTGTGATGGCTCTAAACTCGCATTCAAGATGAGAGCAGAAATGGCTAATGACGGAGTCATTGACCAACTGAATCATTGCCAAAAAGAAAAAACAAATGTACTTTTTATGAAATAAAGTGTCAGCTTTTATTTCTGCCTCCTACCCGAGTGGTTCAAACTAATTGTAAAGTTATAACTGAACAGATAATTCAGGAGAAATATCTTCACGATTCTGGATGCAGTGAACCACAATGGTACACATTGAGTGTGTTGTGTGCAGTTCTCCACATTGGACCTCCGGGGCGTGGGACTGGGATATAAACCATTGCTGCAAAAGACTGTAGTTGCAGTGCCACCTGGTGGTAATATTCTGGATCCAGGGAAATTTGTTATAAACAATAATGAAATTCAAGTGGATTTTATAAGATCACAAGATATATGTAAAGGAGGCCGTTCAGCACATCAGATCTATCCAAACAGAAAAATCTTTATGGCATTCCATGTATCTTGTTGGTTTTTCACTCTCTTTTTGTTCAGTGATAATGGGCTGGTTCGAGTTGGGCTTGGCAAACGCGGGTCTGGCCATTTCCCAAGTTAGGAAACCTGGGCCCATCGCCTCTGTCATATTTTTGTCTCCTGGAGACTTGGACAGACAGGATATAGGTTTTCCAAGTCCTGAGGCAGCATTAGTGGAGCTTGGGGCTTATTAATGATCTTTATTGTCACAAGTAGGGGCTGGTTTAGCACAGTGGGCTAAACAGCTGGCTTGTAATGCAGAACAAGGCCAGCAACGCGGGGTCAATTCCCGTACCGGCCTCTCCGAACAGGTGCCGGAATGTGGCGACTAGGGGCTTTTCACAGTAAAGCCTATTTGTGACAAGCTATTAATAATAATAATAATAATAATAATAAGTAGGCTTACATTAACACTGCAATGAATTACTGTGAAAATCCCCCAGTCGCCACATTCCGGCACCTGTTCGGGTACACCGAGGGAGAATTCAGAATGTCCAAATTACCTAACAAGCACGTCTTTTGGGACTTGTGGGAGGAAACCGGAGCACCGGGAGGAAACCCCCATAAACACTGGGAGAACGTGCAGACACCACACAGACAGACACCACACAGACAGTGACCCAAGCTGGGGATCCAACCTGGGACCTTGCGCTGTGAAGCCATAGTGCTAACCACTGTGCTACCTACCGTGCTGCCCCACAATTACAAGGTCTGCTTCGGTTGCTGGGACTTCAGACCAACTCTCCAACACAGTTCTTATGCCCCCCCCCCCCAACCCTCACTCCCCTGTTAAAGTCTTAAACAGATGTACAGGATAAGATGGTGAGGCAGAAAATTATTATACTAAATAAATTCTTTCCTTAGATCACAAGAAAAACAAACTGGTTGTTGAAGAAATTGAGAAAAGCATATCTCGGGGTGGTGGGATTCCTGGAGACAAATTGAATGCGGATGCTGAAATGATGCCTGTCCATCATTTTGAGAGGGGTCCAGCTATGCAGGCGCCCCCTCCAAACCAAGTCATGCCATATGATAACCAGCAAAACATTGCAAAACCTGGGAAATCATTGGTTGTGAAAATGCCAAATCTTGCAGCCCAGGAGAACCGAGAAGATGAAGAGCTCCCTGTCCGAGCAGATGAAATTGGAGAATCTCCGAATCGCCAACCAGGTAAGGAATGCAAACCTTTAGGAGTGTTTTGTCTCCGTCAGGCGATGAAGTTACTTTAGAATTTACGTGCACTTTCTTGTAAATCACTCTTTGGTTGTCTCAGTTCATGGAGTCAGCTTGAACAAGAAGACACTCCAGTGTGGGAGTGGTTTGCAATAATACCTATTTTGTGAGCTGTAAAATCCAGATGCCCGACTGTACAGAAAGGTTCTTCGGCCCATCGAGTCTGCACTGACACAACTGCACTAAACCTACACTAATCCCACTTCTAGCACTTGCCCCACAGCCTTGAATGTTATGACATTTCAAATGCTCATTCATGTACTTAGGCTGTGAGGTTTCTCACCTCTACTACCCTTCGAGGCAGTGCCTTTTATTTATTTATTTTTAAAATAAATCTTTTTATTGGCATTTCCCATATTTATAGGAAGTTGTGTATATATACACATTTTTCTCGCCCGCGCTAATTTCCTTTATTATACAGAGGTTTAGTTTGTCCTTCGTTTAACTGACCCGATGTGCATTTCGTTCTCCCCCCCCCCCCCCCCCCCAAAAAAAAATAGGGTTCTTATTTCATAGATTTCATAGAATTTACAGCGCAGAAGGAGGCCATTCGGCCCATCGAGTCTGCACCGGCTCTTGGAAAGAGCACCCTACCCAAGCCCACACCTCCACCCTATCCCCATCACCCAGTAACCCCACCCAACACTAAGGGCAATTTTGGACACGAAGGGCAATTTATCATGGCCAATCCACCTAACCTGCACATCTTTGGACTGTGGGAGGAAACCGGAGCACCCGGAGGAAACCCACGCACACACTGGGAGGATGTGCAGACTCCGCACAGTGACCCAGCCGGAAATCGAACCTGGGACCCTGGAGCTGTGAAGCAATTGTGCTATCCACAATGCTACCGTGCTGCCCTGTGCACCACTTTGAGCTGCATAAGGCATAGCCTTGCGCAGGAGGAGGTGGAGTTCACCCTGCTCAGTGCTGCGCACCAGAGTCCCCATCCTACCACTGTCCCCAGTTCGTCCTCCCATTTGTGTCTGGTCTTGTCCAGTGGAGTACGGGCTCTGTCCAGTAGCTGTGCGTATATTTTCCCACATAGCCCTCCCTTCTCGCTGCTTGTGCGTATCAGGTCCTCCAGTAGTGTGGTTTCTGGGGCCTCGGGGGTACGCTACCGTCTCTTTGTGGAGGAAGTATTTTATTTGGAGGAGTCTCATTTCCTGTCCTTTTGCTAGCCTCCACTTCCTCGTCAGTTAATGTGCCCCCGTCCCACCTCCATCTTTTGAAGGTGGTATCCAGCATGGCTGGGGGTAATCTGTGATTGCCGCATATGGGAGCCATGGGGGACATTTCAGTTATCCCGAAGTCTTGTCTCAGCTGGGTTCACGTTCTCAGCGTGGCAGCTACCACTGGGCTCGTTGTGTATCTTGTCGAGGAGGATGCGAGTACTGCTGTGGCCAGAGCCCGGAGGGTTGTTCCTTTACAGGGTGCATCCTCCATTTATACCCAATCTGTGTCGGGCTCTTGTACCCATCCCCTCACTCATTCTGCCGTTGCTGCCCAGTGGTAGTATTGTAGGTTTGATAAGGCCAAACCCTCTTTGATTTTCCTCCTTGGCAGTGTCTGTTTGAGAATTCTCGGGTTATTACCCCCCCCCCCCCCCCCCCCCCCCCCCTTGAAGGTCTTTTCTTACTTCCTCCACCAGGCTGGTCAGGCTCCACTTGTGTATCTGTGTCCAGTCTCTGGCTATCTGGATCCCCAGTATGGGAATCTGTCCTGGGCTGTTTTGAACGGGAGCCCCTCCAGCTCTCTCCCTCCCCCGTTTGGGTTCACTGGGAACACCTTGCTTTTGCCCAGGTTAAGTTTGTAACCCGAGAAGGTTCCAAACTCTTTCAATATTTGAAGTGTTGCCTTCAGTTCCTCCTGTGGTTTTGAGACATGTAATGAGCCAGACTTGATAAAAGATCTTAAAGTAAGGGAACATTTAGGAGGCAGTGATCATAATATGGTAGAATTCAGTCTGCAATTTGAAAGAAAGAAGGTAGAATCAGATGTAAAGGTGTGACAGTTAAATAAAGGTAACTACGGGGCATGAGGGAGGAACTGACGAAAATCGACTGGGAGCAGAGCCTAGTGGGAAAGACAGTACAACAGCAATGGCAGGAGTTTCTAGGAGTAATTGAGGACACAGTACAGAGGTTCATCCCAAAGAAAAGAAAGGTTATCAGAGGGGGGATTAGGCAGCCATGGCTGACAAAGGAAGTCAGGGAATGCATCAAAGCAAAAGAGAGAGCCTATAATGTGGCAAAGAGTAGTGGGAATTCAGAAGATTGGGAAGGCTACAAAAACAAACCGAGGATAACAAAGAGAGAAATAGGAAAGAGAGGATCAAATATGAAGGTAGGCTAGCCAGTAACATTAGGAATGAGAGTAAAAGTTTCTTTAAATACATTAAAAACAAACGGGAGGCAAAAGTAGACATTGGGCCGCACCAAAATGACGCTGGTAATCTAGTGATGGGAGACGAGGAAATAGCTGAGGAACTGAATAAGTACTTTGCGTCAGTCTTCACAGTAGAAGACATGAGTAATATCCCAACAATTCCGGAGAGTCGGCGGCAGAGTTGAATATGGTAGCCATCACAAAGGAGAAAGTGCTAGAGAAACTAAGAGATCTAAAAATTGATAAATCTCTGGGCCCAGATGGGCTACATCCTAGAGTTCTAAAGGAGATAGCTGAAGAAATAGTGGAGGCGTTAGTTATGATCTTTCAAAAGTCACTGGAGTCAGGGAAAGTCCCAGAGGATTGGAAAATCGCTGTTGTAACCCCCCTGTTCAAGAAGGGAACAAGAAAAAAGATGGAAAATTCTAGGCCAATTAGCCTAACCTCGGTTGTTGTCAAGATTCTAGAATCCATTGTTAAAGATGAGATTTCTAAATTCTTGGAAGTGCAGGGTCGGATTAGGACAAGTCAGCATGGATTTAGTAAGGGGAGGTCGTGCCTGACAAACCTGTTAGAGTTCTTTGAAGAGATAACAAATAGGTTAGACCAAGGAGAGCCAATGGATGTTATCTATCTTGACTTCCAAAAGGCCTTTGATAAGGTGCCTCGCGGGAGACTGCTGAGTAAAATAAGGGCCCATGGTATTCGAGGCAAGGTACTAATATGGATTGACGATTGGCTATCAGGCAGAAGGCCGAGAGTTGGGATAAAAGGTTCTTTTTCGGAATGGCAACCGGTGACGAGTGGTGTCCCGCAGGGTTCAGCGTTGGGGCCACAGCTGTTCTCTTTATATATTAACGATCTAGATGACGGGACTGGGGGCATTCTGGCTAAGTTTGCCGATGATACAAAGATAGGTGGAGGGGCAGGTAGTATGGAGGAGGTGGGGAGGCTGCAGAAAGATTTAGACAGTTTAGAAGAGTGGTCCAAGAAATGGCTGATAATTCAACGTGGGCAAGAGCGAGGTCTTGCACTTTGGAAAAAAGAATAGAGGCATGAACTATTTTCTAAATGGTGACAAAATTCATAATGCTGAAGTGCAAAGGGACTTGGGAGTCCTAGTCCAGGATTCTCTAAAGGTAAATTTGCATGTTGAGACCGTAATTAAGAAAGCAAATGCAATGTTGTCATTTATCTCAAGAGGCTTGGAATATAAAAGCAGGGATGTACTTCTGAAGCTTTATAAAGTACTAGTTGGCCCCATTTAGAATACTGTGAGCAATTTTGGGCCCCACACCTCAGGAAGGACATACTGGCACTGGAGTGGGTCCAGCGGAGATTCACACGGATGATCCCAGGAATGGTAGGCCTAACATACGATGAACGTCTGAGGATCCTGGGATTATATTCATTGAAGTTTAGGAGGTTGAGGGGAGATCTAATAGAAACTTACAAGATAATGAATGGCTTAGATAGGGTGGACGTTGGGAAGTTGTTTCCATTAGCAGGGGAGACTAGGACCCGGGGGCACAGCCTTAGAATATAAGGGAGTCACTTTAGAACCGAGATGAGGAGAAATTTCTTCAGCCAGAGAGTGGTGGGTCTGTGGAATTCATTGCCACAGAGGGCGGTGGAGGTCGGGACGTTGAGTGTCTTTAAGACCGAAGATGATAAATTCTTGATTTCTCGAGGAATTAAGGGCTATGGAGAGAGAGCGGGTAAATGGAGTTGAAATCAGCCATGATTGAATGGTGGAGTGGACTCGATTGGCCGCTCCTATGTCTTATGGTCTTATAGGAGCAGGTCATCTGCATAGAGTGAGACTCTGTGCTCTCTGTCTCCTCTCCGGATTCCCTTCCAGCTTTTTCCGTCCCGCAGGGCTATCGCCAGGGGTTCGATCGCTAGCGCAAACAAGAGTGGGGACAGGGGGCATCCCCGTCTTGTTCATCTCTGCAGCTGGAAGTATTCAGAGCTGGTGGTGTTAGTTTGGGAACGTAGTACAGGAGCCTCACCCAGGCGGTGAAACCCACTCCTAGCCCAAACCTCGAGGTATTTCCATTCGACTCTGTCGAAGGCCTTTTCTGCGTCCAGGGAGACGATCACCTCTGGTGTTCTCTCCCCAGAGGGGGTCATTATTATGTTCAGCAGCCGCCTGATGTTCGCTGTGAGCTGCCTACCCTAGACAAAGCCGGTTTGGTCCTCTGCGACCACCTCTGCTACACAGCCCTCCAGCCTTTTGGCCAGGACCTTTGCGAGTATTTTCGCATCCACGTTCAGCAGTGAAATGAGTCTGTATGATCCACATTCCGTCAGGTCTTTATCTTTTTTGGATATCAGTGAAATTGTGGCCTGCGCTAGCGTTGGGGGCAGGGTGCCCCTTGCCAGTGAGTCCACGAACATGAGCCTTAAGTGTGGGGCCAGGACTCGTTCAAATTTTTTGTGCAAGTCCGCCGGGAACCCGTCGGGACCCGGTGCCTTCCCTGTCTGCATGGATCTGATGCTCTCCATGATTTCTCCCAGGTCTATTGGTGCTTCCAACTCCCCCCTTCTGTCTTCCCCCACAACTGGTAGTTCAATCCGTCTAGGAAAAGTTTCATCCCCGCTATGATCTCTCCTCTAATCATGGCCTTCAGTGCCTCCCAGAACGTGGAGGGGTGAGACCTTCCCATTTTGTTTGTTACTCACGTAGTCGCCTATGGCCCGCGATGTTTTCTGACAGAAGGCCTTGTCGGCCAGGAGGTCCGTGTGCAGCCTCCACGTGGGGCGCTGGGCCCGGCCTGTCTCCAACCTCTCATCCATATAGTGTGGAGTGTGATCAGAGATAACGATCGCGGAGTACTCCGTTCCTGAGATCCCTGGAAGCACCGATTTCAACAAAACAAAGAACAAAGAAAAGTACAGCACAGGAACAGGCCCTTCTGCCCTCCAAGCCCGTGCCGACCATGCTGCCTGACTAAACTTCCTGGGTCCGTATCCCTCTATTCCCATCCTATTCATGTATTTGTCAAGATGCCCCTTAATGTCACTATCGTCCCTGCTTCCACCACCTCCTCCAGCAGCGAGTTCCAGGCACCCACTACCCTCTGTATAAAAAAAAAAAAACTTGCCTCGTACATCTACTCTAAACCTTGCCCCTCGCACCTTAAACCTATGCCCCCTAGTAATTGACCCCTCTACCCTGGGGAAAAGCCTCTGACTATCCACTCTTGTCTATGCCCCTCATAATTTTGTAGACCTCTATCAGGTCGCCCCTCAACCTCCTTCGTTCCAGTGAGAACAAACCAAATTTATTCAACCGCTCCTCATAGCTAATGTCCTCCATACCAGGCAACATTCTGGTAAATCTTTTCTGCACCCTCTCTAAAGCCTCCACATCCTTCTGATAGCGTGGCAACCACAATTGAACACTATACTCCAAGTGTGGCCTAACTAAGGTTCTATACAGCTGCAACATGACTTGCCAATTCTTATACCCAATGCCCCGGCCAATGAAGGCAAGCATGCCGTTTGTCTTCTTGACTATTAAAGGATGTGGACCAACGACAGGTATATGCATTAAGCCACAGATTAGCCGTGATCTCATTGAGCAGTGGAGCAGGCTTGAGGGGCTGAATGACCTACTCTTGTTCCCATGTGGGGCCTTGTCGAAGGCTTTGCTAAAATGCATATAAACTACATCAACTGCACTACCCTCCTCTACCACCCAATCACTTCCTCGAAAAGTCCATTCACATTTGTGAGGCATGACCTCCCTCTGACAAAGCCATGCTGACTATCCCTGATCAAACCTCGCCTCTTCAGTGGAGATTAATTTTCTCTTTCAGAATTTTTTCCAATAATTTCCCTACCACTGATGTGAGACTCATTGGTCTGTAATTCCCCGGTTTATACCACCCTTCTTGAAAAGTGGAACCACGTTAGCTGTCCTCCAATCCTCTGGCATCTCCCCTGTGGCCAGAGAGGAATTAAAAATTGGGGTCTGACCCCTGTAATTTTGTCCCTTGCTTCCAACAGCAGCCTGGGAAACATCTCGTCCAGACCTGGGGATTGTCCACCTTTTAAGCCTGTCAACTTCCAATACCTCCTCAGTCTGACACATGAGTGTCATTACCCAGTGCTCCTGTGTTCCACTGCCCTGCAGTAGAACCTGCAACGCAACATTTCAATCAACCACTCCACCACCCACATCACCCCAGTCACCAGCTCCACTTTCATAGCTGGCGTGCTCAGCAACATAAAATGAGTACCCTGTGTCAAATGTAGTTTAGTATTGGCATCAGTCGAGAACTGGACCCAACTCCAGATGCCTCCCTGGTTGGAGGGGCAAAAGCTGCTGGTACCAGTCTCCAGTTCATATGCTGTGGCTGCCTAACAATTGCCATGCACGGGACTCAGAAATTCCATCCTGTTTTAAATATACCCCAAGTGGAAATGCTGGGCTTTTATGTTTTCATAGTTGTTATCATGAATGCTGAACCTGAAGGCAGGTACTTGGTTCATTGTCTGCTGATGCTTCATTCTGAGCTGTTTCTCTTGGCAGTTTTTGTCAGTGGTGCTTCGCCACTGCCTTTCACTCTTGGGCACAGAGAAAGGAGGCAGGTGCTAAGTCTACCTCGGCCAGAACAGGAATTGGTCTGGCCCTTTTTGGCGTTGTTGTGAACTGCATGCTCGCCATCTAACCAATTGAACTAACTGTCCCCTTTTATATTTTGGCCACATAAAATAATGGGGGAAAGCTCCCATGTTGAAGTTCAGCCTGTGGAAAATGAGATTCTGAATGTGTTTTGGGAATTTTGTGTTTTAAGTGTTACAGCAGTCCTTGGCATTTGCCAATATCAACCAATCCAATTTTGCATGAGTGGAACTTAGCTTTATATTTTGTGACCAAAGAGTCACAGAAATTGTCTCCATAATTGTTGTCAGTTGCCCTATTATAATTGCCGTATTATGTAAACATTCTTGTATGAATTGTGGGAATATGAACTTCCTCCTCCTACAATACTTATTGATGGAAATAGTCCCATGGATAGGTGCCAGGCAGGTTGTCTATGGCAGGTGACCCAACAGCTGAAATAGGTTATTTGGAAAAGGTAGTCGAGGCTGGAATATTGGACTCATTTGAGAAATGGCTTGATTGTAGAGCGAGCTTGAGGAAGTGTGTCAAACCATCTGTAATGACTCAATGCCGAAGACCACACTGACGGTTGCCAGCTTCATTGACAGTTGTTGCCGTCTCAAAAATTGACCCAAGTGAGAAATAATGTGAAAACTACAATATTATAAATGAAAAGTGGATTACCAACAATCCTAAAATTTAAATCTGGGCTGTAAGCAAAATTTGTTCTAAACATTGTGGAGTGTTGTGTTCATGAGATCGTTTGAATCTCTTGAGTAGATTACAATCCCATCACCTCGGGCTTTTCATTATTCTCCAATATATACTAATTGAGTTTATCTGGTTATGCATTACACAATGTTCATGTTACGTTTGCTAATCTTTCAATGAGGGCATCCTCCGACATTAGTGGCACAAAGCATTTTGTCTCGGGCTACTGTGACATCGCACTGAAAATAAATCTCTTCTAATTGTGCAAATTATGGATAGGGAGTTGTGACTTTTGGGTCTTGACCTGGATTTTGGAGACTTGGTTGCTTTAATAAAACAATCGAGCTTTATGCACGCTGTTTATGGCATATGGGATTCCCTTGATTGTAAAGACTGCAGACTTCAATTCCGTCACTGTTTGAAAATCTGTTCTCAGTGACCAATCACTGTAAAACAATCTTCATTAGAAACTGAGACAGTACTAATAAGAATGAGCTGTCCGTGAAGTAATGGTGAATTTAAGGATAGCAAGAGGAGTAAATACCACTTGCCTTTCCTTGGTGTCCAGAGGGAACATAAGCGCAGGAACAAACATGAGTCTGTAATTAAACTCTGACTAGAGCGTGTGTTCCAATTTTGGAGTGAAAATTGTTCACCACCCTTCACAATAAATAACTTCCTCCTGATTATGATTTTTCTCTTCTCTCTGAACCGTACCAACATAGGTCAGGAAAGACCACATCAAGGAAAACCGATGCATCATTTAGCCAAGGAACCTGCTATGCAGCCACCACCTAATCAAGCTTTACACTTCCCTGCTGGACAAGCCTTTCCCAATCATTTTCAACATCGTGGTGGGAAAGGACATGAGAAAGCAAATGAAGCAGGAGAGCATCCTAAAAGTCAACAGGGTAGGTGCTTCTTTAATCCCCCCCCCCCCCCCCCCCCAAAGCATGTCATCTGTGCAATTATTTCATGGTTCCCTGCATTTAATGGCGAGCCAGTCTTTCATCATGTTTTGCTCCTCTTGCTGCTGTGTAGTGGCACCCTTTACTTAGTAGGTGAATTGCCATGTTAATACACATGCCGCTACACATATGGTCAATCATTGAATTACATCTTGAATATGAATGTTAGGGCTTATAGTTTTTTAAAAAATAGTTTGTCATGAATACCAGGATTGCAGGAAATCCGTTTTAAGGATCTGTTGGCTTTTGATGTTTACAGTGTTTATACTGGACTACGATTCTTTTTCATTCGGTGTGCTCTACACATCACGCAAGTATAATCCATTTGATATCTTCTGGGAAACTACGCACAGTATGTGTGGACAAGGATATCAAAACTCGTGTTAACCGCCTGGGATTTTCTGTTTCTCAGCTTTCTTAAACTTTGCTATGGCCGCTGATCACCATCAAAAGATGGGCTTCCAAATTTTTTTTTCAATTCTTTTCATCAAATGCTCGTGCCATTTCCCCAAGGGCAATTGGGGATGGACAATAAATGCTTGCTTCACGAGCGAAGCCCGTATCCCTTGAATGAACTTAAATGTGTCGGCATTGCTGACCTGATTCTATAACGTGATGGTGAGCCTCTTCCTTGAACCGCTGCAGTCCATGTAACAGATTTGTACAACTGAGTGGCTTGATCAGCTATTTCATAGGGCAGTTAAGAGTCACTCACATTACGGTGGGTCTGGAGTCACATGTAGGCCAGGTAAGGGTGGGAGATTACCTTCCCTGAAGAACCTTAGTGAGCCAGATTAGTTTTTACCACAGTTATAGTAGTTTCATGTTCACCATTATTAAGACCATAAGACATAGGAGTGGAAGTAAGGCCATTCGGCCCATCGAGTCCACTCCACCATTCAATCATGGCTGATTTATTAAGATTGGCTTTTAATTCTAGATTTGTTAATTCAATTTTGTTCCACCAGCTGCCGCGGTGGAATTTGCACCATGCCTCCAGAACACTAGAGCAACACCACTAAACCATTGTCTCCCTCTAACTATCACATTAGCCTGCTCTTTACAGGATAAGCATATAGAATAAATGGAATCCATGCTGTTTAGGTCCTGTAGCAACATCAGTGATGTTTCTACCCTTGGACAAATGATGTTTAAGGTCGGTGGGGGGAAACAAACAAATTTAGCATTGCTGAAATAATAGACATGGTGTTGAAGCTTTTGATCTTGGGCTGATTAGGACAAATTTGCAAGTATGTTAATTATAAAGGGAACAACAATTTATGCTGCATGCAAAGAGAGTGCTGATTGATTGGCAAGTGGATTCTGACTGGTAAAGACGTTGCCATGGCGAATGTACCAGGGAACAGTTAACTGTCAGCATATCTCTTTCAGCAATACTCAAGGACTGTACTACTAAATAAATGAGTTTGCACTTCATATGGGACATGTGGTTATTCACTGTGGGTGGGATTCTTTGGCCGCGCTCGCCCGGTGACTGGAAATTCCCGCCCAAAGTCAATGGACCTTTACATGGTCCCCGTCCCGTCCGTGGTGATCTTGCGGCCGAAGAATCCAACCAGTGTCTTATAGCACAGATCCATGCAATATGGCACTTGCATCTGTTCGGAAAACATAGGTAGTTTTAAGGGATTTGTATTTCAAAACGTGAGAAATAAGGTATAGCTTTAAGTGTATTTGAGGTGTGGCTGGAAACCTATTATTAGACTCATGCTTGTCAAAGATGTCTGTCTGTGGGGGTTGGTTAAGATCCAACTGTATTTCTGTTGTGCTTAGAGAGGGTTGCGGTGTGAAGAATAAATAAACCAGCAGTGGTTGCTTAGCAACTGAAGCTTTTAAGTTTTAGTTTAGCTAATTTGATTGCAGTTGGAGATCAGTAGTGAGTGAGCAGGCAGGTCTCCGCTCTGCTGGAAGCAGTTTGTTTTCGAGGGCTAAAGAGGGAACTTCTCTCTTCTCTCTTTGCCTTGCTAGACTATGGAGTAATGGTTAAGAAAACAGATGCCAAGGCAGCATGGTGGGGCAGTGGTTAACACTGCTGCCGCGCGGCACTGAGGTCCCAGGTTCGATCCCGGCTCTGGGTCACTGTCCGTGTGGCGTTTGCACATTCTCCCCGTGTTTGCGTGAGTTTTGCCCCCACAACCCAAAGATGTGCAGGGTTGTGGGGGTGAAAACTTTTAACAGCGAATCCAGTGGATTGGCCACACTAAATTGCTCCTTAATTGGAAAAATGAATTGGGTACTCTAAATTTACACCCGGGAAGTCTGGAGTTAAGTGAACAGGGACCCAGGAAGTCTGGAGTTAAGAGTTAAGTGAACAGGGACCAAGGTATGGTTCCGAAGATTTCAAGGAAGAGTAAACTGTATTTTGAGTTGGAGACAATTGCAGTATAGAATCATAGAATCATAGAAGTTTACAGCATGGAAACAGGCCCTTCGGCCCAACCAGTCCATGCTGCCCAGTTTTTACCATTAAGCTAGTCCCAGTTGCCCGCACTTGGCCCATAACCCTCTATACCCATCTTACCCATGTAACTATCTAAATGCTTTTTAAAAGACACAATTGTACCCGCCTCTACTACTACCTCTGGCAGCACATTCCAGACACTCACTACCCTCTGAGTGAAGAAATTGCCCCTCTGGGCCCTTCTGAATCTCTCCCCTCTCACCTTAAACCTATGCCCTCTAGTTTTAGACTCCCCTACCTTTGGAAAAAGATGTTGACTATCTACCTTATCTATGCCCCTCATTATTTTATAGACCTCTATAAGATCACCCCTAAGCCTCCAAGCTCCAGGGAAAAAAAGTCCCAGTCTATCCAGCCTCTCCTTATAACTCAAACCATCAAGTCCCGGTAACATCCTAGTAAATCTTTTCTGCACTCTTTCTAGTTTAATAATATCCTTTCTATAATAGGGTGACCAGAATTGCACACAGTATTCCAAGTGTGGCCGTACCAATGTCTTGTACAACTTCAACAAGTCGTCCCAACTCCTGTATTCAATGTTCTGACCAATGAAACCAAGTAACCAGATTTTAAAGTGGGACAGCAACCTTCAAAGCCTGATACCATTTTAATAAAGTCTGGGAATTGAGAGTTGAAGCAATTGAGAAGTTTGCACAGCATTCAAGAGAAAAGTCCCAAAGAGGTTGGTGTGAAATCCTGGACTGGAGTTGGTGTTACACGTGGAGTGGAAGCTTTGTTTCAAAGTGTAATTTGAAAAACTGGTTGAGCTCAGTTGGATGGACAGCTGGTTCATGATGCACAGCGAGGCCAACTGGCCGGGTTCAATTCCCGTACCGGCTGAGGTTATTCACGAAGACCCCGCCTTCTCAACTTTGCCCATCTCCTGAGGTGTGGTGATGCTCAGGTTAAATCACCATCAGTCAAGGGGAAAGAAGCCTATGGTCATCTGGGACCATGGCAAATTTACTTTTTTTTTACTGGAGAGTTCCCTGTAATATGACGCCAACATAGTGCAGGCTGCAATTGGGAGTGTGATCCCTTTTATGTCAAAGTGTCAGAGTTTGCTGGTGCTGAGAACTCTGGCACTAACTAACAGTGAACTGCATCTGACATTGTAAGTACTGACAAGTACCCAATTCTATATAAATTAAGAACAGAATACAAAGATTAATGGTATCGTAAGTTGTGTAAACAGGAGTATCAAATTACAAAGAGACACTGATGGATTAAGTAAGCAAAACTGTGGAAGATGGATTTCAAAATGGCTCAGCAAAGGTCAAATCTGCATATTATGCAAATTGTATTTTGAAATTTAAAATCGAAGGAACAATGGAGCTCCAAAAAGTTTTAGGCTTCCATGCAGACTGATCACTAATGATATCTGGGGGAAAAAAGATGATCAAAAACTAATGGAATGTTAACCTTTATAACTCAAGGACCAGAATATAAAGAGGATGTTTTGCTGCAGTGAAATAAATCATTGGTTGGACCACTTCAGCAGTTCGTTGTACTGTTTTGGGCACTGCATCCGAGAAAGTGTTTGTCCATTTTGAAGGGTACAATGTAGACTCACCAGTATGTTTTCTTAAAAATAATTTTGACATTTTCTGTATAACAAAATAATACACACTATACCACCAATACATAAAGGTACAACTCAAAAATAACACTCAATACTCAACAACCCCACTAAACTCAACTCTTCAAAACATATAACTAAACCCCTTTAACAGCTGACGGTGACAAAGTTTGCAAAAGGAAATGAACGGCTGCCATCTCAACTAGAGCCCTTCCACCGACCCCCTAATGATGTATTTAACTTCCTCCAGATATATGAACTCCATTAGGTCACCCAACCAGGCCGAGACACTGGGCGGAGTAGGAAATCTCCACCCAAGCAGAACCCGCCTCCTGGCTATCAATGAAGCAAAGACTAAGTCATCCGCCTTCACCCCTGTCTGCAGCACTGGCGAGTCAGAAGCCCTAAAAATGGCCACCACCCAGCAAGGCTCCAGATCGATATCCAGAATCTCTAACATGGTGGTAAAGAAGGAGACCCAAAAGCATTCACGTTTAGTACATGATCATAACATGTGGGTATGATTTGCAGGCCCCCATGAGAACAATGCTCGCAACTATCCTACACCCTCGAGAAAAAAAACACTCTCCCTCGCCTTCATCAGATGTACCACCTTGAACTGTATCAAGTTGAGCCTAGCACATGAGGTAGTGTGGAGACCCTGTGAAGAGCCTTACTCCACCCCACCACCCCATTCAAAATTGGAACAAGTTCACCCTCGCACTTCCCTTTCACCTCATCCAACGGAGCCTGCTCCGCCGACAGGATCTGGACATAAATGTCCAAAATCTTCCCCTCACCCGCATCGGCCAGAGATAAATCCTATTTAAGAGAGACGGCAAAGGTGCCACAGGGAATCAAGAAAACTCCTTCCACAAGACATCTCACACCTGTGCAGTGGTTAGCACTGGGACTATGGCACTTGGGGACCGGGTTCGAATCCCGGCCCTGACGTCACTGTCCGTGTGGAGTTTGCACATTCTCCCCATGTCTGCGTGGGTTTCACCCCCACAACCCAAAAAGATGTGCAGGTTAGGTGGATTGGCCACGCTAAATTACCCCTTGATTGGAAAAAAAAAATTGGGTACTCTAAATTTAGGAAAAAAAAGAAAGCACAAACCTGGAAGTACCTAAAATAAATTGGTCCTCAGGAGTTGAAGTTTGTCCAACAGCTCCTCAAATCCGGCAAATCTACCCTCCACACAGGTCCCGTAAATGAAATGTCCCCCCTCTAGACCACCCCCCCGGACCTGAAAGTTGAATCTAAACCCACTGACACAAAGAGATGATTAGTACAAATAGGGTCTAACAACGACATGGAGTTAAGCTTAAAATGTTGCCTAAACGGCCTCCAAATCCTCAAGGTGGACACCACAACTGGTCTCAAGGTATATTTTGCATGGGAAAACTGAAGCCTCCAGGCTAGAACTACAAGTGCTCATCTCTGTCTGCCCCCATATGGACTTCGTCTCCTTGAGCCACCTCCGTATGTTTTCAATATTAGCTGCCCAGTAATAAATAACAAATTAGTTAACGCTAAGCCTGACTGTGTCTCTAACACTCGGAAGAAAGGCCCTGCGAATCCTTGGTGACTTGAACGCCCAAATGAATGAATATCTGACAATGAAAGATTTGGGCAGAAAATGGGAGACACTGAAAAAGAAATAAAACCTTGGGGGGACATTTCATTTTAACACTCTGAACCCTGCCGCCAAGGACCGGGGGAAGTTAACCCACTTCTGCAAGTCAGATTTAACCCCATTTACCAGACTAGCATAATTTAATTTATGAAGCAAGGTCCAATCGTGGGCCACCCGATAACGAAAGCTAGATCTGGCACGACAGAAAGGCAAGAATTCTAGATTGGCTCCCCTCCTTGGGGATTTACGGGAAAGTATTCGCTCTTGTCCAAATTCAACTTATACCCAGAGAAGGAGCCAAAGCTCCTAGATAACTTCATTATCTCATCCATGGCAGAGGTCTGTGATATAAAGATGATGATTAACTGCATACAAGGGCACTCTATGCTCTCTCTCTTCTCACTTTATCCCTCTCCAATCAGTGGAAGATCTTCTATGGCCAATGGTTTGATAGCCAGAGCAAACAAACGCGGAGACAATGGACAATCTTGTTTCATACCCCTATTCAACTGAAAGTAACCCGAACTCGAGTCATTTGTGCAAATTGCGGTGGCGGTCCTGTACAGAAGATGAATCCAAGATGTAAACTTTGGCCCAAAACCAAACCTCCCCAGAATCTCTCATACCCTGATTCCACAGTCCATCACCTCCTGTTTGGGCACTGGAGAGGGGAAAGGACTAAGTTTAATAATCAACGTATATAGTCCGACAGCTCCGACCTTTGATAAAACCTTCCGAGATCACCTCCGGAAGGCAGGGCTCCATCACCATGCCAGCACTTTAGCCAGTAACTTAGCATTAGCATTCAACAACGAGATAGGCCGATACGACCCACATTCTGGAGGGTCCTTGTCCTTCTTCAGAATTGGCAAAATAGAGGCCTGTGCCAATGTAATGGGCAATGCCCCCGGGATATGGAATTATTAAACATGTCAAATATCTGTGGCATCAGCTGCCTGCAAATTTCTTAGACTCACCAGTATGTTACCAGGGCCCTTAATGATTGGGTATTAAAGACAAATAACTTGGCTAATATTCTGTAAAAAAAAAAAAAAAAAAGATTAAAGGGTGATTTGGTTGAGGTAAGGGTAGGTAAATAAAATAACATTTCAGCTGGTGGATGAGTCTACGTTGAGGCAAAAAGCCTTAATTCAAGTTCGACCACTCGGGAGAGAGTTGAGAAACAATTTTTTCTCCAGTATGGAATCATCTCCCACCATGGTGGTAGAATCACAAAATGTTTGCTAGACAAGGGTGGAACCAAGGCAAATGGAAGTGCAAATCAGCAATAATCTAACTGAATGATAGAACAGAATTGAGGCGATGTGGGGCCTACTTCTGTTCCTATGCTCCTGTTATGCCTATCACCCAAAGTCCGTATTGTGGGAATGTGGAGGGGAGGCCTGTAAGAAATTTGTGCTGGTCACCAGTAAATAACCTTGAGCTTTGTCCTTACTGAGGACAGGCTAAAACAAACTCTGCATCGGCATATCTTCCTAAGAGACAATTGGCAGCTTCAAACTGTAACCCAAGAAAGCAGCACCAGGTGAACCATTCCCATTAGGGTTTCAGTGCATATTGGCACGATGCTGTTTTCATTGGGAACTTCTCCCTTGGGAGAGAATAATTTCAGCAGCCTTGTTTCGACAAAATCCTGGGGCAACCACTGATCAGGTTGCATTTGTCTCCTTGAGAAACTAGCGCGTTGGAGATCCACGATCCCAGTTATAAATGGGGCACACTAAATCCCACAATCGATGGTTTATGCTGGATCACTATTTCTGTAAAACACCATAACCCAACCATCATAGCAAGAGCCATTGCTGTTTTTGAAAATCTTTTTAATGGCTTTTCTCATATTTATAAACAGTTGCTACTTATATACATTACATTTTTCTTGCCCGCGGTAATTAACTTTATTTTACAGAGGATCAGCACCCTTCCTCTTTTGTGGTTTCCCCATTGGGTTGTTCTTTTACAGGATGCCTCCTCCATTTGTAACGAATCTGTGTCGGGTTCTTGTACCCATCCCCTCACTTTTTCTGCCGTTGCTACCCAGTGGTAGTATTGTAGGTTCGGTAGAGCCAGGTCCCCTCTGACTTTCCCTCTTTGCAGCGTCGGCTTGGGAATTCTCGGGTTCAAACACCATGATTAGCCTGTCTATGTTTTGGAAAAAGGCCTTTGGGATGAAGATCGGGATGGATCTAAACAGGAAGATGAACCTTGGCAGTGTGTTCATCTTGATTGTCTGCACTCTTCCTACCAGGGAGACTGGGAGTGAGCCCCACCTTTTGAAGGTCTTTTCTTACTTCCTCCACCAGGCTGGTCAGGTTCCACTTGTGGATCTGTGTCCAGTCTCTGGCTATTTGGATCCCCAGGTAACGGAATCCGTTTGGGCCATTTTGAACGGGAGCCCCTTCAGCTCTGTCCCTCCCCCTTTTGGGTTCACTGGGAATGTCTCACTTTTGCCTAGGTTAAGTTTGTAGCCCGAGAATGTTCCAAACTCTTTCAGTATTGCCTTCAGTCCCTCCTGTGGCTTCGAGACATAGAGGAGCAGGTCATCTGCATAGAGTGAGACTCTGTGCTCTCGGTCTCCTCTCCGGATTCCCTTCCAGGTTTTCGCATCCCGCACGGCTATCGGCAGGGGTTCGATCGCTAGCGTGAACAAGAGTGGGGACAGGGGGCAGCGCCATTGCTGTTTTACAGAATTCCTTCACCTTTATATTAAAACCCAACTGCAGCATCTCAGAATTTTACATCGATGTGATGAGTGTGGAGCACCAGCAACTGTTGTGGAACAGATCCCCCCCCCCCCCCCCCCCCCCCCCCCCCCCCCCCTCCCATCAATTTGGGCTTATCCCCACAAAAGCTGCTGAATTTACTGTTACAACGGAGTACAACATTTTTTCAGGTTAATTCATTGCCTCTGATGGCATCAGGCAGCACAGCTACTATGTTGAAGTGGGTCAGGAAATTAGTTGCGAGTGTGTAGCTGGAGTTGAGATACTGATCAGTTACAGCTTAATTCAATCTTGCAGGCTGAGGGGCTCAACGACCTATTTCTGAGCGCTTCACGTTGCCTGGCAGATTCTGGCTATTTGTGTAAATGGTAAATTAACATGCGCAGTTTCATAATAGAACTTGGGATTTTTATGCATTTCAGCAGTAACCTCGTGTGTAGGTAGCAAGGAAGTCTAAAAGATAAGTATGCAGTGCCACTGTATTTAGGCAACAAATTTCCGTTAAATCATGACTGATGTGACAAGAAAATGTTACAGGAAATAAGTATGATATGAATTGCTTGATGTATATAAGTCGATCTATTTGGCATTGTACACTGGAGGCTGATCAGATATAGCCTTCAGGTAACGCAGCATTAAAGGTTTTGGGATCATCATAGCATTTACAGTGCAGAAGGAGGCCATTCGGCCCATTGAGTCTGCACCGGCCCCTGGAAGAGCACCCCATTTAAGCCCACACGTCCACCCTATCCCTGTAACCCAGTAACCACCTCGAACCTTTTTGGACACCGAAGGGAAATTTAGCGTGGCCAATCCACCTAACCTGCACATCTTTGGAATTTGGGAGGAAACTGGAGCACCCGGAGGAAACCCACGCAGACACGGGGAGAACGTGCAAACACGCACAGACAATGACCCAAGCCAGAAATCGAAACTGAGACCCTGGAGCTGTCCTAGCCACTGTGCTACCATGCCACCCACCAATGAACCAGGCATGAAGATGTGATCTATTTTAAAGCTATGCATTCCATCCTTGTTTAAATATATTTCCTATTTCTGTTGTAAATTTCTGTGCTGACATTTATAGTAGATGCTGCCTGTGTAATCTTGTTGAACAGCAATTCCAACCCCCTGTTCTGCAGCAGCTCAACTGGTGGGAGGGTGTAATTACAGCACGCACACGAATTTTAATGGTGAAGCTAACGGCGATATTTAAGAGTCATTTTGGGCGTGGTTGGTGGGGTGCTTCTCGATGGCTGCGTTGGTGAGATCAGACTTTGGCAAAAACTGACGACCACCAAGTGATCATCACTCTCCTCCTGCCTTGTATATTAACCCGCTGGCTGTGCCATCATCCTGATAATGTGTTATTCTGTCCAGAACTTTGTTGTAGAAACGATATGTCCATCACTCTGTGACTTGTTCCACGTTATCAGTGCCATTCTCCGTCCAGGAGCCGCAGCAGTGCAGGCCCCTCCCACACGGCCAATCTCACCGGAACCAAATCCTGGCATCCACCTATTCCACCGGCGCTCAAAGTGCAGTTGAACACTCGTGATTTCCAGCGTGTTTAACCTGCGGTGACGTGCCAGCTACATGCAGCCCTCACCACACCAACAACAAAAGCATCAGCAATTTGCAAAAGCATTTCTTCAATGCCGTCATCGGGTGGGCCATTCGGATCAATGTCACGCACCAGACCCCACAGCGCGTCTTACTTCAAACTTGATTGCCTTCTGGACTCGTATGTCCCGTGAGCCCGGTGTTCCAGGACCAGGGAAAAAATTGTCCTTCTTTCCGGTTACAGAAAAGGAAGGCAACAGCCACAGCAGTCTCCAGGCATTTGCAGCCATCAGCAGGAACAAGCAGCAAACACAGCCTGCAGCTGTGGAGTGCTCTCACAAATAACAAGGCCAATTCCTTATTAGCAATAGCCTTCAACTATGAAGCGAGAGGTTGATCACAGTTAAAGAGAGTTAAAGTTACCATTTAGCATGGAGAATCCTTACAGTGCAGAAGGAGGCCATTTGGCCCATCGAATCTGCATTGACCCTCTGAAAGAACATCCTACACAGGCCCACTCCCCTGTCCTATCCCCATAACCCCACCTAACCTAAGGGACACGAAGAGGCAATTTGGCTTCGCCAAAATAAAGAAAGCGAATGGAATAAATAGCTGGCTTGCAATGCAGAACAATGCCAGCACCGCGGGTTCAATTCCCGTACTGGCCTTCCTGAACAGGTGCTGGAATGTGGAGACTAGGGGCTTTTCACAGTAACTTCATTCAAGCCTACTTGTGACAATAAGCTATTATTATTATTATGATGTTGGCATTTGTAGCTAAAGGAATATAATAGAAGTGTTACAACTGTACAAGGCATTAGTGAGATCGCACCTGGGGTATTGTGCACAGTTTTGGTTGCCTTATTTGAGGAAAGATGTAGTGGCATTGGAGGCAGTTCAGAGGATGTTCACTAGATTGATTCCAGAGATGAGGGGTTTGCCTTGAGAGATTGAGCAGTTTAGGCCTATACTCCTGAGTTTAGAAGAATGAGGGGAGATCAAATTGAGGGATATAAGATGGATAAAGTAGACATGGAGTGGATGCTTCCTCTTGTGGGGCATTCTAGAATAAGAGTCCGAGTCTCTCACACTGATGAGGATTTGGGTTTTAGTCACGTGCACCGAGGTACAGTGAAAGTATTGTTCTGCGTACAGTCCAGACAGATCGTACCATACATGAAAAATATAGGACATATGATAAATTACACAAAGTAAATACATGGAGATAGACATCTGGTGAAGCAGATGGAGCGTAGTACTACTCGGTAGAGAAAATGTGTGGAGAGATCAATTCAGAACATAAGGTCATTCAGGAATCTGGTAACAGCGGGAAGAAGCTGTTTTTGAATCTGTTAGTGCGTGTTCTCGGACTTTTGTATCTCCTGCCCGATGGGAGAAGTTGGAAGAGTGAGTAAGCCGGGTGGGAGGGATCTTTGATTATGCTGCCTGCTTTCCTCAGGCAGCAGGAGGTGTAGATGGAGTCAATGGATGGGAGGCAGGTTCGTGTGATGGACTGGGCGGTGTTCACAACTCTCTGGAGTTTCTTACGGTCTTGGGCCGAGCAGTTGCCATACCAGGCTGTGATGCAGCCAAATAGGATGCTTTCTATGATGCATCTGTAAAAGTTGGTAAGAGTCCGTGTGGACATGCCGAATTTCCTTAGTTTCCTGAGGAAGTATGGGCACTGTTGTGCTTTCTTTCTCGTAGCGTCGACATGGGTGGACCAGGACAGATTGTTGGTGATGTGCACACCTAGGAATTTGAAACTGCTAACCATCTCCACCTCCGATTGTTGTTGTTACACCACTCCATTAGATTCTCTATCTCCTGCATTCTGACTCGTTGTTTGAGATCTGACCTAGTAGGACCGTGTCATCGGAAACTTGTAGATGGAGTTGGAGCCAAATTTTGTCTCACCGTCGTGTGTATAGGAAGTATAGTAGGGGGTGAAGTACTCGACCTTGCGGGGCCCCGGTATTGAGGTGTTGTTTATCCTTGCTGATTGTGGTCTATGGGTCAGGAAGTTGAAGATAAAGTTGCAGAGGGAGGAGCCAAGTCCTAGGTTTGGAGATTTGATGTGAGCTTGGCTGAGATTATGGTGTTGAAGGCAGAGCTGTAGTCAATAGGGAGTCTGACGTAGGGGTCTTTGTTGTCGAGCTAGTCCAGGGATGAGTGTAGGGCCAGGGAGATGGCGTCTGCTGTGGACCGGTTGTGGCGGTATGCGAATTGCAGTGGATCAAGACATTCTGGGAATATGAAGTTGATGCCTCTCATGACCAACCTCCCGAAACACTTCATAATGATAGATGTCAAGGCCACTTGACAGTAGTGGTTGAGGCAAGTTCCCTGGTTCTTCTTTGGCACCGGTATGATGGTCTTCTTGAAGCAGGTGGGAACCTCGGAACAGAGTAGGGAGAGGTTGAAGATGTCCGCGAACACACCGGCCAGTTGGTCCGTGCAGGACCTGAATGCAGGGACTCCGTCAGGACCCTTTACCTTCCGGGGGTTCACTTTCAAGAAGGCCGATCTGACTTTGGAAGCTGTGACGGTGGGTATGGGTGTGTCCGAGGCTGCTGGGGCAGTTGACTACGATTTTCTGCTTGAAACTAGCAAAGAATGCATTTGAGTTCATCGGGGAGGGGTGCACTGTTGCTGGAGATTCTACTCTGCTCTGTGAAACAGAGCATACAGCAGTCTCCCTTCCCTCTGAGAGGTAAGTCTGGCGTTAAGTTCGTCCAGCTTGTTTTCGACCGCTTGGACGTTTGCCAGGAGTATGCTGGGGACAGGAGACTTGAAACCATGTTGTTTTAGTCTCCCCTGCAGCCTGCAATGTTTCCCTCGGTTGGCGGCTGCTCCTGGCTGGCCCCGGGATCCGATGGGAGAAGTCTGACCTTGTGGAAGGTAAGTGGTTGTGTCTGGCGGGGTCCAGTATAAATGTGGATGAAACAATTTAGTTAGCCAAAACATGTGCACAGACCTAAGACTTTAGTGGATCTGGATAAAGAGCTCTCCCTATTGAGCTTGGCATTGAAAGCTATTCGAGTCTAACCCAAATGATTAATCGGTGACTCATTATGTGGCCTCACTTGGTTTTAAAGTCAGTATAGCAATCATTGTTTCTTATTCAAGAATATTCCTTTGATATTTAAACTGTGGAAAACAACAACAAAAAAATGGACAGCGTTTTCAGAGAATGCCTGATCCAGGAATTAATTTAATTTTGAACAACCTAGAATAAAAATCAGAAGGATATTAAAAAATTAAATTTTGAACATGCTAATTAGTTAAGAATCTTGGAAATGGGGGGGGGGGAGATAAGACTTTATTCACCGCAGTTGAAGGGGGAGGACTTGCGATGAAATACCGAGGAATGTGTCAATCCGACCTGGCAATTCTATCATGACTATGTCCTCATCAGTTAATTTTTGTATGCTGTACACTTTAGAAGCTGTTATTTCTTCATCGATCATGAAAATACCATTCCTCTCGTGCCACAATTTTGGTTGCCATTTGAACGTGTTACTTCTATGTAGAATCAGATGAGTGAAGAAGATGATTCTTAAATGACTATCCTCTTTAAAAGTTGTGTGATTTCACCAAATGACAGTGGGAAGAACAACTGGGACATTTTCCATAAAAGTAGTTGAATGCAATTAAAGAAATTAATCTTAATTGTCCCAAGATTCAACATTAAATAGCTTGATAAGGAAAATGCATTACATTCAAATAAATATAATGCCTGTGAAATCCTACCAACTGTCCTGGCTTGATACAATTCACACCTCTTTAACCTGGGGTTACCCCTTCTCTGGATCTTTAAAGATTTAATCACCTGCTAATGGTCGCATTCCAAGCATTGTTTGGCATCTTTGAATTTGTCTATATATATGTTTCTGGAACATACCTCTTCATTCACCTGAGGAAGGAGCAGCGCTCCGAAAGCTAGTGACATCGAAACAAACCTGTTGGACTTTAACCTGGTGCTGTAAGACTTCGTACTGTAAGATTCAAATAAAGATCAGCCTTGTGGGAACGTCTGGTGGTCTTGCTGAAATTCCCACCATTTCCTGACTGCAGAGCATGTTGTGCACGGCACTATATGATGTCTGTGCTTGTACATGAATAAAATTACAAATATTCTTTCCTCTCTGCCACTTGACTTCTTGGGCTTTCATCACTTTGTATCAACTTAGATTCTGATATTTATATTTATAATGGGAAAGGTCTAAATAAACCTATTCCTGCAATTTGGCCACTGAGTTCCCATCATTCTCTTAATGCTTTCCTGAATTTAAATTTTTTTTAATTTTTTTTATTTTTTATTTATTTATTTATTTATTTTTTTGTTGGTCTATTTCAAATTCCTGGACTTAAGTTGACAATTTTGCCCAGAATTTGAGCCATTGGGTTTAGCTCAGTGGGCTAGACAGCTGGTTTGTAATGCAGAACAAGGCCAGCAGCGTGGGTTCAATTCCAGTACAGGCGTCCCAGAACAGGTGCCGGAATGTGGCGACTAGGGGCTTTTCACAGCAACCTCATACTTGTGACAATAAAAGATTATTATTAGGGGCAGCATGGTGGTTAGCACAATTGCTTCACAGCTCCAGGGTCTCTGGTTCGATTCCCGGCTTGGGTCACTGCAGAGTCTGCACGTTCTCCCCGTGTGTGCGTGGGTTTCCTCCGGGTCCTCCGGTTTCTTCCCACAGTCCAAAGATGTGCAGGTTGGGTGGATTGGCCATGCTAAATTGCCCTTAGCGTCTAAAATTGCCCTTAGTGTTGGGTGGGGTTAATGGGTTATGGGGATGATGTGGGCTTGGGTAGGGTGCTCTTTCAAAGAGCCGGTGCAGACTCGATGGGCCGAATGGCCTCCTGCACTGTACATTCTATGATTACAACTTGAATTTGGGTTATTTAATCTGAACATCTGCAGTGTACGAAACCTTTTCTAGATATTTTATTCATTGATGGGACGTGACAAGACCAGCATTGATTGTCTATCCCTGATTGGATTCTTCAGAACCATTTCTTGCACTATTCTGTTAGTTTCCCCACAATTTCCTCAAAATTGAGGAAAAGTTAAAGAATAAACTTTAAAAGTTTTACTGAGATGAAGCACATGGAGTATGATCTTAAAATGTTTGTGTGTTGGAAAGAATTTTCTAATAGCACATCTTCTGTAGGCTTAAGTACAAAGCATGTGTAATCAAAGTAAGAGGAGTGGGCAAGATATGGGGTAAAGAAGAGAAAGCAAGTGTGTATTCATATAACGTTACCTCGGTTCTCAAACAGTTACATTTTGAAATGATCTAATTAGCTCACCTGTGTTTTAACTAGGTCAATGTTAACAAATTCTACCCATCAGGCAAAGATTCTGCCTTCAGACACCTAAAGTATGGGAATGGCAATTGGAGAGAACGGCAAACAGCTTTTTTCCTTTGTTATAATTTGATTTTCTAATTAAATCGTTCTAATTTACATCTATTTGAATTGTGTTTCACAAGTGTACAAACCTCTGGGGGAACAGTTAGGAAGGCAAGTCAAGAGGATGGCTTGTCGATATTTCATGGTAGCACAGTGGTTAGCACTGTTGCTTCACAGCTCCAGGGTCCCAGGTTCGAATCCCGGCTTGGGTCACTGTCTGTGGTGAGTCTGCACTTTCTCTCCAAGTCTGCGTGGGTTTCCTCCGGGTGCTCCGGTTTCCTCCCACAAGTTCCGAAAGATGTGCTTGTTGGGTAATTTGGACCTTCTGAATTCTCCCTCTGTGTACCCGAACAGGCGAGACGGAGTGTGGTGACTAGGGGATTTTCACAGTAACTTCATTGCAGTGTTAATGTAAGCCTACTTGTGACAATAAAGATTATTATTTGAAGATGAGATGCTTGTCCTTGCAAAGGATAATCAAGAAGGTTGGAATGGATGATAGTGGGGCAAGAAACGTAGGTTAAAGCGTGAAGATGTGGTGGGAAGTGATGGGGAAATGACTAGTGAAAGAGTGAAATGGGTGTCTCTTAAGGCCACATTCTTTCTGCAGCCTTCAACCCCAAATGCAGACTGTATTTTTTCCCCTGCCACACTGCCCACCATCCAAAGGAAGAGAAATTCAAAAGTGAAAAAAGTTCAGGAGAGAGAACATGAATGAGAGTGGAAAATAACCTGTAGAGGTGGGTATATATAACAATAACCTCTTATATTTGGTTTAAACAATATCCACGACCTGGAGCACAATATTCTCTTTTTTGGAAGAAAGCAAGCACTACATACAGTTTGGAAACCTTTTCCTCGTGTCACCAAACCATCAAATGTATATGAGCCATTATTATGGCATGCTTTTTGAATAGCATTGTCTTTTGACTTTATCTTCTCTTCAGTTTAGGGTTGCATACAGTAGGGCGGAGGAAACCTCACATATAGCATAGACCAGTTGGGTCAAAAGGCCTGTTTGTGTTGTAAATAGTTCAATTTTAATCGGGCCTTTTTAAATACTGGTGTTGTGTTTTCATCAGCATGGCTCAGACTGAAGGAAATTTCCAGTTGCTTGTACAGTTTGCTGTGCATTCTGTTTGTCTCCACTCTACTCACTAGCAGTTCAGTTCAGTTCTAACTTTGAATAGCACCCAGCCGTGCGAGAAACAACTACATTAACCAGCTAGAAACTGCCTTCACCCTTTAGTAGGCTGATGACAACAGAATGCCAGTGTGCTGAAATGTTATTGATTGAAAGGTGATAACCTTTAAGGGGCTGCCAGACATTGAACCTTACAACTTGCTTCCGTTTTAGTCCAACTCTGTGCTTTCGATTTTTCATATGCTGCATCACATACTCAAGCCCAAACGAGCAAAGGTGACGAAGTAGGATTGGAATTGCAAAAGGAAAGAATTAATGGTCTGTCTTCTGTTGGCATCTTTTATTAAAAAAAAAGCAGCAATTAAAGTTCTCTTGTTCTCCATTTTCAACATGGATCTCTGTCTCTCTTTCTTTCCCCCCCCCCCCGCTTTCTCTCGCTTCTGACTTGGATTCCTCAGGCCAGTTCTTTGATGAGAATGAATCCCCAGCTGATCCGCAGCATGACTCTAAAGTGGCGGACTATAATGGGGATGATGGTAATGTGGGTGAGTACGAGGCAGACAAGCAGGCCGAATTGGCTTACAATGAGGAAGAGGATGGTGATGGTGGGGAAGAAGACGTCCAAGGTGAGCTTGGGCCTTATTTCCTTGAAACTAAGAGCTGTGCTAAAACTGTGTGTGTTATCTGCTGAATACCTACTTTACGGCTCCAAAGGACATGTTTATTGTCATTCAGACTGGAGTACTTTTTCCAATCTGTTGCTTTGTTTATGTTCTTCAACCATCTGCATATTTTATCACACCATGACTCTTATAGTCCACAATCTCAAACATCTACAAATTAATGCAAGCTGCCATCAGGTGACCAGGTCAGTCCTAAGAGGCGATACCATTCCCCCCTCGCTCCCCTTCTTGTCTCTTAATTTTTCTGCTAATTTTGACATGCTTGTTAAATTCCTTCTTTCCTCTTTCTTTCTGCAATGAGCAATTTCAGCCAATTTCTAATGAGTGAAAGGACAGAGCACACTTTGAGCTTATGTTGAAGAGGCAGTAAAATGTGTTTTTATTTATAGTTGCTGTCTGCTTTCACAATTCATCTACCTGAATTCAGAGTTTCAGATTATCTGAGGCGCTAGATGAGATGTACAAAATAAGATGCCTTGTCCTGGGAAGTGAGCAACCTGGCAGATCGGTCTCCCTTGCATGACTATTTCAGAATGGGGTTGATCAAACTACCAGACATGCCTGTTCATCTTGCTAGTTTGAGTTAACAGAGTCATGACAGGCTTCAAGACGTGAAATATTGTCATCTTGCATGTATTAGACAGAGATACAACTTCAGCTTGATTCTTAGCTTACTTTGTGATTTTTATTATCTCCCTGTGCTGTTTCCTTGTCTGAGTGGGTTGGCAGTGCAATGCTCCCAGGCTTTTGTCAATTGTATAGTGTAACTGGCTTCAAGGGCCTGTGGAAGAGAATCCCTCCCTCCCCCATATATTTCTCATTTGGGTGGGTGTTTATTACTATTGATCTCTTGCGAAGCCCTCGTTTTATAGTTAAATCAACTAACTTTTGGGACATCAAGAAATACATCCACTGAGACACTCTACAAATCACTTTTATGCCTGGTCATTTTGATTTTAAAAACTAAACCAAGGGCGGCATGTGGCGCAGTGGTTAGCACTGGGACTGCGGCGCTGAGGACCCGGGTTCGAATTCTGGCTCTGGGTCACTGTCCATGTGGAGTTTGCACATTCTCCCCATGTCTGTGTGGGTTTCACCCCCACAACCCAGATGATATGCTGGTTAGGTGGATTGCCCCTTATTTGGAAAAGAAAAATAATTGGCTACTCTAAATTTATTTTTTAAAAACTGAACCAAACAAATTAAAATGATTGCACAGCTTTGTACTATTTAGAAAAAATGTTTCAAAATTGAATAATGTAATTTGTATACCTGATTTTCTAGTTTCTTCACTTTAGGAATAAGATAGCTATAAAAATCTTGCTGTGAATGGGAGAGCGACTCTGCAGGACCCTTGTGTACTGTGTCCTACCTTGGAAGGAATTGGCCTTTTCATCTTGTAGTGCAGTGAGCACACCTAGTGTTTACTGAACCTGAAATATTTTTTGCCATGGCAGGGCACAAATAATGTCTATCAAAATAGGCGTCTGCAATGGTGTAGGGATGGGGAAGGCAGTGAAATGGTCCAGTACTGCACATTGGTGTTCCAGTGAATGGAGGGAAACCATGAGGTTTGTCCCAGCAACGAGCCCATCTGCAAACTCTCCATTCCAGTATAGGGTGACACGATAGCACAGTGGTTAGCACTGTTGTTTTGCAGCACCAGGGTCCCAGGTTCAATTCGCGGCTTGGGTCACTGTCTGTGCGGAGTCTGCACGTTCTCCGTGTCTGCGTGGGTTTCCTCCGGGTGCTCCGGTTTCCTCCCACAAATCCCGAAAGACGTGCTGTTAGGTCATTTGGACATTCAGAATTCTCCCTCCATGTACCCGAACAGGGGCACGAGTGCGACGACTAGGGGATTTTCACGGTAACTTCATTGCGGTGTTGATGTAACCTCCTTGCGACATTAAAGAATATTATTATTATTGTTGGTGAGCAGGGAAAGGAATAGGGGGCAAGAGTCGATTAAGGACTTCCTTGCAAATAGACTGAAAAGGAAGAGAGTTGCTCAGGCCTTCTCTTAGATACCTTCTAATAACCAAATGAGCAAATTGCCTGCCTAATCTCCCAACTGGAACCTGCACATGGGTCATCTAAGGATAAATGACAAAAATGCTTTGGAAAAGAAAGGAAAATAATGAAATTTCCTCAAGCATGTCCAACTACCTAGAGAATTTTACTTTGTAACGCATTGTATTTCTCGTGTAGCTAAATTGGCAGCATTGCATACGAATTTGCAAGTCTTGCAAATTTAAAATGGTTTATTTTTACTCTAAGTAAATAATTATGCAGATAACACATTTCTATTTAGTTTCAGTTTTGTCTGCATGATGCCACCTGTCTCTACGTATGTAAGCTTGACGCTGGCTAGTTTCCCTGCTGAATCCTGCATGCAAACCTCATGCCCTCAAAAGTGGCATCATTCCGCCATCTTTTCATCTCCTAGTGCAACTAGTTTCAATGTGATGTGCATTCACATTAATTATAACTCATTCTAAATTTTCTGGTTATTATGTCTTTGCATCTTAAATGTTTAGCTCATTAGTTTTACTAGCTGTTTTGTCCTGCCAGTTATTCAGTTATAAGATGAAGGTCAATTAAGTAAAATAGATGGGGGAGAAGGTGGAAGAGGCAAATTTTGAGAATCTTAAGCACTTTAGATTTGTGCTTACTACAAAATTATTTCAGCCCCACCATTGGCTTAATTGCTGCTTCTCAAAAAATGAATTGTTTCAAGATTTCTTTGTCATCTTGACAGATGGCATTGCACCAAATTCTGTCCCATAGCATACAACCGTGATATGCTGATTGTAGTCATAATTTGATGTTGATCATAGACTTTGCACATGAATAAACCCTTGAGGTTGGTATTCCGTTGAATGGGTAAAAAGGAATCCTGGGATTACTTTAACTGTAGCATGTTCGAGTTCCCTGTTGGTGCGAACAGTTGGAACAATAAACAAATGATTAATAATTTGCTCAGTCTGATGCACAGCTCAGGTTCTCCTCCTGAGGAATTTTCATGCTTTTAGTATTGGCAATGTTTTTACATAGAATTTACAGTGCAGAAGGAGGCCATTCGGCCCATCGAGTCTGCACCGGCTCTTGGGAAGAGCACCCGACCCCCAAGTCCACACCTCCACCCTATCCCCATAACCCAGAAACCCCACCCAACACTAAGGGCAATTTAACATGGCCAATCCACCTAACCTGCACATCTTTGGACTATGGGAGGAAACCGGAGCACCTGGAGGAAACCTACGCAGACACGGAGAACGTGCAGACTCTGCACAGACAGTGACCCAGCGGGGAATCGAACCTGGGACCCTGGAGCTGTGAAGCAATTGTGCTAACCACCATGCTACCGTGCTGCCCTTTCTGTTTTAATCTTAAAAATAGGTGAACATGAAGCAGAATTGCGCTGAGCAGTATAAATTTTTAAAAAATATTTTTATTCTCCATTTTCACATTTTCCTTCAAAATGTACACCCCACCCACAAACAGTAAACGGTAACACATACAAAATCAATCCCCTTAACAATACCAACGATCCCATCCTCCCACCACCCCAAACATTGCCCACCTGTCAATATATGCATCCAATAAAGAAAAATGAGTCCGGGACCGCCCATGGTCACCATTGACCTATAGAGTCCACTCCCCCCACCCCCCACACACACACACACACACACACACACACACACACACACTCAACGCCCTCCAACCTCTGAAAGAGTACCATACATGATACCCAAGAGATGTACCCCGCGCCCCCAGTCTCCAACTCCTCCCGTCCACTGCCTCTTGTAAAACTCCCCCCCCCCCCCCCCCAAACCTCTGTTCCTTCCCCCCAACTTTCCACCCCGGCTAGACCACTCGGACCCTGTTCTGCCAGGCTCCGATGGCCGCAGCCCCTCCCTGCACCTCCCGTTCACTGGCCAGCTTAAACTGGCCAGCGTGGAGTTCCCCCGCCTGGGTCCCTTCCCCCCTCGGAAGGCCCAGAAATCCCCTTTTAGCACACAAACCCCGCATATCCACCTACACCCCAAAGAGCCCTCATTTCGAGTGAAAGTCCCATCACTCCACTTGTCCAAATATATACAACATTGTCTCCTTTAGCCCATACACCCGCACGCAGTGAAACAAAAAAGAAGAAAATACAGTCATGAGGTTACATCAGCACATGGCCATTTCTCAATTTCTCAGTTCTGCCACAGTCCTTCTGCCTTCGCAAACTCCTCCGCTGCTTCCGCCGTTCCAAAATAAAAGTCCCTGAGCTTGTAAGTCACCCTCGGCTTCGCTGGATATACAATGCTGCACTGCACCTAGCTAATGTACAGTGCCCTCTTCACCCGATTGAAGGCAGCCCGCCTCCTCGCCAGCTCCACCGTAAAGTCCTGGTATACACGTATACCAGCTCCAGCCTAATGCACCACCCGCTTCTGCTTGGCCCAGCTCAGGACCTTCTCCTTCACACTGTATCTACGGAAGCACAGAGTCACTACCCTTGGCGTCTCACTCGCCTTTGGTACAGGCCTCCACGACCGATGAGCCCGATCCAGTTCATATCGGGAGGGATCCTCCCCCTCCCCCAATAGTTTCGCCAGCATTGCAGCAAAATACTCAGTCGGCCTCGGTCCTTCCAACTCCTTCGGGCAGCCCCATAATCCTCAAATTCTGTCGCCTGGATCTGTTTTCCAGGTCTTCCATTTTTCCTCGCAGATCTTTGTTAATGTCTATCACCTTCCGCATCTCCTTCCCCATCGAGGCAAGTTGATCACCGTGATGCAATAACATCTACTCCATTTCCTTCAGCGCCTCCCCTTGCTCCCGCACCTCCGCCACTGCGCTCGCCACTGCCTTCGTCACCGGGGAAATCGCTTCCTCCACCAGCACACTCAAAACCTCTCTCATCTCCTTCCTCATTGTCTCCATGTATTTTGTAAACCGCCTTTCGAATTCCGCAGCCATCACCTTAGTTATTTCTTCAGCCGTAAGCAATGCAGCCTCCCCTGGTGCTCCAGCCTCCATTTTCCTTGGTGACCCCACGCTGACCGTTCCACTCCCCGACAGACCTTCAGCTGTTTTCCTTCCGGACGTTCTTTTGCTCATCCTCGACATTTTTCTTCACTCTGCTGCCTCTGTGCCTTCTCCCTGCTTTTGCCGCCTCCGTGGACCCTGGGACTGGGCTTAAAGCCCCGGAAATGCCGTTCCTGAACGGGAGCCCTCCATTGTGCGGCCGCCTCCCGCCCGCCGTCACCGGAAGTCCGTGCTGAGCAGTATAATTGCTGTACATTCAGTCATAATGATATTTATTGGTACTGACCAATTACTGTAGCTGGGTTCTATTGTTCATCTCATTGAATGCTCATTCTGTTTGTTCGGTCTTTTAGTATTCAAAAACAACAATGTCAATAGGGCACAGTGCCAGGTTGAGCCCAATCCTAATTCCATTGGTGTTTTCCTTAAATCGTAATTTTATTTTTCACTTGAAGCTGCCTCTTTTGGCTGGTATATTGAGTAAACCTGAATTAGAATTTTATGCGTGCATTCTTTTAATGCAATATCTTGAAAAGCAATGTTTTAACAAATAAATTTCCATCCCATGGCTGATCATTTTTTCGTGATAAAGTATGAGGGGTCGATTTATAGACGCAATAAGAAGATTGTTGAAATTGGGACCATTTGTCACATTCAAATGCGCTACATCTTGTGGATCTGGCTAAAATGTTATTATTCATTCCTTTGAAGTTATAATGCTTTTTAAGTTTCTCTCTGGAATCACAAGGTACAGGGGAAAGTAATTTATTTTGGAAGTACAGTTCCTCACTCCTCCCCATTATTACATGCAACTGTTGACTTTAAATTATTCTTGTTAGGAAAAGAAAGGTAGTTTTAAGGGATTTATATTGGTAAACATTAGAAATGAAGGTGTAGTTTTGAGTGGATTTAATTTAATGTTTCCGGAAGGATAAAATCTATAGTTAGATTCACACTGGACAAAGGAGTTTGCATGTGTGGGATTTGGTTAAGTTCCAACTGTGTTTAGATTGGTCTACAGCGCAAGGAATAAATAAACCAGCAATCGTTGCTTAGCAACAAGAGGCCACGTTCCAGAGGGATGGACTTTCCTTTGTTCTTGGTTTTAGCTGGAAGCCAGAGTAGTTGGAGACCAGATATCGGGGAGTGAGCATCTCCCAACTCTGCCAGAAGAAAGATTGGCAAGGACAGGAGCTGCGAAGTGAGAGGCTTCCTAAAGTACAAGTTACAGTCCAGATAACCAGGGAATGGGGACAGAAATAATGTTTAAGACACCGCCTGAACAGTCGCTGGACAAGTAAGAGACCCAGGAGACACAAATTCAACCGCAACAAAAACACAGAAAAGGAATGAAACCAGATGGACCACCCGGCATCGACCCAGGCATTGGAAATGACAACAGCAAACCCAGCCATGTCAACCCCGCAAGGTCCTCCGGAGAGCTGTCTCTCAGTCTGACATAGTCATACTCATGAATTGCACCTTCCAGACAATGTCCCAGACATCACTATTCCTGGGGTTGGATTTGTTGACTGTCATATGTGCCGTCGTACAATGAAAAGTATTGTTCTGCATACAGTTCAGACAGATCATCCCGTACATGAAAAGAAAATACATAATAGGGCAAACCTAAAATACACTATGTAAATACATAGACACAAGCATCAGTGAAGTATACAGGAGTGTAGTACTACTCAGTAGAGAAGATGTTTGAAGAGATCAGATCAGTCCATAAGAGGGTCATTTAGGAGTCTGGTAATAGTGGGGGAAAAGCTGTTTTTGAATCGGTTAGTGCGTGTTCTCAGACATTTGTATCTCCTTCCCAACAAGAGGGAAAAGCAATCTTGACCTCATCCTCCCCAACCTGCCTGCTGCAGATGCATCTGTCCATGACCGCATCGGTAGAAGTGACCATGGCACAGTCCTTGTGGAGACAAAGTCCTGACTTCACATTGAGGATACCCTCCATCGTGTTGTGTGGCACTACCACTATGCTAAATGGGATAGACTTCGAACAAATCTAGCAACTTGAGACTGGGCATTCATGAGACTCTGTGGGCTATCAGCAGAAGCAGACTTATATACTCGAGCACAATCTGCAACTTCATGTCCCGGCATATCCCCCACTCTACCATTACCACCAAGCCAGGGGATCAACCCTTGTTCAGTGAAGTGCATGCCAGGAGCAACACCAAAAATGAGGTGTCAAACCTGGTGAAGTTGCAACACCGGACTAGTGTGTCAAATAGTATAAGCAGCAAGTAATAGAGCTGCGTGATTCCACAACTAACGCATAGATCTAAGCTCTGCAGTACTGCCACATCCAGCCATGAATGGTCGTGGACAATTAACCAACTCACTGGACGAAGAAGCTCCACAAATATCCTCATCCTCCATGACGGGGGAGCCCAGCACATCAGTGCAAAAGACGTGGCGGAAGCATTCACAACAATCTTCAGCCAGAAGTGCCAAGTGGATGATCCATCTCGGTCTCCCCAGCAGCGGCTAATTTGGTTCATTCCACGTGACATTAAGAAACAGCTGAAGGCACTGGATACTGCTACAGCTATGGGCCCTGACAATATTCTGGCATTAGTACTGAAGACTTGTGCTCCAGAACTTGCCGCATCCCTAGCCAAACTGTTCCAGTACAGCTACAACACTGACATCTACCAGGCAATATGGAGAATTGACCAGGTATGACCTATACACAAGAAAAAGGATGATTATGGGAGACTTCAACTTCCCCAATATTGACTGGGACTCACTTTGTGTTAGGGGCTTGGACGGGGCAGAGTTTGTAAGGAACATCCAGGAGGGCTTCGTAAAACAATATGTAGATAGTCCAACTATGGAAGGGGCTTTACTGGACCTGGTATTGGGGAATAAGCCCGGCCAGGTGGTAGAAGTTGCAGTAGGGGAGCATTTCGGGAAGTGACCACAATTCAGTAAGTTTTAAAGTGCTGGTGGACAAGGATAAGAGTGGTCCTAGGGTGAATGTGATAAATTGGGGGAAGGCTAATTATAACAATATTAGGCGGGAACTAAAGAACCAAGATTGGGGGCGGATGTTTGAGGGTAAATCAACATCTGACATGTGGGAGGCTTTCAAATGTCAGTTAAAAGGAATTCAGGACCGGCATGTTCCTGTGCGGATGAAGGATAAATACGGCAAATTTCGGGAACCTTGGATAACAAGAGATGGTGTAGGCCTTGTCAAAAAGAAAAAGGAGGCATTTGTCAGGGCTGGAAGGCTGGGAACAGACTAAGCCTGTGTGGGATATAAGGAAAGTAGGAAGGAACATGAGCAAGGAGTCAGGAGGGCTAGAAGGGGTCACGAAAAGTCATTGGCAAATAGGGTTAAGGAAAATCCCACGGCTTTCAGGGACAGGGTTGGCCCACTGAAGGACAGGGGAGGGAATCTATGTGTGGAGTCAGAGGAAATGGGCGAGGTACTAAATGAATACTTTGCATCAGTATTCACCAAAGAGAAGGAATTGGTGGATGTTGAGTCTGGAGAAGGGTCCCCAGGGCCTGTGGGATCTACCCCAGAATACTGAAGGAGGCTAGCGAGGAAATTGCTGAGGCATTTACAGAAATCTTTGGATCCTCACTGTCTTCAGGTGATATCCCAGAGGACTGGAGAATAGCCAATGTTGTTCCTTTGTTTAAGAAGGATAGCAAGGATAATCCAGGGAACTACAGGCCGGTGAGCCTTACGTCAGTGGTAGGGAAATTACTGGAGAGAATTCTTCGAGACAGGATCTACTCCCATTTGGAAGCAAATGGACGTATTAGCGAGAGGCAGCACAGTTTTGTGAATGGGAGGTCGTGTCTCACTAACTTGATAGAGTTTTTCGAGGAGGTCACAAAGATGATTGATGCAGGTAGGGCAGTGGATGTTGTCTATATGGACTTCAATAAGGCCTTTGACAAGGTCCCTCATGGCAGACTGGTACAAAAGGTGAAGTCACACGGGATCAGGGGTGAGCTGGCAAGGTGGATACAGAACTGGCTAGGTCATAGAAGGCAGAGAGTAGCAATGGAAGGGTGCTTTTCTGATTGGAGGGCTGTGGCTAGTGGTGTTCCACAGGGATCAGTGCTGGGACCTTTGCTGTTCGTAGTATATATAAATGATTTGGAGGAAAATGTAACCGGTCTGATTAGTAAGTTTGCAGACGACACAAAGGTTGGTGGAATTGCGGATAGCGATGAGGACTGTCAGAGGATACAGCGGGATTTAGATTGTTTGAAGCCTTGGGCGGAGAGATGGCAGATGGAGTTTAATCCGGACAAATGTGAGGTAATGCATTTTGGAAGGTCTAATGCAGGTAGGGAATATACAGTGAATGGTAGAACCCCAAGAGTATTGACAGTATAAGAATTGGCAAGTCATGTTGCAGCTGTATAGAGCCTTAGTTAGGCCACAATTGGAGTATAGTGTTCAATTGTGGTTGCCACACTACCAGAAGGATGTGGAGGCTTTAGAGAGGGTGCAGAAGAGATTTACAAGGATGTTGCCTAGTATGGAGGGCATTGGCTATGAGGAGCGGTTGAATAAACTCGACTTGTTCTCACTGGAACGAAGGAGGTTGAGGGGCGACCTGATAGAGGTCTACAAAATTATGAGGGGCATAGACAGAATGGATAGTCAGAGGGTAGAGAGGTCAATTACTAGGGGGCATAGGTTTAAGGTGCGAGGGGCAAGGTGTAGATGGAACCCAATGCAGCAGAGGAAATTCATCTGGAAAGTATTTAATAGAAGCATAGTTTGGATATTAATTTTCACACTCATTCCTTTTGTTGCTTCCATCAACTTGTTTATTGCTTTGTAATTTTTTTTTTAAAAAGGGGACAGCAATGAAACTTGGACAGTGCTACCTACAGACAGACATGGAGTGTGCACTCTGTGAAGAGGTTGCTGAATTGAAGAACAGTATCGCAGTGGAACTCAAGTGATGTAAAAAACACCATCTTGAAAATTGTGGTGCAGCGTGACCCTCCTTTTAGGTTGTTGTTATTACTATTGGTGAGGAGAGGCCTAATAAGAATGTGGGTTGTACCGACCTATCTCACTCTTGTGGATGTCACGTTACTTGCCAAGGTGTTGGCGCTGCGGCTTGAGACCTGCCTTCCAAAGGTAATCTGAGGTTCAGACAGGCTTCGTCAAGGTTTGACAAATGTCAAATTATCAGCAAATGTAAATGTATGTTGCCTGCTAAATGTTGTCCTTTTCCCCTCCTCGGTGCCCGAACCAGAGGTGATTGTGTCACTGGATGTCGAAAAGGCAGTGAAGTGGGAGTATCTGTTTGCAATTCTGGGGAGGTTCGGTTTTGGCCACAAGATTATTTCCTGGATTCGACTACTGTATAAGGCCCACACTGCCACCTTTCGTACTCTGGTTATTTTCCGTTGAATAGCGGCAAGCGACAAGGGTGTCCACTGTCTCTGCTTTGGCAATAGAACTGCTCGCTGAGGTCTTCTATTAAGTGAAGGGGGATAAATCTGGGAGGGGTGGAGCATTGGGTGTCCCTTACACGGATTAATTACTTATTTATATTATGGACCCAGTACCCTGCATGGATGAGATTATGAAGCTGCTTATTTTTTTTGGCTTCGTCTCTGGTTATAAGCTGAACTTGGATGAGAGCGAATGTTTCCTGCTCAAACCCCCGGGGAGGAGAGCCCAACTTCGACTTTCCAAGACTAGCGTTTTCTATTTGGGGTCCGGGTGGCCCACAACTGGGCCTCATTTCAGCACGGTCGTACAGCGGTTAGCACTGTTGCCTCACCGGCTTGGATCACCTCCGGGTGCTCTGGTTTCCACCCACCAAGTTCTGAAAGACGTGCTTGTTAGGTAATTTGGACATTCTGAATTCTCCCTCTCTGTACCTGAACAGGTGCCAGAGTGTGGCGACTTGGGGCTTTTCACAGTAACTTCATTGCAGTGTTAATGTAAGCCTACTTGTGACAATAAAGGTTATTATTAACTCATCTAAAAGACAACACCCGAGACAGTGATCCTTGTCCCATATGGGGAAAAATGGAAGCAAGCCCCCACATTGTTTCTGGCATTCGCGCAATAGGCAATAGTTACGGTACCATTGCCTTTCTCTCCAGTGAGATTTTCCTTGAATCCAGCGGTGGATTCCAGCTGTAGAATTTCAAAGCAGTTCAGGCAGCATTTCAACCTCTGTTCCCTGTCTTCGCTATCCCCATCCGCAACAACCATCATTTTCTACCAATGGGTTTGGACTCGACATTTAAGTTTTGGGAGGGGGAGGGTCTGGAGAGGTTCAGAGACCTGTTCATGAAGGGGAGGCTTCGTGGTGATCTGCACCCTGAAAGAATTTCATCAATATACCTATGACCGGCACTTTTTTTATAATCACCGACCACAAGGGGACTCTTGCTGGTGGCGTACAAATACACTTTTCAACATCGTCCATGGGTCTCTATATCTATGCCTATGCCTTTGGCCATCTCCCGCTACCTGTGAGCCCCATGTTTCCACCGTGGTGGAGGAAGTCGTGGCGACTTTGAACTTACTCTGCCGGTACCAGCCGTACAGATACCAGCATGGACATCGAAAGATCCCCCATTGACAAAGCTCTGTCACATGTTACTGGAATCCCGGATTGCAGGACCCCCCTCGCCCTCAGCCCTATGTCTAAAAGCAGCAGACTGAACGTCGAAAACAGCAACCTCTTGTGGGGAGCACACATGGTCATTCTGCAGCCAGGCCACGAACTGATCCAGCAGGATGCACAGTGGTCGGTCAAGCAAAAAATTAAGATGCTAGCACAAAACTATGTCTGGTGGCCAGGAATCGATTCCTCTTCAACTATAGGACCACGCCACATGTCACAATAGGGCTGGCACTGGTGGGGCTGATGATGGGCCAATGCCTCGGAACCCGATTAAGCCTGATTTTCCCCAAACTGGGCAAGAAGGGGTCTGTACAAATGTGTGAGATACCACATGCTGAGTGAAGAATTATTTTGTTCTTGTAACTCCTGGTTGCTCCCAGAACAAAGGGAGTTCCTTGTATGGAACTAGTAAAGCTACCTCCTGTGGTCATGTGACTTGTAGCAGCCTTCTTTTTGGGCCAGCAGAAAATCAAGTTTATAAAATAGCAATAAGAATAAAGTTTTGAACATCGTGTTGGATTTCTTTTTATGTTGTAGGAACCCAACAGTTTGTAAATGTAATGTACACATATTATCTTTTTTTTCTGCCCTGATGAGGATTACAGCATTAATGTTTAAAGACTTTCAGGTTCTTTAAGTTGTTATTTGATGATGGGAGAAGCCCCTTCTGGCATGGTTGTTGTATGGAACTAGTAAAGCCACCTCCGAGGCATAACGTCACTCTGATTTGTTGGTTATGGAGAACAGGTAGTAAACATATGTTAATGGAACTTTGGTTATTGTAAACACTTACTATGGAGTGGTTTGCTCCGTAATTTCAGGGGTCAGTTCAGAGTCAACCACATTGCTGTGGGTGTGGAGTCACATGTAGGCCACACCAGGTAAGGACGGCAGATTTCCTTCCCTAAAGGATATTAGTGAAGCAGATTAGTTTTTATGACAACAGCAACTTCATTGCCGTGTTATTTAAGCCTACTTGTGACACAAACAAAGATTATTATTATTATTATTATTATTACAATCGACAATGGTTTCATGACCATCAGACTTTTAGTTCCAGATGTTTTATTGAATTCAAATTTCACCATCTGTCACGGTGGGATTCGAACCTGAATCCCAAGAGTTGTAGATTACTGGTCCAGTGAAATTGCCACTGAGCCCCCCCCCCCCCCCCCCCCCCCCAAGCTAAATCTGTTATGTCCAATGGTTTTGCAAACTTCAGTGTCATTGTTCCTAAAAGCCATTCGACATCTTAAACATGTTCTGATTCCTCAACAGGGTGACACCAAGTCAGTTCCTGATGCTGTGATGTAACTATAAAGATGTGTTTGATTTTGATCACCGCAATTGCTTGTTGAATGAGTGAATTGCAGGTGAATTTGATGGACACCGGAAGCACAAGGATCTTGGTGCTCAACAGTTTGCTGATTTTGTAGAAAAGGAACTTTTTATCTGTCTTGGGTTCAGATGCTGAGGAAAGATTATTAGGTGATCTTCTCGTGGGGAAATGAACTTTGCTGCTCTTGTTCACCTCGTAACGGGGAGCAGCTGCTTTCTTTTTAATGTTTACAAACCGTATAAGAACAGTAACTTTAGCCAGTTGTTTCCTGTTTTACAAGCAACATTCATTGTATGTACTTTCTTCCGAGTTATAAATGTACCCTTTGGCTGCCAAGTGTCATCAGGAGAATTTCTTGTGTGTGGATCAAACCTGCGGTTTAGAAAAGTGTTTGATCTCTGGGTGCAGACTTCCTGCATGGGCTGCTCCCTTGTATCAGAGCTGCAGGAATGTTTATGTCAGGTTGCAGTCCCTTGTGTCTGCACCTCTTCGGTGAACCTGTGTTTACAGCATCTGAAATGGGGAGAGTTAATTTCCACTGAGTTCATGATCACCCTGATCTAAAGGCAGATGTTTATGGAATGAGATTTTGAAACGAAAACGTTTTTATAAAAAAAAAGGTGGTTGCATCACTTTAAATGGAAAACAGTTTTCACTGGATACAGCCACATCAGGTCTTTTTCCTTAAAAACAAGATGGTTCGCCTTTTATTTTATACCTGGAAGTGAAATTGACGCTAAGCTTCGTAGGTGAAATGGTGCCTCAAAAGATTGATTTTTGTTTAAAAACAGCAGTGGGCAGATCCCACAATTTAAACCAACAAGAAAATAGCGACTTGAAAAGAGATTGCACTTTTAGCTGATAGGTTACAAGTGTTGGAAAGAGGCTTGTGTCGAATTGGGCATAGTCTATTTGTGCTGTAAACTTAATGTAATTCTGTTCTGTGTAAAAGTAATTCTGTGCCATGTAAAAGCATTTCACAGCAGGTAACTGTTTCCTCTTGCATATTGTAATTAGAAAGTATTACACATCCATCATTTGATAACACTGGAGGGCGATCAATTGGGTTTTGTGGTGATCTGGTCACTTTTGATATTTTTACTCTTTGTTGGGAGCTAGGTTGGTTTGGGTTCCTTGGGTGAGGTAGTGGGATTTGGATTCATGTTCTCTGAATTATTAATCCTGGTCTTGCCATAAACTCCACTTCCTGAAAATGACCACATAAAGTTCGAACGAGCAACAAGGACTTCATAAAATTGAGGGATTAAATGGGCTGGAGAATTTAAGTATGTATCGTGGAAACGAGATCACTCATTTACAGAACCACTGCAAGAATTTCGATTTTATTAAAATTTTGGGCTGTGGTATCTTTAGTTAATTTAACTTTGTATCCCAAATCTAGAGTTCATCGGAGTCTCAGTGAGCTGACCTCCAAGGGGCAATCAAATGATGGAGACAAAGTGGAATTTATCAAGCAAGAATGTAAATATACTTAACAAAATTCAGTGAAGACTGAAGATGCATGAATCCTCGAAGGCTGCAAATCAGCACAGTCTTGTTAGCTGCCTCTTCAAGAGAGTTGTCCGACGACTGTGCCCACAATGTCTTGAAACTTTTTATATTTATCCTGAATTCTGAAAGTGCTTAAACCCTATTTGGACATCGCTTGCATTAACCCTTCAGTTTGTCGAAAGTGAGGTCACTTGCTTTCTCTCCCACTTCCGTGGCTCCACTCACATAACCAGTGACTGAAACGGGTGCTTGTTACCTTCTAGGTTTCCACAAATTGGAAGTAGAAATGACATGTTGCCTCTGTTACAAAATGGAATAGTCTATTTGGCTCTCGATGTTTTCACACACCTGAACAAGTCATGCATGCCCTGAAAGCTATTCGTACCAGGAGTAAATGATGTCTCTAGTGGTAAAACTAGAAAAAAATAAGCAAAGATAATGTTTGACTCAATCAATATGTTAGAAAGCTATTCTAATTAAAAGGTACATAGGGAAGGATTCATGCTAAGAATTAGTTCTGTTGGCCTCAAATATGACTTTAAGACTGTAGGTTAGTTCTCTCTGGATTGACAACCTTGAGCATTGCAGCTGAAACTGCCAGCAGCCTGATCATTTAAATGTTTAATTACCTCTTTCTCAACTGGTAAGCACTTAAGTTAGTCTACTTAAAGTGGTTAGATCCCAAAATGTTGGTCCTACTTAATAGAAAATCCTAAAATTAGAATATTATTGAAATCTTACGGTCCCCAATAAAGAAGAAGATATTTATATTGATTCCTCATTAAATATAGATTTAATCTATTTGTTTTATTGTATAAGAAGATGATCAGTGTCGGTATTAGCCCTTTGTCTGAACACAAGGCAGAATGAATAAAATGACGGGGATATATGGATTGTTGGTGAGTTCTCCTTGGCATGGGCCTTGGGGTGGGGTATTATTTAACAGTGGTATGTTCTGGAATAGAATACTGGCTAGCTCTCAGCTTGTCAGTGTGATGTCTTGACCAATTCACTACAATCATGTCTCAAGACAAAACACGTATGGATTTAAAAGGTTTTCCCTATATTAGTGTGAAATCAGTTCTCTGTTAAAACCTTGATGGTCTGAAAATGTGGTCTATTGGCCACCTAGACCATGGATGCCGTTGTCCAAAAGCTGAACATGTTTGAAACGCCAGCGCATTCCACCAACAATTTTTATAAGTTCGACGTTTCACACGTTTCTGTGAACGATTGAAGGGTACTTGTCCGACCATAACTGCACGCTTGCATTGGTATCCCAAATCCTGACCCTCAAAACAGCCAAGGTGTATGTGTTTTGGGTCTCATCTGTGGTGAAGTCTTTGCTTATCTGCCCTTTTAGTGGTCCGAACGTTTGGGTGGCAGACAGGCTATCAAATTCCATTCTCTGAAAAAGAAAGCCCAGGGAAACCTACAATCTCCTTAATCCTTCAATAAAATGTATACAGACGACAGATTGCTCCCATAGACTTATCCTAATTGGATTGGATTGGTTTATTGTCACGTGTACCGAGGTACAGTGAAAAGTATTTTTCTGCGAGCAGCTCAACAGATCATTAAGTACATGAGGAGAAAAGGGAATAAAAGAAAATACATAATAGGGCAACACAACATATACAATGTAACTACATAAGCACTGGCATCGGATGAAGCATACAGGGTGTAGTGTTAATGAAATCAGTCCATAAGAGGGTCATTTAGGAGTCTGGTGACAGTGGGGAAGAAGCTGTTTTTGAGTCTGTTCGTGCGTGTTCTCAGACTTCTGTATCTCCTGCCCGATGGAAGAAGTTGGAATAGTGCGTAAGCCGGGTGGGAGGGGTCATTGATTGTACTGCCCGCTTTCCCCAGGCAGCGGGAGGTGTAGATGGAGTCAATGGATGGGAGGCAGGTTCGTGTGATGGACTGGGCGGTGTTCACGACTCTCTGAAGTTTCTTGCGGTCCTGGGCAGAGCAGTTGCCATACCAGGCTGTGATGCAGCCTGATAGGATGCTTTCTATGGTGCATCTGTAAAAGTTGGTCAGAGTCAATGTGGACATGCCGAATTTCCTTAGGAAGTATAGGCGCTGTTGTGCTTTCTTGGTGGTAGTGTCGACGAGGGTGGACCAGGACAGATTTTTGGAGATGTGCACCCCTAGGAATTTGAAACTGCTGACCATCTCCACCTCGGCCCCGTTGATGCTGACAGGGGTGTGTACAGTACTTTGCTTCCTGAAGTCAATGACCAGCTCTTTAGTTTTGCTGGCATTGAGGGAGAGATTGTTGTCGCTACACCACTCCACTAGGTTCTCTATCTCCCTCCTGTATTCGGACTCATCGTTATTCGAGATCCGGCCCACTATGGTCGTATCGTCAGCAAACTTGTAGATGGAGTTGTAACCAAGTTTTGCCACGCAGTCGTGTGTGTACAGGGAGTAGAGTAGGGAGCTAAGTCCGCAGCCTTGCGGGGCGCCGGTGTTGAGGACTATTGTGGAGGAGGTGTTGTTCATTCTTACTGATTGTGGTCTGTTGGTCAGAAAATCGAGGATCCAGTTGCAGAGTGGGGAGCCAAGTCCTAGGTTTTGGAGCTTTGATATGAGCTTGGCTGGGATTATGGTGTTGAAGGCGGAGCTGTAGTCAATAAATAGGAGCCAATTTGGTGGCATGTGACTTTTTCCCTTTGTCGCCTATTCTCAATCACTTCCTCTCGCACAATTTTGCACATCCCATTAGTTATCATTCTATCTCCATGGAGAAACTTTGTCCAATGCAATGTATCTTTTTTTTTTGAAAAAGGAAAACCATAATCGAACATTCCACTTGGATTTTTTGATTTGTTTGTTTGGTGATATAATTTGTTTGTCTTCGAGACGACAGCTATTGTTGTAAATCTGAATTTGAGAAGGTGAGGCAAAATATGTACTCTGTTCTGGGACAAATGCCGCTCTGGAGTCTGAAGATGGTTAAGGTCAGGCATGCGGGGGAAGATTCAAGCTGCAGAATTTCTCTGCAAATATACTCGGGCTTTCAGTGGGGATGTTAACTAGGATCGTGTCGTGGGCGATATGGTGGTGCAGTGGTGAACACTGCTGCCTCACGACGCCGAGATCCCAGGTTCAATTCTGGCCCTGGGTCACTGTCTGTGTGGAGTTTGCACATTCTCCCCATGTCTGCGCGGGTCTCACCCCCACAACCTAAAGATGTGTATGGTCGGCCACGCTAAATTGCCCCTTAATTGGGGGAGAAAAAATTGGATACTCTAAATTTAAAAAAAAAAAAAACAGGTCCGTGTGAAATTAATGTTTTCCTCCCTTGGAACCCTGACCTCACCAGGGGAAAGGCACAAGGTTGCGACCTCTTAACTGGCTACGGTGAGTTATTCTTCACCATTTCCCTCTGCCTCTGTCCTTGATCTGGCTCGGTAACCCCAGCATTCCCTTATCACTGTTATTCCAGCAAAGCTTTGGAGTGTCACACCCTGGTTTTGGAGACAGCATCTACAACTGCTCTCTGTTGACCGATATTTCTGAAGTTGCTTCATTTTACCTAAACATGGGGAGTGGTCTGCTTCAGGGGACGTGATAACTGACTGCCAAATCGTTTCCTCTAAGCCACTCCTGCATCTTCTAATTCCTCACTTGAGTCTGGTCATTTCTGTGTTTGATGTGGAGATGCCGGCGTTGGACTGGGGTGAGCACAGTAAGAAGTCTTACAACACCAGGTTAAAGTCCAACAGGTTTGTTTCAAACATCAAACTTTGCCAAGCGTGGTACATTGGTGAGACCATGCAGACGCTGTGACAACGAATGAATGGACATCGCGCGACAATCACCAGGCAGGAATGTTCCCGTCCAGTCGGGGAACACTTCAGCAGTCAAGGGCATTCAGCCTCTGATCTTCGGGTAAGCGTTCTCCAAGGCGGCCTTCAGGACGTGCGACAACGCAGAATCGCCGAGCAGAAGCTTATAGCCAAGTTCCGCACACACGAGTGCGGCCTCAACCGGGACCTGGGATTCATGTCGCATTACATTCATCCCCCACCATCTGGCCTGGGCTTGCGAAATTCTACCAACTGTCCTGGCTTGAGACAATTCACACCTCTTTAACCTGGGGTTACCCCTCTCTCTGGATCTGTAAAGACTTAATTATCTGCAAATGCTCACATTCTAAGCATTGTCTTGCATCTTTGAATTTGTTTATATATATGTTTCTGGAACATACCTCTTCATTCACCTGAGGAAGGAGCAGTGCTCTGAAAGCTAGTGTTTGAAACAAACCTGTTGGACTTTAACCTGGTGTTGGAAGACTTCTTACTATTTCTGTGTTTGTTATAGCGGCTGTTTTTTATTGTGTGCTCTGGCATTTGGCCCTTGTTTTCAGCGTAACTGATTGATTTTTCAGGCTAGCTGAACTCTCCTACCAGCCAACACCTCCCTTTTGCAACTTGCCTGCTAATATCCGTAACTCCTTGTTCTTTACATTCAGCTGCAAGGTGCCCATGTGTCTGCCAACCTATTCCAGATTTTCTCTCAACTCCCTGGTTCCTTTCTGAACCTCTTCAGAAAGCTTATCAAGGATGCATTCAATCTCTGTCACGCTCTCCCAGCACATCATTTGCTCCTGTCTCCTTTATCAAACCGTCTATCTGTCACATTCCAGCATATGAATGAATGAATATCGCTTATTGTCACAAGTAGACTTCAATGAAGTTACTGTGAAAAGCCCCTAGTCGCCACATTCCGGCGCCTGTTCGGGGAGGCTGTTACTCCTGGCTTCACATAATAACTGCTGCATGCGTTTAACCACAACCTAAGGCTGTTACTTCTCAGATTTCAAGCCAATGGTATCTTGAATGCTCTGGATCCCTGGATTCGGGGCCATAGATACTAAGATAGGCAGTCAACTATTCATAAGTAATTTTAGCATAGTTTATTACCAAGCACCCATTTAGGTATGATGCATTAACTAATTAGACAGAAAAAGTACATGACCTGTGACAGTTAAGTGGTTTACTGATCCCAGAGGACAGGTGGATGCTTGGCACAGTGTATTGATCTCAGTAACTTGTGATAACAGCATTCTGCTCTCTTGTCAAAGTGATGGGGAACTCTGCCCTCTGCAGTCGTCTTCCATTTGAAAAAGATGGCTGCCTGACTAGCACTGCTGCCTCCCAGGACTTGTTTAATATACCTTTTGTTAGTATATCTTTTACTGGGCGCTGGTAGCTTACCCAGCTGTCAACCATCTATTCAAATACTTCTGACCAATGGATACAGGACAGGTACCCAGAATGGGTTACCTCCTGTTCGTCGTCCTGCTCGAGGTCAGCCTTTTAGTTACGTCATTCAGAGGGTCATTTCTTGGCCTTTCTAAACACTTGGTGTACACAAGCTGCCATTCCACCAATTTAGGAATGTCAACATGGCAGCCTGAACCAAGTTATCTTGCTGCTTCCAGAGGGTTGTTGCCAGTTGAGAAATTGCCTTTCCAGAGAGAAAAAAATCACAGCTATTGAGCTGAGCCATAATTCTCTTAGATTGGCAGTGATCACAAATGCACAAGGTTCGTCCCCTTTGGGAATGCTCATTTGAGTATTAGAATTATAGAATTCCTACAGTGCATAAGGAGGCCATTTGGCCATTGAGTCTGCATTGACTCTCTGAAAGAGCACCCTACCCAGGCCTACTTCCCCGCTCTGCCCCCATAACCTAACCTAACCTGTACATTAAGGGGCAATTTAGCATGGCCAATCCACCTACCTGCACATCTTTGGACTGTGGAAGGAAATTGGAGCACCCCGAGGAAACTCGCCCAGGCACGGGGGGAATTAAATTCGGGTGCCTGGTACTGTGAGGCAGCAGTGCTAACCACTGTGCCACCGTGCAGCCCTTAAGTATTCCACTTTAAAGTATTCCCTCTAGCCTGGTGGTCGGACAGTGTAAGTAACGAGACGCCCCGGGGCATACCCACTAAGCCCTCTCCTGCATGTACATCGGCTGGCAGTGATCCGGGTACAACATTCTCTCCTTACCCTTGTTCTCCCTCTTGTTTTCAGCGATCCCTGAGGTTCTGAAGAGGCCCCAGCGGTCAGTCAGATCTAACCAGAGATTCGGTGGTCTAAAATATACGATACTCTGCTGTCCACGGAGACTTTCCTTTAATCGGAGCTGTCTGTAAAATCCTGCCATGATGCCAAATTGTTATAGATAAATATCATTCCAATGCTTTGGTTCGCTGAAGCATTCCCCTTCATGCTTGTAATAAAATGTCTTATTTTCAGCTTGCTTCAGAGTGTTTCTTATCCAGAACATACCCCTCATTCTTTCTTCCTTCCCTCTATAAATGATTTAATTCTCTTAGTCTACTCGTAGTTCAGAGGTTAAATGGCATTTTGTAACTTGAGTCCTTTAAAACGAATCTTGGTATTCCTGCAGGGCAAGATCTTTTCCTTTATTCAATTATGGTAATTGAACCATTCCTTCTTTCTCCGGTTCAAGAGTGGGGTGGTCAGCACAAATTCAATTCTTTTTCCCTAAAATCTCAGTTTCCAGTTCATCCTGATGATATGGGGGGGGGGAATCCATTGTCTGTTTTAGCTGATTAAAAAGTAATTAATAGATTCGCAGAAGTTTACCGGACAGAACGAGGCCATTCGGCCCATTGTGTCCATGCTGGTCAACAAATTCCATTTTCCAGCACTTGTTTTTTTATACGGGACAGTGCTAGCAGTCCTCCATTTCTCTGGCTCCTCGCCTATGGCCAGAGGGTATTTGAAAATTTACTTCCTGGGCCCCCTTGCCTCCAGCAACAACCCTGGCCTGCATATTTATCCACTTTTACGGCTGCTAAACCTGCTGGTACTTCCGCTCTCTCTATGGTGATTTCCTCCTGTATTTCACAGCCCTCCATCCTGATGTCAATACACACCTCATTCTTTACCATTGTGAAGACCAATGCAAAGTATTCTTCTCGGACTGTACCCACGTCATCTGGGTTCACATACAAATATCGCGATGAACCCTAATTGGCCCCACTCTTTTTCCATAGCTTCTTGCTCTTTATATATTTAAAAAACCCTTTGGGGTTTCCTTTATTCTACCCACCAACCAAAACTTTCTTAGCTTTCTGAATTTCCCTTTCCTTTTTTGTTGTCTCCCGGCCCCTGCACTTTTTATTTTCCACTAGGCATTCTGCTGTACTGAGCTCTCCGTATCTGCCATAAGCTTTATTTTTTCGCAATCTTGACCTTTCTATCCCTTGACATCCAGGTTTCTCTAGTCTTGGTCCCACCCTTTGATTTTATGGGAACATATTTGCCCTGTACTCTCGCTAACTCCTTGAAGTTAGGCGTGCAGGTGCAACAGGCAGTTAATAAAGCAAATGATATGCTGGCCTTCATTGTGAGAGGATTCGAGTACAGGAGCAGGGATGTCTTGCTGCAATTATACAGGGCCTTGGTGAGGCCACACCTGGAATATTGTGTGCAGGTTTAGTCTTCTTATCTGAGGAAGGATGTTCTTGCTCTCGAGGGAGTGCAGTGGAGGTTTACCAGACTGATTCCTGGGATGGCAGGACTGACGTACAAAGAGAGATTGAATCGGTTAGGACTGTATTCGCTGGAGTTCAGAAGAATGAGGGGGATCTCATAACCTATAAAATTCTAACAGGACTGAACAGGTTAGATGCTGGGAAGATGTTCCTGATGATGGGTGCGTCCAGAACCATAGGTCACAGTCTGAGGATACAGGGTAAACCATTTAGAACAGACGTGAGGAGAAATTTCTTCACCCAGAGAGTGGCGAGCCTGTGGAATTCGTTACCACAGGAAGTAGTTGATGCTAAAACATTGTATGGTCTCAAGAAGCAGTTAGTTATAGCACTTGGGGCGAATGGGAATCAAAGGATATGGGGGAAAGCAGGATTAGGTGATTGAATTGGATGATCAACCATGATCATAATAAATGGCGGAGCGCGCTTGAAGGGCCGAATGGCCTCCTATTTTTTCTATGAAGGACTCCCATTGCTGTGACAGTTTTATCAGCAAGTAGCTGCTCCCAGGCCGCTTGGACAAAATCTTATCTCATCTTGCTAGAATTAACCTTTCACCAGTTTAGAAATGTTATTGCCAGCCTGTCCTTATCCTTTCCATAACTATCCGAAATATAACGGAATTATGGTCGCTATCTCCAAAATGCTCGCACACTTGTGCCCTTTCCACCTGCCCGGACTCATTTCCGAATTTTAGGTCCAGAATTGCCCCATCCCTGGGTTGGGCTTTCTACATACTGGCTGAAAAGGTTTTCCTGGATGCAATTTTAAGAATTTTTCTCCCTCCCTACCTTGCACACCAAAACAATCCCAGTTAATAGGCGCGATTTTACTAAAAGGGAACAAAGTCCCACGGGGAGCGCGTTGAGCCAGTTGTTTCCTGGCGCTCACAGCGCCGAAAAACATATGGCTATAAACCATCACTCACGTTAGATAAGGGGCCTAAGCGGGGAATGCGTGGACACACACAGCCCCGTTTTGTGCGCTGCCGTTTTGTGCGCTGAGGAGCGCCGCTCGCCTGAACTGCTCACGTTGTGCCACAGCCTGCTGCTTTTCGGGTGCAGCGTGGCTGTTCGATCATGCCCATTTTTTGGGTAGTTACAATCCCCCACTATTATTGTCTTCTCTCCAACAAGGGGAAACATCCTCTCTAAGTGTACCTTGTCAATCCCTTTAGCATATAGTATACCTCAATTAAATCTCCTCTCATTCTTCTAAACTCCAGTGAGTATAGGCCTGAACTGCTCAATCTATCTTCATAAGACCTTCATCCCTAGAATCAATCTAGTGAACCTTCTCTGATCCGCGTTGAATGCATTTACGTCCTTCTTCACGTAAGAGGACCAAAACTCTGTGCAGTACTCCAGATGCAGTCTTGCCAATGTCTTATACACCTACTTTTATACTCTAATCTATTAGCAATGAATGCCAAAACTCAATTTGCTTTCCTTTATTACCTGCTGCACCTGCATACTATCTTTCAGCGATTCATGCACGAGGACACCCAGATAGATCCTTCTGCATCAAAGCATTTTGAAGTTTCTCTCCATTTTGATAATGAGTAGCCTTTTTATTCTTCCGACCAAAATGGATAACCTCACACTTATCCACGTTAAATTCCATCTTCCAAAATTTGGCCCACTTACCTAACCTATCCATATTCTTTTGTAAATTTCTTACTTCCTCACTGCAACTTGCTTTCCCACCTATTTTGGTGTCTGCAAGTTTGGCTATAGTAGATTTTATCCCTGCATCCAAGTCATTAATATATATTGTAAATAGTTGGGGCAGAGGACTGAACCCTATGGCACAGCACTAGTTACTGCTTGCCAACTAGAAAAAGATGCATTTATCCTCACTCTGCTTTCTATTGGTTAGTCAATCCTCTATCCAAGCATGTGTTACGTCTAACCCCGTGGGGTTGTGTATTAATCATTTGTGTGGCACCGTGGCAAATGCCTTCTGGAAGTCCAGATACACTAGAGCTACAGGACCTCTAAAATCCACTTTGCAACTATTTAACTTTCATAAAACCATGCAGACTTTGATGGATTGCATTTTGACTTTCCAAATATCCCATTATTCCCTTAATAATAGTAAGAAGTCTTACATCACCAGGATAAAGTCCAACAGGTTTGTTTCGAATCACTAGCTTTCGGAGCGCTGCTCCTTCCTCAGGTGAGGAATCTCCTTGTAATCAGGTGAGGAAGGAGCAGCGCTCCGAAAGCTAGTGATTCAAAACAAACCTGTTGGACTTTAACCTGGTGTTGTAAGACTTCTTACTGTGCTCACCCCAGTCCAACGCCGGCATCTCCACATCATCCCTTACTAATGGATTCCCACAATCTCCCAAAGATAGATGTTAAACTAACAGTCTATCTTCATATTAAAGTCTCCCATGATTATTGTTATTCCTTTCTTGCAACCCCCCCTATTATTAATTTTCCCTAACCTTTATACAATGCCCTAATATCATAAATTATTATAATATATTCATAAATACCAGCTTCCTATTCCACTTCACCAAGTACTCCTGTGACACGGTGAGTGACAGAGTGCATTATAGTCTCATTTACACTGACCTACAATGAACTGACAACAGTGTTGTGATCATATCACTTGTTCTCATTTATTGTCTGTAAAGTAGTGGACGCCTTACACCTCAGACTTGAATGTATTTACCTTAGAATATAGGGAATCACCATTTGTAGGATACAGTTGCCAGAGCTGATTCAGAGTGTGTAGCATTCTATTTATGCAGCTCGTCTTGATGAATGCTTTCCTGGACATTTATTATGAGCAATAATCAATTATTAAATAACTGTACAGAAAATGTTATAAATTATTTTGCTAACAATGGTTAGTGTATTATTTAACTCCAGCTACAGACCAGGTTTCCATATAATTGAATTATTTTGTGGATGGGTGGGGTAAAAACATCCTGGCCTGGTATTTGGTCATAGTGGCCAAGAAGACTTTAGGATTACTCTCTCTGCGCCAAGTTAGAGAATGTCAACTGGACAGCTTCAGGTATACTGCCATGGACTTTAGTGTTCATGGATTGAGGAGGAAAACATCTGTGATGTTTGTTTTCCTCAATTTGATCTAGTGTTTACCCCTGGAATGGAAGCACAAATAATGATTAGGTAAAGACAGAATCTGACTCAGCTGTGATTCTCTTCATGGTCAAATATCAGTGCCTGCATTGATGAGTAATAACCACTTGAGTGAGGTGTTGGAACCACAAATCACTGCCTTCAGAAGAGGACAGGTGGAGAAAAAGAGCAATTCTAAATATAGTTGGCGGCATGGCGCAGTGGTTAGCACTGCTGCCTCGTGGTGCCAAGGACCCGGGTCTGATCCCGGGTCACGGTCTGTATGGAGTTTGCACATTCTTCCCGTGTCGGCATGGGTCTCACCCCCACAACCCAAAGATGTGAAGGGTAGGTGGATTCGCCACACTAAATTGCCCCTTTAATTGGAAAAAAAATGAATTGGGTCCTCTAAATTTTTAAGAAAAAAAAATCAAATTCTAGTTTAAAGTTGCTTTTTTGAGTTTGTAATATTCTTTGTAACAATGAAGAATGAGGTTTGACCCAATAGTTAGAATTTTGGACGTGTTTTTAAAATAAATTTAAGAGTGCCCAATTATTTATTTCCAATTAAGAGGCAATTTAACCTGGCCAATCCACCTACCCTGCACATCTTTGGGTTGTGGTGGCGAAACCCAGGCAGGCACTGGGAGGTTGAGCAAACTCCACACGGACAGTGACCCGGGGCCGGGATTGAACCTGGGTCCTCAGCGTCCTAGGCAGCAGTGCTAGTCACCGTGCCGCACCCCTGTTTTTAAAATATGTATTGTAAATCCATTCCTAACATACTACTACTGAAACTCCATGTTAATTTTGTTAATTGTTTCATTTCCAATCTCAGATGAGGAGGAACAAGAGCTTCAAGGGGACCTGAACAATCCTGCTGTGTATGAAAATCACCGTTTTGCAGCTGATGGTTTGTAACTTTTTGCCATGAAATGGAATCCATGTTTATAGGCTGCGGAAGGAATCTTGAATCTGACTCTCGACGCAATAATGCAAAATTGTTGTACAGTATGCCATGGCCTTTTTCTTTTGACAAGTGCATTACTTGACAAGTTTGAGAACTCCTGCTGTTGATGTCCGGTGAAATAGAAGGTGATGCAGACTAATATTTCTTAAAGATTATAAGCAAATTGTTTAATTGATTTATAATTGCAAGCATTTGGTGGGGGGGTGGGGTGGGGGGCGGGTATTTCATTTACCTCTGTACATTATTTTGTATATTTTGTACTTTTGAAGATTTTATGAACAAAATTTAGTTTTCATTTTGAGAAAGGTTTGGAGTTCATGAAACCATTACATAAATGTAATAAAATCAGTGAAATGACTGTCCAGGCTCGCAGTAATCTGCTATATTCAGGTTAATCAAAGTAGCATTTGAGAACTTATCTGTTTAAATTTACTGTATTTAAAAACAAGCGTAGCAATTAAATAGCTGAAAACATTTTCTTTGTACAGCCACCTACAAGATTTAATTTTGCTTTGTGACTTTTTTGCATTGTGCTGTGAAAACAGTAAATATTATCTCTTGGTTCTTTGAGAGAAATGATGAGAATCGATTCTGGTGATTTGAACAGGTTCTAACTTTTAACATTAAAAGAATGTATAGTAACATACTGATTGAACCCAATGCAGCAGAGGAAATTCATCTGGAAAGTATTTAATAGAAGCATAGTTTGGATATTAATTTTCACACTCATTCCTTTTGTTGCTTCCATCAACTTGTTTATTGCTATGTAAATTTAAAAAAAAAAAAGGGACAGCAATGAAACTTGGACAGTGCTACCTACAGACAGACATGGAGTGTGCACTCTGTGAAGAGGTTGCTGAATTGAAGAACAGTATCGCAGTGGAACTCAAATGATGTAAAAAAAAAAACACCATCTTGAAAATTGTGGTGCAGCGTGACCCTCCTTTAGGTTGTTGTTATTACTATTGGTGAGTAGAGTACTAATTTATCTTCCCTAATGAGTTAGATGTTGACACCTTCTCGAGGGAAATTGGGATGGGCAATAATTGCTGCCCTAGTCAGCGTCGCCCACATCCAATGAATTTTCTTTTTTTAAACTTCCATTAAATGAACATAGGCTCCCATGTCTAACATAAAATATAAGCTCATCTCACAATGGTATTTTGGGTGTGGTTTTCATTCCTTGAGATACGGTTCACCACTCTTCCTTCTTTTCGGCTTTTCCTATGTTACATGGGATCGCCTGAATGCTAGTTCTTGCTCCTTCATATCAACAATAATGTTTTTGGATTTGGCAGATGGTTTTACAGCTGGGTTGCCCTCCCTGACACTAACACCCCCCATTTAAAGGGTATGGGGCCATCATTGATGCATGCTGGCCTGCCTGCACAAATAGCTGGTGCTTTCATGACCAACAAGTCCTGGAGTGGGTCTTGAACCGGGCCATCTGGCTCCAAGATAGGAGAGCTTACCCACTCAGCCATTCCAGCTTCCTCTTCCCATCCAATAAACTAGTGAAATTATGTTGGATCTTTTCCATGGCTTTAATATCCTTCCTATATTAGGATACCAAAATTGAAGAGGACTCTTAATTGTGGTTTTAGGTGGAACTGAAAATCATGAATATTGTATCACCCTCTAATGAGTGAGCCAGGCAGTAAAATGTTGCACTATCACTTTTAAAGTGAATGTTGGCGATTTTCTACATGATACAAAAATGTATTACCCTCTAATGTACTGCTGAAGTATGAGGCAAAAATACAGTGAATGCACAATTTGCAAATTTGGAAAATATAGACAGACTAAAAGTGTATTGCAATATACTATCTCCATGAATATGAAATCTTGATTCGAGTTAGAATGTTCATTATTAGGTGTGATAAATTTGATTGCAAAGTTTATACTTCAAAAAATAATGACGTTCAGAGCAAAAATTGGGATTTTGAAGTGGAGAAAAATAATGCATTTTTTCTTTTTAAACATAATGAGTTTAAAAAATAAATTGCTGCAGTATATACTCTGTGGGATAACTCAAAAGTCACTGCAGACCTTATTACAGCCCTTCTAATCTCGTGTTTGGTAAGGTAGCCCTCAATTGGAGTGACAATACATCCCACATGAATTGTGGGATCCCATCAGTGTCATTGAGTGGACACAGTGGAATGCAATATGTAAAAAAATAATTCATTCTTAAGTAAGCGATTAACAATTTAATAATAATGGAGAATGAGTAATACAGCTCATAATGAACCTTCTGGCCAATCAATTACTTAATTTTATGGTTCCTTATCTGAAGCACTAGATTAAATTACATAATTTCTAACTTGCTTTTGGATATCTTATTCTGTAATTGGCAAATTTAGTCATGTAAACAAAAATCGGTAGATCCGCCTCTGTGTGCAGCTTTTTAGGGAGGGCTAGGATTGTTCTTTTTTCTCCGTTAAATAATTACATCGGATTTTTGTGCTTCTGAAATGTTTCACCCGTGTTGTAAAACTGTAAGAAGATGCTGCATGGTAAAATGGATTTATGTTCCTCTGATTTGTTTACAATGCTTTGAATAAATTTCTTTGAGTTGATGTGGAGTGTGTGTCTGTGAAATGCTGTCGATTAATACCGGCATCATTTGGACTGTCTACCAGAAATGGTCTAAAATGTGCTTTAATTTCAAGACCGTTTAAAAGTAGGGTGAGGTGTTCAAACTTTGGGAAGGGAAATGGAGACAATATTTGGAGATCCTGCAGCTTCATCTACATCAAAGTTCTAAATGTCTACGAACATTGACTTCTCAGCCAAAAATTGCTGGAAATGCCCAGCAGGTCTGATCGCACCTGTGGAGAAAGAAAGCGTGAACATTTCGGATCAAAGAAACCTTGTTTCCATCAGCGTTGTGCTCCGGGATATTTACATCCACCTGAAAGGATTGACAGCCCCTTGGTTTACTGTCTCATCCGCAGGACGGTACCTCCAGAGTGCAGCACTGGTGTGTTGGCCTTGATTTTTGTGCTCCAGTCCTGAAGTGGGATGTCAACCCAGAACCTTCTGACTGAGTTGAGAATGCCACCAACTAAGCCATGGCTGACGCTCGTCGAAGGTGATTACCCTGTGGCATAAGTGATCATAGTTACTCCGGGCATCATTCTGTATCTGATCATTTTGCAAGAGCCATAACTTGTAATCTGGAACAGGACATGTGCTTGTATTTTTTTAATCCTCCAACGGCCCTTCCGTTCTAGTCTTGTTCTCCCTTGAATTGGAATTCTCCACCTCAATTGAAAATGAGGTTTCACTAAAGTATTTGCAGCTTGAATGTTTTTTTTTTTTCAGCAAAAAATTCTAACTAAAATAAAAACTTTTTTTCTCTAGGGGTGTGGGTCTGTCTTGATATTCTTAATGGTTTGAGCATTGATTTACTCAATAGAACAGAGAACACCCTGCTATTTTTCATGATTACAATTTGTTCATTGGTTGATGTTCTCTACTTTTGTAGCTTACGGAACCAATGTCCAGCCAATTCTGATAATCTATGTTTCTGGCTTTTACCAAAGACTAATGTTAAATAGTCTCCCACAAACATTTGCGAGAAAGGGCAGAGTCAAGACGGCTATAACTTCCAAAGTGTCAAGTAAGTAATAGCGTAAGGAATAGCGTAAGGCTAATTGAAAATGTCAAGTTATGAAAAGGCAAATCTCTTGGAACGATTTTGTTTTCTAGGGCCAAGGTTAAGAATATAAATTTTCATCAATTATCTCCTAAGAATTGCTTAAAACTGTACCATTCTCAAATATGTCTATGGAGTTAGTAATTCAGAACAAATTGAGTGAAGGAAGTTTAGACAACTGGTTGAGAGTCTCGGTGTAGCTGATACAGATGACAGGAGGGTTGTGCATTAGGAAGTTTTGATGTGTGCAACATGCTGGGATAGCAATTAAAGGGGTCAGAGAAAATAACTAATCACTCATAAAGGTGCAGCATGAAATTGCTATATGGGAAACGAATAGTTTTAGGTTGTATTACAAGGATCACAGAGTATAGAGTGAACAGCACTATACTTCCAACTATATAAGGGTTTGGAATTCTGCGTTTGACACATCCGTGTCCAGTTTGTGTCCCTTTGAGCTTGTATAACGAGAGGCCTTAAGAATTAGGGGAAAAGCAAGCTGCAATGAGGAAGAGGATTTAATTTAAATAAGTATGCAGTCCATTAGGGGAGGGGGGCACTGATAGAAATGGATAGGATGATCGAACTAGAGTTCACGTTTGTTAAATCCATAGGTCTCCATGTTTAATTTTTGAGTCATCATAGACTAGCTCCAGCACAGAAGAAGCCATGTGGCTTTCTGCAAGAACACCCACTTAGTCCTAGTCCCGCACCCACTCCCGCACCTTTCCCAGCAGCTTTGAAAATGTTTGCGCTCCCAATAATTAGCTCTCTCCCCCACCACCACCACCACCACCACCACCACCACCACCCCACACACACACACACACACACACACAAACTGGATTATACATTGTTGCATAAAAAATGTTTCCCTCATGTCACCATTCAGCTTCAATTGGTGTTGTATGGTTCTCAATCCTTCCATTGACTGGACCAGTTTCTCCTTTTCTACTCTGTCATGAACGCTCATCATTTTGAATATCTCAATCAAATAAAATCTCCCCATAGCCTTCTCTTCTCCAAGGCGAACTGTCCAACTTCTCCAATCCATCCATGTAATTCAGGTTCTTCTGTCTCTGGAGCCATTTCTGTGAATCTTGTCTGCACCCTCTCTAATGCCTTCATATCCTTCCACAATATGCAGTTTAGTCTGATTCAGTGTTTCCTACAGGTTTAACATAATTTCCTTGCTTTTGTATTCTGTTGAAGGGTTAGGTAACGGGTTGATGAGGGAAATGATGTTGGTGTGATGTACATGGACTTCCAAAAGGCATTTGATATAATGCAACACGGACTTGTGAGCAAAGCTGTAGCTCATAGAATAAAAGGGACAGTTGCAGCGTGGGTACAAAATTGGCTGAGTGACGGGAAACAGTGGGTATGGGTTAATGGGTGTTTTCCAGGCTGGAGGAAGATTTGTAGTGGAGTTCCCTACAGGTCTGTGTTGGCACCCGAGCTTTTCTTGATATCTGCTAATGATCTGGACCTTGGCGTGCATGGCATGGCACAATTTCAAAATTTCCAGACGATCGGAAACTTGGGAACATTGTGAACTGTGAGGAGGGTCGTGTAGAACTTCAAAGGGACATAGTTGGAATGGGTGGACAGATGGCAGATGAAATTCAGAGCAAAGAAATGTGAAGTGATTGATTTTGATAGGAAGAACGTGGGAGAGACAATATAAAATCATAGATTATCATAGAATTTACAGTGCAGAAGGAGGCCATTCGGCCCATCGAGGCTGCACCGGCTCTTGGAAAGAGCATCCTACCCAAGGTCAACACCTCCACCCTATCCCCATAACCCAGTGACCCCACCCACCATTAAGGGCAATTGTGGTTACTAAGGGCAATTTTATCATGGCCAATCCACCTAACTGCACATCTTTGGACTGTGGGAGGAAACCGGAGCACCCGGAGGAAACCCACGCACACACGGGGAGGAAGTGTAGACTCCGCACAGACAGTGACCCAAGCCGGAATCGAACCTGGGACCCTGGAGCTGTGAAGCAATTGTGCTATCCACAGTGCTATCGTGCTGTGGTACAATAAAGGGTACAATTCAAAAGAGACTGCAGGAGTAGAGGGACCAGAGTGGATATACGCACAAATCATTGAAGGTGACAGGACATATGAAAAGAGCAGTTAATAAAGCACACAGTGTGCTTGGCTTTATGAAATGAAATGAAAATCGCTTATTGTCACAAGTAGGCTTCAATGAAGTTACTGTGAAAAGCCCCTAATCACCACATTCCGGCGCCTGTTCGGGGAGGCTGGTACGGGAATTGAACCGTGCTGCTGGCCTGCCTTGGTCTGCTTTAAAAGCCAGCGATTACGCCAGTGTGCTAAACCAGCCCCTTATTAATGGGGGCACATGAGCAAGCAAGGAAGTTATGTTGAGCTTTTAGAAGACTGAAGTTCAGCTGGAGTATTGAGTCCAGCTCTGGCCACCACACCATAGGAGAGCGCAGAAAAGATTCACAGAATGGTTCCAGGCGTGAGAGACTTCCGTTCTAAAGATAGATTGGAAAAGTTAGGAAGGTTAGTTATAAAGATAGATTGGAGAAGTTAGGAAGGTTAGTTATAAAGATAGATTGGAGAAGTTAGGAAGGTTTTCCATGGAGAAGAGAAGACTGAGGAGAGATTTGTTAGAGGTGTTCAAAACCCTGAGGGGTCTGGGCAGAGAGGATGGGGAGCTGTCTCCACTTGTGAACGGATTGAGAACGTGAGGGCACAGATTTAAGGTAATTGGGAAAAGAAACAAAAGCAATATGAGAAACTTCTAATGCGCATGTAGTGGAGGCAAGTTTAATCAAGTATTCATAAATCATCTGAAAAGGAATTGTGTGCAGGGTTCCTGGGAGAAAACGGAAATGACACTAAGGGATTTGCTCATTCAGATAGCTGGTGAAGACATGATGGTCCAAATGATCTTCTGCACTAACAACTGTTATACTTATAAAGCCCAGGGTCCCCTATGGTATATTAATTGCTTTTTGAACTTGCCTGTACATATCTACAGCATCAAAAGCATTTGGGAAACCACTGGAACCAATTTTAGAGATTGGGTAAGCAAAGATTTGCTGCATTTTGGGATTTTTAACAATTTCTTGAGAGGCATTGACTGCTCTGGTTATAGTGGGGAGTCTACTGTTCATAGAATCCCTACAGGGAGGAAGGAGGCCATCAACTCTATACTGACCCTTCGAAAGGGCACTCTACCTCCGTCCACCCCGCCCTATCCCAGTAACCCCACACAATTTGGCATAGACAATCCACCTAACCCACACGCCTATGGACTTTGGGAGGAAACCCACGCAGACAGGAGGCGAATGTACAAACTCCAGGCAAACAATGACCCAAGGCAGGTATTGAACCTGGGTCTCTGGTGCTTTGAGGCAGCAGTGCTAACCACTGTGCAGCCCCGTGTTAGTTGAGAATCATAGAATCATAGAATTTACAGTGCAGAAGGAGGCCATTCGGCCCATCGAGTCTGCACCGGCTCTTGGAAAGAGCACCCCACCCAAGGTCCACACCTCCACCCTATCCCCATAACCCAGTAACCCCACCCAACACTAAGGGCAATTTTGGACACTATGGGCAATTTAGCATGACCAATCCACCTAATCCGCACATCTTTGGACTGTGGGAAGAAACCGGAGCACCCGGAGGAAACCCACGCACACACTGGGAGGATGTGCAGACTCCGCACAGACAGTGACCCAAGCCGGAATCGAACCTGGGACCCTGGAGCTGTGAAGCATTTGTGCTATCCACAATGCTACCGTGCTGCCCCTGCATACTGTCATTGCTGTTTTAATGGATGGACAAGTATCCAGTTGGGCAATGAGTTTATTTTCCAATGGGCAAGCGTGCTGGACATGTGGGCTGACCAATGATTGGGAGTATGGTGTTGGGGTGGTTGAAGGCAAGAGACTAATGTGGTGATACTTGCAGGATAACATCCAATCCGAGTTGGCAATTCACAAAGGTCAGAGAATTAGATGGGCTTCTGCCCAGGTAATACCTTTTTATGGGAATTATTTCTGGACAACAAAAGTAAACCCCACCCGTACGTTTTCAGTCCTTAGCATTTGACAAAAAATAATTTTTTTTGCGATCAAAAATGTCCTTCGGCACTAATCATGGAATGTCTGCAGCATGAAAAAAGGCCACGCCTGCTGGGAGTTGCTGCATTCGGAACACGGAGGACAAATTAGCCAATTAGCAAAGTTGATGGATCAAATGTCGCCATTAATAAATGGTTCTCTGAATGAACACTTAGGCTCAGACCTCGTGTAAACTCTATCTTTTGCACCTTCAAGATCAAAATTGGGTTTGTGACAGCAGGAGGAAGGGTTGGGGATTAACATCCAAATCATTCCTTAATTTCAATAATATAGGAGAGGCAAAGAATATAATCTTATTATTGTCACAAGTAGGCTTACATTAACACTGCAAATGAAGTTACTGTGAAAAGCCCCTAGTCACCACACTCCGGCGCCTGTACGGGTACACAGAGGGATCGTCTCGAAGTCCTGAAAGACGTGCTGTTAGGTAATTTGGACATTCTGAATTCTCTGTGTACCCGACCAGGCCGGAGTGTGGCGACTAGGGACTTTTCACGGTAACTTCATTGCAGTGTTAATGTAAGTCTACCTGTGACAATGAAGATTATTGTTGTTAAATTCAGAATGTCCAATTCCCCTAACAAGAATATCTTTCGGGACTTGTGGGAGGAAACCGGAACACCCGGAGGAAACCCACGCAGACATGGGGAGAACGTGTAGACTCCGCACTGACAGTGACCCAAGCTGGGAATTGAACCTGGGTCCCTGGCGCTGTGAAGCAACAGTGCTAACCACTGTGCCACCCAATATTAGCATAGGGCGGGGGTGGTGAATGAAAAATAAGTGCCCTCAAAGTTCTGCAACACCACCACAGGAGCAGGACACATTTCAGCTCTCATAAAAAGGCGCAGTGATCGATCGAGATGCTTTAGTTGTATTTTCTGTTAACTTTGCTGGTATTTCCTTAAAGTAGCTTATTTAGCAATAGCAAGTAGTGTGACATCATCTGGTGACAGATAACTACTCACAATCTCCTGAAATCAACTAACGGCTGCTTGTAGCGAGATGGGGATAACTCAACTTTGCATTGTTCTCACTGATGAAAGGCAGAGAGAGGAGTTAGATTCTGGAGAGTGGTTTATATATTTAAACCGCATGTTGCATAATGTCAGCTAGTAACATATCCATTGGCACTTGCAAATTTTCCCCACAACAGCATAATTTAATCTCCTGATTCCATTCCAAATTTGTTCAGCTGCAGTAGAGAAAATCATGTAGAACAACAGTAGATGGTGAGTATTATCACAAATGGTATGTAGATTTTCTTGTTAACATTGCACATTCTTCTGCTGTCAACTCCGCTTTCTTGAAAGTCAGCACAGATTTGTTAAAGGAATATAATGCTTCATTACCATGATTGAGTTATTTGCAGTAATGTAAAGGGTTGATTAACTTTGCTATTAATTATGTATATTAAGAATGTGGATTTGGGTATATTGGGCATAATTTGAAAGTTTACCGATACTAAATTCAAATGTTATAAAGGGGGGGAATAGTACCAGACTTCAGGATGTCACTGGTAAAATGGGCAGACACAATGTAGATGAGATTTAACATAGAGAAATGTGAGCAGTAAATTTTGGTAGGAAGAATGATGAGAGGCTATCCGAGCTAAATTGTAATCTTCGAAGAACCGAGAAACCTGGGGATATTCGTACTCCGCTTTGAAATTGGCAGTCCAGCTTGAGAAGGTTTTTTCCCAAAAAACCTTTATTGGATCCTGTTGGCCTTACCTGGAGGGGACTGATTAATAAGGGGATCAGGGGTTATGGGGAAAAGACATGAGAATGGGGATGAGAAAAATATCGGCCATGGTTGAATGGTGGAGCAGACTCGATGGGCCGAGTGGCCTAATTCTGCTCCTACGTCTTATGGGACAGATTTAAGATGATTGGCAAAAGAGCCATGGTGACGTGAGGGACCAATATTTTTTAAGCACGTTGTAGCGAAGACACTACCTAAAAAGGTGGTGGAAGCAGATCCAATATTAACATACAAAAGAGAATTGGATAAATTCTTGAAGGGGATATGTCTACAGGGCACTGGGAAATAGAGGGTGTGGATAACTCAAATAGTTCTTTCAAAGAGCTTTCGGCTAATTTATACAGCACACGAGTCCACTTTGTGGTTGTAAATTTTCTACTTGATTTGATTGTCACCGCTGCAGTTGCACTGCTTGATAATTAGGAAACATGTTGCTGGGCTATGATCTAATGCAAAGCACACCAACAGCCTCCTGCCACTGGCAGAGTCTTGGGCGCGATTCTCCCAAAAGGGAACTGAGTCCTCTAGCGAGTGCGTTTAGCCAGTGTTTCCCAGCGCTCACAGTGCTGGGAAACACATGGCTATTCAATGCGTGTCAGGTTGAATAAGGAGCCTGAAAGGGGATCACATAGCCGAGACTGAACTTAGCCCCGCTTTGTACAGTGGGGAGTTCCGCACACTGGAACTTCCTTTGCAGCGAGGTCCCGATCTCCGAGGCACCAAAACGACACACACCCCTGCCCGACCCCGCCAAAACACCGTTTAGAAGGGTCCCATGCCTTCTCTCTCTCTCTCTCTCTCTTCTCTCCCCCCCCCCCCCCCCCCCACACACACACACCCCAAACCAGGCAACCCCAGACCAATCATGTATGCAAAAATGCCAACTTTGCACTGCCAACCCCTCTGCTCGTGCCATGTGGGCACCTTGGCAGTGACAGACTGGCACTACCAGGGTACCTAGATGGCACCAGCAGTGCCAGGGCACCATCCTGCCCCGCCCAAAGAGCATGAAGCTGGGGTCTTCGATCTCCTTGGAGACCCCCAAGAGTGCCGTTCCGTGTGGTTCCCGTTTGTGGGGACCAGTGCTGAACGATGCTCGCCCGAGGTTTCTGAGACAAAGAGAGTTGAATCCCAAAGCTTCAGGAATCTGCACATTAGAGTGACTCGCTCTAATATGTAGATTTGCTAAAAAGTAACCAACTTAGGATTTTCCTTTATTTTACCTGCCAGTATCTTTTCATGCTCTCCTCTTTTCCTTTTTGTTCCCCCTTCCACAATCTATCTGCCTCGAGGGCTTATGCTGTTTTGAGCCCTTGATATCTGCCACAAGCCTCCTTTTTCTCCTTATCCAATGCTATTGGGCAGCACGGTAGCACAGTGGTTCGCATTGCTGCTTCACAGCACCAGGGCACCAGGTTTGATTCCCGGCATGGGTCACTGTCTGTGCGGAGTCTGTACGTTCTCCCCTTGTCTGCGTGGGTTTCCTCCGGGTGCTCTGGTTTCCTCCCAGGAATCCATATTGCAGTCACTGAGACAACTCGTATCCCATGTTTTAATTTGTGCCCTCAATTCACCTGCCTTGTTCGTCAGACTTCTCACATTAAAATAAATACCATCCTATCATGCCAAACTCAGTTGTGACTTTTTTTATACGTTTAAAGTACCCAATTATTTTTTTCCAATGAAGGGCCAATTTATTGTGGCCAATCCACCTAACCTGCTCATCTTTGGGTTGTTGGGGGGGGGGGATAGGCACGGGGAGAATGTGCAAACTCCACACATATAGTGACCCGGGAGCGGGATTGAACCCGGGGGGTCCTCGGCGCCATAGGCAGCAGTGCCACCCAACTCCTTTGCAACTTAACTGGTCTAAACATTCTGTGCATTCCTGACGAACCTTTTCTGAGGATCCCAGGCCCCTGCCAAGTTAGTTTAAGATTCTTGAAGATGTTAGCTGGTGGTGCTACTGTTCGGGTGTATATTGCAAGAATGACTAATAATAACATTTTGCTGAAGTGCCCCCCCCCAACCCAAAGATGGGCAGGTTAGGTGGATTGGCCTCAATAAATTGCCCCTTAATTTAAAAAAATGAATTGGGTACTCTAAATTTATTAAAAATAAATAAAAACAGGGCAACGCTGGAAGAAGGCTCTGCCGGGCGGGCAGCAGCGGGTGAGCGTGAAACGTTTGGCTAAACAGTAATATGTAAAACCCTGCCCGTGGTTGGGTGTTTCCGTCGCTGCGCTGCTGTGACCTGCAGCAGGTTCCAGTCCCGCCCGGCCCCGGCTCTTATGTTGCAGTTTGAAGTTGGCGCGGGCTGGGTGGCAGGGGGCGTGGCGGCGGCAGGGGGCGTGGCGGCGGGGACGCGCCTGTGCGCGGGCGCGCGCTGCATCCGGGTTCCCCGGGAGCCGTCTCCCTGTGTGTGTGTGAGTGCGCGGCGGCGGGAAATGGCGCCCGAATGCTGGCGGCTGTAAACAGCGAGAGAGCGGCGGCGGCCCAGCGACTCGCAGCGGCCCCGGGGCCTCCCCCACACACGGCCCCAGCCGGCAGCCCGGTAAGCCGGCCTCGCGTGCGGGACGCGGACCCTCTCCCCTCTCTTCGCGCCCAGGCCTCTCACCCCCGGCGCCTCCCCGCCCCGCCAACTGACAAAGGAGAGCCCGAGGAGCCTCTGCCCGGCCGGACCCCCCCCTCACCCCGGCCGGACCCTCTCTCCCCCCCCCCCCCCCCCAGCCGGACTCACCCCCGCCCGGACCCCCCTCGTCACCCCCGCCGCGCGCACACTCCAGGCCGGGGATTGATTTAGGCCTCGGGATGTCTCCGCGCCGGGGGAGGGGCCTCCCGGCGGCGGTTTAACCCAAACAGGCCGAGCGCTGCCCGAGGCGGCATCACAGCCCCGGAAAGGGGGGGGGGGTGGAATCAGATCCCCCACCCACCAAACACCCCCCCCCCCCCCCCCACCAAACACCCCCCCCCCCCCCACCAAACACCCCCCCCCCCACCAAACACCCCCCCCCACCAAACACCCCCCCCCCACCAAACACCCCCCCCCCACCAAACACCCCCCCCCCCCACCAAACACCCCCCCCCCACCAAACACCCCCCCCCCACCAAACACCCCCCCCCCCACCAAACACCCCCCCCCACCAAACACCCCCCCCCCCACCAAACACCCCCCCCACCACCACCAAACACCCCCCCCACCACCACCAAACACCCCCCCCACCAAACACCCCCCCCCCCACCAAACACCCCCCCCACCAAACACCCCCCCCCACCACCAAACACCCCCCCACCACCACCAAACACCCCCCCCCCACCACCACCAAACACCCCCCCCACCAAACACCCCCCCCACCAAACACCCCCCCCCCCACCAAACACCCCCCCACCAAACACCCCACCAAACACCCCCCCCCCACCAAACACCCCCCCCCACCAAACACCCCCCCCCACCAAACACCCCCCCCCCCCACCAAACACCCCCCCCCCCACCAAACACCCCCCCCCCACCAAACACCCCCCCCCCCAAACACCCCCCCCCCCACCACCAAACACCCCCCCCCACCAAACACCCCCCCCCCCCACCAAACACCCCCCCCCCACCAAACACCCCCCCCCCACCAAACACTTCTCCCCCCCCACACTTCTCCCCCCCCCCACACTTCTCCCCCCCCCCCACACTTCTCCCCCCCCCCCACACTTCTCCCCCCCCACACTTCTCCCCCCCCACACTTCTCCCCCCCCCACACTTCTCCCCCCCCCCAAACACTTCCCCCCCCCCAAACACTTTTCCCCCCCAAACACTTTCCCCCCCCAAACACTTTTCCCCCCCCCAAACACTTTTCCCCCCCCCCAAACACTTTTCCCCCCCCAAACACTTTTCCCCCCCCCAAACACTTTTCCCCCCCCAAACACTTTTCCCCCCCCAAACACTTTCCCCCCCCCAAACACTTTCCCCCCCCCCAAACACTTTCCCCCCCCCCCAAACACTTTCCCCCCCCCCCAAACACTTTCCCCCCCCCAAACACTTTCCCCCCCCAAACACTTTCCCCCCCCAAACACTTTCCCCCCCCCAAACACTTTCCCCCCCCCAAACACTTTCCCCCCCCCAAACACTTTCCCCCCCCAAACACTTCCCCCCCCCCAAACACTTCCCCCCCCCCCCCCCAAACACTTCCCCCCCCAAACACTTCCCCCCCCAAACACTTCCCCCCCCCCAAACACTTTCCCCCCCCCAAACACTTTCCCCCCCCAAACACTTTCCCCCCCCCAAACACTTTCCCCCCCCAAACACTTTCCCCCCCCAAACACTTTCCCCCCCCAAACACTTTCCCCCCCCAAACACTTTCCCCCCCCAAACACTTTTCTCCCCCCCAAACACTTTCCCCCCCCCCCAAACACTTTCCCCCCCCAAACACTTCCCCCCCCAAACACTTTCCCCCCCCAAACACTTCCGCCCCCCCCAAACACTTCCGCCCCCCCCAAACACTTCCGCCCCCCCCAAACACTTCCGCCCCCCCCAAACACTTCCGCCCCCCCCAAACACTTCCGCCCCCCCCAAACACTTCCGCCCCCCCCAAACACTTCCGCCCCCCCAAACACTTCCGCCCCCCCAAACACTTCCGCCCCCCCAAACACTTCCGCCCCCCCCAAACACTTCCGCCCCCCCCAAACACTTCCGCCCCCCCCCAAACACTTCCGCCCCCCCCAAACACTTCCGCCCCCCCCAAACACTTCCGCCCCCCCCAAACACTTCCGCCCCCCCCAAACACTTCCGCCCCCCCCAAACACTTCCGCCCCCCCCCAAACACTTCCGCCCCCCCCAAACACTTCCCCCCCCCAAACACTTCTCCCCCACCCACAACTCCCCCCACCAAACACCCCCCCACCAAACACCCCCCCACCAAACACCCCCCCACCAAACACCCCCCAACCAAACACCACCCCCAAACGCCCCCATCTCTTCCCCCCCCCCCCCCGCGCCCCAATCTCTTCCCCCCGCGCCCCAATCTCTTCCCCCCGCGCCCCAATCTCTTCCCCCCGCGCCCCAATCTCTTCCCCCCGCGCCCCAATCTCTTCCCCCCGCGCCCCAATCTCTTCCCCCCGCGCCAATCTCTTCCCCCCGCCCCAATCTCTTCCCCCCGCGCCCCCATCTCTTCCCCCCGCGCCCCCATCTCTTCCCCCCGCGCCCCCATCTCTTCCCCCGCGCCCCCATCTCTTCCCCCCGCGCCGCCATCTCTTCCCCCCCGCGCCCCCATCTCGTCCCCCCCCCCGCGCCCCCATCTCGTCCCCCCCGCGCCCCCATCTCGTCCCCCCCCCGCGCCCCCATCTCTTCCCCCCCCGCGCCCCCATCTCGTCCCCCCGGCGCCCCCATCTCGTCCCCCCGGCGCCCCCATCTCGTCCCCCCGGCGCCCCCATCTCGTCCCCCCGGCGCCCCCATCTCGTCCCCCCCGCGCCCCCATCTCGTCCCCCCCGCGCCCCCATCTCGTCCCCCCCGCGCCCCCATCTCGCCCCCCCCCCCGCGCCCCCATCTCGTCCCCCCCGCGCCCCCATCTCGTCCCCCCCGCGCCCCCATCTCGTCCCCCCCGCGCCCCCATCTCGTCCCCCCCGCGCCCCCATCTCGTCCCCCCCGCGCCCCCATCTCGTCCCCCCCGCGCCCCCATCTCGTCCCCCCCGCGCCCCCATCTCGTCCCCCCCGCGCCCCCATCTCGTCCCCCCCGCGCCCCCATCTCGTCCCCCCCGCGCCCCCATCTCGTCCCCCCCGCGCCCCCATCTCGTCCCCCCCGCGCCCCCATCTCGTCCCCCCCGCGCCCCCATCTCGTCCCCCCCGCGCCCCCATCTCGTCCCCCCCGCGCCCCCATCTCGTCCCCCCCGCGCCCCCATCTCGTCCCCCCCGCGCCCCCATCTCGTCCCCCCCGCGCCCCCATCTCGTCCCCCCCGCGCCCCCATCTCGTCCCCCCCCCGCGCCCCCATCTCGTCCCCCCCCGCGCCCCCATCTCGTCCCCCCCCGCGCCCCCATCTCGTCCCCCCCCGCGCCCCCATCTCGTCCCCCCGCGCCCCCATCTCGTCCCCCCGCGCCCCCATCTCTTCCCCCCCGCGCCCCCATCCCTTCCCCCCGCGCCCCCATCCCTTCCCCCCGCGCCCCCATCCCTTCCCCCCGCGCCCCCATCCCTTCCCCCGCGCCCCCATCCCTTCCCCCCGCGCCCCCATCCCTTCCTCCCGCGCCCCCATCTCTTCCCGCTCCCCCATCTCTTCCCCCCCCCCGCTCCCCATCTCTCCCCCCCCCCCCCGCTCCCCATCTCTCCCCCCCGCTCCCCCATCTCTTCCCCCGCTCCCCCATCTCTTCCCCCCCCGCTCCCCATCTCTTCCCCCCATCTCTTCCCCCTCCCGCTCCCCCATCTCTTCCGCTCCCCCATCTCTTCCCCCCCGCTCCCCCATCTCTTCCCCCCCCCCGCTCCCCCATCTCTCCCCCCCCCGCTCCCCCATCTCTTCTCCCCCCCCCCCGCTCCCCCATCTCTTCCCCCCCGCTCCCCCATCTCTTCGCCCCATCTCTCTCCCCCCCCCCGCTCCCCATCTCTCCCCCCCCGCTCCCCCATCTCTTCCCCCGCTCCCCCATCTCTTCCCCCCCCCGCTCCCCATCTCTTCCCCCCATCTCTTCCCCCTCCCGCTCCCCCATCTCTTCCGCTCCCCCATCTCTTCCCCCCCGCTCCCCCATCTCTTTCCCCCCCCCGCTCCCCCATCTCTTTCCCCCCCCGCTCCCCCATCTCTTCCCCCCCCCCGCTCCCCCATCTCTTCCCCCCCCGCTCCCCCATCTCTTCCCCCCCCGCTCCCCCATCTCTTCCCCCCCCCGCTCCCCCATCTCTTCCCCCCCGCTCCCCCATCTCTTCGCCCCATCTCTCTCCCCCCCCCCCGCTCTCCCATCTCTTCCCCCCCGCTCTCCCATCTCTTCCCCCCCGCTCCCCCATCTCTTCCCCCCCCGCTCCCCCATCTCTTCCCCCCCCGCTCCCCCATCTCTTCCCCCGCTCCCCCATCTCTTCCCCCGCTCCCCCATCTCTTCCCCCGCTCCCCCATCTCTTCCCCCCCCCCAGCTCCCCATCTCTCCCCCCCCCCCCCCAGCGCTCCCATCCCCCCCCCCCCCAGTGCTCCCATCCCCCCCCCCCCCCCCCCCAGCGCTCTCCCCCCCCCCCCCCCCAAGCGCTCCCCCCCCCCCCCCCGCCGGCACTGCCCCTCCCCTCTGCCTCTTCCGCCCCTCCCCTCTGCCTCTCGGATTGTGTAGAATTTAGTTAAGCATATTTAAACTGTTTGGTTTGGGGCTGTTCAAATATTCAGACTTCTACCTGATGTGATTTTGGCAATTTAGCAAAAGTTTATAGCAGTTGTATAATAAGAAAATGCAGACAAATTGCAGCAGACTTGTTAACATCTGTAAATAAAAGGAGATGGTTAATCTTACCAGCATAGACCTTTTGTCAGAGGTCCTTGACAGAAGATGTGATGTTTTAAAAAGCTGAATTAGTCTCTACAAAATCTATCCAAATGATAATCCTCAATTATATTGTTTGTTATAATTTTCACTGAATTTTAGCAATGTGCTTTTTTTTTTTTGAGAAAAAAATGTGCCGGTCTTATTGGGAGTGGTATGTTAGTGGTCTCTGTGAACAAGTACTGGGTCGGGGCGAGGGGTATCACTTCCTCAGAAATTAGGCTTCAATCACCTACACTTATTTCATTTTTAAAATTTTTCCAATTAAGTGGCCAATCCACCTAACCTACACACCTTTGGGTTGTGGGGGGGTGAGACCCACACAGACACAGGGAGAATGTGCAAACTCCACACGGGCAGTGACCGGGGCTGGGATCGAACCCAGGCCCTCAGCGCCGTGAGGCAGCAATGCTGACCACTGCAGCCCAGCTACACTTATACGGATGTGTCCATAACAGAAAAACTAATGTAGGAGAATTATTTTAAAAATAAAATCATTTCAAATATCATAAATAAAACTCCTGCAAGTCTCCCGTTCCCCCTGCATCCCCAAGGTACCCACAAAGTCAAACAGAAATTTGATATTTTACATTCACTCTACTCACTGACTGGCACCGAGGCTTGTTTGAACAGGCCGGCTGTAACGCTGGCAACCCCATCATGCTCGTCTCAGCGGAGCTTCTAATTTTAAAGTCACCTGGTCTGACCAAACAGCTGATTTTAGACTTCCTTTATGGGGGTGGGGATTCAAAATGTTGGAAATCAGGCCAGTGAAGACAAAGCTGAATGATAAACTGTTGTACCTCTCAAAATTAGCTGCAAAGGAGACTCCAGCGGCATTTTATTGCCTATCCCTTGGTACCCGAGAGAGACATACTGATTGCCCTTTATATGGAGAGTGGTTTGGTTGGCCTCGAGCAGGTACCTAACCATATGTTACTTGACCAGCAATCCAGAGACCTAGAATATTGGTTCCAGAGACGTGAGTTTAAATCCGAGCATTGCAGCTGTGGAATTTAAATTGATTTAACTAAATTAATCAGGAATTATTTTATTTTTTAAAGTTAGCATTAGTAATGGTAAAGCCACTGGATTGTTGTAAAAATCCATTGAGTTCATATGTCTTTAAAGGAAAGGAATCTTCCGCCCTTGTCTGGCTTACTTGTGACTCCAAACCCACAACAATGTGGTTGACTCTTAACTGCCCTCTGAAACGGCCCGGCAAGCTGATCGGTTGTGTCTGAAGGGCAATTAGGAATGGGCAATAAATATTGGTTTTGTCACGTTCCATAAAAGAATTCACCGTATAGCATGAGATTGGTGTTACAAAGTAGGATTCCCTTTCCTGTCAATAACATCTGGACTTTTAACAAACACGAGCTAGGTTTATTGAATTTAATTTCACAAAGTGCCATGGTGGGATTTGACTTACCTCCGGTACCGTTACTACTTCCATACCAATGAGGTACAGGAATTTTACTGTGGGCATGCAGCCACTTGGGGACCTGTACTTGAAAAATATAACGGCATAACATGCTAAATAAATGTGCATCGGGAGGTTTAGTTGAATCATTCTTAGTTTGTACAGAAAATGAATCGATGCGAGTGGAAACATTTTAAAAATTCGTTCATGGGAATGTGCACATTTATTGCCCATCCCTAATTGTCCTTTAGGAGCAGTTCGTCAACCACATTTCTGTAGGCCAGACGTGGTAAGGATGGCAGATTTCCTTCCCTAAAGGACATTAGTGAACCAAATGGGTTTTCACAACAATCTAAATGGATTCATGCTCATCGCTTGACTTTTAATTCCAGATTCTTATTGAATTCAAATTTCACCATCTGCACTGGCGGGATTTGAACCTGGGACCCCAGAGCAATACTTTGATCTCTGGATTACTAGTTCAGTGACAATACCACTACGCCACTGCCTCCCCTAAATCATACAATACAAAAGGAGGCCATTCACCCCATTGTTGCCTGTGCTAGCTCTTTAGATAAGATTAGATGGATTAAATAATTAATCATACTACAGAGCGTTTTTCCCATAGCCCTATAATTTTTTTCCTGTCAAGTATTTATCTAATTCCCATTGATCGGTACTGTAGAGTATTCAAAGGTTCATAGGATATAGGAGCAGAGTTAGGCCACTCGGTCCATCCAAATCTGCTCTGCCGTTCTATCATGGCTGATATGTTCCTCATCTGTTACCTACAATGCTACAGACCAAGAACTGGATTGCGAAATCAGCCAGAGCATCTCCTCCCTAGAGCACATGACCTAGGAGCAGGAGTCAGTAATTTAGCCTTCCGAGCTAAACATCTTCAATGTGATCATAGCTGATCCCACCCTGGCCTCAACTCCACCGTCCTGCCCGTTCTCCTTAACCCTTCAACACATTACCAATTAAAAAGCTGTATAACATCTCCTTAAATTTACTCACTGTCCCTGCATCCACCGCACTCTGGGGTAATGCATTTCACAGATTCACAACCCTTTGGGAGAAGTAGTTTCTCCTCAAATCTATTAGAAATTTGCTATCTCTTATTCTAAGATTATGACCTCTCGTTTTAGAATGCCCCACAAGAGGAGGCATCAGCTCCACGTCTACTTTATCCATACCTTTTAACATCTTGTATACCTTGATTAAATCTCCCCTTATTCTTCTAAACGCTAGAGAATGTAGGCCTAAACTGTTCAAACTCTCCTCATATGACAAACCCCTCATCTCAATCTAGTGACCCTCCTGTGCCACTACATCTTTCCTCATAAGGGGAACCAAAACTGTGCACAATACTCCAGGTATTGAATCGTATTAACTCTGGTAGACCTGGTTTGGCAGATGTGACAGCTGTGCTCACTAGATTTTCATTATAGATAGAATTAAGATTCAAGATCTGATTTGATCTCCATTTCACAGTACAAATGTGAGTAATAGATGCTGCAAAGACTCAATACACCCGTCACCAGCCTTGGAATCATTGTGCCACTTTGTCACCCTTTCAGCCTGAGTTGTATTCTGGATTTGTGACACAAGAATTTAGCTAGAGCCTGTTCAAATTATTTACAGCTGTTGGAGGGAGCATTCATCCTATCATTTTGGGCTATATTTGCATTTGGGTTTCAGTCACAGGCAATATTGTTAATTCACTGTATCTCAACGTTTCCCCCCTAAAACCTGGAAACATGTGTTTTCTGAATATAAATTATAATGTTGTTTAATTTCTACACTACATGTCGTTCCTCAAAATGATTTTCAATGATGTTCCAGTTTTTAAAATTATTTTATGGTATGTGATGTCACTGACAATGCCAGAATTTGTTGGCCATCCCTAATTGCCCTCGAACTGGGTGTCTTGCTTCGGTCAGTTTAAAGTCAACCACGATGGTGTGGGTCAGGAATCACGTGTAGGCCAGACCAGGTCAGGTAAAGACAGCAGATTTCCTTCCCTAAAGGACATAAGTAGACCAGGTGTATTTTTACGACAATTTGGTAGTTTCATAGGAAAATTGATAGCACCATTACTGATGCTAGCTTTCTATTTCAGATTTATTAATTGAATTTAAATTCCACCAGCAACCATGGTGGGATTTGAATCCGTATTCCCAGAGTATTAGCCTGGCTCTCTGGATTACTAGTCCCATGGCATTTCCTCTATACCTTTGTCTCCCCATAAATTGCTGTTGGGAGTACTCTGATCAATTTGCCATTCAATTCTTTCTCCCAGCTCTAATGACCTAGCTGAGATAAGAATTTTGTGGTCAGATTTACAAAATAATAGCCTTTCCTCGGTCATTCAGTATTGTTATTTCTCGTACTTTATTCTGTTATAAAGGCAAAGCAGTAGAGATGCTGGAATAAACAGATATTGTTGGAAATATTCAGGAGGGTCAGGTAGCATCTGTGGACAGTGAAACAAATAGTTAATGATTCAGATCAATGACCCTTCATCACTAATCTGAAACTCAACTCATTCGAGTACTTTCAGAATTTTCAGTTAATTGGTTTGGTTTTTGACTTGATAGTTGAGAATAGGTTTCTAACTAGGCATTTAAATCAGATACTATTGCCAAAATAGTGAAAGCCATGACCTATGATTCTTGACAGTTTGAAATTTTTTCTTTTAAAAAAGAAACACTTTGTTTCAAAATACTTAACATATATCACACGGGTGGCACGGTAGCAGCGGTTAGCACTGTTGCTTCACAGCACCAGGGTCCAGGGTTCGATCCCCGCTTGGGTCACTGTCTGTGTGCAGTCTGCACGTTCTCCCCGTGTCTGCGTGGGTTTCCTCCGGGTGCTCCGGTTTCCTCAAGTCCCGAAAGACGTGCTTGTTAGGTGAATTGGACATTCTGAATTCTACCTCTGTGTACCCGAACAGGCGCCGGAGTGTGGCGACTAGGGGATTTTAAAGTAACTTCATTGGAGTGTTAATGTAAGCCTACTTTTGACAATAATAAAGATTATTTTTTTTTTTAATGTCTTCGGTACTTTTTGTGACTGGGAGTTAATATTCTGAGCAATGTAAATAGATACCTTCTACTTTCATAAATGAGGAAACTGTGCACTTGATATTTAATTTTAAAATGGAAATGCCCGCTGAGAGCACTTGATTTTAAAAATAAACCAGTACTTCCGATCATTCAGAGGATGCATTTTTGTTGGGGAAAGTTTTTAATCGCAAAAGTACTTAAATGTCACACAGGGTAGTAAAACCGTTGTAATGCAGTTCTTTCTTGACAATTGTGAGTTTGCATCCTTTTGGCTCACAATTTTCAGACTTTCTATAGAGGAACTGTTACAAAATGCAAACATTCATTCAGGTAGTTTGAAGATTCAATCATACTATGTTCAAGTTGCTGCTGGTGAAGGCAAAGCTGGATGTGAAATTGGATGTAGTTTTATATTCTAAGTTTTAAAATAAATCAAAGTTTTTCTTGCTAAAATTTGTTGTGTTCAGAGTAAAATCTTGCATAATGAGCCTCTCTGAGCTCAAAATCTAAGATTGTTTTTCTGATTGCCATAATACGACGTAAGGGCAGATGTTGACCACATGGTCCATCGAGTCTACCCTGCCATTCAATTGGTGAATCACTAAAGCTAAGAACAACCGGCAGCACACCAGTGAGTTCAATAGTATCTCATCCCTACATCAACGTCAGTCATCCTTCGCCCCACCACCACCAACTGATACGGTTGGTTTTATATTGTTAGACCAGTACTTTCTTTCAAACTCTACAACTCCCTCCCTAAACTTCTCTGCCCCATCTCTCCTCCTTTAAGATGCTCCTTAAAATATACCTCCTTGACCAAACCTTTGATCATCTGTCTGAATGTCGCCTTTCGTGGACTGCTGTCATATCACCCCTCTTTTTATATATATTTAGAGTATCCAATTTATTTTTTCCAATTAAGGTGCAATTTACCAAGGCCAATCCACCTATCCTGCACACCTTTGGGTTGTGGGGGTGAAACCCACGCAAACACAGGGAGAATGTGCAAATTCCGTACGGACAGTGACCCAGAGCCGGGATCGAACCTGGGACCTCAGCGCCGTGAGGCAACTGTGATAATTACTTGCACCACCGTGCTGCCCGTCAAATCACCCCTCTGAAGCGACTCAACTGTTTTACCATGATAAAGGCACTTTATAAAATGCATGTTATTGTTTTTCTTGGTCCTTCTGCATTGTCTTGGGATACTGGAAAGAGGAGACAAAATCATGACTTAATTTAACTGCAAAAGCAAAATTAGGAGTTTGTAAGCATTCACAGATACTGGAATTAAAATAACACATTAACAGCACACCTGTTCCTAGTAATTGTACTTTATATGTGCAATGTAATAGGGTTGTGTGAAAATAAAGCTAGACTGTGTAAAGGGTGATCACCTATGTCATTCAGTATTTGTTTTTCCGGATGTGGTTTAATGAAAAATTATTGGAGGTAGATATTCAAGTTATCAGGCAGTAAGTCCTGAATTAAAGTGGCAGATAAGTGCATTTTTCATAGTTTACAGCCATCATCTGAACCCCGAGTTTAGATTAGTTCTCGAATCACTTTCTTAGGTTTTATATGGTGGGAGACTTCGCGCACGCTGTAATGGTGCAGTGTCAACTCAGAATTTGGTCGAAGCTTGCAAATGAGATGTTTGCCTTTAGTTATGGAAGGAGTTGTGACATAGAGACAACAGAGTTGGGGGAGGGGGGCGTATACAAGTAGAGGGGTTATTTATAATTTTTTTAGCATATGCCCCAGCATAAACTGTTGATTGAGATTGTGTGATTATATAGTATTAATGGAGACATGACTGGAGGTTAACCAGAAATATTGATCCACAATGTTCAGTGGTGAGCATAGATCAGTGGAGATATTTCCTTTGTTGCATATACTCAATTTTGATGAAGAAATTTAGTGCTGTTGACAAAGCTTTGAGCACTTTTTACACTTGTAAAGAACATAATTGGGAAAAACCAGAATTGAAATAGTTTCAGTTGCGGTAACAGCAATTTGAAATTTAATGTTTTTAATTTGATATTGAGAGTACAGAATAATCAACCTGCTGGCCCTGAATTTGTGTGCATTTCTTTTTGTTTTTTTGTTATTTGCAGCACAGAAGGCGGCCATTTGGCCCATCGTGTCTGCACCAGCTCCCAAAAGAGTTACCCAGCTAGTCCCATACTCCAGCCCTCCTATCCTCGTAGCCCTCTAAATTAATCACTTTCAAATATATATCCAACTCTCTTTTGAAACCTCCCATGGAATCCGTCTCCACCACTCTCCCAGCAGTGTATTCCAAACTCCCAACAACTCTGAATAAAGAATTTTCTCCTCATCTCACTCCTAGTTCTCTTGCTGACCATCTTGAAACTGTAACTGCTAATTCCAGGTGCAAGTGTAATTTTGCTATCTGCATTTTTCGCTCCCCCCATGTTGCCCCACTCCTTGTCTCAGCCAATCATGTTGTACAATTTCCCCCCCCCTCCTCATCACTTTGACCAACCCTCTGGATGCCCCTCAATTTTCCTACCTTGGCTCAGCAACTATTTTCTTTCAACCTCTACAGCAAGCCTCGCGATGTGTTTCTACAATTGGGTGCAATATAAATGGAAGCTCTTTTATTGCTGCTAATCATGCAGCCCAACTGCTTTAATCTCTGCTTTGCAAATTGTTGAAATATTTCTAATATTGGTTTTCTGATTAATAATTTGCTGCTCGCGCCTGTACAGCTTCCTAGAGTCTTAATCCATTGTACAAAAGAGCATTCAAATTACCAAACCCTAATGAGTGAAATTCACCATATTTCTAGTGACCCACTTTTTTGCCACCACCTCTCCTATGGTTTCATGTGGACAATTGCAATATTAGATAGTTCATAGATTGATGCAGCATTGATGCAAACCCATGAGAAATCTGTTTACGTATTTGATGTGGCTGTATTGCTCTATAATTTAGAGTTAATTTAGAATGTATGAGCTCTTTGAGCAATGTAAATGTTACATTGAAAGTAAATATCTTTCCAGTTTTTGGTTCTGATTTGAAATGAAAACTCTTTGCAAAGGTTAGACGTACAGAATGCGATAGCTACATCATTCCTGTTGGCCTTCTGTATTTTTGAGCGTGGGGCAGAATTGGTGACAGAATGGACTTCTCGGCAACCTTTACCTCCTGCTGAAGCTGTAGAAGAAGGTTTGAGGGAGTTCAAAAATGGAAATACTGACTCAGAGCAAATAAAACCTAAGATCCTCTGGGATTGTGCCCCATTTTTAAAGTTGGGAGAATCCATAATCGAGAACACATTTTTCGGTTGTCAGGAGAAGCTCATTTTACTTTAGGATTTGTAGACCAATGTATTAGTTTTCACATCGAAATTACTATCTAGATTGTCAGATTGCTTAGAAATGGTAATAAATACTAAAGCTGGCACAACCTCAGTGCTGCTATTTGGGGCGACGTTTTATTTGTGGGAGACTGATTATTGTTGTTACTTTGCCCCTCACCATACAATGTGGCATTGATGCCCCTAATCTTATTTTGCAGTCATGCTTAATGGCGATCTCCTCTTGCCACTCAATGGTAACATTTGTTGCAATAGACAGTAACTGAGTCTTTGTAGTACTGCAGTGAAGCAAATGTAGATTGTCCCCTCTTCTCCCACCCCTCCGAGTAAACTAGATCTCCTTATAAGGTGTACCCTCAACCTCTGGATCATGCTCACTGTAAATATGTTGGTATTTGGAGAATCTTGAGTGGTGTAGCCTGGTGAAATGAACCTCACCTGAAGTCACTGACAATTCAACCCTGGTGCCTAAGTAGCCATTCTTACAAACCGTAACTCATTAGTGTTGCAGACTGCTAACCATGGATAACATTGCAGCTGAATTTCTCTTCTACCTTCCCTCTGCAAACCGAGAGCATTTTATGCTTCTCTTCCACTCTGGTAGCTCAGGTCAATGTGGCACAACTACTGCTGCCAGATGTTTTGTGATTCTTTAGTACTGCACCTGTTGGTTCTGAATAAATCATTTGAGCTTTTTGTTTTGCATTGTGGTCTGCTTCCGATAAAATTGGAAGTAGGTCACGGCTAAACCTTCCTGGATCCATGTGTTTGTTTTGGGCTTAAGCCTACAAATTATGTTAAAACTTATGCTGGCAGGTAGCTATGTTCACTTAATCCTGCTATCATCTTGGTAATGCTCACACATTTCTATTACTGCTTTATAACATGTAATACATATTCTTAATGTTATAATCAATTGTACCACCTAACTTAGCCCTACATTTGTCACAATATTTTTGCATCTCCACCCTTGATGCCCTTACACTCAGCAAAGCTTTGACTTTCTCCGATCATGATCATTCCTCCTGTAAGACATCTATGTCCTTGAGGCAAAGGAGCTCAGACTTGAGTGTATTAGGTGCACAATTTGTTAGCTATCTACCACCATGTCCCGCCTACCACCCCAGGGTCATCCGAGAGAGCAAAGGTAACTCTCCAAATTCCTTTATCCATGACCAACCATCCCCTCAAACTCTCTGTGCTCACCTCCACACGTGTGAGAAGCTCATGGACCTTTTTCTCGCTACGGTTGAAGCCATCTGTTCTGGTCCTGTATTGCGCTTCTCTTTCCCCCCATCCCCATTACTTAGTGGTGCAGGTATCATCTGTGGAGAGAAAAATTGAGTTAATCTTTCAGGTCAGCAACTTTTCATTGAAACTGGAAAAGATTATAAATGAAATGAATGAAAATCGCTTATTGTCACAAGTAGGCTTCAAATGAAGTTACTGTGAAAAGCCCCTAGTTGCCACATTCCGGCGCCTGTTCGGGGAGGCTGTTACGGGAATCGAACTGTGCTGCTGGCCTGCCTTGGTCTGCTTTCAAAGCCAACGATTTAGCCCTGTGCTAAACAGCCCCTTTATAAAAGGTTTTAAGTAAGAACAGATGGAGAAACGGGAGTGGAGGGTGTGGGCAGAGGAAAGGTGAAGATAAAAAGGAAGAAAGAAAGACCTATAGTGCCTTTCTGACATAGGATGTCCCAAAGTGCTTTGCAGCTAATTAAGTAATTTTAAAGTATAATTACTGTTGTTAGCCAATTTGTGTACAACAAGCTTACCACAACAGCATTGTGATAATGGTTAGATAATTGTAATGTTGATTGAGGGATAAATATTTGCTAGGACATCAGGGATAATTGCCTTGCTCTTCAAAATAGTGCTATGGAATCTTTTATATCCACCTTAGAGGGCAGACACCGTTTAACATTCATCCGAAAGGATGGTGCCGAAGACTCTGGAGTCAGACTTGAACACACAACCTTCTGATTCAGATAGAAGTGTTGTCGACCTGAGCCGCAGTGAAAGTTGTGAGGAGTGAGGATGCTTGTGTAGCATTGTGTACCATCTACAAGATGCTTTACAGCAGCTTGGCTGAGGTTGACTGGACAGCAGTGCTAGAGGATAAATCAGTGGAAAACCAGTGGGAAGCTCTAAAAAGCAAGGTTCTAAATGTACAAAGTAGACATGACCCCTCCAAAAATAAGAGTGATACTGTCAAATCTAGACCTTTTCCTATTGTCTAGAGGAATACAGGGGAAGATCAAACAGAAAATGAAAGCGTACGAGAGGCACAAAGAAGTAAGCACTGCAGACAGCCTAGATGAGTATAAGAAGTGCAGGGACGAAGTAAATAAGGAAATCAAAGAGAGGGAATCATAGAATTTACAATGCAGAAGGAGGCCATTCGGCCCATTGAGTCTGCACCGGGCCTTGGAAAGAGCATCCCTCTTAAGCCCACACATCCATCCTATTCCTGTAATCCAGTAACCCCACCTAACCTTTTGAACACTAAGGGGCAATTTAGCAAGGCCAGTGCACCTAACCCCCTCATCTTTGGACTGCAGGAGAAAACTGGATCACCCGGAGGAAACCCACGCAGACACTGGGAGAACGTGCAGACTCCACTCAGTCACCCAAGCCAAGAATCTGGGACCCTGGAACTGTGAGGCAGCAGTGCTGACCACTGTGCCACCATGCCTTCCTATGAAAAAAATTAACAAGTAAAGTTAAAGAAAAACAAAAGATGTTTCACCAATATATTAGCAGTAAAAGGTTAGTTAAGAAAAAAAGAGGACCTATCACAGATGAAGGGAATTTGTGTGCAGAAGCAGAGGCTGTGGGAAGGCGGCATGGCATCACAGTGGTTAGCACAGTTGCTTCACAGCTCTAGGGTCCCAGGTTCGATTACCGGCTTGGTTCACTGTCTGTGCAGAGTTTGCACTTTCTCCCCATGTGTGCGTGGGTTTCCTCCGGGTGCTCTGGCTTCTTCCCACAGTCCAAAGATATGCACGTTAGGTGGATTGGCCAAGGTAAAGTGCCCTTAGTGTCCCAAAAGGTTGGATGGGGTTACGGGGATAGGGTGGAGGTGTGGGCTTAGGTAGGGTGCTCTTTCCAAGGGCCGGTGCAGACTCGATGGGCCGAATGGCCTCCTTCACTGTAAAGTCTATGACCCTTGTTTAGCACTAAGCAATCACTATTTGTCGATGTGCCATTTGTCAATGTACTCTGTCGATTATTCTTTCTTGTCTACCATGTAAGTACTGTGTACATTCCCTTGGCCGCAGAAAAATACTTTTCACTATAGTTCGGTACATGTAACAATAAATCAATCAATCTCCACCTCGACACCATTGATGCAGACAGGGGAGTGTACAACACTTTGCTTCCTGAAGTCAATCACCAGCTCCTTAGTTTTGCTGACATTGAGGGAGAGATTGTTGTTATTGTACTATGCCACTAAGTTCTCTATCTCCCACCTGTACTCGTTGTTTTAGATCCATCCCATTACAGTCGTGTCATCAGCAAATTTGTAGATGAAGTTGGAGCCAAATCTTGCCCCACAGCGTGTGTGTATAAGGAGTATAGTAGGGGGCTAAGTACGCAGCCTTGCATGGTATTGAGGACTCGTGGAGGGGGTGCCGTTGTTTATCCTCGCTGATTGTGGTCTATGGGTCAGGAAGTCGATCTAGTTGCAGAGGGAGGGGGGTATTATAGGAAGGACGTAATTGCAGGATGCAGAGGAGATTTACAAGAATGTTGCCAAGGCTAGAAAAACATAGCTACAAGGTGAGATTGGATGGGTTGGGGTTATTTTCCTTTGAACATAGAAGGAGGAGGGTCACTTGATGAGGTGTACAAAGTTGAAGGGAAGAAATAAAGTGGACAGTATAAAATTGTTTCCCTTGCAGGGAATTCTAGAATCATAAGGCCATAAGACACAGGAGCAGAATTAGGCCGCTTGGCCCATCGAGTATGCTCCGCCATTCAATTATAGCTGATATTTTTCTCATCCCCATTCTCTTGACTTCTCCCCATAAGCTTTGATCCCCATTTTAATCAAGAACCTATCTTTCTCTGTCTTAAACACACTCAGTGATTTGGCCTCCACAGCTTTTTCCGGCAACGAGTCACACAGATTCACAACTCTCTGGTTGAAGAAATTCTTCCTCATCTCTGTTTTAAAGGATCGTTCCTTTAGTCTGAGATTGTGCCCTCTGGTTCTAGTTTTTCCTACTAATAGAAACATCTTCTGCACATCCAATCTATCCAGGCCTCTGTGTCCTGTAAGTTTCAATAAGCACCTGGGTTCGATTCCCGCATGGGTCACTGTCTGTGCGGAGTCTGCACGCTCTCCCCGTGTCTGCGTGGGTTTCCTCTGGGTGCTCCCGTTTCTTCCCACAAGGGGATTTTCACAGTAACTTCATTGCAGTGTTAATGTAAGCCTACTTGTGACACTAATAAAGATTATTAATAAACTCCCAACGAGTACAGACCCAGAGACTTCAACCACTCTTCATATGACAAGCTCCCCATTCCAGGGATCATTTTGAGAACCTCCTCTGGACCCTTTCCAAGGCCGGCACGTCCTTCCTTTGATAAAGGGCCCAAAACTGCCCACAATACTCCAAATAGGGTCTGACAAGAGCCTTATGCAGCCTCAGAATTACACCCCTGCTCTTGTATTCTAGCCCTCTCGACATGAATGCTAACATTGCATTTGCTTTCTAACTGCTGACTGAACCTGCACGTTAACCTTCAGAGAATCTTGAACTAAATCCCTTTGTGCTTCTGATTTCCTAAGCATTTTCCCATTGAGAAAATAGTCTTATGCCTCCATTCTTCCTTCCAGAATGCACCTCAGTTTTCCACATTGTATTCCATCTGCCACTTCTTTGCCCACTATCCTAGCCTGTCCAAGTCCTTCTGCAGCACCCCTGCATGGTGACATGAGGAAGAACCATTTTATTCAAGAGGGTGTCTGGAATTCGCTGCCCGAGTTGGTGGTAGAGGCAGAGACCCTAAAGTCTTCTAAAGTACTAGATCTGCACCTTAAGTGCTCTAAACTACAGGGCTCTTGGCTGGGTGCAGGAAGGTGGGATTAGAAAGAACAAAATAATAATCTTTATTGTCACAAGTAGGTTTACATTAACACTGCAATTAAGTTACTGTGAAAAGCTCCTGGTCACCACATTCCAGAGCCTGTTCGGGTACACTGATGGAGAATTCAGAATGTCCAAATTATCTGACAGCACGTCTTTTGCGACTTGTGGGAGGGAGGAAACAGGAGCACCCGGAGGAAACTCACGCAGACACGGGGATAACGTGCAGACTCTGTACATCTGGTGTCCTTGGGCTGACATGGACAAGATGGGCTGAATGGCTTCCTTCTGTGCTGTAACTTTTTTATGGTTCTAACTTGCCATGCCTCCTTCGACTCCATCTTCCAATCCGCATGTTTTACCACACTAGGGGGAGCAGTGCATGAGAACAACACTACCTGCAATTTAAAGTCCCACACCATCCTGACTCAGAACTACTGTTTCTCCATTCCTTCAGTGTCACTGGCTTGAAATCATGGAGTTCCCTTCCTAACAGAACTGGCCATATCTGCACCTCATAGGCTTCAATGCTTTAAGAATGCGGTTCACCGCCACCTCTCGAGGGCAATTTGGATCGGTAACAAACGTTGGCCTTGCCAGTGATGTCCACAAATGAAAGAATGACACCTGTTGATTTTATTATTGCCCAAAAGGAATTGGTGCTAGTTGGAGTTGGTGCCATATTGGTGCTGACCTCTGGTAGCTCACCCAATGACTCACACCAGCTGAGTAAATGTCACCATAGCACTTTGCAGTGGGTGGGGGGGGGGGGGGGGGTGCAGTAGATGGTCATTGGAAAGACTGGCTGAATTTCCACCCGTTCTCGCCTAGTCCTACTGCGCCTGTTATTGTTGGGACCAACTAACTTGAGACAGTCATGAGGATAGCATTAGAACTATCATGGGTCTTAGTACCAGATTGGGCAGTGTATTTACTCACTAATGTATGGGGGCAGCATGCCTTTATAAAATTGTTTTAAAGGTGTATGTTGATAGTTGGCATGCCTTTATAAAATTGTTTTAAAGATGTTTGTTGATATTATCGTATTAGCGATCAATCATCAACAAAACTATTTTGGAGCTGAGAGTAATGTCTGCTGTATGTTTCTGCCTTGACGGGGTGTAAACAATATGTATTCATATGGATTATGCACTTGCATCGTTGTTTGGTAACTGTTTTGTTAATTAAACAAAGAGATTTCCCTTTAAGGCAGATAGACCATTTATCATCAGTGGAGTGTTAGCTTTGAGCTGTGCGTCTTGCTTTTTGTGTATTCAAACTCTTTCGGGTTGTGTAACTCAACCAAAATGGCTGCTGAGGCCATCAGGACTCTGCATTAAAATACACACTTCTGGGCAGCAGGGTGACGCTATGGGTAGCACTGATGCCTCACGGCGCCGAGGACACTGGGTCAATCTTAGCCCCGGGTCACAATCCATGTGGAGTTTTCACATTCTCCCCGTGTCTGCGTAGGTCTCACCCCCACAACCCAAAAAGGTGAGTAGACTAGGTGGACTGGCAACGCTAAATTGCCCCTTAATTGGAAGAAAGGAATTGGATATTCTAAAAATACACAATGGAATTGGATATTCTAAAAAAAATACACACTTCTACAAAGCGGTCAATATGATATTTTTCTCTCATTCTGGCATGTGATTTGATTCTAGGCTACTGTCAGCTATTTTGTATTCGAGAAAGTCTCCCAAGAACTGATGCTTTGTGTTTATGTTTTAAAGATATTGCTACTCCACAGCACTTTGAAATGCCTGCGTGCTGTGCTCATCCCTAAAATGTAACCTTCTACTGTTTGTACATATTTCTGCGTATCCTATTCTAAGTCGGTGTTCATAATGTGATGGAAGAAGAAGTGAGAGAGCAGTGGGGAGGAATTGTTGGATTTAGAAACCCCGTTAAAACATTGTAAGTTGTAGATTGTGGGTCAAGTCTTTATTCCAACTAAATCAATACAGGAGGGTGCTTTTTAAAAAAGTTATCGTGTCTAATTGCCTTGGCATCGACCCAGTGAAAGACTGCAACTCCTAAAGTGCATTGGAATGTTTTGACGTAATTTTATTTATATTTAATATTTATATAGAACTCCGTTGTCACTATGGTAATATTGCCTGAAAGTATTTATAGAAACCATTGTATAACATTTAAATATTCAGTGTTAGAGTGTCTCTGCCAAGCCCTTTACTTTTTTAACTTTTCATTTTCACCAAAAGCGAGTGAACAGATACAAAATCATTACAAAGGCAAATAGAATATTGACTTTTATTCCAAAGAGGCTGCCATACAAAGTGGTGGAAGTTATGCGACAGACCTTGGGCACTAGCACCCTCAAAAACGAGTTCCGTCGTCAAGAACATTAAGGAATACGGAACCAAGGTGGATAAATGGAGTGCAGTTACACGTCCGACCTGTTTAATTGAATGGCCTATTCCTGTTCCTGTGTTCCTATATTCGATTGGATTTTGTTTATTGTCACGTGTACCGAGGTATAGTGAAAAGTATTTTTCTGTGAGCAGCTCAACAGATCATTAAGTACATGAAAAGAAAAGAAAATACATTATAGGGCAACACAAGGTACATAATGGGAATGGGAACCGGATTTGTAGTCCAGCAACTAAGGTAGCCGATGTTCAGGACGCCAAAGCATGTAGTGAGTCAGTGGGGAAGGTAACACTGACAAAGGAGAGTACATAGAACATAGAACGATACAGCGCAGTACAGGCCCTTCGGCCCACGATGTTGCACCGACATGGGAAGTCAAAAAACAAAAGCCATCTAACCTACACTATGCCATTAGCATCCATATGCTTATCCAATAAACTTTTAAATGCCCTCAATGTTGGCGAGTTCACTACTATTGCAGGTAGGGCATTCCACGGCCACACCACTCTTTGCGTAAAGAACCTACCTCTGTCCTATATCTATTACCCCTCAGTTTAAGGCTATGTCCCCTCGTGCTAGCCATTTCCATCCGCGGGAGAAGGCTCTCACTGTCCACCCTATCTAACCCTCTGATCATTTTGTATGCCTCTATTAAGTCTCCTCTTAACCTTCTCTCTAACGAAAACAACCTCAAGTCCATCAGCCTTTCCTTATAAGATTTTCCCTCCATACCAGGCAACATCCTGGTAAATCTCCTCTGCACCCGTTCCAAAGCTTCCACGTCCTTCCTATAATGAGGTGACCAGAACTGTACGCAATACTCTAAATGCGGCCGTACCAGAGTTTTGTACAACTGCAACATGACCTCATGACTCCAGAACTCAATCCCTCTACCAATAAAGGCCAACACACCATAGGCCTTCTTCACAACCCTATCAACCTGGGTGGCAACTTTCAGGGACCTATGTACATGGACACCGAGTTCCCTCTGCTCATCCACACTTCCAAGAATTTTACCATTAGCCAAATATTCCGCATTCCTGTTATTCCTTCCAAAGTGAATCACCTCACACTTCTCTACATTAAACTCCATTTGCCACCTCTCAGCCCAGCTCTGCAGCTTATCTATGTCCCTCTGTAACCTGCAACATCCTTCCGCACTGTCGACAACACCACCGACTTTAGTGTCGTCTGCAAATTTACTCACCCACCCTTCTGCGCCCTCCTCTAGGTCATTTATAAAAATGACAAACAGCAACGGCCCCAGAACAGATCCTTGTGGTACGCCACTTGTAACTGAACTCCATTCTGAACATTTCCCATCAACCACTACCCTCTGTCTTCTTTCAGCTAGCCAATTTCTGATCCACATCTCTAAATCACCCTCAATCCCCAGCCTCCGTATTTTCTGCAATAGCCTACTGTGGGGAACCTTATCAAACGCTTTACTGAAATCCATATACACCACATCAACTGCTCTACCCTCGTCTACCTGTTCAGTCACCTTCTCAAAGAACTCGATAAGGTTTGTGAGGCATGACCTACCCTTCACAAAGCCATGCTGACGATCCCTAATCATATTATTCCTATCTAGATGATTATAAATCTTGTCTCTTATAATCCCCTCCAAGACTTTACCCACAACAGACGTGAGGCTCACCGGTCTATAGTTGCCGGGGTTGTCTCTACTCCCCTTCTTGAACAAAGGGACCACATTTGCTATCCTCCAGTCCTCTGGCACTATTCCTGTAGCCAATGATGACATAAATATCAAAGCCAAAGGCTCAGCAATCTCTTCCCTGGCTTCCCAGAGAATCCTAGGATAAATTCCATCAGGCCCCAGGGACTTATCTATTTTCAGCCTGTCCAGAATTGCCAACACCTCTTCCCTACGTACCTCAATGCCATCTATTCTAATAGCCTGGGTCCCAGCATTCTCGTCCACAACATTCTCTTTCTCCTGAGTGAATACTGACGAAAAATATTCATTTAGTATCTCGCCTATCTCTTCAGACTCCACACACAACTTCCCATCCCTGTCCTTGACTGGCCCTACTCTTACCCTAGTCATTCTTTTATTCCTGACATACCTATAGAAAGCTTTAGGGTTTTCCTTGATCCTACCTGCCAAATACTTCTCATGTCCCCTCCTTGCTCGTCTTAGCTCTCTCTTTAGATCCTTCCTCGCTACCTTGTAACTATCCATCGCCCCAACTGAAACTTCACACCTCATCTTCACATAGGCCTCCTTCTTCCTCTTAACAAGAGATTCCACTTCTTTGGTAAACCACGGTTCCCTCGCTCGACGCCTTCCTCCCTGCCTGACCGGTACGTACTTATCAAGAACATGCAGTAGCTGTTCCTTGAACAAGCTCCACATATCCAGTGTGCCCAACACTTGCAGCCTACTTCTCCAACCTACCCCTCCCAAGTCATGTCTAATGGCATCATAATTGCCCTTCCCCCAGCTATAACTCTTGCCCTGCGGGGTATACTTATCCCTTTCCATCACTAACGTAAACGTCACCGAATTGTGGTCACTGTCCCCAAAGTGCTCACCTACCTCCAAATCTAGCACCTGGCCTGGTTCATTACCCAAATCCAATGTGGCCTCGCCTCTTGTTGGCCTGTCAACATATTGTGTCAGGAAACCCTCCTGCACACATTGTACAAAAAACGACCCATCTAATGTACTCGAACTATATATTTTCCAGTCAATATTTGGAAAGTTAAAGTCTCCCATAATAACTACCCTGTTACTTTCGCTCTTATCCAGAATCATCTTCGCCATCCTTTCCTCTACATCCCTAGAACTATTAGGAGGCCTATAGAAAACACCCAACAGGGTGACCTCTCCTTTCCTGTTTCTAATCTCAGCCCATACTACCTCGGAAGAAGAGTCCCCATCTAGCATCCTCTCCGCCACCGTAATACTGTTCTTGACTAGCAGCGCCACATCGCCCCCCCTTTTGCCTCCTTCTCTGAGCTTACTAAAACACCTAAACCCCGGAACCTGCAACAAACAACCATTCCTGTCCCTGCTCTATCCATGTCTCCGAAATGGCCACAACATCGAAGTCCCAGGTACCAACCCATGCTGCCAGTTCCCCTACCTTATTTCGTATACTCCTGGCACTGAAGTAGACACACTTCAAACCACCTACCTGAACACTGGCCCCCTCCTGCGAAGTCAAATCTGTGCTCCTGACCTCTATACTCTCAATCTCCCATACCCTAAAACTACAATCCAGTACTTGCAGGCACGGAGATGGGTTGAGGTGTGTATACGTCAACGCAAGAAGCATCAGGAATAAGGTGGGTGAACTTAAGGCATGGATCGGTACTTGGGACTACGATGTGGTGGCTATCACGGAAACGTGGATAGAAGAGGGGCAGAAATGGTTGTTGGAGGTTCCTGGTTATAGATGTTTCAATAAGATTAGGGAGGGTGGTAAAAGAGGTGGGGTGTGGCATTGTTAATTAGAGATAGTATAACAGCTGCAGAAAGGCAGTTCGAGGAGAATCTGCCTACTGAGGTAGTATGGGTTGAAGCCAGAAATAGGAAAGGAGCAGTCACCTTGTTGGGAGTTTTCTATAGGCCCTCCAATAGCAGCAGAGATGTGGAGGAACAGATTGGGTAACAGATTTTGGGAAGGTGCAGATTTCACAGGGTGGTAGTCATGGGTGACTTCAACTTCCCAAATATTGAGTGGAAACTCTTTAGATCGAATAGTTTGGATGGGGTGGTGTTTGTGCAGTGTCCAGGAAGCTTTTCTAACACTATGTAGATTGTCCGACAGAGGGGAGGCCATATTGGATTTGGCACTTGGCAATGAACCAGGGCAAGTGATAGATTTGTTAGTGGGGGAGCATTTTGGAGATAGTGACCACAATTCTGTGACTTTCACTTTAGTAATGGAGAGGGATAGGTGCGTGCAACAGGGCAAGGTTTACAATTAGGGGAAGGGTAAATACGATGCTGACAGGCAAGAACTGAAGTGCATAATCCATGTACACTACATCCACTGCTTTAACTTCATCCATGTACTTGGTCACCTCCTCAAAGGGATAGGTCTTGCCTCTCAAGTCTTATTGATAAGGTTCCCTGTGGTAGGCTTATGCAGAAAGTAAGGAGGCATGGGATAGTGGGAAATTTGGCCAGTTGGATAACAAACTGGCTAACCAATAGAAGTCAGCGAGTGGTGGTGGATGGCAAATATTCAGCCTGGAGCCCAGTTACCAGTGGCATACCGCAGGGATCAGTTCTGGATCCTCTGCTGTTTGTGATTTTCATTAATGACTTGGATGAGGGAGTTGAAGGGTGGGTCAGTAAATTTGCAGACGATACGAAGATTGGTGGAGTTGTGGATAGTGAGGAGGGCTGTTCTTGGCTGCAAAGAGACATAGATAGGATGCAGAGCTGGGCTGAGAAGTGGCAGATGGAGTTTAACCCTGAAAAATGTGAGGTTGTCCATTTTGGAAGGACAAATATAAATGTGGAATACAGGGTTAATGGTAGGGTTCTTGGCAATGTGGAGGAGCAGAGAGATCTTGGGGTCTGTGTTCATAGATCTTTGAAAGTTGCCATTCAAGTGAATAGAGCTGTGAAGAAGGCCTATGGTGTGTTAGCGTTCATTAACAGAGGGATTGAATTTAAGAGCCGTGAGGTGATGATGCAGCTGTACAAAACTTTGGTACAGCCACATTTGGAGTACTGTGTGCAGTTCTGGTCGCCTCATTTTAGGAAGGATGTGGAAGCTTTGTAAAAGGTGCAAAGGAGATTTAGCAGGATGTTGCCTGTAATGGAGAGTAGGTCTTACGAGGAAAGGTTGAAGGTTCTAGGCCTTTAAGGTGAATGGTGGAAGATATAGGGTGTATGTCAGAGGTAGGTTCTTTACCCAGAGATTAGTGGGGGCATGGAATGCACTGCCTGTGGAAGTAGAGTCGGAAACATTAGGGACCTTCAAGCGGCTATTGGATAGGTATATGGATTACGGTACAATGAGGGGGTGTAGATTAATTTGTTCTTCATCTCGGACAAAGGTTCGGCACATCGTGGGCTGAAGGGCCTGTTCTGTGCTGTATTTTTCTATGTTCTATAATGTGACTACATAACACCGGCATCGGATGATGCATACAGAGGTGTAGTGTTAATGAGATCAGTCCATAATAGTCTGGTAATAGCGGGGAAGAAGCTCTTTTTGAGTCTATTTCTGCGTGTTCTCAGACTTTTGTACCCCCTGCCCGATGGAAGAAGATGGAAGAGTGAGTAAGCCGGTTGGGAGGGGTCTTTGATTATGCTGCCCGCTTTCCCCAGGCAGTGGGAGGTGTAGATGGAGTCAATGGATGGGAGGCAGGTTTGTGTGATGAACTGGGCTGTGTTCACGGCTCTCTGAGGTTTCTTGTGGTCTTGGGCCGAACAGTTGCCTTACCTGGTTGTGATGCAGCCAAATAGGATGCTTTCTATAGTGCATCTGTAAAAGTTGGTGAGAGTTAATGTGGACATGCTGAATTTCCTTAGTTTCCTGAGGAAGTATAGGCGATGTTGTGCTTTCTTGGTGGTAGAGTCCATGTGGGTGGACCAGGACAGATTTATTGGAGATATGTACCCCTAGGAATTTGAAGCTGCTAATCATCTCCACCTCGGTCCCGTTGATGCTGACAGGAGTGTGTACAGTACTTTGCTTCCTGAAGTCAATGACCAGCTCTTTAGTTTTGCTGGTACTGAGGAACAGATTGTTCTAGCTGCACCACTCCATCCACTAGGTTCTCTATCTCTCTCCTGTATTCTGATTCGTTGTTATTCGAGATCCGGCCCATTATGGTGGTATCATCAGCAAACTTGTAGATGGAGTTGGAACCAAAATTATTATATCCTTAATATAAAAGAGCTAGCTGGTCCATCAATCCTGTCCCATCACGCCTAATTAACCTGCTCAAACAATTGACATGGCTGAGTTCTAAAGACCAATTCAAACTTATCTAGAAGGTAAAATGAAAACATTGTCAGGAAGCTTCACAGAGTGATCAACAATCCTGGCATCATTTGGGAAATATTTAAATACTGAAGTGGTGGGGGGTGGGGAGGATGGTGCCTTTCTGGGTGGGTTGTATAATATGGAACAAATGCTCTTTATTATCTGCAAAATAAGCAAAAGCGATATGAGAACAAAATGTTTTCACGCAACAAGTGGTTAAGGTCTGTAATGCACTGCCTCAGAGTGTAGTGGACGCATTCAAAGATAATTAGACTGTTAATTGAAAAGGAAGAATGTGCAGGAGTATGTGGAGAAGTGAGGAGAATGGCATTAAGTGAATTGGCGGCACGGTAACACAGTGGTTAGCACTGTTGCTTCACAGCGACAGGGTCCCAGGTTTGATTCCTGGATTGGGTCACCGCCGGTGTGGCATCTGCACTGTATGCTGGTTTAGCACACTGGGCTAAATAGCTGGCTTTTAATGCAGACCAAGGCAGGCCAGCAGCACGGTTCAATTCCCGTACCAGCCTCCCCGAACAGGCACCGGAATGTGGCGTCTAGGGGCTTTTCACAGTAACTTCATTTGAAGCCTACTTGTGACAATAAGCGATTTTCATTTAATTTCATTTCAGGTGTGGAGTTTGCACGTTTTCCCCATGTCTGCATGGATCTCCTCCTGGTGCACTGGTTTCCTCCCACAGTCCAAAGTTGTGCGGGTTAGGAGGATTGGCCATGCTAAATTTCCTGGTAGTGTCCAAAGATTAGGTGGGATTACTGGGTTACGGGAATAGGGTGGAGGTGTGGGCTTGGATAGGGTGCTTTTTCAAGGGCTAGTGTAGACACGATGGGCTGAATGGCCTCCTTCGCCGTTAAAAAGCTATGATTTTATCAATTTATATTTTGATCCTTTTCCTTCAACACTAAAGAGTTTAATAGAACTGTCAAATTAACCAAAAGTAGGGACAATTTTTTAACACTTGCATGAACATATTCTAAACCCCCAAATCTCTGGCCTCACCATATCCTTTTGAATGATTGAATGTATGTTACCATCGCAGAATTGGCAATTTGCAGCAGGCTGCCTGCTTGGAATCAACAGCAGGTGAATGAGACTCAGCCTTGTCTATTCCCCTGCCATGAAACCAAGCGTAATCTTCGGGTGAATTGGATTAATGGGATTTGGGAGATGCAGGCAAGGCCAATATTTATTGCCCATTCTAAATTGCCATTGAGCTACTGCCATCATGTGGTGTAGTTAAGTAGGGATTTTGATCCAGCTAGAATAATGGAATGTCAGGGTGGTTTGTGACATGGAGGGAAATTTGGAGGGGGGGATGGTCCCCTGCACCTGCACCCTTTGTTCTTGGTTGTGAGGGTTGAAGGTGCTGTTAATCTTAGGATGTCATGATCTTATCACTTGGCAAGTTGCTGCAGTACATCTTGTAGATGGCACCTGCTGCAGCCACGTTGTGGTAGTGGTAGAGGAATGTACATAGAAGGGAGTTGGCATTTGCCATACTCCCATGCCTGTAGATTAGTGCAAATGTTGGCAAGTTCTCTGAGTATATAATTTAAAAATATATGCAAACGAGCAGCACGGTGGCGCAGTGAGCAGCACTGCTGCCTAATGACGCCGAGGTCCCAGGTTCGATCCCGGCTCTGGGTCACTGTCCGTGTGGAGTTTGCACATTCTCCCCGTGTTTGAGTGGGTTTCGCCCTCACAACCCAAAGATGTGCAGGTTAGGTGGATTAACGACATTAAATTGCCCCTTAATTGGAAAAAATGAATTGGGTACTCTAAATTTATTTTTAAAATGCAAATCATTCTTCCTCTACTCAGATTTTCCCTCCAATTTTTTCTGTGCCCTGATGGCACCAATCTAATTGTTTTTTCTTGTGTGAATGTCACCAAGTTTGAGAGTGCATCACAGACGTAATGAATCTTGCCCTCACCTGGCATTCACTTGAGTATATTTGAGCCAGGAGCATTACATAGTGATCAGCTTTGATTTTATTTTCTCTCTTGCATGGAAGTACTGGGGTTATCAAAGGTTATTTCTAGCCCAAGAAACAACAGAAAATGAACTTGACAAAAGCGTGTAAGGCAAGCACTGTCTGCTGATCAATTAACATAACAAAACAAATAATAGATTATCTCTTTAATTATATGCAATTACAACATGTTGACTTGTGTATTTCCCATCTGTAGTGACTACGGCACAACTACTTTTCATAAGTGCAATTCACAAAATGTGTCTGTAAACATGGCAGCTTTGATTCTGATGAAAGGGCATCCACCCAAAACATTAACTTATTTTTTTTCCGATTACTGATGGACATGCTACATATTTCCAGAATTTTCTATTTTTATTTTATATTTTGAGGATTCGTTTTTTTCACGTCACAGCAGATATTTAATCTGGCACTTCATTTAAATCCTAGTAATTATATTAGTGGCCGATTGCTCACAATATGCCTGAATGCATTAATGCTCTGCAATTAATTTTTGTTTTCAATTTTTACCTCCTTAAAATTCATTGTTATTATGTAAACTTTAGTATTGAGCTGTCATAGCTAACATTATCAGTTGCAATAGTTCATGGCTGAAAGTATATTTTACTGGTGTAAAAAACACTCTAGTAAATTATTCTACAAAAAGGGAGGGGGAAGGGGTGGAAGAGAGAACAGAAACCGCTCGAGGCATAGGCTGCTGCGACCGTGGGCTTTGTTAAGAAAGACTGCTACATTCCGAACCAGACCTATCGAGAATGGTGTGGCTGTTTCCTTTTTAATATTTACTTTCTGTTGCATGTTTTACTAAAACTTTGTGCGCTCTTATGTAACATTGTTGGCAGGGTCTGAATAAGTGTGTGTGTTTGTAACACACAAACATAAAGGGAGCTGGATTCCAGTTGGGCCTTGCAGGAGTTATTTAATCATAAGCAGCTGTTATGTCAGTTTGAATTAAATTGAATGGTAGATGTGAAGCTCTAACAATGATCTTTGTCTGTGCTGTCCCGTGGAGGGAGAACATGGCAAGATTTCATCATTTGATTTAAAGCATTACGTTATGAGTTAGACCAAATCATGTTTGTCAGCAGCCTTTTACTACATAGCCACATGACAATTAAATAAAAATCAGACGGAGTATGTATGTTGCACGCACTCATTTTACACCTGCTTGGCAATCTTACAGCAAGAATTGGGTAGCTTTTAAAAAAACATTATAGTTTCTCTATTTCTCGCCCCTTTTTCCCCTTCCTCTGCCTTTGGCCCACTCCCACCCCATCCCCCCCAAATTATTTGCCTCCCGTTTCCCTGCATCACTCATTTTTCTCTGACAGGGTAAACGACCCAGGCCTCGGTCCATTCTACTTAATGTATAATGTGTGACAGTTGCAGGGAATGTCTCTTCTCTGGTTTTCTGTTTTGTTTTGCAAAGTGTCTGGCTATCTGTGAATGATTTTTGTGTGGGTGAGAAGGAAGGAGCGGAAGAATAGAAGCTAGCAGTTTGCATCCTACCATTGTGGTTTGTCAAGCTGTTGTTTGCAATAGACGGTTAAGAGATTGCACTGCGACTTCCGGGCGCGGCGATGACCAGCTGAGTCGCACGTTTCAGCAAAGCGTTTGATAAGGTTCCCCACGGTAGGCTATTGCAAAAAATACGGAGGCTGGGGATTGAGGGTGATATAGAGATGTGGATCAGAAATTGGCTAGCTGAAAGAAGACAGAGGGTGGTGGTTGATGGGAAATGTTCAGAATGGAGTACAGTCACAAGTGGAGTACCACAAGGATCTGTTCTGGGGCCGTTGCTGTTTGTCATTTTTATCAATGACCTAGAGGAAGGCGCAGAAGGGTGGGTGAGTAAATTTGCAGACGATACTAAAGTCGGTGGTGTTGTCGATAGTGTGGAAGGATGTAGCAGGTTACAGAGGGATATAGATAAGCTGCAGAGCTGGGCTGAGAGGTGGCAAATGGAGTTTAATGTAGAAAAGTGTGAGGTGATTCACTTTGGAAGGAATAACAGGAATGCGGAATATTTGGCTAATGGTAAAGTTCTTGAAAGTGTGGATGAGCAGAGGGATCTAGGTGTCCATGTACATAGATCCCTGAAAGTTGCCACCCAGGTTGACAGGGTTGTGAAGAAGGCCTATGGAGTGTTGGCCTTTATTGGTAGAGGGATTGAGTTCCGGAGTCGGGAGGTCATGTTGCAGCTGTACAGAACTCTGGTTCGGCCGCATTTGGAGTATTGCGTACAGTTCTGGTCACCGCATTATAGGAAGGACGTGGAGGCTTTGGAGCAGGTGCAGAGGAGATTTACCAGGATGTTGCCTGGTATGGAGGGAAAATCTTATGAGGAAAGGCTGATGGACTTGAGGTTGTTTTCGTTGGAGAGAAGAAGGTTAAGAGGAGACTTAATAGAGGCATACAAAATGATCAGGGGGTTAGATAGGGTGGACAGTGAGAGCCTTCTCCTGCGGATGGAAATGGCTGGCACGAGGGGACATAACTTTAAACTGAGGGGTAATAGATATAGGACAGAGGTCAGAGGTAGGTTCTTTACGCAAAGAGTAGTGAGGCCGTGGAATGCCCTACCTGCAACAGTAGTGAACTCGCCAACATTGAGGGCATTTAAAAGTTTATTGGATAAACATATGGATGATAATGGCATAGTGTAGGTTAGATGGCTTTTGTTTTGGTGCAACATCGTGGGCCGAAGGGCCTGTACTGCGCTGTATTGTTCTATGTTTCGGCAGCTCCCGGTGGAACGGACTTTTGGGCTCTTAATAGGAGCCCCATCGGCAATTTTAACGGCAAATAACACTGTGCGGTAATCCAGAAGGGAATCCCCCCTGGACACGGACGGAAAAAAGAGAGGAAAGTAGCCGGATTGCGGTGGATCCTCTAGAGCAGCGGCCAGGAAGGCAGGCACAAAGCAAGATGGCGTCGGAAGGAGGCAGTTTAATATGGGGCCCTGACCAACAAGAGTTCCTGCGGCGTTGCGTAGATTAACTCAAAAAGGAGATGAAGAAGGAGCTTTTGGCCCCGATATTATAAGCGATTGAGGGGCTAAAGGAGGAGCAAAAGACCCAGGAACAGGAGCTTCGGGTCGTGAAGGCAAAGGCTGCTGAGAATGAGGACGACATACAGGGCCTGGTGGTGAAAACGGAGATGCACGAGGCACAACACAAGATGTGTGGAAAGGCTGGAGGTGCTGGAGAATAATGCGAGGAGGAAGAACCTAAGGATTCTTGGTCTTCCAGAAGGGGCGGATTCGGGGCATATGTGAGCACGATGCTGCACTCGTTAATGGGATCGGAGGCCCCGACGGGTCCACTGGAGATGGAGGGAGCCTATCGGGTTATGGCGCGAAGACCGAGGGCTGGAGAAATTCCTCGAGCAATAGTGGTGAGATTTCTCCGATATAAGGACAGAGAGATGGTCCTCAGATGGGCAACGAAAACCCGGAGCAGTAGGTGGGAGAATGCGGTGATCCACGTGTATCAAGATTGGAGTGCGGAGGTGGCGAGAAGGAGGACAAGCTTTAATCGGGCCAAGGCGGTGTTGCATAAAAGGAAGGTCAAATTCGGAATGCTGCAACCGGCAAGACTGTGGGTCACACATCTAGGGAAACACCACTACTTCAAAACGGCAGATGAGGCGTGGACATTTATTGTCGAGGAGAAGCTGGAGTGAGCGGGCCAGAAAAAGAACGTTTGGGACAAAAGTGGGGGGGTGAATTTGTGGGATAAAGGGGGGAAGAGAGGACTTCCCAAGTTGTTAAACCTGCGACCCTGTAACTTCTCTCTCTTCCCCATGTCGTGTGGGAGGGGGTGAGGGAGGATGAGGAGCTGAGGGCGCCGGCCATTGGGGGCGGGGCCAAAAGGGAAGCGCGGGCTTTGTTCCCGCGCTATGGTAATCATGGCGGGAACAGGGAAGCAGGAAGGAGGGGGCCTCGCACAGTGTGAGCCGAGGTCGGCCAGAGTTTGCTGACTTCTGGGAGCAACATGGGGGGTGCAATTACGCTAGCTTGGGATCTAGCGGGGGGGGGGGTGGTTAACTGGGTTGCTGCTGCTGGGGAGAAGGGGGAGCTGGTATGGGAGGGGGGGTCGGGGCGGGGGGACGCCGCCTGGGGGGGATACAGCTACGTGGGAACCGGGTGAGGAGCTGGATTGAAAAAGGAAATGGCTAGTCGTCAGGGGGGGGGGGGGGGTAGGGTAAAGAGCCCCCCAACCCGGTTGATCACGTGGAATGTGAGAGGGCTGAACGGGCCGATTAAGAGGGCACGGGTACTCGCACACCTAAAGAAACTTAAGGCAGATGTGGTTATGCTTCAGGAGACGCATCTGAAGCTGATAGACCAGGTTAGACTTCGCAAAGGATGGGTGGGGCAGGTGTTTCATTCGGGGCTAGATGCAAAAAACAGGGGGGTGGCCATACTAGTGGGGAAGCGGGTAATGTTTGAGGCAAAGACTATAGTGGCGGATAGTGGGGGCAGATACGTGATGGTGAGTGGCAAACTGCAAGGGGAGGCGGTGGTATTAGTGAACGTGTATGCCCCGAACTGGGATGATGCCAATTTTATGAGGCGTATGTTAGGACGAATCCCGGACCTAGAAGTGGGGAAGTTGGTAATGGGTGGAGACTTTAATACGGTGCTGGACCCAGGGCTGGACAGATCGAGGTCCAGGACCGGAAGGAGGCCGGCTGCAGCTAGGGTGCTTAAGGATTTTATGGAGCAGATGGGAGGAGTAGATCCTTGGAGATTTAGTAGACCTAGGAGTAAGGAGTTTTCGTTTTTCTCCTATGTACACAAAGTATTTTCACGAATAGATTTCTTTGTTTTGGGAAGGGCACTGATCCCAAAGGTGACGGGGACGGAGTACACGGCTATAGCCATCTCGGATCATGCTCCACACTGGGTGGACCTGGAGATAGGGGAAGAAAAACAACAGCTTCCACCCTGGAGAATGGACATGGGATTATTGGCAGATGAGGGGGGTGTTTAAGGGTGAGGGGGTGTATTGAAAGGTACTTGGAACTTAATGATAATGGGGAGGTACAGGTGGGAGTGGTCTGGGAGGCACTGAAGGCAGTGGTTAGAGGGGAGCTGATATCTATTAGGGCACATAAAGGAAAGCAGGAGGGTAGGGAAAGGGAGCGGTTGTTGAAAGAACTTGAGGGTGGACAGACAATACGCGGAGGCACCGGAGGAGGGACTGTACAGGGAAAGGCAAAGGCTACATGTAGAATTTGACTTGTTGACTACGGGTAATGCAGAGGCACAATGGAGGAAGGCACAGGGTGTACAGTACGAATATGGGGAGAAGGCGAGTAGGTTGTTGGCCCACCAACTGAGGAAAAGGGGAGCAGCGAGGGAGATAGGGGGGGTGAGAGATGAGGAGGGAGAGATGGAGCGGGGAGCGGAGAGAGTGAATGGAGTGTTCAAGGCATTTTATGAAAGATTATATGAAGTGCAGCCCCCGGACGGGAAGGAGAGAATGATGTGCTTTCTGGATCAGCTGGAATTTCCTAAGGTGGAGGAGCAGGAGAGAGTGGGGCTGGGAGCACAGATTGAGACGGAGGAAGTAGTGAAAGGGATTGGGAGCATGCAGGCAGGGAAGGCCCCGGGACCAGACGGATTCCCAGTTGAATTCTATAAGAAATATTTGGACTTGCTGGCCCCGCTACTGATGAGAACCTTTAATGAGGCGAGGGAAAGGGGGCAGCTGCCCCCGACTATGTCAGAGGCAACGATATCGCTCCTCCTAAAGAAGGAAAAAGACCCGCTGCAATTCGGATCATACAGGCCCATTTCCCTCCTGAATGTGGATGCTAAGATTCTGGCCAAGGTAATGGCAATGAGGATAGAGGATTGTGTCCCGGGGGTGGTCCATGAGGACCAAACTGGGTTTGTGAATGGGAGACAGCTAAATACAAATATACGGAGGCTGCTAGGGGTAATGATGATGCCCCCACCAGAGGGGGAAGCGGAGATAGTGGTGGCGATGGATGCCGAGAAAGCATTTGATAGAGTGGAGTGGGATTATTTGTGGGAGGTGTTGAGGAGATTTGGCTTTGGGGACGGGTATATCAGGTGGGTACAGTTGCTGTATAGGGCCCTGATGGCGAGCGTGATCATGAATGGACGGGGGTCTGACTATTTTCGGCTCCATAGAGGGACGAGGCAGGGATGTCCTCTGTCCCCGTTATTGTTTGCATTGGCGATTGAACCCCTGGCCATAGCACTGAGGGGTTCCAGGAAGTGGAGGGGAGTACTTAGGGGGGGAGAAGAACACCGGGTATCTCTGTATGCGGATGATTTGTTGCTATATGTGGCGGACCCGGCGGAGGGGATGCCAGAGATAATGCGGATGTTAAGGGATTTTTCAGGGTATAAACTGAACATGGGGAAAAGTGAGTTATTTGTGGTGCATCCGGGGGAGCAGAGCAGAGAGATAGAGGATTTACCGTTGAGGAAGGTAACAAGGGACTTCCGGTACCTGGGGATCCAGATAGCCAAGAATTGGGGTACATTACATCGGCTTAATTTAACACGGTTGGTGGAACAGATGGAGGAGGATTTCAAGAGATGGGACATGGTGTCCCTGTCATTGGCAGGTAGGGTGCAGGAGGTTAAAATGGTGGTCCTCCCGAGATTCCTTTTTGTGTTCCAGTGCCTCCCGGTGGTGATCACGAAGGCTTTTTTCAAAAGAATTGAGAAGAGCATTATGAGTTTTGTGTGGGCTGGGAAGACCCCGAGAGTGAGGCGGGGATTCTTGCAGCGTAGTAGGGACAGGGGGGGGGCTGGCATTACCGAGCCTAAGTGAGTACTACTGGGCCGCCAATGTTTCAATGGTGTGTAAGTGGATGGGAGAAGGGGAGGGAGCGGCGTGGAAGAGATTGGAGAGGGCGTCCTGCAGGGGGACTAGCCTGAAAGCAATGGTGACGGTGCCGTTGCCGTTCTCGCCAAAGAAATACACCACAAGCCCGGTGGTGGTGGCTACATTGAAAATTAGTCGGCAGTGGAGACGGCATGGGGGAGGGACGGGAGCTTCGGTGCGGTCCCCGATAAGAAACAATCATAGGTTCGTTCCAGGGAGAATGGATGGGGGATTTGGAGCATGGCAAAGAGCTGGGGTAGTACAACTAAGAGATCTATTTGTAGATGGGATGTTTGCGAGTCTGGGAGCGCTGACGGAGAAATATGGGTTGCCTCAAGGGAATGCATTTCGGTATATGCAATTGAGGGCTTTTGCGAGGCAACAGGTGAGGGAATTCCCGCAGCTCCCGACGCAGGAAGTGCAGGATAGAGTGATCTCAGAGACATGGGTGGGGGACGGTAAGGTGGCGGACATATACAGGGAGATGAGGGACGAGGGGGAGATCATGGTAGATGAGCTGAAAGGGAAATGGGAAGAAGAACTGGGGGAGGAGATTGAGGAGGGGCTGTGGGCTGATGCCCTACGTAGGGTAAACTCATCATCCTCGTGTGCCAGGCTAAGCCTGATACAATTTAAGGTGCTACACAGGGCGCATATGACTGGAGCACAGCTTAGTAAATTTTTGGGGGTAGAGGATAGGTGTGCGAGATGCTCGAGAGGCCCAGCGAATCACACCCACATGTTCTGGTCATGCCCTGCACTACAGGGGTTCTGGGTGGGGGTGGCAAAGGTGCTTTCGAAGGTGGTGGAGGTCCGGGTCGAACCAAGCTGGGGGTTGGCTATATTTGGGGTTGCAGAAGAGCCGGGAGTGCAGGAAGCGAGAGAGGCTGACGTGTTGGCCTTTGCGTCCCTTGTAGCCCGGCGCAGGATATTGTTAATGTGGAAGGAAGCCAAACCCCCGGGTGTGGAGACCTGGATAAACGATATGGCAGGGTTTATTAAATTCGTGTTAAGGGGTTCGGCTCGGGTTCACCAGGCGGTGGCAACCGTTCGTCGACTACCTCACAGAAAGATAGAGGGAATGGAAAAGAAGTAGACAACAGCAGCAACCCGGGGGGGAGGGGGGGGGGGGGGGATCGGACGGACTCTCAGGGATGTTATTGTATATGTATAGGTATTTGGTATATGTAATTGTATATTGGATTGTTGGATTGTATTTTTGGAGAGTATTTATTTTGGACAAGGCAGTTGCCATTTAGTTTTGCTTTTTGTTTTTGTTTATATATTACTTATTTATTTGTTTAAAACTGGCCACGGTTATTTATATTGCTTTATTGTTGTGTAAAAGAAACACTACGTATTATGTTTGGCCAAAAAACTTGAATAAAATATATATATTTTTTTAAAAAGAGATTGCCCTGCCATTGACTTCCCAACTTAATCTCCTAGTTAAATATTCGCAAGCAAAACTCGCAAAGATGAACTAAAAAAAATTCTGACCTCTGGATGTCACTACTATAATCCAAGATGCCTTTGCACAATTTGTATTCCACTAATAATGTACCCAACAGATCTACCATAGTATTCAGTAAACTTGTCTAATCATAACTTGCATCAGTAGTGAACTCGCCAACATTGAGGGCATTTAAAAGTTTATTGGATAAACATATGGATGATAATGGCATAGTGTAGGTTAGATGGCTTTTGTTTCGGTGCAACATCGTGGGCCGAAGGGCCTGTACTGCGCTGTATTGTTCTATGTTCTATGTTCTAACTCTGTGTACTAATCTTAAAAGAACCATTCACAGAGGTGCTTTTAAAGAGTTAAGTTGGACAGTATCAAATATATGAGTTGCTCTACCTCATTTGAAGTTTGTTAATATACTCTGAAGGTACTCCTTGAAGGTTAAATAGCATAAATTGCAGATTGTTTCAAATATAACTCCACGTTATGCTAAATTTAATTATGCTAAAGACTGATCGTGTGGTTTTGGTGGTAGGAATAGGCTGCTCCTGTTACCATCAACTTACAGCAATTTAAATTAAACAATCTATCTTCTAATACCTCCAACTATTCTTGAGTGCTGAGAGTGGAGATAGGAAAAACAAGCCTGTTTCTATTGTCTTTCCGTCATGCCACATGATCATTTGCAGCATATGAATATTGTCAATTAATTAGTTGAGGTTCAGATAAGTCATGGACACCTTTGATGTTCTGACATTTGATTGATGGTCAGAGGTAATTGTGGAGAAAAGTCCTGGAGCTTTTCTTATCCAGTCACCGGCTTTGTCGATTTGCCCCTCCCATTGAGGTTGATACTGTTCATTTGATGAACTGAGATTGTTGGAGCTGACTTGACTTTTTCCACTCTTAACAAAAATGTTTTTTTAAATGTTCCAATATTTGAACATTTTTACAAAGAATAAACACAAACCCCTGCCCATCCCAACCCCTTTACTATGATCAGATCCCCAAAGTGTAAAATAAACAATCTCCATCTCTTGTGGAGCCCCTCTCAGAGCAAATTTCACCTTCTCCAAGTATAGGAACTCAATTAGATTCTCTAGCCACACCGGGGGGGGGGGGCGGGGGGGGAAGGGAAGCTGACCTCCATCCCAACAGCACCATCTGTGAGCGATCAACGAGGCAAAGGCTAAACATCCGCACCCATCTGTAACTCCAGTGCGCCTGACATCCCGAATATGGCGTCATGGGGACCACACTCCAAATCTACGTGTAGGCTCCCTGACATGGTGCTAAAAATGACACCCAAAATTTCTCCAACTTCAGGCAAGACCAGAACATATGAGCATGATTAGCTGGGCCCCTCTCGCAGTTTTTTCCACTCCTTTCAGAAGTTGGTTAGATGAATAGGAGTGAGTGACACTGAGGCTGCAGGTCTCTGTTGAGCATCACTTTCAGAAACCACATAAAAATGTAGACGAGTATTCAATCTATGTGTCCAGATGGTAATCAAATAACTTTCATAAAACCAGTTGCTACACATGATTAACCTTTTTGACAGCACTTGCATTGAGTGGATATTTTCAGTGAATAGTGGAGCATACCCAGTCTATTAATGCCTGCATGTCTGTTGATAACCAGGTGCCTAAACAGGTTAAATTCTTTTTTTATCTTTCACTTTAAGTCCAATTCCCTTTGAAAAATACCAATCTATCTTGTGAGTCTGACTGATAATTTTGAATTGGTTGTCAGCATAATTCTTGAACGCACTCAGGATTGTTTGTCCAATCCCACACCATCACCAGAGAAGGGGGAATGCCCAGTGAAGAATTGGGCCATTAAGATTGGTAATCCAAAAAATCAAGTTTGTTATATTTAATTGTTGGGTACAAAACTACAATTTGTCACCCATAGTCATAAAGTACTCTTTTAATCACTGATCCAGTGTGGATTAATAGTTCTTGAGTGTTATTACTTCTTCCTGCCCTCCCCTGCTCCAAGTTCTTCTTTGTTTTTGTTCCACAAAATTGGGAAATAATTAAGTTGGCAGCACGGTAGCACAGTGGTTAGCATTGTTACTTCACAGCTCCAGGGTCCCAGGTGCGATTCCCGGCTTGGGTCACTGTCTGTGCGGAGTCTGCACGTTCACCCCGTGTTTGCGTAGGTTTCCTCAGGGTGCTCCTCCCAAAACATAGAAAGTCAGAGTGGCTGTAGGCCATTGTGCCCCGAGCCTGCTCCTCCATTCACTGTGATCGTGGCTGCTCATCCAATTAAATAGTCTAATCCCCCCCCCTTGCCCAATATCCTTTGATCTCTTTTGCCCCAAATGCTATTTCTAACTGCTCCTTGAAAACATACAATGCTTTGGCTTCAACTACTTCCTGTGATAACCAATTCCACAGGCTCGCCACTCTCTGGGTGACGGAATTTCTCCTTGTCTCTGTCCTGAATGGACGACTCGTATCCTCAGACTGTGCAATCTGTACAATCCCCACCACCGGGAACATCCTTCTTGCATCTACCTTGTTCAGTCTTGTTAGAATTCTATAGGTGTCTATGTGATAGAATTAGAATTCCTGCAGTGCAGAAGGGGGGCCTTTGGCCCATCTTGTCTGCACCAACCCTCTGACAGGACACCATACCTAGGCGCATTCCTCCACTCTATCCCCATAACCCCACCTAACCATTGGACATTAAGGACAATTTAGCATGGGCAATCTACCTAACCTGCACATCGTTGGACTGTGGGAAAAAAACCGGAGCACCCAGAGGAAACCCACGCAGACATGGGGAGAAAGTGCAAACTCCACACAGACAGTCGTCACCCAAGGCCGGAATTGAACCTAGGTTCTGGTGCTGTTAGACAGCTGTGCTAACCACTGTGCTGCTCTTAATTCTCCCTCCCTCCCCCCATTTTTTACTCCAGGGAATACAATCCTAACCGACTCAATCTCTCCTCATATGTCAGTCCTGCCATCCCAGGAATCAGACTGATAAACCTTTGTTGCACTTCTTCTACAGCAAGAATATCCTTCCTCAGATATTCCTGGTGTGGCCTCACCAAGGCCCTATATAATTGCAGCAAGACATCACTACTGTACTTTAATCCTCTTGCTATGAGGGCCAACATACCATTTATTTTATTTTCTGCCTGCTGCACCTGCATGTTTACTTTCAGCGACTGGTGTACAAGGACACCCAGGTCTTGTTGCACATTCCCCTCTCCTAATTTATGGTTATTTCGTTAATAGTTTGACTCCCTGTTTTTGCTACCAAAGTGGATCGCCTCGCATTTATCCACATTATACTCCATGTGCCATTTATTTGCCCACTCACTCAGCCTGTCCAAATTATACTGAAGGATATCTGCATCCTCCTCACAGCTCACCCTCCTACCCAACTTTGTGTCATCTGCAAACTTGGAGATTTTACATTTTGTTCCCTCATCTAAATCATTAATATATATTGTGAATAGCTGAGGTCTTAGCACCGATTCCTATGGTACCCCACTAGTCACCGCCTGCCATTTGGGAAAAAGACCAGTGAATTCCTACTCTTTATTTCCTGTCTGCCAACCAGTTTTCTATCCATCTCAATATACTATCCCTAACCCTTTGCATTATACTTTTACACACTAATCTCTTATGTGGCACTTTGTCAAAAGCCTTCTCAAAATCCAAATGAGGTTCCCCTCATCAACTCAACGAGTTACGTCCTCAAAGAATTCCAGTAGATTTGTTGAGTGTGATTTTTCCCTTCATAAATCCATGCTGACTCTGTCTGATCCTGCCACTGTTTTTTAAGTGCTCTGCTGTAAAATCATTGACAATGGATTCTAGAATTCTCCTGACTACTGATTTAGGGCTTACTGGTCTATAATTCCCTGTTTTCTCTCTACCTCTCTTTTTAAATAGTGGAGTTACATTGGCTACCTTCTAATCCATAGGAACAGTTCCAGAGTCTACAGAATCTTAGAAGATGACCACCTATTCATTCACTATTTCTAGAGCCAGTTAAGTACCCTGGGAAATAGATAATCAGGCTCTGGGGATTTATCAGCCTTCAATCCCATCAATTTCCCCCAACACCATTTCTCTACTAATATTAATCTCTTTCAGTTCCTCCCTCCCTCAACCTTGTATTCCCCTATACTTCCGTTATCTTATTTGTACCTTCATTTGTGAAAACAGAACCAAAGTATATATTTAGTTGCTCAGCCATTTATTTGTCCCCCCATTGTAAATTCCCCGGTTTGTGACTGTAAAGGACCCACATTTGCTTTCACCAATCTTTTCCTCTTCATGTACCTATAGAGGTGAAAGGTGTAGAATCTTGTGTGGGTAGACTTGAGGAATTGAAAAGGAAAAAAGACCCAATGGGAGTTATGTACAGGCCCCCTAGCAGTAGTCAGGATGTGGGGCAGAAAATAAATCGAGAGATAGAAAAGGCACAAAAGAAAGTCAATATTATGGGCTTCAATATGCAGATGGACTGGGGATATCAGGTTGGTAACAGATCTCATGAAAAGGAATGCCTACGAGATGGTTTTTTGGAGCAGCTTGTGGTAGAGCCCACGAGGGAACAGGCAATTTTGGATTTGGTGATGTGTAATGAGGCAGACTTGATTTGGGAACTTACGGTGAAGGAACCTTTGGGAGGGCAATGACCACAATATGATAGATTTACCCTGCAGTTTGAGTGGGAGAAGCTGGAATCAGATGCAAGGTATGACAATTGAGTAATGATAACTAAGACATGAGAGAGGAGCTGGCCAGAGTTCATAGAATCTCTACAGTGTAGAAGGAGGCCATTTGGCCCATCGGGTCTGCATAGGCCCTTGGAAAGAGCTAATCCCACAATTCCACCCTAACCCAGTAACCCTACCTAACCTTTTTCTGGACACTTAGGGGGCAATTTAGCATGGCCAATCCACCTAACCACATCTTTGGACTGTGGGAGGAAACCGGAGCACCTAGAGGAAACCCACCCAGACACGGGGAGACCAGACAGTCATCCAAGGCCAGAATTGAACCCAGGTCCCTGGAGTTGTGAGATAGCAGTGCTAACCACTGTGGTGCTAGAAGGGGGCTAGCAGGGAAGACGATGGAACAGCAATGGCAGGAGGTTTGGTGGGGTTATTCGGGAGGCACAACAGAAATTCATCCCAAGGAGGAGGAAACATGCCAAGGGGAGGGCGAGGCAACCATGGCTGACGAGGGAAGTCGGGGACAGCATAAAAGTAACAGAAAAAAGATGTAATGTGGTCAGGATTAGTGGGAAGCCAGAGGATTGGGAAGCCTTTAAAAGCAAGCAGAGGACAACTTAAAAAGCAATAAGGGGGAGAAGATGAAATATGACTGTAATACAGATGGTTACAAAGTTTTTTTCGATATGTAAAAGGTAAGAGAGAGGCAAGGATGGACATTGGACCACTGGAAAATGAGACTGGAGAAGTAGTAATGGGGAACAAATGGCAGAGGAACTGAATAGTTACTTTGCATCAGTCTTCATGGTGGAAGACACCAGTGGGATACCAAAACTTCAAGAGAGTCAGGGGGCAGAGGTGAGTATAGTGGCCATCACTAAGTGAAGGTTCTGGGGAAGGGTTCTGAAGGAGACAGCTGAGAAGATTGTGGAGGCATTGGTGGTGATCTTTTAGGATCACTGGAGTCAGGAAGGGTCGCAGAAGACTGGAAAATGGCTAATGTAACACTCCTGCTTAAGAAGGGAGGGAAGCAGAAGACAGGAAATTATAGGCCGGTTAGCCTGACTTTGGTCATTGGTCAGATTTTAGAGTCCGTTATTAAGGATGAGATTGTGGAGTACTTGGAAGTGCATGATACTGTTTCAGGCTACTTAATTCCTGCCTGTGCATTTGTAGTGAGTGACGTCAGTGCAATCAAAAACACATCCATGTTGTCACAGATCTTCCAACCTACGCCATCTGTAATTGGCTCTGATGTCAAGGCACCAAGAGAGACAGACCAGATGTGTTGGCATAACGTGGTGGCACTGTAGCTCCACAGCTAGTAAAATATGATTGATTAATGAAAGAGAAAAAAAAGTTTTTTGCCATATCCGTTTTACTTCAGCTGTCCGATATGAGCCTTAAGAGCAACTGATCTTAATCCTCTGGATTGCAGTTTCTTCCAACACTGTCCTCAGTGCCGCCGAGCTATCTGCAGTGTTTTTAGTGGGCATGGCATTTTTGGAAAGTGACACAACTCCTGTGAGTGTAGCACATTTTTATTCCTCAAAAGCTCTGCAGAAGCAATAACATTTATAAATTTAGCATTCAACTTATTTTATGGTTACACTTCTCTCTCACTTTTATTATAGAAGTGATGCTGGCATGCAGGTTGAATACTTAATCCAAACTGTACAAGTCATAATAGGATATTGACACAAGGGCATCTCTGGGAATATACTAGGAATACACTAACAAAAACACACTGGCATCAAACTGTCAAGTGGTTTCTATGATGTAATGCTTTGTATTGACTATAGTCTCTACAGTGCTGAATCAGTCAACAAACTAACAAAATTTTGCCCTGTTTAATTCCATACTGTCTATGAAAAATCTGCCTGTAAATGAACAAAGCTATAAACACCAGTTATTAAGTGTTACATTTTTACATTTCTTGGGTAAATGTGTCTGGTAACCATGATGTGGAGATGCCGGTGTTGGCCTGGGATGGGCACAGTAAGAAGTCTTACAACACCAGGTTAAAAGTCCAACAGGTGTGTTTGGAATCACTAGATTTCAGAGCACAGCTCCTTCATCAGGAACTCCTCTGATGAAGGAGCTGCGTGCACTCTGAAAGCTAGTGATTCCAAACAAACCTGTTGGACTCTAACCTGGTTTTGTAAGACTTCTTGCTATGTAAATGTGGACTGACTTGGGTGTTCAGAATGAGTTTACATCAAATTTCTTCTTTTCTCATTGGTTAATGTAGGACTTGGTAACAGAAGTAAACCATTTGGCCCATCGAACCTGCCCTGCCATTAAATAAAATAATGGTTAATCTGATTGTGACCTCAACTGCACATTCCTGTCTGCCCCCATGACCCTTGACCCTTGTCTATCAAAAATCTATCCAACTTGACCGTCAGTAGATTCAGTGGTTAATAGCATGCAGATTGTGTTTCATTTTTTTAATCTTTAAATTTAGTCGCTAAACCTTGGGCTAAAATTGATAGTGTGCAATGTGGCTATGCTGATCATTTCTATCTCAGCTAAGATTGAGAGGAAGTACGAGTTCTCAACTTGGCTTCACAGAGTACAGCAATTTAGTGGCTAGCACGAGGAAAATGGCCACAAGCCACAGGTTGTAAGTTCAAATCCCACCATGACATATTACGAAATTAAATTCAATACATCTAGTAATTTGCGGGTTGTGAGGCGGATTTCTAATGCTCTTCAGGAAAGGGAAGTTCCCACCCCAATCGCCTGGCTACCTGTGATTCTAGTCACTCAAAATGGTAAACTCAAATTGTCAGAGCAAACTGGCACAGGCAGTAATGTTAGCTTTGTTAATAACACCTACCCGCCAAGAAAAACATTTTTTAAAACCCAGTAGGTGATATTTGTATGTACAAGTGTGATATATATATATATATATATATATATATATATCTTGAGAATTTCATTGCAGTGAAACTGTGTGTCTGTCAGCATTCAGTGCTTCAAATAATCTTTATTGTCACAAGTAGGCTTACATTAACACTGCAATGAAGTTACTGTGAAAATCCCCTAGTCACCACACTATGGCACCTGTTCGGGTACACAGAGGGAGAATTCAGAATGTCCAATTCACCTAACTGCACGTCTTTTGGGACTTACGGGAGGAAACCGAAGCACCCGGAGGAAACCCACGCAGACACGGGGAGAACGTGCAGACTCTGCACAGTGGCCCAAGCCGGGAATCGAACCTGGGACCCTGGCGCTGTGAAGCAACAGTGCTAACCACTATGCTACTGTGCTGCAAATAGGGTCTACTTTGATGACTTGCTTCACACAATAACAATTCCAGCTCCTTTTGTCTGAAGTAAAATGTGCCCGTCTCACTCGGCATGATGAATCTTGTCCCAAACACCAAAAATACCACAGTTGCTCAGCCCATTTAAACAGGTCTGTTTTTATTTTTTACCAGGCGCTTGGCATCAGAATATACTATCTATATCCACGTGAAGCACTTGCACAAAGCTCACAGTTTACCTACCACCTGAGATGTTGATTCTTTTAGCCTGCCCCCTCCAGGCATCCATGACCTTTTTTCAGCTTTTGAGATCTTCTAGTTTAGCTGGTATATATCTTGTACATTGTGCACCAAAAGCTGGGAGAGATCAGAGTATGTTGCATCACTTCAACACATCACGTGCTTTAGCTGCGAGTTCCCGTTTATGTCAGTTGATCCGAAGATTTTTGTTTGAATGTTGAATTTCGGTACAAATAACAAAATCTGTAGGATGATTATAACACAGTGGCAGACCATTCAGCCTCTCGTGTTTGTGCCAGCTCTTTGAAAGAGCTACCTAATTACCTTTCTCTATTTCACTGCAGATGTTCCCATTGCCAGTGTTTATTCAATTCCTTTTTGAAAGTTACTTTTGAATCTGCTTCAGTCGCCCTTTCAGGCCGCACGTTGCAGATTGTAAGTCGCTGTATTAAAAAGAATATTCTCTTTGAATCTCTGGTTCTTTTGCCAATTATTTGAATCTGTGTTATTTGGTTACTGACCCTTCTGCCATTGAATCCTTATTTACTTTATTGAAACGCTTCATAGTCCTGAACACTAGATTAAATCTCCTTTTACTCTTCTCTGTTATAAGGAGGATAATTCCTGCTACTCTAGTCGGGCGGCAGAGTAGCACAGTTGGGCGGCACAGCAGCACAGTGGTTAGCATTGTTGCTTCACAGCGCCAGGGTCCGGGGTTCAATTTCCAGCTTGGGTCACTGTCTGATCAGAGTCTGCATGTTCTCCCAGTGTCTGCGTGGGTCTCCTCCGGGTGCTCCGGTTTGCTCCCACAAAGTCCCGAAAGTCGTGCTTAATAGGTAAATGAGACATTCTGAATTCTCCCTCTGTGTACCCACCGGGCGCCGGAGTGTGGTGGCTAGGGGCTTTTCATGGTAGCTTCATTGCAATGTAAGCCTACTTGTGATACTAATAAAGATTGTTATTTTCACATAACTGAAGTTCCTCATCCCTGGTAAATCTACTCTTCGTCCTTTCTATGGCTTTGGCATTATTCCAAAAATGTGCTGCCCAGAATTGGACTCAACTCTCCAGCTGAGCCATAATCAGTGAATTCAATTTCAAGAATTCGTAGGATTTCAGAAAGTCTTATGATCACGGCAGCTGTGGGGTGGGGAATATTGGTTCAAAATTAGGTCTCTCTTTGTACTGAAGATTTAAATATTATCTGTTACTCACCTGCCACCCACCTGGCCAAGAAGTGTTGGTGTCTGGAACCATTATCTCCATATCTGCGAGGTAACTGATTTTTAGCAGTTATATATGGTTTTCACCTCCACCTCACAGTTTTGTCTTTGTGTGCCAGATTGTCTCCTTGTATCTGGACCTTGCAGCCTCTATGCCTTTTGCCGAGCGTCTGGGCAAATGCAGCAAACCTTTGGGTTTAACTCTGCTGCTATATTCCTGCCCACTGGAGTATACCTAGGACAACGGAGTGTCCCAGGCCCAATCATCTTCAGCTGCTTCATCAATGACCTTCCTTACAACATAAGATCAAATGTGGAGATGTTCGCTGATGATTGCACAATGTTCAGCTCCATTCACAGTGACTCATAGACACTAAAGCAATCCACATGCAAATGCAGCAAGATCTGTACAATATCCAGGCTTGGGCTGACAAGTCTGCAAGTAACATTCTTGCTATACAAATGTCAGACAATGACCATCTCCAATATGAGAAAATTAAACCATCGCCCTTTGACATTTGTGACATTACCATCAATGGATCACCCATTATCAACAGGGTTACTATTTTTTTTTCCTTCTTCTTCCCCCCCCCCCCCCACCACCACCACCATCCTGGGCTGCTGCTGCCTTTTTTCCATTCCATCTATCTTTCTGCGAGGTATTCGACGAACGGTTGCCACCGCCTGGTGAACCCTTGAGCCGACCCCCTTAGAACGAACTTAATCCGCTCTAGCTTTATAAACCCTGCCATGTCATTTATCCAGGTCTCCACCCCCGGGGGCTTGGCTTCTTTCCACATTAGCAATATCCTGCACCGGGCTACTAGGGACGCAAAGGCCAAAACATCGGCCTCTCTCGCCTCCTGCACTCCCGGCTCTTGTGCAACCCCAAATATAGCCAACCCCCAGCTTGGTTCGACCCGGACCCCCACTACTTTTGAAAGCACCTTTGTCACCCCCATCCAAAACCCCTGTAGTGCCGGGCATGACCAAAACATATGGGTATGATTCGCTGGGCTTTTCGAGCACCTCGCACACCTATCCTCCACCCCAAAAAATTTACTGAGCCGTGCTCCAGTCATATGCGCCCTGTGTAATACCTTAAACTGAATCAGGCTTAGCCTGGCACACGAGGACAACGAGTTTACCCTGCTTAGGGCATCTGCCCACAGCCCCTCCTCGATCTCCTCCCCCAGCTCTTCTTCCCATTTCCCTTTTAGTTCATCTACCATAGTCTCCCCTTCGTCCCTCATTTCCCTATATATATCTGACACCTTACCATCCCCCACCCATGTCTTTGAGATCACTCTGTCCTGCACCTCTTGTGTCGGGAGCTGCGGGAATTCCTTCACCTGTTGCCTCGCAAAAGCCCTCAGTTGCATATACCTGAATGCATTCCCTTGGGGCAACCCATATTTCTCGGTCAGCGCTCCCAGACTCGCGAACTTCCCATCCACAAACCGATCTTTCAGTTGCGTTATTCCTGCTCTTTGCCACATTCCATATCCCCCATCCATTCCCCCCGGGGCAAACCTATGGTTGTTTCTTACCAGGGACCCCCCCCCAAGGCTCCAGTCTTTCCCCTATGCCGTCTCCACTGTCCCCAAATCTTCAGTGTAGCCACCACCACCGGGCTTGTGGTGTAGTTCCTCGGTGAGAACGGCAATGGGGCTGTCACCATAGCCTGTAGGCTAGTCCTCCTACAGGACGCCCTCTCTAATCTCTTCCACGCCGCTCCCTCCTCCTCTCCCATCCACTTACTCACCATTGAAATATTAGCGGCCCAATAATACTCACTTAGGCTCGGTAGTGCCAGCCCCCCCCTATCCCTGCTACGCTGTAAGAATCCCTTCCCCACTCTCGGGGTCTTCCCGGCCCACACAAAACCCATGATGCTCTTTTCAATCCTTTTAAAAAAAGCCTTCGTGATCACCACCGGGAGGCACTGAAACACAAAGAGGAATCTCGGGAGGACCACCATCTTAACCGCCTGCACCCTCCATGCCAGTGACAGGGATACCATATCCCATCTCTTGAAATCCTTCTCCATTTGTTCCACCAACCACGTTAAATTTAACCTATGCAATGTGCCCCAATTCTTGGCTATCTGGATCCCCAGGTAACAAAAGTCCCTTGTTGCCTTCCTCAACGGTAGGTCCTCTATTTCTCTACTCTGCTCCCCTGGATGCACCACAAACAACTCAATTTTCCCCATGTTCAATTTATACCCTGAAAAATCCCCAAACTCCCCAAGTATCCGCATTATTTCTGGCATCCCCTCCGCCGGGTCCGCCACGTATAGTAGCAAATCGTCCGCATACAAAGATACCCGGTGTTCTTCTCCTAAGTACTCCCCTCCACTTCTTGGAACCCCTCAACGCTATCGCCAGGGGCTCAATCGCCAGTGCAAACAATAATGGGGACAGAGGGCATCCCTGCCTTGTCCCTCTATGGAGCCGAAAATATGCAGATCCCCGTCCATTCGTGACCACGCTCGCCATCGGGGCCCTATACAACAGCTGCACCCATCTAACATACCCCTCTCCAAAACCAAATCTCCTCAACACCTCCCACAAATAATCCCACTCCACTCTATCAAATGCTTTCTCGGCATCCATCGCCACTACTATCTCCGTTTCCCCCTCTGGTGGGGGCATCATCATTACCCCTAACAGCCTCCGTATATTCGTGTTCAGCTGTCTCCCCTTCACAAACCCAGTTTGGTCCTCGTGGACCACCCCCGGGACACATTCCTCTATTCTCATTGCCATTACCTTGGCCAGGATCTTGGCATCTACGTTTAGGAGGGAAATAGGTCTAATGCGGGTCCTTTTCCTTCTTTAAGAGAAGCGATATCGTTGCTTCAGACATAGTCGGGGGCAGTTGTCCCCTTTCCTTTGCCTCATTAAAGGTCCTCGTCAATACCGGGGCGAGCAAGTCCACATATTTTCTATAGAATTCGACTGGGAATCCATCCGGTCCCGGGGCCTTTCCCGCCTGCATGCTCCTAATTCCTTTCACCACTTCTTCTACCTCGATCTGTGCTCCCAGTCCCACCCTTTCCTGCTCTTCCACCTTGGGAAATTCCAGCCGATCCAAAAAGCCCATCATTCTCTCCCTCCCATCCGGGGGTTGAGCTTCATATAATTTTTTATAAAATGTCTTGAACACTCCATTCACTCTCTCCGCTCCCCGCTCCATCTCTCCTTCCTCATCCCTCACTCCCCCTATTTCCCTCACTGCTCCCCTTTTCCTCAATTGGTGTGCCAGCAACCTGCTCGCCTTCTCCCCATATTCGTACTGTACACCCTGTGCCTTCCTCCATTGTGCCTCTGCAGTGCCCGTAGTCAGCAAGTCAAATTCTACATGTAGCCTTTGCCTTTCCCTGTACAGTCCCTCCTCCGGTGCTTCCGCATATTGTCTGTCCACCCTCAAAAGTTCTTGCAGCAACCGCTCCCGTTCCTTACTCTCCTGCTTCCCTTTATGTGCCCTTATTGATATCAGCTCCCCTCTAACCACCGCCTTCAGCGCCTCCCAGACCACTCCCACCTGGACCTCCCCATTATCATTGAGTTCCAAGTACTTTTCAATGCACCCCCTCACCCTTAGACACACCCCCTCATCTGCCATTAGTCCCATGTCCATTCTCCAGGGTGGGCGCCCTCCTGTTTCCTCCCCTATCTCCAAGTCTACCCAGTCTGGAGCGTGATCCGAAGTGGCTATAGCCGTATACTCCGTTCCCCTCACCTTCGGGATCAACGCCCTTCCCAGCACAAAAAAGTCTATTCGCGAGTAGACTTTATGGACATAGGAGAAAAACGAGAACTCCTTACTCCTAGGTCTGCTAAATCTCCACGGGTCTACACCTCCCATCTGCTCCATAAAATCTTTAAGTACCTTGGCTGCTGCCGGCCTCCTTCCAGTCCTGGACTTCGACCTATCCAGCCCTGGTTCCAACACCGTATTAAAATCTCCCCCCATTATCAGCTTTCCCATCTCTAGGTCCGGAATGCGTCCTAGCATCCGCCTCATAAAATTGGCATCATCCCAGTTCGGGGCATATACGTTTACCAAAACCACCGTCTCCCCCTGTAGTTTGCCACTCACCATCACGTATCTGCCCCCGTTATCCGCCACTATAGTCTTTGCCTCGAACATTACCCGCTTCCCCACTAATATAGCCACCCCCCTGTTTTTCGCATCTAGCCCCGAATGGAACACCTGCCCCACCCATCCTTTGCGTAGCCTAACCTGGTCTGTCAGTTTCAGGTGCGTTTCCTGTAACATAACCACATCTGCCTTAAGTTTCTTAAGGTGTGCGAGTACCCGTGCCCTCTTTATTGGCCCGTTCAGCCCTCACGTTCCACGTGATCAGCCGGGTTGGGGGGCTTCCTACCCCCCCCCTCCTTGTCGATTAGCCATCCCCTTTCTCCAGCTCCTCACCCGGTTCCCACGCAGCTGTACCTCCCCCAGGCTGTGCCCCCCCCGCCCATCCCCTCCCATACCAGCTCCCCCCTCTCCCCAGCAGCAGCAACCCAGTAATCCCCCCCCCCCCCCCCCCCCCCCCCCCCGGCTAGATCCCCCGCTAGCGTAATTACTCTCCCCATGTTGCTCCCAGAAGTCAGCAAACTCTGGCCGACCTCGGCTTCCCCCCGTGACCTCGGCTCGCACCGTGCGACGCTCCCTCCTTCCTGCTTCTCTATTCCCGCCATGATTATCATAGCGCGGGAACCAAGCCCGCGCTTCTCCCTCGGCCCCGCCCCCAATGGCCAACGCCCCATCTCCTCCACCTCCCCTCCTCCCTCCCCCCCCATCACCACCTGTGGAAGAGAGAAAAGTTACCACATCGCAGGATTAGTACATAAAACTCCTCTTTCCCCCCTTTTTAACCCCCCTCTTCGCCCCCCCCACATTCGCCCCACCACTTTGTTCAAACGTTCTTTTTAATAACCCGCTCATTCCAGTTTTTCTTCCACAATAAAAGTCCATGTTTCATCCGCCGTCTCAAAGTAGTGGTGCCTCCCTCGATATGTGACCCACTGTCTTGCCGGTTGCAGCATTCCAAATTTTATCTTCTTTTTATGAAGCACCGCCTTGGCCCGATTAAAGCTCGTCCTCCTTCTCGCCACCTCCGCACTCCAGTCTTGATAAACGCGGATCACCGCGTTCTCCCATTTACTGCTCCGAGTTTTCTTTGCCCATCTAAGGACCATTTCTCTATCCTTAAAACGGAGGAATCTCACCACTATTGCTCTGGGAATTTCTCCTGCTCTCGGTCCTCGCGCCATCACTCGGTATGCTCCCTCCACCTCCAACGGACCCGCCGGGGCCTCCGCTCCCATTAACGAGTGCAGCATCGTGCTCACATATGCCCCGGCGTCCGCTCCCTCCGCACCTTCAGAAAGACCAAGAATCCTCAAGTTGTTCCTCCTTGCGTTGTTCTCCAGTGCCTCCAACCTTTCCACACATCGTTTCTGATGTGCCTCATGCATCTCCGTCTTCACCACCAGGCCCTGTATGTCGTCCTCATTCTCGGCTGCCTTTGCCTTCACGACCCGAAGCTCCCGCTCCTGGGTCTTTTGTCCTCCTTTAGCCCTTCGATCGCCTGTAGTATCGGGGCCAACATCTCTTTCTTCATTTCCTTTTTGAGCTCTTCCACACAGCATTTCAAGAACTCTTGTTGTTCAGGGCCCCATGTTAAACTGCCACCTTCCGACGCCATCTTGGTTTTTGCTTGCCTTCCTTGCCGCTGTTCTAAAGGATCCACTGCAATCCGGCCACTTTCTCCTCCTTTTTTCATCCGTATCCAGGGGGTATTCCCTTCTGGTTTACCGCACAGTGTTTTTAGCCGTCAAAATTGCCGTTGGGGCTCCTATCAAGAGCCCAAAAGTCCGTTTCACCGGGAGCTGCCGAAACGTGCGACTCAGCTGGTCATCGCCGCACCCGGAAGTCCTCCAACAGGGTTACTATTGACCAGAAACTGAACTGGATTAGCCATATAAGTACTGCGGCTACAAGAGCAGGTCAGAGGCTAGGAATCCTGCTGTGAATAACTCTTCTCCTGACTTCTCAAAGACTGTCCACGACCTACAAGGCAGGAGCATGATGGAATACTCCCCAATTGCCTGGATGAGTACAGCTCCAACAACACTCTGGAATTTTGACACTATCCAGGACAAAGCAGCCCGCTTGATTGGCACCCCTTCCAGAAACATTAATTCCCTCCACTACCACTGATTCACAGTGGTAGCCATGTGTATCATTGATAGGATGCACTGCAAGAACTCATCAGAGTTCCTTGGGCAGCACCTTCCAAACCCATGACCACTGCCATCGAAATGGACAAGAACAGACAGCAGTTACCTGTGAACCCCACCAGCTGGAGGTTCCCCTCCAAGTCACTCACCATCCTGACTTGGAAATATATTGCCGTTCCTTCACTGTCGCTGGGTCAAAATCCTGGGATTCCCCACTTCCTGGAATTTCCAACTCGGGTTTGACAACGGGTCATCTGGACTCGAAACGTTAGCTCTTTTCTCTCCTTACAGATGCTGCCAGACCTGATGAGGTTTTCCAGCATTTTCTCTTTTGGTCCTGGAACTCCCTCCCTATCAGCACTGTGGGTGTACCTGCACCACATGGACAGCAGCGATTCAAGAAGGCAGCACCACTTTCTTGAAGGCAATTGGGGATCGACAACAAGCGCTGGCTTAGCTAGCGAAGCCCACGTCCCGTAAAAATGGATTTAAAAATCCATGTTCCACCATGTGATCCATCGGTGGTTGAATGTGTACTGATTCAGTGGCCCAGCCTCTTAACCAGTAGAAAAACCTAAATAAGTAAAGAAATATTACTCAATGCAAAAATTAAGTTGCTGTTAATTACAGTTTTTATGATTCTTCTGAGCTAACTTTTGATGTAGAACAATCTTCGAAACATGTCAGTCACTTGCCATATGGTAGAACATTTCCTTTGCGCTACCGAGTTCATTGTTACTGTGGATTTCACATTGGTGATCTTAGCTGGGACATTCAATATGCATGTGCACAGAACTGGGTGGGCATCAGATGACATACGAAGAATCGCTATTCTACCCTATCATGTTTTCATCCCATGCATTAGTTAAAACAAAGACCCCAGAAGGTCACATAGAGTGTTTGGTTTGATTCGCCACAACAAGTTGAGTGATCTAATAGCTAGGTCTCCATCTATGTAGCTTCTGAATCATCAAACCATCTGTTTTTGCCAAGCAATGGCAGTCTGAGTCTCGAGTGTGACCTACAATGCTTTCAGGAAAAGCTAAAGCAGGTTTAGCTTTGTTTGTGTTTGGCCATAAGGAATCGGATAAATAAATCTAACTGACAAAAGGGGGTTCATTTTTGTAATACCCTATATTTAAACAAGAGCCACTGTTGCGCAGTAACTGAATCAGACAAATTCTGTTTTCATTACACAGGATTTCTGGTGTTGTGAGGAATGTATTGCACGATTATGCTCTTGTTTCTGTGAAAAGTGCACATTGGCCCAACACACCGAATAACTGAGGAGTCCACTCAATCAGATGTACAGGAATTTGAAATGTTGCTATGACTTCGGGAAATCTGCAAGTACTGAACATGCATACTGGACCACCACAAACTGAGTGTGTGTACTTCTGTGTCAAGAGTCGACAGGTTCACTCAATATGCATAATCTGAGCCTAACATTTAAGGACTTGGGGTGAAGATCCATACTTTGAGAGACCGGGGATGCCCAACCATTTGGAGCTGGGGCTTGATACACATGTCACAATCAATTGTTGGGTTGCATATTTTAATGCATTAAAGAAAATTTCCCACTCCCGTCATTATTTTGCTCCACATTCTTCGGTTAACACCTTGTTGGAATTTGACCATCTTTAAAAAGTTGAAGCCCAAAGCTGCTACCATGTGATTTACATGCAAGCGTAAGGATAGCAGTCGGGAGCTTCGTGGAGCACATCACAGGAGCTCACAGGTTGCAGTTGGATTAATGGATTCTATGTTGAAAGAATTCCATGTAGACAGAATTGAAACTTCAGTCATAGTAAAACAATGTTCCTGATAATGTCCTTCAAAATTAGCTTTTAAGCAGATTGTATGTCAATGGTTAATTAACTGGGCTGGCAAAGGGATTAAAGGTGGTTGAGCGTGTTGAATGAATTATCCAGTGGTTCTTTTTGGAAAAATGCATTTGATGATGGTGGTGGACATGGGTGTGCTTGGTGCCATGGTCATAAAAAGAGGGAAAAGATTTATACATTCAGTGTAGCCATAGAGCAGCAGCTCAGCAAGAACAGTGGGGATGGAGTTGAGTGCAGAGATTTTTCTTTCGAATGGGAGAATGTGAATGCCGCAATTACTGATATCTTACTTGGATACCTGGTAATAACCATATTCGGTACATATTTACAGCACAGAAACAAGCCATTCAGCCCAGCAATTCCATGCCAATGTTAATGCTTCACACAGACCTCCTCCTCCTACCCTTCTTCAGCCGATCCATCAATATTTCCTTCTGTCGCTTTCTCCCCCATTTGTTTATTGAGTTTCCTCTAAAATGTGACTCTGCTAGTCATTTCAATCTTCTTGTGGTAGCGAGTCCAGCATGCTAATCATAATCTGGGCGAAGTAACTTCTTCTCGATTCCCCATTGGATTTGTTGGTGGCATCTACCCTTTCACCATCAAAAAAGACTTTTATCAGGTCACCTCACACACCTCTGGTTTCTAGAATGGCCTTGGAATTTTTGGCTGCCATTGTATAATTTCAGTTTGAACTGGCTATTTCATCAGCCTGTTTGTTTCCTGGTTGTTGCTGTCTTTGTCATAATACAGTGAGACATCTTTATTGGAAATTTTGCTTTTTATTTGTTGTAATGTTTCGCCATAATTTTCCTTTGAATTCATTCTAATTACCTCTGGTGTTGATTTTATACTGGTCTCTGCATTTGGTAAATTTTGTAACATGTTTGTTGTATACTATTTGAAATAATGTTTCCTTAAATGAAAGCACTGCTTGCCTTTAGAAGTTGATGCAGACATTTAGAAGTTCCGAGTAGGGTTGGGAGGAATGTCAGTATATGTTGCAGGTTCCCCATATAGAAGAGATGGAAAACTATAACTTGTGTTTTTGGTGCAGAACAATGATATGTTGTTAATCTGTTGCATGGACCATACAAATCATGTTTTTGCTGATTGCCCTTGTTAATGTAGCTTAAAACATAACTAAAATTGAATCTATAATTTTGTGATAATGATAGTCATTAGAAAAATTTGAGTAGGTGTGCACTAAAACATTGCAAAGATCAATTGCAATTTCTCATGTGACTCATTGCACTCTGAAGTCTTCACTCTATTCTAATTCTTTCCGTTTCTAGGTTTTGCACCACATGACTTGACTTGTTTCCGTACTGTGCTGTTCATCTGCTCATTCCCAATGTCAAAATAAGCAACAATCCTGTCCTGCAGTATTTGCTTAGATTGTAAGTAAAATCTCTGGCCTTTGACTTATGTGAATGACTCTGAAGGAGCAAAGTTACAACAGCTGAAGAAATGTATTTGCAGAAGTAGTCCTACCTAATTTTTCTGTTGTCTATTATATAATTTCACCAAATTAACACAGCATGGTAAGAAATAAAAATGCCGTTGGTCTATGTTTTTCTAATTTAGTTTAAAACAGTTTTAATCACTAAACTGGCCCATTTTTAGCATTGTCTTTTACCCCCACTGGCATTGAGTTCAAATTTGTACTGATATACATGGAATTATATCATTTCAAAGTTTGTTTGGCTCAACTAGTTTCTGCTGATGTCTATGTTCCACACGAGGCTTATAGGACAAACATGTCCACTTGTCCTAAGTGGAAGGAATTTGACACCGTTGTCTATTCAGTTACTAATGGGTTGAATTTACAGCAGAACTCACCATAACTTGTAATTGGTACAGTTTCTTCTTGCTTGATTTGTGTGGGCAGTGAGAATGTGCTAAGTGCTCTTAGGAAGTTGGATTGAAACACTGGCAAGTTAAGCAAAGGAAGCATTGCTATGAATCAAAGCTGCGCTTGATGCTTTTGTTCAGGGTGGAGGGAGAGAAAATCTTCACCAATAATAATAACAACCCATTACAAAAAAGCAACTTCCCCTTCCATCTTCCAGGTCTTCCTTTAAATTAGCTGTGGCTCAACAATGGGTTGGCTGCAGATGGTACAATCATGGCAAAGGGGAGAAAGGAACCTTTAGCGAGTAATGATTCATGGTCTCAAAAAAACTGGGCATTTATTGAAACACATTTTGCAATGGGGTGGTAAGTATTTGACAAGTTGAACATTATAAAGTACTCCACTTGTAAGGAGTACTCTATAATGTGCAAAAAAACCACAAAGTTGTAAACGAGCCAACATTAGGCACGTGGTCTTGATAATATGCAATCTGGCTGCTGTACTCACCAGGCTATTGTTTCCTAATGTGTCTCTGCTACCACTTAAGTTCTCCCCATCGCAACTTATTTCATATTCTGTAATTTTTCAGGCACTTAATTCTCAGCAGGTCTGGTATTTAAAACCTATTACTTTTATATTTTGCATCCTTATAAATTTGTCTTTGAATATTGTAGTTAATTTGAACACTATTTTTGCGTGTCTGTTTTGTAAATCTAAAATAAGCTATTTTGCTAATGGAGTTGAATCACACCATTTTATTAGGGAAAGGTGTATGGATTTTGGAAGTGACCGTATTCATATATAGGTGAATCTCTGCATCAAGACCATTTATACTTCTATTTTCTGTTCTTGATTTACGGCTAATGTTGCTAACCAGAAAATGAAGGGGTGTGACTGTTTTGTTAGACAGCATTCATTAGTGATGTGGTGTTAACCCCTGGTTTAAATAATTGCCATAAATATTACAGTGGTGCATGTTTTAATGTCTTAACCAGCTTCAACAATTTGACCATCTGTCTCATTATAAGAAAATCTGATCCTGGTATCTCATAACTTGAAAGCGTTGTAGTAGTTGCTGTAGTCAAAGAAACAAAGATGTTAAAAGCTAGTAATTTTGTTTAACATCAATGCAGCAAAAACAAATTTAAAAAATGAACAGTATCTTTATGTTCAAGAATGTCAGGCGAGTTACCTTCCTGCACATGTGAGTTTAATGTGGGGAGCAAGAATGATTTTTCCGGTCCAATTCACCAGGCCTTACTTTCACTGTTACAGGTTCAATGCTGATTTTCACATGGGTTAATTTGCTGCTTACTTTTTTGTCCCTTCATATTCATTGACAACTAATTTAGTTTTTATATATATATATATATATTTATATATATATATATATATTTCCCTATTCCTGCAGTTGTTCATGTGACACCTTTTGAGAATGAGGCTGAGAATGCGAAAGGCTTCTCAGCAGACAAACCCTGGCCATGCATCACGACCTGAAAAGAAGCGGAAGCGCTCTGACGCAGACGATTCGATACCTGTTATGGGGGCAAAACCACAGAAGAAAGAAACCGGTTTGCTCTCATCCATTAAAAGACTTATCCGAGGAACTGCAGAAAAGGTATGATGATCAAGTAAATGCGGGACTGGTTCTGAATGTCATAATCCTAATGTTTTATAAACACACTGATAATTTAAAGTTATCTCCACTTCAAACTGGAGCTCTGTAGACAGCTGGAATATAAGTAAGAGCTTGGACAAAGAAAAGATTTGCAACGATAATAAGATAAATATAGCTTGTGATATGCTAGTGTTCAATTGCCTTTGCTTCACCATGTTGCTTACTCTTCTGTTCATGACTGTTTTTACCTTGGTTATTCACCTCTCTTTGGAGATTAAATAAATTGGAGGCAATCAAAAATGCTTTTACTGACATCTGAGGAAATGTCTGTGATTGTGTTTTTATCAATAGACTTTTCAGTGATATTGCAAATTAATTGATGTTTTGAACTGTAGATTCTTATCCAAAAGTAACCTGGTTGGAGTTGTTTATTTTCTATAAAATGTTTATGGCCAGAATACAGAGCAAAATTTAATCTCTTGAAGTGGGTTTGAACCCGAATCTCAAAGGAAGAACGCACACATCCAGGGGTATTAGCTGGGGATTTGTTTGGAGAATTGTCATAGGTTGGCACGAGACAAAGATTAACTTTGAGAGGAAATATTTGGCTCAAAACAGTGAAATCGTTACCGTTGCCATCTTTGATATTGACTTGCTTATATACTCTGTTTAAAATAAGTGCCTCTGCTTTTTTATGAGATTTCATAACAAATGCTTTATTGCATTATTTAGATGAAAGTATTAATTCGTGGTTAATATTATGAAATGCAGGGCAGCACGGTGGTGCAATGGTTGACACTGATGTCTCGGCACCAAGGTACCAGGTTCGATTCTGGCTCTGGGCCACTGTTCGTGAGGAGTTTGCACATTCTCCCCATGTTTGCATGGGTTTCGCCCCCACAACCCAAGATGTGCAGGTTAGGTGGATTGGCCACACTAAATTGCCCCTTAATTGGAAAAAATGAATTGGGCACTCTAAATTTATAATTAAAAAAATAATATGAAATGCTATTTGTATCATGCATGTTAGTGCTGTTCATTTCAGTGTGTGTCTAACAACTTTAAGTGCAACAGAAACTTATATAAACTGCAACATAGAATGGAAGCATATTGATTAGTGATTGTGAGTCCTGTTATATTCAACTCTGCTCTTGCAGAAAACCTAGACTTCTGGCTCATCTTTCTCTTCCAATAGGAGAGGGAAATTCTGAGAAAGGTAAACTTGAACTATACTCAAAGACATGCCAGTCTCAGTGGCCTGCATGCAGCCATTCTGCTGGAAGTGACCTGGATATCCAGAAAATATCTTTAAAGACAACATCTTGCTCCAATGGTGGGGTGGAGAATAATTTAAAATTTTGATTAATTTTCAGATTACCACCTTTGTAACTGTCACCTGTAATTTAGATCAAATAGAATGAATTGTTAGAATTTTGGAAATTGGAGTGATTTAAATACCGTGTGTGACCATGTTTTTGTTGTTGCTCTGGGTTTACTCATGTTAGAAATGTGTTTTTGAATGAGTTGCAGGAGATGCTAGAAATGGAGTAAATTGAAGATCATTTTCATGTCTAACCCACAGGCAGAAACAGAGAATCCTCCGAAAAAAAAATGTAGACTTGACTGTGACCTAGATGATAACATGATCACATCAACACCTCATACCGGCTCAAAACCCAACAAACCAATCTCCAGAGTAAGGCGGAAAAGTCAGGTGAATGGAGGTTAGTGGAGACAATTTCTCTCTTTCGTTGAGCTACGATCTCCGTAGAGCCTAATAATCAGAAGTTCAAATTTCTTTTTGAAAGTTAATAGCTAAAGGATGACATCAAGTTTTAAAAGACTTTTACTGTTAACAAACGACTAAAAACAGTATGGACTAAATACCATCTTTGTAGGAACAAGGCGAAGATGATTCTTAGCTCCTGTTCTTTTTCTTTCTTGGCCTGGAAACTTTAAATCTGTCTTTTGCAGTGTGGATTTTCCCCCAGAGATTCTCCCGGTAGTAGAACATAGGCGACCATTCCAGCCTCGGTTTAACTCCCAATGAATTTGTTTTCTTAAGTCTGAGGGCGAGCTCTCACTTGAATGCCTACATGATGCACCACAGTGTCTTGCTGTCTATAGCTGCTCTCCCTCTCCCAGATCTTGGCAAACTAACTTCTCTGAGTTTTTCAGTGATATTTTAGAATGTCACGCCAAACATCTCTTAGAAGAATGACTTGCAAAGTTACATGTTATTCCGAAGTATATACAGCATAGAAACCGGTCTTTTGGCCCCAAAGGAGAATGTTTTTCTTTACATTCCAATGTGCCGCATCTAACCATCAACAAACATAGAACAGTACAGCACAGTACAGGCCCTTCAGCTCATGATGTTGTGCCGACCATTTATCCTAATCTAAGATCAACCTAACCTACACCCCTTCAATTTACTGCTGTCCATGTGCCTGTCTATGAGTCGCTTAAATGTCCCTAATGACCCTGACTCCACCACCTCTGCTGGCAGTGCATTCCACACACACACCACTCTCTGTGTAAAGAACCTACCTCTTATACCTTCCTCCAATCACCTTAAAATTATGTCCCCTAGTGACAGCCATTTCCGCCCTGGGGAAAAGTCTCTGGCTATCCACTCTATCCATGCCTCTCATCACCTTGTACACCTCTATCAAGTCACCTCTCTGCCTTCTTCGCTCCAGTGAGAAAAGCCCGAGCTCCCTCAACCTTTCTTCATAAGACATGCCCTCCAGTCCAGGCAGCATCCTGGTAAATCTCCTCTCTACCCTTTCCAAAGCATCCACATCCTTCCTATAATAAGGCGACCAGAACTGGACACAATATTCCAAGTGTGGTCTAACTAGGGTTTTATAAAGATGCAGCAAAACCTCGTGGCTCTTAAATTCAATCCCCCTGTTAATGAAAGCCAACACACCATACGCCTTCTTAACCCTATCAACCTGTGTAGCAACTTTGAGGGATCTATGAACGCGGACCCCAAGATACCTCTGTTCCTGCACACTTCCAAGAATCCTGCCTTTAACCCTGTATTCAGCATATAACATGTTGTTATATTGGAGGAGCAGCAAAACAAAGTTTTCAGGGGGCACAGAGAGAGGCAGGCACTGGCTGTGAGGCCTGTGCATGGAGATTTCTGCAGTGCCTGGGGTGAGAGAGACACTGGCTGCGGGCCCTGGGGGAGAGAGACAATGGCTGCGGGCCCTGGGGGTGAGAGAGGCACTGGCTGCGGAACCCTGGGGGTGAACGAGAGAGAGACATTGGCTTTGTGGTCCCATTGGTGAGAGTGAAACTGGCTGCAGAACCTGGGGGCGGGGAGGGCAAGAGGGAGAGAACTGCTGGTTGCAGGAACTCTGGTGTGAAAGAGACACTTTCAGGGATGAGGAAGACTATGGCCGAGGGTCCAGGCGTAATGGAGACGATCGCTGTGAGGCCCTGGGGTGAGGGTGTGAAGGTGGAGGAGCGAGAGAGGGGTTGTGATGGAGGGATGGGTGCCTGGGAGGGGTGTGTGCGCATGTGAATGTAAGTGTGAACTCCCAGGGTAGTTGTAACACCAGATATTTATAGAGTAAAGCTCACCTGAGCACAAAATTAGCAGTATTGCAAACAGATGCCATAATTCTAACTTAAGACCTTCAGTTACTAAATCACATCCGTTCTGTATTCTGGTCATCCTATCTTCGTTGTTAAATTTAACGCATTACATTTGTATGTGACACACTTTTGCTCCTGTTACAAATGTTTTTGGGAGGCAACTTAGTATGGCTGTCGAAAAAGTTGGTTCAAAATATCTGAAAGTATTGTGCCAACCCCGTGAACAGATGGCATCTTCTGATGGCATACCACAAACATATTTGCACAGCTCTGAATCAAGATCATTGATTATGATCCCATTTATAAATTAACACAAATGTATAGGTCATAAAGTCTGAGGAAAATGCTTGGGCAATTTGAGAAGCCAAAATCCACCTCTTGAACCCTGTACTAGCAAGATATATAAAGGTTTTGCTGTAAGTGGAGGCTGGTGACAGGCCTCTAAGAAAGAGCTTTGCTATTGGGAGAATATGGATAATATTTGTTTTGCATGCACTTGGTAGGTTTTAATATTTTAAAGATGTTCTTGATGAAGATATCCTTACAACCCCGTAAGGAAGAAGTTATTAAAATAACTTTGTTACATCCTTTAGGTCCAACAGGTTTGTTTCAAATCACTAGCTTTCGGTGCACTACTCCTTTCTCAGGTGAAGGAGCGGTGCTCCGAAAACTAGTGATTTGAAACAACCTGTTAGACTTTAACCTGGTGTTGTAAGACTTCTTACTGTGCTCACCCCAGTCCAACGCCGGCATATCCACATCATGGATCCTTTAGGATAGCACGGCAGCACAGTGGTTAGCACTGTTGCTTCACAGCACCAGGGTCCCAGGTTTGATTCCTGGCCCGGGTCACTGTCTGTGCATTCCCCCCGTGTTTCCTCCGGGTGCTCCGGTTTCCTCCCGCAAGTCCCGAAAGACGTGCTTGTTAGTTGAATTGGACATTCTGAATTCTTCCTCAGTGTACCCGAACAGGTGCCGGAATGTGGCGACTAGGGGATTTTCACAGTAACTTCATTGCAATGTTAATGTAAGCCTACTTGCGACAGTAAAGATAATTAAGTACGAAGCTTGGGAATGTGTATCATAGAATTTACAGTGCAGAAGGAGGCCATTCGACCCATCGAGTCTGCACCGGCTCTTGGAAAGAGCACCCTACCCAAGGTCCGCACCTCCACCCTATCCCCATAACCCAGTAACCCCACCCAACGCTAAGGGCAATTTTGGACACTAAGGGCAATTTATCATGGCCAATCCACCTAACTGCACATCTTTGGACTATGGGAGGAAACCGGAGCACCCGGAGGAAACCCACTCACACACTGGGAGGATGTGCAGACTCCGCACAGACAGTGACCCAAGCCAGTATCGAACCTGGGACCCTGGAGCTGTGAAGCAATTGTGCTATCCACAATGCTACCGTGCTGCCCTATGCATCCTCCCAATCTATGCATCCTCCCAATTCTCTGTTTGTGGCTTCAACATCTAAATAAGCACCCATTGTAACCCCCGGTCAAAGACTATTTGGAAGAAAACATTCTGGAATGAAAAGTGAACCTGTTCTTAACCACACTTTCTACATTACACTATTTCTTTTCAATATTCTCCCAAGTCTGGCTAAGTATGCTTTTAAATGTGATTGATTTCTGAAACGCTGTATCATTCTACCCCACTTACTTGTGTAATTGTACTTGTGTTTTCCATATTATTTCTTCAGTACGTTGTATGGTCCCGTGTGATGCAGTAGCTTAGTGGTAGTGGGATAATTAAATCAAATTACAGTTGGAAAAGGTTTAAGAACATCAACAGCATAATTGAAACCAGAATGTTGAATAGATGCAAAAATACTTTTCTCTCGTAATCTTCCCATTTATGTAGCTACCCAATTGCAATTTTGACTAGTTTTATTCAGAGCTCGCTCTTTCTTATTGAGCAAACTACCTATGATTTTCCATGGAGTGTAACACACTCCACAGAATTCTATACTACAAATCCTGTGTTTAATTAAGATCCATATGAGGGCCAGATTTCTTTATCACCCGACAGGATTTCTATCTGAAATCACTATCTGAACCAAAGGCTGACCTCTGAGAAAGAAAGTAGTAAGCAAAACGATTATCTGCAGTTGTCGGCTGACCGCTCTGAATAACTGCCCCAACTACCCCAATAACTGATCGATAAAGAGGTTTTCCTACCCTACTTGCAGAATGTGAAGAGCAGCCTACAGTATTTGGTTGCGAATCTTGTTTGTAAATTCACCAGCGTTGGAACTTAAATTTGCTGGATGTTTGACTCGAGCAAGTTTGTTCTGTGTAAATATTTTCTCTTTCATTTCAGCGATGCTTAAAGTCCTGTTAAAAGTGAGCTGTATGCGTTCTAAGCAAGCTTGTACCCAATTGGACTGCATAGGCTGTTACCACATGGACTACAGCAGATCAAGAAGGCAACTCACCACCACCTTCTCAAGGGCAATTAAGGATGGGCAATAAATGCTGGCCTTGTCAGCAATGCCCACACCCTGTGAGTGAATACATGAAAAAAATAAATTTGAGCAATATCTAACTAAATTCAACAGATTTTGCCATATTTTTGGAGGTTTCTGTGTTTTCTCTCCGGTTAATGCCATATGGACAGGAAAAATCTTAAGAGGACAATTCCTGATTTGTGTTTGTACCTCAATGATGAGGGTTGGAAGTGTTTGAGTTGGAAAGTTTTCAGTTTGGTTAATAAAATGTGCATGTAAATTCAGAACTTTAAATTTCCACAGTAATTTTTTAATTGACCAACTATAATGGACCTTTTTCCTCAGTGAGTGCTTGTGAACCTTCTCTAGAATTTTCTGTAAAATAGAATCTTTTGATATAAAACTGGTTGATGTACTGTAGCATTTTACATGAACAAAGTTTAAAAATAAATCTTGCACCTTCTGTCTCTATCTTTTTTACCCCAATTGTCTGACTATACTCTTCCCCTTTACCTCTTATAAGCCTGTCCTATTTTCTCCCTTCTGTGCAGCACGGTAGCACAGTGGTTAGCATAGTTGCTTCACAGCTCCAGGGTCCCAGGTTCGATTCCCGGCTTGGGTCATTGTCTGTGCGGCGTCTGCACGTTCTCTCTGTGTTTGCGTGGGATTCCCCCGGGTGCTCCGGTTTCCTCCCATAGTCCAAAGATGTGCAGGTTAGGTGGATTGGCTATGCTAAATTGCCCATAGTATCCAAAAAAGGTTAGGTGGGGTTACAGGGATAGGGTAGAAGTGTGGGGATAGGTTGGAGGATTGGGCTTAGATAGGGTGCTCTTTCCAGGGGCTGGTGCAGACTCAATGGGCCAAATGGCCTCCTTCTGCACTGTAAATTCTATCATTCTATGGTATGGTTCTTTGTCTCCCCTCACTGCCTTGCATTTGATCTGTGAGTGAATGATTCCATATGATTATTAAGCTTTCGTTGTGATTATTCCATAGGCAAAGACTCCGCCAGATAGTAAATTATTCTGCATGTCCGGTGCGACAGATTAACTATCTGTCACAGTCAGGCAATGAATTGTAGGTTTATAGATAATCAACCTTTTCCAGTGCTTGCCGTTGTTCCAACCAAAGATCTGAGTCCAGGCACTTCCGAGTTTTGTGCTGTTCTGTAGCAGGCAACCTCTCTCTTAGTGCTGGAGGCCAAGTTGCGTTGGAATGGGGGATAGGCTGGGGAAAGTTGAGGGCCGACACATAGTTAGTCCACAGTGTGTCGTGTGAATACTCAGTGCATGCGTGCAGGATTGGAGCAGAAGGAGCTTGGCAGCAGATGGCATTTGGATTGGAGATGTGAGCTAAGTTAAGATTTATTACTTACAGCATGCAAGATAATATAATTTACAATTATATTAAATGCTGTCAATAAATAGCATCCATTTAATAATGGTCAAGATACAGGGTACTGACATTGTGGTTGGGTGCCACATTAGAATTGATTTATGGTGGAATGTGTGATTCGTTCAGTCTTCCAAACAACCATGACTAATTAGAAATGTTACTGAATATTGTTACCAGGATGTGATAGATGTCTGACCGTGGAGCTAGTACGGGATATTTGACTGCGATAAAGGTGCTATATAAATCCAAGTTACTGTTATGGTCTGACGAGCAACGTAATCCTATATTTCGACTGTAACATCGTAAAATAGATGCACATGGAGCAACAAATCTTACACTCTCAAGTAATAGTGACCACTGGGCATGCCAAAGTGTTGTAGAAGTTTATAATTTAATATGTGCCAACTTTCTTTCCTCCTCTCCTGGCCCCCACAAATGCTGTAATTTGTTTTGTGGAAGACTGAAACAACATTGCACACTCAGAATTATTTGCCTATCTCCAATGATTGTGACAAATTTTAAAGTCTATTATCTGATGTTTTTTTAAGAGACTGGAAGCTACAGCAGTAAACAGAATGGAAAACTACCAATCGTTAATGATGTGGTCAGCCCTCCGCGAACTGCCCTCCTGGGGACTATCTTTTCTCCTGTTTTCAGTTTCTTCTCCCCAGCAAACAAAAATGGTAAGTACCTGAGTCAATGGGGAAAAGGGATACTTATAAAATCTTTGTCCAGCAATATACATTATACGCAGTGTATTTGTGCATTTTGTTGTAGGGCGCCTTGGTAATGTCAAGAAACAGCAGACATAATATTCCTTTTGCAGTGAGCTTTAAGTGCAGTAGAATCATACAACTTTGAAGGCAGCCATTTGGCCTGTCATGCTTGTGCTGGCTCTTTGAAAGAGCAATCTAATTCATCCCACTCCCCAGCCCTTTCCCCCATAAACCTGGAACTTTGTCCACTTCAAGTAGTGCATCCCCAAATACGGAAACTGATTCCGTCAGACTTTCAGGCAATGCGTTCTCGTTCTACGTTTTTCCTCATGTCCCCTTTTTTGCAAATTATTTTCAAGTCATGACCTCCGGTAATACCAACTAACCAGTCAGAAGAAATAAAATACCAAATTCTGAAGTGATGGCGTGGTGGGATATTATCTCCCATGTGGCGAGTTCCAGTTCTGGGCATTATTGTCGCAGGGGAATGTCATGTGTTTCCTGGAGGAAAAGGAAAGGAATTTGGAGAGCGCAGGCTGCTGGTGCACAATTTTCGCTGCTTAATTACAACAGCAGCAATAGCAAAGGTCTGTGAGAGGGTCGTTTGCCAGCTGACTTGGCATGAGTCCGTATGCTCAAGGGAAGAGAGGAGGGCAAACATCCTTTTTGAAACAATTATGTTAATGAGGCAGTAGACTGCTTTATGCTGTTGTAATTGAGGACAATTTGATGAGCGTAACACAATTTTTTAACAAGGAGGTAGGATAAATCGTTCCTCACACTTTATATCTCGTTTATTCACGTTATTTCTTCAATATAGCAATTGAATATATAGTAACATAGCAATTGAACCAGAGCTAGGAAAGATCATGTTAACACAATCACTGTTTCTGAGCCTGATGGCTATTAAGATTGATGGGTTGGTTGACTATTCGAGCTGTACAATCCTGGGACGAACACTGAACCAGTTTCTTATGGCTTTTTGTTTTACTTTTGAATTATCTGGACCAATTTATGTGACAAAATCAAAATGATTACCCTTCCTTCGTGCTGTTCACCAAAAACATGTGATCCAACATTCAGTAGATTAAGATAATGTATATTTCACCGTGCCCTTTTCGAATGTTTGAGTACTTCCTGCATCTGAATTACCCAGTAGTAGTTGCCGTATAAGAAGGCAACTTTAATGTAAACACTGCATAGGAACTAGGAACAGGCAATTCAGCCCCTCGAACCCGCTCCGCCTTTCAACACAAATTGGCTGATCTGATCTCTCGGCTTCAACTCCACTTCTCCTTAACCTTTCAACGCATTACTAATTTAAATCTGTCTATCTCTTCCTTAAATTTACTCAAATTTCTCCTCAGTCTACTTACCCTAAAACTATGACCTCTCCTACTAGATTTCCCCACGGGAGAAAGCATCTGGTCTACGTCTATTTTGTCAATACCTTTTATCATAGAATCACTACAGTACTGAAGGAAGCCTTGCGGCCCATTAAATCTGCACGGATCTGAAAGAGCTCCCTACCTGGGCCCACTCTCCTGTCCTATCCCCGTAACCCCACCTAACCTGCACGTTCCTGAACACCTAATGGGCAATTTTAGCATGGTCAGTCCCCCTAACCTGCACATCTTTGGACTGTGGGAGGAAACCGGAGCATCAGGGGAGAAAGTGCAAACTCCACATTGCAGTTACCCCTGGATGGAATTGAACCTAGGTCCTAGCACTGTGAGGCAACAGTGCTAACCACTGTGCCACCATGCCATACCTCAATTAAATCTCCTTTCATTCTTCTAAACACGGGAGAGTACAGGCCTCAACTGCTCAATCTCTTCATAAGGCAAACAAACCTCTCATCTCTTGGATCAATCTAGTGAGCCTCCTCTGAACTGCCTCTAATGCAATTACATCCTTCTTCAAATAAGGGGACCAAAACTATACACAGTACTCCAGATGTGGGCCCACCATTGCCTTGTACAGTTGCTGCAACATTACGCTACTATTATATTCTATCCCTTTGGCTATAATGGCCGAAATTTGCCTTCCTTATTACCTGCTGTACCTGCACACATTTTCAGAGATTCATGCACGATGACACTCAGATTCCTCTGCGCTGAAGCACAAAGGCTTTTGAGAAAATCCCTCCACATTTCACAAAATGTGTGTGTATTAATTCTATACTTGTAATTACCAAGTTGTTTCATATAAAATAATGTTCATGTGTAATTTTATTTTTTTTAAATTTGTATAACGATGATTGAAATTGAAACTCCTCTTCCATTCTTTCGACAAATTCCTGTCCATTCATTGAATTCTGATTTTATGAAATATAAAATGTGGAAATGCTAGAAGTACTCAGCAGATTTAAGTAAATAAAAATGTTGAAGAGGGTGTTTGAGAACAAGGAAAGGTCTGTGATGGGATAGAAGGCAGGAACGATTAAGTGACAAAATGGGATGAATGCAAGGTGTTAATGAGTAAAGAAACAAAAGATAGGTCAAGAGGAGCAGTAAATGGGAAAAGCAGAATCATTGCCAATAGCTGCCATCCAAAAATATCCCCCAAAAAACATCTGAGCATTGAATATGGTCTAAAATTGTTGAATTCAGGGTTGACTCTGGAAGATTATTTCGTGCCTAATTGAAAGATGAGGGACGCGATTCTCCGACCCCCCCACCGGGTCAGAGAATCGCCGGGGGCCGGCGTGAATCCCACCCCCGCCGTGTCCCGTATTCTCCGCCACCGGAGATTCGGTGGGGTCGGGAATCGCGCCGCGCCGGTCGGCGGAAATCCCCCGGCGATTCTCCGGTCCGCGATGGGCCGAAGTCCCGCCGCTGTCAACCCATGCCAGCCGGCGTGGATTGAACCACCTTTCGAACGGCGGGACAAGGCGGCGCGGGCGGGCTCCGGGGTCCTGGGGGCGGCGCGGGGCAATCTGGCCCCGGGGGGTGCCCCCACTGTGGCCTGGCCCGCGATCGGGGCCCACCGATCCGCGGGCGGACCTGTGCTGTGGGGGCACTCTTTTCCTCCGCCTTCGCCATGGTCTCCACTATGGCGGAGGCGGAAGAGACCCCCTCCACTGCGCATGCGCGGGAATGCCGTGAGCGGCCGCTGACACTCACGCGCATGCGCCGCACAGCAAAGCCATTTCCGCGCCAGCTGGCGGGGCACCCGCCAGCTGGTGGGGCGGAAATCAGTCCGGCGTGGGCCTAGCCCCTCAAGGTGAGGGCTCAGCCCCCCAAGATGCGGAGAATTCCGCACCTTTGGGGCAGCGCGATGCCGGACTGATTCGCGCCGTTTTTGGCGCCGGTCGGCGGACATCGCGCCCGAGGTGTCATTCCTCAAGCTTGTCAAATGTCATTGGAACAGCATATGAGCCAAGGACTGATCAAAATGGACTGTGAATGGAGAATGGTTTCTGTTGTTGGACTTTCTTACTGTTGCCTCGAGTAAAAAGCACCATATAAATTAAAGTGTGGTATTTAATCTTTAATGTTACCACGAACATTCCCTTTGTCCCTTGTCCATGAGATCGTTGTCAAATCTCTCTTTAGCTCCCACCTACCCCTGACCTTCTATTCTGCTGCACCTTCTCCACGCCCCTCTCCAACTATATAATGCAACACATTTCTACCCCTCAAGCTCTAAAGAAGAGTCAAATGGACGCAACATGATAACTCTGTTTCTTTCTCCACAGATGCTGCCAGACCTGCTGAGTTAATCCAGAATTTTCTGTTTTTGTTTCAGATTTCCAGCATTTGCAGTATTTTGCTTTTAAATTAAAGTGCAAGTTGCCTCTAATGTCTTAAAGGTGTTTCAGCATGCCTTGACTCATGTTGCCAAATGTGCCTGCTGTTTTGCATGTGACCAGATCCAGCAAACTACTGAGGGATTAGTAGACAGGTGGCAATGTAGCGGTATTGTCACTGGAATAGTATTCCAGAGACCATTGGTAATGTTCTGGGGAGTTGGGTTCGAATCCCACCCTGGCAGATGGTGGAATTTGAATTCAATTTTGAAAAATTTGGAAACCATTGTCGATTCTCGTAAAAACCCTTTTACTCTTAAGCACCCTCTTAAATGGCCTAGCAAGCCACTGAGTTCAAGTGCAATTGGGTATGGGCAATAAATGCCATCCCAGCCAGCGATGCCCACCTCACATGAATGAATCTTTTCAAAAAATAGTGCTCGGCTTGACTTTTGGACAGCTAAGATGTTTGGGCAAACGGTCGTCTTTCAATGCCGTCATGGGCATTCTGCTCATCTGAAGCACTCCTACATCAATCTGGAATACATTCTTACTCACGGCTCAGCTGTTCCTGAGAAAGTTTCTTTGCAGAAATCTCGTCAATTATATCATTCATGAATCCCTTACGACCCAGGGAAAAAAGTACTATTAACGAACCAACACTTTTCTAATATTGTTGCTCCTCTTGTCTCTTGCGGCTGCACTGCTTTGTTGAATGTGCATCGTTCGATTTAATTCGAAGAGTGATGACTGGTGCACTATCGTGAGTGACCACTCCTTTTGGGTTATTGCAGGAACGTCGGGTTCTGACTCTCCAGGTCAGGCTGTAGAGGCTGAAGAAATTGTTAAACAACTGGAATTGGAGCAGGTGGACGAGATCACCACCAGCACGGCAACATCGGCCACTGGAGGACTGTACTGCGGCCAGGCAGTGACAGCACAATCACCTTTGTCTCCTGACAGCAGCTCAAATGATGGAGAGGATGAGGTCACTAATGAACTTCACCCTATGCCAGGTATGGTAAACCTTTAAAATGAGCAATTCTTTGCATTTGCAAATTCTGTTAGAAAATGGGCCTGTGTGCTGATTGGGGAGAGGGGGGGTGCGGACAGGACATAATGCTACTACCCCTGTCCACAGAGCCTTGCGTCACACAAGAGTACCATGTGGATGTGATTTCAAGCCTCTTATCTGTGGTGAGTTCAACCAGGTTCTTGGGTGGATTGTGAATTTTTCATAGATGCACGCTGTGTTTTGTCACAAAAGTGTTCATCTGAGCTATTTTGTTGCACTAACAGTTAGTCAGTAGTTATTGACTTCCTTCACCAGTTAATCAAATGTTAAATTTCATAGATCGAATTAGTGAACCAATGTGAATGTTATGTAATAGTTACTGAAGAATTACTGGCAGAGCATTAAAAAAAAAAAGATTTTTGTGGTAATTGGCAGATTATTCAATACCTTTTGATTGTCCTTTAATCCACTGAAACATGATGCTTCATCACCATGCTTCAGAATCCCAGACTGCTGTTTGCCTGATCTGTCATGCACACTCCTGTCGCCATAGATCCAGAGTCTCTTTCTCATAACTTAGAGACCACGGCCACAGGTTGGTAAGAGCTAAGATTTGAGGACCTGTAAGCATGCTGAGCCAAGTTTGGGCTAGAGTTTAACCTGTTAGAATTGCAGGTTTTCGCGAACTGCTGTTCTAGTTACAATAAGCTAGGCTGGCTGGTTAGGTGTCCAATGTGAGTTGGGAGTACCATGAACCTTTCTACCCTATGTGTTGGATTGCCAAGTATGTCGTGCAGAATTGAGACGCTCCAAATTTCATTCGGCTCAACTAGAGAGACTTTACCTACCTTGTTTTGTAGAATTTACAGTGCAGAAGGAGGCCATTCGGCCCATCGAGTCTGCACCGGCTCTTGGAAAGAGCACCCTACCCAAGCCACACCTCCACCCTATCCCCATTACCCAGTAACCCCACCCAACACTAAGGTCAATTTTGGACACTAAGGACAACTTAGCATGGCCAATCCACCTAACCCGCACATCTTTGGATTGTGGGAGGAAACCGGAGCACCTGGAGGAAATCCACGTACACACAGGGAGAACGTGCAGACTCCACACAGACAGTGACCCAAGCCAGGAATCGAACCTGGGACCCTGGAGCTGTGAAGCAATTGTGCTAACAACAATGCTACCGTGCTGTCCTAGAAAGAAAAATGGAATCGTACAGCACAAAAGGAGATAATTTGCCCCCTTCTGCCTGTGCCAGCTCTTTGAAAGGGCAATCCGAGATGGCTAGTCGGCGGGGGGGCGGGCGGGGCGGGGGGCGGGGGGGGGGGGGGGGGGGGGGGGGCGCGCCCCGAGTGTTCGCGCACTTAAAGGGACTGAAGGCAGACATGGTCATGCTCCAAGAGACACATCTGAAGGTGGTGGACCAGGTCAGGTTAAGAAAGGGATGGGTAGGACAGGTATTCCATTCGGGCCTGGACGCGAAGAATAGAGGGGTGGCAATATTGGTGGGGAAGCGGGTGTCATTTGAGGCTAAGACTATCGGAGTGGATAAAGGAGAGCGATATGTGATGGTGAGCAATAGGTTGCAGGGGACGTGGGTGGTGTTGGTAAATGTATACGCCCCGAACTGGGATGATGCTGGATTCTTGAAGCGCATGTTGGGGCGCATTCTGGACCTGGAGGTAGGAGGCCTGATAATGGGTGGGGACTTCAATACGGTGTTGGACCCAGCACTGGACCGCTCCAGGTCAAGGACTGGAAAGAGGCCGGCGGCGGCCAGTGTGCTTAGGGGGTTTATGGATCAGATGGGGGGAGTGGACCCATGGAGGTTTGCTAGGCCGCAGGCCAGGGAATTTTCTTTTTTCTCCCACGTGCACAAAGCCTACTCCCGGATAGATGTCTTTGTCCTGGGCAGGGCGCTCATCCCGAGGGTGGAGGGAACGGAGTATTCGGCCATAGCCGTTTCGGATCACGCCTCGCACTGGGTGGAACTGGAGCTGGGAGCGGAGAGGGACCAATGCCCGCTGTGGCGACTGGATGTGGGACTGCTGGCAGATGAGGTGGTGTGTGGGAAGGTGTGAGGGGGTGCATCGAAAGGTACTTGGAGGCCAACGACAATGGGGAGGTGCGGGTGGGGGTGGTATGGGAGGCGTTGAAGGCGGTGATCAGGGGAGAGCTAATCTCTATCAGGGCTCACAGGGAGAAGACAGAGGGCATGGAAAGGGAGAGGTTAGTGGGGGAGATTTTAAGAGTGGACAGGAGATACGCAGAGGCCCCTGAGGAGAGATTACTTGGGGAAAGACGACGTCTCCAGACGGAGTTTGATCTGTTGACCACCGGGAAGGCAGAGGCACAGTGGAGGAAGGCGCAGGGGGCGACCTACGAATATGGGGAAAAGGCGAGTCGGATGCTGGCACACCAGCTCCGTAAGAGGATGGCAGCGAGGGAAATAGGGGGAGTCAAGGATGGAAGGGGAGCCACGGTGCGGAGTGCGACAAAAATAAACAAGGTATTCAAGGCCTTCTATGAGGAGCTGTACAGATCCCAGCCCCCAGCGGGGAAAGAGGGGATGAGAGGATTCCTAGACCAACTGAGATTCCCGAGGGTGGAGGAGCAAGAGGTGGCTGGTTTGGGGGCACCAATTGGGTTGGAGGAGCTGAGCAAGGGTTTGTGGAGCATGCAGGCAGGGATGGCCCCGGGACCGGACGGGTTCCCGGTGGAGTCCTACAGGAAGTATGTAGACCTGTTGGCCCCGCTACTAGTGAGGACCTTTAATGAGGCAAGAGAGGAGGGGACCCTGCCCCCGACAATGGCGGAGGCGACGATTTCTTTGATCCTAAAGCGGGACAAGGACCCACTGCAATGTGGATCGTACAGGCCGATCTCGCTACTCAATGTGGATGCTAAGTTGCTGGCAAAAGTGCTGGCTACGAGGATCGAGGACTGTGTCCCGGGGGTGATCCATGAGGACCAGACGGGATTTGTAAAGGGCAGGCAACTAAACACCAATGTGCGGCGGCTCTTAAACGTGATAATGATGCTATCGGAGGAGGGAGAGGCGGAGATAGTGGCAGCTATGGACGCGGAGAAGGCCTTTGACCGAGTAGAGTGGGAGTACCCCTGGGAAGTGCGGCGTACGTTTGGGAGAGGGTTTATCAGTTGGGTTAAGCTCCTTTACAGAGCCCCGGTGGCGAGTGTAGTGACGAACCGGCGGAGGTCGGAGTACTTTCGGCTGTACCGAGGGACGAGGCAGGGGTGCCCCCTGTCCCCCCCTGCTGTTTGCATTGGCGATCGAACCCTTGGTCATGTCATTGAGGGAGTCTAGGAAATGGAGGGGGGTGGTCCGAGGGGGAGAAGAGCATCGGGTGTCGCTTTATGCGGATGACCTGTTGCTGTATGTGGCGGATCCAATGGAGGGGATGGTGGAGGTCATGCAGACTCTAAGGGAGTTTGGGGAGTTTTCGGGCTATAAGCTCAATGTAGGGAAGAGTGAGCTTTTTGTAGTACAGGCAGGGGACCAAGAAAGGGGGATAGGGGATCTACTGCTGAGGAGGGCAGAGGGGAGCTTTCGGTACCTGGGGATCCAGATAGCCAGGAGTTGGGGGGCCCTACATAAACTGAAGCTGACGAGGTTGGTGGAGCAAATGGAGGAGGACTTCAAAAGATGGGACATGTTACTGCTCTTGCTAGCGGGTAGAGTGCAGTCGGTCAAAATGGTGGTCCTTCCGAGGTTTCTCTTTGTGTTTCAGTGCCTTCCCATCGTGATCACCAAGGCCTTTTTTAAGAGAGTAGACAGGAGCATTATGGGGTTTGTGTGGGCGAATAGGACCCCGATGGTAAGGAGAGAGGGTTTCTGGAACGCAGTAGGGACCGAGGAGGGTTGGCGCTGCCAAACCTAGGGAGCTACTACTGGGCAGCAAATGTGGCGATGATCCGCAAGTGGGTGATGGAGGGAGAGGGGGCGGCATGAAAGAGGGTGGAGGTGGCGTCCTGTAAAGGAACGAGCCTGGAGGTGTTGGTGACGGCACCGCTGCCGCACTTGCCGAGAAAGTATACCATGAGCCCGGTTGTGGCAGCAACGCTAAGGATCTGGGGCCAGTGGAGACGGCACAGGGGTGCAATGGGAGCCTCGGTGTGGTCCCCGATCAGGGGTAACCACCGGTTTGTCCCGGGGAGGATGTACGGGGGGGTTTCAGAGCTGGCATTGGGCGGGGATTAGAAGAATGGGGGACCTGTTCATTGACAGGACGTTTGCGAGCCTAGGGGCACTGGAGGAGAAGTTTGAGATACCCCCGGGAAATGCTTTTAGATATATGCAGGTGAGGGCGTTTGTGAGGCGACAGGTGAGGGAATTCCCGTTGCTCCCGGCACAAGAAATTCAAGACAGGGTGATCTTGGGTGTATGGGTCGGGGAGGGCAAGGTGTCGGCAATATACCAGGAGATGAAAGAAGAGGGGGAAGCGCTGGTAGAGGAGCTGAAGGGCAAATGGGAGGAGGAGCTGGGGGAGGAGATCGAGGAAGGTCTGTGGGCTGATGCCCTGGGTAGGGTTAACTCCTCCTCCTCGTGTGCCAGGCTCAGCCTGATATAATTTAAGGTGGTTCACAGAGCGCACTTGACGGGGGGGGCGAGGTTGAGCAGGTTCTTTGGGGTAGAGGACAGATGTGGAAGGTGCTCAGGGAGCCCGGCGAACCATGTCCATATGTTTTGGTCATGCCCGGCACTGGAGGGGTTCTGGAGAGGAGTGGCGGGAGCAATATCTCAGGTGGTGAAAGTCCGGGTCAAGCCAAGCTGGGGGCTAGCAATATTTGGAGTAGTGGATGAGCCGGGAGTGCAGGAGGCGAAAGAGGCCGGCGTTCTGGCCTTTGCGTCCCTAGCAGCCCGGCGAAGGATCTTTGTAATGTGGATGGAGGCGAAGCCCCCCAGCCTGGAGGCCTGGATAAACGACATGGCTGGGTTCATAAAGCTGGAGAGGATTAAGTTTGCCTTGAGAGGGTCTGCGCAGGGGTTCTACAGGCGGTGGCAACCGTTCCTAGACTATCTCGCGGAGCGTTAGAGGAAGGTCGGTCAGCAGCAACCCGGGGGGCTGGGGGGGCAACGTCCTGTGCGGTGGGGGGGGGGGGGGGGAATGGGGGCTTGCCTGGAGGGGTGGATGAGCAAGAGAAAACATGAAGGACTTGGGAAACTGGCACGTGCGGGAGAGAGCCAGTGTACAAAGCTATGTAACATATCGTTTTACCATGATATATCTTGCTTTGTGTGATTTCTTGTTATTTTGTTACGGGGGGGGGGGGGGGGGTTATTGTTTGTACGGGTGAAAAATTGTGTTAAAAAACTTTAATTAATATATTTTTTTTAAAAAGAAAGGGCAGTCCAGTCAGTCCCACTCTCCTGCCCTTTCCTTTCTCCAGATTTCTGCAATTATTTCCTTTTCACGTATCCAGTTCCTTCCTGAAAGTTACTGTTAAATCTGCTTCAGGTCATGTATTCCAGATCATAACACCATCCATTAAAAAACTCTATGTTCCCTCTGGTTCTTTTGGCAGTTACTGTAATTCTGTATCTTCTACTTGCTGATCCTCTTGCCAATGAAAATAATTTCTCTATGTATTACATTGAAACCCCTCACAATTTTGAACACCTCAAAACAAGTTTGTTTTGGTCTTTGGGCAAGTGACCAGCGTAGATTTGAGTGCTCCTTGGTGATCTTTAGGTGCCAGTTAGACTTGCTGAGAGGGGAATAATGAGCAGCTAAACTCATCATGAGCCGTGTAACTGTATTGTAACTTGGCAGTAGTCTGGCTTCCTGTTTGTACTGCTGGCACCCTTTTCTTTTAGTTCAACAAAGTTTCCAATTCACTGAATTAAATCATGCATTCAGTAGCAAAATTGTATCTATACTTAACAAACAAAAATAGGATACTTTAAATGATTGATTAGTGCTTTAACGATTAATTAGTTTGCCATTAAATTAAATAAGGATTTTAAAATGGTTAGTATCTCTTAAAATAACAGACACTACTTCGAGCACCTGAAATATTTTTATACCGATAGTAGTGTATCTTCTCAGCTTTAGACTGACTATTCAAAATAATTGCCCTGTAATCAGTGTAATTTCCTCTTAATTCAAGGTTGTTTACTTCAAATTTTTTGTCTAAATTCTTTGCTTTCTTTATCTCAACTCAAATTACGTCAATATAGAAATTGACGTTGAATGATTAGGATTGAACTATATTTTTCTACTCAAAAGATGATGTTGCCTAATGCAGAGTGCTTCCTGGCTGACGAATAGAATGTGGCTGTATAAATAAATCAAATTGTATAAATATATCAAGTTGTATGTTGATCAACAAAGACTGCCCAGTCGTGGGGCTTAGGAGCTCAACTAATGACCTGAGACAACATTAGCAAATATCCTTATTTGTGTGCATTGATAGCCAGCTATACTACCAGATTTGCATTGCTACAAAGTGGTTTGCACTCTAAATGTTATGCCCAAGGGGAGAGACCAACTCCAGGCAGTAAGCCCACATTAGGCGAGATATAACTGCTGTCCAACATTTAAAAGCCCAGTAGAGTGCCCAGGAACCAGCTTTAATTAAAGTGGAGACAGCCCTGTAAAATGTAGCCAGTTTGATGATTGGACTTCTTCATTTGCCTGCAGGGACAATTTCCATAATGTGAATGATTTTTCCATACATTTTGCCAGTCTAAACAGTGCTCTTAGCCAAGCCTGAGTCCCTTTAGTATAACAAACTTCTGTGTTGGCTTTTGGTAAGTTATTTGTTCACCTAGTTTATTTTAAGTTGTAACCATACTGTCATGTGAAATCCAAGCACAATATGTTGGCATTGAAATGTGCTTCTTGCTGGCACATGAATGGAACGGACCTCTACCAGGCAGTGGGGGAATAAATTTCCTCAGAGCCTATACCTACATGGCTTTAAACTAATGGCCATGAGCAGAAGATGTTGCTCCTCTGGTGTCTTGTTCTAAGTGCTAGGCAGTGACAAAACATCTCCGTTCTGGTCATCTGACTGGCAGAGCAATCATGTCCTATGTCACTTGTACTCTATGTTGTTCGTTGAACGTCTGATCAGACCGGTTTAGTTGTATCAGCCTAGTTTAATTATACCTTTGGAGAGGGAAAGAAATTGAGAGGGGAGTAGGTAGCTATGCTCTTTGTAAAGCTTGTGAGGTTAAGCAAACGTTAGAACAATATTATGAGTACTCTTTTAAATTGGATAACTTCGGGCAGTATGCTGTCTTGAAAATTTTGATGGCATTGAAAAAAGTTTGTGATGTTCATTTCTTAATTTTCAGCACCGGAATTGAATGTGTCAAATGTAGAACTGTGCAAGACGATATCTTCTCCGGACTCTTACCCAGAGCCACCTGCTCACCCGGAGGCAAGCTATGAAGAAGACTGGGAAGTTTTTGATCCGTAAGTAATCTGTATATAGTTGTTTGTAAAAGTTGCACATCATGTATGAATTCTGTGAGCTGTTCTCCACTCCTTCCCGAAGTCCCACTCCAGGATTGAGCACAAAAGGCAAGGTTGACACTTCATTGCACTACAGTACTGAGGTAGCGCTGCACTATTTACGGTGCTGTCTTTTTTGACGAGACATTAAACCAAGGCCCCATTTGCTCCCTCGGGTAGATATTAAAGGTCCTATGGCACTATTCTAAAGAAAAGCAGGGGAGGTTTTCTTCAGGTCTGGCCTCAAATCAATATCAAAAAACAGATATTGCTGAAAAAAGAGATACGCTGTCCAAACTTTTTGTCTTGAATTTATCAGGCAGTTGCAAGAATGCCACATTCCAAAGGGAACAACAATTTATACTGCATGAGAAGGGTCTGCAAATGAACTCTGATGGTCAAGGCATTGCCAGAGAACCAGGGGAACAGTGATCCCCTCAGCTTTTATTTAAGTTCGTTAATAATAATCTTTATTGTCACTAGTAGGCTTACATTAACACTGCAATGAAGTTACTGTGAAAATCCCCTAGTCGCCACACTCCAGTGAACTCAGGCCTAGTCGACCCAATCTCCTCGTACGACAATCCTGCCATCCCAGGAAACAGTCTGGTGAACGGTGTTTACCTTCTCCCCCTCTCCTCATTTTTTAAATAGTGGGGTGACATTTGCCACCCTATAATCTGCTGAGACTGTTCCAGAATTTTGGAAGATGGCGACCAACGCATCCACTATTTTCATGGCCACCTCCTTTAGTATCCTGGGATGTAGATTATCAGGCCCTGGGAATTTATTGGCGTTCAGTCCCATTTATTTCTCCACTTTTTCCAGCACTTCTTCAGTTCCTCCTCCTCGCTGGACCATTGGTTTCCTAGCATTTCTGGGAAATTATTTGTGTCTTCCTCCATGAAGATAGAACATGAAAATAGTTCTGCAGTTTTCTTGTTTTCTATTATGAATTCTTCTGTTTCGGACTGTAATGCACCTACATTTGCTTTCATTATATTTTTTTCTTTTTATGTACTTACAGAAGCTTTTACTGTCAGCTTTTTATGTTGCATGCAAGTTTAATCTCACCCTCTATGTTTCCCCTCTTAATAAATCTTTATCCTCGTGCTTTTGTTTAATTGAAAAAGGGGCAATGGCTGGATATTTTTTTTCTGTTGGCAGAGGACAGGGTCCTGCATTTATGTCGCTTCTGGCAAGCATAGGTGAGCCACGATATGAGCCTGACTGATAAATTGGTTGTTAGTGTAATTTTAGCAGTGGGTAAGGTTATCTGTTCATTATCGCATTGTTATTTGTGGGAACTTGTGTGTAAATTGGCTGCTGTGTTTTGGACATTACAGCAGTGACTGCACTTCAAAAGCATTTCATTGGCTGATAGTTGTTTTAGGGTGTACTAATGTTGTGAAAGACGCTAAATAAATTAACGTCATTCTTTTAACACAAATATAGATCAGTTTTGATACATTTTTCATTTTGCTGATTCGAAAGGTGGTTGAGGCGTAGAAATGTAACCTACAACACCAAGACATAGGAGCAGAATTAGGCCACTTGGCCCATCGGGTCTGCTCCGCCATTCAATCATGGCTGATATTTTCTCATCTCCATTCTCCTGCCTTCTCCCCATAACCCCTGATCCTCTTATTAATCAAGAACCTATCTCTGTCTTAAAGACACTCAGTGATTTGGCCTCCACAGCCTTCTGCGGCAAAGAGTTCCACAGATTCACCACCCTCTGGCTGAAGAAATTCCTCCTCATCTCTATTTTAAAGGATCGTCCCTTTAATCTGAGATGGTGTCCTCTGGTTCTAGTTTTTCCTACAAGTGGAAACATCCTCTCCATGTCCATTCTATCCAGGTCTCGCAGTATCTTGTACGTTTCAATAAGATCCCCCCCTCATCCTTCTAAACTCCCAACGAGTACAGACCCAGAGTCCTCAAACGTTCCTCATACGACAAGTTCTTCATTCCAGGGATCATTCTTGTGAACAAGCTGCCTTTAATTGTAAAATTTTACAGTAGGCCTTCAGCCCATTGCACCTAAGCCAGAATTCTGCAAAGGGTGGACTTGGACCCCATATCTTTGTACATTCTCTTTTTTTGAAATATTTTAATTGAATTTGCTTTTCGTGCTGCCTCACAGCGCTCAGGACCCAGGTTTGATCCCGGCCCTGGGTCACTGTCTGTGTGAAGTTTGCACATTCTCCCCGTATCTGCGTGGGTCTCACCCCCCATAACCCAAAAAGATGTGCAGGGTAGGTGGATTGGCCACACTAAATTGCCCCTTAATTGGAATAAAAGAATTGGGTACTCTAAATTTAAAAAGAAAAAGACTTTGCTTCATACAAAGAAACATCCAAACAAATTTAGTCCCTCAATCCCATGTTTTTATAAAGATTTTAACTTCATTATCTCAAATGCACAGTTGGTGAAAGTCTAGAATTTCTGTCTCGGCTCTGGGACTTTCTGCATCTGGACCAGTTTTCCAAATCCATCTCTGCCAGCATCATAATCTGTCCTATATCCATCACATACCTGACCACCAGATTTCACTCGCCCAAACTGCCTGCCTTCTATGTAACCAGTATCTCAGTCTGTTCTGATTATTCGATCATCCAAGCATGTTCCATTAATAAATCTCATGTTCTGTTCAGCGACACTATGTGTGTAATATTCTACAAAACAGAATCCGCATGAACAAAGAACAATACGGCACAGGAACAGGCCCTTCGGCCCTCCAAGCCTGTGCTGATCGCGTGTCCTATCTAGACCAACCAACCACCTGTATCCTTCTATGCCCCTTCTGTTCATGTGTTTATCCAGATCAGTCATAAAGGTCGCCAACGTATCTGCCTCAACCACCTCACTTGGCAGTGCATTGCAGACCACCACCGCCATCTGTGTAAAAGTCTTCCCCCGCACATCTCCACTGAACCTCCATACCAGGCAGCATCCTGGTAAACCTGTTCTGTACTCTCTCCAAAACCTTCACGTCCTACTAGTAGTGCGGTGACCAGAATTGGGGACACTATTCCAAATGTGACCTAACCAACGCTCTATATTATAACATAATTTTTGAGCTTTTATACTCGATACCCCGTCCTATGAAGGCAAGCATGCCATATGCTTTCTTTACCATCATTTCCACCTATACTGCCACTTTTAAGGATCCGTGGACCTGCACGCAACAGATCTCTCATGTCTCTATGCTCCTGATGGTTCTGCCATTTATTTTACAGCTCCCATCTGAATTGGATCTACCAAAAAGCATCAACTCGCATTTGTCCGGATTAAATTCCATCTGCCATTTCTCTGCCCAATTTTGCAGTACTATCTATATCCTGTTGTATTCTCTGACAATCTTCATCACTATCCATAACTCCTGCAATCTTCGTATCATCCATAAACTTGCTAATTAGACCCGCTACGTTTTCTTCCAAGTCATTTATATACATATTACAAAGAGCAGAGGTCCCAGCACTGATCCCTGCGGAACACCACTAGTTACAGACCTCCTTGCGGAAAAACATCCTTCCACTGCTACCCTCTGTCTTCTATGGCCCAGCCAGTTCTGGATCCATCCAGCTCGTTCACCCCTGACCCCATGTGATCTAATCTTTTGCACCAGCCTGCCATGAGGGACTTTACTAAAGTCCATGTAGACAACATCCACAGCCCTTCCCTTGTCAATCATTTTTGTTATCTCTTCAAAAAATTCAATTATATTAGTGAGACATGACCTCCCTCGTGCAAAGTTTTCTTGATTTTGTTCAAACCTATGATGAGTTGCTCAACATCACTGTTCTTGGAGAAGAGTTTGTATATCTGTTCCTCGGTAATATAAACCGACAAATTCCCAACATAGAGAGAGTAGTTGACCTCAGTAATTTGTCCTGCTCATATCGGCTTCCCCAAAAGTGTTGATCTCCGTATTGGCTCAGCTCCACATGAGAGCCACTATTGAGGGCATTCAGCACCCCAGACATGGCGCCCGAGAGGACAGTCGAGGCGCTCAGCAACTGGAGCAAGAAAATCATCCGTACGTGACTGGAAACTGGTCCCTCATGGCCAGCATTCTCAACTTAAAAGCCGGTCGCACCTGGCATTCTTAAACACTGGTCATGGCCGTTGGCCGCTTCACCCATGATTGTAAATGCCATGACTGATCGTTCTGTGACCCTCCCGACACCTGCCCACAACCATGACCTGCAGTTTGAAAAGCCCTAACTTAGAGCTCTGCAATCTCTCACCATTTAGATCATATACTTTTCTTCTTTCCCTTCCCAAAGTGGTTGATTTCACATTTTCCCACATTATACTCTATTCGCTAGATCTTTGCCCACTCACTTAACCTATATATATCTTTTTGTAGACTCCTTATGTCCTCTTCACAACTTACTTTCCTACCTCTTTGTGTCATCAGCAAATTTGACAACCATTCCTTTAATCCCTTCCTCCAAGTCATTTATATAAATTGTAAAATTTTGAGGTCCGCAACACTTTGTTATACCTTGCCGGCCACAAAAAGACCCACTTATGCCTCCTCTCAGCTTCCTGTTAGCCAGCCAATCTTTTATCCCATGTCAATATATTACCCCCCCCCCTCATACCATAAGCTTTTATTTTCCACAATAACCTTTGATGCGGTGCATCTGGAAATCTAAGTACAGTACATCGACTATTTCCCCTTTATCCACAACCGTTACTTCCTTAAAAGACTCCCAATAAGTTGGTTAAACATGATTTCCCTTTCACAAAACCAAGCTGACACTGTCTGATTTTCATGGTCTTATCCAAGTGCTGTGCTGTAGCTTCTTCAATAATCGCGCAAACGTTTTCCCTATGACAGATGTTAAGCTATCTGACCTGCAGTTTCCCCCACTTTCGTTTTGGAAAAGGCGGTGGCAAAGTGGTATTAAGACCATAAAACATAGGAGCAGAATTATACCATTCGTCCCATCGAGTCTGCAACACCATTTAATCAACTCCATAACCCCTGATCCCCTTATTATTCAAGAGTGTTGTCACTGGACTAGTAATCCAGAGACCCGGGGTCAGTTGGCTCGACAGCTGATATGTGAAGCAGAGTGAGGCCAATACTGCTGGTTTAATCCATGTACGGCTGAGGTTATTCATGAAGACCCCGCCTTCTCAACCTTGCCCCTCACCTGCGATGTGGTGATCCTCGGGTTAAATCACCACCAGTCAGCTCTCCCCCTCAAAGGGGAAAGCAGTCATCTGGGACTCTGGCGACTTTACTTCTATTAATTAACATATGAATGATTAAACATTTTCGATAACATGTTATGAAATATTCAGCATGTATAAAATGTTTTCAATATTCAAGTGCTCATGGTTTGTGGAGAGCCCAATTTCAAACTTGCAGGCCACAAAAAGACCCATTTATGCCTCCTCTCAGCTGCCTGTTAGCAGCCAATCTTTTATCCCATGTCAATATATTACCCCCCCCCCCCCCTCATACCATAAGCTTTTATTTTCCACAATAACCTTTGATGCGGTGCATCTGGAAATCTAAGTACAGTACATCGACTATTTCCCCTTTATCCACAACCGTTACTTCCTTAAAAGACTCCCAATAAGTTGGTTAAACATGATTTCCCTTTCACAAAACCAAACTGGCACTGTCTGATTTTCATGGTCTTATCCAAGTGCTGTGCTGTAGCTTCTTCAATAATCGCGCAAACGTTTTCCCTATGACAGATGTTAAGCTATCTGACCTGCAGTTTCCCCCACTTTCGTTTTGGAAACGGCGGTGGCAAAGTGGTATTAAGACCATAAGACATAGGAGTAGAATTATACCATTCGTCCCATCGAGTCTGCAACACCATTTAATCAACTCCATAACCCCTGATCCCCTTATTATTCAAGAGTGTTGTCACTGGACTAGTAATCCAGAGACCCGGGGTCAGTTGGCTCGACAGCTGATATGTGAAGCAGAGTGAGGCCAATACTGCTGGTTTAATCCATGTACGGCTGAGGTTATTCATGAAGACCCCGCCTTCTCAACCTTGCCCCTCACCTGCGATGTGGTGATCCTCGGGTTAAATCACCACCAGTCAGCTCTCCCCCTCAAAGGAGAAAGCAGTCTATAGTCATCTGGGACTCTGGCGACTTTACTTTCTATTAATTAACATATGAATGATTTAAACATTTTCGTAACACGCTATGAAATATTCAGCGTGTATAAAATGTTTTCAATATTATTCAAGTGCTCATGGTTTGTGGAGAGCCCAGTTTCAATCTTGCAGCCCACTGAGGTGCAGGAGGGCCATTCATGTGGCCTACTCACTTGCCTATCACTGCACTATAGTGAAGATAGAACCAAAATCATTTGTCAGTTCAGCCAGGATCTAGTTGTAAAACAGGCCTGAGGCACTCAATGGCTTTCTCCTGTTCTTATGTTTCCTCATCCTGAGTAGCCAAAAGAATTTTGTGCCTACAGAAAATTGGGTGAAGTTGTGGTTTGAGAGATGTCTTGTTTAAGACTCATGAAAGCATACATAAAAAATAGACGCAGGTGGAGGCCATTCGGCCCTTTAAACCATTCCTTATGATCGTGGCTGTTGTTTAATACCCTGATCCCCCCCCCCCCCATATCCCTTTATCCCCAAGAGCTATATCTAATTCCTTCTTGAAATTACAAAATGTTTTTGCCTCAACTACTTTTTGTGGTAGTGAATTCCACAGATTTACCATTCTGGGTGAATAAATCTCTCCTCACCTCAGTCCTAAAAGGTTTACCCCTTAGCCTCAAACTATGACCCCTAGTTCTGGACTCACCCATCATCAGGACACTTCTGAATCTACCCAGTCTAATCCTGTTAGAATTTTATAAATTTCTATGAGATCCCCTCTCACTCTTCTGAACTCCAATGATTATAAATTTAATCAACGTAGTCTCTCTTCATATGACAGTCCCGCCATAGCAGGAATAAGCCTGGTAAACCTTTGCTGCACTCCCTCCACAACAAGAACATCCTTCCTCAGATAAGGACACAAAAATTGCACACAATACTTCAGGTGTGACCTCACCAATGCCCTATACAATTGCAGTAGAAATCCCTACTCCTGTATTCAAATCCTCTCGCTATGAAGGCCAACATACCATTTGCCTTCTTTACTGCCTGCTGTACCAGTATGTTGACTTTCAGCGACTGATTCACAAGGGCATCAAGGTCTTGTTGAGTATCCGCCTCTCTAAATTTACACCCATTCAAATAATAATCTGCCGTCCTATTTTTGTTACCGAAGCAGATTAGCTCACATTTATCCACATTATACTGCACCTACCATGTATATACCTTCTTCTGTGCTGTAATTTTCTTTGTCCTTTTAGAAGACAGGTTTAGATAAAGGATCTGGATCGGCACAGGCTGGGAGTGCCGAAGGGCCTGTTCCTGTGCTGTAATTTTCTTTGTTCTTTGTACATTCAGCATGTCCAAATCCCGCTGAAGTAACTCTGCATCCTCCTCACAGCTCACCCTCCCACCCAACTTGGTATCATCTACAAATTTGGAGATACATTTAGTTCCCTCGTCCAAATCATTAATATATTATATGAACAGTTGAGATCCTAGCACAGATCCCTGCGGTACCCCACTAGTCGCTGCCTGCCAATTGGAGAAAGACTCATTTATTCCAAATTTTTGCTTCCTGTCTGCTAACCAACTTTCTATCCATCTCAAGACACTACCCGCAATCCCATGTGCTTTAACTTTGCATAGTAATCTGTCATGTGAGATCTTGTTGAAAGCCTTCTAAAAGTCTAAATAAACCACTGTGGAGTTTGCACTTTCTCTCCGTGTCTGCGTAGGTTTCCTCCGGCTGCTCCGGTTTCCTCCCACAGTCCTAAACTGTGCAGGTTAGGTGGATTGGCTATGTTAAATTGCCCCTTAGTGTCCAAAAAGGTTAGGTGGGGTTACAGGGATGGGGTGGAGGCGCAGGTTTAAGTAGGGTGTTCTTTCCAAGGGCTAGTGCAGACTCGATGGGCCGAACGACCTCCTTCTGCACTGTAAATTCTGACATCCACCGGTTCTCCCTCATGAACTCTACGAGTTACACCTTCAAAGAATTCCAGTAGATTTCCCTTTCATAAATTCATGCTGACTTTGTCTGATTGCACCGCTGCTTTCCAAATGCTGTGCTTTGAAATTCTTGATAATTGACTCTAGCAACATCCCTACTACTGACGTTAGGCTCACTGGTCTATAGCTCCCTGTTTTCTCTCTACCTCCCTTTTTCAATAGCGGGGTTATATTAGCTATCCTCCAATCTGTAAGCACCATTCCAGAGTCCAAAGAATTTTGGGAAATAACCGACAATAGATCTACTATTTCTCGGGATACTTCCTGAAGTACTCTGGGATGAAGATTATTAGACCCTGGAGATTTACCCACCTTCATTCCCATTCATTTCCCCAAAACCATTTCTTTACTCATGCTAATTTCCTTCAGCTCCTCACTAAAGGGTGTTTTATTTCAGAACCTCTGGTACATTATTCATGTGTTCCTTTGTGAAAACAGAAAAGTATGAATTTAGTTCCTCAGCCATTTCTTTGTTCCCCGTTATGAATTTCCCCATTTCTGACTAAGGGGCCTACATTTGTTTTTGTCAGTCTTTTTCTCTTTACATACTTTTAGACACTTCTGCAGTCAGTTTTTATGTTCCCCGCAAGCTTACTTTCAGATTGTATTTTCCCCTTCTTAATCAATCCCTTGCTCCGCCTTTGCTAAATTTTAAACTGTTCCCAATCCTCGGGTCTATTGCTTTTTCTTGCTAACTTGTATGCCTTATCTTTGAATCTAATACTATGTCTGATTTCCCTTGTAAGCCATGGTTTGGCTACTGTTTCCTTTCTACTCTTGTTCCAAATAAGAATAAGCAACTTTTGGAGTTCACCTATCCGTTCCTTGAATGCCTGTCCACTGTCCTTCCTTTCAGTAATGTTTCCCAGTCCATCATAGACAACTCGTGCCTCAGACCATCATAGTTACCTTTATTGAGATTCACGTGAGGATGGGGCTGGAAAGTGGAGTTGAGGTGGAGATCGCCCATTACGTTATTGAACGGTGGAGCAGGCGCAAACAGCCGTATGGCCATCTCTTGCTTCTATTTCTTAAAACCTCTACTGTAGATTTTAAGGCAAAATCATAACTCTACAAGCCTATCATTGTGTGGCTTTGTGCTAATGCAAGAATTGAACACTGGCCCCTAGATAGCACAACGCCAATGAGTATACATATTTTGCAAGGTAAATTAAAAGCCATGAACTTTGAACTTGAGTTAGACTGTGTTAAACCCTTTAAATTAAATCACATCTGACCTACATTGATTTGGTTTTGGAGCGGTTGCAAAGCGAGTGGATGCTGAGAGAAAAATGCTACGATTATGACAAAAATGCATCGCGTGGTGCCAATGTCTCCATTCTGGCAAAGTCATCATTTTAGTTGTGATTATACTGAGTGCTAATAGTGAGAGTCTGCAGAAAAAGAAAAAGAGAGTTTCTAACTGTCAGGCAGCTGAGGTTAAGAAAAATCGAAAGACAATGGTAATCAAAATAAGAACAAAATGCTTGAAGTGTCTATTTCTTGCAGAAATTTGGATAAGAAAAGTCCTTTTGGATGCTGTTGATTTTTCTTGTTTGTATCTTTCAGCATTTATTCGTTTTCTGTTGTGAAATTTAAGTTTGGTGGTACTTTTATGTGTGGGAATACATAATGCCATTTAAAGATGGGCTGGTATTGCTGCTTTTACTAGAGTGAGACGTTGACCTCTCCCTGCAAGAGTCTGTACTTTGAAATCTAGCTTTGATCTACAGATGTGGACATTAACCACAGTGCAGCAGTGGTGAAGTAACTAACATATAGTGGCGCATGTGCTTAAAAAAGAACTTGCATTTATACAGGAATGTTCATGACCTCTATACATCCCAAAGCACCTGACGGCTAATTAAATAGTTCTGAAGCGTTGACACTGTTGTAGGAAATGCAAAAGCCAATTTTGTGCACGGTCCCACAAACAATATTGTGATAATGACCAGATAATGCATTTGTTGTGATGATTTCCCTGTTCTTGGAATGCTGCCATGGGATTGTTTATAACCACCTTAGAGAGCAGACGGGAGGTTGGTTTAACTTCTCATCCAAAAGACGGCACCTGTACACCTTCAATACTGCCCGAAAGTATTGGCCTGATTTTATTTATGCTCCAGTTCCTTAAGTGGGGCATTTACTCAAACTTTCTAACTTGGATACTACTTCCTGAGCCAAGGCTGACACAAGAGTATAGGAATAGTGTCCTGTGTGTGATCTGTTGATGCTACAGTTTCGGATGTAAAGAAAATGACAGAGCTAGCTAATAAATTCCTCTGACAATTTTTTTTATTGTGTTAGCAATTAGCCATGATTATTGATTTTAGCAAATAATGAAAGTCACTGACTTTATCGCATTAGATTGTACCAGCTAACATGCAGTTAACACTTTGCAAGAAGTAACTTGCTCAGATTGTTATCTAGCCAACAGAGGGCCGAGTATAAGTGCACAGTCTCATATCACATTCCAAATGATAAACATGAAGTTGATATTTTAGTGAGCATTTCTTTCTGATCTGTTAACTGCTTTTGCTACTTTGACTTTTAACCTTTTATTGCAACAAATCACGTGGGTCGAGTTGTGGCACTGACTGTCTTGTATATCCATTTACCAAAATATTTACCAACATCTTGCTATCCGTTACCTGACCTGCGGAATGATTCCAACATTTCTTGCCTTTTTTTCCCCGCAACTGCAGTATTTTGCTTTCAGTTTTTTGATTATACTTTCCAGTAGCTTATTTTCATTGTGCCGTCATGCGTTTTGCTTAAACACAGAATCCTCTTAGTAACTCGCCTCAATTTATTTTCTTTCCATGTCATCATCAGCCCCATGCAGGGGCTGTTTAGCACAGGGCTAAATCGCTGGCTTTGAAAGCAGACCAAGGCAGGCCAGCAGCACGCTTCAATTCCCGTAACAGCCTCCCCGAACAGATGCCGGAATGTGGCGACTAGGGGCTTTTCACAGTAACTTCATTGAAGCCTACTTGTGACAATAAGCGATTTTCATTTCCTTTTCATTTAATTTCAGTGGTTGCTGGACCATCACTGGCTGAGTTGCTTCTTCCTAGATTGCTGCTAATGCTGCTCGCTGTCTGGCAGTTCACTCTAGCTGCCTGTAGTGATTGACATGTCCCCACTGTGTGGACAAACAACTGTCTGCTGTACAGCAGCTCCTGATGGTTGAAATTATTATTTTGTATAGAGGGAATTATGGATGTTCTTCCATGCTCATTAAAGCACCATATGTTTTATCTCAGTCACTGTAAAAAAGAACAGCATTATCAGAATTAAGATTCTCGTGCACAAATCTTTGAAATTAATGTTTGATGATTGTCGGAACCTTTTGTTGACATTATCACTAAATATTCTAGAAAAAACAAGTGTTCTTTTGTTTCCCCTCCTGGCTTTTTAAAATTAATCATGAACGGTAGTACTGTTGGTTTACCGAATACATTCCACGTCCTACACAAAGGTAGTAGCATTTGATAGATTCCATAAACATATGCTCACACACTGACTTTAGTACCCCAACAGCAGTTTCTACTTCATTGGTGATGTGATGCTCATGGCGGTGCGTAAACATTGTCAGCTCACCAATCCCGCTAGGAGGTTTGAAACGTTAGCTGCACATGAAAACATGAGTACCCATAAATGAGCCCTAAGGGAAGATCAATTTCTAAAGAAAGTAAGATGGACACTTGACGGAAATAAACGTTTAGGGCTACAGGCAAAGAACGCGGTAATGGCACTGGCCGAATTGCTCTACTGAGCTGACATGGACTTGCTGTTCTGTGCTGTATTTTTCTATGTTCTATGATCGGTTGAATGGCCTCCTGTGTTGTAATGACTCTTGTGTTCAGCGGAGATGCCTGTTATTTTTAAAGTTGCCGTTTAGGATTTGCAACCTATTGGGCTTTAATTCCATTGTGAATGGGTTTTTTCCCATGCATTTTAATAGTTTTTTTTCCTGTTTGCTTGATAGTTATTTTTTCATCAAACATGTGCCACCGCTAACAGAGGAGCAGCTGAGTCGGAAACCAGCCCTGCCACTTAAAACCAGAAGTACACCTGAATTCTCTTTGGTCCTAGACTTGGTGAGTGAAAGTGTACTTTTCAATGAATAAAATCATATCAAGTTTGACATATCAAATAAGAAAGAGTAGTGAAACAGACGTTACAGTTCATTATGTAAAAAGTTAACATCATAGAATGTGATACCTACATACTAATTGACCTCTGTTATATTTGTTTTTGTATGTGTAAGATTAATGATTTTAGTTTTTGAAAGAGTGAATTGGGATAACATCTGCCCACAGAGGCAACTGTGACCTCTGTGGGCAGATGTTATCCCAATAACATCTGCCAGTAACAGGCAGAATTTCTGGATTCAAACATGTTCATAGAATCCCTATAGTGCAGAAGGAGGCCATTCAGCACATCAAGTCTGCACCGACCCTCGGAATGAGCACCCGACCTAGTCCCATTTCCCTGCCCTATCCTTGTAACCTAACCTGCACATCTGGACACTTGAGGGGCAATTTAGCATGGCCAATCCACCTAACCCACACATCTTTGGACTGAGGGAGGAAACCAGTGCACCTGGAGGAAATCCATGCAGACATGGGGAAACGCGCAAACTCCACACACAAAGTCACCCAAGGCCGGAATTGAACCCTGTTCCCTGGCGCTGTGAGGCAGCAGTGCTAACCAATGTTCTCAAGTTATTGCCTCTCCTATACTTGATTTGGACTGGAAAATTGGAGGCTGGTTACATTTCTTTAATGGTTTTTTAAAAAAGTTACCATCTATTCGCTCAATCCTCTCCTGACAAATCCTGACTTGAGTTGCAATTTGTTAAACTCCCAATTTAATTTCCACATTCCCTGAAGTTTGCTGGTGTTTTATATTTCCAAATGTTTTTCCCTGACAGGATGAGACATTGGTGCACTGCAGTCTCAATGAACTGGATGATGCGGCATTGACCTTTCCTGTCCTTTTCCAAGATGTAATTTACCAGGTAAAATAAACATATTTGGAGTGTATCTGCCAAATTTAGGAGATGCAGAGCTGCATTTGATCCTTTTGTGTTCCTTGCCTATTCAGTCTTGGAACGTATCTCTGAAGTCAAGACTCGGCAATAGATAACTTAGCAAGTTTCATTGGGGTGTCCTATGTGTGGCATTGATGGATGATGTGCAGGTATTTGCATAATAGTGACCAAATGGGCCAGGTACTCTTGGGCTTACTTGGACAGTAATCCAACAGGAGATTGTGTCTTAAGGGAGAAGAGGGAAGAACATGTTTAATTGAATAATATGATGGTAAGGATGTTGCTGCCGAATGTGTACTGGTGTAATCGTGCGTCAGAAGGAGGTCGGTGGTCTTGTGGCGCAGTGGGTAGCGTCCCTCCCTCTGAGCCAGAAGCTCTGGGTTCAAGCCCCTCTTCAGGTCTTGATGGTCAAGAAGGACACATTCAGTTTTTAAAAATATTTTTAATCAGCAAAAGTTTCATGAGAACACAAACCCACCAACAACTGCCAGCAGCCCCGATGAGTCAGACACTCCAACTCGAAAAGAAGAATCATAAGACATAGGAGCAGGATTAGGCCACTCGGCCCATCGAGTCTGCTCCGCCATTCAACCATGGCTGATATTTTTCTCATCCCCATTCTCCTGCCTTCTCCCCATAACCCCTGATCCCCTTATTAATCAAGAACCTATCTATTGTCTTATAAAGACACTCAGTGATTTGGCCTCCACAGCCTTCTGCGGCAAAGAGTTCCACAGATTCACCTACCCTCTGGCTGAAGAAATTCCTCCTCATCTCTGTTTTAAAGGATCGTCCCTTCAGTCTGAGATTGTGTCCTCTGGTTCCAGTTTTTCCGACAAGTGGAAACATCCTCTTCATGTCCACTCTATCCAGGCCTCGCAGTATCCTGTAAGTTTCAATAAGATCCCCCCATATCCTTCTAAACTCCCAACAAGTACAGACCCAAAGTCCTCAACCGTTCCTCATATGGCAAGTTCTTCATTCCAGGATCATTCTTGTGAACCTCCACTGGACCCTTTCCAAGGCCAGCACATCCTTCCTTGGAAAAGGGGCCCAAAACTGCTCTCAATACTCTTATCCAAGTCATTTCTTGGTTGTAAGGGGGAATCCTTGAACTCATAGCACAACTCATTTGGGGCATATTCATAGAAAAATAGTAAACTTCGAACAAGCTGATATTCTCCTTCCTTCTCTGACTCTTCCTCCCTCATATTCTTAAATACCTATATTTTTGTGGCCTTTAGAGGAATGACTTGTTCATTGTGTATAATGCTCATGCTTCTTTAGCCCTTGATGTAATCCTTATTGTATTTTTATTTACATTGTTGCAAAATGCAATAACTTTTTCCATATGTCCTGCTATAGGTTTACGTAAGGTTGAGACCCTTCTTTCGGGAATTCCTGGAACGGATGTCTCAGATTTATGAGGTAAGTTTGAAAAGAATTTGTAAAGAAAAAAAGGTGAACAGTTATAGCTATTACATTCCCATAGACATTTATCATCACTTCAATATTTTCCAAACTACCCAACCCTTTTTTAAAAAAGACTAATACATCTCTGCAGCTCGGCGTAAAATAGCGCACTAAGAAATGTTACGCAATAACGTTTTCAACAACTTGCACATTTTTGATAATGATCTTTATTGTCATAAGTAGGCTTACCTTAACACTGCAATGAAGTTGCTGCGAAAATCCCCGAGTCACCATACTCCGGCGCCTGTTCGGGTACACAGAGGGAGAATTCAGGATGTCCAAATTACCTAACAGCACGTCTTTTTGGGACTTGTGGGAGGAAACCGGAGCACCGGAGGAAACCCACACAGGCACGGGGAGAACGTGCAGACTCAACATAGACAGTGACCCAAGCCGGGAATTGAACCCGGGTCCCTGGCGCTGTGAAGCAACTGAGCTAACCACTGTCTACCGTGCCGCCCATTTTGAGTTGGGTTAAATGGGGTTTGTGTTCTGTTTTTTCTGCCCACCACAAAGTGCTGCTCTGACCTTGCTGGTTCACAACAGCTGTGCAGCAACAGTTAGAATTTGCACATGTGGCCTTGTTGAAGTAAAAGGGTGTTGTATAGGCCAAGTTGAAAATCAGACCGACCCAAGAAGCCCAGTTTGAAGTTCCAATTTGATTGCAAAAGGGGCTCGAGGCTGCTCGGTGGTCTATTCACCCCAAATAATCTCTATATTTGCCTCATTCTTGGCTTAAATTGTTTGTTTTTTTTGTAACTTTTGCATGAGGTTCCTTGCGCCTAACATTGAAAAATAAAGTATTTATTTGTACTATGCATACTGCTGTTGTGATTAAGTACAGAGAAATTGAAAAATCAGACATTAGCAGATGCAACATTGTAATCTTTTCCTGACTATCTTGCAGATTATCCTGTTCACTGCCTCCAAAAAAGTCTATGCAGACAAATTGCTGAATATTCTGGACCCTAAAAAACAACTGGTCAGGTAAGTGCCTGCGGAGTGGTTGTGGTATAGTGAACAAGAATGTTGAGGGAAAAAGGAGCATTAGCGCTCCCCCCCCCCCCCCCACACACACACACAAACAAAATCTATGAGAACTGGAGATTTTTGCTGCACTCCAATTCTACCCTTGTGCATATTCTTGATTTCAATTGTTCCATTGTTGACTTCATGCCTTAAGCTGCCTGGGCCTGACCCCATCAAAATCTTCCTTTAAGATGTTCCTTAAAACCTACTACTTTGACCAAGAATTATGCTATCAGTCCTAATATCTTCTTATGTTGAATGGTGTAAAACTTTGTTTGTCTGCACTCCTGTGAATTGGTTTGGGGAAATTTTACTTACATTAGAGGTGCTGTATGAAATCTCAGAATGGTTATTGCACAGAAGGCCATTCGCCTGCCAGCTGTGCATGGGTAACTCTACTTGTCCCGCTCCCCTGCTCTTTCCCTGTATCCTTCCAAATTTTCTCTCTAGTGCTTAACCAATTCTCTATTGAAAACCACGATTGAATGCACCGCCACTGCTGTCTCATGCAGCGCATTCCAGATTCTAACCACTGCTGTGTAAAAACAAAAAAAAGGCCTTCACCTTAAATCGGTGTCCTCTGATTCGCAACCCTTCCATCAATGGGGATCGTTTCTTCCTGTCAATGCTGTCTAGATTAATGATTTTGAAGACAGCAAGTCATCTGTAAATGAGTGATGAAGTTCCATCTGAAGGCCAATATTTTGAGTCTTGACATTCGTGTTCATTAAGCAACAAACAGTGTTTTGAATGAAGCTCGGGATTTGTGGTAGAGATGCACTAAATTTAGTTTATTAAAGCAGCTTTGGAAGTACCCTGCCCAACTCCACTCTGGAGCCACCAGTATAGAGTAGCTTACAGTAGGTCCTTCTCTCATATATTTTATTTTAAAAGTAGGATTGAGGAGTTAGCCAAACTGACAAATTGGTTAACTGTTAGGAATCTTGAGGTATTTTTTTTCTTTCCCCCCCCTCAATTTTCCTCTGGAAAGTGCTGGATCTTACTCTTTCCTTCCTCCTTGGCAAAGTGATCATTCTTTGCATTAATCCAAAGTGCAGATTTGGTCACAGAGCACCTTGCGGACACAATCCTGTCCTTGTCCAATGTGTGCTGTCCGAAGGTCAATGAGGTACCAACATGGTGCAGAAACCTGCCTGATTTCAGATTGATTTAAAGCCCTATCGGCCTCGTTGCTCATACTATGATCAAACACAAGAACTAGGAGCAGGAGTGGCCCCTCGAGCCTGCTCCGCCATTCAATAAGATCATGGCTGATCTTTTTCTGGACTCAGCTCCACCTACCCGCCCGCTCACCTTAACCCTTCATTCCTTTACTGTTCAAAAGAGTTCACCCCCACAACCCAAAGATGTGCAAGGTAGGTGGATTGAACACGCTAAATTGCCCCTCAATTGTAAAAATGAATTGGGTACTCAAAATTTAAAAAAAAAATTTTTTTAATGCATGTGCATTCAGGCTTCAAGATATTTTATTTTGACTGTATCCTCTTAATCTTCACTCATGTCCACTGTTATGCTTATTCTTCAATGTACTTTGTCACATAGGCACAGGTTGTTCCGTGAGCATTGTGTGTGTGTGCAGGGAAACTACATAAAGGATTTGAGTATCCTTGGACGAGATCTTTCGAAAACAATCATTATTGACAACTCTCCGCAAGCCTTTGCGTACCAGGTCAGTGCAATAATCATTGAATAGAGGCAAGATACAGAGTGGAGTGCTTAGAGAGCTCAGAGTTGTGTTCTCACTATTTTGGTGCTTGCCTCGTAGGAATAGTATTAAAATCATTTGTTTCAGGATGAATAACTGAGTGCCCAAGTGAGGTTGGATGTGGCAAGTTGTATCTGAGGCACAGACCTATTTCTCCTCTTAACATTTCCAAGCATTTATCTGAGAACTTAAGTAAGTCTTAGTGGTGCAGGCTCCTGATCCCAACCAAGCTGCTGTGGGGAGACCAGGCATCTCATATGAGATACACCCAAGAAGTTTCACAAGACTGCTATCACACAGCTGGCTTAATTTTACTCTAATCTATCGTCACAGCCTCCGAAGTCAGATCGGCCTTCTTGAAAGTGAACCCCTGGAAGGTAACGGGTCCTGACTGAGTCCCTGGTCGTGCACTCAGATCCCGCGCAGACCAATTGGCGGGTGTGTTCGTGGACATCTTAGCCTCTCCCTACTCCGTTACTAGGTTCCCACCTGCTTCAAGAAGACCACCAGCATAGCGATGCCAAAGAAGAACCAGGCAATGTGCCTCAATGACTATCGTCCGGTAGCCTTGACATCTATCATTATGAAGTGCTTCGAGAGGTTGGTCACCAGACACATCAACTCCATACTCCCAGAATGTCTTGATCCACTGCAATTTGCATACCGCCGCAACCATCCCACAGCAGACGCTATGTCAATGGCCCTACATTCATCCCTGGATCATCTCGACAATAAGGACTCCTAAGTCAGACTCCTATTCGTTGACTACAGTTCCACCTTAAACACCAGAATCCAGCCAAGCTCATATCAAAACGCTAAAATCTAGGACTTGTCTCCTCCCTCTGCAACTGGATCCTTGACTTTCTGACCCATAGACCACAATCAGTAAGGATAAACAACAACACCTCCATGATAGACCTCAATACCAGGGTCCCGCAAGGCTGCGTACTTAGCCCCCTACTATACTCCCTGTACACACACGACTGCATGGCAAAATTAGGCTCCAACTCCATCTGCCCGTTTATTGATGACACAACGGTAGTGGGTCGGATCTCGAACAACGATGAGTCAGAAGACAGGAGGGAGATAGAGAACTTCGTGGCATGATCTAACAGCAATAATCTCTCCCTCAACGTCAGCAAAACTAAGGAGCTGGTCATTGACTTCAGGAAGCTAAGTATGGTGCACACCCCTGTCTGTATCAATGGTGCCGAGGTGAAGATACTTGACAGCTTCAAATTCCTAGGTATGCAAATCACCAAAAATCTGTCCTGGTCCACCCACGTCAATGCTACGACCAAGAAAGCACAACAGCGCCTATACTGCCTCAGGAAACTAAGGGAATTCGGCATGTCCACACTGACCCTTACCAACTTTTACAGATGCACCATAGAAAGCATCCTATCTGGCTGCATCACAGCTTGGTATGGCAACTGCTCGGTCCAAGACCGTAAGAAACTACAGAGAGCCATGAACACAGCCCAGTCCATCACGCGAACCCGCCTCCCATCCATTGACTCTGTTTACATCTCCCGCTGCCTGGGGAAAGCGGGCAGCATAATCAAAGGCCCCTCCAACCCGGGCTATTCTCTCTTCCAACCTCCCATTGGGCAGGAGATATAAAAGTGAGAACACGCACGAACAGGTTCAAAAACAGCTTCTTCCCCGCTGTTACCAGACTCCTGAATGACCCTTTTATGGACTGAACTAATCTTTTCACACATCCCCCATCCTCTCTACTGAGTAGTAAGACACTCCGTATGCTTTTTTTTTTTTAATATGTTTTATTGAAAATTTTTTCCCAAACAACAATTTTTCCCCTCTTACAAAGCAAACGCAACAATAACAATACCGAAATTTTTAACAATACACAAGTAACAAAACCCCTTTATCTTTGACCTAAACTAAACTAAACCCCCCCCCCTTCCCCTTCCCCCTCCCCCTGGGTTGCTGCTGCTGGTCATCTGTCTTCCCTCTAACGTTCCCCTAGGTAGTCGAGAAATGGCTGCCACCGCCTGGTGAACCCTTGAGCCGATCCTCTCAGGGCAAACTTTATCTGCTCCAGTTTAATGAACCCCGCCATATCATTTACCCAGGCCTCCAGTCCGGGGGGTTTCGCCTCCTTCCACATGAGTAGGATCCTGCGCCGGGCTACTAGGGACGCAAAGGCCACAACGTCGGCCTCTTTCGCCTCCTGCACTCCCGGCTCTTCCGCAACTCCAAATAGAGCTAACCCCCAGCCTGGTTTGACCCGGGCCTTCACCACCCGCGAAATCACTACCGTCACTCCCTTCCAATACCCTTCCAATACCCTTCCAGTGCCGGGCACGCCCAAAACATATGTGCGTGGTTTGCCGGGCTCCCGCCACACCTCCCACATTTGTCCTCCACTCCAAAGAACCTGCTCAATCTTGCTCCCGTTATGTGTGCTCTATGTAGCACCTTAAATTGAATCAGGCTAAGCCTGGCGCATGAGGAAGAGGAATTTACCCTGCTTATGGCATCAGCCCACATACCCTCCTCTATCTCCTCCTCTAGTTCTTCTTCCCACTTTCCTTTTAGTTCGCCCACCGACTCCTCCCCCTCTTCCCTCATCTCTCGGTAAATCTCTGACACCTTGCCCTCCCCGACCCACACCCCTGAAAGCACCCTGTCCTGTATCCCCTGTGTCGGGAGCAACGGAAATTCCCTCACCTGTTGTCTAGTAAATGCCCTCACCTGAATATATCTCAAGAAATTTCCCCGGGGCAACTTATACTTTTCCTCCAATGCTCGCAAAAGTCCCATCTATAAATAAATCTCCCACCCTCCTAATTCCCAACTGGTACCAGCTCTGAAATCCTCCATCCATTCTTCCTGGGGCGAACCTATGGTTGTTCCTGATTGGGGACCCCACCAGGGCTCCCCGCACCCCTCTCTGTCGCCTCCACTGTCCCCAGATATTCAATGTTGCCGCCACCACCGGGTTCGTGGTAAAGTTTTTAGGTGAGATCGGTAGCGGCGCCGTCATTAACTGAGTAGGTCCTGGCCTGATTCGATCTGCCAAAATGCATCACCTCACATTTATCTAAATTAAACTCCATCTGCCATTCGTCGGCCCACTGGCCTAATTGATCAAGATCCCGTTGCAATCCTAGATAACCTTCTTCACTATCCACTGTGCCACCAATCTTGGTGTCATCTCCAAACTTACTGACCATGCCTCCTAAATTCTCATCCAAATCATTAATATAAATCACAAATAACAGCGGACCCAGCACCGATCCCTGAGGCACACCACAGGTCACAGGCCTCCAGTTTGAAAAACAACCCTCTACAACCACCCTCTGTCTTCTGTCGTCCAGCCAATTTTGAATCCAATTGGCAACCTCACCCTGGATTCCGTGAGCTTTAACCTTCTGCAACAACCTACCATGCGGTACCTTGTCAAAGGCTTTGCTAAAGTCCATGTAGACAACGTCTACTGCACTGCCGTCATCTACCTTCTTGGTCAACCCCTCAAAAAACTCAATCAAATTTGTGAGACATGATTTTCCACGCACAAAGCCATGCTGACTGCCCCGAATCAGTCCTTGCCTCTCTAAATGCTTGTAGATCCTGTCTCTCAGAATACCTTCTAGCAACTTACCTACTACAGACGTTAGGCTCACCGGTCTGTAGTTCCCAGGCTTTTCCCTGCTGCCCTTCTTAAACAAGGGCACAACTTAATATTTACATTGGAGGCAGTATAGCAAAGGTTCACTAAGTTGGCCCTTGGGATGAAGTGGTTGTCACATAACGAGAGACTAAGTAAATTTGGCTTATATACTGAATGAGATGTGAGCTCAAAAATCCACAAAGTTCTGAAGGGGAGTGGTTTGTTTGATGGGGTGCATGCGGAGAGATAGTTTCTGCTGCCGGCAGTCAAAAATATGGGGGCACGGTCTCTGGATAAGGGGCTGATTATTTTGGACTGAGGTAAGGAGAATATTATGGATGCTCTGCTTTGAACACATTGAAGGCTGGGTTAGATAGATTTTTAGCGTATCAGGAATTTAAGGGATGTGGGGAAATGGAGTATGTAACACAAATTAAGCCATGATTGTATCGAATGGCAGAGCAGGCTCAACGGGCCATATGATCTACTCTTGCTCCTATTTCTTTTGTTGTTCTGTTCTTGAGGTCTTTAAGATAGTGAAGGAGTTTGGCAGGGTAGATACAGAGATGTTTCAACTTGCAGGTGAGACCGCAACTAGGAGCCATAAGTATAAGCTGACCATCAATAAGTTCAAGAGGGAATTCAGGAGAAGGAGAAATATCTTTAACCAGAGAGTGGTTGGAATGTGGAACTCAGTTCCACTAGAAATAGTTGCAGGGAATAAGGTAGATGCACGTCAAGGGAGGAAAGGGGAAGGAGGATATGTTGATGGGGATAACTGAAAAGGGGTGAGAGGAGCTTTTTGTGGGGCATAAACACTGGCATGGATATGTTGGGGCTAATGGTCTGTTTATGTGCTGTAAATACACTGTGATACCATTATCCTCGATGGGGGCGGTGGTGTGTTTGTCTGTGTGACATGGACTACGTATCGGCCCTCATGCGCACAACACTTTGGCGAAGTTAGTGTTGACTTTGCAGGAATTTCTGGCTGCCTTCCTGATTGTGAGTGTTATTGTGTGGAGGAGATATTCTGTGAGTATTCACTGGCTTTGAGCTTGAAAGTACTATGACTTATTTTTATTTGCCCTTTTTCATGTGACCTCTTTTGAATGAGCCCGCTTGTCCAGTTGGGGGTATAATTAGTGTGAAAGTTGGGAGTTTTTGTCTTGCAGCTTGAGCTGTAGTAGTGCGTGTAACACTGTACACATTGCAGCCATGTTAAAATGTCCTTTCACTCTTTTTCTCGCAGCTGTCCAACGGAATTCCAATTGAGAGCTGGTTCATGGATAAGAATGACACCGAGCTTTTGAAACTGATTCCCTTTTTAGAGAAACTTGTAGAACTGGTAAGTCATGGTGTCTGTTAATAGATCAGTTTGATTTTAATTTTTAAATAAAGTCCTATTTTCATACAGATATATTCCATAACGAGAGGATGATCCAATGCTTGATAATTTGTCTTGGTCAAGTTAGCGAATCCAAACTAGATGGTAATTGAGTGCTGTAGTTGGTCTCAGTGCCTTTGGAAGGCAGGCATATCACCCATCGTCCCTGGTCTCAAATTTCTGCTCATGGGCTCCGGATGGAAATGCATATGGGGATGTCTGAGGGCAGGCATGGATTTAATTATGCTGCCCCCGCTGGTTGAATAGTTCTGCTGGGATCTATGGATTCAAATGGCAGAGCAAACAAATACCAGCAGAAATAAAGGAGTACTCTTTACAGAAGGCTCTCAAGTTATAATTGTTTGCCATCAGGTATTGAAGGCCATAAGTACCTAACTAAGATGTTAAACTTGCTGTTCATGCTACACAGTACTTAGCCATTGGGCATCTCACATTCTGTGATGCCTGAACCTACACAGCTTCTCAAGCTCCCCAACCCTACACCAGAAGCAGCACAAGGGCATTTTGAGAGAAATTGCTTTGACATGACTCTCACCACTCCATAACCCAGGGGCAATTATACGGGAGATTCTGCTATCTGGTAATGAAGCAAAGGTGTTGCCATCAATTCCAAAATTTAAATGTGCCTATTTCTCCTTTAATATGCTGTTCTCAGAATGAAGATGTTCGACCTCATATCAGAGAAAAATTTCGTTTGCACGATTTGCTCCCTCCGGATTAAGAACTCATTGCCAACACCATCTCTGAAGGGGGGGCGGAGAAGACAAAAGCAGGACCCTTTGGACTACAAGACATTGCCATTGCTGTTGAAATTTGCATTTTTGTACCTCGTCTTGCTTTTCTTGTCTTGGGCACCCACAGTTAACCAAGGGGTTGCAGAGAGTGAACTCAGTCTTTAAGTTTAGGTGGGTCTGAACAGGAAAGGATATTGCAGGGTTTTTTAAATCAAAAAAGGAAACGGTATATGCAGTAAAAATCCGAGCACGCAGATCTTGATAGCACATATATAGCACGCAATAGATGTACTGTTGTCCCAGTTGGTGTGCTTCTGAAGACTGCTGGATAACAAGTATGAAATGCTGTGGTCTATTGCAATACATGTTGATGACACTTTTTGACTGTATCTGCTGTAAATGGTTAGCGCTTTTCTTTGTTGCATAAAAAAAATCAACACTTTCTAAAAGTACTTCTGTTTCTGCCACCAGCATTTTGTTTAACCTGTATTGTCACAGGTTTACATAAGAGGAGAAAACTGATTCTGTTTTCCCCTCTGGTGCTTCACAAAGTGGGCCTGTACCCACTTTTTAAAATGTAGGTCTCATTTCAACAGGAATGGCCAGTATATTAAATACAAACATTTTACCAGTTCAGGTTTTAGGCTTTTATGTTTTCCCTAGTGTATGAAATTATATCCAATTATAAAAGCATTCCTTTTAACTATAATGCATTGTAGATTCCCTTTTCACCCCTTCCAAAGCAAAGGAGAGAATCTTTCCTAATTTGATCCACCACCTTCCTGCTTTGTCTGCCTGTGAAGTAATGTATATTTGTTAAAATGAAATAAAGAATCTATAGATTAGTCAAAATTAAATCGGATACATAACAGACAAGTTTATTTATATTAAAGAACAGAAGCATTCGCCCACAGTAGCTACAACCTTTTAAAAGAAGGGATGAGGGTACAAGAGGAGAGACTGATACAAAAATTCAAAGTATAGCGATGAGATTTTAGTCTTGATCTGACATTCGTAAACTGCAGTCTCTGCCTGGCTGTAACTTGGACTCAATTTTTTTGTTGGAGGTGGGGTGTCAGAGAGGACATGGGACGGGGAAGAAGTAAGAAAGATTGCAACAAAATCCAACAGGCTTAGGATCCTTTCGGTGTCCAGTCTGCTTTTCAAGCATCTAATGTTGCACTAAACATTTGTCCTACTGTGAAATCCTTGGGGAAGCGAGAGCAGTGGTGGCAGGCGCATCAGGAGAATGACAGTGCGCTAACTAAACTTGTGGGCCCGTGTTCTGGTTGTTCTTCTCTTTTCCCCCCCCCCCCCCCCCCCCCCCCCCCCCCCCCCCCCACTCATTTTCACCCTCCCCATCCCCAACAATAAAAGATACCCGGTCCCAGGCACCTGGCCCCTTGTAAAAATACTTCGCCCCATTTGCTGGTCCATTTGCTGGCTTACTTTTTCCACAGTATCGTTTTCTCGCAGGAGCATAGCATGAATTGCCTCTAGACTGCATCGATATGCCACAGGCATCGCCATGGATTCATTTCCTAAAAGGAAGCTGGAGAAAGCGGCACTTTTTTTTGTGAAGAGGAACTAGGTGCATTTTCTTTGGTTTAAAACTCTAGAAGATTGTTCAGGACGAGGTATGTGGTCGCAAAGAAAAGGTGAGCAGCACATGAATGAGGATGCCAGTTAAATTTTTTTATGTATATTACCAGTTTACCTGTACAAAACTTTCTTGTACAAAACTACATGCAGCTTCATTTAAAAAAAAAAAAAATCCTTAAAATAAGGAAAAATCTTTTTAAAGAAAGCGGTTTAATTTTTGTATTTTTGATTTTACAAAAGGCATGAGTTATGTCTACTTTTTCTGTGTATTAATGAAGATTTTAACTTTTCATCAGGTTGAGCGTTTTTCTTACTATTATCTATTGTGTATGTAGTTAGCACATTGTGACACTGAAACGTTAAAATCTAGCATGTAGAAATAAGCCTGTTTTTTGTCGGGAGGAAGAAAACCCTTTTATCCTTCATTAAAATATTTTAATCATGGCAGGTTTTTCTGCAGAAAATAATTTGAAAAGCGTTTGCATTTCAGAGAAATACTGATTTTGTATTTAAAGAAAGGTATTTTGCTTGCAGGAATCTATTTACTACAGATTCACTTTAATGATAACCTTTGAGATGTATTTAAGTACCTTTAGGGCATCTGGGCATCTTTCTTTATGCTGTTTGTCATTTTGTCTTTATTGAAATAAAAATGTACAGAACATTGCTTTTACAAATGTTACAAACGTTTTGAAGTTTTCCAAACTCCGCGCCAGAGTAACCCAAACTTGAGTCCGCGGCACCTGCTCGCTCTCTTACCTCTGTACCTTGCTCTGCTTAAAATAATCTGATATTTCTTCAAAAGATGCAACGGTCTCTGCCCCAACTTCTCCCCGTGACAAAACATTTCATGCTCTAACTTTATGTTTTGCATTTAATGCCTTAAGAAGGCAGCAAAAGTAGGAAGTTTAACCTGGATTTCCTTATTTAGGGTTGAGGCAAAGAGTCAACATGAGTTAGTGAGCCACCCCTCATTTGGGTGGAGGGGAACAACAGGAAATTTATCTCCTCTTCACCCTCCTCACTTTGCCTTAAAAGAAATTCAGCTGCATAGATGAAATTCTGGATGTTATAGGTATTAATCTGGACTCAAATGTCAAACCTGCTGCTCTTGTGGTGAAGCATCCTTTACATTAGAACAGAAGAAATAGGAGAAGGAGGAGTCCCTTGAGTTTGCTCCACCATTCAATAAGATCATGGCTGATCTGATTGTGGCCTTAACTGCATTTTCCTATCTGTTTCCCAATAACCCTTGATTCCCTTGTTGATCCAAAATCTTTATCCAGTGTGTAGTTAAGCAGGTTGATTAGGACATGGAGATTCAATGGCTTATCCATCCCTCTTTTATGTTGATTTATATGATCTTGGCTACGGTAGTTCTGCATGCAACCTTGGTTTTGTCCTGCTCCCCAGCTGTATATGGAGGTGTCAGAATCACCCAGGGGTTCCTCATTGTCCAGCAAGATAAGCTGGAGTTGAATATATGTTGAGGTTTGAGGGCTCTGATTTGTCCAACTGTTGTCAACGCTCAATGTCAAGGCTCCACTGAGTAATGGGCTCTTTGCGGAGGTATCATTTGTGTGCTATTGTCCTGCTGAAACCAGGCCTCGAGTTGGCTTACATATGAGCCGTCATTAATTAGCGTAAAAATCACCCCTGGGTGTCACATGGTACGATCCAGTTGAGGGAAGTGTGATTTCAATTCTGCCAGGTTCTGCATACTGATCACAGACCAGTGTAGTATCATCTTGAATTCTATGCCTGAAGACAGGTCCGACCTACAGCCTCAAACCTCCATCACGGGCAGGGCAAGGTGGCAGGTCCCGAATACACCCCATAAGAAATGGGGTTTGAACTCCTGCTGTTGGCACCAGTGTGATCCACACCGGCTGCCTAGCCAACTGAGGCAATCGACCTCCAAAGGAGTCCCAAGTTACTGTGGCAATAAACATTTTTACATGCATATTGCAGCCTGGAGCTAGAGGCTCCAATTTATTTCCATCATATGGCTGACCAGGTATCTGTCCTGTTCTTACTGCCCGCATATGTATATACATGGTATAAAAATTTCACATATACATCTGACAGTCGCTTGAAGTTGGACACTAATTCTGATTGAATTATGGAATTACATGGAATGAACCATGCAGAAACAGAAGATTTGGTGCAACTGATCATGCTGGTGTTGATTCTCCTACCCTCCTTCACCTGAAACAAAACATTCACGGATCTTGAATTGGATCCAATGTTATGGATAGCTGCAAAGTTTATCCGTGAGCCTCTCCTGCTCTTCGAAACTCTTTACTGGTTGTTGCAGGTCTCTTTGAAGCAGTCAAACCTGCACATGTACTGGGGAGAACTAGTTCTGATAGCTTGATGATTAGACAGTGAGCAGAATATCCATACAGACTTGGCATTTGTGTTCCGTTTGCGTGGAGTATGGGATGCTTGCCATTAGAGGAAAGCCGATTTGGATTCTTGCTCTAATCTGTATAAATACTTGTGTGGATGCCTGATGACCGTAGCTGAATGACCTGCAAGCTCACATTAATATTCACTTGGGCAAGGTGCTGTGGGACTGTAGCTCATCACTGAGTTAAGATCTTGAGGGTCGGCGAGAAGAATGTTGAGACTAAAAGAAAAAAGCGAATGAAACCCTTCATTCAGACTGTGCCACTTTTCTTTGCCACTCTTGGACTAGTTGTGAAAAATTTTTACCTCTTTTTGTCCTTTTATGTTTGCTGATTCTGATGCTTTGCTTTAGCTACTTTCTTTTAAGAATTATTCACTGCTCCCCATTTCTCCAGTTCCATCTTTACAAATTGGCATCTAATTAATATTGAAACCCATTAACTTTCCACATCCGCTAAACTTTGTTAGGATCGCCAAACTTATTTGGTGCCGCTTGTATACTTTGTACTGGTTGTTTCGCTGGACTATTTGGATAACTTGAGTCTGCAACACTGGCAAGGTTGAATATAAAACCTGGATTAAGGAAACGATTATCAATTTCACCCTTCCAAGAAACTATGCTTTGCATCAATGTGGACTCTGCAACTTTATTCAACATTGGATGAATAACCACAAGCAAACCTCCCAAGCTTTATAAACAATGCTGTCTCCATGGAGTAATCGAACAAAGTCCATAATAAACAATGTTTGCTTTTGTTACTATTGGAAAGTATATACAATCAATAAATTTTTTTAATGAAAGATTCCTGTTCCCTCTCTGCCTTTTGTTTTATTCTTATCCATTTTTGGCATTACGTTGTCCTCCGATTTGAAGAGCCTTGGTTACGTGGATAGCCCTCTCACCTAGCAGGTTCTGGGTTCAAGTCCCACTCCAGAATCTTGAACACACAATCTTGGCTGAAGCCAGCAGTGAAATGCTGTATTTTGGGTGTGATATTAAACCAAGACCCCATCCCATCTCTCAGATAAACACAAATGACTGACACTGTTAAGAAGGAAAACTTTGGAATTTTCCAATGTCCTGAGCAATAATATCCTTCAGCCAACATCACTAAAACATATAATCTGATCGTTATGTCATTGCTATTTGTGGAACCTTGCTGTGCACAAATGAGCTGTTGCATTTCCTAGACCACCACAGTGACTACACAAACAAAACATAGAGGTTTACAACATGAAAAAAGGCTTTCGGCCCAACTTGTCTATGCCACCCAGTTTTAACCACTAAGCTAGTCCCAATTGCCCGCATTTGGCCTATAACCAGCTTTCCCATATAACTGTCGAAATGCTTTTTAAAAGACAAAATTGTACCTGCCTCTACTACTGCCTCTGGCAGTTCCAGATATTCACCACCCTCTGTGTGAAAACATTGCCCCTCTGGACCCATTTGTATCTCTCCCTTCTGTTGAGAAAAATGCGAAAGATGTCATTTGAAACATGAAGTTCTGATGATAAAACCCAAGGAACGTGAGAAAAAGCAAAGTAACAGGAAAGATTCTATAAATGTAAATGTAATGAAATGCTAAAAAATGATATAGCAGAAGGCTCTCGAAGGGTTAACTGCAGACAAAAGTTCTTTAGCATGCAGACTGCCATTATCACACAGGCCTTGAGATAAAGAAGCAGCTCATGCTGTACCTGATACCTTTAGTTCAAGTCGGAGACATTTTTATATAAGTTAAGTTTTAAGTTACATAAAGGGAATGAGTTTTCTACCCTTTAATAGAAGTTAATTAGTTTAGCAAGCAATTGATTGAAATTGCCAGAATCTTAAGTTTGAATAACTTGAAATGACATTTATTTGTGAATGATAGAAACTTAATGACACCAGTTAAAAGTGGAAATCTGGAGAGAACAGTTGATTTTAATACAGGACAATTCACCGCAGCTAACTGCTTTTCAAAAAAGCAGTCAAGACCTTTTTTGTAAAATTGTAAAAACGGAAGAATATAACTTGAAACATTTAGGAATACAAGAAAATACAATACTTAAAAAAGATAAGGGATTGAAAGGCTGGAATGCCACAGAATAATTAGCAGGAAGCCTCCCTGCCAGTGAGCTGACAAACTAAGGTCAAGCTTAACATGAAGGCACTCTCATGTTAGACATTACGGAAACTAGATGTGGAATCATATGGACAGAAAGGGTATTACGTTAAGGTGCAGAAGAAAACACTTTAAAATAATGTCATGTAATCAGCAAGGCTGTTAGAAGGATGATATATATCCTGAATCGCTCTCAGCCAGGCACTCACTCTCAGCTTGCAGGGTGATTTCGGTACATGGGACTGACAGAATACAAAAGCCGCGCAAAACCGCAAAACAACCAAGAGAAAACCAACAAAATGAAGAGAGATTGTCAAGGAGGCCCAGGAACGTCTGATCACCAACCAGGAGAATCCAGAAGCAAGATCCTTTTACTTTTCTGCAAAGACAGTGATTTTATCTTTTAAAAGAAAAAAATTAGAATAAAATAAGTTAAAGTTTTAACCTGAAACTGGTTATTACAAAGTACTTTACTTACTTAAGTGGTAAGTAGATACAATTCTTCTATGAAGATATGGGTTATGCCGGGGGATAACTTGAAACACTAGTTTGACCCGAATAGCACCCACCTAAGACTGCATAGGAGTCGGGGAGTGAGAATCCCTGTTCAGCATTTAGAATATCTTGACCCTTTTTTGGTATAGGGGGAATTCTAAGAATAGTGGTGAGTTTTTTACTTCACCTCTTGCCAGAACTGTACACAGTATTCCAAGTGTGGCCTTACTAATGCCTTGTACAACTTCAGCAAGACGTCCCAACTCCTGTATTCTATGTACTGACCGATGAAACTAAGCATGCCGAATGCCTTCACAACCCTGTCCACCTGTGACTCCACTTCCAAGGAGCTACGAACCTGTACTAGACCTCTTTATTCTATAACTCTCCCCAACTCCCTACCATTAACTGAGTAGGTCCTGCCCCGATTCAGTGTACCAAAATACACCACGCCACTTTTATCTAAATTCCATCTGCCATTCATCGACCCAATTGATCAAGATCCCGTTGTAATCCTTGATAACCTTCATTGTGCACTGTGCCACCAATCTTGGTGTCATCTGCAAACTTACTAGCCATGCCTCCTAAATTCTCATCCAAATCATTAATATAAACAACAAATAACAGTGGACCCAGCACTGATCCCTGAGGCACACTGCTGGTCACAGGCCTCCAGTTTGAAAAACAACCCTCTACAACCACCCTTTGTCTTCTGTTGTCAAGTCAATTGGCTACCTCACTGGACCCCATGAGAGATTTAGTCTTGTGCAACAACCTATCATGCGGTACCTTGTCAAAGGGGTGAAATATTTTTCCTTTTAATTCTTATCTAAGATGAATGAGACTGAGAGGGGCTAGTTAAAAAGTTTAATTGAAGTTTAAAAACTATTCCTTTAAAAAAAAATTTTTTTTATAATATCCAATTTTATTTTCCAATTAAGGGGCAATGTTTGGGGGTGAGGCCCACGCAGACATGGGGAGAATGTGTAAACTCCACACGGACAGTGACCCAGGGCCGGAATCGGACCTGGGACCTCAGTGCCCTGAGGCAGCAGTGCTGCCTTTCCATGTGATTTATTATTGGGTTTCTGGTAACTTTATTTTTCTGTTTATTTACTTACATTCATTCATTGGAGATGTTGCGCCATCTAATGGTAGAAATTGAATACTTCGGTAGTGACATGTCAATGTCTCAAGTACTTACATTGCCACAAGCATTGGAAAATAAAAGGATAAAAGCCTATGAGGCCCATTGAACTTGTTTGAAAGAATTATTGATGGTGACATTTAATTTCTCTTAGTTTTCTGGCACACACAGACATGGTGATAGACAGATCTGATTTTAAACAAGTTCAGTCAGTTCTTAATACTGTTTCGAGCCAAAAAAAAAAAAAAATCCTGTCAAGGGGCAGCACGGTGGCACAGTGGGTTAGCCCTGTTGCCTCCGCGCCGAGGTCCCAGGTTCGATCCCGGCTCTGGGTCACTGTCCGTGTGGAGTTTGCACATTCTCCCAGCGTCTGCGTGGGTTTCGCCCCCACAACCCAAAGATGTGCAGCATAGGTGAATTGACCACGCTAAATTGCCCCTTAATTGAAAAACAAAAATGAATTGGGTACTGTAAATTTATTTATTTTTAAATACTGTTTCTAGCTTCTTTACAAAATCTTGATTATTTGTTACATTTTAAGCTTACTTAATGGCCCACTGGTTAAAGGTTAATGTTAAGGGATACAGCTGGTCAAGACAGCAAATCTTGATAAAGAGGTATCCTAGATGTGAATGATCCTATTTTCACCTAGTACCTATGGGAGCGTACTTGTCGGTAGGAATCACTTGCTTAGTGCTTCCATTGCTTTGCTTCCCTCCCTCTCCAGTGGGCACTAAGGCTTATTACGGCACCCCCCAACCACTGTCCCAGGCCAATGAGGAGGATATTTCTATCAAACCTGACATCCATTTCCACTGATTACTGCCTTCATTATAATGCTCAATTTTCAGCATATGAAGTACAGGCTTAATCCTCAATGACTGTTGTGCAAAAAAGGAAACCAAATAGGACAAAAACTATGTTGAACAACTCAAATGGAAATAAGTCCAGGCTCATCGTTCAGTTCCTAATCAAAGAATCACAAAACTTTATGAATAAGCTTTGCTACACTTTGCCGTCCCTCAATTTGCTGTTGGTTTACCAATGGTCAAGTTAATTCTGATTTATCAGGAGTACTGTATCATTTCTGATTCCATCCTTTTTCTTTAAAGTTAAAGTACCCCATTCTTTTTTCCACTTAAGGGACAATTTAGCGTGGCCAATCCACCTACCCTGCACATCTTTGGCTTGTGAGGATGAAACCCACGCAGACATGGAGAATGTGCAAACTCCACGTGGTCATTGACCCGGGGCAGGAATCGAACCTGGGTCCTCAGCGCTGAGAGGCATCAGTGTTAACCACTGCGCTGCCGTGCTGCTTCATCAATGGCATCCTTTTTCAATGCTTTTTTTTCCTTATAATTTTAGAATATCCAATTCATATTCTCCAATTAAGGGGCAATTTAACGTGGGCAATCCACCTACCCTGCACATCTTTGGTTGTGGGGGTGAAACCCGTGCAAACACAGGGAGAATGTGCAAACTCCACACGGACAGTGTCCCAGAGCCGGGATCGAACCTGGGACCTCGGCGCCATGAGGCAGCAATGCTAACCTCTGCGCCTCCGTGCTGCCCTCTTCAATGCGAGTCTATTAACAGTACAAGAGGGTGCTGAGTGGCTGCCAGCAAGTTAACAGTGATGCAGTACAATCAAAGAGTTCAAATGCTTTTAAGCTTGTTTCAAATCATATCTGAAGACCTATGCTTTGGATCTGAGGGATGACATAATCTGTCATACTGCTGCTCCGACCTAATGTGTTAGATTAAAGCTTACATTCTATAGGGCCAGTCATGGCTTAGTGGGAGGCATGCTGGCTTCTGATTCTGAGGGTTGTGAACTCAAGTCTCAGTCTAAACACTTGAGAAACCCCAGTCTAACCATCCCAGTGCACCATTGAGGGAGTGCTGCATGTCAGAGGTGTAATGTTCTTGTCAGATGACCTGATTTATATTACAAGAACACTCGTAGCTAAAGCTATAAACAATTTATTAACATTAACTGTGGGTAAACTATGTTCAAAATAACAGTAAGATCAAGCACAAGCAAACTCTCCAGCTTCCTCCAGCCAGTCTGAAGGGTCACCTGACTCTAACCTTCACTTGTATACTAGTGAGACCCCTAGTGGTCAGTTGGTGAATTACAACATACCCATTTTTAAAAATAATTTTTATTGTCACAAGTAGGCTTACATTAACACTGAAATGAAGTTACTGTGAAAAGCCTCTAGTTGCCACATTATAGTGCCTGTCCGGGTACACTGAGGGAGAATTCAGAATGTCCAAATTAACTAACAGCACTTCTTTCGGGACTTGTGGAAGGAAACCAGAGCACCCGGAGCGAACCCACGCAGACACTGCGAGAACGTGCAGACTCCGCAAGGAGTGACCCAAGCCGGAAATCAATATCACCACATCCCCTTTGAAAGAATAAATGAATACATTATCATCAACCTATTAACACGAGATAGCGGTGAGCCTAGGAGTCTTATAGCATTAATTTATTTTTCTAGATGTTTCCAACTGGTGTAACAAATAAATTGTCATGTGAGAAGTACCTTTAAGAAATGGATGTTTAGGCAATGTACCTTTAAGAAATGGAGCTAATCATATTACTGAAGTGATGCTGAGCTCACTTCTGCTTTTTGAGTTTCAGTTTGAGAACGCAGCTGGGAGTGTTTGTGTGTTTTGCTGTGAGCTGCATGAAGAAACACAGAGCTGGTCTGCTGATTTTTGCAATCCAAAGACTATAAGTATATTGAATGTAACCTAATGTGTTATTATTTTTGAAGGTTTGAAGTCTTTTGTATGTTTAAAGGAACAGTTTGAAGGATTATTTAGTGTTGTAGTCTTTTGAGGTTATCTTTGAAGTAATGGGTGTTAAGATATTCAATGTTTGTTTTTAAAACGTTAACTTGAGTTCATAGAATAAACATTGTTTTGTTTTAAAAACCACTTGTCCATTTCTGCTGTATCACACCTAGAGAGTACGCCGTGCGCTTCCCACACCACAATCTATTAAAAGTTGTGGGTCGGTTGAACTCCATGAAACACTTTGGGGGTCTGAAAACCCGGACTCATAACAATTGGGGGCTCGAGGGGGATAAAAGTCTATCGATTGGATTGGCTTAACGAACTTAAAGACAGGGAGGGGTGAGCATATTGTGGTTGCTTTTCAGGTGTATTTTAGCTTAAGTGGGGAGTGTGTTGTGGACAATGGCTCCTTCAGAGGCTCCGGGGTTTTTGGGGGTGGACACGGTAACACGCAATACCTTATGGACAGAGACTAAAAGCAGGCTGTTAGATTTGGCAAAAGCATTGCAGTTAACATTGCCTGGCACAATGCGAAAAGATGAGGTACTTACCGCGGTAGCTGAGCATTTAAATTTGCCTGAGATACATTCTGACTCATTAGAAACGGCAAAGCTCCAGTTGCAGATTAAGCAATTTGAACATGAAAAAGAATTAAAGCAGCTTGAATATGCAATGAGAGAAAAAGAAAAGGAGAGAGAACAAAGAAAGAGAGAGATAGAGAGAAAAAAGAAAAGGAGAGAGAAGAAAGAAACAAAGAAAGAGATCGAGAGGAAAGGGAAAAGGAGAGAGTTTGAACTTCATAAAATGGCTATGAAACATGAAAATCAGTTAAAATTGGCAGACGCAAAGGGAAACATACAGTTGGATGAGATTGATGAGAGTGAGACAGCGTCATAGTAGAAGACGTGGTGGGGATCTATTTAAATACGTCCAAGCATTGCCAAGGTTTGACGAGAAGGAGGTAGAAGCCTTCTTCATTTCATTTGAGAAGGTAGCTAAACAAATGAAATGGCAACAGGACATGTGGGTATTACTGATTCAAACAAAGCTGGTAGGTAGAGCTAGTGAAGTGTTTGCATCACTACCGGAGGAGGTATCTGGAACATATGGGGAGGTGAAAAAATCCATCTTGGGCGCATGTGAGCTAGTGCCTGAAGCTTACGGGTTTAGAAATTTAAGGAAAGAATTGGTCAAACATACATGGAGTTGGAAAGGCTCAAACAGTAATTTGGATAGGTGGATAAGGACTTTGAAAATAGACCAAACGTATGAAGCTCTCAGAGAAATTATACTTTTGGAGGAGTTTAAAAATTCAATTCTTGATGTAGTGAGAACTTGTGGAAGAGCAGAGGGTTAAAACTGCGAGATTAGCAGCAGAAATGGCAGATGATTATGAATTAGTTCAAAAATCGAGGCTTGGTTTCCGATATCAGTTTCAGCTGGTGAGGGATAGAAACTGGGGACATGAGAAATACTCAAGTGGTAAAGGTAAAGGTGATCTGATGGGAGATAATAAAGAGAGTGTACCTCAGATTTAAAAAGAAATCCAGGAGGGTGGAAGAGAAATGAAAAGTTTCAAATGTTTTCACTGTAATAAACTAGGCCATGTAAAGTCACAGTGTTGGTGGTTGAAGAAAAGCACTGAGAAGGCTGATGTGGTAAAACAGGATAAGACAGTGGGGTTTGTTAGAGTGGTAAAGGAAAGCCCAAGGGAAGCGAAGGGGGTGCAAACGATTGTACAGCCTGTTCAAGAAGTAATTGATAAGGTGCCAGATGTCTTTAAAGAATTTACTTGTGTGGGTAAAGTTTACTCTCATGTGTATCAGGAGGAGCAGGTAAAGAAGTCACAATTTTAAGAGATACAGGAGCTAGTCAATCTTTAATGGTAAGAGATGGGGAATTATGTAGTTTGGGAAGAATGTTGCCAGAAAAGGTGGTAATATGTGGAATTCAGGGTGAGAGGGGTAGCGTTCCATTATATAAGGTAAGGTTGGAAAGTCCAGTGAAGAGTGGTGAAGTGGTAGTAGGAGTAATAGAGAAACTATCTTGTCCAGGAATACCGTTTATCTTGGGTAATGATATAGCTGGATCGCAGGTGGGAGTGATGCCTAGTGTGGTTGATACGCCAGTGGAAAATCAGACAACTGAAGTGTTGAAGGATGAATATCCTGGGATTTTTCCGGATTGTGTAGTAACAAGGTCGCAAAGTCACAGGTTAAGATGAGAAATCAAAGAGTGAAGATGAAGTTGAAGTGCAATTATCAGAAACGATTTTTGATCAGATGGTTGAAAAAGAACAAGAACAGGTGGAGGATGAGGCGGATATTTTTAGTTCAGGAAAATTGGCGGAGTTACAACAGAAAGATGTAGAAATAAATTGGATATATCAGAAAGCATATACGAAAGAGGAATCTGAGAGTATACCAGAGTGTTATTACCGTAAAGGTGATGTTTTGATGAGAAAATGGAGACCTCTACTTATGCAAGCGGATAAAAAGTGGGCCAAAGTTCATCAAGTAGTATTGCCGGTAGGGTATAGAAATGAGGTGTTGCGAGTTGCACATGAGGTACCAGTGGGAGGTCATTTGAGGATGAGGAAAACTCAAGCTAAAATCCAGAAATATTTTTATTGGCCTGGACTACATAAAGATGTAGTTAAATTTTGTCAATCATGTCACACATGTCAAGTGATCGGGAAACCTCAAGCAGTGATAAAACCAGCACCCTTAATACCCATTCCAGCATTTGAGGAACCTTTTACAAGGGTCCTAATTGATTGTGTAGGACCGCTTCCTAAAACAAAAAGTGGGAATCAATATCTTTTGACTATAATGGATGTGTCTACTCGGTTTCCAGAGGCCATTCCAGTACGTAATATTACAGCTAAAATGATTGTGGAGGAGTTACTTAAATTCTTTACTAGATATGGACTAGCCACAGAAATTCAATTGGATCAAGGATCAAATTTTACCTCTAAAGTTATTCAAAGAAGTTATGGATAGCTTAGGAATAAAACAATTTAAATCAACTGCGCACCATCCAGAATCGCAGGGAGCGTTAGAAAGGTGGCATCAGACATTAAAGACAATGTTGAGGGCTTATTGTCAAGATTATCCAGAGGATTGGGATAAAGGAATTCCATTCATACTGTTTGCAATTAGGGATGCACCTAATGAGTCAACAAAATTTAGTCCTTTTGAACTAATTTTTGGTCATGAGGTAAGAGGACCACTTAAATTGATTAAGGAAAAATTGGTGGGTGAGAAATCGGAAATTACACTATTGGACTACGTGTCAAATTTTATGGAACGATTAAATAGAGCAGGTGAATTGGCTAGTGTAGCCAGTTAAAATGGCTAACTCCCGATTAGAATGGCCAAACCCCGATTTAAAATGGCAAACGGAAGAGGCTGATGGGAAAATCAGCCAACAGGACTCAAACAGGCTGCTGCAGGTAAAACTGTATTTGCCTCTGGGGAGGCCAGACCAAATCGATACCTGCAGCCATCTGCATAACAACACACCAGTCATCTGAATATTAAGTAGCAATCCCCGGGAACAATGTGCAACAAATTAGACACACAAATCCAACCCAGACTTTTCGGCGCCAGCAGGAGCCTACACAATGAGAGGTGAACGACCACCCCAAAACCGCCCATCGATCAAGGGATCGCTCCAGCATTGGAGAATATCGAACCAAGTGATTGGGACAAAGTCCAATCACTTGGAACCAGGTACAGGGTCCCCCCCCAAAACGCGGGAAGCCCCTGGGGACTATGAGCATAGAGTCCAAGTGCAAATCAACCCTTCTTCACCCTACTGCAACCCCTGCTGCCTTCTGCTGACCTTCTGCAACAGCTGCTAAAATCGTAAGTCTTACTTCAACGCTCGCTACGAGATGGGCGCTCCTGGCTATTGACCTGTACCAGCTTTGAATCCCGCAGGCTCAGAACCCATACGAAAGGCCAGTTGTTTCCCTGATCTGGTGGGCCATTTCCAAAGTTAAGTATTGGCCTGTTGTAGGAAGTAGCTTAGAAGTAGAATTAATGTATAAGTATTGATTACTGTATATAATAAATGTGCGTTGATTTAACTCTTACTAAGCGGTGCATTGGATTATTGATCATTACTCTGACTTGAACCACGTGGCGGTATCAGAAAGATACCTGGCAACCCAAGAGCAAAGGTGATAGAACAAGAGCAATTAAACTAAGGCTAAAACGAGCAACACTAGACAACATTTGAAAGTTGCACAAAATGTGATGAAACGGGTAGCGGACAACAAATCCAAAGTTCTTAGTTTTGCCAGTGGAGATAAGGTTTTAGTGTTACCAGCGGTAGGGGAGCCTTTAAAAGCTAGGTTTTGTGGACCTTATCAGATTGAAAGGAAATTAAGTGAGGTGAATTAAGTGGTAAAAACACCAGATAGAAAGAAGACTCACCGAGTGTGTCATGTGAATATGCTTAAAAGGTACTTTGAAAGGGAAGGAGAGAAAAACGAGGTTTTAATGATTCTAACTCAAAGTGACGAACCAAATCCAGTTGACTGTGAATTTTACATACCTCATAATAAATTGGAAAATGAGGATGTTCTTGAAAATTGGGATGAATTGTTAAGTTACCTTCCAAAGGAAAAATGAACTGACCTGAAAGAGTTATTGATATCACATGGGCAAGTTTGTAGAGATAAATTGGGAAGTACTAAAATGGCTCTACATGATGTAGATGTGGGAAATGCTGCTCTATCAAACAACATCCATTTGGACTTGATCCTTTAAAATTGGCACAAGTTAACAAAGAGATTGAGAGTATGCTTAAAAATGGCATAATTGAAGTGGGTTGCGGCCAATGGAGCTCACCCATAGTGATGGTACCTAAACCAGACGGTACCCAATGGTTCTGTGTGGACTATAGAAAGGTGAATGCAGTTACAAGAACGGACTCTTATCCTATCCCACCTTTGGAGGATTGCATTGAGAAAGTGGGACAATCCGCTTTTATTTCCAAATTGGATTGACTTAAAGGTTACTGGCAGGTACATTTATCCGAAACAGCGAAGGAGATTTCAGCTTTTGTGACTCCAGATGGTATATATCAATTCAAAGTTGTGCCATTTGGCATGAAACACGCCCCAACCACATTTCAACGGTTAACTAATACTGTTGTTTCAGGATTACCCAATTGTGCGGTATATATCTATGATCTGGTAGTTTTCAGCCAGACATGGAAAGAACATTTTAAACATTTTATGGAGTTATTCGATTGACTTCAGGAGCCGGTTTTGGTGATAAACCTAGCCAAAAGTGAATTTGGAAAAGCCAAGTCACTTTTCTTGGCTATACAATTGGACATGGTCGAATGATCCCACGGGATGTGAAAACGAAAGTTGTTGGGGAGTTTCCGATACCGTCGACACAACGGGAAATAATGCGATTTCTTGGTATGAGTGGATTTTACCGGAAATTTGTACCAAATTTTAGCAGTGTGGTTGCTCCACTGATGGACTTGCTGAAGAAACGTTAAAAAATGTCAATGGACAGCGGAGTTTCAACATGCATTTGACTGCCTGAAAGCTGTGGTAACCGATGCTCCTGTATTGGAGAATTGCAAGGGACTCTGTGATCAGATTGAACTGAAGTATCTAACTTTAAAGAGAAATGCCGAGGCGTAGAGGAATGGATGGATCGTGCAGAGACTTTCTTGTTCATGTAGCCATCTGGGATGGCCACTTCCCGATTACAAAATGGACACTTTGCAAAGATTGCAGGGAAAACGGACAATGCTGAGAAAACAAGCAGGTTCAGAGCTTGTCTGTATATTGGAGCCGCAGCTCCCAGACAAGACCAAAACTGTAGGCCTATTAGCATACTAATGGCCCATCTCCGGGAACAATTTAAGTAACCGATACTAAGGCAGACACCCTGGCGCCAGAAGAGACCGAAACAAAGCAGGCCAACGGTCACCGAGGACACGCCCAGCCATCAGGGCACCTACCCCTTTATTGGATGAAATCAATAGGAATGATCGAGAAACAGCCCAATTGATTGGGGCCAAGTTCAAGGCCCGCCCAAAAGAGCGCAAAGCCCTTTTGGGTATAAGAAGAAGGCCCCAAGAGAGAATTGTTCTCTTGGACTTGGCGCTCACAGCGGACGGACACGTCCACCAGCTGCACCAGAAGCAAGTAAGTCCAAGGTCAACGCTCGCTACTAGTCGGACGACCTTAACTGTTCCGCTTCACCACTTCGACCCCAGCAGCCTCAGATCCGAACAACGGCCATTGTTCCTCTGACTGAGTGGGTGCCCGAAGCTAAGTATAGGCTTTAGCAGTAGTGATAGTTTAGTCTGATAAGTTTTCGTGCATGAGTAGATTTAACTCTCTGTGTAAATAAATGAGCATTGACTTTGAATTAACTAACTGGTGTACTGATCCTTTGATCAGTATTCGGTTTTGAACCTTGTGGCGTTGTCGAAAGATACCTGGTGGCTCTAGAGCAAACGTAATTAGAATTAAGGAAGGCGACCATATTGACCGCCATATTCAGAGCCAACCAAAGAGAGCAACATTCAAAGAGACTGTCAATCGAGAAGGATTTCGTTTGGAGGAAGAAGAACAAAGAAAAATGGACTATCTTATTATACCTGTTTGCGTGTGTTGTTTTTATAAACGAAAAAGTATATTTACTGTGTACATTTCTTAGTGGATGGTGCAAAGGTGAAAAATGAAACCATCTTGAAGTTGATAGTTTTTTTTTTCTTGGGGAGAGGTGTCATGTGAGAGTACCTTTAAGAAATGGATGTTTAAGCAATGTACCTTCAAGAAATGGAGCTTATCATATTACTGAAGTGATGTCAGAGGGTGGGGGGAGCTGAGCTCACTTCTGCTTTTTGAGTTTCAGTTTGATAACGCAGCTGGGAGTGTCTGTGTGTTTTGCTGTGCGCTGCATGAAGAAACATAGAGCTGATCTGTTGATTTCTGCAATCCAAAGACTATAAATATATTGAATGTAACCTAATGTGCTCCTATTTTTGAAGGTTTCAAGTCTTTTGGATGTTTAAAGGAACAATTTGAAGGATTATTTAGTGTTGTAGTCTTTTGGGGTTATCTTTGAAGTAATGGGTGTTAAGATATTCAATGTTTGTTTTTAAAACGTTAACTTGAGTTCATAGAATAAACATTGTTTTGTTTTAAAAACCACTTGTCCATTTCTGCTGTATCACACCTGGAGAGTACGCCGTGTGTTTCCCACACCACAATCTATTAAAAGTTGTGGGTCGGTTGAATTCCATGAAACACTTTGGGATTCTGTAAACCCGGACCCATAACAAAATATATATAATATATATATATACACACACACACACACACACCAGAACAGCAAGCATAGTATGTACAAATAATTCAAATCTCCAAATTGAGTCGATCAGGTTTTCTTCTGGTTCTGGTTGATCTTCTCAAAGTTTGACCTTGCTGCTCAGAACTTGTAGATTCAATGTCCTCCATGACATTCTCATGCTCAGGAACTGCTGAACTATCTGACACTGCAGCTGAAGTTGATTCTGATGTAGGTTCGTCATCCATCACGATGTGAAAGTCTTCTCCGGTTTTCAAGAGTTTGTGACTATTTCTTCTTAAAACCAACCCATCCTCTGTCTCTACATTGGAGGAGCGAGGTGCTACTTCAAGTACAATGACTTTTCTCGACTAATTGCTTGAATCTTCTACTTTCACAATGCCATCACTACTCAGGTGGTAACGTTCTAGACACATCATCATAAAACGGCTTTTGTTTTGCTTTAATGTTTTACATATCCTGCAGTACCACTGCATTCTCCTCCTTTTCCAAGTGCGGAAGTGTGGTACTCAACTTTCTATTCATGAGTAACTCTGCTGGCTATCTACCATGTGACAATGGTGACGCTCTGTAACTCAACAGTGCGAGATATGGATCAGATTGGCTGTCCATTGCCTTCTTCAACAATATGTACGCCTTTTTTCAGCTTTTCCATTGACTTAAGTTGTACAACGGATCTGACGTGACGTAATTGAAATCATACGTGACTGCGAAGTGTTGCCACTCTTTACAGCTAAAACAAGGACTGTTGTCACTCACAATGACTTGTGGAATTCTGTGTCTAGTATTACACTGCTTCCCGTTATTCTTGTCAGTAGAGCCATTTCGGGAAAGTTTGAAAATAGTCTGTGGTCATTGAATAATCTTTCCCTCCTAAGTGAAAGAGATCCACAGATACTTTCTGCCATGGAGCCGAGGGTAGAGCAGATATTTGCACAGGTTCTCTTGTTTGCTTTCAACGATGCGTCTGGCATGTGTCACAACAGCTGACCATCCTGTCAATAGCCTGGTTTATACCTGGCCAGTACACAGAGTCACCAGCTCTCCGTTTACATTTTTCAATCCCACGATGTCCTTTGTGTATCCTCTTTAGTACATCCTTGCGAATAGATTGAGGTATGACTATAGTGTTCAGACGAAACACAACTCCATTAATGATACTGAGTTCAGATCTTTTATTGGAGAACTCCATACATTGACCTATGGGCCAGTGTGAGTTGATGTTCCTCATCACCACTTGAAGAGTTTGACCCTGGTCCCTTCTTGGATATCACAGTTTTGTATCTGATACTGGTAGTAGTGTGGAAATAAGATTGACATGCAGATCTACATCTTCAGCAATTTCATTACTAATGCTCTGCAGTATCTCCCAGAATGCCTAGATCCACTGCAAATCTCATACTGGCACAACTGGTCCACAGCAGACGCCATCTCCTTGGCCCTACACACATCCCTGGAGCATCTCGACAACAAGGACTCGTACGTCGGATTCCTATTTATTGACTACAGCTCCGCCTTCAACACCATAATCCCAGCCAAGCTCATTTCAAAGATCCAAAACCTAGGACTTGGCTCCTCCCTCTGCAACTGGATCCTTGACTTTCTGACCCACAGACCCCAATCAGTAAGAATAAAGAACAACACCTCCTCCACAATAGTCCTCAATACCGGGGCCCCGCAAGGCTGCGTACTTAGCCCCCTACTGTACTCCCTATGCACACACAACTGTGTGACAAAATTGGTTCCAACTCCACCTACAAGTTTGCTGACGACACGACTGAGAGGGTCGGATCTCGAACAACGATGAGTCGGAATACAGGAGGGAGATAGAGAACTTACTGGAGTGGTGTAGCAACGACAATCTCTTCCTCAATGTCAGCGAACCTAAGGAGCAGGTCATTGACCTCAGGAAGCAAAGTATTGTACACCCCCCTGCCTGCACCAATGGGGCCGAGGTGGAGATGGTTGACAGCTTCACATTCCTAGGTGTACATATCGCCAACCATCTATCCTGGTCCACCCACGTCGACGCTACCACCAAGAAAGCACAACAGCGCCTACATTTCCTCAGGAAGCAAAGGAAATTCGGCATGTCCACATTAACCCTTACCAACTTTTACAGATGCACCATAGAAAGCATCCTATCTGGCTGCATCACAGCCTGGTATGGCAACTGCTCGGCCCAGGACCGCAAGAAACTACAGAGAGTCGTGAACACCGCCCAGTCCATCACATGAACCCGCCTCCCATCCATTGGCTCTGTCTACACCTCCCGCTGCCTGGGGAAAGCGGGCAGCATAATCAAAGACCCTCTCCCACCCGGCTTACTCACTCTTCCAACTTCTATCAGGCAGGAGATACAAAAGCCTGAGAACAAGCAGTACCAGGTTCAAAAACAGCTTCTTCCCCGCTGTTATTAGACTCATAAATGACCCTCTTATGGACTGATCTGATCTCTTCACACAACTTCTCTACTGAGTAGTACTGCATTCCTGTATGCTTCACCCGATGCCTGCGTCTATGTATTTACATTGTGTATTTTGTGTTTGCCATATGTATTTTTCTTTTCATGTACGGAATGACCTGTCTGAGCTATACGCAGAACAATACTTTTCACTGCACCTCGGTACACATGACAATAAACAAGTCCAATCCAACCTCTGAATGCACAGAGTCATCTGGTTAAGGTTTTTGATAATGTTAACCAAAGGATGATGATCTGTCTCAACTGTGAAAGTTGGAAGCCCATGGACGTGGTTGTGAAATTTTTCTATGCTTACAACTAAACCCAGGTTTTTCGATTTGAGAGGAGAACATAGAACATACAGTGCAGAAGGAGGCCATTCTGCCCATCAAGTCTGCACCGACCCACATAAGCCCTCACTTCCACCCTAGCCCCATAACCCAATAACCCCTCCTAACCTTTGTTGGTCACTAAGGGCAATTTATCACAGCCAATCCACCTAACCTGCACGTCTTTGGACTGCGGGAGGAAACCGGAGCACCTGGCGGAAACTCGCGCAGACACTGGGAGAACGTGCAGATTCTGCACAGACAGTGACCCAGCGGGGCATCGAACCTGGGACCCTGGCGCTGTGAAGCCACAGTGCTAATCACTTGTGCTACCGTGCTGTACCTCTGCTCTGTTGTCGTCTTGGATCATGATGCATATGTGACTGGTTTCGAATCGTCATGCTCGGTTTGCAGAAGAATTGCCCTTAGACCATCTTTGGATGTATTTGTTGACACTCTAATCTGCTTGGATGGGTCAAAAAATGTGAGATCTGGCGTGGTGGTTAGTGAAGTCTTGAACTTCTTCCACTCTTGCTCATGTTACTCACTCCGAGTGAAATCCATTGTCTTGTGCAGGAGATCAAGTAGATAACAAAGACCAATACAGCACAGGAATCGACCCTTTGGCCCTCCAAGCCTGTACCGGTCATGATACCACCCTTTGCCGAAACCCTCAGCACTTCTTAGTGCCGTATCCCTCTGTACCCATCCTATCCATGTATTTGTCGAGATGCCTTTTGAACACCGTTAATGTATCTGCTTCCACAACCTTCCCTGGCAACTTGTTCCAGGCATTCATCACCCTCTATGTAAGAAACCTGCCTCGCACATCCCCTCTAAACTTTGCCCCACGGACCTTAAACCTATGCCCCCTGGTGACTGACCCCTCCACCCTGGATGTGCTGACAGGTTTGGAATGAATTTTCCAAAATTATTAATCATATCCATCACTCTTAAGTTGGCTCTCTAGTTGTGTGGTTTTGGCATGTTGAGAATTGCTTGGATTTTGCCCTTGTCAGGTTCAATGCCATGCGATGAGAGCTTGTCACCTAGAAATGTGAGATCAGTTACTCCGAATTGACACATTTGTTTGTTGAGCTTCAGCCCATTTTTCGTGACGCTCGTTAGAACTTTAAGCAACCTCGTATTGTGCACTTCTATGGTTGAGCCCCAAATGATGATATCGTCCACGTGCACACACACACCTTCGATGCCTTCGATTATGTGCTCCATAGCATGATGAAAAATCTCTGATGCTAAAATTATGTCAAATGGCCTTCTCAGAAAGCAGTACCATCCAAATGGCCTATTAAAAGTGCAGTAATATGTACTTTGTTCCTCTAGCTTTAGTTGCCAGAAACATTGAGATGCATCAAGTTTCATAAAGAAGTGTGCACCAACCATCTCGGATGTGATTTCCTCACGCTTTGGTATTTGGTAATGTTCTATTTTGATATTCTCTTTAGGATCTTGGATGTTGTCATGTGAGAGTATCTTTAAGAAATGGGTGTTTATAAATGGGGGTGTATATAAATATCTGTAGTGAGAGTACCTTTAAGAAATGGGTGTTTACCACTGCAGTGATGTCAGAGAGTGGGTGGAGCTGGGCTGTCCGTCAGCTTTTTACTTTCGTTTTTGAGCAGGCTGCAGGGTGTGTTTTAGTTTCGTTTTCAGAGCTGGATAGCTGCAGTCACAGCCAGAAGGTGTATGAATCTCTCTCTCTAATCTAAGGACTGTAAATCGATCCTGGTGATTTAAACTCATAACAGTAGTGACTTTACCCTGATATGTTTCTGTTTTGAAGGTTTTTAAAGTCTTATGGATGTTAAAAGGACAGCTTACTCATTACTTAATGTTGTATTCTTTGGGGGGTTGTATTTGAATTAATGGTTGCTAAGATGTTCACTGTATGTTTTAAAATGGTTAACTTGAGTTCATAGAATAAACATTGTTTTGCTTTAAAAAATACTTTTCCATTTCTGCTGTACCACACCTGTAGAGTGGGCCGTGTGCTCCCCATACCACAATCTATTAAAAGTTGTGGGTCAGGGGAACTTCATGATACACTTTGGGGTTCTCTAAACCCTGGCCCTTAACAATGTGAATATCGCCATTCTTTTTCTTCACACAAACCATGGACTTTACCCAATCGGCAGGTTCTTCTATCTTTCTGATTACTTTTCATTTTGTTATTCTTTCTAACTCCTTTTTCAGGCAATCGTGAAGAGGTGCAGCTGCTCTTCTTGGTGCCTGTATCACAGGTTTTGCATCCTCTCTGAGTTGCATCTTGTAGGTGAATGGTCGTGTACCGAAATCGCTGAATTTGCTGATAATGTTCTCAGAATCGTTGAGTGTTGATCCAATCCTTTGTGGATGCTATATACCAACTGCACTCTACCTAATTCTTCACAGGACTGTTCAACTAATAATGAATCCAAGCCCTCGGATACAATGTAGAATGGGACGGAATAAACTGTGTTCTTCACCACCACACTCTGGTCACAGGCACCATAACATTTAATGCTTGAACCATTATAACCTCAGAGATAATTTGTGATTTCTTCTAAAAGATTTTTAATATCAGTCATGCTGATTAAATTGGCTGTGGCACCAGTGTTTAACGTCAATTGGACCACTGTACCATTCACTTCAAGTGGTAGCAGCCATTTGTCCTCATTAACTACATTTATTTTCAATGGAGTATCAGTTTGCATTTTTAAAAAAATATTTTTATTACGGTATGCATAATTTTCATAATAATAACAATAACAGCAACATAAACATGGTACAATCAACATTTCCATCCCCATCACATTCTTCACCCCCCCCCCCCCCCCCAAACCAATAAAACAACAGTCTAGCCTTCCCCCCTTGGATTTCTGCTTCTGCTGACCTTTTAATTATCTCCGAGAAAGTCGACGAACGGCTGCCACCTCCGGACGAACCCTAACATTGATCCTCTTAAGGCGAACTTTATTTTCTCAAGACTGAGAAACCCAGCCATGTCACTAGCCCAGGTCTCTAATTCCGAGGGCTTCGAGTCCCTGGACATTAATAGGATCCGTCTCCGGGCTACCAGGGAGGCAAAGGCCAAGACGTCAGCCTCTTTCGCCCCCTGAACTCCCGGCTCTTCCGACACTCCAAAGATCGCCGACTCGGCACCACCCGTGTTTTTAGCACCGTGGACATTGCCTTAGCGAACCTCTGCCAAAACCCTCTAAGCTTCGGGCATGCCCAAAACATGTGGACATGATTCACCTGACTTCCCGCGCACCTCGCACACCAGTCCTCTACCCCGGAACACTTGCTCATCTGGGCCACCGTCATGTGTGCTCGGTGGACTACCTTGAACTGTATCAGGCTAAGCCTGGCACATGATGAGGATGTATTAACCCTGCTTAAGGCATCCGCCCACAAATCGGCCTCTATCTCTCCCCCTAGCTCGTCTTCCCACTTGCCCTTTAGGTCCTTTTTCGGAGTTTCCTCCGACTCCATAAGTTCTTGGTAGATATCTGATACCTTCCCCTCTCCCACCCATGTTCTGGAAACTACCCTGTCCCGTAACCCCCGTTTTGGCAGCAGCGGGAAGGTTGGTACCTGCCTCCTCAAAAAATCTCGTACCTGCAGATATCTAAACCCATTCCCTGCTGGCAAATCAAATTTATCCTCCAAGGCTTTCAAGCTGGGGATGCTCCAGTCTATAAATGGATCCCCCATCCTCCTAATTCCTGCTCGCTGCCATCTCCGGAACCCATCATCCAGTCTACCCAGTACAAACCGATGGTTATTGTAGATCGAGGTCCAAACCAATGCTCCCTCCACTCTCTTATATCTCCTCCACTGTCCCCAGATTCTCAGCTGCCACCACTACGTCCGGACTTGTGGAGTATCGGGCCTGCGAGAGTGGAAGGGGTGCTGTTATCAATGCCCCCAAACTTGTGTTTTTACACGATGCCGCCTCCACTTGCTCCCACAACGGCCCCCACCCCCACTACCCACGTCCTAATCATGGCTATATTACCGCCCAGTAGTGGTTACAGAAGTAGGGACCGAGGAGGGTTCCTAGGGAGCTACTACTGGGCAGCAAATGTGGCGATGATCCGCAAGTGGGTGATGGAGGGAGAGGGGGCGGCATGGAAGAGGGTGGAGATGGCGTCCTGTAAAGGAACGAGCCTGGAGGTGTTGGTGATGGCACGCTGCCGTTCTCGCCGTCAAAGTATACCATGAGCCCGGTGGTGGCAGCAACGCTAAGGATCTGGGGCCAGTGGAGACGGCACAGGGGTGCAATGGGAGCCTCGGTGTGGTCCCCAATCAGGGGTAACCACCGGTTTGTCCCGGGGAGGATGGACGGGGGGGTTGCAGAGCTGGCATCGGGCGGGGATTAGAAGAATGGGGGACCTGTTCATTGACAGGATGTTTGCGAGCCTAGGGGCACTGGAGAAGTTTGAGATACCCCCGGGAAATGCTTTTAGATATATGCAGGTGAGGGCGTTTGTGAGGCGACAGGTGAGGGAATTCCTGTTGCTCCCGGCACAAGAAATTCAAGACAGGGTGATCTCGGGTGTATGGGCCGGGGAGGGCAAGGTGTCGGCAATATACCTGGAGATGAATGAAGAGGGGGAAGCATTGGTAGAGGAGCTGAAGGGTAAATGGGAGGAGGAGCTGGGGGAGGAGATTGAGGAGGGGTTATGGGCTGATGCCCTAGGTAGGGTTAATTCCTCCTCCTCGTGTGCCAGGCTCAGCCTGATACAATTTAAGGTGGTTCACAGAGCGCACTTGACGGGGGCGAGGTTGAGTAGGTTTTTTGGGGTAGAGGACAGATGTGGAAGGTGCTCAGGAAGTCCGGCGAACCATGTCCATATGTTTTGGTCATGCCCGGCACTGGAGGGGTTCTGGAGAGGGGGGGGGGGGGGGGGGGGGGATGTCCTGTGAGAGGGGGGGGGGCGAGGGGGGGGAGGGAGGGGGGAGGGAGGGAGGGGGGGAGGGAGGGAGGGGGGAAGGGGGGTTTGCCTCGGGGGTGTTTGAGCAAGAGAACACATGAAAGATTTGGGAAACTGGCACTTGCGGGAGAGAGCCAGTGTACAAAGCTCTGTAACATATCGTTTTACCATGTATATATCTTGCTATGTGCGTTTTCTTTCTATTTTGTTACAAGGGGGGGGGGAGGTTTATTGTTTGTAAGGGTGAAAAATTGTGTTAAAAAACTTTAATAAATATATATTTTTTTAAAAAAGAATTTTCTCTTGAATTCCCCATTGAATTTATTGGTAATTGTCTTGTATGTTTATAACCCCTAGTTCTTGTCTCACTCTCCCAAGTAGAAACTGTAATGATATGTACAATGTAAGGAGTGGAAAGAGTTAACAAGATGATGTTCATGTATCTCAACACTAGATGGCATCACTTATAAAAGGCTGCGTCTCTAGGCATTCTGGGAGAAGTTAAAAAAATTATTTAAAAAAAATATTTAGAGTACCCAATTATTATTTTGTTTTCCAATTAAGGGGCAATTTAGCATGGCCAATCCACCTAACCTGCACATCTTTGGGTTGTGGGGGTGAGACCCATGCAGACAGGGGGAGAATATGCAAACTCCACATGGACAGTGACCGGGGCTGGGATTCGAACCCAGGTCCTCAGCGCTGTAGTCCCAGTGCTAACCACTGCACCACATGCCACCCCTCTGGGAGAAGGGTGGTTGAGATAAAGTGTTGGTTGTATTAGAAAGACATTATAGACACTCGGGGGTGTTTGAGCAAGAGAACACATGAAAGATTTGGGAAACTGGCACTTGCGGGAGAGAGCCAGTGTACAAAGCTCTGTAACATATCGTTTTACCATGTATATATCTTGCTATGTGCGTTTTCTTTCTATTTTGTTACAAGGGGGGGGGGGGAGGACATTGTAGCGTAGATTTAATACTGTTTTATTACCTATTATTTAGTAGAGTGTCAGAACCATTTAAAGTAGTGTAAAATAAACTAGCTCTGTTTTAAATACATAGCTTGATGTTCTTTGTCAACACTATGACTTTTAGCTATCTTGGAGAACTCTACAAGGAACATCACAGAAACATTGTCTCAGCATTTACCTCTTCAAGCCCATTCCTAACATTGAAGTCCTCTGTCGGGTCATCCTTATTGAGAAAAGTGCTCTAACCCTTTCATTCTTTCCCAGTTCCGGTGTTGTGCTGGTAAATCTTTTCTGCACCTTCCCCCTTTGTCTCTATTTCCTTTTTATCGTCAAGAAACTGGAAACTCTACAGTACTCCAAATGTGCTCGAACTAAGGTTCTATACGAAATGCTCGATCTATTATGTCCAGTGATATTGCTAAAAATTGTATTATCGCATCTTCAGTTAGTTCTCTTCCCCCCCCCCCCCTCCCCACCCATCAAATCCTTTCCCTACCTCGCTTTCTACATTTCGCTCTCAAACTCAATGTACGATTAAAAAATCCTGTAAAATATATCGCTTATATAAAATACTGCCCATTTGATTTGATTTGATTTATTATTGTCCCATGTATTAGTATACAGTGAAAAGTATTGTTTCTTGCATGCTGTACAAACAATGCATACCGTACATAGGGAAGGAAGGAGAGACTGCAGAATGTAATGTTACAGTTATAGCAAGGTGTAGAGAAAAGATCAACTTAATACGAGGTCGGTCCATTCAAAAGTCTGATGGCAGTAGGGAAGAAACTGTTCTTGGGTCGGTTGGTACGTGACCTCAAACTTTGGTATCTTTTTCCTTTTTTAAAATAAATTTAGAGTAGGCAATTCCATTTTTCCGATTAAGAGGCAATTTAGCATAGCCAATCCACCTAGCCTGCACATTTTTTGGGTTGTGGGGGCGAAACCCACGCCAACACGGGGAGAATGTGCAAACTCCACACGGACAGTGACCCAGAGCCGGGATCGAACCTGGGACCTCGGCACCGTGAGGCTGCAGTGCTAACATACTGTGCCACCGTGCCGCCCATTTGTATCTTTTTCCTGACGGAAGAAGGTGGAAGAGAGTATGTCCTGGGTGCGTGGGGTCCTTAATTATGCTAGCTACCTTTCCGAGGCAGCAGAAATTATAGGCGGAGTCAATGGATGGGAGGCTGGTTTGCGTGATGGACTGGGCTACATTCACGACCGTTTGTAGTTTCCTGCGGTCTTGGGCAGAGCAGGCTCCATACCAAGCTGTGATGCAACCAGAAAGAAAGCTTTCTCTGGTGCATCTGTAAAAGTTGGTGAGAGTCACAGCTGACATGCCAAATTTCCTTATACTTGTGCATATACATTCACCTATACACAAACAATGAATGGCATTTAAATACGATTGAAACTGGACCTCTGATGGGGAGATGGTATGTTCTGAACATCTGCAGGTAGTATTTGTTGGGATGTTGTATCTTAATCATCCCTCAAACCGCCACAGACTAATTATTGCACGCTTCACGGTGCTTCACATCTAGACTGCGTTGTATCTTTTGACACAAAGGTGAGACTCTTTGGCTTGGACTTGATGTTTGGCTCCTTTTATGTTTTAATCATCCTGCAAACCGACTGGGTTACAGTTTAACGTGATATCATTCCCATTAGCCCTGCAAGAGAGGCTATTGAGAACAGGGTCAGAAGCAAGTCTATGTATTATTCACATGTCGCGTTTTGTAACTGCCTTGCCCATTCAAAGAATCTTTACAGCTCACCTCTGGGTTTAATTAGCTGAGGTTAGAATTACGCCATGTATAAAATTACTTCTGTGTAAAGTCATTGTTTCTTTCTTTTTCCAATTTCCACTTTACATCCGTGATAAATGGGGTGAGTGTCTTTCTGCCTGTCGCAAGACTTGATCCTTGATGCTGAATCACATGCTGACAGAAATAATTCTCAGCCAATGGCAATTGGTGAAAGAGTTTGTGAATGGAACTGGACAGAAGCAGATCAGCTGATCAAGAGTAACACTGAACAGAATCACCTTCCATCCAGGATCATCACCATTTGCACCCTGGATGTCCACAGCCTGCTAAATCTTTGGGTGAGTTGAGCTCATTTTTCCTTGCCTTTGATTGTGTAAAATACACAAATTTGTGAATCTGAAGGAGGTGTTAGATGTTCCAATAGAGTGGGCGCCCTGCGTATTGATTAGTGGAGATTCACCAGAATGAGACCAAGGCTTTAAAAGGGTTAATTATGAGGGCAGAGTTTGTAGACTTTGCTTACATTTTGATGAGTTTGGAATGTTAAGAGTTAATCTAACCAAAATATTTAAAAGAAAAAGGAATTTGCTAATTTTGAAGGTGGTGCAAAACAAAGACACCTGGAGATTTTCTGTCCTTCCACCTACAATTCTTTGTAGGTGCAAGGACTGGTTAAGAAAGCAGTTAATACAGTATATGGAATCTGTGCTTTATAACTAGAGGTATAGAATAAGAAGCCAGTAAATTGTGTCTTCAGTAAGATCTAACTCCAAAGATGTGCAGGTTAGGTGGATTGGCCATGATAAATTGCCCTTAGTGTCCAAAAAGGTTAGGTGGGGTGACTGGGTTACGGGGATTGGGTGGAGGTGTGGGCTTAAGTAGGTTGCTCTTTCCAAGGGCTGGTGCAGACTCAATGGGCCGAATAGCCTCCTTCTGCACTGTAAATTCTATGATTCACAAGAAACAGTAGTTCAGCCCCAGCTGGAATATCGTGTGTAATTCTGGCACCTTGCTATAAGAAGGATCTGAAGACTTTGAAGAAGGTGCAGAAGAGGTTTAATAGTACATTGCAACTCCTTCCAATGTTGCAAACTGTAAGCACGCCAAATGTTAATATCAGGAACACGCCTGCACCCTTATTTATAAGCATCCAATATGTGCATGCGTGGCATGACAATTATCATGCATTACTATGTTGCACTGTCCTGTATCTGACAATGAGAGAAAGGCTTGCATTTATATACCGCCTTCCAGAATCTTGGATGTTTCAGAGCACTCAAACCAATGAAGTACCTTTGAAGTGCAAATAATGTTGTATGTTAAGAATTGGGAAAATTAAGATAAAAAAGGAGGCAGACGTCTGGAGAAATGATGAGATAAGAATTTGCCCATCAGTGGAAAACATGTATTTTACATATGTGATTAGAGAAAACAATGGGGCAAAGAAACGTCTTCTGCACCTTCTTCAAAGTCAATGGGGCTACAGAGGTGATTACTTCAAAGTGGAGAGATAAGGAAATGGACTCTTACCTGCCAAAAGCCAATTCCACAGGGTGAATAACATCAAAACCGAAACAATAAAACTAGAGCCGTCACTAAGGAAAGGCAGAGAGAGACAGCTAACATCAGCACTGCAGCAAGTTGCAGATATAAGCTCCTGAAGTAAGCAGCCATTTTCCAACCTCGCTCAACCTGAAGACTATTTCCCAGATGTGGCCACCGTAGCCTGCTTGTGTTGATTATTTGCTGGATTTGGCAATATTAAATTGCTTAATATTCGACGTTGTTTGGGAAAAGGGGTGTCTCCGAGTTAAGGTAACGTAGGCTTGGGAACCAAGGGATATGTCTCATGTAAAGCTCTGTGTGTATAGTCATCAGTCTGTTGAAGTGTCATAGTGCATTATAGTCATAGAGTCATAGATGTTTACAGCGTGGAAACAGGCCACATCCTTGTCATGTTTTTGTCTTTTAAGTTCATAAATATTCTTTATTAACTGTTCATACTGACTGGATTGTTCCTCACTGGGTCGTACACCGTTTCTCACATTATAGTAGAAAAAACACAGACACCACTTTGAACTGGGGCTCCAATTACTGTTCGCAGTTTTGGGACACCCTCACATTTAACATCAGTGTGGTTCGTAACATGTAGGAAACACAGCAGCCAATTTGTGTCCAGCAAGCTCCCACAAACAGTAATGTGATATTGAACAGATGATCGGATGATGGCAGAGGGATAAATACTGGCAACAACACTGAGGAGAGCTCCCCTGCTGAAACATTGCCGGGGCTCCTACCACCAGCTGAGAGGGTTCTAGTAAATTATGTTGTGCAATTTATTTTCCTTTTGACATGTAACTATATGGTCGATGCACAATAGAACAAACCTCTTCTATTTTTCTTTTTTCCCTTCTGAAGGTGTGGCTCTTACTGGGCTGGAGTTATTTGTGAACCCATTCTTCATGTGTTAACCTGCGCTTTGAGTCTTAACAGACTCTTTATTTGTGTGGCCCATCACAACTGAGTCTGAACTACATTTGGTTGCCATCCAAGAACGCACGCATGCCTCACAGGGTCACCGAATCACAATGAAGGACGGGAACGTTGGCTGACCATTTCCCCTCTCTACCCCTGAGGGTTGAAGCCATTACTGTGGCCAGTCGCTGCTTGGCTGCATACCTTTGCACAGATTGGGGATCAAATTGTGGCCTGTTGACCTGTGTGCCACAATTCCACATTGAGGGAATTCTGGTAAATAGAAAATTGCAACAAAAATGTCAACCAAATGTTGCCTGAACATTCGGGCGTGCTTTACTGCTGTAGGTTTCTTAATGAGTTTGAAAGAATGCTTCATGATTGTTTCCTGTCTTTTCTCAAGCCCGTGAACCATTGACCCAATCACCTTTCTACAACAGTAGCAGCAGAAGGAGGCACAAGTTACAAGTCGGAGAGCAGTGGGAGCATTCACTAAAATGAAGACAGTTACTGCTGCTCTTCTTTTGTGCATATTGACAGGTAAAGAAAGGACTCGGAGTTCTGTAGCACCTTTCACAAGATCAGGATGTACCCACGCGCTTTACAGCCGGTGAAGTACTTTTGAAATGACATAATGTAGCAAATACTGCAGCCAATTTGTGCACAGCAAGCTCCCAAAAACCACAACATGATAAGGAGCAGATAATCTGTGTTTTAGTGATGTTGGGTGAAGGATAAACATTGCCCCAGGACACTGGGATGGACTCCCCTGCTTGTTTTAAAAATAGTATCTTGGAATGCTTTAACATCCTTGATTTAACATCACATCTGAAAGACAGTGGGCGAAATTCTCCGTTATCGGCGGAACACCCGACCGCAACACCCGACTGGATGGCTGGCCGCCACTCAGCCCCGAGGTTCGAGTCACGCGATGTGGAGGCGCTCCTGGACGCGGTGGAGCAGAGAAGGGACGCCCTGTATCGCGGCCGCAGAGTTGCCCCACGCCACAGCCGGCATCTGTGGAGGGAAGTGGCAGAGGCCGTCACCGCTGTGGCCCTGACACCACGGACAGGCACCCAGTGCCACAAGAAGGTGAACGACCTCGTCAGAGCAGGCAGGGTGAGCCTCCCCCATATCCCCCCTCCCCCATATCCCCCCCTCCCCCATATCCCCCCCTCCCCCATATCCCCCCCTCCCCCATATCCCCCCCTCCCCCATATCCCCCCCTCCCCCATAACCCCAAGTGAATCCAGCCCTTACCTTAACCTCTGCAATGCACGCGCAACCGATGGCGTGCATTCATATACCTGCCTAACCGTGTTGCCTTTTACCCCTGCCACCCCCCCCCCCCCCCCCCCCCACAGGATAAGCGCGCACACAACAATAGGGAGCATGTGAGGACTGGAGGAGGCCCCGCTGATGAGAGGCCACTGACCGAACACCAGGAAAGGGCCCTGGAACTGGCTGGTGGACCTGAGGACCGGGAGGTTGCTGATGCAGAGGTCGGGGGCATAGTAGCAAGTGAGCCACCGACAGCCCGTCCCCATATCCCCCCTCCCCTGTATCCCCCTCCCCCGTATCACCTGATCACTGCCTGATGTCTAACCATGCATGCTTCATTGTGTATCGCAGGACCAAACGTCCAGGCACCCATCCCCGCAGATGCAGACCGCCCGCAGGATGCCCCTCGGAGACCACAGGAAACGGAGAGACCCGCACCCTCCAGCATGCGACGCCCGCAGGATGCCCCTCGGAGGCCACGGGAGACGGAGAGACCCGGACCCTCCGGCATGCGACGCCCGCAGGATGCCCCTCGGAGGCCACGGGAGACGGAGAGACCTGCACCCTCCGGCATGCGACGCCCGCAGGATGCCCCTCTGAGACCACGGGAGACAGAGAGACCCGCACCCTCCAGCATGCGACGCCCACAGGATGCCCCTCGCACACCACTGGAGACGGAGAGACCTGGAGCAACAGGGAGACGACACCCCCGTCACGTGCGGGAGCGACCACCCAGCGATGAGGAGGGCAGCCACAGGCCCCCGTCACATCCGAGCCAGGACACCACTACCCGGGACACCACTACCCGGGACACCACTACCCGGGACACCACTACCCGGGACACCACTACCCGGGACAGCACTACCCAGGAAGACGAAATACCGGACAGTGACTCAGAGTGGATGGGTGGAGACGAACCCCCACCCCAAAGTGCCATGGACTCAGAGTGGGACGAAGAGCACGACACAACGCCACTGCTGTCACCAACACCCTCCACCATCGCAGAAACACTCACCTCGGTTGGGCACTTTAGTGATGAGGCGTCTGGTACACTCACTGGTGCGCACAACACAGCCGTCCCGGTACAGCAGGTGGAGGTAGGAGCAGCAGAGGGGCCGGGCGGTCGGAGGGCAGCCCAGCCCAAGCGAACATCTGCTGTCCAGATGGATCCCGAGTTCCTGGAGTTACCACACCCACACATAGATCCGATGCAACCACCGACCCGGAGACAAGCGAAGAGGGTGACGGGCGGCTTGCGGCGGCTGCGGTCGCAGGTGGAGGAGTCCACCCGCGTCCAGGAGCTGGAAGTGGTGCCGGTCATGCGTGCCACCCAGGCCGACACCGCACGGGTGGCGTCCGCGGTGGAGGCAATGGGTGCGACGGTGTCAGACATGGGGAACGGTTTGCGAGGCCTGGGGCTTTCCGTGCAGGCGGCGTCTGTGGCCCAGGAAATGGCTGCCCTCTCACAGGAGGCCATGAGCCAGTGCCAGCGCCAGATGGCAGAGGCGCTCAACGCCATAGCCCAGTCTCAGCAGGCCATGGCCCAGTCTCTGCAGGCCATGGCCCAGTCTCAGCAGGCCATGGCCCAGTCTCTGCAGGCCATCGCTGAGGGCATCGGCGCCAGTGGCCATGTGCGAGCCAGCGTCGCACTGTCAAAGACAGGGTTTGCCAACCCCCTGGGCTCCATGGCTGCAAACCTGCAGACCCCTGTCGATACCAGCACGGGCCTCCAGGACTGGCAGCGCCAGATGTCGGGGGGGCGTTGGATGGCCAGTCCGTTCGCATCCCCCACCCATGTAGAGGCCTGGGGGCCATCGGGCACCCCGAGGGAGGAGGAGGTGGTGTGGTCCGTCCCGGCTCCCTCTGTAGGGGAGGTCCCAGTACACCGCGACACCTCAGACTCCCCCCCCCCCCCCCCCCCCCCCCTTCCGTCCCAGGTGCATCGGGTGGGCAGCTCGCCATCCCAGTCGCCCGGGCCGCAGCCTGGCCCATCTAGGCCAGGACGCCCCAGGAAACGGCCGCCAAAGGGATCCAGTGTCAGAGGGCAGGAATCACAGGAGTCCACCTCCAGTTCTGCTGCACCGTCTGGGGAACCACGTAGACGTAGTCAAAGGGCCCGTAAGGCCAAACAATTAGACACTGAGTAAGTTGGCACGGCTGCAGGGCACAGATGAGTTTTAGGGGCTAGGGCACGTGCATGAACTCCTTTGATTATTAAAGTCAATGTTACACCTACAGAAGCTGCCTTTGTGCTCTGTCCAAAGTGTGCGGGGGTGTCATGTACGTTGAGCGCAAGTGTGTGTGTGAGGGGTGGTCTTACTTCAGCCCCAGGTGAGTCTGTCCCCTTCCCCCTGGGCCGCCATCAACACCCCCCGGGCAGAGGACAGGACCATGCGCTGCAGTGTCACAGCCGCATGCAGGGATGGTCCGGGTGGATGGTGGTACTGTGGCCATGGGTCAGACATAGTCCAACGATGTAGAGCCAAGAGCTCACCGCAGGGCGGGTTGTCATCATCCTCCATGGCCTGCGATAGACACGCGTCCACCCGCAACTGTGTGAGCCCGGCCCGTTGTGCCGCAGGTGGATCGGCGGTGGGGGGGGTGGTGTGCATGCGGATGGGGTGGGTGGGGTTGGGGAGGGGGGTGAGGGTGCTGGGTGGGTGGATGGGTGGGGGGTGTGGGTGGTCGGCTGTTGCCATGGTGTGCGATCTGTGGCCATACTACCCGATTCCCACGCCCATCTAGTCAGTGAAGCGGGCGTCTATCAGTCTGTCCCGTGCCCGCTGGGCCAGCCGGTAACGGTGGACAGCCACCCGCCTGTGTCTACCCCGTCTGCCCTGACCATTACCCCCATCCCCCTCATCTGGGGAGGACTGCGCCTCTTCCTGCTGCTCCTCCACTCCGCCCTCCTCTGCCTGCGGCACATCGCCCCTCTGTTGGGCTATGTTGTGCAGGACGCAGCACACCACAATGATGCGGCCGACCCTATCTGACCGATACTGGAGGGCGCCCCCAGAGAGGTCCAGGCACCTGAAACGCATCTTCAGCACGCCAAAGCACCTCTCTATCACTACATGGGCATCATTGTAGCGGTTCTCCGCCTCATTGCGTGGCCTCCATACAGGCGTCATCAGCCACGATCGCAATGGGTAACCCCTGTCGCCCAGCAACCAGCCCCTCAGCCAGGGATGGCGTCCCTCGTACATGCCGGGGATGGATGACCGCAACAACACGAATGAGTCGTGTACACTGCCTGGGTGACGGGCGCAGACGTGCAGGATCATCATGCGGTGGTCGCAGACCACCTGTACGTTCATCGAATAGGTCCCCTTCCTATTAGTGAACACGGCCCTGTTATCTGCAGGTGGCCGCACGGCGACGTGCATCCCATCGATCGCGCCCTGGACCATGGGGAACCCGGCCACGGCAGAGAAGCCCACGGCCCGGGCATCTTGGCTGGCCCGGTCCACAGGGAAGCGGATGTAGCGGTGCGCCATGGCATATAGGGCATCTGCCACTGCCCGGATGCACCGGTGCACCGATGTCTGCGATATGCCGGACAGGTCCCCACTCGGTGCCTGGAATGACCCCGTTGCATAAATGTTCAGGGCCACCGTAACCTTGACGGACACTGGGAGAGGGTGTCCCCCGCCAGTGCCACGCGGTGACAGGTGTGCCAGCAGGTGGCAGATGTGTGCCACGGTTTCCCGGCTCATCCGGAGTCTCCTCCTGCATTCCCGGTCCGTGAGGTCCTGGTATGACTGCCTGGGCCGGTACACACGGGGCGCCCTCGGGTGCCTCCGTTGCCGTGGGGCCGCGACGTCCTCCTCCCCCTCCTCGTCCTGTCGGTCGGGTGTCCCTCCAGCCTGGGCGGCTGCCGCCTGCCCCTCTGCAGCAGCCTGCGCCGCCTCTCTGGCACGCTCCTCCTCCTCCTCCTCCTCATCCAGGGCAACATAGACATGAGCGGCTGCCGCCACGGCGGCCAACATCGCTGGATGATCTGAAAACATGACGGCCTGGTGGGGGGAGGGGAACGACGACATGTCATCATTGCCCATATCCCCTCCTCCCCCCAGCCAGGTGGCATGGACCGCATGGGTCCAACTGTTGGAGGCTGGCACCTGGCCAGGTGGACCAACTCACTTGCCCTCCCATCCCCCTCCCCAGCAGGGACCCCCCCCCCCCCCCCAACCTCCACCCCGGCACGGACCCCCCCTCCACCCCGGCACGGACCCCCCCCCCCCCCCGACCACCACCCCGGCACGGACCCCCCCCCCCCCCCCACCATCCCCCTCCCGGCACTCCCCCGGAGCCCAGCCTACTCTAACCCCCCCCCGCCGCACACACACACACACACAACCCGAGACACACCTCTCCCCCACACATTCAGACTGCGGCCACGCCATTGCCTGCCCAGAGCCAATCCCCCAGGCCATCACTCACCTCCACGCTGGTCGGCGTGACCCTGGAGCACAGGGTCACGCCGATGAAAAGGAGGTTTAATTTACGTCGACGTGAACGGTCATCACATCGACGGGACTTCGGCCCATCCGGAAGGGAGAATATCGGCAGGCCGAAAATCGGCTGCCTTGCGCAGACCCGTGACATTCTCCGCGGCAGGGGCGCCATTAACGCCCCGCCGACTTTTCTCCCTTCGGAGACTTCGGCAACCGGCGGGGGCGGGATTCACGGCGGCCAACGGCCATTCTCCGACCCTCTGGGGGGTCGGAGAATGACGCCCAGTATCTCCAGCTCTTTCAGTACCGCACTGGGAATGTGAGCCGAGGTTTTGTGTACAGGTCTTTCGTAACCTCTTGGGTTTTTGGTTGTCACCAGTGTTGGCTTTTGATTTTTGCATGTAGAAATTGAAACTACTGTTGTGATGCTGTACCACATGGACCCGTTTTAATTCCTGATCTATGCTGTCCTACCTGGTCTCAGCTGAGCCTCCATGCCTTGGGCCGGGGTGGGTGGATGAGGAGGATAGTAGCTAGGGCCCCTTCCTCTGATCATTAATTACAGGGGTTGCTGGTGGCACGGTAGCACAGTGGTTAGCAATGTTACTTCACAGCGCCAGGGTCCCAGGTTCGATTCCCGCCTTGGGTCACTGTCTGTGCGGAGTCTGCACGTTCTCCCCGTGTCTGCGTGGGTTTCCTCCGGTTTCCTCCCACAAGTCCCAAAAGATGTGCTGTTAGGTAATTTGGACATTCTGAATTCTCCCTCTGTGTACCCGAACAGGCGGCGGAATGTGGCGACTAGGGGATTTTCACAGTAACTTCATTACAGTGTTAATGTAAGCCTACTTGTGACAATAAAGATTATTATATTATACTCATCTGATAAGGAAAGGACCAGAATGGGCCTCCATGGTTGACCATACTGCAGACACTTGCTGTCAAGGCTCAAACTTGGTTTAGCACAGTGGACTAAACAGCTGGCTTGTAATGCAGAACAATGCCAGCAGCGCGGGTTCAATTCCCGTACCGGCTCCCCGAACAGTCGCCGGAATGTGGCGACTGGGGGCTTTTCACAGTAGCTTCATTGAAGCCTACTTGTGCCATAAGCGATTATTATTATTATGATGATGATAACTGACCTCGAGGGTAAGATATCTGAGAAATCTAGCCCACCTTCATCTGAAAATGAGAAAAAATTCCCAAAGTCATGATAAAATATCCACTCAAATGTAAAAAGTATTGTAATACAATGGGACAAAGGTCAGTGGCATGATGGGATCAAACAAAGGTCATTGTGTCCTTTAAATTTGTTCCACAATTTGGTTAGTCATGACCGATCAGTGTCTTAACTCGCACCATGGTTCCATTATGCGTACAACCCTTACCTAACAAAATGTTTGAATGCCAACTTTTATATGTTCAGCTGACACCCAACCCCACCCCAAACTCAACCGCTATCTTGGGGGGGCATGCGGAACACATCACCCCCTGATAGTCTATATTAAAGCATAGAACACCAATAATTGAGGTTTTCAGAAACTAATGTGACTTTTATAATGTTAATATTTTCCCTTCATTGTGTTCAGGAGCTGGTAAACCACAAAACCCTGAAACCCAGCCACGATCTGTGAGCTCGCTACTCGGTAAACTCGCCAAGACAGACACCTCCACTCTGGCGGCACAGCGAGAAACAGAGAGGAAGATGTCAAACCACCCTCAGCTACCTCCTGAAGTCAGTCACTCCGGTTACCACCGGTTCAGCAGGTCACTGTGGAGCCTTTTGGATCCTGCTCTTAATGCGAGGACATCCCAAGGCGATCATGGTATACTAGAGATCATTCGAATGGCAATGATGACCGGCGTTACGCCAGAGAACAAGTGGGAATTTTATTACACCATCTTGCAAGCTCTGGCCAGCAGTCAGTTTGGAGAGGCAAGTCCAGAGCGACAGCAACAACTGCTCCAACTGCTTTTCAATCTTTTTCAGACAGCGGAAGGCTCTGGACCTTTCTTCGGGCTTGTTGAAGAGTTGTTGACTCCATTGGGAGTCAACTGGAAAGTTCTTCTGAGGTCTGTGCAAGATGAAGCTTGTTACGTTGCTTCAGTTATGAATGGAAGATCCCTCACTGATTATGTCCGTGTGTTTCTTGCACTCAGAATGAAGTCAAATAGGTCAATAATGGGGACTGATGGCTTCAATATTCAAAATCTGCTGTTGAGTTTAATTGGGAAGGTGAATCGAGTCCTTTCCTATGGATTAAAGCCTATTTGGTATTTCTTTGGTCAGAATGTGTTTCCATTATTTGAATCTTATATTGGTCGTGTTTCGAAACAGACCATTTTAAAGATAACAGACTTTGTCTTAGAACAAATGTTATTGGCGAACAATATAGTTAAGCTGGATGAAAAAGGACAGTGTTCCCAAGGTAAGGAGTAACATCTTATTTCACTCTATTTTGTCTCCCCCCACTAATTTTCTCCCCTGCTGAAATTGACTTCTCTCGGGATTCTTCGTGTGAACCAAGACAGTGAGTTGTTCTCGACATCAGCTCCCAAACCTACCGGTTAAGAGGACAAGGGCAGCAGATGCATGGAAACATGACTTGGAACTGTATTGCTATTCCCTTTACTGTCACTGGGTCAAAACCCTGGACCGCTCCTCTAAAACAGCACTGTGGGTGCACCTACACCACATTGACTAGCGGCTCAAGAAGGCAGCTCACCACCACTGTCTCAAGGGCAATTAGGGATGGGCAATAAATGCCAGTGATGCCCGCATTGCATGAACGAATAAATTATATTTCACCATGGGCACCAATCAAGCTCAGCCCACATTTGTGCCGACCCTTAGTATCCATACAGACACACACATTCTGTCCCGCTCCCAAGCTTTCACTCACTCCTGTAGCCTCTCTCTCATGCACTCTCTCGCTCTCCACCCCCCAGCTCCCTCTCTTTCTCCCTCTCCCACCCTGCTCTCTCTCTCTCTCTGAAGAACAACTGAAGATTAAGTCGGGTTTGTGACTTCAGGTGAGCTTCCATTCCCTACTCGCCCTGGGGCAATGAATCTGATAATGATCCTCCACCACCCTAACTCCCTAGACCAGGGATAGAATGGAATGATGTTTTTAAACGAAGACAAAGTGCTGGGCCTACTCTGCAGGTCTGGTAGTATCTGTGGAGAGAAACCGAGTTACCGTTTCAGGTCGAATATGAAAAAGAATGATATTCGACTGAAAACATCACCTTTGCTTCCGTGCTGAGTATGTCCAGCGCATTTGTGTTTCTATTTCATATTTCCAGCACCCACTGTGTTTTCTTTCATTTCAGAATGATGTTCTTTCCTCCCTGTTGCCTGCAACAAGCCCACATGAGTAGAGATTGAGTGGTCTTGTCCCTGATTGGTTGATTTGGGCCATGCCCAAGTGTACATCCTCCACTCATCATTAAACATGTCAGTTTTGGATAAACTAGGCCCAGTTCCAAAGAGTAAATCTTGCAAGAAGGATCACTTGCTGATCCTGGTACTTTATTTTGCCCAATGAGTCAAGGGATTAAAATCAGAATAGGTCCCTATGAGTAAATGATCGGACGGCACAGTGGTTAGCACTGTTGCTTCACAGCTCCAGGGTCCCAGGTTCGATTCCGGCTTGGGTCACTGGCTGCGCAAAGTCTGCACGTTCTCCCCGTGTGTGTGTGGGTTTCCTCCGGGTGCTCCGGTTTCCTCGCACAGTCCAAAGATGTGCAGGTTAGGTGGATTGGCCATGATAAATTGCCCTTAGTGTCCAAAATTGCCCTTAAATTGGGTGGGGTTACTGGGCTATGGGGATAGGGTGGAGGTGTTGACCTTGGGTGGGGTGCTCTTTCCAAGAGCCGGTGCAGATTCGATGGGCCGAATGGCCTCCTTCTGCACTATAAGTTCTATGACTATGACGTGCTGTTAGGTGAATTGGACATTCTGAATTCTCCTTCTGTGTACCCGAACAGGCGTCGGAGTGTGGCAACTAGGGGCTTTACACAGTAACTTTATTGCAGTGTTAATGTAAGCCTATTTGTGACACTAATACAGATTAACATTAACTGATTAACAGGTTTTAGCTGTGACTCCGGGAACTCCTGCCTCTGAGTCAGGAATTGAGAGTTAGGGCGGCACGGTGGCACAGTGGTTAGCACTGCTGCCTCACGGCGCCGAGGACCCAGGTTCGATCCTGGCCCCGGGTTACTGTCCGTGTGGAGTTTGCACATTCTCTCCTTGTTTGCGTGGGTTTCACCCCCACAACCCAAAGATGTGCTCGTTAGGTGGATTGGCCACGCTAAATTGCTCCTTAATTGGAAAGAAAAATAATTGCGGACTCTAAAATGTTTTATTTTAAAAATGAAAGTATCTATAGAAATGCCAGCTCTTCTCATTTTACCTGCTCGATTGCCCTCTGAGCCATGTATAGCAGCAGGCACAGAATAATTTACCCCTCTTTCTTTCTCCCATTATAACATTACATCTCCCCCATTATGCATTGGCATTGTAATCATGTCTTTATTAAACTTTAATAATAATAATCTTTATTGGTGACACAAGTAGGCTTACATTAACACTGCAATGAAGTTACTGTGAAAATCCCCTAGTCGCCACACTCCGGCGCCTGTTCGGGTGCACAGAGGGAGAATTCAGAATGTCCAATTCACCTAACAGCACGCCTTTGGACTGTGGGAGGACACCGGAGCACCCGGAGGAGACCCACGCAGACACGGGGGGGGGGGGGCGGGAACGTGCAGACTCCGCACAGACAGTGACCCATGCCGGGAATCGAACCTGGGACCCTGGAGCTGTGAAGCAACAGTGCTAACCACTGTTCTACCGTGCTACCACATTACTTTGGCTGCTTCTTTAATCAACTCCTTCTGTCCTTGGACTGAACCTTCTCTGTATCCAATCTTTGTTCACATATTATTCTATAGAAGTGGAAGTTCCCTGACAGTTTGATACCATATGCTTACTTTATGTGTTCCGTTTAACACTTGATTCACTGTTTTTACAGGGAATCTGAACCAGCTCCTCATTTGGTGAGTTACAGAACAGTCTGTATTAATTATTTGAACTTTGTAATGTAAGAGTTTCCAATTAGGAATTCTGTGATTTCAATTCCTCATACATTGTGTGTCCATAAATATAGATATTGCCTCGTCCTATCTTTCTCCTCATATTCTTTGGCCCTATATCTAATCTCAAAGCATGTGAAGAATTTTCACTGGCACCAAAGCCTTCCTTTTGAATTTTTTTTGGGTGCAGGTCACCGTGAAATATTGGTCCACACTGGGTTGCAGTTCCATCGGAACTTTGCCATTCCTGCCACCCGTACCTCCTGCTTCAGAGCCCAGGGTTGCTAAAGCTAATTGTGCAAGACCAATTGATGCGCGGTTTGAGTAGAACCTGAAACTTCTGGACAGTTCCTTGGTGCAATAGCAGGCAGTATCTTTGTTCTGCGCATGGGGTAGCCTTTCTTAAGCCTCTGTTGCTGCCAATCTATGTTAAACGATCACTAGGAGCAGGAGTAGATCATTTAGCCTATAGAGCCTATAAAATAAGATCTGATCTGATTGTGACCTTAACTCCACTTTCCTATCTTCCCTTCCTCATAACCCTTTACTCACTGGTAGCTCAAAAATCATCTAATTCTGCCTTGAATATATGTTCAGTGACCCTCCTCCACTGCTCTCTGTGGAAGATAATTCAACAGACTAATGACTTTCTGTTAGAAGAAATTCATCTTCATCTTAAATAGGAGACCTTTAACTGTGTCTCGTCCAGTTCATGATTCTTCCACAAGGGGAAGCATCCTTTATATAATAATAATCTTTATTGTCACAAGTAGGTTTACATTAACACGGCAATGAAGTTACTGTGAAAGGCCCCTCGTCGCCACATTCCGGCACCTATTCGGGTACACAGAGGGAGAATTCAGAATGTCCAATTCACCCAATCTTTCGGGACTTGTGGGAGGAAACCGGAGCATCCGGAGGAAACCCACGCAGACACGGGGAGAACGTGCAGACTCCGCAGAGACAGTGACACAAGCGAACCTGGGATTCTGGCGCTGTGAAGCCACAGTGCTAACCGCTGTGCTACCGTGCCGCCCAGCACCAGCATCTACTCTGTCAAATCCCCTTTTATGTTTCAATAATAGCATCTCCTGTTCTTCTAATCGCCAATGAGTATAGGCTGAACCTGTTTAATCTTTCCTCATAAGACAACCACTTCGGATTTCCGGTGGTGGCGATGTGCTGAGCGGGCGTACACCAGGTGGCTCTCCTCCCAAACGAACCCAACACAGGCAATCTATCGAGAATTTCAGCTTAAAAAGCCCACCATAACCCAGCCAAAGGCGAAAGACGCAAGAAAGGAATACGCCTGGCAATAAGACAACCCCTTCTTCCCAGGGATCAATCTAGTAAACCTTCTCTGAACTGATCTTAATACAAGTATATCCTTTCTTAAATAAGAAGGCCGAGACTGTACACTTCTCTGGATTCGTTCTCACCAATGCCATGTACCATTTCGCAAAACCTCGCTATTTTTATATTCTATCCCCCTGCAATAAAGGCCAACATTCATTTTGCCTTCCGAATTACTCGCTGTACCTGTAAGCTGATTTTTTTGTGACTCATACATCAGGACATCCAGACCCCTTTGTACCATAGAATCTTTGCTGTCTCTAATTAAATACTTTTCTGCTTTTCTATTCCTCCTGCCGCTTATAATAATGGGCGAGAGGATAGGAGATTCTTGGGGAGTGGGAGAAGCATTATTTTTTTCCTGTGTGAGTAAATGTGTGAAAATGTAAACTGTTCCTATGTTATTTAAAAATGCCTTGGCGTGAGACTGGCGCTACAATCCTAATGATCAGTAACTGTTCAAGTTTCACTCTTACAAGTTGTGATATTGGTCAAAGCAGTCGGTCAAATTACAGAAGCTCAGTCCCATTATACCCCAGGCACGATGTGATCTGTGTGAGCTGGATGAATTACCAAAGGTAGCGTTGCAAGATTGCGTTAAACAGAAAAATGAATGAGGAAGATCTGAGTCGTTGTAATCGAAATAAGCATACTAGCATGCTATTATGTTTGAACAAGGACCAGGGTGTTCAGTGACAGACTAGACTCTGCTTGATTCTGAGTAAATAAAGAACAAACAATCTTGCACTTATAAGCCCTTGATCACATTTCAGAGACATCCCCAAGCACTTGGCATTGTGACACTACTGTTGCTCTAAGTAAACACAGCAGCCATTTTCTGGATAGTAAGATCCCTCAGTTAGCATTGAGGTGAATAAAGTGTTTGTCTGGCTTTTGGTAAGAATATTTGAGGAACATTGTCAAGGGAGGCAACGCAGGACAATTCCATGCTCCTTTCCATTTATAGAATTTTTTTAAGCGGAGAAGGAGGCCATTCAGCCCATCACACCTTTATAAGACCATAAGAGCAGAATTGGGCCACTCGGCCCATCGAGTCTGCCCCGCCATTCAATCATGGCTGATATTCTTCTCATCCCCATTCTCCTGCCTTTTCCCCATCACCCCTGATCCCCTTATTAATCAGCTGTTTAAAAGAGCTATCCGGTTTAACCCCCCCCCACATCATTCCCCACAGACCTGAAAACATTCACCCTCCAAGGATTTATCCAGCCTGCTGGCTCTTGTATCCTTCTGATGTCAGCTGTGGCTCAGCATTGTACTGAGGTAGTGCTGATCGTCAAATGAGGTGTTAGACTGACGCCACCGCCTGCCCTTGCAGGTGTTGTAAAAGATCCCACGGAGCGGCGGCACGGTGGTTAGCACTGCTGCCTCATGGCGGCGAGGACCTGGGTTCAATCTCGGCCCCGGGTCACTGTCCGTGTGGAGTTTGCCCATTCTCCCCGTGTCTGCGTGGGTCTCACCCCCACACCCAGGAAGATGTGCAGGGTAGGTGAATTGGCCACGCTAAAGTGCCCCTTAATTGGAAAAATAGAATTGGGCTCTCTAAATTTAAAAAAAAAAGTAAAAGATCCCGTGGCACTGTTTTGAAGAAGAGTAGTGAAGTTCTCCCTGGTGTCTTGGCGTCAGGGGGGCAGTGGCGTAGTGCTATTGTCGCTGGGCTAGTAATCCAGAGACCCAGACTCATGCTCTGGGGACCTGGGCTCAAATCCTGCCCTGGCAGATGGTAAAGTTTGAATTCAGTAAAAATCTGGAATTAAAAGTCTAATGATGACCATGAAACCATTGTCGATTGTTGTAAAAACCCATCTGGTTCACTAATGTCCTTTAGGGAAGGAAATCTGCCGTCCTTATCTGGTCTGGCCTACATGTGACTCCTGTGGTTGACTCTTAAATTCTGACCCAGCCAGCGATGCCCACATCCCATGAACGAATTTTTAAAAAACTTATTCCTCAACCAACTTCCCTAAAATCAGATAATCGTATTGCTATTTGTGGAGCTTGCTGTGCAAATTGACTACTGCTTGTCTCACATTACCTTATTGGCTTTGGGCAGCACGGTAGCACAGCGGTTAGCACTGTGGCCTCACAGCGCCAGGGTCCCAGGTTCGATTCCGGCTTGGGTCACTGTCTGTGCGGAGCCTGCACGTTCTCCCCGTGTCTGCGTGGGTTTCCTCCGGGTGCTCCGGTTTCCACCCACAGTCCAAAGAGGTGCAGGTTAGGTGGATTGGCCATGATAAATTGCCCTTAGTGACCAAAAAGATTGGGAGGGGTTATTGGGGTCCGGGGATAGGGTGGAAGTGAGGGCTTAAGTGGGTCGGTGCAGACTCGATTGGCCGAATGGCCTCCTTCTGCACTGTATGTTCTATGCTGTGATGTCCTGAGGTTGCCTTTCATTCTTTCTTGGGTTATGGGCAGCCAAATGATAGGAACAAGCTCTCTGGGCTTCAAGGCTGGCTAAACAATCAGGTGGTACTCTGAATAATTTACTTGAATAATTATTTCTACCACGCAGGGGCCTCCTTCACAATTTGACCTGGAGTTTTGAAGCTGTAACAATAGAGACTACGCACAACTTCAGTGAAACCTCTCCCACTGAATTCGACAGGACTGCTGAAGCTTTCCAGATCATTGCGGATTCTTCCCAATTTCCCACTCGCTGCAACCAGCAGGCCTTCCTTTTACTTAACACAACCTTTTGCAACAAAGACTCCCAGCAACAATTCAACCTGGTGTGGCTTCCTGTATTTTGCAATATCGTAGGAGGCCTGGCGGGAAATGGGACAGGACCCCTGGTTGATCATATTTGCAGTAAAATGAATTTCATGCACATTTATCTCGCTGAAGGATTAAACCGCTATGTCAATTACTGTGGGAAAAGAAGCCCAAAAGTAGAGGCGTTTTCACCTTCGGGTGACACCCGACAAATTGAAGATCTGACTTGCAAGTATGACACCTGGTTTGCTGCAGGGTTGTACAACTCTACAGATTTTGGTTACTGTGCTATCACAGATGAGGTTGGCTTTAGAAAGACTTTCTGCACTAATACTTCATTGCTAGAAACCATCCTGAAAAACCCGGCGCACTTCTGGCTGACAATCTTCTGCACCAGCAATACAAATACCATGTACACCCCAACGCTCACGACTGAGGTGGTCAGCGATAGCTTCACTATCAGCTCAGCCAGCGTTGAGCCGCCAGCCAATGGGGTGGACATCTACTGTCGTTACGAAGAGTGGGCAGACTTCTCCTCGATAGATGATGGAGTAATCACCTTCTGCGCTGATCATGACCGTGACCGTTTCACCAGTGTGATTTGCAACAATCCCTCTGCACTGGAGCAGTTTGTAAAGGGCAATTTCTGGCTGGCTGGCTTTTGCAATGACTACTCCATCTTAAACGGCAATGGTCAATTCTGCATGTATAGCAGGTGGAAAGAGGATCCGGTAGACCCATCAATAGTCTCACTGTGTTGGAGCAGTGACATAACAAACTTCAACAAATCTGTTTGCAAAGATGGAATTCTCCTTAATAAACTGCAGCAGGATCCTGGCAATGCTTGGCTACCATCTGCCTGCAATACTCAGAATAGGTGCCGCTATGAAAAGTGGCTGGGTGTTCTTTCTATAAATTCTGATACGGTTGTGTTCTGCAAGGAGGCTGATCAAGCTGCTTTTAACCGGACCGTCTGCACCAAGGTATCACTCTTGCAGCGTCTGCTGAATGGTCCAGAGAATTCTTGGCTGAATGACTTCTGTGTGGACAATTCCGATTCGGCTGTGGCCTCCACTATAATTCCAGAGGAGAGCACTGACAGCATGCCACTGCCTTCCTCTGCCAACCCAACAATTCAAGAGAATGTAATGACTGCTGTGGGGAATCATTGCCGCTATGAAACTTGGACATCCCCTGCTACAGTGGATGGCACTGTGGTAGCGATGTGTTTCAATATCGACAGTCAGCAGTTCGACATCAGCATCTGCCAGAACCCAGCCATTCTTGAGGAGCTACTGAAGAATGAGTTCAATCTTTGGCTGATTGATAATTGCGATAGTCCTTCCACCTTGGACAATAATGATGCTGACGTGGCCACATTCTGTCAGTACGCCCAGTGGGCAGATGGCTCAGTTGATCCTTACCTCGTAGATTTTTGTTGGAGGAATGACCAGGTAGATTTCATGCAATTCGTTTGTCACACTGAGTCACTGGTCAGTGAGCTGTTGCTGTATCCTGAAAATGCTTGGTTAAAATCTCGCTGCATGATCCAGGACAATTCTCATGCAAATGATCAGAATCAAACCTGCCTATATGAAGAGTGGATAGCTTCCTCCTCCATAGATCTTGCTGCTGCTAAATTCTGTAGTCAGTACGACCTGGACAATTTTGTACAAGCTGCATGTGACAATTCAACACGATTGTGGGGGTTACTTATAAGTAAGAATCGTACCTGGCTCTCTGGCTACTGCTCTTCTATTGAAGCTGAAGGACTAAACCCTGCTACCATGTGTATTTACAACTTATGGACAGAACAACGAGTGGATTCGACCACTGTGGCACTCTGCTTCGACTACGATCAGAGCAATTTCAATAAATATGTCTGCCAAGATCCTGTAGTGCTTCATGCATTGAGCACTGATCCAGAGAACACTTGGGTTGAGGCAGACTGCATGTCAATCAGTATCTCTACCAATTCTGCGGAGGTCAACAAGATCTGCCCGATGCAAGAGCTCATCTCAAAGCTCCAGTGGACATGCAGCCTGGGTGCATCAGACGTTTGCCTGCATGAAGAATTCCAACTGGGAGATATTCCTCCTCTAATTATATGCGGTTTGGAAAACATTGGTCTGATGCTGCATAACACAGTCATGGAGGACCTAACAATGGCTCTAACTGAAGCAATGAATAAGATCGTCATGGTCTTATTGACCTTGGAAGATGACCAAATCTCATCCCTGCCAGTCGTTGGGAATGTTAAACGTAGTGTCCTGCACACTATTGTAAACTACCTGCAATACGAGAGCAGCTACAACATCAGGAAAGAGTTGCTCCAGTGTTTTGGGGTAAGGCATGATAACTAATAATTGTATTTATGGGAACTCGGTTATACTGTTCCACATGTGTCAGATTGTCTGATAACTCCCTTTTTATAACATCTTGCGGTAAATTGTGGTCATATGCCATGAAACTGGGCTCATCTAATAATAGTGTAAGCACCCCAACCCCAATTCAAGCAAGTGCATTAATGCAGTCGCAAGTAATTATTTTGTTGGGCTGTCAGGTTAAGCTGCTGACCGGTTACATGACCCTCCCAGTGCAGTGCGGTGGGAATGCTGCACTGTTGAAGGCGCTATCTTTCAGACGAGATGGTAAATTGAGGCCCCATTTGCCCTGAGTTGGATGTAAATGGCCCCAGGGTACCATTTGAAGAAGGTTGTGAGAGTTCCCTGCAGTGTTCTGGCCAATATTTATCAGCTGCATATAGTGACCTTGTTATTGCAGCCAGAATGGGGATGATTTGGTAATTACACCATCAATCTCGCCTGGGGATTACTCTGCTGTAAGTGATTGGGGCTGATTTTACACCCATCATGTACACAAAGTAAGTAATTATCGTCCACTCATTGTATTTCGTTGGAGAAATACAGCAAAAAGCAGGAATAGTTACATCATAGACAGTGGTTAGCACTGTTGCTTCACAGCGCCTGGGACCTGGATTTGATTCTCGGCCTGGGTCACTGTCTGTGTGGAGTCTGCACGTTCTCCCCGTGTCTGCGTGGGTTTCCTCCGAGTGCTCTGGTTTCCTCCCACAAGTCCTGAAAGACGTGCTTGTTAGGTGAATTGGACATTCTGAATTCTCCCTCTGTGATTCCGAACAGGCGCCGGAATGCGGCGACTAGGGGCTTTTCACAATAACTTCATTGCAGTGTTAATGTAAGCCTACTTGTGACAATAATAAAGATTATTATTGTTAAATGATATGTGTTGTGTAGTTCGTAGAGACACTTTTAATAAATTCCATGGACTGTTTGCTGTGGCACGCTGTTTCACCAGATGCTGTCTGCATTAAAATGAATTCTTTGCTGTGAGTCCTGACGCGATGCCCCACCTCCCTCCACCTCTTTAACTGACAGCGATATCAATAGACAGTCTGATATTGACCACACATTTATTTTTTGTGTATTTCCTCAGTCTGTCCTATTGGACCTGGCACAGAAGGAAGGAGGATCATCTGGACTGGACCTAGTAAAGGTATTGCACCAGTATCATACAAACGTAACATAATTCGTATCACGGGGATAGCACTGTTGTACAGATGAAAGAGGGACTCTTGCATTTAGAGGCATAGATATATTTATGGGGAAGTTAGATACACACACGAGGGAGAAAGGAATATTAAGTATTAATATGGTGAGATGTTGTAGTTTGAGAGAATGTTTGTGTGGGACAGAATCAACATTGTGGGTCAGTAGGGCCGAATGGCCTGCTTCTGTGCTGTTTGTTTGATATATATCCCACACCAAGCAGTACGCTTACTCATTCAGGCTTCAGGCAAACCAGGACTTCTATTAAATTGCAGAAGAGACTGAAGTGAACCATTGATGCAAATGTGGGAACTGTTGAGTTTTCTCAAGTGTTTACAGTACGTAGGTAATTGTTTCAGTCCTGGTTGGAAAAGGGTACGTCCTGAGGTCAGAGAGTGGATCCCCCAAGACCAGGGGAGGCCAAGGAGCTTCACCTTCCATTGGTGGGCAGTGTACCTATGGGCTTCTGGTGTGCACTATCAGTCTTCTTAACCCGCAGCCTGTATTGGATAACTCATTCCATGTCTGTACAAGGGACACCCTCGAGCAGCAGAGACTGAACTGTGGCTCCTGAGCCTTGCCAGTCCAACCCTGTAGTCTGTTCTAGTTGCTCATTGTTTTGGCTTTGCCTTGTTAGTATTTTTGAGCTCCCGGAGGTTTGGGAAGGGTTGTTGTCTCAATAGTGGACACATTCTAAATCAGAAGCTAAGATCTGTCTGCTGGGCAACTTGCCTTACATACAAGTTTAGCAATGGGGCATTGATTTAAATTTTGAGTAGCTTTTAGGCCTCTATGCTACACACTGGTACAGCCCAGTGAAACTAAAACCCAGGATTCCACCGTCATAGACTATTGATGGTGAGATACAATTGTGTGTTCTTCTTCAGCTAGTAACTCCATCCAGACAGTAAGAATTTCCCTGAGAAAGCTCTTTCTCCCCTCTTTTTCCCAAAACAGGAGTACCTGAAACTTTCTGCAGTCGATCTTCGAGGATTGCTGTTTGCAATTGACATTGAAACTGCAAAACAACTACTACAGCTCGTAAATACAAACTGGAATGGGTTGCAGGTAAACTGTCTCATACCATTTAGCATTAAACTCTTAACGCACTTTGAAATTCCATTAACTAACAAACTCTCCTACTGCAATCTAACAGCTAAAACGAATCATACAGGAAGTGAATTGTTTTTTATCCATTTTATATATTTAGTTAGTGGTTTTCCCTTCTAGGCTCCATTGTGCAGCATTGTGTCTAGCCAAAGTTGCAATATAATCCTAAACTGGGAAAATGTGCATTTCTACAGTGCTTTTCACAACCGCAGGACATCCTAAATTGTGTAATAGCCAATGGAGGTTTGAAGTGTAACCACTCTTGTAATGTAGGAATTAATGATTTAGATGAAAGAACAAAATGTAATATCTCTAAATTTGCAGATGACACCAAGTTGGGTGGGAGGGTGAGCTGTGAGGAGGATGCAGAGATCCTTCAGTGTGAATTGGATAAGTTGAGTGAGTGGGCAAATTAATGGCAGATGTAATATAATTTGGATAAATACTTTGGTAGCAAAAAGAAGAAGGCAGACTGTTATCTGAAAGGCCATAAATTAGAAGGGGAGAATGTGCAACGAGACCTGGGTGTCCTCGTACACCAGTCACTGAAGGTAAGCATGCAGGTGCAGCAGACGGTAAAGAAAGCAAATGGTATGTTGGCCTTCATTGCAAGAGGATTCGAGTACAGGAGCAGGGATGTCTTGCTGCAATTATACAGGGCCTTGGTGAGGCCACAGCTGGAGTATTGTGGGCATGTTTGGTCTTCTTATCTGAGGAAGGATGTTCTTGATATGGAGGGAGCGCAGCAAACTTTTACCAGACTGATTCCTGGGATGGTGGGTCTGATGTATGAGGAAAGATTGAATCAGTTGGGATTGTATTCCCTGGAGTTCAGAAAAATAAGGGGGGAATCTCATAGAAACCTATAAATTTCTGACAGGACTTGACCGGGTAGATGCTGGGAGGATGTTCCCGATGATGGGGGTGTCCAGAACCAGGGGTCACAGTCTGAGGATGCGGGATGGACCATTTAGGACAGAGATGAGGAGAAATGTCTTTACCCAGAGAATGGCGAGCCTGTGGAATTTATTACCACAGGATGTAGTTGAGGCCAAAACATTGTATGTTTTCAAGAAGCTGTTAGATGTAGCACTTGGGGTGAAGGGGATTTAAAGTATATGGGGGGGGAGGGGGGGTGGGGGGTGCGGGATTAGGCTATTGGGTTGATGATCAGCTATGATCATAATGAATGGCGGAGCAGGTTCAAAGGGCCGAATGGCCTCTTCCTGCTCCTATTTTCTATGTAGCCAATATAGGAACAGCTCCCAAAGACAGCAATGTGATAATGACCAGCTAATCTGTTTTAGCGATGTTGGGAGGAGGATAAATACTGGCCATGTCACTCGGGATAACTCCTTTCCTCTTCTTCAAAATAGTGCCATGGGATCTTTTACCTCCACCTGAGGGTTTAATATGTAATCAGAAAGATGGCACCTGCAACACAGCAGCTCCTCAGCATTGCACTCAGAGTGTCAAGTCTCTGTACCTTCTGATTCAGAGGCGGGAGGGTTACCCACTAAGCCAGAGTTTACACTGGAGTGCTTTTGAGCACTGACTTTCCTTCTTTCCCTGGCTTGTGCACCATCCCTTGTTGTCTTCTTGCCTTAACAGATTAGGAACTTTGTGAGGGGTCCTTGTGCAAAGGTTCAGTCGAAGGGCCCTGACACATTACTAACTACTGCCCAGCTAATTGAGAATGTAACCTGCACACACACGTTTTGATAGGCATTGGGTGATACATAAACACTTGACACAAAAGACCAGGTGATAACATTAAATAAGCAGATCCGCTTGAGGTATCATGTCTCTGACGTGCATCCATCTGGTCTGGGCCATCTCGTTAACCATGGAAACTTTCTCTCATTAAAGGGAAACCAAGTAATTTGTATAGTTGTTTAGTACTGAATGTTCTGAAGCAATGGTACACTTAGCACAGCTGATGACCTGTCTTTTCAGTGCATGTGACTCCTTGGCATCCTTGTTGCTCCTTGTATTGTGCAACTCTCTTATGGACTGCTTGTCTAGGGTGTTGACTGAGACAACATCTTATGTTATCTAGCAGAGGAAGCCCAGCAAACATTGCTTGAAGGCAGGATAATCCCCAGCGAGTCAAGAGGCCTATAAAAACCACACAAAGGAATCTTAAAACCTCGCATTTAAAAATAAAAATGTTATCCGTTAAATAAGCATTGGTTTTCATTCCTGTTTGATTTTTCTGATTCTGAACCAACAATTTCTGGTTTAAAAGTTCTTGTTTTAATTTCAGATTCGGGATGATTTAAAGAGAGTCATGGCATCGGGCTTCTTCAACAGAATCCCGCTCATTGACCCAAATATGTTTCCAGAGTTTGTTCACTTCCTACCTCTCCTGTCAGCGTCTGAGATCCGGGTTCTTCCGGCAACCTTGAACAAGGAGCAGGTGTACGTCACACATACAATCAACACTTAAAGATCTGCACCTAAATGCCTTTGTTTGATTATTTGGCTGTTTGCATTTTCCAATTGTAGAAAATTTGCCCCATTTCTCTTGTTTAACAATGTCATTAATGCATTCACAAGAATTTCCTTTGGGCAATATGTCTGCCAATAGCATAAATACCTTTGCGATACTGTACAAATATATTTGTAAATGCATTTCAAATTAGGGATGTGTAAGGAGCTAAGATTAAAGGAGCGCAGGTGCCTTGAAGGGCCGTAGAGCTGGAGGAGGTTACAGGCATAGGGAGAAGCAAAGCCATGGGAAGGGTTTGAAAATGAGGAGGAGAATTTCAAAACTTAGGCATTGCTAAAATGTGAGCCGATATAGGTCCGTGGTTGCAAGGGTGAAGGGAGCTTGGTGTGGGTTAGGATATGGGCAGCAGTTCTGGATAAGCTCCAATTTATCGAGGAGAGCACAGGGACCCATGAACATCATAGGCTGACCCTGCAAGAGTCACAGAAGTGGGATTGCTTATCTTCAAATCATGATGTGGAGATGCCGGCGATGGACTGGGGTGAGCACAGTAAGAAGTCTTACAACACCAGGTTAAAGTCCAACAGGTTTGTTTCAAACACTAGCTTTCGGAGCGCTGCTCCTTCCTCAGGTGAATGAAGAGGTGGGTTCCAGAAACACACATATAGACAACGTCTTCATATCAGCGCATGAAGTGAAAGTCCCTGAACCTCAAACTCAGGTGTGTACGTTATTACGATCCCGGACCAGATCCCAACAATTGTTAGGATACCGGCCAGAAACCCCAATATTTTATTTAATTTGTAAGACTGTGCTCCAGGAGTGATTTCACACACAATTAGAGAAATGGTATATTAAAACAAACTTTATTACTAACACAGTATTACTAACTTTAACATCATAAAGACAAATAGCTTTCAATTATCAGTTAAACAACGCTTAAAAATACAATGAAACCTTTAACTCCTAACAGTTATCTTTATCTCCAATCAAACAAAATCCATCTCTGGTCACAATCGACTTTTAAATACAGTTAGCAGACTGAGGAATACATGCTGTAAAGAGAATTCTTGGATAAATCACTTTTAGGACCCAGCTTGCAGACTCTTGCCTGTCTCAACTTACTGTTTAAACTATCAGCCTTTCAAATTGCTCCTATCCTGTCCACAGTCAAACCCTTGACTGACTGTTTATCTACAACCTGCTGGTCTGTCCACAGTCAGATCTAACCTCACTGTATTGAGAGCACAGCTTCTTGTCTGTTCACATCCCAATCTAAAGCTAAACTTTCAAACCGCAAAACTCAAACTGCTTCAACCCCTGGCTCCTACCATTAACTAAGTACATCATCTTCCTAAGCTGAACTCAATGTCTCTAATTATCTACTCCCAGGGAACCCTCTTTTTCTAAACAAAACTCCATTAGCCCAACTTTTACAATGCTTTAATTGCACATCATGTAGCCACAAAGCCTGGCTGCCTTTCAAACCAGGAATTTTTAAAAAATACTACTGCAGCAGTCATACACACACTACCCAGGCTTTTAACCCTTACTGCACCAAATATATATAGTACAATATATCTGAAATTCCTACATTAATCACAACTTCCTACCACATACAACAGTTGCAGTTTTTGTGACCCTTCGTGTCAAATGGCCAGTTGAGTGTCAATTAAGAAAGAATTGTCCTTTGAATTTGTATCAAGTGCGGTCACTCGTTTTGGTGATATTATGCTTTGTAAATTGTTACTGAGTTACTGAATGGTATCAAGGACCACCTGCATTACTATACCCGCCATGCTCACAATTATATATGTGTTTTTTTTTATTTCAGATTGTCCATGGTTAACCTTAGCTTTGGGAAACTGTCCAACGACCAGAAAGCGGCCTTTGCCCGATGGGCAGTGGATTCCGGGGGCTACAGCAATGTCGCTGCCTGGCCTTTGGTGTTTCTGCATCGTATAGGTAGCCTGCTGGTATACCTACCATTTGAAAAGTTCCAGCTTCTGTCCCGTTTACAGGTACTGCACAACTTGGCTGTTACGTTTCAAGGCCTGTTGGTGTTACCTCACAGCAGAGACAAAGGATAACCAGGTTGCCACCCCGTAGATGACTTAACCAGTTGTCAGACTTTATTTACAGAGGTGTTGCTCGATCAGTCTAAGGTGGAAGCGAGGGAAATCTCCCAAGTGCCTCCGATGGTGTCACCACATAATCATGTGACATACTAAAAAGAAGGGCATTGGTTACAATCCATAACATTAACGAAAGAGAAAGAATGTGAATTTCTGCGGCAGCTTTCAAAAGTTTAGGAAACTCCAACGTGCATTATAATTTCGCACACAAAGGGCGGCACGGTGGTGCAGTGGGTTAGCCCTGCAGCCTCACGGCGCCGAGGTCCCAGGTTCGATCCCAGCTCTGGGTCACTGTCCGTGTGGAGTTTGCACATTCTCCCCGTGTTTGCGTGGGTCTCACCCCCACAGCCCAAAGATGTGCAGGGTAGGTGGATTGGCCGCGCTAAATTGCCCCTTAATTGGAAAAAATTAATTGGGTACACTAAATTTTAAAAATATATAATAATTTTGCACACAAGAAGAACCTGTGTGCACCAATAAGTTGAAGCATATTGATTTTGATTGAGGGATGAATATAGGCCACGACAGATTAAAAAGCTTCCTTACACTTCTTCAAAATAGTGACGTGGGATCTTTTACATCCACTTGAGAGAGCAGATGAGGCCTTGGTTTAAAGTCCTATCTGAAATTCGGCATCTGGGGTAGGAGGCACTCCATTACGACTGCACTGGAGTATGAGCTGAGATTTTTGTTCTCAGGTCTCAGGAATGGGACTTGAACCCACAAACCTCTGATTCAGAGACAGGGGAGGAACCCCCTGAGCTGTGGCTAGGCCCTAACAGGATTTTCCAATATTTTCCTCTCCGCCACCAAGGGGATTCCGGCCAATTATTCAGTGAGCATAGAAAATCTGTGGAACGGCTCCTCGGGATGGTGGTTCATTCAGATGGTGATGGGATGGATTTATTTTGGAAAACAAAAATCTGTGGTATCTTTTGTGAGTTACCTGAATTATTACATGTGAGTTTAGCTTGAAAACAACGCGTGATTTGCTCTGTGGAAATGCTTTCCCCGCCGTACAAACACTCCTACCTATCCACATGTTATTACTTCCCCTGTGCAAATGCTTTTTCAATGTACGAACATCAAGGAATGATTTGCTGGTACGTTTCTATCAGTCGTTTGCGCTTCCATTTGCAAGCTCTATGAGTGAGCTAGCCTTTGAAGCACATTTGTGGTACATAAACGTTTGCATCGGTTACAAATCTTTGATATGTTGGTACTGAGTGAGCTAGCTGCTTTCCTTTCTCTCTCTCTCTTACCAACGTGTTTCCAGATGCTCAACTCACTGGATGTGCTTTTGGCGAATAATTTAACCGCACTCCAGGAAAGGTTCGTCATACACATCATCTTAACAGAGAGAAAAGCAATGGCAGCTTCTGACTTTGAGAGGTGAGTAGTGCGATGACTTAAGAGACTCAACAATTTTAAACTGGGAATTAATACAAATTGGGTGCTCAGCTTTGGAAACTTCAGAGAGAAGAATGACGAGTGAGTTTCCAAGAACATGGAGATTGAACTAGGAGGAAAGGTTAAAAACCTTGGTCTTTCCAGGCTATAAAGGAAACTTGTTGAAATGTATAAAATATTCAATGACTTAGATAAAATAAATTCTGAGTATTACTTTAAAATAAATCAGGATAATAAGGCTCGAGGTTGGTCAAAACTAACTTTGAATTGGGTGCTGGAAGCAACACAGGCAGGCAAAGTTTGATTAACCTGGGTGAAACTAGGGAGGAACAGACGTAGAACGTCAAGGTACCAGGCACACCAGCTTCAATCATAATCCTTGATTTTCTTAAATTTCTTCCTCCACAATTGTTCTCTGGTTTGGAATGGAGGGGGAATTAGTATTGCATGCAATTGGAAAAACAGATGTGCATTCTTCCCTCCTTAATTGTCCAGGTCTCCCTTACTGGTGTTTTCTACCATTTCCAGATTGGGCAGAATGATATGTTCTGCCGTGACCCAGGACCTGATACCCTACCGACAGAACCTGCAAGTGTTTGACATAATCAAGAAACAGCTGCTGAACTGTATTGGAGAACAAATCTTTGTTTCGAATGAATTGGTGGGTTCACTTTATACAAATAGCATTTTTGCCAGAGGTGTGAGCTGATAACCGTGCCGGGGGGCAATGGGATGGATTGGGGATCTTAGAGAATGATGGAGCTGACAGTTTTTCTCCTTGACTCATGAGATTGAGAAATAACAGATGGAAATTGGGTGAATTGGGCAAATTAGTTAAATCAGAAACAGAACTAAAGAAGTGGAAAGACTGGATCAAGAGGGGAAGAAAACAGACAGGAAAGTAGGAAAAGATTTAAAATTTGACTTAAAAAATATCAGGAACAGCAACTTACAATCTGCAGAAAGTGAGACTCAGTTGTTATGACATGCTGGTGGTCAATTCCAGCCACAGACCCCGGAGACCCAACAGAAGTGAATTAAATAAATAAATAAATTTAGGGTACCCAATTCTTTTTTTCCCCAATTAAGGGGCAATTTAGCGTGGCCAATCCGCCTACCCTGCACATATTTGGGTTGTGGTGGTGATACCCACGCAAACGCGGGGAGAATGTGCAAACTCCACATGGACAGTGACCCGGGGCCGGGATCGAACCCGGGTCCTCAGCGCCATGAGGCAGCAGTGCTAACCACTGCACCACTGTGTCACCCCGCAACACAAGTGAATTAACCAATAATTTGTATAACATTTGCAGAATCTTTGGCCCCTTGACTGCTTATTAAGTTATAGCCACCAGGTTTATAAGTTGAACACAATAACTTTATTTGTAACAGAGACACAGGTGAAATATGCAATAATTATAACGGCCAACTAATCTACTATCCCCCCCGCCCTTCTACTGTCTCACCCTCTACCTAAACACACACAAGGCAGACTCACACACAGGGAGAGGTAAAATAATAGGAATAAAAATGAAATGGAAGATAAGTGTCCTTGCTTCCGATTTCGAGGTCGTTGCAGGTGGCTGTCCCCCCGGATACTTGGGGATCAAAGCCATCGGTGTATAGTTAGAGATGGTCTCCCGGTTGGAGCACTCAGTCAGTACTCCCAGAAAATAGGTTTTCCTCTGCAGAGGCATTTTAACTTTTACCAGTCTGGGCCTTCACTCAAAGGAACAGCCTTAAGCCTGTTTTATTCTTTCTTATTTGCAATTCCACCAACAGCCTACTGAGGTAAGAACAGTTCCCCACACAAGATTTTTAAATGGTTTTAAGCAACTGACCCTGCCTTTAGTAGGTGGCTGGACTGGATTTTCTTGCAGTTCAGTTTGGCAGTGGAGAGAGAAAGGTTTTTTACTTTGGATCTTTAGAAATAATCCATTAGGCGAGCGAGATCAGGGCTGTGACCCTCCAGCTCCTGACCAAAACGAAAGTAAAAGCAAACACAGTCACACAGAGGAAAGAACATTCCAGAGAAAACGCCGACCAAACCAATCAGTTTGCTCTCACTGGAACGACGGAGGTTGAGGGACGACCTGATAGAAGTCTCCAAAATTATGAGGGGCATAGACAGGGTGGATAGTCAGAAGCTTTTCCCCAGGGTGGAAGAGTCAAATACTAGGGGACATAGGTTTAAGGTGCGAGGGGCAAAGATTAGTGAAGATGTGTGAGGCATGTTTTTTTACACAGAGGGTAGTGGGTGCCTGGAACTCCCTGCTGGAGGAGGTGGTGGAAGCAGGGACGACAGTGATGTTTAAGGGACATCGTGACAAATATATGAATAGGATGGGAATAGAGAGATACGGACCCCGCACGTGTAAAAGGTTTTAGGTTAGATAGGCAGCATGGTCGACGCAGGCTTGGAGGGTCGAAGGGCCTGTTGTTGTGCTGTACATTTCATTGTTCAATCGGCAGGAGCCATTGATAAGTCCCAGCAATTCTAAACAGTCCATTGACCGACAGACAAGTCCAGCAAGATGTAACATCATTGATCTCCTTTGAATCTGCTGATCCAACATATAAACCACTCTTTGTAACCTGCCTTCCCTGAGGTCATAAATCAATCCTCAGTTTATCAGCCACTCAAATTAAAGGTTCAGTCCATCTTAAAGGCATAGGCACATTAAATGGTTCATGTACAAAAATTAAAATAGCAGAATAACATAAATTAAAAAGGGAAAAAACAAGGGAAAACAGGAGGACCCTGACACAGTTTAAATGTTTCCTTTTCTGAACCAGAGAGATTGAGTACCAGTGCATTAATAATGGGCCAAACTACCCAGCGTCGGATTGGGGGGTAATCCCAAATATGGGCTGGGGAACCCCTCTCGGAACTTCACTGGTCAGCATTTGCATGGCAATTGTCCAGAAATGCAACCTTCCTCGGGCAATTGCACTGCACCAGGACGCGTTTGAAGATGTGATTTAAATCGCAAACTCCAGATGGTTCGGACAGGGTTACACCAAATGTTACTCAGAAAATGTTAGAAGAATTAAAACCTCTTTTGACTTTTCGGTAACTATTGTAAAGACCCAGACCGCCTGCCCCCGAACCCCCATGAGACTCCTTTTGCACCCCCCTTTACCCCTGACCATCGAGGGGGAACACCAATACCGCTACTAACTCCCCACCATGGTATTCACCACCCCTCACCCCCATGGGAATACACCACCTGGACATGATACTTCCCCCCCCCCCACCTGCCCGTCCAGGGGCCCGATATTCTCACCCTCACACCTGCTCTTGAGGCCCAATCCCCGTCCCCTCCACAACCCGATCTGACACCCCTCCCCATGTCCCCTCCTGAGATCCGACCCGCCAACTTCTCCCAGTTCTCTGCTCCCAGACCTTCGATTTCCTCCCTCACACCTCAAATCCTATCCACTTACCTGAGACACTTATCTTCGCCCTGGCTTGAGTAGGACGGTCAACTGAGACAGGGTCGGAAGAAAAACCACAAAAGTAATTTCGCATGAAGTGGCAATCCAATGCTGATTGCCACCCGGAGGCATTGATCATTTTGTTATAAAGGCTGCTTATGATAAATGTTAGCCCCAATTTCTACAGTAAGCTTTTAATGTATAATTAATGTGCAGATTCCAAGAAGTTCTTGAAAATAATGTAAAGGTTAAGAGTGAGATGTGCAGAGCTAACATACAAACGGCATAAATCGACCTACAAGTTCTGGGGATTCGTAACTCATGGTGTAATTCTCCACCCCTTGAACCTATTGGCTGATTTACACATTAATAACCAAGTGCATCATTAACTAAATTAAAATCTTTATTTTTATCACCCTCATATATTGAAGAGACTTTCAGTTTGGTTAACATCCACATCAATGTGGGTGCCTCAATGACACCTGCAGCAGAAGGCCCATGTTTCTTGGTCACTGATACAATCTGTCGCATGTACCAAGGTTACAGCGAAAAGTATTGTTCTACGTACAGACCTAGCGAGATCACTCCATGCATATATATATATTACATATAACATACAGAAAAATAATAAAACTGTAAAAAAGACAAATGCATAGAAATATCAGTTTAACGTATAGACGGGCCATTGAAGAGTCTAGTAGCAGCTGTTTTTGAATTTATTAGAACGAGTTCTCAAGCTTTAGTATCTCCTGCCCGATGGAAGAAGTTGGAATAAAGAACAACCAGGTTGGGAGGGGTATTTGATTATGTTGCCCGCTTTCCTCAGGCGACGGGAGGTGTAGATGGAGTCAATGGATGGGAGGCGGGTTCGTGTGATGGACTGGGCGGTGTTCACGACTCTCTGAAGTTTCTTGCGGTCCTGGGCCTAGCAGTTGCCATACCAGGCTGTGATGCAGCCCGATAGGATGCTTTCTATGGTGCATCTTTGGAAATTGCTAAGAGTCATTGTGGACATGCCGAATTGCCTTAATTTCCTGAGGAAATAAAGGCGCTGTTGCTCTTTCTTAATCGTAGCGTCGATGTGGGTGGACCTGGACAGATGATTGTTGATAATATTCACACCTAGGAACTTGAAACTGTCAACCGTCTCCGCCTCAATGACATTGATATAAACAAGGGCATGTACTATACTTCACTTCCTGAAGTCGGTGACCAGCTCCTTTGTTGTCCTAATAATAATTTTTTATTGTCACAAGTATGAAGTTACTGTGATAAGGCCCTAGTCGCCACATTCCGGCGCCAGTTCAGGTAAGCTATTACGGGAATTGAACCCGCGCTGTAGGCCTTGTTCAGTATTACAAACCAGCTATTTAGTCCACTAAGCTAAACCAGCCTAACATTGAGGGAGAGATTTCACCATGCTACTAAGTTCTCCATCTCTCTCGTGTCCTCTGACTCGTCGTTGCTTGAAATCCCAGCCACTACGGTCGTATCACCAGCAAACCATTTTTTGTTCAATAAATTTAAAGTGCCCAATTCTTTTTTTCAATTGAGGGGCAATTTAGCGTGGCCAATCCACCTACTCTGCACATCTTTGGGCTGTGGGGTGAGACACGGGAAGGATGTGCAAACCCCTCACAGAGAATGACCGGGGCCGGGATTGAACCCGGGTCCTCAGCTCCGTGAGGAAGCAGTGCTAACCACTGCGCCACAGTGCCGCCCCTTCACCAGTAAACCTATAGATGGAGTTGGTATCAAATGTTGTCTCACACTCGTGTGTATAAAGAGTAGAGTAGAGAGCTAAGTACGCAGCCTTGCACAGCCCCGGTGTGAAGCACTATCGTGGAAGGGATGTTGTTACCTATCCTGGCTGATTGTGATCTGCAGGTCAGGAAATTGAGAATCCAGTTACAAATGGGAAGAGCCAAGTCCTAGGTTTTGGAGTTTGGATATGAGCTTGGTTGGAATTATGGTATTAAAAGCAGAACTATAGTCAATAAACAGGAGCCTGACATCGGTGTCCTTATTGTCGAGAGGTTCGAAAGATGAGTGTAAGACCAGGGAAATAGCATCTACTGTAGACCGGTTAATGTGGTAAACGAATTGCAGTGGATCAAGGCAATCTGGAAGGTTGGAGTTGATGCGCCTCATCACTAACCTCGCGAAGCACTTCATAATAATAGATGTCAGGGCCACCGGCCGATAGCCGTTCAGGCGCACTGCCTGGTTTTCCTTTGGCACTGGTATGATGGTGGTTTTCTTAAAGCAGGTGGGAATCTGAGAATGGAGTAAGGAGAGGTTAAAGATGTCTGCAAACTCACCCGGCAACTGCTCCATGCAAGATCGAAATGCGTGGCCAGGGACTTCCATCAGGACCCTTAGCTTTCTGTGGATTCACTTTTGAGAAGGCCAATCTGACTTCTGAGGCTGTAACTGGTGGTATAGCTATAAATCTATCCAAAGTTGTTGGGGCAGGTGACATTAATTTGTTAGCTTCCTGCTCAAAGCGAGCATATCGTTACGCTCATCACGAAGAGATGCTCTCGTGATCACCTACGTGATCACAAAGTTAGCTGTTGAGTTCAAGGAAGCGGCCACAGAAGAAGCATAAGAAAGAAAGATTTATTTACAGTAGAACAAAACTCTATGTACACAGGCCCCAGAAAGGGCTACCCTGCGTCCAGCCCACACTCGGACCGGGGATTTTGTATCCTGATTTGCCCTCTCGTTGTTGAGAGAGCTCCACCTCTCAGCAGGGAAGCTCGTACTCCAGGAGTCTCACAGGGAATCTAATCTGCCCAGTGACGTGGGTCTCGTTCGTGTAGGTTACAACACTAGCAGGGCTGCTTTATCCCTCTTATTCACCCTGAGCCACACCTCTTGAGAGTTACTAAAAGGTCTTGTTAGTAATGAGCATCACACTTACTTCCTGTCACACTTGTCACAAATTTCCATCTGTGTCGTGTTACAAAGCAGCTTGCAGTCCGATTAGCGTTGAGCGACACCATAGAAGATCTAACAACCTATGAGAATATTTTTGAAGTAGCTTGCATTGGAATTCTTCCTTTTTCTACTGTACAGCTCACCGAGTTTTTGGTCGGAAAAACCAGCGTCATCAACCAAGAAGCGGTGACAAAAGAGTTATCGAGTATGGCTGGGCTTCTTCCAATCCTAGGAATATCCTTCATAAAACAGCTTAAACCTGTACAAATACAAGCACTGCTCCCGGAGCTCAGTGCAATGAGTTTCTCTCTGGCCCAGGTAATCTTTCCTTCGATACACTTCAGTACTCTTGTATACAGGTCCTAGTGTATTTACCATTATTTTTAACTCTTCCTTCCAAATCTGTGCCTGGGCAGAGGACAGAAATAAAGGGGACTTCTTGGGCGGGATTCTCCAATAATGGGGCTATGTCCCCATGTCAGCGTCAAAACACGGGCGTGTCACTCTGCACTTTCCTTAAGAAAGTCCAGAGTGATTCTCCTACCTGCAGGGGGCTAGCAGGAGCCCGGAGTGGTCCTTGCAGCTCCGGCTGCCAATAAGGGGCCCTGCACATTCGGTCGGGAGTCCGCGCATGCGGGCGGTCGATGGCGGCTGCCCCGTGCGACATGACGGACCTGCATCGCAGACCTTGATGCAAGAAGTAGGTCCCCACGAGATTCCATGCACCCGCGGATCGGTGGTGCCCGATTGCTTGCCTATCCGTCCATGAGGCCCTCCCCCGGTGAAGGATCCCTCCCCCCCCCCCGCCCCCCAACCAGGGCGGCCGTGGACTGAGTCTGCAGCCGTCACCGGCCGTTCCTGACAGGCAAAACGTGGTTGGAACCATGTCATCGGGAACTTGGGGAACGGAGAATCGCGGCAGCGGCGTCGCACCGGGTTTCGTCGTTGACGCCCATTCTCCACCCCCGCACCGATTGCGATATCGGTGCGGCGAATCCAGCCTCCCTCTTGACTTGGAAAGTAAGGTTGGAGTAGGAAAAATAAAGTCCGTTGAGTTGTTGGCAAGGACCAAGACAGAAGAGATTAATTTACAGTGTAATGTTTCACTACCAATCAGTGACTGGGGAGAGATTGGGAAGCTTCTTTGGTGATTCGTCACTTGAAATCCATTTGGGCCATATTAGTATGGGCAAGATAGACCTGGTCGTGCTACACCTTGTGGAGGTGACTTTTTTAAACAGCAGATCAAGTTGTGAGGAAGCTCTTCAGATCTGTTAAACTGGCACGTTAACTTTAGTTAAGGATCCTGGTGCATTTTTATAACTGGTGAGTGTGCGATTCCTTTTACACAGAAACCGCATCTGCTTTTTGGTTCTGGTGAACGTACTCGCTGCCTAGATTTCCTGGGCACCAGCTTGTGTGGAGTGGAAAATCTATACTTCAGTGCATTCGGAAAAAAATCTTTACGGCCACAAAGGTTCGCTCAGACCGAAATTAAATGAAATGAAAATCACTTATTGTCACAAGTAGGCTTCAAATGAAGTTACTGTGAAAAGCCCCTAGTCGCCACATTCCGGCGCCTGTTCGGGGAGGCTGGTACGGGAATTGAACCCGTGCTGCTGGCCTTGTTCTGCATTACAAGCCAGCTGCTTAGCCCACTGTGCTAAACCAGCACCTGATTTGATGCAGGACACCTCTTTATTGCTTGTAAAGCCCGATGGTGATTCAGTGATCCCAACACAGCTCCAGTGAAAGGATGTCTTTGAATTTAAAGGATTAATATTTATAACGTTTATTTCAGGCAAGGGAAGTAGTTGACAAGATACTTCAGGATGTATCTGTAAGTATTGCACAATTTGAATTAATTTGGCAGGTCTGTGAATTTGATTTCAAACTTTGCTGACAGTCCACTTCTCTCTGTGGCCCTGCAGATTACAGAGGAGTTACTGAGCAGTCTGGGGTCCGTCGTAACTGGGTTCAGCCCATCGATTCTCCAAGTCATTCCAACAGCTTTACTAGTGCACGCCTTGCCCAGTATGGCAAAGTATGAACTTAAACTGAGTCCTGTCCAGAAGTTGATCATTGTAAATAAACTATGGGTAGGTATTGGAACATAAGACCGTAAGACATAGGAGCAGAATTAGGCCACTCGGCCCATCGAGTCTGCTCCGCCATTCAATCATGGCTGATATTTTCTCATCCCCATTCTCCTGCCTTCTCCCCATAACCCCTGATCCCCTTATTAATCAAGAACCTATCTATCTCTGTCTTAAAGACACTCGGCGATTTGGCCTCCACAGTCTTCTGCGGCAAAGAGTTCCACAGATTCACCACCCTCTGGCTGAAGAAATTCTTTCTCATCTCTGTTTTGAAGGATCGTCCCTAAAGTCTAAGATTGTGTCCTCTGGTTCTAGTTTTTCCTCATCTAGAAGCACCCTCTCCACATCCACTCTATCCAGGCCTCGTAGTATCCTGTAAGTTTCAATAAGATCCCCCTCATCCTTCTAAACCCCAACGAGTACAGACCCAGAGTCCTCAACCATTCCTCATACAAGTTCTTCATTCCAGGGATCATTCTTGTGAACCTCCTCTGGGCCCTTTCCAAGGCCAGCACATCCTTCCTTAGATACGGGGCCCAAAACTGCTCACATACTCCAAATGGAGCGTGACCAGAGCCTTACATAGCCTCAGAAGTGCATCCCTGGTCTTGCATTCTAGCCCTCTCAACAGGAATGCATCTGCCTTCCTAACTGAACCTTCAGAGAATTGTGAACAAGGGCATAGACGCTCACCATTTTATTCATTTATTTCTGTGCATTCCCCTTCAAGTTAGATGGTTGCAATCCCAGTTTCGGTATTCAATTATTTATCACGTTCATTCCATGTCCGTTGCGATACTGGGTTGCAGGATTTAGATGGTTCAGTGGACAAAAGTAACCATCCAATTTGTTTTGGTGGTGCTGGTTGCAGGGTGGACTATAAAACAGTAACCTGAGCCATGCATTTGTCAGAGTTCAGTAATGGTAGGACAGTTCCCCTCCTTTACTTCAATCCATACCGTCCGGTTATTTTTACATTCATCTGAAGGCTGGGTTATAGTTCAATGTCTCATTCAACAGACAGTCTTCACTGCACAGCACTGCCAGTTTAGATGATGTGCTCAAATTGTGAAATAGGAGCTGAACCGACGACCTGATCACGAGACAAGAGTGCCACCGCTAAGTCAAGCTTTTAAACATGGTGGATGGGGATGGAGAAAGCTATCGGGAAAGATGCTATTTAAGGAAAGTGGCGATCCCATAGGACCCTGAACATTTGGGGCCCAGTAGTAAATGAAACAAAATAAGATTTGGAATAATAAGACCATTCAATCCACCTTGCCTGTACCAACTCTTTGGTGGAGCTATTCAATTAATTCCGTTCCCCTCGTCTTTCCCCATAGCCCTGTATTATTTTTACCTTTAAGCATTTATTGAATTTCCCGCTTCCACCAGCCTTTCAGGCAGCGCATTCCAGATCTCACCAACTGGCTGCCTAAATAAGCCTCTCCTCTTTTGCCACTGACCTTAAATCTGGGCTCTGTTACCGACTCTTCTGCCGCTGAAAGCAGTTTTTATAATAATCTTTATTAGTGTCACAAGTAGGCTTACATTAACACTGCAATGAAGTTACTGTGAAAATCCGCTGGTCGCCATATTCCGGCGCCTGTTCGAGTACACAGAGGGAGAGTTCAGAAAGCACGTCTTTTGGGACTTGTGGGAGGAAACCGGAGCGCCCGGAGGAAACCCACGCAGACACGGGGAGAACGTGCAGACTCCACACAGACAGTGACCCAAGCCGGGAATCGAACCTGGGACCCTGGCGCTGTGAAGCCATAGTGCTAACCACTGTGCTACCGTGCCACCCATTCTCCTTATTTACGGGATCAAAACTGTCCTTGATTTTAAACACTACTGTAAAACCTCCTGTTAATTTTCTGTGCTCCAAGGAGAATCACTCTCAAGTTGGGAGTGTGACAGAATACTCTCCACTTGCCTGGATGAGTGCAGCTCCAAAGACACTCAAGAAGCTCGACGCCATCCAGGACAAAGGAGCCCTCATCCACCACCTTCAACGTTCATTCCCTCCACCACAGTGGCAGCAGTGATTTGCCTCCACAAGATGCACTGCAGCAACTCACCAAGGCTCCTTTGACCACAACTTCCAAACCTGTGACCTCTACCACCTTGAAGGACAAGGGCACCAGATGCATGGGAACACCACCACCTGCAAGTTACCCTGCAAGCCACACTCCATCCTGACTTGGAACTATATCGCTTCGCTATTGCTGGATCCAAATCCCAGAACTCTCTATCTAACCGCAGTCGTTCGAAAAGGTGGCTAATCGTCACCTACGCGAGGGCAATTCAGTTTGAGCCAAGCCAGCAACACACACATCCCAGGAACATAGAAAGAACAGCCCCAGAGCTTCTGCAGTCTCTAGTTTAGCCACAGGAAACTGAGTGTTACTTTGTTTCTGAGAACTCAGACCTCCTCCTTCTCAATTCCAACCTTCATGTGGTGAGAAGGCAATGATTGTGATGATATATCAATCACATGAGGGAATTAACACTTAAAAGTAATATTCGATCATATTATCAGGCAGCATGGGTTGATAATTGTGGCGCAGAGCAAAGGGCTTTATGGCTGAATGGACCCTGAATAATAGATACGTTTGTAAAGGGATTTGGGCAGTGTGAAGTTTCATTAAGGAATGACATCTGAAACTGATGGAGATGAATGCCTGGTTAAGGTATTCTGACACCTTACCTGGACCTCAGCCAAGAACACGTTCTAGTATACAGTAAAACAGCAACCTGAGCCATGCAGTTGTCAGAGTTCAGTAATGGTAGACTGTTTGGTAACATAACCATAGAAATCAGTCTCCTAAATCAGGTGGATCTGTCATTGCCTTAATTATATTAAATGATGTTTATTCATTGTTTCCAGTTGGATACTGTTTTACCGATGTTTGCCCTCAAATAATTGTTTAATTCAGAATGTTACTCAGTTCCTCCTGCTTTCCTCCAATTTTCACCCTTCCAATCGTAAGCTGCTTGCTTCCTGGATAGGAGAGTTTACTCCAGAATGCTACACTCATGCTTGAAGGGAGTGAAGTTCAGAGAGTAACCAAATGTTTTGACTAATCCTCCCTCCAGGTGCAGCTTCCCACTGGGACACAGGAGTTGCAACTAACCTCTTGGGTCACTCCAGAGACTTAAGTACAAACATCTCGGCTATTGCAAAATGCAGCACCTAAGGGAGTGCTGCACAGTTGGAAATGCCATCTTTTGAATGTTTCGTTAAACCAAAGCCCTGCCTGTCCTTCCAGGTGGATATGGATTGACAAAGAACTGGCAAGTTTTCCCCGTCGGCCTGGCCAATATTTTTCCTTCAATCAGCATCGCTGAAAGAAAAACCCTGATTACCTGTCATTCATAGAATCATAGAATTTACAGTGCAGACGGAGGCCATTCGACCCATCGAGTCTGCACCGGCCCTTGGAAAGAGCACCCTACCCAAGGTCAACACCCCAGCCTATCCCCATAACCCAGTAACCCCACCTAACCTTTTTGGACATTAAAGGCAATTTAGCCTGGCCAATCCACCTAACCTGCACATCTTTGGACTGTGGGAGGAAACCGGAGCACCCGGAGGAAACCCACGCACACACTGGGAGAACGTGCAGACTCCGCACAGACAGTGACCCAAGCCGAGAATCGAACCTGGGACCCTGGCGCTGTGAAGCAACAGTGCTAATCACTGTGCTACCATGCCGCCTGCATTATCAGCTTGCTGTTTGTGGGAGCTTGCTGTGCATATATTGGTTGCGGTGTTTCAGACATTACAACAGTAACTACAATGCAGGAGCATTCCGATGGCTGTAAAGCACTTTGGAACGTGGCATGGTGGCCAATGGCTCTGGGGAAATCAAAATCTTTTGTCTTTACGTCACGGTTCTGTAGGGTCCAGCTAACTCATTTCAGCTCGACTCTTCTAATTATCAGTTCTACATTTCCAAACTGAGGCAGTGATTACTGACCTTGGGAAATGTCACCGCCAAAACCTCATTGACATTCAGTCACTGGATAGTGATTAGGAACACCAGACTTAATCTCTAAGCTTAGTAATAGAATAGTACAGCACAGTGCAGGCCCTTCAGCCCACAATGTTGTGCCGACCATTTATCCTAATCTAAGATCAACCTAACCTACACCCCTTCAATTTACTGCTGTCCATGTGCCTGTCCAAGAGTCGTTTAAATGTCCCTAATGACTCTGACTCCACCACCTCTGCTGTCAGAGCATTCCACACACCCACCACTCTCTGTATAAAGAATCTCTGACATCTCCCCTATACCTTCCTCCAATCACCTTAAAATTATGTCCCCTCGTGACAGCCATTTCCACCCTGGGGAAAAGTCTCTGGCTATCCACTCTATCCATGCCTCTCATCACCTTGTACACCTCTATCAAGTCACCTCTCTGCCTTCTTCGCTCCAGTGAGAAAAGCCCAGCTCCCTCAACCTTTCTTCATAAGACATGCCCCTCAGTCCAGGCAGCATCCTGGTAAATCTCCTCTGCACCCTCTCCAAAGCATCCACATCCTTCCTATAATGAGGCGACCAGAACTGGACACAATATTCCAAGTGTGGTCTAACCAAGGTTTTATAAAGCTGCAGCAAAACCTCACGGCTCTTAAACTCAACACCCCTGTTAATGAAAGCCAACACACCATACGCCTTCTTAACAACTCTATCATCCTGGGTGGCAACTTTGAGGGATCTATGTACGTGGACCCCAAGATCCCTCTGTTCCTCCACACTTCCAAGAATCCTGCCTTTAACCCTGTATTCAGCATTCAAATTCGACCTTCCAAAATTAATCACTTCACATTTATCTAGGTTGAACTTCATCTGCCACTTTTCAGCCCAGCTCTGCATCCTGTCAATGGCCTGTTGTAACCTGCAACAATCCTTAACACTATCTACAACTCCCCCACCCATTGTGTCATTGGCAAATTTACTAACCCACCCTTCCACTTCCTCATCCAAGTCATTTTTAAAAACCACAAAGAGCAGAGGACCCAGAACAGATCCTTGTGGGACACCAATGGTCAACGACCTCCAGGCGGAATACTTTCCATCCACTGCCACTCGCTGTCTTCTTTCGGCCAGCCAATTCTGTATCCAGACAGCCAAATTTCCCTGTATCCCATGCCCCCTAACTTTCTGAATGAGTCTACCATGGGGAACCTTATCAAATGCCTTACTGAAATCCATATACACCACATCCACTGCCCGAGATTCATCAATGTGTCTCGTCACATCCTCAAAGAATTCAATGAGGCTTGTGAGGCATGACCTGCCCCTCACAAAGCCATGCTGACCATCTTTAATCAAACTATGTTTTTCTAAATAATCATAAATCCTATCTCTCAGAATGCTTTCCAATATTTTGCTCACCATAGACGTAAAACTGACTGGTCTGTAATCCCCAGGGATTTCCCTATTCCCTTTCTTGAACAGGGGAGCAACATTCGCCTCCCTCCAATAATCCGGAACTACTCCAGTGGAGAGTGAGGACGCAAAGATCATCGCCAACGGCGCAGCAATCTCCTCCCTCGCTTTCCGTAGTAACCTTGGGTATATCTCATCAGGCTCAGGGGACTTATCTATCCTGATGCTTTTCAAAATTTCCAGCACATCCTCTTTAATATCAACCTGTTTGAGTCTATTAACCTGGTTCACACTGTTCTCATGAGCAACAAGGTCCCTCTCTCTAGTGAATACTGAAAATGCTGAGGCTTGTTGAAGCCCCTCCACATTGTCAGGCACAGTGCGACTTCTTCAGGTTATTCCACACCTGATGCATGGTGGTGACCTAATGCAGTTAAACTGCAGTCAAACTATATGCTATCCACCACTGCAATGTCAATACCATTTTACTGAGCATGCTAATATTGCATTAAGTCCAGAGGTGTGCGTTTTAGAATGGTGCGAAACAGGCAAAATGTGTTTTCATTTTTAAAGTAATATATTTTAATTTGTAACGTTGCTTTTTGTTAGGATTCTGACAACATGAAATGGATCAAAGGATTAGATTCTCTGATAAAATACATTCCTCTAATATCTTTGAGGTCAAAAGTCAACATGCTGCTGTCCGACGCTAACGACACAGCCCAGATGAAGTGGTCTGTGCAACAGGTAAAATCTTCAGATTGACGATCATTTGACTAACTCTCTCTAAAGCCCTGTAACAAAGCATAAATAAATCTTTCTCTCTAGTATAAGGCGGTAGGTTTCCGGGTTGAGGAGTGATGCACGATCAATTGCACAAAGACGAGAGTTGAATACAACTGAGGCTTTATTACACTAAGATGTGTGGCCTCCTACAGCAGCTGGCGAAATGGCTGCTGGACGGGGAGCACACATATTTATACTCCGCCTACTGGGCGGAGCCAGCAGGCAGGGACTACCCCCATACCTGTAGTACAGGGTCTTACCACACATCACCTAATATATACATCAGTGGTGACTACCACAAGGAGGGAGAAACTGCACAGAGTCCCTGCTTCCTGAGTCCAGCCTGGAAGCTCCTGCTGCAAGTATGAGTGCACCTGTGCATTTTGGAGGGGGACAAGATTGGATTGGTGGTGATGCCACCACTATACATGGAATTGTTGCCGTGGCCTTCACTATCTGGACCCCCATGTGAAGATTGGGATATTGGGAGGTGTCTTTGAAACTAGAACTAACAAAAATCATACTTCAAGAGGTGATAAAAATTTAGTTTTTTTAATAAAAAAAGCTTAGTTTGTTTATGAAGGGTGTACATGGAAACTGAGAAGTTACTTCTGCGTAATTTGAAGCTTCACAAGATTTCTTCCCATGTTGCAGGCACAGATGCTCTTTGGGAAAATTTTGGAAGTAAATGACTACAATATGACTGACGATCTTTTCAGGTGAGTTCCAAGTTGTTTTTTTGTTTTAGCGATGAAACGTACACATCGTACGCTGTGTACGATGAAACGTACACTGATCCACAGAGCTTATTGAAGACCTGACACTGTGTCATAGGACCATGGGCAGCACGGTAGCATAGTGGGCAGCACGGTAGCTGAGTGGCTAGCACTGCTGCTTCACAGCTCCAGGGTCCCAGGTTTGATTCCCGGCTTGGGTCATTGCCTGTGTGGAGTCTGTACGTTCACCCCGGGTGCTCCGGTTTCCTCCCACAGTCCGAAGATGTGCGGGTTAGGTGGATTGACCATGCTAAATTGCCCTTAATGTCCAAAAAAGGTTACATGGGGGTTACGGGGATAGGGTAGATACGTGGGCTTCAGTAGGGTGCTCTTTGTAAGGGCCGCTGCAGACTCGATGGGCCGAATGGCCGCCTTCTGCGCTGTAAATTCCATGTCTGAGCTTCGAGGTGGTCCCGGTTATTAGAATATATCATGGCTAACACCTCGAAAACCTCTACTGCCTACAATTCAGAAGAGGGGATTTTAGAAGTTTCTTCCCCTCCAGAAGCTGAGGCAACTGGGTGCTCCCACTGCTGCCCTGGTACAGGGTACAGGGACCAAACTGGTCAGGGGCATTATCTACACACTAAGCTATTGAGAAATCTCTTCAACTCGTTGCTCATACTAGCTGGATAGGGGTTACATATGCAGTAAGTGTCTGGATGTAAGTACTTTATGTTAATTGGGTGCAACCCCCAGTTTACAATGCTGCTTTTATACATAAACAGCAGAAATTGATGACGTTGATTATTTTAACATCTTGTGTATCCTTCAGTTCTCTTGGATTTGTGGCACATGGAGTCGATTGTCCGACTCTGAAACATCTAGTTAGACCCAGTACTCTCCTAAAACACCTACGATTTTTCCAAGACATGCCGAATGAACTGCCGCTACCCCTGGTAAGTTTATATGTCCTCTGCTTGTATCATTGTCACTGAATAAGCTCCCTGATTGCCGGTGGTATCCCTGTTGTTACACCTCACCAGCTCTCCTTTTTGTTGTCACGGTTATCTAACTCCCAAACACTCTCACTGGTTCCGTACTTATCCAAGCAAATTTCTCCAGTTTTGGCAGTAACTCCCAAGTTTGAAGAAAGATCATAGAGGTCAATAGCACAGAAACGGCCCTTCGGCCCATTGCATCGGTGCCGGTCAAAAACAGCTACCTAACTATTCTAATCCCATTTTCCAGCTCTTGGTCCATAGCCGTGAATGCTTTGGCATTGCAAGTGCACATCTAAATACTTCTTAAATGTTACAAGGGTCTCTGCCCCCACCACCCTTTCAGGCAGTGAGTTCCAGACTCCCACTAGCCTGTGGGTGAAATGTTTTTCCTCACATCCCCTCTAACCCTCCTGCCCCTTAGCTTAAATCTATGTCCCCTGGTCATTGATCCCTCCGCCAAGGGGAAAGGTTTCTTCCTGTCTCCTTGTTTATCTATGCCTCTCATAATTTTATACATCTGAATACACAAAAAGCAGGATAATTTCAACAAGGCTGTCCTATCAGTCTACTCCTGATCATCATAAAGTGATGGAAGGAGTCATCAACAGTGCTTTCAAGCGGTACTTACTCAGCAATAACCTGCTCACTGACGCTCAGTTTGGGTTCCGCCAGGGTCACTCAGCTCTTGACCTCATTCCAGCCTTGGTTCAAATATGGACAAAAGATAACAATCTTTATTGTCGCAAGAAGGCTTAACACTGCAATGAAATTACTGTGAAAAGCCCCTAGTCGTCACATTCCGGCGCCTGTTCGGGTACACTGAGGGAGAATTCAGAATGTCCAAATTACCTAACAGCACGTCTTTCAGGACTTGTGGGAGGAAACCGGAGCACCCGGAGGAAACCCACGCAGACATGGGGAGAACTTGCAAACTCCACACAGGCAGTTACCCAAGCTGGGAATCGAACCTGAGACCCTGGCACTGTGAAGCCATAGTGCTAACCACTATGCTACCGTGCTGCCCTTGACCTTCAGTTCAGGTGAGGGTGACTGCCCTTGACATCAAGGCAGCATTTGATGTTGCTTTGATGTCAAGGGCAGTCACCCTCAACCAGGTGACTGAGCAAAACTAGAGTCAATGGGAATCAGGGGGAAAACTCTTCACTGGTTGGAGTCAGACATGGCACAATGAAAAATGTTATAGTTGTTGGAGGTCTGTCATCTCAGCTCCAGGACGTCACTGCAGGAATTCCTCAGGATAGTATCATAGTCCCAGCCATCTTCAGCTGCTTCATCAATGACCTCCCTTCCATCAGAAGGTCAGAAGTGGAGAGGATAGTTAGGGGGGAGTGGAACACAGGGGGTGGAATTCTCCATTCCTGAGGCTAAGTGCCGGAGTCATCAGAGGATCCGCGGGCAGGGACAGGTAGTATTGAGGGAGCAAGGGGGCTGCAGAAGGATTTGGGCTGCCTAGGAGAGTGGGCAATGAAGGGGCAGATGAAATACAATGTGGAAAAGAGTGAGGTTATGCACTTTGAAAAGAGGAATTTAGGCATAGACTATTTTCTAAATGGGGAAATGCTTCGGAAAAGGAGCACAAAGGGACTTGGGAGTCCTTGTTCACGATTCTCTTAAGGTTAACGTGCAGGTTCAGTTGGCAGTTAAGAAGGCAAATGCAATGTTAGCATTCATGTCGAGAGGGCTAGAATACAAGACCAGGGATGTACTTCTGAGGATGTATAAGGCTCTGGTCAGACCCCATTCATACTATTGTGAGCAGTTTTGGGCCCCGTATCTAAGGAAGGATGTGCTGGCCTTGGAAAGGGTCCAGAGGAGGTTCACAAGAATGATCCCTGGAATGAAGAACTTGTCGTATGAGGAACGTTTGAGGACTCTGGGTCTGTACTCGTTGGAGTTTAGAAGGAAGAGAGGGGATCTTATTGAAACTTACAGGATACTGCGAGGCCTGGATAGAGTGGACGTGGAGAGGATGTTTCCACTTGTAGGAAAGACTAGAACCAGAGGACACCATCTCAGACTACAGGGATGATCCTTTAAAACAGAGATGAGGAGGAATCTCTTCAGCCAGAGGGTGGTGAATCTGTGGAACTCTTTGCCGCCGAAGGCTGTGGAGGCCAATTCATTGAGTGTCTTTAAGACAGAGATAGATAGGTTTTTGATTACTAAGGGGATCAGGGGTTATGGGGAGAAGGCAGGAGAATGGGGATGAGACAATATCAGCCATGATTGAATGGCGGAGCAGACTCGATGGGCCGAGTGGCCCAATTCTGCTCCTATGTCTTATGGTCTTATGGGTATTTAACGATGGGAAAATTGGTGTGTGCCCCTCACCGACCCTGGTACCGGTGAGGGGCTACCCCCGTGAAACACCCACGGAAATTGGCTGGAGAATTGCCACGTCCTGGGCCGCGCATGCGCAGGGCTGACCAGCTGCACCGGGAAACATGGCGCCGGCCGTGCTGGACCGCGTACCCTCCCACCCCGACCCCACAGCCCCCCCTCTACACACCCCACCACTCCCCCCAGCCCTACCAGAAGCTCCCTAGCCAGCGGGACGGATCCCGGCCGTGTGTGGCGGCGCTGGACACTGTCCGATGACGCCAGTTTGGAGGGGGTTCAGAGCATCATAGACCAGTGCCTGACCCGATTCTGCCGTCAGAAGTCATTCTCCGCCCGATCGCCGATTCCAATTTTGAGGTCGGGGTATGGAGAATTCCGCCCAGGATGTCCCTGTATGCAGATGATTTTTTGTAATCTGTGAAGGATCTTCTGTCCACCATGGGGGACACAATGAGGATACTGAAGAGCTTTGGGTCCTTTTCCGGATACAAATTAAATCTGGAGAAGAGCGACTATTTTCCGGTCAGCAACCCTGGGGAATGAAGCCAATCTTGGGGGTACAAAGAACAAAGAACAAAGAAATGTACAGCACGGGAACAGGCCCTTCGGCCCTCCAAGCCCGTGCCGACCATGCTGCCCGACTAAACTCCAATCTTCTACACTTCCGGGGTCCGTATCCCTCTATTCCCATTCTATTCATGTATTTGTCAAGAGGCCCCTTAAATGTCACTATCGTCCCTGCTTCCACCACCTCCTCCGGTAGCGAGTTCCAGGCACCCACTACCCTCTGCGTAAAAAACTTGCCTCGTACATCTCCTCTAAACCTTGCCCCTCTCACCTTAAACCTATGCCCCCTAGTAATTGACCCCTCTACCCTGGGGAAAAGCCTCTGACTATCCACTCTGTCTATGCCCCTCATAATTTTGTATACCTCTATCAGGTCTCTCCTCAACCTCCTTCATTCCAGTGAGAACAAACCGAGTTTATTCAACCGCTCCTCATAGCTAATGTCCTCCATACCAGGCAACATTCTGGTAAATCTCTTCTGCACCCTCTCTAAAGCCTCCACATCCTTCTGGTAGTGTGGCGACCAGAATTGAACACTATACTCCAAGTGTGGCCTAACTAAGGTTCTATACAGCTGCAACATGACTTGCCAATTCTTATACTCAATGCCCCGGCCAATGAAGGCAAGCATGCCGTATGCCTTCTTGACTACCTTCTCCACCTGTGTTGCCCCTTTCAATGACCTGTGGACCTGTACTCCTAGATCTCTTTGACTTTCAATACTCTTGTTGGTTCTACCATTCACTGTATATTCCCTACCTGCATTAGACCTTCCAAAATGCATTACCTCACATTTGTCCGGATTAAACTCCATCTGCCATCTCTCCGCCCAAGTCTCCAAACAATCTAAATCCTGCTGTATCCTCCGACAGTCCTCATCGCTATCCGCAATTCCACCAACCTTTGTGTCGTCTGCAAACTTACTAATCAGACCAGTTACATTTTCCTCCAAATCATTTATATATACTACAAAGAGCAAAGGTCCCAGCACTGATCCCTGTGGAACACCACTGGTCACAGCCCTCCAATTAGAAAAGCATCCTTCCATTGCTACTCTCTGCCTTCTATGGCCTAGCCAGTTCTGTATCCACCTTGCCAGCTCACCCCTGATCCCGTGTGACTTCACCTTTTGTACTAGTCTACCATGAGGGACCTTGTCAAAGGCCTTACTGAAGTCCATATAGACAACATCCACTGCCCTACCTGCATCAATCATCTTAGTGACCTCCTCGAAAAACTCTATCAAGTTAGTGAGACACGACCTTCCCTTCACAAAACCGTGCTGCCTCTCACTAATACGTCCATTTGCTTCCAAATGGGAGTAGATCCTGTCTCGAAGAATTCTCTCCAGTAATTTCCCTACCACTGAAGTAAGGCTCACCGGCCTGTAGTTCCCGGGATTATCCTTGCTACCCTTTTTAAACAGAGGAACAATATTGGCTATTCTCCAGTCCTCCGGGACATCCCCTGAAGACAGCAAGGATCCAAAGATTTCTATCAAGGCCTCAGCAATTTCCTCTCCAGCCTCCTTCAGTATTCTGGGGTAGATCCCATCAGGCCCTGGGGACTTATCTACGTTAATATTTTTTAAGACACCCAACGCCTCGTCTTTTTGGATCTCAACGTGACCCAGGCTATCTACACACCCTTCTCCAGACTCAACATCTACCAATTTCTTCTCTTTGGTGAATACTGATGCAAAGTATTCATTTAGTACCTCGCCCATTTCCTCTGGCTCCACACATAGATTCCCTTGCCTATCCTTCAGTGGGCCAACCCTTTCCCTGACTACCCTCTTGCTTTTTATGTACGTGTAAAAAGCCTTGAGATTTTTCTTAACCCTATACTTCCCTTTCACTTGGCCGGGTCCAACTTCTGGTATCTGGGGGTCCAGGATACTTGAGATTGTGCCCGACTCTGTAAACTGAATTATACCAGCCTAGTGAATAAGGTCAAATCTGACCCACAAAGGTGGGGCAACCTTCCATTGTCTCTGGCGGGTAGGGTCCAGTCAATTGAGATGAACATTTCACCAAGATTTCTGTTTCTATTCCAGTGTCTTCCAGTCTTTGGGAGGGGGGTAAGGTTAATATCGGCCTTCATATGGACGGGCAAATCTCCGAGGATTGGGAGGGTTGTTCTACAGAGGGATAGACAGTCAGGAGGTCCCGCACTGCCGAACTTGATATTTTATTATGGGCTGCTAATGCAGAGACGGTGTTGGATGGTGTGGGGGATCCGGGGTCTACCTGGATGCCAATGGACTCTGGGTCATGCCGGGGGTCCAGTTTGGGTGCACTGGTGACAGTTTCTCTTCCGTTTGCACCGGCAAAGTACTCGGCGAGCCCGCTGGTTCCTCCATTTTAAAAATATGGAGGCAACTTCATCAACATTTTAATGCTACATTCTTGGATTCATGTTGCATTACATTCACCCACCTCCAACTGTCCTGGTTTGAGACAATTCACACCTCTTTAACCTGTGATTAGCCCTCTCTCCAGTTGCTCCACCTGGACCTGTAAATACTTAATTACCTGCAAAGACACTCATTCAAAGTGTCGTCTTGCATCATTGACTTTGTCTATATATATGTTTCTGGAACCCACCTCTTCATTCACCTGAAGAAGGAGCTGTGCTCCGAAAGCTAGTGATTCGAAACAAACCTGTTGGACTTTAACCTGGTGTTGTAAGACTCTTACTAGGATATTCCAGTTACAGCAACTCGTTATGTGAAGAAAATATCGTACTACCTCCGATTCTTTTGTCAAAAATGAAGACCCACAGTAAACACTAAATGGTACAGGTTTAAAGGGAATGCAGGAACAGAAAGATGTGGAGATGCACTTACACATTTGAAGGTGGATAATATTTTGTTAAAAAAAAGACCCTTAGCTTTATAATTAGAGACATAGATTACAAGCTGGTTGGACCTCATTCTATGCACCACATTTTGCAGAGGTTGTCCGAACCTTTGAGCGAAGGTTCACCAGGATTGTAATGACAATGAAGGACTACCTTTTGGGGAGAAGCTGAGATTGTTCTCCTTAGCGGGTTTAAGGGGAGATTTAACAGAGGTATTCAAAATTAGGAGGAATATTGATAGAGTAGATGAAAAGAAACTGGTTTCACTGGTAGGAGGGTCAGTAACCAGAGGAGCAGTGTGGGTTTGATTCCATGCATTAATTATTCCAGTCAATACTCTCTTTAATCAACATGGAAATATTTTCACTTATTTATTATAATTGCTGTTAATAAAGGTAATGCCTAAACATTTAAAGCAACTCCATGTCCTTATTTTAACAGAAAAATTGCATTTTGGAAGCAATGAACAGGTTTACCTTTTCTATGGAGACGATGCAGAGCATGAAACCTCAACTGCTCTTTGACCTTCAGTAAGTAACAGTCAATTGGAGATGGTGGAAGTGACATTTGACATAGGTTTATAAATGGTTATTTTTTAAAAAATATTTTTATTCTCTTTTTTCACATTTTCTCCCACATTTACACCCACCAACAATAAACAATAATCAGTAACAAACGCAATGTCATTCCTCATACCAATAACGATCCCATCCTCCCACCAAACCCCCAGACGTTAGCACGCATGTTAACATAAATAAATAACAAAAACGAATCGGGAATCACCCATAGTCACCATTGTCACATACAGTCAGTCCCCCTCCCCCAACCCTCCCAACCCCTCCCCTAATGTTCAATGTAACCCAATTCTCAAAAGTGCATAACCAATAACGCCCATGAATTATAGAACCCCTCCATCCTCTGTTGTGTGAAAAATGTTGGAAAGGTTTATAAGAGATAGGATGTATAATCATCTGGAAAGGAATAATTTGATTAGAGATAGTCAACACGGTTTTGTGAAGGGTAGGTCGTGCCTCACAAACCTTATTGAGTTCTTTGAGAAGGTGACCAAACAGGTGGATGAGGGTAAAGCAGTTGATGTGGTGTATACGGATTTCAGTAAAGCGTTTGATAAGGTTCCCCGCGGTAGGCTACTGCAGAAAATACGGAGGCATGGGATTCAGGGTGATTTAGCAGTTTGGATCAGAAATTGGCTAGCTGGAAGAAGACCAAGGGTGGTGGTTGATGGGAAATGTTCAGACTGGACTCCAGTTACCAGAGGTGTACCACAAGGATCTGTTTTGGGGCCACTGCTGTTTGTCATTTTTATAAATGACCTGCAGGAGGGCGTAGAAGGATAGGTGAGTAAATTTGCAGATGACACTAAAGTCGGTGGCGTTGTGGACAGTGCGGAAGGATGTTACAAGTTACAGAGGGACATAGATAAGCTGCAGCGCTGGGCTGAGAGGTGGCAAATGGAGTTTAATGCAGAAAAGTGTGAGGTGATTCACTTTGGAAGGAATAACAGGAAGACTGAGTACTGGGCTAATGGTAAGATTCTTGGCAGTGTGGATGAGCAGAGAGATCTCGGTGTCCATGAACATAGATCCCTGAAAGTTGCCACCCAGGTTGAGAGGGTTGTTAAGAAGGCGTGTGGTGTGTTAGCTTTTATTGGTAGAGAGATTGAGTTTAGGAGCCATGAGGTCATGTTGCAGCTATACAACACTCTGGTGCGGCTGCATTTGGAGTATTGCGTGCAATTCTGGTCGCCGCATTATAGGAAGGATGTGGAAGCATTGGAAAGGGTGCAGAGGAGATTTACCAGAATGTTGCCTGGTATGGAGGGAAGATCTTATGAGGAAAGGCTGAGGGACTTGAGGCTGTTTTCGGAAGAGAGAATAAGGTTAAGAGGTGACTTAATTGAGGCATCCAAGATGATCAGAAGATTGGATAGGGTGGACAGTGAGAGCCTTTTTCCTCGGATGGTGATGTCTAGCATGAGGGGACATAGCTTTAAATTGAGGGGAGATAGATATAAGACAGATGTCAGAGGTAGGTTCTTTACTCAGAGAGTAGTAAGGGTGTGGAATGCCCTGCCTGCAACAGTAGTGGACTCGCCAACACCATTCAAATGGTCATATGGACAATTTGGGAATAGTGTAGATGGGCTTTAGAGTGGTTTCACAGGTCGGCGCAACATCGAGGGCCTGTACTGCGCTGTAATGTTCTATGTTCCCCTCAGTTCAAGTTTGACCTTGTCAAGAGTCAAGAATTCCAGCAGCCCCCCCGCCATGCCAGGGGACCTGCTGGAATTCTCCACAGGTTGGAGAGGTTAATCTCCACCCCAACAGGATCCGCCTTCGGGCGATCAACGAGGCGAAGGCTACAACATTTGCCTCCGCACCCGTTTCCAACCCCGGCTGGTCCGACACCCTGAATATGGTCTCCCGGGGCCCGGGTCAAGTTTCATGTGCACCTAAAAACCTCCTTCAAATAATCCTCCAGATTTGGTAGCCATGATGCGGAGATGCCTTTGGCAGCACAATGGTTAGCACAGTTGCTTCACAGATCCAGGGACCCAGGTTTGTTTCCCGGCTTGGGTCACTGTCTGCGTGGAGTCTGCACGTTCTCCCCGTGTCTTTGTGGGTTTCCTCCGGGTGCTCCTCACATTCTCCCACATCTCATCCCATCAACATAACCTTCTATTCATTTCTCCTTCATGTATTTATCTAGCTTCCCCTTAAATACATCTATGCTATATGCCTCAACTACTTCCTATGCTAATGAATTCCACATTCTCAGCACTTTGGTAAAGAAATTTCTCCTGAATTCGCTATTGGATTTGTTAGTGACTGTCGTATGTATACGGCCCTCAAGCTCTGGTCTTGCCGAAAGTAGGAACATCTTCTCCACGTCTGCCCTATCAAACCTGTTTGTAATATTTAAGATTTCTACCTGGTCACCCCGCAGCCTTTTCGAGAAAGCAGCTTTAGTCTCTTCAATCTTTCAAATTGTTAAGATTTTTGTTGTAGGTTATTGAAAATTAGAAGATTTTCCATCATCATGACACAGAAATTGCTACAAATCCTGGTGGAAAATCCAGTTCCTTTCTTAAAGATCCCGAGTTCGAAGCAGAGTCTCATGGTGGACTGGATTGTGCAAGTACTGGTAAGATGTGAACTCTGTCATCCCTTGGTAATATCTCGGTATAACAGGAAAACAGGGTTTCCCTGTTTGCCCATTTCAAACTTACATTGAATAAACTTTGGATATAACGATTTGCATTAAGGGCTGCACGGTGGTGCAGTGGTTAGCACTGCTGCCTCACGGCGCCGAGGACCCAGCTTCAATCTCGGTCCCGGGTCACTGTCCATGTGGAGGTTGCACATTTTCCCCGTGTCTGCGTGGGTTTGACCCCCACAACCCAAAAGATGTGCAGGGTAGGTGGATTGGCCACGCTAAATTGCCCCTTGGAATTTTAAAAATATTTATATAGTGATTTGCATTTATATGTAATACCTTTAACATAGTAAAGCTTCATAGGAACATGGACTGAATTTGGGACAGCTGGAGAAGGAGATATTTGGGCAGGTGACCAGAATCTTTGGCAAATTGTGGGTTTTAAGGACAGGAGGACTTTATGACCCTCTCGCTGTTACTGCTCCGTCGAGATAGGCAAGTGCCACATTGCACTATTATATTTATTTAGCAAATGCAAAGTCCTTCAGTCAAACAGTTTCCTGTAGTCCTGCCGTGTTGAGGTCCACTCCCCCATCCTATCCCTGGATTGATCGGGGCCAATCCACTTAACCTGCACAGGTGGGAGGAATCCGGAGCACCCGGAGGAAACCCACGCAGATGGGGAGAACGTGAAAATTCCACAAAGACAGTGACCCAAGTCCGGAATTGAACCCGGGTCCCTATGCTGTGTGGCAGCAGTGCTAACCACTGTGCCACCCTTGAAGTAGTGTCAAAGTAAAGGAGAAGAAATCATCTCTTCGATTATTATCATAGAATATACAGTGCAGAAGGAGGCCATTCGGCCCATCGAGTCTGCACCGGCTGTCGGAAAGAGCACCCTACCCAAGGTCAACACCTCCACCCTATCCCCATAACCCAGTAACCCCACCCAACACTAAGGGCAATTTTGGACACTAAGGGCAATTTATCATGGAAAATCCACCTAACCTGCACATCTTTGGACTGTGGGAGGAAACCGGAGCACCCGGAGGAAACCCACGCACACACGGGGAGGATGTACAGACTCCGCATAGACAGTGACCCAAGCCGGAATCGAACCTGGGACCCTGGAGCTGTGAAGCAATTGTGCTATCCACAATGCTACCGGGCTGCCCACTCTTGGGGTGGAGAGTTTTGGCGCGACCAGCCATTTATCAAAGATGCACTTGAATTTTAAACACATTACACCCAAAAAACTCCTCCGTATTTCTGACAGCCTCTCTAGTACGTTGAGATGAATTAACCTTCTGATAAATTACATATTAAAAAATACTGTGTAATTTTAATATCGGGCTGAGCTGACGCTGATTTTCAAATGAATACCTTTTTTTTAATATTCAGGATTTATATGATAGAACGCTTTCCGAAGCAGAGTTTGATTTTCTGGGACCTGCACTAGCTTTTGTTTCTGATGAAATATTCATGGCAATCTCCCGACCAGTGATGAAGGCAAATCTGTTGAAGATTAAAGATTACTGCTTTGACAGTCAAAAGAAGTTTCTGCTGGGGGACATGTTAACTAAAGACACCATGTTTGGGTATGTAGCGGCACAAGCTTGGGAGTTTTCCGCCGCACTGATGTTGGATTTGTCTTATTAAATGAACAGATTTTTAAAAAGGCTACATATAGTGACCACAGTCCCGGCCAGAATGAAGATGATTGAGTAATTAATAATAATAATCTTTATTAGTGTCGCAAGTAGGCTTACATTAAAATAAATAATAATAAATAATCTTTATTGTCACAAGTAGGCTTACATTAACACTGCAATGAAGTTACTGTGAAAAGCCCCTAGTCGCCACATTCTGGCGCCTGTTCGGGTACACGGAGGGAGAATTCAGAATGTCCAAATTACCTAATTGCACGTCTTTCGGGACTTGTGGGAGGAAACCGGAGCACCCGGAGGAAACCCACGCAGACACGGGGAGAACGTGCAGACTCCGCACGGTGACCCAAGCCGGGAATCGAACGCGGGTCCCTGATGCTGTGAAGCAACAGTGCTAACCACTGTCCTACCATGGGGATGATAACATGCTGATAATGTTACAGGACTCGTAATCCAGAGACCTGGACTAATGTTCTGGAGGCATGAGTTCCCACCACCTGAGTAATATGCTATTCTTATTAATAATGAAATTGTATCATTTAAAACTCATCTGGTTAACTAATGTCCATCAGTGGAGGAAAGCTGCTGTCTTACCCTGTCAGATCTCCTTATGACTCCAGACCCTCAACAACATAATTGACTATTAACTGCCCTCTGAAACACCATAGCAAGCCACTCAGTTGTACCAAACTTTTCAGAAAAAGGCACCCTGAATGTATCTACATTAAGTGGGCTACAGAGGTCCAAGAAGCGACTCGAGGACAATTAGGGGTAGACAGTAGATGCTGGTCTAGCCAGCAACCCCAAGAACCAATAGTGTAAAAAAGTCACGCCTGCACACCGACCACACCTGCAGACTGCATTCTTGTAAATGACGGATTGATTTGATGCACATTTATATTATGCAACTATTCTCCAATCACTGAATTTGCTGGAGTAATCACCTTGCTTTTAATAGGAGACTTTGCTGCAGTTTTTGAAGAGTTACATTTCCTATAATTCATAGAGACTGTCTGTAAAGAGACTCTGCAGACTATTTGCGTTGTCTCATAGAGATTGTGTTTGAATTGTCTTTAATGTGAGTTCCATCCTGCCTCTAACTCCATGGTTGACATCGCAGTGTCAATACTCAATTCGGGTGAAAATATTTAAGACTAAGAATATTTACTTTAGAAGTTCCCCCCACTTGTTTCAGAATAACGTGTCCATACAATATAGAGCCAAATTAAAACAAAGCATAAACCTGACTGTATGCCCTTGAGTAGAGGAGACTGAGGAGCGATCTGATTGTGGTGTTTAGCATGTTAAAGGTATTTGATGGAGTAGATATGGGAAAACTGCTTTCTGTCATGGGAGAGTCACCAACAACGGAACCATAATCTTAAAATTAGAGCTAGTTCAATCAGAATGTTAAAATGAAGCAACTTTTCACACAAAATAATACAAAGTTGAAATCTAAAACTCTTTGGTGTAATGTGTTTAAAATATTGATGATGGGGGTCATTTGAAAGTCACTGGGTGGAGATTGTCGAGAGGGCTAGAATACAAGACCAGGGATGTATTTCTAAAGCTGTATAAGGATCTGGTCAGACCCCATTTGGACTATTGTGAGCAGTTTGGGGCCCCGTATCTAAGGAAGGATGTGTTGGCCTTGGAAAGGGTCCAGAGGAGGTTCACAAGAATGATCCCTGGAATGAAGAACTTGTCATATGAGGAACGGTTGAGGACTCTGGGTCTGTACTCGTTGGAGTTTAGATGAATGAGATGGGATCTTATTGAGACTTACAGGGTACAGCGTGTCCTGGATAGAGTGGTCGTGGAGAGGATGTTTCCACTTGTAGGAAAAACTAGAACCAGAGGACACCATCTCAGACTAAAGGGATGATCCTCTAAAACAGATGAGGAGGAATTTCTTCAGCCAGAGGGTGGTGAATCTGTGGAACTCTTTGCCACAGAAGGCTGTGGAGGCCAAATCACTGAGTGTCTTTAAGACAGAGATAGATAGTTTCTTGATTAATTAGGGGATCAGGCGTTATGGGGAGAAGGCAGGAGAATGGGGATGAGAAAAATATCAGCCATGATTGAATGGCGGAGCAGACTCGATGGGCCGAGTGGCCTAATTCTGCTCCTATGTCTTATGGTCTTATGATACCTATTTGTTGGGTAAGGATATTGTGAGATATGGAGCTATTGCAGAAAGAGAGAGTTCAGGCACACATTAGCTATGATCTAATTTAATCTGGCTTTCGGAGCGCTGCTCCTGTTGGACTTTAACCTGGTGTTGTAAGACTTCGTACTGTGCTCACCCCAGTCCAACGCCGGCATCTCCACATCACATCTAATTTAATGGTGGAGGAGGTGTGAGAGTGGATAATAATTAAACCAGTGCACACAGACATAGGTCCATCATTTTAAAATCACACATTCTGTCTTAATGTTTATATCATACTGAAATATGTTATTTAACACAGTAGTTAAATAGCAAAACATGCTGTTTGGGCAGTGGAGTTGGTTGGATCGTCCAAGCTTGAGAAATGGAGGCGCAAAACTAAGAAGCATAGCACCACCACCTGGCGGAGGCTGTTACTGCAGACTCCGCTTATATAGGCTACTTCTGGTATAAATATGGACTGAGGAGCTTCTAATGGAAGTTGACAGGAATAATATGACGATGTAATATTTCAATATATTCTACATAAATTGTAGAACCATAAAAACTGTACCTGTAGTATAATGATATTCGGGGCTTCCAAATATTCTACCACTAAAAGTAGTCTGATTTTCCGACAATCCGATGGTATGTTTGAGTTTTGAAGTCTTTTGTATATGAACCCATAATAAATGGGTTATTGCTGTTGTTAAATTAGCAAAGGAATTTACTTCATTCAGCTTTATTACAGCAACAGTATGTTTATGTAATGCCTTTAAAGTAATAAGACATTTCATGCCGCTTCACAGAGGCATAATAAAACAAGATATGACATTAAGCATATGGGGACACACCACCCAAAGCTTAGTCAGAGGTAGGTTAAAGAGGCGTCTGAAAAGACAAATGCTACATCGAGAAGGGAGAGAATTATGGAGGGAAATAGAGCTTGGGATCTAAGCAGCTAAAGATACGGCCAACGGTGGTGGGACAATTAAAATAGGGGATTCTCAGGAAGCCAGAATTAGAGGAGCACAGATATATTGGAGCTTGTGGCGATAGAATCAGAATTTACAGTGCACAAGGAGACCATTCGGCCCATCGAGTCTGCACCGGCCCTTGGAAAGAGCACCCCACCCAAGCCCACACCTCCACCCTATCCCCATAACCCAGTTAACCCTCCTTGGACACTAAGGACAATTCAGCACGGCCAATCCACCTAACCCGCACATCTTTGGACTGTGGGAGGAAACCAGAGCACCCGGAGGAAACCCACGCACACACGGAGAGGATGTGCAGACTCCGCACAGACAGTGACCCAGCGGGGAATCAAACCTGGGACCCTAGAGCTGTGAAGCAATTGTACTAACTACTGTGCTACCGTGCCGCCCGGAAGAGATTACAGAGACAGGGAAGGACAAGGCCATGGAGGGATTTGAAAATGAGGATGAGAATTTGAGGCATTGCTTAACAAGTAGCCAGTGTAGGTCAGCAAGAACAGGGAGGATTGGTGAAGTGAACTTGGTACAAGTTAGGACATGGACAGTAGAATTTTAGGTGAGCCCAAGTTTATGGAGGGTAGGCTGTGGGAGGTCAGTCAGGATTATTAGAAGAATCAAGTCTGGAGGTAACAAAAGCAAGGTTTCAGGAGCAGATGAGCTGAGGTATTACGGAGTGGGATTTCTACCAGCATATTGAAACTTCAGTTTAGGAAAATGCTTTTCTGGAACCAGCTTCATAGAAATCCTGAGAGGTTTGATGTTATTGTCTGGCATAAAATTGCCTAAAGTTCATAACCAGATATATGTAACACTGAAGTTAATGTGATTCAAATATTTATTTTCATTTTTCAGTGTTACAACAAATTGGACCGCGCTGATTTTGGACAAGGTAGACCGCCTCGTATTTTTTCTTTCAATTGATGATATACAGAAGCTCCCTAAGGTAGGCGTCCCTAATAATCATTAAAATGTTGTATCGATTTCCGGTTCAAGAACATGTGCACTAACTGCATACAGGCTCAGGCACCGGACCTCAGGAAAGATATATACCGACCTTAGAGTTGGTGCAACACAGATTTATCAAAATTAGACTGGGGCTTAAAGGGTTAAATTATTAGGACAGATTACATCAATGTGGTTTGTTTCCTCTTGATTATAGAATATTAAGTGATGATATGGTTACAGTATTGATTGATTGATATATTGTCACATGTACCGAAGTACAGTGAAAAGTATTTTTCTGCGGCCAAGGGAACGTGCACAGTGTGTACATAGTAGACAAAAAGAATAATCGACAAAGTACATCAATAAACAGTGATTGGTTATGTTTTGTTATGCTCTTGTCGTAGCATAATCTGCTTCCTTGATGTGCACTTTGACAAAGGAAGGTTCAGACTTGGAGATAGCTTTAACACGTTTATTAAACTATTAACAATTCTCCTACTTGGATTCGATGCTACTGTTAATCCTGCTATAGCTACTCAGACTGACGAACCAGTCTGCTACAATCCACGTGGTGGGTGCGATGTTCAATCAACCCTGTGTCTGTACTCACTGAGAGCCTCCACTGGAAAGAGACTGAGCATGTGTGATGCATCCTTTTATATGGGTTGGTGTAATGCCCTCCTGTGATAGTATCACCTCTGAGTGTGCCGTGACTGCCCATTGGTAGTGTCCTATCTTACTGACCTATTGGTTGACTGTCTGTGTGTCATGTCTCTGGTGTTCCCTCTAGTGTCTAGCTAGGTGTAGTGTATGTACATTAACCCTTTGTGTACTTACAGTGATGTATACCACCACAGGTTACAGTGAGGAACAAGGGCATACAAAGCAAATACATGAGCAAGAGCAGCATAGGGCGTCGTGAATAGTTCTTACGAGGGAGAGTCGTTGAGGAGTCTCGTAGCTGTGGGGAAGAAGCTGTTCCTGTGTCTGGATGTGCGGGTCTTCAGACTTCTGTATCTTCTGCCTGATTGGAAGGATCTGGAAGAGGGCAATGCCTGGGTGGGAGGGGTCTCTGATAATGCTGTCTGCCTTTCTGAGGCAGCGGGAGGTGTATACAGAAGATTTGATGGGGTAGATAGAGGGAAACTATTCCCTCTGGCATGGGGAGTCCAGAACAATGGGGAAAAGCTTAAAACCAGAGCTGGGCTATATAAGGGTGACGCCAAGAAGCACTTTCCATTTAAATATGGAAACATGGTACTCTTTACACAAAAAGCAGTGGACGCTGGGGCCATAAAAATTTTTTTATAATTGAGCAAGATTGATTCTGTTCGGGAAGGATATTCAGGAATATGGAGCAAAGGCTGGAAATTGAGTCAAAGTACTGATCAACCTTGATCTAATTGGATGGTGGAACATTGTCAAGGGAAAGGCCTCCTCCTGTTCCTATGTTCCTAAGAATGTTGCGTTGCTAATCTATTGAATGGCTGAGCCTTGCAATCTACAGAAAGGTTGAAATCTCAGTGCTGTAGATACTAGTTAGCGTTTTAGCTAAGTAAAGCCCAGGGCATATCTTGATTAATAAGGGGATCGGGGTTTACATAGATTTACATAGAATTTACAGTGCAGAAGGAGGCCATTCGGCCCATCGAGTCTACACCGGCTCTTGGAAAGAGCACCCTACCCAAGGTCAACACCTCCACCCTATCCCCATAACCCAGTAATCCCACCCAACACTAAGGGCAATTTTGGACACTAAGGGCAATTTATCATTGCCAATCCACCTAACCTGCACATCTTTACTGTGGGAGGAAACCGGAGCACCCGGAGGAAACCCACGCACACACGGGGAGGATGTGCAGACTCAGCACAGACAGTGACCCAAGCTGGAATCGAACCTGGGACCCTGGAGCTGTGAAGCAATTGTGCTATCCACAATGCTACCGTGCTGCCCGTAAAATAAATTTAGTGAACCTAATTCATTTTTTCCAATTAAGGGGCAATTTAGCATGGCCAATCCACCTAGCCTGCACATCTTTGGGTTGTGGGGGAAAACCCCACGCAAACACTGGGAGAATGTGCAAATTCCAACAGACAGTGATCCAGAGCCGGGATCGAACCTGGGACCTTGCCGCCGTGAGTTTGCAGGGCTAACCCACTGCGGCACTGTGCTTCCCTTAAGGGGTTATGGGGAGAAGGCAGGAGAATGGGGATGAGAAAAATATCAGCCCTGATTGAATGGTGGGGCAGACTCAATGTGCCGAGTGGCCTAATTCTGCTCCTGTGTCTTATGGTCTTGTGATAGAGGAAGGTGATAGCCATGATATTGCAAATATATAGGAGGTATGCTGTAGATGATGCGTGTAGCAGTATAGGAAGGGAGCACCACATCGATTGGTTGAGAGGGCAACTTTGGGGCCATGGGGGATTGTACGTTTGTAAAGTTTTAGGGGAGGGGGGCATGAGGGGTGGTGGGAAAAGTACAGCCAAAACTGAGAAAGGGATGGCCAGGACGTCGGATCATTTGGGAAGAGCAATCGTGGACTTTTGGGAGAATGGGGATGGAAGTGAAATTGTATCCAAATCAGTCATTCGGCGAGATTCCGGAGAGGAGGGAGAAGGTGTCATTCGGCGAAGGACAGAGCATTTAGGTCTGTAACCAATGTACCGATTTACTGATTAAAGCTTCCTCATCACAGTGGCACAAAGATTCAGCTGCCAGAAACAGTATGTAGGAAATGCCAACCCTTTCACCATTCTTTTGCTTTCAGGATGTTTTGATCTTGGAGAGGATCGAGATGTTGTTCAACAGCCAGAAGCAGTGGGAAGAAAGTGAATTTGGTTCTACCTGCCAGCAGAAAATGGAGAGCTCTGATCTTGATGATCTCTTTCGGAAACAGAAAATATTATTACAAACCTCAGCTGGACTTCTCAACGCCAGGCGACTGAAGTCCAAGAATGGTGAGAACAGGTCACTCCATATTTGGGAGCTGTGCCTCCAGCTGCCTTGCTCTGCGATCCCCTCCCTAAACCTCTTCACTTCTCCCTCCTTTAAAATGCTCTATCCCCCCTGTAATGTTGCACTTACCCAGGACACTAGGGCAGGGCCTGGGAGAGGGGGCTGCAGATTGTGCTAGTCACCAGGGCCCGAGTCTGGGAAGAAGCTTACTTTGCTAATCTTTGGGCAGTTGGAGAGAGTGCATAGGGAGGAACCACGTGCACATATTTTAAAAAAATTTAAATAATCTTTATTGTCACAAGTAGGCTTACATCAACACTGCAATGAAGTTACTGTGAAAAGCCCCTAGTCGCCACACTCCGGCGCCTGTTCAGGTACACAGAGGGAGAATTCAGAATATCCAATTCACCTAACAGCACATCTTTCGGGACTTGTGGGAGGAAACCGGAGCACCCGGAGGAAACCCACGCAGACACGGGGAGAACGTGCAGACTCCACACAGACAGTGACCCAAGCCAGGAATCGAACCTGGGACCCTGGCGCTGTGAAGCAACAGTGCTAACCACTGTGCTACGGTGCCGCCCATGTATGTGCCCCCCCCCCCCACAAAAAAAAACCCACACTGGTCTGAGAGGAGACAAATTCAGGCTGATCGGCAGCCTAATTCCAAACCAGACTTTAGTATGAATTCCGCCAAGGCCAGCTTGGAGTGTGCAGCACCAGTGGCAAATGCAAGGTCAGAGTTAGTTCAAAACAATTCCTTACCTTTGCCCAGTCCCCACCCCCTTCCCTGGTAATCAGGACTTGGAGCATTGCCTGTTTGCCTCGAGCTCTGCTTCTTGAGAGAAAAGTAAAAAAAAGGTTTCACTAGTTAGTTCTGCTGCTTGACGCTTTTTTAAAAAATATATATTTTATTCAAGTTCTTTGGCCAAACATAACAATACGTAGTGTTTCTTTTACACAACAATAAAGCAATATAAATAACCGTGGCCAGTTTTAAACAAATAAATAAGTAATATATAAACAAAAACAAAACTAAATGGCAACTGCCTTGTCCAAAATAAATCCTCTCCAAAAATACAATCCAACAATCCAATATACAATTACATATACCAAATACCTATACATATGCAATAACATCCCTGAGAGTCCGTCCGATTTCCCCCCCCCCCCCCCCCCCCCCCCCCCCCCTGGGTTGCTGCTGTTATCTACTTCTTTTCCATTCCCTCTATCTTTCTGTGAGGTAGTCGACGAATGGTTGCCACCGCCTGGTGAACCCCTGAGCCGAACCCCTTAACACAAACTTAATCCGTTCTAACTTTATGAACCCTGCCATATCGTTTATCCAGGTCTCCACCCCCGGGGGTTTGGCTTCCTTCCACATTAACAATATCCTGCACCAGGCTACAAGGGACGCAAAGGCCAACACGTCAGCCTCTCTCGCCTCCTGCACTCCCGGCTCTTCTGCAACCCCAAATATAGCCAACCCCCAGCTTGGTTCGACCCGGACCCCCACCACCTTCGAAAGCACTTTTGCCACCCCCACCCAGAACCCCTGTAGTGCCGGGCATGACCAGAACATGTGGGTGTGATTCGCTGGGCCTCTCGAGCATCTCGCACACCTATCCTCTACCCCCAAAAATTTACTAAGCCGTGCTCCAGTCATATGCGCCCTGTGTAGCACCTTAAATTGTATCAGGCTTAGCCTGGCACACGAGGACGATGAGTTTACCCTACGTAGGGCGTCCGCTCACAGCCCCTCCTCAATCTCCTCCCCCAGTTCTTCTTCCCATTTCCCTTTCAGCTCATCTACCATGATCTCCCCCTCGTCCCTCATTTCCCTGTATATGTCCGCCACCTTACCGTCCCCCACCCATGTCTCTGAGAACACTCTATCCTGCACTTCCTGCGTCGGGAGCTGCGGGAATTCCCTCACCTGTTGCCTCGCAAAAGCCCTCAATTGCATATACCGAAATGCATTCCCTTGGGGCAACCCATATTTCTCCGTCAGCGCTCCCAGACTCGCAAACGTCCCATCTACAAATAGATCTCTTAATTGTACTACCCCAGCTCTTTGCCATGCTCCAAATCCCCCATCCATTCTCCCCGGAACGAACCTATGATTGTTTCTTATCAGGGACCGCACCGAAGCTCCCGTCCCTCCCCTATGCCGTCTCCACTGCCCCCAAATTTTCAATGTAGCCCCCACCAGCGGGCTTGTGGTGTATTTCTTTGGTGAGAACGGCAACGGCGCCGTCACCATTGCTTGCAGGCTAGTCCCCCTGCAGGACGCCCTCTCCAATCTCTTCCACGCCGCTCCCTCCCCTTCTCCCATCCACTTACACACCATTGAAACATTGGCGGCCCAGTAGTACTCACTTAGGCTCGGTAGTGCCAGACCCCCCTGTCCCTACTACGCTGCAAGAATCCCCGCCTCACTCTCGGGGTCTTCCCAGCCCACACAAAACTCATAATGCTCTTCTCAATTCTTTTGAAAAAAGCCTTCGTGATCGCCACCGGGAGGCACTGGAACACAAAAAGGAATCTCGGGAGGACCACCATTTTAACCGCCTGCACCCTACCTGCCAATGACAGGTCCCATCTCTTGAAATCCTCCTCCATCTGTTCCACCAACTGTGTTAAATTAAGCCTATGTAATGTACCCCAATTCTTGGCTATCTGGATCCCCAGGTACCGGAAGTCCCTTGTTACCTTCCTCAACGGTAAATCCTCTATCTCTCTGCTCTGCTCCCCCGGATGCACCACAAATAACTCACTTTTCCCCATGTTCAGTTTATACCCTGAAAAATCCCCAAACTCCCCAAGTATCCGCATTATCTCTGGCATCCCCTCCGCCGGGTCCGCCACATATAGCAACAAATCGTCCACATACAGAGATACCCGGTGTTCTTCTCCCCCCCTAAGTACTCCCCTCCACTTCCTGGAACCCCTCAGTGCTATGGCCAGGGGTTCAATCGCCAATGCAAACAATAACGGGGACAGAGGACATCCCTGCCTCGTCCCTCTATGGAGCCGAAAATAGTCAGACCCCCCGTCCATTCGTGACCACGCTCGCCATCGTGGCCCTATACAGCAACTGTACCCACCTGATATACCCGTCCTCAAAGCCAAATCTCCTCAACACCTCCCACAAATAATCCCACTCCACTCTATCAAATGCTTTCTCAGCATCCATCGCCACCACTATCTCTGCTTCCCCCTCTGGTGGGGGCATCATCATTACCCCTAGCAGCCTCCGTATATTTGTATTTAGCTGTCTCCCCTTCACGAACCCAGTTTGGTCCTCATGGACTACCCCCGGGACACAATCCTCTATCCTCATTGCCATTACCTTGGCCAGAATCTTAGCATCCACATTCAGGAGGGAAATAGGCCTGTATGACCCGCATTGCAGAGGGTCTTTTTCCTTCTTTAGGAGGAGCGATATCGTTGCCTCTGACATAGTCGGGGGCAGCTGCCCCCTTTCCCTCGCCTCATTAAAGGTTCTCATCAGTAGCGGGGCCAGCAAGTCCAAATATTTCTTATAGCATTCAACTGGGAATCCGTCTGGTCCCGGGGCCTTCCCCGCCTGCATGCTTCCAATCCCTTTCACTACTTCCTCCGTCTCAATCTGTGCTCCCAGCCCCACTCTCTCCTGCTCCTCCACCTTAGGAAATTCCAGCTGATCCAGAAAGCACATCATTCTCTCCTTCCCGTCCGGGGGCTGCGCTACATATAATCTTTCATAAAATGCCTTGAACACTCCATTCACTCTCTCCGCTCCCCGCTCCATCTCTCCCTCCTCATCTCTCACCCCCCCTATCTCCCTCGCTGCTCCCCTTTTCCTCAGTTGGTGGGCCAGCAACCTGCTCGCCTTCTCCCCATATTCGTACTGTACACCCTGTGCCTTCCTCCATTGTGCCTCTGCATTACCCGTAGTCAACAAGTCAAATTCTACATGTAGCCTTTGCCTTTCCCTTTCCCTGTACAGTCCCTCCTCCGGTGCCTCCGCATATTGTCTGTCCACCCTCAGAAGTTCTATCAACAACCGCTCCCTTTCCCTACCCTTCTGCTTTCTTTTATGTGCCCTAATAGATATCAGCTCCCCTCTAACCACTGCCTTCAGTGCCTCCCAGACCACTCCCACCTGTACCTCCCCATTATCATTAAGTTCCAAGTACCTTTCAATACACCCCCTCACCCTTAAACACCCCCCCCTCATCTGCCAATAATCCCATGTCCATTCTCCAGGGTGGAAGCTGTTGTTTTTCTTACCCTATCTCCAGGTCCACCCAGTGTGGAGCATGATCCGAGATGGCTATAGCCGTGTACTCCGTCCCCGTCACCTTTGGGATCAGTGCCCTTCCCAAAACAAAAAAATTTATTCGTGAAAATACTTTATGTACATAGGAGAAAAACGAAAACTCCTTACTCCTAGGTCTACTAAATCTCCAGGGATCTACTCCTCCCATCTGCACCATAAAATCCTTAAGCACCCTAGCTGCAGCCGGCCTCCTTCCGGTCCTGGACCTCGATCTGTCCAGCCCTGGGTCCAGCACCGTATTAAAGTCTCCACCCATTACCAACTTCCCCACCTCTAGGTCCGGGATTCGTCCTAACATACGCCTCATAAAATTGGCATCATCCCAGTTCGGGGCATACACGTTCACCAATACCACCGCCTCCCCTTGCAGTTTGCCACTCACCATCACGTATCTGCCCCCACTATCCGTCACTATAGTCTTTGCCTCAAACATTACCCGCTTCCCCACTAGTATGGCCACTCCCCTGTTTTTTGCATCTAACCCCGAATGAAACACCTGCCCCACCCATCCTTTGCGAAGTCTAACCTGGTCTATCAGCTTCAGATGCGTCTCCTGAAGCATAACCACATCTGCCTTAAGTTTCTTTAGGTGTGCGAGTACCCGTGCCCTCTTAATCGGCCCGTTCAGCCCTCTCACATTCCACGTGATCAACCGGGTTGGGGGGCTCTTTACCCCCCGCCCCCCCTTGACGACTAGGCATTTTCTTTTTCAATCCAGGGTTATACAATTACAGGGTCACAGGTTTAACAACTTGGGAAGTCCTCTGTTCCCCCTTTTCCCCCCTTCATCCCACAAATTCACCCGCCCACTTTTGTCCCAAGCGTTCTTTTTCTGGCCCGCTCATTCCAGCTTCTCCTTGACAATAAATGTCCACGCCTCGTCTGCCGTTTCGAAGTAGTGGTGTTTCCCTAGATGTGTGACCCACAGTCTTGCCGGTTGCAGCATTCCGAATTTGACCTTCCTTTTATGCAACACCGCCTTGGCCCGATTAAAGCTTGCCCTCCTTCTCGCCACCTCCGCACTCCAATCTTGATATACGCGGATCACCGCATTCTCCCACCTACTGTTCCGAGTTTTCTTTGCCCATCTGAGGACCATCTCTCTGTCCTTGTATCGGAGAAATCTCACAACTATTGCTCGAGGAATTTCTCCAGCCCTCAGTCTTCGCGCCATAACCCGATAGGTTCCCTCCACCTCCAGCGGACCCGTCGGGGCCTCCGATCCCATTAACGAATGCAGCATCGTGCTCACATATGCCCCGACGTCCGCCCCTTCTACACCTTCGGGAAGACCAAGAATCCTTAAGTTCTTCCTCCTCGCATTATTCTCCAGCACCTCCAGCCTTTCCACACATCTTTTGTGTTGTGCCTCGTGGATCTCCGTTTTCACCACCAGGCCCTGTATGTCGTCCTCATTCTCAGCAGCCTTTGCCTTCACGACCCGAAGCTCCTGTTCCTGGGTCTTTTGCTCCTCCTTTAGCCCCTCAATCGCTTGTAATATCGGGGCCAACAGCTCCTTCTTCATCTCCTTTTTGAGTTAATCTACGCAACGCCGCAGGAACTCTTGTTGGTCAGGGCCCCATATTAAACTGCCTCCTTCCGACGCCATCTTGCTTTGTGCCTGCCTTCCTGGCCGCTGCTCTAGAGGATCCACCGCAATCCGGCTACTTTCCTCTCTTTTTTCCATCCGTGTCCAGGGGGGATTCCCTTCTGGATTACCGCACAGTGTTATTTGCCGTTAAAATTGCCAATGGGGCTCCTATTAAGAGCCCAAAAGTCCGTTCCACCGGGAGCTGCCGAAACGTGCGACTTAGCTGGTCATCGCCGCACCCGGAAGTCTGCTTGACGCTTTTTAATGGTCACCTTTATTATTTACTCATTTTTTTAATTGTCAGCTTATGGTTTGACATTGTTCTTTATGTTTTTCTTAAAAAGATTTTAAGAGTACCCAATTAATTTTTTTCCAATTAAGGGGCAATTTAGCGCGGCCAATCCACCTACCCTGCACATCTTTGGGTTGTGGGGGCGAAACCCACGCAAACACGGGGAGAATGTGCAAACTCCACACGGACAGTGACCCAGAGCCGGGATCGAACCTGGGACCTCGGAGCCGTGAGGCAGCAGTGCTATCCCACTGCACCACCGTGCTGCCCTGTTCTTTATGTTTTTAATCATAGCTTAAACTTTTTTCTTGAAATTCGTGTTCAGTGTTGAGACAAACCGATCCCAGGTAGCTTTTTACTGAAGGAGAATGAGAGGCTCACAAGAGTTTCATTGCACTTTGGAAGACTGGAGAAAGGGGTTCTTTTTGCTTCAATAGAAACAGGAATTGTTGGAAATGTTTCCGGAACTGGTGCAGATCGTAGATCTGAAGCATTGACTCTGTTTCTGTCTCCACAGATGCTGCCTAGCCTGCAGAGTATTTCCAGCATTTTCTGTTTATATTTCATATTTCCAGCATCTGCAGTCCTTTGCTCTTCTATTATATGTTCCATGCTAGACATTTGTAAGTGTTACGTTCCTGTTAACAATGCCCACATGTGTAGAAAGCAATAGCGCATTATTGCAGGTTAACTAGTTGGTGCTAATTTACTGGAAGGTTTGCGGTTTCAAAACTTGGAATTGAAACCAGGAATCATGCACATGTTAGTTCTAAGATATTCTCATTCGTACATGGGATTGTTATTTGAGGTGCTTGCGGTTTAAGTTTGTAATATCCCGCACATGATTCACGGTGTGGGAGTGATTATCTCCCCCGTGGTTTTCGTGGAGTACAAGCTCCTCCGCTGGGGGTGGGGGAACTCCATTTAACGTTGTATAAAAGGTCGACCAGTAAGACCTGATCAGAGAGAGACCTGGGACGAAATTCTCTAGTATCGGCGCGATGTCCGCCGACCAGCGCCAAAAACGGCACTAATTAGTCCGGTATCGCGCCGCCACAAAGGTGCAGAATCATCTGCAACTTGGGGGGCCGAGCCCTAACCTTGAGGGGCTAGGCCCGCGCCGGACTGATTTCTGCCCCGCCAGCTGGCGGAAAAGGCCTTTGGTGCCCCGCCAGCTGGCACGGAAATGACATCTCCGGGCGGCGCATGCGCGGGAGAGTTAGCGGCTGCTCACGGCATCCCCGCGCATGCGCTGTGGAGGGAGTCTCTTCCGCCTCAGCCATGGTGGAGACCGTGGCGAAGGCGGAAGGAAAAGAGTGCCCCCACAGCACAGGCCGGCCCACGGATCGGTGGGCCCCAATCGCGGGCCAGGCCACCGTGGGGGCACCCCACGCCCGCGACGCCTTGTCCTGCCGGTAAGAGAGGTGGTTTAATCTACGCCGGCGGGACAGGCATCCTAGCAGCGGGCCTTCGGCCCATCCGGGCCGGAGAATCGCAGTGGGGGGGGGGCCCGCCAACCGGCACGGCGCGATTCCCGCCCCCGCCGAATATCCGGTGCCGGAGAATTCGGCAACCGGCGGGGGTGGGATTCACGCCAGCCCCCGGCGATTCTCCGACCTGGCGGGGGTCGGAGAATCTCGCCCCTGGTATGGATCTACTGGGAAGTGTATATACCGTAATTGTAAAGATATCAAAGTTCTTTATTTTACCCAGCGTGGACTCCCCCGTCCTTATTAAAAAGTCTTCTGGATGTTGTTGTCAATCAATCACAGATCACAGAATTTACAGTGCAGAAGGAGGCCATTCGGCCCATCGAGTCTGCACCGGCTCTTGGAAAGAGCACCCTACCCAAGGTCAACACCTCCACCCTATCCCCATAACCCAGTAACCCCACCCAACACTGAGGGCAGTTCTGGACACTAAGGGCAATTTAGCTTGGCCAATCCACCTAACCTGCACATCTTTGGACTGTGGGAGGAAACCGGAGCACCCGGAGGAAAACCCACGCACACACGGGGAGAATGTGCAGACTCCGCACAGACAGTGACCCAAGCCGGGAATTGTCTAGATATTACAATGGGCCAGGTTCAAATAAGTGGAACTAGTTGCAAAACAGGAATGGCCAAGTTGTATGTAATGCCTCACAAAGCCGTATCTGTAAAGTATATCATACTGAAAGCTAATATTTCAATGGGCTTTATAAATAGAGGCACAAAGTACAAAAGCCAGAAAGTCCAAAACTCACATAAAACAGTTTGAAATAAAAATAGAAAATGCTGGAAAAACTGAACAGGTCTAGCAGCATCTGTGGAGAGAGAGAATAGAGTTAATGTTTCGGGTCCATATGGTTCCGCTTCAGAGCTAAAGAGCGGGAGACATGTTGGATATTGTATAAGAGGGTGTGGAGCAACTGGGACAGAGTAGAAGGACAGTGATTGGTGGGAACTAGGAGAGATTGCGACAAAGATGGGTAGGTCATGAGACAGGAAGTGTTAACGACAGGAGAAGGTGCTGGTATACGCTAAGATATCAGAATGTGTTAATGGGAGGATGAAGGTCAATGATCAGAGAAATCAAAACTAAAGAACAAGTGACAGATGGTCCAGTGGGGGAGGGGTTTTTGCCTTGAGCCAAAAAATCTTTGGTATAAAAAGCGGGGGTCAAGATTCCGGAGCACAGTCACAGCCGAAAGTTGTTGAACTCATTGTAAAGTCGGCCAGAAGGCTGTAACGTGCCTAAGATGAGGTGCTGCCCCTCCAGTTTGTGTTGAGTTTCACTGGAGCATTGCAACAAGACAAGGGTGGACATATAGGCAGGAGAGCAAGATGCTGATGTAAATGGCAAACAACCAGTAGGCTGTGGTCATGCTTGCAGGCTGAGTGAAAACGTTCCACAAATCGGTCACCACTCTGTGTTTAGTCTCCCAAAGTAGAGGAGAATGCATTGGGAGCAGCGAATACAGTAGATTGAAGGAGGTGTAACTGGAATGTTGCTTCACCTGAAAGGAGTGTTTGGGGCCTTGGACCGTGAGGAAGGAGGACGTAAAGGGGCGGGTTTTGCACCTTCTGCAATTGCATGGGAGAAGGAGATACAAAGAACAAGAACAAAGAAATGTACAGCACAGGAACAGGCCCTTCGGCCCTCCAAGCCCGTGCCGACCATACTGCCCGACTAAACTACAATCTTCTACACTTCCTGGGTCCGTATCCTTCTATTCCCATCCTATTCATATATTTGTCAAGATGCCCCTTAAATGTCCCTGTCGTCCCTGCTTCCACTACCTCCTCCGGTAGCGAGTTCCAGGCACCCACTACCCTCTGCGTAAAAAAACTTGCCTCGTACATCTACTCTAAACCTTGCCCCTCTCACCTTAAACCTATGCCCCCTAGTAATTGACCCCTCTACCCTGGGGAAAAGCCTCTGACTATCCACTCTGTCTATGCCCCTCATAATTTTGTATACCTCTATCAGGTCGCCCCTCAACCTCCTTCGTTCCAGTGAGAACAAACCGAGTTTATTCAATCGCTCCTCATAGCTTATGCCCTCCATACCAGGCAACATTCTGGTAAATCTCTTCTGCACCCTCTCTAAAGCCTCCACATCCTTCTGGTAGTGTGGCGACCAGAATTGAACACTATACTCCAAGTGTGGCCTAACTAAGGTTCTATACAGCTGCAACATGACTTGCCAATTCTTATACTCAATGCCCCGGCCAATGAAGGCAAGCATGCCGTATGCCTTCTTGACTACCTTCTCCACCTGTGTTGCCCCTTTCAATGACCTATGGACCTGTACTCCTAGATCTCTTTGACTTTCAATACTCTTGAGGGTTCTACCATTCACTGTATATTCCCTACCTGCATTAGCCCTTCCAAAATGCATTACCTCACATTTGTCCGGATTAAACTCCATCTGCCATCTCTCCGCCCAAGTCTCCAGACAATCTAAATCCTGCTGTATCCTCAGACAGTCCTCATCGCTATCCGCAATTCCACCAACCTTTGTGTCGTCTGCAAACTTACTAATCAGACCAGTTACATTTTCCTCCAAATCATTTATATATACTACAAACAGCAAAGGTCCCAACACTGATCCCTGTGGAACACCACTGGTCACAGCCCTCCAATTAGAAAAGCATCCCTCCATTGCTACCCTCTGCCTTCTATGGCCTAGCCAGTTCTGTATCCACCTTGCCAGTTCACCCCTGATCCCGTGTGACTTCACCTTTTGTACTAGTCTACCATGAGGGACCTTGTCAAAGGCCTTACTGAAGTCCATATAGACAACATCTACTGCCCTACCTGCATCAATCATCTTAGTGACCTCCTCGAAAAACTCTATCAAGTTAGTGAGACACGACCTTCCCTTCACAAAACCGTGCTGCCTCTCACTAATACGTCCATTTGCTTCCAAATGGGAGTAGATCCTGTCTCGAAGAATTCTCTCCAGTAATTTCCCTACCACTGAAGTAAGGCTCACCGGCCTGTAGTTCCCGGGATTATCCTTGCTACCCTTCTTAAACAGAGGAACAACATTGGCTATTCTCCAGTCCTCCGGGACATCCCCTGAAGACAGCGAGGATCCAAAGATTTCTGTCAAGGCCTCAGCAATTTCCTCTCCAGCCTCCTTCAGTATTCTGGGGTAGATCCCATCAGGCCCTGGGGACTTATCTACCTTAATATTTTTTAAGACACCCAACACCTCGTCTTTTTGGATCACAATGTGACCCAGGCTATCTACACCCCCTTCTCCAGACTCAACATCTACCAATTCCTTCTCTTTGGTGAATACTGATGCAAAGTATTCATTTAGTACCTCGCCCATTTCCTCTGGCTCCGCACATAGATTCCCTTGCCTATCCCTCAGTGGGCCAACGCTTTCCCTGGCTACCCTCTTGCTTTTTATGTACGTGTAAAAAGCCTTGGGATTTTCCTTAACCCTATTTGCCAATGACTTTTCATGACCCCTTCTAGCCCTCCTGACTCCTTTCTTAAGTTCCTTCCTACTTTCCTTATATGCCACACAGGCTTCGTCTGTTCCCAGCCTTTTAGCCCTGACAAATGCCTCCTTTTTCTTTTTGACGAGGCCTACAATATCACTCGTCATCCAAGGTTCCCGAAAATTGCCGTATTTATCTTTCTTCCTCACAGGAACATGCCTGTCCTGTATTCCTTTCAACTGACACTTGAAAGCCTCCCACATGTCAGATGTTGATTTGCCCTCAAACATCCGCCCCCAATCTATGTTCTTCAGTTCTCGCCTAATATTGTTATAATTAGCCTTCCCCCAATTTAGCACATTCATCCTCGGACCACTCTTATCCTTGTCCACCAGTACTTTAAAACTTACTGAATTGTGGTCACTGTTGCCAAAATGCTCCCCTACTGAAACATCTACCACCTGGCCGGGCTCATTCCCCAATACCAGGTCCAGTACCGCCCCTTCCCTAGTTGGACTGTTTACATATTGTTTTAAGAAGCCCTCCTGGATGTTCCTTACAAACTCCGCCCCGTCTAAGCCCCTGGCACTAAGTGAGTCCCAGTCAATATTGGGGAAGTTGAAGTCTCCCATCACCACAACCCTGTTGTTTTTACTCTTTTCCAAAATCTGTCTACCTATCTGCTCCTCTATCTCCCGCTGGCTGTTGGGAGGCCTGTAGTATACCCCCAACATTGTGACTGCACCCTTCTTATTCCTGATCTCTACCCATATAGCCTCACTGCCCTCTGAGGTGTCCTCTCGCAGTATAGCTGTGATATTCTCCCGAACAAGTAGCGCAACTCCGCCTCCCCTTTTACATCCCCCTCTATCCCGCCTGAAACATCTAAATCCTGGAACGTTTAGCTGCCAATCCTGCCCTTCCCTCAACCAGGTCTCTGTAATGGCAACAGCATCATAGTTCCAAGTAGTAATCCAAGCTCTAAGTTCATCTGCCTTACCCGTAATGCTCCTTGCATTAAAACATATGCACTTCAGGCCACCAGACCCGCTGTGTTCAGCAACTTCTCCCCGTCTGCTCTGCCTCAGAGCCACACTGTCCCTATTCCCTAGTTCTCCCTCAATGCTCTCACCTTCTGACCTATTGATCCCGTGCCCACCCCCCTGCCATACTAGTTTAAACCCTCCCGTGTGACACTAGCAAACCTCGCGGCCAGGATATTTATGCCTCTCCGGTTTAGATGCAACCCGTCCATCTTATACAGGTCACACCTGCCCCGGAAGAGCTCCCAGTGGTCCAGATAACGGAAACCCTCCCTCCTACACCAGCTGTTTAGCCACGTGTTTGTCTGCTCTATCTTCCTATTTCTAGCCTCACTGGCACGTGGCACAGGGAGTAATCCCGAGATTACAACCCTCGAGGTCCTGTCTTTTAACTTTCTGCCTAGCTCCCTGAACTCCTGCTGCAGGACCTCATGCCCCTTCCTGCCTATGTCGTTAGTACCAATATGTACAACGACCTCTGCCTGTTTGCCCTCCCCCTTCAGGATTCCCTCTACCCGTTCGGAGACATCCTGGACCCTGGCACCAGGGAGGCAACATACCATCCTGGAGTCTCTTTCACGTCCACAGAAGCGCCTATCTGTGCCCCTGACTATAGAGTCCCCTATCACTATTACTCTTCTGCGCTTTGACCCTCCCTTCTGAACATCAGAGCCAGCCGTGGTGCCACTGCTCTGGCTGCCGCTGTTTTCCCCTGATAGGCTATCCCCCCGACAGTATCCAAAGGGGTATATCTGTTCGAGAGGGGGACAACCACAGGGGATTCCTGCACTGACTGCCTGCCCTTTCTGGTGGTCACCCATTTCTCTGCCTGCACCTTGGGTGTGACCACATTTACATAACTGCGATCTATGACGCTTTCCGCCACCTGCATGCTCCTAAGTGCATCCAATTGCTGCTCCAACCGAACCATGCGGTCTGTGAGGAGCTGCAGTTGGGTACACTTTCTGCAGATGAAGCCATCCGGGACGCTGGAAGCCTCCCGGACCTGCCACATCTCACAGTCAGAGCACAGCACCCCTCTAACTGACATTGCGTCAATTAATTAAAATTAAAATTTGTCTTTTTTTTTTTAAAATACTTTTTTTTTAAATTGCAAAGTTACTGTCAACTATCTGTTTCCTAGCACTAGATTTCTAATAGAAATGCGATAGCTAACTATAATACTCTCCGATCTCTGGCTTAGATATCCTCTAAATTATAATTAAGTTATTATGTTTAATTAGTTCCCAAATACTCAAATTTTTTTTAAATTTAGGTTAGAATCCCAACCAGCCACTCAGGTCACAGCTTTTCTGTGATGTCACTTCAGTTTCCCCCCGACACACAATTTGAAAAAAGGTATAAAAGTAAAAATCACTTACTTACCTTCTTACCTTCTGAGTGTCTGAGATGTTCTCAGGTTCTCTCGCTGACAGAGACTGCTCCTCCACCACCGATCCTTGACCTGCACAATGCTAATAATATAATAATATAATATGGCACTTACCTTACACCAATGGGTCTTATTATTAGGTTAGAGGAGGAGGGCGGGTGGGAGACACTACACGTGTAGTGTCTCGGGTTTCCTCTCCACCAGAATTTATTGGTTGGGGGTGGGGGGACTTGCCAGAGGTCCGCGGGTCGAACTTCCGGTTCCCGCCTTATATAAAAACAAATAAAACAGAAAAGAAGAACAGACACGGGACCAGGCAAGGCTTATTAAATTCACGACTCACCTCCAAGAAGACCCCTGCGCACCGCTGCCGCCGAAATCCAAAGGGCTGCTCCTGTAAAGGTAAGGTTTTTAAATACACTACTCACCTCCCAGAGGGCCCCTGCGCACCGCTGCCGCCGAAATCCAAAGGAGATAAGGAGTTTGGGGTGATGGAGGAGTGGACCAGGATGTCACGGAGGGAGCAGTTCCTGGTGCATGCTGACAGGGGGTTGAGGGTAAGATGTGTTTCGTGGTGGCATCATTCTGGAGTTGGCAGAAATGAAAGAGGATGATCCTTTGAATGTGGATGCTGATGGGGTGAAAAGTGAGAACAAGAGGAACCCTATCATGGTTAGAACATAGAAAAATACAGCACAGAACAGGCCCTTCGGCCCACGATGTTGTGCCGAACCTTTGTCCGAGATTAATCATAGATTATCATAGAATTTACAGTGCAGAAGGAGGCCATTCGGCCCATTGAATCTGCACCGGCTCTTGGAAAGAGCACCCTACCCAAGGTCAACACCTCCACCCAACACTAAGGGCAATTTTGGACACTAAGGGCAATTTATCATTGGCCAATTCACCTAACCTGCACATCTTTGGACTGTAGGAGGAAACCGGAGCACCCGGAGGAAACCCACGCAGACACGGGGAGGATGTGCAGACTCCACACAAACAGCGACCCAAGCCGGAATCGAACCTGGGACCCTGGAGCTGTTAAGCAATTGTGCTATCCACAATGCTACCATGCTGCCCTTAAGAACAAATAAATCTACACTATATCATTTTACTGTAATCCATGTACCTATCCAATAGCTGCTTGAAGGTCCCTAATGTTTCCGACTCAACTACTTCCACAGGCAGTGCATTCCATGCCCCCACTACTCTCTGGGTAAAGAACCTACCTCTGACATCCCCCTATATCTTCCACCTTTCACCTTAAATTTATGTCCCCTTGTAATGGTTTGTTCCACCCGGGGAAAAAGTCTCTGACTGTCTACTCTATGTACTCCCCTGATCATCTTAAACCTCTTAAGTCGCCCCTCATCCTTCTCTGTTCTAATGAGAAAAGGCCTAGCACCCTCAACCTTTCCTCGTAAGACCTACTCTCCGTTCCAGGTAACATCCTGGCAAATCTCCTTTGCACCTTTTCCAAAGCTTCCACATCCTTCCTAAAATGAGACGACCAGAACTGTACACAGTACTCCAAATGTGGCCTTACCAAAGTTTTGTACAGCTGCATCATCACCTCACGGCTCTTAAATTCAATCCCTCCGTTAATGAACGCTAGTTGTGGGAGGGAAGGGAAGGGGTGAGGGCAGAGGTGCGGGAAATGGTTTAAACTCCATTGAGTGCCACAGGGGTGGGTGGGAGGGGAAACCTCGGTGAAGGAAAAAGGCAGACATGTCAGAGGCACCATTTTTGAAGGTGACATAATCGGAATAGATGCGACGGAGGCTGAGAAACGAGTCTGTCCAGGAGGCAGCATGTGATGTGTTGCCATCGAGTCGGTGGACTTGTAATGAGTGTTGGTGGTTAGCCTATCACCAGATATGTGGTCGGAGAGGTCAAGGAAAGGAAGGGAAGTGTCTGAGATGGACCATGTGAAGGTGAGGGTGCTGACCGCACTGCGGCAATGGTTCCCAATTCTGGGCACTGGAGGGATGTGAGGGGGATGGTTAAGTGGGGGGAGGGGGGGTGGCGGCACGGTTGGGGGGGCCTACAAACAGGAGAAGCACCAGACCTCATGACATCTCTCTGCACTAGGGTAACAATTTGCATCAGGATTTATCCGAAAGGAAAGGTTTCTAGTTTTGTCTGTTCGGGCCATGCATGTCTTGCAGCTGGATGGCAGCTCTGCTGTCTGAGTTCTGCCAGTGTCTCTTTGGACCCAACACTGCGCTTCCACATAAGGGGGAAGAGAGTGGCACAGAATTGAGCTTGTTAACAGGTGGCCTTTTTCTTTGTGAACAGTGCATAAGGGACCGGGAGACACGGGGGGAAAAAATAAGATCAAAGTAAGGCAGGTATCAGCTACTAATACCACTCGTTTTGTGCTAGACCCTGTCCTAAGCTGCAGTGCTATCCGGAATACCTTTCCTTCTGCCTGGACCATTGACCTGTTGACTGGCATGTCTAATGACGACTTCATCAGCTGCTTAGAGATGTTTGGTGAAGATCCCCACTTCCAACCATTCGAACTATTTCAATTACTGGAAAGGGTTAAGCAGGTACCAATATTACCCAGCGAGGTATTTAGTTGTATAGATCAGAAATTGGAATTCAGTGCATTTACGATAAGCTGGTAATGTAATGTAAGGCTATGCTGGTCGGGTTAGATGAAGCAGTTCTGGAGGAGGCTCATGTGGCACGGACCTTTTGGGCTGAGTGACCTGTTTATCTGCTTTACTTTGATATAGGTCACATGTTGTTTTGTATTTTGCTTTGTTCATGATGATACTGACTCACTTTGGAGCCCATTGGTCCTTCAGTACAGTTGCTCAGGTAACTATTCATCACATGTGGCCCAGACCATGTGTAGCGGTGGCTCTTCCACCGAGAGATATCACACCCATGACCAACTCAAAATCTACACGTTCCAATCGAGGGCAGCCAGGATTGGAAACATTGCTGTTATTAGTCCTCCTTGGAGGTAGTGAAGCTGGTTGTAGTTTTCCAAGGGTTGCTCCATCTGATAACACCGAGTACCAGTGCCTGGCATTCAATCTGGTGATGTTTTACTCTGTGCATTATAGTTCCACACCATCCAAATCATGCAAGTCGAGGGTATCAGGGAAGCGAAATGCTTTGATGCTGGTGCTGATGTGGTTTGTGTGGACAGAAGAAGCCTTTATTCCTTTCTCCCTCGTGTACTTAGCTTTCCCTTAAATGCATTTGTTCTATTTAACTCAACTACCTCGTATGTGATGTGTTGGGTGCTCTGGATCCGTGGAACACATACAGGCCACCAACACTTAAAATAGTGCAACACTATTTTATTAAGTTAGAAACTGTTGAACATACTTTCACTGTGGGTTAACACGATGTTAGATTAAACTAAAGACCTATGCCTGTCCTAACCAGTCTATGCACTCAGCACATGGTGAAGATCTGTGCTGTAAGCTGTAAACTCTGTCCTTCTGAGAGGCTGCATCCCGAATGAGCGGGAAAACTGATGCCCCCTGTCTTTATAGTGAGTGTGCTCTACCTGGTGATTGGCTGCGGTGTTGTGTGTGTTGATTGGTCTTGCTGTGTGTCCATCAGTGTGTGTGTCTGCACCGTGATATACTGGTGTATATTATGACAATATGGTAGCAAGTTCCACATTCTCGCCACTTCTACTGAATTTATATATTATATTTCTGGCCAAGTGTTTTGGTCTCAAGTGAAAGCATCTTCCCCATGTCTACCCGACCAAACCCCTTGTAAAGTTTTAAAACTTTGATCAGGTCACCCTGTTTTCTAGAGAAAAGAGCCACAGTCTTTCTGCGAGGTATTAGCTCTTCAGTTTAGGAAATTCATAGTAGTCTGCAGCTTTTATTACAGAACCGTAACAGCATTATTCTGCTCTATCAGATTTATAGACCGGTGACGGCGATGCCACCCAAAGTGATCGAGCAGCTTGGACGCATCGCGACCCAGTTCACAGAAAAGGATTTGAGAAAGCTGCAACTGTTAGACCTGGGAGCAGTGGCAGCTCTGGGCAAAATTGCCGAGTGGAACAGAAGAGAGGTACCTTGCGTCAGTTGATCAATGAAACTGAGAAATAAAGACTTTCATTTCTGTAACACCTTTCATGTCCTCAAGCTATCCCAAATCACTTTACAGTCAATTAAGTACTTACAATGAAGAGTCGTCACTGTTGAAATGTAGGAAATCTAGCAGCCAATTTGTGAACAGCATGCTCCCATGAACAGCAATGTGAGATGATCTGTTTTTGGTGATGTTGATTGAGGGCTAAATATTTCCCAGGACACCAGGCTGTTTACTAAAATAGCGTCAAGAGACCTTCTACGTCCACCTGAGACAGCAGATGGGTCGTTGGTATGACAACAGGGTGGCACGGTAACACAGTGGGTGGCACTGTTGCTTCACAGCACCAGGGTCCTGAGTTCGATTCCCGGCTTGGGTCACTGTCTGTGCGGAGTCTGCACGTTCTCCCTGTGTCTGCGTGGGTTTCCTCCGGGTGCTCCGGTTTCCTCCCACAAGTCCCGAAAGACGTGTTGTTAGATGAATTGGACATTCTGAATTCTCTCTCCGTGTGCCCGGACAGGCGCCGGAATGTGGTTACTAGAGGATTTTGACAGTAACTTTGTTGCAGTGTTAATGTAAGCATACTTGTGACAATAAAGATTATTATTAACTCATCTAAAAGACAGCACCCGAGACAGTACTGCACTCCTTCAGTACTGCAATGGAGTGTCAGCCTAATTTTCTGTGTTCAAATCTCAGGAGTGCTTCCCACTGAGTCACGGTTGACGTTCTGACAATGCCAAGGTGGCTCTTGTGGTAATACCAGGTATTGCGGTACCTGAGAGGTGGATGACCATTGGTTAGACCCAGGAGTCTGCCATTGGCTGATGTACATAGCTCCGCCCTGAGAGGCGGAGTATAAGAACTGATGCTGTCCCAGCAGCCTTCACTTACTGTATCGAAGCTGCTGGGGAACACTTCTAGCAGATTAAAGCCTATTAGTTATGACTCACCTTGTCTCAAGAGTAATTGATTGCGCATCAATTTCATCTGCTACAACTTCAGTTGAAAGGATGGATCTCCGTATCAAACCGGAGTGCCTTCAGCTCAGCCCCCACGCGGACAACTCTGCTGCTATCTTCAAACATTGGCTGGCGTGCTTTAAGGGCTACCTCGACACGGCCGCCGACACCCCCACGGAAGGACAAAAGATGCACCTTCTACGCTCACGGGTCAGCCCTGGGATCTACCCTCTTATCGAGGAAGCGGAGAATTATGCTGCCGCAATCGAGCTGCTAGAAGGACATTATATCCGCCCTGTGAACCAGGTCTACTCTCGTCACCTGCTGGCGACTAGGAGGCAAAGCCCCGAGGAAACGTTGGAAGACTTCTACCGGGCGCTGCTGGTGCTGGGCCGAAACTGTGGCTGCCCGCCAGTTTCGGGGAACGAGCACACGGAACATTTGATCAGGGTTGCTTTCGTGGCAGGTATGACCTCCCCCAATATCCGCCGAAGGCTCCTAGAAATGGACACTCTTGGACTTACAGAGGCACGGGCCCTGGCGGGGTCCATGGACGTTGCCTATAAAAACGCGCTGTCCTTTGCACCCGATCGCGTGGTGGCCCCCTGGGCTGCGTGGCACCCCATAGCGGCAGCCCCTCAGACTTTTCCCCTGACCCTGCAAGTCTGCGCAGCGAGACGGTCCGCTAGCGCCACCGGACAACGCTGTTTCTTCTGCGGGCAGGCGAATCATCCCCACCCGCGCTGCCCGGCCCGCCCCGCCACCTGCAAAGGGTGCGGCAAGAAGGGCCACTATGTGGGGGTCTGCCAGGCCCGCGCCGTGGCCGCGGTCTCCAGCGACTATCGGCAACCACCCCTTTCAGGCCCCAACCGCCCAGCCTTCGGCAACCCCCCAACGACTATCGGCAACCCCCCTATCCTCAGGTCACGTGCGACCCGCGGGCGTGGCCATTTTGCCCCCCAGACACCACGCTGGATGGCTGGGCGCCGCCATTTTGTCCCTCGAAGCTGCCATCTTCTTCATCCTCGGACGCCATGTGCGACCCATGGGTGTCGCCATCTTGGATGGGGCCCCAGGCCCCCAGCACAGCCGACTACATGCTGCCCGACCAGAACTCTCCATTACTGCAACTGGCCTCGGTGACTCTGGACCAGAGTCGGCCCCGGACACTTGCGAAAGCGACAACGACGATCTCCATCAACGGCCACGTGACGTCGTGCCTGATCGACTCTGGGAGCACGGAAAGCTTTGTTCACTCTGACACGGTAAGGCGCTGTTCTCTTGTCACCCATCCCGTAAATCAAAGGATCTCCCTGGCCTCCGGGTCACACGCGGTGGAGATAAAGGGGTTCTGCCTAGCGAACCTCACTGTCCAAGGCAGGAGATACAACAATTTCCGCCTGTACGTCCTGCCGCACCTCTGCGCAGCCACCCTCCTTGGGCTGGACTTCCAATGCCACCTGCAAAGCCTGACCTTTAAATTCGGCGGCTCTATACCCCCCCTTACTGTCTGCGGCCTCGCGACCCTTAAGGTCGACCCGCCTTCCCTGTTTGCGAACCTCACCCCGGATTGCAAACCCGTCGCCACCAGGAGCAGACGGTACAGCGTCCAGGACAGGACCTTTATCAGGTCGGAGGTCCAGAGGCTGCTGAGGGAAGGGGTCATCGAAGTGAGCAACAGTCCCTGGAGAGCTCAAATAGTGGTGGTAAAGACCGGGGAGAAACATAGGATGGTCACTGACTACAGTCAGACCATCAACAGGTTTACGCAGCTGGACGCATACCCTCTTCCCCGTATAGCCGACCTGGTGAACAGGATTGCGCAATACAAGGTCTTCTCCACGGCGGATCTCAAGTCTGCCTACCACCAACTACCCCTCCGTCATGGTGACCGCCAGTACACTGCCTTCGAAGCAGATGGGCGGCTCTATCACTTTTTAAGGGTTCCCTTCGGTGTCACGAACGGGGTCTCGGTCTTCCAACGAGAGATGGACCGAATGGTGGACCGGTACGGCTTACGCGCAATGTTCCCGTATCTGGATAACATCACCATCTGCGGCCATGACCGGCAGGACCACGACATCAACCTCCGCAAATTTCGCCAGACGGCGAAAATCCTTAATCTGACATACAATAAGGATAAATGCGTGTTTAGCACCGACCACCTAGCCATTCTCAGCTACGTAGTGCGAAGTGGAGTCATAGGCCCCGACCCTGAGCGCATGCGCCCCCTCATGGAGTTCAACCTCTCTCACTGCCCCAAGGCTCTGAAGCGCTGCCTCGGGTTCTTCAGCTATTATGCACAATGGGTCCCTAATAACGCAGACAAGGCTCGACCCCTGATCCAGTCCACAACCTTCCCCCTGTCGACAGAGGCCCGCCAGGCCTTCAGCCGCATCAAAGCAGACGTTGCAAAAGCCATGATGCGCGCCATCGACGAGTCCCTCCACTTCCAGGTCGAGAGCGATGCGTCCGACATAGCTATGGCGGCCACCCTCAACCAAGCGGGCAGGCCCGTGGCTTTCTTCTCCCGCACTCTCCACAGGCTTCCGAAATTCGCCACTCCTCGGTCGAAAAGGAGGCCCAGGCCATAGTAGAAGTTGTGCGACACTGGAGGCATTACCTGGCCGGCAGGAGGTTTACTCTCCTCACGGACCAACGGTCGGTTGCCTTCATGTTCAATAATGCACAGCGGGGCAAGATTAAGAACGACAAGATCTTGCAGTGGAGGATAGAACTCTCCACCTACAACTACGAGATCTTGTACCGTCCCGGGAAGCTGAACGAGCCTCCTGATGCCCTGTCCCGCGGCACTTGTGCCACTGCACAAGTGGACCGCCTCCAATCCCTCCACGAGGACCTCAGCCACTCGGGGGTCACTCGTTTCTTTCATTTTATCAAGACCCGCAACCTGCCCTAGGTCAGGACCGTCACCAGGGACTGCCAAATCTGCGCGGAGTGCAAACCGCACTTCTACCGGCCAGAGAGGGCGCACCTGATAAAGGCTTCCCGTCCCTTTGAACGCCTCAGCATGGATTTCAAAGGCCCCCTCCCCTCCACCGACCGCAACACGTATTTCCTGAACGTGATTGACGAGTACTCCCGGTTCCCATTCGCCATCCCCTGCCCAGACATGACCACAACCACCGTCATCAAGGCCCTCCAGGGTATCCTTACACTGTTCGGTTCCCCCGCATACATTCACAGTGATAGGGGGTCCTCCTTTATGAGTGACGAACTGCGTCAATTCCTGCTCAGCAAGGGCATCGCCTCGAGCAGGACGACAAGTTACAAACCCCGGGGAAACGGGCAGGTAGAGAGGGAGAACGGAACGGTCTGGAAGACCGTCCTGCTGGCCCTATGGTCCAGGAATCTCCCAGTCTCCCGCTGGCAGGACGTCCTCCCGGTGGCCCTCCACACCATCCAGCCACTGCTCTGTACTACCACAAATCAGACACCTCATGAACGTCTCCTTGTTTTCCCCAGGAAGTCCTCCTCCGGGACCTCGCTCCCAACCTGGCTAGCGACACCCGGACCCATCCTGCTTCGGAAACATGTGAGGGTGCACAAGTCGGACCCGTTGGTCGAGAGGGTCCACCTGCTGCACGCCAACCCCCAGTACGCCTATGTGGCGTTCCCCGCCGGCCGCCAAGACACGGTCTCTCTTCGGGACCTGGCGCCCGCCGGAGTCCCACGTGCACCCGCACCATTGCCCCCCACCCCCACCCTCCCCACAGCACCTCACTGGAGGGTCAGTACTGCCGCCGCCCCTGCCTAGGCCCGAACAAACACCGACGCCCCCTACAGGCGCTTTTCCCCCGCCTAGGGGTGACAAAGTTGCCTGGGAGGACGACACCACGTTCCCGGAGTCGCAACCGCCAGGACCCCCATCAGAATCACCGCCGAAGCCCAGACGCTCCAGAAGGACGACCAGGCCACCCGATCGACTGATTGCTGCGCCATGAACACTTTGTTATTACCCTCGACATCACGTCACCTCCATACCTGGTCATACCATGCGAAAGGCGACCATTAATGCTGGCCATCACCCCGCTGGGCTCTTTTTTAACAGGGGGTGAATGTGGTAATACCAGGTATTGCGGTACCTGAGAGGTGGATGAGCATTGGTTAGACCCATGAGTCTACCATTGGCTGATGTACATAGCTCTGCCCTGTGAGGCGGAGTATAAGAACCGATGCCTTCCCAGCAGCCTTCACTTTCTGTATCGAAGTTCTGGGGAACAGTTCTAGCAGATTAAAGCCTATTAGTTATGCCTCACCTTGTCTCGAGAGTAATTGATTGCGCATGAGCTCTCTGTACTGAGACAATGGGCTGGATTTTCAGCCGGGCCCGCCGCAAGATCGCCACGGACAGGACGGGCACCGTGTAAAGGTCTGTTGACCTCGGGTGGGCACGGCCGAAAAGTCCCGCCCGATATCTGTGCTCAAGATGAAGACTAATTCATTGGTATGTGCCCAAACTTTGGGGGGGGGTGAGGCTCGATCCTGCTAACTAATGTGCGTCTCTAAAACGATGTGACAATTGTGCCAGCTGCACTCTTGCCCATTATTGCACTCAGGCTGTTGAATGCCATGCATTTACATTTGTATGGTTTCTCTTGTAGCTCAGTCGACCAGCAGAGGCCCCAGATTTTATCCATGGTCTGTCCTTAGTGAGCAGATTTCTGGCAATGTTGATACTACAGTTGTCATTTAACCCACTGAGTGGGGAGATGATGATCTCGGGATCCTGGTCCTCACTGTTGTCCAATGTCCATCAGCTGAGAATGGGACTAAGTTGAAAAGCTGCCATTGGAAGGCCAAGCCTTCTATCTAGTCCCTAAACTCTGGGACTCACCTATTTTAACCTCTCCACCACTCTCTCCTCTTTTAAGACATTCCTTATGATGTGGAATGACCACGGCCTGAAAGGGTGGTGGAGGTGATTCAATAATTAAGATTCCCTACGTTAATCCCAGAGCTGAAGGGATTGGATTACGAGGAGAGGTTGAGTAGACTGGGACTGTACTCGTTAGAATTTAGAAGGATGCGGGGGGATCTTATAGAAACATATAAGATTATGAAGGGAATAGATAGGATAGATGCGGGCAGGTTGTTTCCACTGGCGGGTGAAAGCAGAACTAGGGGGCATAGCCTCAAAATAAGGGGAAGTAGATTTAGGACTGAGTTTAGGAGGAACTTCTTCACCCAAAGGGTTGTGAATCTATGGAATTCCTTGCCCAGTGAAGCAGTAGAGGCTCCTTCATTAAATGTTTTTAAGATAAAGATAGATAGTTTTTTGACGAATAAAGGGATTAAGGGTTATGGTGTTCGGGCCGGAAAGTGGAGCTGAGTCCACAAAAGATCAGCCATGATCTAATTGAATGGTGGAGCAGGCTCGAGGGGCCAGATGGCCTACTCCTGCTCCTAGTTCTTATGTTCTAATAAGAATGCTCAAATAGGAATTGGATAACTACTTGCAATTGAGAAATTTGCCTGATTTTGTCAAAATTAGGATAGCTCATCTGAGGAGTTGACATCGGTATGATGTGCTGAATAGCTTCCTTCTCCAGTGTATAATTCTAATACATGGAGTTCGAGCCACAATGGATAAATATCGAAAAACGACTATATTTCTGTAATTCTAACACAATACTTCTTCTGGTTTTGAATTAAAGGATAATTTAATCTCTGTTCCAGCTCACCATACTGTTTGCATCCTTCCTACGGGCAAACAGGCTTACGGTCGACCAGCTGGATTCTGTCAGCCTGGTGGCTTTGGGGCATCTCATCTGTGGTATCAAACCAGCAGATATATCTGCAATAGACCCAATGCAATTCAGGTAAGCCCCATCAAAGTTACGTTATAGCATGGGGAATCTGGCACAGGTGAGTCAGAATTCCGACATTACCTGTGTTTTCACATGTTGCCAGTCCAAAACACAGGGAAGCTGGGCTGGCCTGTGATCATGGCTCAATTTCCAATCTGTGCAGAAATAGGCCATTAGCCCCTTGAACCTGTTCCACTCAGATCATGGCTTATCTTTGATCTGTCTCCGCATAATCCACAGGGCATGTTGAAGTGGGCTGGACAGAAGCTTGCGTAAACACCAGCAGAGACCAGTTGGGCCAAATGACCTGTTTTTATGCTGTATGTTTTACGTACTCCTAAGTAACAACTGTTGAATATTAATAACGATCACGCTATTGTGTTTGTGTCAAATTCTTTTGGTCCCTCTGTTCAATCAAACAATTTTTAATTTTACTGTTCTTTTCTGTTTTTTATATTATTATTTTTTTAAATATCTTCATTCCTAAATTGCACCCAATGGTGCCCTGCCACGATGTGCCGGTATATCTCAGTATGGCAGTTCTGTGGATTGGAAGACTGATCCTATCCTGTGAGGAGCAGCAGCTCGAAGCCCTGGCCAAACTTGTCACTCACTCACGGACATTTGGAGAGGTGAGCCAGTGGAGAGCTGAAGAATTCGCTGAAATTGGTTCTGTTGCAGGTAAGCAACCACTATCTTTTTGGTTATCTTGGATACATCATAAATTACGCCATTCTAAAATGTTAAGACAGATTTTCACACACATTAGCAAGGGTAGCAACTTGCCCCGTCTGAAAGAACAGATGATCCGGTGATTTATCACGTTGCGATTTGTGGGATCCTGCAGGACCAATTTGCTTTCCGTGCTTCCTACATTAAAACAATGACTACACTTTGGAAAAGTATTTTATTCACTGTGCTTTGGGAATTACTAACATCCTGAAGGATGCTACATAAATGCATCCTGCTATTTCCTTTCACAGGGCAGTATACTCACTATCGCTAGAACAGAATTATAGCTTTAAATGAAATGAAATGAAAATCGCTTATTGTCACAAGTAGGCTTCAATGAAGTTACTGTGAAAAGTCCCTAGTCGCCACATTCCGGCGCCTGTTCGGGGAGGCTGTTACGGGAATTGAACCATGCTGCTGGCCTGCCTTGGTCTGCTTTCAAAGCCAGCGATTTAGCCCTGTGCTAAACATGCCTTTAACAACTCAGCCCTTTGAGCCTGTTCCATTATTCAATTAGAACTGACTGATCTGCCCCTCAAGTACATTTCACTGTCCTTGACCCATATTCACCACTGCACTTACCTCATAAAAGTCTATCAATCCCAAGTCTTGATGTTTCAGTCGACCTTCAGTATCCACACCCTTTTGTGTGTGTGTGTATGTATACTGCAGGTGCTGGGAATCTAACAAAAAGAGAAAATGCTGAGAATGCTCAGCAGGTCAGGCACCATCTGTGGAGAGAGAAACAGCGTTAACGTTTCAGATCGATCACCTTTTATCAGAATGGGAAGAAGTTAGCGATTTAACAGTTTTTAAACAAGTACAGAAGTGGGGAAAGGATGTGTCGGGGGGGGGGAAAGGATGGGTCGGGAGGGGGGGGGAAAGGATGGGTCAGGAGGGGGGAAGGATGGGTCGGGAGGGGGGTCATGAAAGAACAAACAGAAAAACCTGCAATCGGGCATAATAGTTGCTGCTTGAATGAATGCACTTGATTCCATTTAGTATTTTATTCTCTCTCTCTTCCTCACTTCAACAGCGGGACTGCCGGATATTGTACTATCAGCTCTGGTTAAAGAACAGATTGAAGGATTGACCGCTGTTGCTATTGCTACTATCCCGCCAAAGAAATTTTCAGTAAGTGTCTAACATTCTCCTTCAATCCATCAAAGTGTATCAAGTGGGAATTATCACAGGTACTTTCCTCCTGTCTGGATCTATCATTCGATAGTCTGTCCCTTCCATGAGCAAATTAAAATGTAGAATCTCGTTTTCTTCGCTTGCCCTTCGTTCTATCTTTCCTGACGATGGTGGCTGCTTGCCGGGAAGAGATTTCACAAGCCTACAACATAACTACAGGTGCTGAAGACCATTTGGCCCATCTCATGTTGTCTATTCAGAAGACCCTACGGTCTTCTACCGCAGAACCTAATTGTTCCTCAAGTGATTCCTGTAGTTTCCCTCCGCCATACCATCTGGAAATTTATTTCAACCATTGCTATCTCTTTCCTATTAGCAATCCTAAATTTACTTTTGATTAATTTGGACCTGTGACCCCCCTTGTCCTGCTCTCACAATTTCATTTAATATTTCTGATTTAGCTTATCCATACCATTTTTCATCCATCTATAAGATTTCTGATCAGGTGACTCCTTTTCCCGGCTAAAAAGCACAAGTTTCTGCAATTTGTCCTCCCAAGTGAGCCCTTTACATTAAGGATCAGCCCTGTGAGTCTTATCTACACTGCTCCACTAATTTGAATGTTTCCAAGTGTCTGATTGACCTCAATTGAACACAGCGTTCAAAGTGCGACCTTACCAGAACGCTACATTCTACAGATATCCATCATGGTGATTCACACCTTAATGGTGAGTGAGAAGGCTGTTCAATATCCAGAAACATTACAGCCAAGTACACACATTCCCAGCAGGGTTAATGATCAGGGAACAGAAACATTGAGCCAAGTTCTCCGAAGTAACCCAATGACATTAAGGCAACAACCCCCTAGTACTGCCTCAAACAGCTCAGCACCGGTCTACGCTCAAACCTGGATCATCGGTTATAATTCTATCCTTTTTAAAAATAAATTTACGGTACCCAATTCTTTTTTTTTCCAATTAAGGGGCAATTTAGCGTGGCCAATCCACCCTACCCTGCACATCTTTTGATTGTGGGGGTGAGATCCACGCAGACACGGGGAAAATTTGCTAATTCCACATGGACAGTGACCCGGGGCCGGGATTGAACCTAGATGCTCAGCGCCGTGAGGCAGCAGTGCTAACCACTGCGCCACCGTGCCACCCCTATTATTCTTAACTCCAGGATCAATTTTATGAAATGTCATTTTTTTAAAAAGGTTTCTGGCAGCCAATTTGTCACCACGTGTACTGGAATAATTTATTCCTTTTTTGTTTTGTTTCACTAATTTCCTCTTTCCTTTCTGTGGCAGGTTGTATTCAGTCCCACCCAGATTCATATGTTTCATTATCAGCAGGCGGTGGCTGTGACTCCGGCACAGTTGAAAGAACTTGGTGACATTCAGAAGAAAGCTTTAGACCTGGTCCTGACGTCTTGGCACAAAACAGCAATTGACATAAGAGGTAGAACACTGGCCCATTGCCAGTATAGAAAACATACAACACACAATCAGGACCTCCGGTTCAACTTGTTTACGCTAGTGTGCTAATGCTCCACATAAGCTTTCTCTTTCGTTACTTTATAGCATATTCTTCTATTCCTTTCTCCATCATGCACTTATTTAAAGGCCTCTTTGCTACTTGCTTTTCCTGGTTTTATTTAATTGGGTAGTTACCAGAAGTGGTGCCAAGTTACAGTGAGCTGGTAATGATGGTGGACGATGGATAACAGATGATAAATGATTCGATGAAATTCAAACTTAAACGATTTTGGGATATGTTGCGGCTACTCATCTTGACAGCGAGGCACTGTTGTGGGCGAGGCGTTTTCAGAACCCCAAAATGTATCATGGAGTTCAACCAACCCCTCCCTTTAATGGATTTGTTGCTTTTCCTAGCACACGGCTTTTTCCCTAGGTGTGGGATTACAATTATGGACATGTGGGGTTTTAAACACCAAACACTGTTTATTCCATGAACTCAACTTAACATCTTAAATAAACATGGGATCTCTTAACACCCCTTACTTCAAAGATAACTCAGAAAATATTGCAACAGTAAATAATTCCTTAAAATGTTCCTTCAAACTTCCAAGAGACTTAACACCTTTAAACAGTATCACATCAGGTTAAAGGATATATATATTTTCTGTAGAATGGCAGAGACTGTCGCAATCTGGCTTTCTACTTTTAAACTGCTCTCAGCAAAACGAGCCAGGCACTTTTTAGCTGCTCTCAGCAAAACCAAACCTCAAAACCTGCAGATCTCTGGAAACACACAGACACTGCTTTTAAACTGAAACTAAAAACCTGCAAAACACAGACTGCAAAATGGCTGGCCTAAAGCCCAGCCCCACCCACTCTCTGACATCACTGTTTTCTTAAAGGTACATCGCTTACACATCCATTTCTTAAAGGCACTCTTGCATGACAGGCACGATCAATTTGACTGGAGACGAAGTTGAATCCAAACTGAGGCTTTATTAGTATCAGATGTATGGCCTCCCACAGCAGCTGGCGAAATGGCTGCAAGCTGGAGGCCACACATATTTATAGCCCGCCTCCTGGGCGGAGCTAGCATGCAGGGGCCACAGGTGAACCTGTCGTGCAGGTACAACCTCTAATAATCAGAACACTGTGGTTTACCACAGACAGGAGGCACCTCTGATGCACTCTTGTATTGATGGACCCAGAGCTGAGACGCACAAAGTGCCTGCGGAATCTCACATCCTTCAGCAATAGTTTTTGGCAATGCCTCAGTTTTAAAACTCTCTCACCCTCGTTATCAAATCACTTCATAGCCCTCCTTCTCTCCTAACTCCTGGACCCCTTTCAGTCCTACCACCATCTGAGGTCTCTGTGTGCCTCTAATTACGGCCTGTATTGTCTCCCTAAATTCTGCTGCTCCATGACTGGCACTCATTCGTTCAGCTGTATTGCTGAAAATAAGCTTTGGAATCACCTCCTTCAACTCCTCTGCCTGGCTACCTTGTTAATTGTAAATTAGTTGTATTTAATTGGTGATGGACATTAACTGGGGATTTGCTTTGTTGCCCCATAAAGCTAAGGAACAGACAACCTGTGGTTGTTGGTGAGGAGATGCATGTGTATAATGCATAATTCTGTAAATAAATGCATATTAGCGTGTAAAGAGTAGCTCCAGTTCAATCCCTCGCCCCAGGATTTGTAGAAAATAACCAAACTCCTCTTTCCTCATTTTAAAATGCTCCTCAATACACCCTCTTTGCCTAAACTTGTGAACACTATCTCCTTGGCCAGGATTTAACTAAATGGGAACAAAGTCCCATAATGAGCATGTTTATCCGCGTGTTTCCCAGAGTTCGTTATGAAACGGCACCCCGGTTATATGGGGGTTCTCACCGGGGAATGTGTGGCCCAGGCCGCACACAACACAGTTCTGTGCACTGAGGAGCTCCGCTCGCCGCAACACTTCAGTGTGACGAGAGATCGGGATGCCGTTTTTAAATGGTGTCCGAACTCTGGAGTCCTCGACGCGATCCCTGACCCCCAACAGGAAGGTCACCGGCCCCCTCCAAAACCTCCTCCGACACCAGCCCCCTCCAACACCCCCTCCAACACCTCTGGCCCGATCACCACTGTGCAGAAAATGCCAGCCTGGCTCTGCCAGGGTGCCCAGGTGGCACCAGCAGTTCCAGGATACCATCCTGCCTAGAAGGCATGCACCTGGGGGCCTCTGCTCCGCCGTTCCGTTTGGACCCTGTTTGTGGAGTCCAGTACAGAACGGCGCTCGCCCGGGTTTTTCAAGGCGAAGGGGACAAATCCCAACGTCTTGGGTACCGCGGGAATTTGCACATTAACGTGAGACTAGCTGCCTCGCTCTAATATGCAGATTTGCCACAAAATGATCCCGCGCACAATGGGCGGGATTTACATCGCAACGTCTGGCGAGAACACGCGGATAAACAAGGTCAGCGTTGAGGGCTGCGTAGATCCGGGTGCGGGGTCTCCCGTGTTACGCTGTGGCGAGCTGCTTTTCAGGCCGTTCGATCGTGCCCCTTCTGTGGCTTGGTGTCAAATTCTGTGTGGTTAACACTCCTGAAAATAATAACAATGAATTCCTTGCAACATTTTACAACATTAAAGGCACTTTATAAATGCAGGTTTTTGCCAGTGTGACCATATTGGATTTTGGAAATGAGGCTGTTCCGCCCCCCGATGTGTTGTGTGTTCTGGATCACAAACAGGTCACCAACACTGGAAGTGATGCAACTCTATTTTATTATAAGGTTAACTATATTAACATACTTGAACTGTGGGTAAATGCAATACCAGCTTTAACTGTTGACCCTTGCCTAGTCCTAACCAGGTGATGCACTCAGCACATGGTGAATGTCTGTGTTGCAGGCTGTGAGCTCTGTGTTCCGCGCTGGCTGCTACTAGAATGAGCGGGAACTCTCCTGTCCCCTGTCTTTATAGTGCGTGTGCTCTCACTACTGCCAGATTGTCTCTGATATTGTAGAACTGCGGGCATTGGCCCTTGAACCACCCGTCCATCATGTGGCGCATGACACGCTGTAGTAGGGGGTCAGCCGCAGTCTCGCGGCGAATGTGGATAAGGCGTTCAGATTGGAGGCCATGAAGGCCACATGGGCGTCAACCTGGCAGACGAACCCCTCTGGGTCACACGGGGTGTTGACTGCCCTGGACAGAGCGTCGGCTATGGTCAGGTCCTTGCCCGGGGTGTATAGGAGCTGGAAATCGTACCGCCGGAGTTTAAGCAGAATGCACTGGAGGCGAGGGGTCATATCATTCAGGTCTTTTTGTATAATGTTGACCAGCGGGCGATGGTTGGTCTCGACAGTGAATTGGGGGAGGCCGTACACGTAATCATGAAATTTGTCGACCCCAGTCAACAGGCCCAGGCACTCCTTTTAGATCTGCGCGTAGCGCTGTTCGGTGGGGTTCATGGCACGTGACGCATATGCAATGGGGGCCCATGATGAGGCCTCATCGTGTTGCAGGAGCACCGCCCCAATGCCGGATTGGCTGGCATCCGTTGAAATTTTTGTTTCCTTCGTGGGATTAAAAAATGCCAATACCGGAGCCGTGGTAAGCTTGGTCTTAAGCTCATCCCATTCGCGCTCATGGGCGGGAAGCCATTGGAAGTCTGTCATCTTCCTGACCAGGTTCCGGAGAGCTGTGGTATGGGAGGCGAGGTTGGGGATGATCTTCCCCAGGAAGTTGACCATGCCCAAAAATCGGAGGACCACCTTCTCATCCGCTGGCTTCTGCATGGCCGTGATGGCTGCCACCTTGTCCGCATCCGGCCGCACACCCAACTGGAGATGTGGTCCACTAGGAACTTGAGTTCTGTCTGGCTGAAGGAACATTTGGCTCTGTTGAAGCGAAGGCCTTGATCCCGTATTCGTTTGAAAAGGCGCTGGAGGCGACTGATATGCTCCAAATGATGATGTCGTCAACATAGACGCGAACACCTTCAATGCCTTCCATCATTTGCTCCATGATCCGGTGGAATACTTCTGATGCCGATATAATCCCAAATGGCATCCTGTTGGAGCAGTATCTGCCAAACGGGGTATTAAAGGTACACCGCTTTCTGCTGGACCTGTCTAGTTGAATTTGCCAGAATCCTTTCGAGGCATCAAGTTTGGTGAAGATGTTGGCCTGAGCCATCTCGCACGTGATCTCCTCGTGCTTGGGGATAGGGTAATGCTCCCTCATTATGTTGCGATTCAGATCCTTTGGGTCAATGCAGATCCGGAGCTCGCCGGAGGGCTTATTTACGCACACCATGGAACTGACCCAGTTGGTTGGTTCCGTCACTCTGGAGAGCACTCCTTGGTCCTAGAGGTCCGGCAGCTGCTGCTTGAGGCGGTCCGTGAGGGGTGCTGGGACTCTGCGAGGTGCATGAACCACAGGCATGGCGCCTTGTTTGAGCAGGATTTTGTAAGTGTATGGAAGTGTGCCCATGCCTTCAAAAACATTGCGGTGCTGGTCGATGATGGTGACGAATGTGATATAAAATAGTTACTTTAAAGATATTAGTTACTGTAATGTAGATAGAGGCCGGTCTAATTCTGTTAGTTCACAGACAAAGGATTTCAGAACGCATGGCAAGGAAGGGGGAGGGGTGTCCAGTGGAGGAGGAGAAAAGGATGCTGGGTAATAGGAGGCCAGGGGAAGGGATGAGAAGTGAGCCAATTAGGATTTATGGCCAGGTCAGGAGGGGCATAGGATGACCTATGGGAATCGTGTATGTGAAACTTGATGCCATTTGAATGTGTTGGTAGAGATTTCTTTGTTCTACAGAATCACTCGATTCGGGAGACTCAGGAGGCAGCTTGCGTTCTGTGCCAGTGTGAAACGAGTCAGACTTGCAAGTCAAATAAAAATAACTAATGCAATGCCTGCAAATCCATCTCGAGTTTTATTGAGGCCAGACTGACGGGTAAAGAATTTAAGATTTCTCAATGGCATTGAGTTGCGCCCTGAAGTCCGCATCCTGGAAGGCAGACGTGTCCTCTGGCGAGAGAGAGTGTACTCGTTGAACGAGGTTTAGGAGTTTGCATGCCTGTGCGCCTAGCACAGAGTCCTTCGAGGAGCCCACGATCTCGAAGGGAAGGATGGCTTTTCGCGAGTTGTGCGTTACTTCGAGTTGGCATGAACCGGTAGCAGGAATGACGTTGCCATTGTAGTCCACTAGTTGGCAGGTCGACGGAAGAATGGTTGGTTTAACCCCAAGGGTCTGAAAGGCTGACCACGCTAGGAGATTAGCGGAAGCACCAGTGTCCAGGCGGAATCGTATCTGGGATCGGTTGACCGTCAGGGTGGCACACCACTCGTCATCTGGATCAATGCTGTGCACCGACAGCGGCTGGTGGTTTTGATTCGGGGACAGCCTGTTCTTTGTTATAACAGCGACTCGAAAAGGCTCCCTCGGGTCCTCGGTGTCACTGGTCTGGGGGAAGTCGGAATCGGACTCGGTTTGGGGGTAGGTAACTGCTTGTTGCAGGGTTCTTCTGAGGTTTATTTCATTTCCTGGTTCAATTTGAGGCATTGTGCTGTCATTCCTGGTGAAGGAAGGTTGTTTTACAGCTTTAAAAGATTTCTTCTTTGATTTGGGACGTTTCCCCTTTAAATGGGCGTGGTCCGGGGCCTCGGACGTCATGACGCGCGTGACGTAGCACATCGGAGGCGTTTGCACATGTGCAGATCATGGTTCCTTTACTGATGGCCATTTTTGTGATTGCGCATGCGCGGCGTCGCGCAAGTGCAGTCCCTTTAGAAAGATGGCCGCCGACCAAAATCGTTCTCTGCTCTGGTATTTCGGCCTTGTGGTGAATACTGGCACCTCTCTTACCTTTCCTTGCTGGTTGGAGTGTGTTTTCCTCACAGTATTTGCCGAATTTGTCCAGGACTGCCTGGAAGTCGCTCCTGTTTTGCCCCTTGGAGAACTTGAATTTTTTCAAGATTACTTCTGCTCTGGCACCAGCGATGGTGAGGAGAAGCTCTGTTTTTTCAGGATCGGCCAGGTCTTCTAGTTCGGCTGCCAGCAGGAAGATTTCAAACTTTTGCCGGAATGCCCGCCAGTTTTCACGGAGATCGCCGTGGCACTGGAGCTGCTGCGGAACCGGATCTTGAACATCTTGCCTGGGTATCGTTGCTGGTTGTCACTGTACGCTGAGGTGCCGGCGATGCGGAGCGACGGCGGCAGGTTGATGTTCTCCATAATTCAGGATGCCGGAATGCTGATTAGTTGCAGGTCGGTCTCAGAAGTGATAGTATGCAACCACTCCTTGTACCATGATGTGTTGGGTGTTCTGGATCACAAACAGGTCACCAACACTGGAACTGGCGCAACTCTATTTTATTATAAGGTTAACTATATTAACATACTTGAACTGTGGGTAAATGCAATACCAGCTTTAACTGTTGACCCTTGCCTAGTCCTAACCAGGTGATGCACTCAGCTCATGGTGAATGTCTGTGTTGCAGGCTGTGAGCTCTGTGCTCCGAGCTGGCTGCTACTAGAATGAGCGGGAACTCTCCTGTCCCCTGTCTTTATAGTGCGTGTGCTCTTACTGGTGATTGGCTGCGGTGTTGTGTATGCTGATTGGTCCCACTGCATGTCCATCAGTGTGTGTGTGTCTGCACCATGATATACTGGTGTATATTATGACATCCCCTATCATGGAACTGGGACACCCAATTAGAATGTCTTGGAGGCCAGAGTGAAAAAGAAAGTTATGATATGCTCCTGGAGTGTCGGAAAATGTGGCAAATCAGGCGGCACGATGGCCCTGTGGTTAGCACTGCTGCCTCACGGCGCTGAGGACCCGGGTTCGATTCCGGACCCGGGACACTGTCCGTGTAGAGTTTGCGCATTCTCCCCATGTCTGCGTGGGTTTCACCCCCACAAGCCAAAGATGTACAGGGTAGGTGGATTGGCCACGCTAAATTGCCCCTTAATTTGGAAAAAAAAATAATTGGGTACTCTAAATTTTTTTTTTTTTAAGAAGGAAAATGATGCAAATCACCGAATGTCATATTAGTGGGTGGGATCAGCTCCTTCGTGTCCAGAGTGTATGAATGGCACTAACACCAGCCATGTAAAATAATTTCCCTGCATGGAAGTGATTTTATACGCAGGGAGTAGGGTTGCCATGATTTCCCTCCAGGGCTGTCCTGGAGTCTCCAGGAATTAAAGATTAGTCTCGAGGTCACTTTTGCAAGCAACCAAGGAGAAAAGCCGCTGTGGCACTAAAAAATTGTGTTTTCTTTGAATGGTTTTGTTTCTTAGTCATAAAATTGTTGACGATGGGGAGGGAGAAAGTGCTCTTTGACTGGGTGAGGGGGCTGGAGGTTGATGAATCCTCCAGGAAAAGGTTCCCGGCAGAGCTTGCTCCCCTGGCTGGGGGTAAAATCAACATCAGTCTGAATGATTTGTACTGAATTTGTACCCAGATAACAGGCTGAGACCTGTGGCACAGGACATGAATTTGAGAAGGCTAGAGGAGACGCCAAGAAAATTAGATAAGTGTGATGAGGTGGTGCTATCCTGTATGCTGAGGGAGTCTTGCAATCTTCAGCTCTGTACTAAACCACTGTTGCACCTCTATTAGGTGATGTATGGTAGGTCCTGTACAGGTACGCTTGGTAGTCCCTGCCTGCTGGCTCCGCCCAGTAGGCGGAGTATAAATATGTGGGTCCTCCATACTGCAGCCATTTCGCCAGCTGCTGTGGGAGACCACACATCTTAGAGCAATAAAGCCACAGTTGTACCCAACTCAAGTCTTTGTGCAATTGATCGTGCATCAAGCTCCTGAGAAAAAAATGGGTTGGTAGAAGATAGTTGAATTCCAGCTTACCATGGACAACATCTAAAGAGGCTGCTGGCATTATACCACCTGCACCTTGTATGCCATAATAGATTTCACGATAAAAATACAATATATCCTCTGAGTCTTGATGAGCAAAATCATGGGAGGATATTAAAGTAGAACTTGCAATTATAAGCTCCTTTCTTGCCCTTGTAATGTTCGACAGTGCTTTACACTCAATTAAATGCTTTTGCTTATATTGCTCTTGCAATGTAAAAGCATCTGCAGCCTATTTACACACAGCCATCTTCCACAAACACCAATGTTGTAATGCTTTTTTAATATTTTTCCTATTAAGGGGCAATTTAGCGTGGCCAATCCACCTACTCTGCACATCTTTCTCCCACGCGGACACGGGGAGAATGCCACACGGACAGTGACCCGGGGCCGGGATCAAACCTTCTCCCACCTATTTCTCTCTACTTCCTCCTTCAAGCTCTCCCCTTGAAACCTACCTCTTTGACTGAGCTTCTAGTTATCCCTCCCAAGTTCTTCCTTTAGCTCAGTGTCCATTTTATTTCCTTGCCCAGTGATGAAAAATTGATATTAAATAATGAATTAAACTATGGTAGGGATCAATTGTGGCTGGTTATTAATTAAATGTTCTCTGTTTGTAGGAAGATCATCTGGAGGAGTTATTTCTGGGAGCTTTATTGGAACATTGCTGTGTGTTGTTTGTAATCTTTCACATTCAAGAGGAGAAGCCTATCTGTAGCTATTAAAATCCATCTTATTGTGTTGGCCTTTGCTTGTGTGTGTTTGCTGAACATTGCATAAGTGAGTTTGTAATTGTGTTGAACTGACTACAAACATTCCATGTGATGAGATGTATTGTTCATGTCCCGTTTTTGTTTGATGGTCCTGTACATTTTATTGAAATTCTGTGTGGTTTAATAAAGAATTGTTTACTGATTGGATTAAATTCTCCACCTGAAACAATTGAATATTTTGAATTCTCCAACCCAGTTCTGGCCTCTTGCACAGCCCCGATTGTCATTGTTGCGTCATTGGTGACCATGCCTTGATCTAGATGCGCTGCCATTGTCTGAATCTGTATTCATTAAACTTATGAACTCAGCAACTTTTAGAGTTGTTCAGGTTGAACAACACTATGCATGTACAGATGGTGTTGCCATGGGATCCCCTCTAGGCCCAGCTCTTTTTTTCCATGGGAAACACATCTTCAACAGAATGACCCCTAACCTCCTACCCCCTTGCATATTTCTGATACATAGATGATACGTTTGCTATCTTTGAATCCTTAAACACCTTAATGGGCTCCATCTTGTGCTCAAATTCGCCTTTGAAATGGACCACTGCTAGTTGAGGAACCTGCCAGTGGGTTCTTAATTGCTGCCTGTTGCAAACCCACCATCACAAATCAATGTAAGAGTTGGGATTCGTGCAGCTCCACCCGGTATAAGATTGGCGTTTCTGGCAACATCCTGTTCGGTGGTTCGCAACAAGAGGAGCACTAATCATACTCAACCAATCCATGCTTGCAAGTCTCCGAGAAAGGGGACATTATCCCACATGTCTCCAGTCTATAAAAGATAGGAGATTCACCTATGGTACTGTTCATAATGCCGAGATTGTCTTTCTTAAAAATTTAGAGTGTCCAATTCTTTTTTCCAATTCAGGGCAATTTAGCGTGGCTAATCTACTTAGCCTGCACATCTTTTGGGTTGTGGGGGTGAGACCCTCGCAGACACGGGGACAATGTGCAAACTCCACACGGACAGTGACTCGGGGTCGGGATCGGACCCGGGTCCCGGAACAAACCTGGGTCCTCGGAATCCTGAGAGAGCAGGGCTAACCACTTTGCCACCGTGATGCCCTTGCCGAGATTGTCTTTTGTTGGAGATGGTCACTGCTTGGCAGTCATGTGGCATGAATGTTACTTGTCGCTTATAAGTCTAAGCCAAAATGTTGTCCAGGTCCTGCAGGCACTTACTGCTTCAGTAGCTGTTCAGAAGTTGTGAATAGTACTGAATATTGTGCAATCACCATCCCCATCTCTGACCTTTTGATGAAGGGAAAGTCAATGATGGTGCTATTTTTGTAACTAGTGATCATGGGACTAATACGCTCTGTTTGAAGCAAGCTTGTCTGAATTGCTGAAATGTATTCTGTAGATAGTACATGATCAACACAGATAACCCCAGAGCTGGGAAGGATGGGAATTTTATCCAATGGTGGGACACCGATCGAGCAGACTGCTTTGCCCTGGATGAATGCAAGAAAATTACTTTCAGTAATGGATCACTTAGTCCACAAAAGAAATTAATGATAACCATTAACATACCGGACACCCGGCATCTCTACTCTGATTTGGGTCTTGGGATTCCTCAATAGTAATTGGCAGCTCTGGAATTCCCTCCTTAGACCTCACGACTCCTTTAAGACATTCTTTAAAACCTACATCTTTGATCAAGGGTCCTAATATTTCCTTTTGTGCCAAGTTTTGTTGGACAATCACTCCTGTGATGGGCCCTAGGAAGTTTACAATGTTAAAGGCGCTTTATAAATAAGAACATAAGAACTAGGAACAGGAGTAGGCCATCTGGGCCCTCGAGCCTGCTCCACCATTCAATGAGATCATGGCTGATCTTTGTGGACTCAGCTCCACTCTCCGGCCCGTACACCATATCCCCGAATCCCTTTATTCTTTAGAAAGGCATCTATCTTTTTCTTAAAAACGTTTAAAGAAGGAGCCTCAACTGCTTCACTGGGCAAGGAATTCCAGAGATTCACAACCCTTTGGGTGAAGAAGTTCCTCCTACACTCCGTCCTAAAACTACCTCCCCTTATTTTGAGTCTATGCCCCCTAGTTCTGCTTTCCCCGACCAGTGGAAACAACCTGCCCACATCTATCCTATCTATTCCCTTCATAATTTTATATCTCAATAAGATCCCCCCCGCATCCTTCTAAACTCCAATGAGTACAGTCCCAGTCTACTCAACCTCTCGTCATAATCTAATCCCCTCAACTCTGGGATCAACCTAGTGAATCTCCTCTGCACTCCCTCCAGTGCCAATATGTCCTTTCTCAGGTAAGGAGACCAAAACTGAACACAATACTCCAGATGCGGCCTCACCAACACCCTATACAATTGCAGCATAACCTCACTAGTCTTGAACTCCATCCCTCTAGCAACGAAAAACAAAACTCGATTAGCCTTCTTAATCACCTGTTGCACCTGGACACCAACTTTTTGCGACTCGTGCACCAGCACACCCAGGTCCCTCTGCACAGCAGCATGTTTTAACATCTTACCGTTTAAATAATAATCCATTCTGCTGTTATTCCTCCCAAAATGGATAGCCTCACACTTGGCAACATTGAATTCCATCTGCCAGACCCGAGCCCATTCACCTAACCTATCCAAATCCTTCTGCAGACTTCCGGTATCCTCTGCCCTTTTTGCTTTACCACTCATCTTAGTGTCGTCTGCAAACTTTGACACATTGCACTTGGTCCCCAACTCCAAATCGTCTATGTAAATTGTGAACAACTGCGGGCCCAACACTGATCCTTGAGGGACCCCACTAGTTACAGGTTGCCAACCAGAGAAACACCCATTTATCCCCACTCTCTGCTTTCTGTTAGTTAACCAATCCTCTACCCATGCTACCACTTTACCCTCAATGCCATGCATCTTTAGTTTATGCAGCAACCTTTTGTGTGGCACCTTGTCAAAAGCTTTCTGGAAATCCAGATATACCACATCCATTGGCTCCCCGTTATCTACTGCACTGGTAACGTCCTCAAAAAATTCTACCAAATTAGCCAGACACGACCTACCCTTTGTGAACCCATGCTGCGTCTGCCCAATGGGACAATTTCCCTCCAGGTGCCCCGCTATTTCCTCCTTAATGATAGATTCCAGCATTTTCCCTACAACCGAAGTTAAGCTTACCGGCCTATAATTACGAGCTTTCTGCGGACCTCCTTTTTTAAACAGTGGTGTCACGTTGGCTACTTTCCAATCCTCTGGGACCACCCCAGAGTCTAGTGAATTTTGATAAATTATCCCTAGCCATCTCTTTTAACACTCTGGGATGCATCCCATCAGGGCCAGGAGACTTGTCTACCTTTAGCCCCATTAGCTTGCCCAATACTGCCTCCTTAGTGATTACAATCATCTCAAGGTCCTCACCTATCATATCCTTATTTCCATCAGTCACTGGCATGTTATTTGTGTCCTCCACTGTGAAGACTGACCCCAAAAACCTGTTCAGCTCCTCAGCCATTTACCCGTCTCCTATTATTAAATCTCCCTTCTCATCTTCCAAAGGACCAATATTTACCTTAGCCACTCTTTTTTGTCTTATATATTTGTAGAAGCTTTTACTATCTGCTTTTATGTTCTGAGCCAGTTTACTTTCATAGTCTACCTTACTCTTCTTTATGGCTTTTTTAGTAGCTTTCTGTTGTCCCCTAAATGCAGGTTGCTAACGTTGCCAGGTTTTCAACATAAATGAATGTAATAAAACGCTCAGTGTAATTTACGAAATGCACAAACTATTTAAATGCAAAAGCAGAAAACATTGAGAGTGGGTCACATTGCCCTGGAGATTGCTGCTTGGTTAGCAGCAGGATCTGTGCAGACCCCTGGACCTCCCACGCTAGACCTCCGCGATCCCACAATCCGCGGTCCTCCAGCCTCCCACAATGCCCGCTCCTCCGATATCCCACAATCTCTGGTCCTCCAGCCTCCCACAATACCCGATCCTCCGACATCCCACAATCCCCGGCCTCCCACAATCCCCGGTCCACCGGCCTCCCACAATCCCACGCGGAGTGATTGAGCGGGCAGGCGGTGGCAGTGATGGCGGAGTCGGACGGCTGGGGTGAGCATGTTGTTTTGCGCCTCGGCCTTCACGGCGCCGCGAGGCTGGCTGTTGTTTTATTATTTGTTTATTCTCCGGCCCTGCCCTCCCCGCTAATGGCTGACTGCCCGCGCTCTCTTTCTTTACAGAAGACGATCTCCAGACCCAGGCGCCGGTGGCCAAGCCGGCGACCGAGAACAAATGGGAAGGCGAGGACGAGGAGGAGGATGTGAAGGTAACGAAGCCACGGGCCCGGGCCGTACACCCCCACCACGAAACTGGACAGCCCCCCCACACACTAACAGCGGCCGGGCACCGTCCCCCTCACACGCTGCGGGCGGGGACCACCCCTCCTCCCCCCCAACAGGGGCGGGTACCAACCCTTTCCCCCCCCCCCCCCCCCAACAAGGGCTGGGTACCCCCCCCCCCTCAACAAGGGCTGGGCACCCCCCCCCCCTCCCAACAAGGGCTGGGCACCCCCCCCCCCTCCCAACAAGGGCTGGGCACCCCCCCCCCCTCCCAACAAGGGCTGGGCACCCCCCCCCCCCCCCAACAAGGGCTGGGCACCCCCACCCCCTCCCAACAAGGGCTGGGCACCCCCACCCCCTCCCAACAAGGGCTGGGCACCCCCACCCCCTCCCAACAAGGGCTGGGCACCCCCACCCCCTCCCAACAAGGGCTGGGCACCCCCACCCCCTCCCAACAAGGGCTGGGCACCCCCACCCCCTCCCAACAAGGGCTGGGCACCCCCACCCCCTCCCAACAAGGGCTGGGCACCCCCACCCCCTCCCAACAAGGGCTGGGCACCCCCACCCCCTCCCAACAAGGGCTGGGCACCCCCTCCCAACAAGGGCTGGGCACCCCCTCCCAACAAGGGCTGGGCACCCCCTCCCAACAAGGGCTGGGCACCCCCACCCCCTCCCAACAAGGGCTGGGCACCCCCACCCCCTCCCAACAAGGGCTGGGCACCCCCACCCCCTCCCAACAAGGGCTGGGCACCCCCACCCCCTCCCAACAAGGGCTGGGCACCCCCACCCCCTCCCAACAAGGGCTGGGCACCCCCACCCCCTCCCAACAAGGGCTGGGCACCCCCACCCCCTCCCAACAAGGGCTGGGCACCCCCACCCCCTCCCAACAAGGGCTGGGCACCCCCACCCCCTCCCAACAAGGGCTGGGCACCCCCACCCCCTCCCAACAAGGGCTGGGCACCCCCACCCCCTCCCAACAAGGGCTGGGCACCCCCACCCCCTCCCAACAAGGGCTGGGCACCCCCACCCCCTCCCAACAAGGGCTGGGCACCCCCACCCCCTCCCAACAAGGGCTGGGCACCCCCACCCCCTCCCAACAAGGGCTGGGCACCCCCACCCCCTCCCAACAAGGGCTGGGCACCCCCACCCCCTCCCAACAAGGGCTGGGCACCCCCACCCCCTCCCAACAAGGGCTGGGCACCCCCACCCCCTCCCAACAAGGGCTGGGCACCCCCACCCCCTCCCAACAAGGGCTGGGCACCCCCACCCCCTCCCAACAAGGGCTGGGCACCCCCACCCCCTCCCAACAAGGGCTGGGCACCCCCACCCCCTCCCAACAAGGGCTGGGCACCCCCACCCCCTCCCAACTAGGGGTGGGCACCCCCACCCCCTCCCAACTAGGGCTGGGCACCCCCACCCCCTCCCAACAAGGGCTGGGCACCCCCACCCCCTCCCAACAAGGGCTGGGCACCCCCACCCCCTCCCAACAAGGGCTGGGCACCCCCACCCCCTCCCAACAAGGGCTGGGCACCCCCACCCCCTCCCAACAAGGGCTGGGCACCCCCACCCCCTCCCAACAAGGGCTGGGCACCCCCACCCCCTCCCAACAAGGGCTGGGCACCCCCACCCCCTCCCAACAAGGGCTGGGCACCCCCACCCCCTCCCAACAAGGGCTGGGCACCCCCACCCCCTCCCAACAAGGGCTGGGCACCCCCACCCCCTCCCAACAAGGGCTGGGCACCCCCACCCCCTCCCAACAAGGGCTGGGCACCCCCACCCCCTCCCAACAAGGGCTGGGCACCCCCACCCCCTCCCAACAAGGGCTGGGCACCCCCACCCCCTCCCAACAAGGGCTGGGCACCCCCCCCCCCCCCCAAAACAAGGGCTGGGCGGCACCCCCCCCCCCAAACAAAGGCTGGGCGGCACCCCCCCCCCAAACAAGGGCTGGGCCACTCCCCCTCCCAACAAGGGCTGGGCCACTCCCCCTCCCAACAAGGGCTGGGCCACTCCCCCTCCCAACAAGGGCTGGGCCACTCCCCCTCCCAACAAGGGCTGCCCCCCCCCCCCCCCCAAACAAGGGCTGGGCGGGCACCCCCCCCCCCCCCCCCCCGTGTTTTCAATTGCCGGCACTGTGACCTCTGGGATTTTTCCTCTTAAATTGCCCCGCCTTGCTATCCCTTTCGCCTTTTTTTGTCAAATACTGTTTAAAACCCGCCACTGGCCAAACTTTTGGTCACTTTTTTAATGTTTTCTTTCCTGACTCTGTGTCAATCTTTTGTCTGACTTATAGCGGAGGATGATCAAATTTGCTATGTGAATACCAATTATTTATCGGTCCTCTAGGGGAGACCAGGTTTTTGGGTTAATTTGCTCCTGTGATGTAATTTTTAGTCACCGTTATCGTTGTGCTTTGTTGAATGTGGTGAGGTCTTTGGGTGTTGCTGTCCTTCTATCAGCACAGACACTGCCATCTGGTAATGAAGTTTATGATGGAGCAAAGGGAGGCACGTACAGATCTAAATTACGTCACTCTATTCATTTTTTATAGGGGTGAAGAATGTGTGGTAACTTAGTTAATCTATGTAAGGGCCAGAAGTTTATTTGTCCAGGGCAATTATAGCTGAGAAAAAAAAAATCAAAGTATTGAAAAGGAGGAATGTATTTAAATTAATTTCTTGAATTTCTTTCAACCAGATGCAAGCTTTATTTGGAAGGTTTGAATGTTTTGTTTAAATAGTTCTATCAGTGCTGGGTTTACTCAGTGTATTCATTCCAAAAAGAACAGAGGAAAAAATATGTTTCTATACTCCGATTGCTCTGATCAATAATATATTTCAACCTGGTGCTGTATAGCTCTTAAGTCAGGGTGTCAAATTCAATTTAGCGTGGTAAAGTATTCTGGCACTTGGTGTGGGCCATATACATCTGAAGGTACTTGGGATACATTTGGAAGAGACCACTGTGCCTATTGGGGGTAACTGGTACATTGGTATATACTACACCGTATAAACTGCAACACAAATCTAATTGGTACAAAAGCATACTGGCCTTCAGATGTACCTGATAACTGCATTGAATCGATTTAAATATGCTAAAGAATTCTGTTAAATGCATGTAAACTAGGTGGTGCCTGCACCTTGAACTGTAAACCTGATTTTTCAGTTCTCATGCCAAGTGGTCACGGTCTGGAATGCAACAGCATACAATCTGTCTGGACTGCAATATGAGAGATATGGGCAATGCGACACGATGTCCTGAAATATGCACCTGCATTAGATGTTTTCCAGCTCTCTCATTGAACTGTTTTTCCCCCCCCAAACATGATCACATTTCATAGAGAGGTACGGATCAGAATAGAGTTGATGTGATCGATAACATCCAGAGTAAAGGGAATCCAAGTGAGGGGGGAGGGGTGTAACATAAAAGGATTCAATAATTAGATAGCACTCTTTTGTAACAGAGGGCAGTCTTTCTAAGTAAGATCAAAAGTTGGCATGTTAACTACCTGATGCCAGAGTGGGATATCTTGAACAGGCTTGAAAAATATTGTTGGGACCGACAAGATAGGAAAGCGTGGGCAAAATACTCTGTTTGCAAAGTGCTAGGGGCTAACTTAAACCTGATTTCAAGGACTCTAGATTCTGACCTGAGTCATATACAAATTGGGGTAAGGTGATTTAAGAGGTGAACACGTGGCTAAAGGATGGTGTAGGAAAGGAGGAGTTCCATTCTCTGGGATGCTGACACCGTTTTTGGGTTTGGAAGGAAGTTTACGATTGGGCTGGCACCAACTGTACTGGGCAAAAAGGATAATTCGGGTGGTTGTGATGACTTTAAACCTGTAAGTGGGGGATGGGTGCGTGGAGATTTGCAGGTGGAAGTTACTATAAATAATTATTAAAATATAGGATGGTTACAAAAACAATCAGAATTATGCCTTAGGTACTACATGTACAGTGAGAAGTTGTAAAGTATTTAAACTAGGAAAGAGAAATATGCAAATAAAATATTAGAGCGAGAGGGCAGGCTTGGGTGACGGCCAAATAAGCATTATTTACACAGTATAACAAACAAATTCAGTTTGGTGTGTATTCTTGGCAGCCATTACTGAGATGGTCAGGCCTGGGAACTAAATATACCAGGCCTACAGGGAAGGTGGAAAAAAGGAAATGGCATTTAGGGATCGGCATTTAGTAGCCGTACTCATTAAGGATGGTGTAAGCAGCAAGTGGGAGGAGGAGATAGATGAGGGTCTGTGGGCTGATACCCTGAGTAGGGTTAATTCTTCCTCCTCTTGCGCCAGGCTCCGCCTAATACAATTCAAGGTTATTCACAGAGCGCATATGACGGGGACGAGGTTGAGTAGGTTCTTTGGGGTGGAGGATAGATGTGGGAGGTGCTCGGGAAGCCCGGCAAATCACGTCCACATGTTCTGGTCCTGCCCAGCACTGGATGTGTTTTGGAGGACTGTCGCGAGGACTATGTCTAATGTGGTGAAAGTCCAGGTCAAGCCGAGTTGGGGGTTGGCACTATTTGGGGTCACTGAAGAGCCGGGATGCAGGAGGTGAAAGAGGCCGGTATTATGGCCTTTGCGTCCCTGGTAGCCCGGCGGAGGATCTTGCTATTATGGAAGGACGCGAAGCCCCCCAGTGTGGAAGCCTGGATAAATGACATGGCAGGGTTCATTAAGCTGGAGAGGATAAAGTTTGCCTTACGAGGGTCTGTGCAGGGGTTCTTCAGGCGGTGAAGAACCCCTGCACGGTGAAGGCGGCAACCGTTCCTAGACTATCTCGCGGAGCGTTAGGAGGAGGTCAGCAGCAGCAGCAACCCGTGGGGGGGGGGGTCTTCCCTACGGGTACCTTTGAATGTCATATGGGGGGGGGTTACTGTATATGGGGAAACTCAATGTAAAAGTTTTGTATAATTCTTGACTGGTGTTTCATTTTGTTATGGGGGGGGGGAATTTGAATAAACAGTTTATAAAAAAAAAAAGGATAGTGTAAGCAGGTACTGGAGACTATACGGGTCAAATTAAATAGAAAAAGGAGTTAAGATTATGGGTCGTGTTAGCAGCTATTAAGCGGTTGATTGCACAATACAGAGATAAGATAAGCATGTAGTAGAAGCAAAGTGGTTTTAATGGAAATTTTTTGCTTCTACATTAAACATACATATAAATAGAAGCAGGAGGAGGCCATTCGGCCCTTCGATTCTGCTCCACCATTCGTTATAATCATGGCTGATCATCAATTTCAATACGCTGATCGCGCCTTCTCTCCCCCCCCCCCCCCACCCCACCATATCTACATCGACTGTGACCTGGGGCTGGGATCGAACCCAGGTCCTCAGCGCCATGGGCAGCAGTGCTAACTACTGTCACCCCCGAGAACTACTTTTTGTGGTAGTAAATTCCACAGATTCACCACTCTCCTCAGTCCTAAAAGGTTTACCCCACAGCCTCAAATTATGACCCCTGGTTCTGTACTCCCCCCACCATTGGAAACATTCTTTCTTAATCTGCCCATCTAATCCTGTTAGAATTTTGTAAATTTCGATGAGATTCCCCCCCATACTCTTCTAAACTCCAATGAATATAATCCTAACCGATTTATTCTCTCCTCATATGACAGTCCCGTCGTCCCAGGAATTAATCTGCTAAACCTTTGCTGCATTCTCTCCGTAGCAAGAACATCTTCCGGGATTCTATAGATTCTGGAACCGTCCCTGCAGATTGAATATTCAAAAAGAGAGGTAGAAAGAAAGCAGGGAATCATAGATCAGTAAGCCTAACATCGGTAGTGGGGAAAATGCTTGAATCCATTATCTTTTTAAAAATATATATTTGTTCAAATTTTTCAACAGATTTTCAACAAACCCCCCCCCCCCCCCCCCCCGGCAACAAAAAGAACGAAACAAGAACACAACAATCAAAAATTATACATTGGATTTCCCCATATACAATACCCCCCATATGTCATTTAAAAGCACCAATAGGGAAGCCACCCCCCCAAAAGGACCCCGCCCCTGGGCTGCTGCTGACCTCCTCCTCCTAACGCTCCGCGAGATAGTCTAGGAACGGTTGCCACCGCCTGAGGAACCCCTGCGCAGACCCTCGCAAGGCAAACTTTATCCTCTCCAACTTAATGAACCCTGCCATGTCATTGATCCAAGCTTCCACACTCGGGGGCTTCGCATATTTCCATAATAGCAAAATCTTCCGCCGGGCTACCAGGGACGCAAAGCCCAGAATACCGGCCTCTTTCACCTCCTGCATTCCCGGCTCGTCCATTACCCCAAATAATGCCAACCCCCAGCTCGGCTTGACCCGGGCTTTCACCACCTTGGACATAGTCCTTGCAAAACCCATCCAGTGCCGGGCACGGCCAGAACATATGGACGTGATTTGCCGGGCTTCCCGAGCACCTCCCACACCTGTCCTCCACCCCAAAGAACCTACTCCACCTCACCCCTGTCATATGCGCTCTGTGAGTAACTTTGAACTTTATTAGGCTGAGCCTGGGGCAAGAGGAGGAAGAATTAACCCTACTCAGGGCATCAGCCCACAGACCCTCATCTATCTCCTCCCCAAGCTCCTCCTTCCACTTGCCCTTTAACTCCTCCACCGAGGCCTCCTCCTCTTCCTTCAGCTCCTGGTAAATCACCGAAACTTTGCCTTCTCCAACCCATACACCCGAAATCACCCTGTCCTGAATCCCCTGTGCCGGGAGCAGAGGGAATTCCCTCACCTGTCGCCTCACAAACGCCCTCACTTGCATGTACCTGAAAGCGTTTCCCGGGGGTAACTCAAACTTCTGCTCCAGCGCGCCTAGGCTCGCAAACGTCCCATCGATTAACAGGTCCCCTATTCTTCTAATCCCTGCCCGATGCCAGCTCCGAAACCCCCCCATCCATCCTTCCCGGGACAAACCGATTATTCTCCCGAATCGGGGACCAAACCGAGGCTCCCACCTCGCCCCTGTGTCGCGTCCACTGCCCCCAGATCTTCAACGTCGCTGCCACCACTGGACTCGTGGTGTACCTTGTCGGCGAGAGCGGCAGCGGTGCCTTCGCCAGCGCCCTCAGGCCCGTGCCCACACAGGACGCCATCTCTAACCTCTTCCACGCCGCCCCCTCTCCCTCCATTACCCACTTACGGATCATCGCCACATTGGCTGCCCAATAATAGCCGCACACATTTGGCAGCGCCAGCCCCCTCTGTCCCTGCTACGCTCCAGAAACACCCTCTTCACCCTCGGGCTCTTATTCGCCCACACAAAACTCATGATGCTCCTACTTACCCGTTTGAAAAAGGCCTTGAGGATCATAATGTGAAGGCACTGGAACACAAAGAGAAACCTCGGGAGGACCGTCATTTTGACCGACTGCACCCTACCCGCTAGTGAGAGTGGCAGCATATCCCATCTTTTAAAATCCTCCCCCATCTGCTCTACCAACTGCGTCAAATTGACCTTGTGCAGGGCCCCCCAACTCCTAGCTACTTGGATCCCTAGGTACCGAAAGCTCCGTTCCGCCCTCCTCAGCGGTCGCTCGTCTATTCCCCTTCCCTGGTCCCCTGAATGCACCACAAAGAGCTCGCTCTTCCCCACGTTGAGTTTATACCCCAAAAAGTCCCCAAACTCCCTTAGGATCCGCATGACCTCCGCCATCCCCTCCACTGGATCTGCCACATACAGCAACAGGTCGTCCGCATACAACGACACTCGGTGTTCCTCTTCTCCTGCTCCCCAATCCTTTAACCAGCTCCTCCAGCCCAATTGGCGCCCCCAAACCAGCCACCTCCTCCACCCTCGGGAAACTCAGCTGATCTAAGAATCGTCACATCCCCTCCTCCCCTGCTGGGGGCTCAGACCCCCATAGAAGTCCCTAAATACCTTGTTTATTCTCACCGTATTCCCCCCTCTATCCTTAACTCCACCAATCTCCCTCGCTGCCTCCCTCTTACGAAGCTGGTGTGCCAGCATCCGACTCTCCTCCCCATACTCCTACTTCGCCCCTCGCTAGATCCACATCCAGCCATTTTGCTCCCCCCATAACACTCCCGTAAGTCAGCTGACTCCTGACCCCGCCATTGACCTCCCAGCGTGAGAATCCCCCCCTACCCTTGGCAGTCAGTGCGCGCTCCTCCCCAGCGCACCCCCTGTCCTTCCCTAACGCGGGAAAAAACCCGCGCTTTCCTGAGCTGGCCCCGTCCCCTCTGGCACAGCTCCTTTATGCGGCCTTACCCCAACTCCCCATCCCCGGGCCTCCGCTCTTCCTCCGTGGGGGCCTGCCCCTCCAACACCGACTCCCACAGCTCCCACATCAAATCCATTCACCCATCCCCACCCAGCACTCAAACCAAAAGAACATTCCCCAAACGTAATAAACACAGTGAACATCCCCCCCCACGACAAACCCTCAATTTGAGTCCAACTTTTCAGTCTGTATAAAGTTCCATGCCTCATCGGTCGTTTCAAAATAGTGGTGCCGATCTTGGAACGTGACCCACAATCGCGCTGGCTGCAGCATACCGAACTTCACCCGCTTCCGATGGAGCACCGCCTTAGCCCGATTGAAACCAGCTCTCCTCTTAGCCACATCCGCACTCCAGTCTTGGTGAATTCGGATCCCCGTGTTCTCCCGCCTGCTGCTCCGCTCTTTTTTGGCCCATCTCAGGACACACTCTCTGCCCATAAAGCGGTGGAACCTCACCACTACAGCCCTTGGCGGCTCGTTGGCTTTGGGTCTCCTTGCCAGGACCCGATGAGCCCCATCTAGCTCCAGGGGCCTCGGGAAAGCTCTCGCACCCATCAGCGAATTGAGCATCGTGCTCATATACGCCCCAGCATCGGGCCCCTCCACTCCTTCAGGGAGACCCAGAATCCGAAGATACTTCCTCCTTGACTTATTCTCCAGGTCCTCGAATTTTTCCGCCCACCTCTTGTGCAGCGCATTGTGCGCCTCTGTCTTCACCACCAGGCCCAAGATCTCATCCTCGTTGTCCGAGGCTTTTTGCCGCACCTCCCGGATCGCTGCCCCCTTGGGCCTTCTTGGTCTCCACAAGCTTCTCAATCGCCGCCTTCATTGGCGCCAGCATTTCTGTCTTCAGCTCCTCAAAGCAGCGTTTAAGAAGCTCCTGCGACCACTGCGCCCATGCTGCTTGGTCTCCACCCGTCGCCATCTTGCTTTTCCTCTCTCGCACTTTTCGCTGCTCCAAGATCACTTTTTTCACCGCTCCACTCTTGGTCCAATCCATATAATGTCGGGGGGACCTTGCTGTCACCTTCCCACACTGGAAGCCATTGAACAATTGCCGTTGGGGCCCCTCTGGAGAGCCCAAAAGTTTGTTCCCGGTGGGAGCTGCTGAACGTGCGACCTACCTAGGCATAGCGGCAACCGGAAGTCCCTTGAATCCATTATCAAGGACTTAATAGCAGAACATTTAGAAAGCAGTGGCAGGATCAGTCAGAGTCAGCATGGATTTATGAAAGGAAAATCATGCTTGACAAAAAGTTTGCAGATGATACCAAATTAGGTGGGAGGGTGAATTGTGACGAGGATGCAGGGATCTGACAGCAAGATCTGGACAGGTTGAGTGAGTGGGTAAATCAATGGCAGATGCAGTATAATTTGGATTAGTGTGAGGTTATTCACTATGGAAGCAAAAACAGGAAGGCCGATTACTACCTGAATGGTTGTAAATTGGGAGAGGGGAGTGTACAGCGGGACCTGGGTGTCCTCGTGCACCATTCGCTGAAGGTAAGCATGCAGGTGCAGCAGGTGGTAAAGAAGGCTAATGGTATGTTGGCCTTCATTGCGAGAGGTTTCAAGTATAGAAGCAGGGATGTGTTGCTGCAATTGTACAGGGACTTGGTGAGGCCACACCTGGAGTATTGTGTGTAGTTTTGGTCTCCTTCTCTGAGGAAGGATGTTCTTGCTCTCGAGGGAGTGCAGCAAAGGTTTACCAGACTGATTCCAGGGCTGGTGGGAATGTCTTATGAGGAGAGATTGACTAGGTTGGGATTGTTCTCGCTGGAGTTCAGAAGAATGAGGAGGGTCTCATAGAGACGTATAAAATTCTAACAGGAGTGGACAGGGTAGATGCAGGCAAGATGTTACCAATGATGTGTGTGTCCAGAACCAGGGATCACAGTCTGAGGATTCAGGGTAAACCATTTTGGACAGAGATGAGACATTTCTTCACCCAAAGAGTGGTGAGCCTGTGGAATTCATTACCACAGGAAGTAGTTGAGGCTAAAACTTTGAATATATTCAAGAGGCGGCTGGATATAGCACTTGAGAATAATGGGATCAAAGGTTATGGGGAGAAAGCAGGATTAGGCCATTGAGTTGGATGATCAGCCATGATCGTGATGAATGGCTGAGCAGGCTCAAAAGGCCTCCTCCTGCTCCTATCTTCTATGTATCCTTCCTCAGATAAGGACACCAAAACTGCACACACCGCTCCAGGTGTGACCTCGTGAATGCCCTACATGGGTGTAGTAAAATCTGCTACGTGAGACAGTGTCGAAAGCCTTCTGAAAGTCTAAACAAACCATATCCACCCGGTCTACCTGGTCACCTCTCCCTAATTACATTTTCCAATAGATTTGTCAAGCATGATTTCCCTCTCAGAAATCCATGCTGACTTTGTCTGATTATACGACTGCTTTCCAAATGCTGTGCTCTGAAATCCTTGATGATGGACTCTAAGAACTTCCCTACTAACGCCATTCAACTCACTTGTCAGTAGTTCCCTGTGTGAGCTACCCTCCAATCTGTAAGAGCCATGACAGAGTCCAAAGAATTTTGGAAAATGACCACCAATGCATCTACTATTACTAGGGCTACTTCCTTCTGTACTCGGGAATGAAGATTCATAGTTATCATAGAATCTACAGAGCAGAAGGAGGCCATTCAGCCCACTGAGTCTGCACCGGCCCTTGGAAAGAGCACCCTACCTAAGCCCACGCCTCCACCCTATCCCCGTAACCCAGTAACCTCACCTAACCTTTTTTGGACACTAAGGGCAATTTTAGCATAACCAATCCACCTAACCATCTTTGGACTGTGGGAGGAAACCAGAGAGCCCAGAGGAAACCCAAGCAGACACGGGGAGAACGTGCAGACTCCGCAAAGACAGTGACCCAAGTTGGGAATCGAACCAGGAACTGTGCTACCGTGCCGATTTATCAGCCGACAATCCCATTAATCTTCCTAAAACCATTTCTTTACTAAAACTAATTTCCTTCAGCTCCTCACTAAAACGTATGTTTTTCAGAACCTCTGGCACATTTTTCTTGTCTTCCGTTGTGAAGACCGAAGCAAAGTATGAATTTAGTTCCTCAGCCATTTTTTTGTTCCCTGTTACGATTTCCACCGTTTCTTTTTTTAAAATATATTTATTAAAGTTTTAACACAATTTTTCTCCCTTACAAACAATAACACCCCCCCCCCCCCCCCCCCCCCCCCGTAACAAAAAAAAACAAACGAGAAATCGCGCAGAGCAAGATATATACATGGCACAATGATATATCGACACAGCTTTGTACACTGGCCCTCACCCGTACGTGCCAGTTTCCCCAACCCTTCATGTTATCTCTTGTCATCCACCTTCCCAGGCAGTCCCCCCCCAAAGGTTGCTGCTGCTGCTGACCGACCTTCCTCTAACGCTCCGCGAGATAGTCTAGGAACGGTTGCCACCTCCTGTAGAACCCCTGCGCAGACCCTCTCAAGGCGAACTTAATCCTCTCCAACTTTATGAACCCAGCCATATCATTTCTCCAGGCTGGGGGGCTTCGCCTCCTTCCACAAATAACAAGATCCTTCGCCGGGCTACTAGGGACGCAAAGGCCAGAATGCCGGCCTCTTTCGCCTCCTGCACTCCCGGTTCGTCCACTACTCCAAATATTGCTAGCCCCCAGCTTGGCTTGACCCGGACTTTCACCACCTGAGATATTGCACCCGCCACTCCTCTCCAGAACCCCTCCAGTGCCGGGCATGACCAAAACATATGGACATGGTTCGCCGGGCTCCCTGAGCACCTTCCACATCTGTCCTCTACCCCAAAGAACCTACTCAACCTTGCCCCCGTCAAGTGCGCTCTGTGGACCACCTTAAATTGTATCAGGCTGAGCCTGGCACACGAGGAGGAGGAATTAACCCTACCGAGGGCATCAGCCCACAGACCTTCCTCGATCTCCTCCCCCAGCTCCTCCTCCCATTTACCCTTCAACTCTTCTACCAGCGCTTCCCCCTCTTCTTTCAACTCCTGGTGTATTTCCGACACCTTGCCCTCCCCGGCCCATACACCCGAGATCACCCTATCCTGAACTTCTTGTGCCGGGAGCAACGGGAATTCCCTCACCTGTCGCCTCACAAAAGCCCTCACCTGCATATATCTAAAGGCATTTCCCGGGGGTAACTCAAACTTTTCCTCCAGTGCCCCTAGGCTCGCAAACGTCCCGTCGATGAACAGGTCCCCCATTCTTCCAATCCCCGCCTGATGCCAGCTCTGGAACCCCCCGTCCATCTTCCCCAGGACAAACCGGTGGTTACCCCTGATCGGGGACCACACCGATGCTTCCATTGCACCCCGGTGCCGTCTCCACTGGCCCCAGATCCTTAGCGTTGCCGCCACCACTGGGTTCGTGGTATACTTTGTCGGCGAGAGCGGCAGCGGTGCCGTCACCAACGCCTCCAGGCTCGTTCCTTTACAGGACGCCATCTCCATCCTCTTCCATGCCGCCCCCTCTCCCTCCATAACCTACTTGCGGATCATCGCCACATTTGCTGCCCAGTAGTAGCTCCCCAGGTTTGGCAGTGCCAACCCTCCTCGGTCCCTACTGCGTTCCAGGAACCCTCTCCTTACTCTCGGGGTCTTATTCGCCCACACAAACCCCATAATACTCCTGCCTACTCTCTTAAAAAAGGCCTTGGTGATCACGATGGGAAGGCACTGAAACACAAACAGAAACCTCGGAAGGACCACCATTTTGACCGACTGCACTCTACCCGCCAGCGAGAGCGGTAACATGTCCCATCTTTTGAAATCCACCTCCATTTGCTCCACCAACCTCGTAAGATTCAGTTTATGTAGGGTCCCCCAACTCCTGGCTATCTGGATCCCCAGGTACCGAAAGCTCCCTTCCTCAGCGGTAGGTCCCCTATCCCTCTTTCTTGGTCCCCCGCCTGTAATACAAAGAGCTCACTCTTCCCTACATTGAGCTTATAGCCCGAAAACTCCCCAAACTCCCTTAGAGTCTGCATGACCTCCACCATCCCCTCCATTGGATCCGCCACGTACAGCAACAGGTCATCCGCATATAGCGACACCCGATGCTCTTCTCCCCCTCGGACCACCCCCCTCCATTTATTAGACTCCCTCAATGACATGGCCAATGGTTCGATCGCCAATGCGAACAACAGGGGGGACGGGGCACCCCTGCCTCGTCCCTCGGTACAGTCGAAAGTACTCCGACCTCCGCCGGTTCGTCACTACACTCGCCATCGGGGCTCTGTAAAGGAGCTTAACCCAATTGATAAACCCTACCCCGAACCCAAACCTACGCAGCACATCCCAGAGGTACTCCCACTCTACTCGGTCAAAGGCCTTCTCCGCGTCCATAGCTGCCACTATCTCCGCCTCTCCCTCCTCCAAGGGCATCATTATCACGTTTAAGAGCCGCCGCACATTGGTATTTAGTTGCCTGCCCTTTACAAATCCCGCCTGGTCCTCGTGGATTACCCCCGGGACACAGTCCTCGATCCTCGTGGCCAGCACTTTTGCCAGCAACTTTGCATCCACATTGAGGAGCGCGTTCGGCCTCTACGATCCGCATTGCAGTGGGTCCTTGTCCCGCTTTAGGATCAAAGAAGTTGTCGGGGGAAGTGTCCCCTCCTCTCTTGCCTCATTAAAGGTCCTCACCAGTAGCGGGGCCAACAGGTCTGCGTACTTCCTGTAGAACTCCACCGGGAATCCATCCGGTCCCGGGGCCTTCCCCGCCTGCATGCTCCCCAAACCCTTGCTCACCTCCTCCAACCCAATTGGTGCCCCCAAACCAGCCACCTCTTGCTCCTCCACCCTCGGGAATCTCAGCTGATCTAGGAATCGTCTCAGCCCCTCTTCCCCCGCTGGGGGCTGGGATCTGTACAGCTCTTCATAAAAGGGATTTCCACCATTTCTGACGGTAAGGGTGCGACATTCGTTTTATCAATCTTTTTCTCTTTACATACCTATAGAAACTTTTACAGTCAGTTTTTATGTTCCCCGCTAGTTCACTTTCAAATTGTATTTTCCCCTTAATCCATCCCTTGGTCTGCTTTTGCTGAATTTTAAACTGTTCCCAATCTTCAGGTCTATTGCTTTTTCTTGCTAACTTGTATCCCTCATCTTTGAATCTAATACTATCTCTAATTTCTGTTGTAAGCCATGGTTTGGCCCTTTCTACTCTTGCGCCAAATAGGAATAAACAACCCGTTCGTTCCTTGAATGCATGCCATTGCCTGTCCACTGTCCTTCCTTTCATTAAAGTTTCCCAGTCCATCATAGCCAACCCATGCTTCATACCATTATAGTTACATTTATTGAGATTCAGCACCCTAGTCTTAGAATCAACTACCTCACTATCCACCACAATAAATAATTCTATTATATTATGGTTTTGATTTAGTTTGGGATGCACAGACTGACTTATGTCAGACAGGTGGAGACGTCCTAGATGCAGTAAACAATCCTGAACGCATGTACTGGAACCAGCAACAGGTTCGGCTAGATTTAGTAATGTGCCAGTTTTAGTTATATTGGTGCACAAATATTTATCTAATAGCCATCATAATACAAGTAGGTGCAATGTAGTGATTTAAGAGAGAAACATGAAACGGGTATTAAAATTCTAGATTCATAATCCAAAGAGCTCTTGGCTTCTTCCATTTCATGGAGGGTGACAAATGGTTAATAATCTTTATTAGTGTCACAAGTAGGCTTACATTAACACTGCAGTGAAGTTAACGTGACAAATATTGGATAATTCATCAACGTTTGCAATTGAGAAAGAGAACAGGGGCTAGACATCCCAAATGAACTAATTAAATCAAATACGTGATAAAATTACCATAAGCAAAATAAGAGTCACGATAAAAAATGACAAATCTCCGGGCCAAAAACATGATGGGATATGAGGCAAAGGTGGTTATATGGAGTTGGGTCACAGGTCACATCTCAATGGATAGCAGAGCAGGCAAAATGGGCTGTTCCTCTGCTGACAGCTCTGCAGTCAATGCTGAGTACCATGACCAAACTACTTTATTCCCCAGTCCTCTCACCACCCTCCCAAGCCCTGATGCCCAGTCACCAGTATCCATCTTCCTCTGTCCAATACTGTTTACCAACAGCTGCTCCCAAGACCAATGCCCTGATCTCGGGGGGGGGGGGGGGGGGGGGGGGGGGGGGGTCCCATTTTGGTCCCTAGTTTTTATGCAGGGACCAGTTCTCTGTGTCAACAAGACATCCCAAACAAATCCAAATAATTTGTTTAGATTCACTAGCTTTACCTGATGAAGGAGCTGTGCTCCAAAAACTAGCAAATCCAGACAAACCTGTTGGACTTTAACCTGTTGTAAGACTTCTTATTGTGCCCAGTCCAACGCCGGCATCTCCAGAACAAGAGGAGTGCACTGACCTCATAGGAGTGAGCGAAACGGTGATGATATTAAACAGCGACGGTCTTCCAGACTATAAGGAGCAGTGCCCGAGAGAGCCAGCACGCATACTGTGGGTGGAATTGTTCCACAGGCTTGATGATCGGTGCTTCTGCTCTGACAGCTCTGTCTGGTGTCCTCGCTTGTTTTGCTGAGTTGAACTGGTGATACAGTCAGGAAATAACCCTCATTCAGCACAACTAAAGCCACGCTGATACAAGAGTTTCTACAATTCACTCGTACCCAAAATTAGAACTCAATTTGCTGTAATCCGAGTGATAACCCTGATTGTATTGGACAGTATATTGACAGGCTCATTCAGTAAAGCTCTGGTTGTGTGAAATGTAAGAACAAGGTTGAAAACTTTTAAAATTGTCAGCAAAATCAGGACTTAGTTTGTTGACTATTGTAAATTACTCACTTGATGTGTCATCAGCTTGAAATTGAACCTTGAGCTCAATGCTGAATCGTCTTTAATGGTGTGCATGTCTAGTTTTCAATCCTTTGAACCAGGGCCCACCTAACTCGAGGTAGAATGAAATCATTCTTGGATTTTAGTAAATGCGGTAATCATTGTATGAAACTTGATAGCCAAAACTAGATGCAAAATGCTGCAGACCTTGGGCATCTCAAATAAAAACGGAAAATGTTTGAGGTGCTCAGCAGGTCAGACAGCATCTATGGAGAGAGGAATGTCGGGTTAACGCTTCAGGTCAATCGCTTTTCATAAAAAAACAAAATCTGGGCACTTCCATTTGGGTTGCGGAGAACATGCAGTAAAACAGTTAAATTTATTCCTTCCAGATTGGCTTGTGACACCACTGTCCCTGGTGATTGTGATGTGGGTGATTTCACTTGATGAAGGGCATCACATGAATATGTCCATGACATTAAAGAATCAGGGTCCCTGGATTTCTGAATTTTGCTCCACCGGTTGAGCTGCTGATGTGCTACTTCTCTTCTGTGCCAATGACGTTTTGAGCAATCCTTGCTGAGAATGTGGAACCCACTATCACGTGGCATGGTTGATGCATAGATGTATTTAAAGGATAGCTAACTGAGAATGTGAGCATGGAAGGAATCAAAGGCTGTGCTAGCGGGAAGGGGCTTGCAGAGAGCTTTAAATACCAGTTGGGCTGAATGGCCTGTTTCTCTATTGTAAAATTTTATATAATGTACTAATATTTTAGGATAACTTATGTTATTAGCTGGTGCAATAATTGGAAAGTTGCGATGTGAATTTGTCAGTATTTGTGAATTTTGCCCATGTAAAGAGACAAAGTCATTATTTTAGGCTAGTGTCAGTTCAGCACATTAACAACAGCAATGATGTAATTGAGATAAGGTGGTTGAGCTGGGCAATTAAAAGATTGCTTCATATTCCTTTTCTGCAAAAGTGTCACTATCTAGTGCATTTGTGGAGGACAAGCAAGATAAGAGAATACACATAGTAAAGTTCTGAAGTGTGTAGAGCAGCATAGACACTTTGGAATGTACGTCTGCAGATCCCTGAAGGTAGCAGAATGGGAAATATGATCAGAGAAACTGCTTTATTTTTATTCATTCATGAGAGGTGGACATCAATGGCTCGGCCGGTTCCTAATTGCCTTTTTAAGGCTGTTTATGAGTCACATGTAGGCCAGACCAGATAAGCATCACAGATTTCCTTCCCCAAAGCGAACTGGATGACAACACCTTTTCACAGAATTTTAATTCCAGGTTTTATTTTCAAATTTCACAGTCGGGCATGTTGGGATTCGAACCTGGACCTCTGGGTCTCGGGATTATAAATTCAATAGCACTATGCCACCACCTCCAATTAGCTGGGGCTGAGAGCATATGAGCAGGGGAGTTATGCTGGAGCTGAATAAAACACTACTTGAACCACAGGTAGATTATTGTGTTCTGAGTTGGTAATTACAAGAAGGATGAGATTACATGGAGGGGATGCAGAGATTTCTGAGAATATTGCCAGAATGAAGAATTTTACTTAAAAGGAATAGTGAATAAGCTGGAGTTCTTTGGAACCGAGGGTGTTGAGGGCAGATTTAATTGAGGTGTATAAAATTCAGGGGCCTGTAGGTAAAGCAGGTAGGAAGAACCCATTTCCAATAAAGAGGTCAATAATCAGGTGTCATAGATTTAAAGTACCTGCTGGAAGGATGGAGGGAAGTTGAGTAATTTCTTTCAGCCAGAGGTTGTTGAGGGGGTTGGTCTGAAACCCACTGCCTGACGGGGTGATCGAAACAAAACAAAAACTCATCCTATTTCAAAAACACCCTGCCAATGCAAGGTGGCTGTCGATATCAGTCTGTGCATACACAGAAAACCAGTGACGTCATTTGCTGGCACAGTAGCACAGTGGTTAGCACAGTTTCACAGCACAGGGACCCGGTTCGATTCCTGCTTGGGTCACTGTCTGCGGAGTCTGCATGCTCTCCCCGTGTCTGCGAGGGTTTCCTCCGGGTGCTCCGGTTTCCTCCCACAAGTCTCGAAAGATGTGCTTGTTAGGTGAATTGTACATTCTGAATTCTCCCTCAGTGTACCCGAACAGGGGCCTGAGTGTGGTCTCTAGGGGCTTCTCGCAATAACTTAATTGCAGTATTAATGTAAGCCTACTTGTGGCACCAATAAAGATTATTATTATTACTGAGAGAGTTTGTTTGTTGGATCTTATCTGGATCCTAAAGCTATTCACCCAATTTCTGAGCCCTGTGGCAGGTGAGCAGATTAGTATGGCCTCCAGCAACTTCCAGGGACCCCGAATGCCTGCCCAGCATGGGTCTCAGAAACTGGTTGAACAGTTTCAGAATCTGAAGATGATCCAACAGGAAGAAGCCCCAGAACTGCAATTGCGGGAAATGGAGATTTTAACCTGAAATTGCGTCCTTCATCTAGTGGATCAGAAGCTTCCACATCCCGATTTCACCCCCCCCCCCCAGCTCCATTCCTCCCCTCCGCCTCTCCCAACTGGGAGAAGGTGAGGCTTAATAACTGAGCATTTCTGTTCCTGGCTGCTGTCTATTCCATTATTTGCAATGACATCACAGTAAAACCATACAACTGTCCATGCAAGACATTGGCAGCAAATGTAGCCAGCATAAAAACACTTGGATAAGCACTTGAGGTGCTGTAACACGCAGGGCAATGGAATCAGGAGCTGGAGAGTGAATTCTGACTAAATAATTCTTTCTTGGTCGACATGGACATGGTGAACCTACTCACCTCCTTTGCCATAAATCTTTGTGTTTCTATGAGACAGTATCTTTGTGGCGAGATGTTAAATAAATAGACTCTAAAATATCGGCCTGTTAAGTTTTAAATGTAGGTGTTTGCAAATTAGTTGCTGGAAAAATTAATGGGATTTACTGTTGACAGTGTGGCTTTCCTTCAAACTTTCTGAATTAACTTATCAGTCATCATTGGTTGAACTTTAACTTTTTCTTTGATCAGCTTAATGTTTCCCATGCACTGAAATCTACCCTTGTCCTTGAATCTCTAAATGAAACTGCTGAGATAGCCACAGGTGGAGTATCTGCCTGCCTGATTCTGAGTCACAGTAGAGACACGCCTAATTTAACCAACCCCACACAACTTCTGTCAGATTAGGAAGAAGCATGAGTTAAGCACAGTAAATGTTTCAGCATTCAAAAATGTTTATTTTGAATATTGATGAGCTATAAATATCAAATTTTTCAGAGATATGTAACCAAGTGTGAAGAATCCTAGCCCTTAGCAATATGTCTCCCCCCCCCCCCCCCCCCGCCCCCCGCCCCCCCAAATGTCCTGCAGATGACTGCATTTCCTCAGACTGGCACTAGAGGGAGGATGTCACAGAGGCCAGCTAATCTAAAAGGTTTCTTGATGGAATGTTTTCTGACACAGAACATTAATGAGGTGTCCAGGGATAATTCAATATTGGAATGACTTCCCTTTGTGACCCTGGGAAAAAACCCAGGCAACAAAGTTAGATTGTTGTCCCCAGTCTTTGGAGGTTTGAGAGGAACTCCTGAAGTGTTTATTCCTAGCTTATCCTCTGGCCCGATTTCTCTTTTTGCCCTCGGGTTATGTGGTGCCTGGTAGAATGACGATGGGATGTGTGGGACAGACCTCTGTTTTTCCTGTTATTTCTGCACATTTGTACAATTGCCTGTTTTACTTTTGCTTGGCTTGTTTCCATGTTTTCTGTTAGATTCTTATCTTAAATCTTGCATTATTTCTAAACATATTAACTTTCTTTAAAAGTAATCATTCATTCCAGAATCTGATCCACCCCTCTAAATATTGGTCTTTCATAGGCTGCAAAGTATTGATATTTTTCCAGCTGGTAGATCTCTGACAGCATAATGTTTGACTTCATTGTTTCATTGCCAGTGGATGCTCTAAATCCTCAAAAGATATCTTGACAACGCTCCCCTGGATTGCTCGCTATTGCAATTCACATCCTAGGTCCAATGTGCATGTTTGATTAAAAGGTGTGACTATATTTGAGCTGTCCAGTACTTCGAGTCCATCAGCAATGATTTGTAGGACTGGTGATTTCAGCCTGCTTCCCACAGACAGTGTCACTCCTCCCAAAGCCCACTGCCAAATTGATGAATGAGGGAGCCTTGTTGAATTTGTGCACTTCGAGTTTGGATACAGCAGGATTTAGCAGTGTAGCCTCATTGATGGAGAAATCACAAATTTGAACCCTCAGTCTATTTATATGGGCAACCTCAGATTGTAAGCTGCAGCATCGATTATAGGCATTTGACCCGTTGAGTCTGTGTTTACCAACCAAACCAGGCATCGAGTGTAATCCAGTGCTCCCAGTTCCCCACTCTTTAACATATTGATGTTCCTCATTGAAACCTTTTTTCATCAGAGCTCTTTGTTAACTCAGTATTTGTTGGCATAATGTGCAATTTAATAGGGTTTAAAGTTGTGCATTATGCTTTGAGGTTCCATGTTGTGAACTTAAGTGGTGCATAAGTGAAAAGATTGGATGCTTTGCAATAAGCTTAAAAACTAGGCATCCAATCTATATATTTAAAAATCGTACTTCATATAATGTTGGTCTTCAAAGGCATGCTTCCTGTTTTCATATTTTGTTCCGACTCTTTCCCTGAATGTAAATGTTTCCTATATCAATGTCACAGTGTAAGGGGATCAGGGGTTAGAGGGAGAAGGGAGGAGAATGGGGGTGAGAAACATATCAGGCGTGATTAAATGGTGGAGCAGACCCGATGAGCCGAATGGCCAATTCTCCTATGTCTTATTATGGAAATTACACTCTCTCCAGGCTGTTTTATGTCTCACAATTCATGTACTGGAGAAGAACTTATGTTCCCTAATTTACTGCTTCTGAATTGTAAGTTTGCCATTTAACTGTAAATAAGTAACAATGGCCAGTAATACGTGATTTGAAGTGTAAATTGAATTATGTCTGCATACAGGTAATGATTTGCTCTCTGTGTCATTTGGAGATGTTGATGCCAGTTGGTATTCCAACCTGCGCCATCAAACCTGCCCCCTGATTTGAAAGGTAGAAATTTGTAAAATCAAATTCCCAGTTTCTACAGAATTCATGGGATGAAAGTTTAGCAGCTCCTTTAGAGGGTGTGTTTGGACAAGTCATAGAATTTACAGTGCAGAAGTAGGCCATTCGGCCCATCGAGTCTGCACCGGCTCTTGGAAAGAGCACCCCATCCAAACCCACACTTCCACCCTATCCCTATGTAACCCAGCAACCCCACCCAACACTAAGGGCAGTTTTGGACACTAAGGGCAATTTAGCATGGCCAGTCCACCTAACCTGCACATCTTTGGACTGTGGGAGGAAACCGGAGCATCCGGAGGAAACCCACGCGCACACGGGGAGAACGTGCAGACTCCACACAGACAGTGACCCAAGCCGGGAATCGAACCTGGGACCCTGGCGCTGTGAAGCAATTGTGCTAACCACTATGCTACCGTGCTGCCCTTGGAGGTGAGAGTGTGAAATGGAGGTGTGAAACTGGCTGCTTACACAGTGACACCAGCAGGCACCAGGCGGCAATTGTCATGAGATTTAATAATGGGCAGAAATGACTTGGTAAAGTAGGTAAAGAGGGAGGGGTACCATCATTCTTAACTCTCCATTACCCCCCTGCCCCTGACTTTTTTTGAGTATTTTGAACATTCCAATGTGTTACATAATATTTACAGCGCAAAACCGGGTCTGTCAGCCCAGTCGGGTCAAGCCAATGTTTATGCTCCACGCTAACCTTCTCCCCTTTTAATCCAGCCAATCTATCCTATTCCTTTCACTCTCGTGTTCATCTACGTTAATAGCCTCTGGTTCCGTTTGCCTGCAGTTGGAACATTTTCTCTACATCTAACGTAACAAACCTTTTCATCATCTTCAGCATTCAGAGCAGGAGTAGACCATTTGGCCCTTTGAGCCTGCTCCACCATTCAATCTCATCATGACCGATCCACTATCTCAGCACCATACTGCCATGCTCTCCCCACACCTCTCAACACTTTTTTAGAATTTTGAAAGCTATTTCTTCCTTAAATATATTCCGTGACTTGGCCTCCACATCCTTCTGTCGTCGAGAATTCCACAGGTTCACCTTCCTCTGAGTGAACAGATTTCTCCTCGTATCAATATGACCCTCTGTCCTTCGACTGTGGCCCCTTGTTCTAGACTGTCTTTTCTCTCACTCCTCCCCCCCCCCCCCCCCAGCCAGAGGAAACAAAATTTCTGCATCTAGTCAGTCCAACCCCGTCACAATTTTATACCTTTCAATTACATCTCTCATTCTTCTAAATAACAGTTAATACAGGCCCATTCAACCCAGTCTCTTATACGGCAATCTTGTCATCTCTGGAATCAGTCTGGTGAACCTTTGCAAGCGCTGCATCTGGAAGGAGACCAAAACTGCGGACAGTACTCACCAAGGCCCTGTACAGCTACAGTGAGACATCCTTGTTCCTGAAATCAAGTCCTCGTGCATTGAAGACGAACATACCATGGTACAGGGCTGGTTTAGCTCTGTGGGCTAGACAGCTGGTTTGTGATGCAGAGCCAGGCCAGCAGCGAGGGTTCAATTCTTGTACCAGCTTACCCGAACAGGTGCCGGAATGTGGCGACTAGGGGCTTTTCGCAGTAACTTCATACTTGTGACAATAAAAGGTTATTATATTATGTTAGCTTTAAAGACCTCTATCAGATCACCCCTCCCTCTTCTCTGTTAATCAGTTACTTTTGTTCTTTTTGCATTTAAAGGTTACCTCCCACCAATTTTCACCTCCCCTATGGTGCACTCTCTCTTCTCCAGTACTGTTTCACTGGGGAAAACCCTTTGGTATCTTGCCTCAGTGGGAATCCTTGTCTATACAGGGCAGTAAGTGTTAAGAGGGCTGACCCTACCACCGTTGCTATTTACACATGCCTTTTACCAACAGAGGCCACTGAAGCCATTAGCAGAAGGCTGCAACAAACTATCGCCTCCCTATCCCAAGAATGCGGAGGCGAAATGTACCTCAGCGGCTGCTCTTGAGATCAGCTCAGTACAGACGGGATTGAGCTCCGATCTTCTCATCAGTGGCTTAATAGCACACAGTTGTACTCCATAAACAAGGTACACTGGAATTTAAATGATTTAATGGCTCCCTTTTGCAGTTTACATTGCACGGGACATACAAATATACAAATTAGGAGCAGGAATAGGCCACTCAGCCCTTCGAACCTGCTCCGCCATTCAAGATCGTGGCTGATCTGATTCCCACCTACCCCAAAAACTTTCACTCCCATAAGAATCTATCTACCTCTGTCTTAGAAATATCTGAATACTCTGCTTACGCTGCCTTTTGAGGAAGAGAGTCCCAAAGACTCATGACCTTGTCAGAGAAAACAATTTTCCCTCATCTCTGTCTGAAATGGGCGACTCCTTATTTTAAAACAGTGACCCCCTAGTTTTAGATTCTCCCACAAGAGGAAACATCTCCACATCCACCTTGTGAAGACCCATCAGGATCCTACGTTTCAATCAAGTTGCCTCTTACTCTTCTAAACTCCAGTAAGCCAAGCCTGTCCAGCCTTTCCTCAAAAGACAACCCGCCCATTGCACGTATTAGTCTAGTAAACCTTCTCTGAACTGCTAATGAGTTTACTTCCTTTTGTGAGGGCCACGAAGAATCCAGCACAAATTTGTAGAATTGAAAGAAATAACTTTATTTACAATTACATTTATACAACAGCATCAGTACCCCACCACTACTCTCTCCTCTCTAGCTGGTTCCACACTGGCCAACTCTATTTTTGCAGGTGACTTTGCTAATGATTTCTCTGCCCCCCTCACTGGGGGAGCTCGTACTCACTAAGGATTGTGGGATAGGCAATAGTCCTCAGCCAGTAGTAATCAGGTAGGTTATAACATATCTCTTAAATAAAGAAATACTGTACTCTACTGCAGTTCTTGGTCTCACCATTGCCCTCTATAAGAAGCATAACCTCCCCACTTTTGTCTTCAGTTCCCCTCGCAAAATACAAAATCCATTTGTCAAGTCTTTGCACACTCACTCAACCTATCCTTAACTTAACATTTTGCAACCTCCTCTTCACATCTTACTGTTCAAGTGTCATCATCAACTTTAGCAACCATACCTTCGGTCCCTTCATCCAAGTAATTTAAATAAAATTTAATGAATGGAGACTTTAGCACTGATTCCTGTGGCACACCACTTGCCAACCAGAAAATGACCCATTTATGCCTACTGTTTTCTGCCAGCCAGCCAATCTCATATCCATGGCCATATATTACCACCCATACCATGAGCTTTTATTTTCTGCAATAACCTTTGATATTTATCAAATGCCGTCTGAAAATCTAAGTACAGTACATCCACTGACCTCTATCCACAGCACTTGTTATTTCTTGAAAGAACTCAATGAATTTTTGCTGCCTGATTACTCTGAATTTTTCCAAGTGCCCTACTAGAATGTCTTCATTAATAGCTTCTAATATTTCCCCATTAATCGATATTAAGCCAACTGGCGTGTAGTTCCCTGCTTTCTGTCTCCCTCTGTTTTGAAAATAGGAGCTATTCTCTATTTTCCAATCTAATGGAACCATCCCCGAACCCGAGAAATTTTGGAAAGTTAAAACCAGCACATCAATTATCTCATCAGCTTCTTTTGAGACCTTAGATTGAAGTGCATCAGGCCCCGGGGACTTGGTCAGCCCGCAGTTCCAATAATTTGGGACCAGTTTCCTGCATAGATGTGCTGTGCCCCAAGTGGTAACGAGTGGGGTGCAAGAACGAAAATAAATTAGCGGTTTTAGAACTTTTTAAAGATGCCTTCATCTCAGGAATGAAAATTAGGAGTTTAAACACCATTTTTTTATTTCCATAGGACAACTGGGATGATGAAGAGGAAAAGAAACCACAAGGTAAGCATGGTAGACGTGTGGATTTCCTTATACTTAATTTAAGAGGTGATTCCATAGAAGGCATACTTCCATAGAATCCCTACAGTGCAGAAGGAAGCCATATGGCCCATCAAGTCTGTACCAACCCTTGGAAAGAGCACTCTACTTAGGCCCGTTCCCCTGACCTGTCTCCGTAAACCCACCTCGCCTGCAGTTCTTTGGACACTAGGGGGAAATTTAGCATGGTCAGTCTACCTAACCAGTACATCTTTGGACTGAGAGGAAACTGACACAAACATGGGCAGAACGTGCAAACTCCACACTTGCAGTCAGTCATCCAAGGCAGGAGTGGCTGATTTTAGGATTATAAAGGGACTAGGTTGTGTGGATCGTGATTAGCTGTTTCAACCTTTTCCAGAACCGCAAAAACAGAGAATAGAGCCTCCTTCCTTTCACTGAGGGGTTGGTCAGTCGATGGAATGCGCTCCGTAAGATGATGGCAGCGTCGGGAGCACAGAGATTTAAAACAGAGAAGCTTAATTTAGTGTGTTATCTCTGACATGGCTGTTCTCTGTTTCCCGTGCCATCTCTTACATGGTTGTTCTTCTCTCTCTCATTCCGTGCTAGGACTTATGATGCCACGTCTGTTAATACAAAACAGCTTCTCTAGAGCTAAAAAGAATTCATGCAAATGCATAATAATTATATTTTAACTGTTATATTCTCTACATAATTGCCATGAGACCCAGTATTACAGCTCCTTGTGGCCTTGTCAATGTGCTGATTTTTGTGAACCTGAACCCCCAAATCATGTGCTTTTCCATGTCGGCCAAGTTTCAGTTGAATTGTGTATGACTTTCTACTATGATTAAATAGTCTGCTGCGACTCACTGGCCCGTATTACACATGAAGAATAATCACTTCTGTGCAGTATCCAAGGGGCGTAAGATTCATTATCTCTTTTTCGGGCAGCCCCTTCAGGAGAGTGTTAGGTTGGGGTTAGGAGTGGAATTTTATAACATGGTAAATCTCCAGCTCCGCGAATGGCTGGTCATCTCGCATCTTAAAAGTCTCTTTGTTCTCTGCTATAATACAGAGGAACAGGTAACCTGCTTTCAGGTTGTCGTCTAGTACCCTTCCAAAATTCGTAATGGTCTGGACATGGAAGGATTTACGATCCGTGTTTAACACTTGTCCTACCACTGGTTCAGTGGTGATACACTGGCTACTGTAACCTTTTGGGGATTGTGGAGTATAAATCCCACACATTTGAAATAAAATATGGGGAGGCATCCTGTTGGATATAGCAGATGAGGGCGTAATAACAAAGTTAAAAGGTCTTTTTAATGTGTTTGCTTGTCATTGTGATAGCTACCACCACACTAGCTATGGTTCTGACTATTCTGAAATTCTTATAGTGGAAGTCAAGACTTCAGAAAAAAAGAAGTTAAGTGACCGGATCAAAGAGAGGGAAGAAAAAGAAAAGCAACTAAAGAAGCGTAAACTAGAGGCGTTAAAGAACGTAAGTTGCTCTATATCCTTCAAGGTGTAACAGTCCACAGGTCCAAGGCCTCTGACTGTTTACAGTGCTGCAAACATGACGGTCTACTGGGAAAATGAATACTGTTAAAGGATATAAATCCTAAAATGCAATGCATTAGGCATCGGGACATGATGTTCCGTTGCTTGGAGTTGCGCAATACCATTGAGGACTTGTAACCTTTCACTTAAAGTTCACAAATGTTTAAGTCATTACAGAAAGTGAACCCGTAGCTCACAATTCTGATCCAGAAATAAATTGAGTGTTGATATCAAATGGTTTTTTTTTTGGTTTTACAACAAAATAAACAATGTGCATGAATCTATAAACATAGTGCAAAAGCCTGCTTCCTCCCTTACAGGTCCCACCTTTATTAACCCCCTACTCTAAGCTAAACTAACCCCTCTTTTCTCTCTCCCCCCCCCCCCCCCCCCCCCTCTGCTGACGAGTAATTTTCTGCAAAGAAGTCGACGAACGGTTGCCACCTCCAGGCGAACCCTAACAATGACCCTCTCAAGGCAAACTTGATTTTCTCCAAACAGAGAAAGCTTGCCATGTCAGATAGCCAGGCCTCCGGGGGCTTTGAGTCGCTCCAAGCCAATAATATCCGTCTCCGGGCTACCAGGGAAGCAAAGGCCAGAATGTGCCTCTTTCTCCTCCTGGATACCCGGATCTTCTGACACCCCGACTCGGTGCCACCCTTGTTTTTAACACCGTGGACATGACATCTGCAAACCCCTGCCAGAATCCCCTGCACTTTGGACATGTGCAAAACATGTGGACATGGTTCGCTGGCCCCCCCCCGCACACCTTGCGCACCTGCCTTCCACCCTAAAGAACCTGCTCATCCGGGCCACTGTCATGTGATCCTGTGAACTACCTTAAACTGTCATGTCCACGGTGTTTAAAAACAAGGGTGAGCCTGGCGCATGTTGTGGATGCGTTGACTCTACTCAACGCGTCTGCCCAGACACCATCCTCTATCCTCCTAACTCCTCTTCCCACTTGCGCTTCAGCTCCTCAGTCTGCATATCCTCTGACCCCATGAGTTCCTTATAGATGTCAGAGATCTTCCCTTCTCCACCCACGCTCTGGAAACTACCCTATCCTGTATCCCCCTTGGTGGTAGGAGTGGGAAGGTTGAGACCTGCCTACGTAGGAAGTCCCGCACCTGCAGGCATCTAAACTCTTTTCTCCTCGCCAATCCAAATTTCTCTTCCAGCTCCGTCAAGCTATCAAAGCTCCCCTCTATAAACATAGCCCCCGTCCTCTCAATCCCTGCCCTCAGCCATCCGGTGATTATTACAAATTTGAGACCAGACCGATGCTCCCTCCTCTCCCACATGTTTCCTCCATTGCCCCCAGACTCTCTGGGCCGCCACCACCGTGGGGCTGGTGGAGTACCGTGCCGGCGGGAATGGCAGAGGCGCCCTTATCAACGCCCCCAAGCTGGTGCCCTTACATGAAGCCGCCTCCATACGCTCCCATGCCGACCCTCCCCCACCACCCACTTCCTAATCATGGCTATATTTGCCGCCCAATAGTAGTTACTGAAGTTTGGCAGCACCAGCCCGCCCCCTCCCTGGCTCCGCTCAAGCATCCCCTTTTTTACTCGCGGGGTCTTGCCCGCCCATACAAAGCTAGAGATCACTTTGTTAACCCGTTTAAAAAAGGACCGCGGAATAAAGATGGGGGAGACACTGGAACACAAACAGGAATCTCGGGAGTACCGTCATCTTCACCGTCTGCACCCTCCCAGCTAATGACAACGGGAATGTGTCCCACCTTCAGAAATCGTCCTTCATTTGGTCTACTAGTCGGGCCAGATTTAGTTTGTGCAGCCGTTCCCATTCCCGCGCCACTTGGATGCCAAGATATCGAAAGCTTCTCCCTACCACTCCAAACGGCAGTTCCCGCAGTCGCCTCTCCTGTCCCCTTGTCTGGATCGCAAACATCTAGGTTTTCCCCATATTTAGTTTGTACCCCGAAAACCGGCCAAATTCCCCCAAGATCCTCATGATTTCTTCCATCCCTTCTGCTGGGTCCGATACATACAGGAGCAGGTCGTCTGCGTAAAGCGAGACTGTGTTCCACTCTCCCCCTGGACCAGCCCCTTGAAGCTCTCTGCAATTGCCACCGGCTCTATGGCTAACGCGAACAACAGTGGGGAGAGGGGACATCCCTGTCTCGTCCCCCGATGCAGCCTAAAATAGTCCAATGTTATCCTATTTGTCCGTACGCTCGCCACAGGAGCCTGATACAGCAACCTGACCCAGTCAATAAACATCCTCGCCCATATCCGAACCGTCCCAGTACCTCCCACAGATATTCCCATTCTACTCGATCAAAGGCCTTCTCTGCGTCCATTGCGACCACTACCTTCACCTCCCTACCTTCTGGGGGCACCATGATCACATTTAACAGCCTTCTTACATTGGTCACCAACTGCCTTCCGTTAACAAACCCCGTCTGATCCTCTCCAATCACATCCGGAACACAGTCTTCAATCCTAGAGGACAAAATGTTGGCCAGCAGTTTGGCATCCACATTCAATAGGGATATCAGCTTGTAGGACCCACACAGCTCCGTGTCCTTGTCCCGCTTCAGGATCAGCAAGATCGTGGCCTGTGACATCGTCGGGGGAAGCACCCCACGCTCCCTTGCCTCATTGAATGTCCTCATCAACAGCGGCCCCTGTATCCCAGAGAACCTTTTATAGAACCCGTTTTACGTCCGGCCCCGGGGCTTTACCCGACTGCATGGCCTTCAGCCCCTCAGCTATCTCTTCGATCCTGTTCGGGGCGCCCAGCCCTTCTACCAGCTCCCCGTCCACCTTCGGGAAATTCAGCCCCCCGAGGAAGTGCCTCATCCCCTCTGACCCAGGTGGGGATTCCGATCCGTACAGCCTACTATAAAACGCCTTGAATGCCTTATTCACCCCTGCTGAGTCTCCCACCAGGTTCCCGTCTCCATCCTTTTCTTTCCCTATCTCCCTGGCTGCCTCCCTCTTTCTAAGCTGCTGTGCAAGCATTCTGCTGGCCTTCTCTCCATACTCCTAAATATCCCCCCTCGCCTTTCTCAGCTGCTCTACCGCCCTTCCTGCGGTTAACAAGCTGAACTCCACCTGTAGCCACCGCCGTTCCATTAAAAGCCTCCAGGCCGGATACTACAGGTCTCCGCATACATCCTGTCAACCTGTAGTATCTCCTTTACAAGTCAGTCCGTCTCTACCCTGTCTACCTTCTCCCTATGGGCCTGTATCGAGATCAGCTCCCCTCTAACCACCGCCTTCAATGCCTCCCAAACCACCGCTGCCGAATCTTCCCCCGTGTGATTGACCTCCAGGTAGTTCTGAATACATTTCCTCAGCCGCCCGCTCACCTCTTTGTCAGCTATAAGTCCCACGTCTAACCTCCAGTGTGGGCGCTGGTTACTGTCTTTACTAACCTGTAGGTCAACCCAGTGCGGGGCATGGTCTGAGATTGTGACTGCCGTGTCCACCACTCCCGTCAGTAGAGCCCTGCTCAGAATAAAGAAATCAATCCAGGAGTACACTTTATGCACGTGTGAGTAGAAGGCGAACTCCTTCATTCTTGGCTGCCCAAAGTTGATATCAAATGTTGTAATGGAGGTTGCACAGTGGGTTAGCCCTGTTGCCTCACGGCGCCGAGATCCCATGTTCAATCCCAGCTCTGGGTCACTGTCCGTGTGGAGTTTGCACATTTTTCCCGTGTTTCACCCCCACAACCCAAAGATGTGCAGGCTAGGTGGATTGGCCACGCTAAATTGCCCCTTAATTGGTAAAAGTGAATTGGGTGCTCTAAATTTATTATTTTTTAAAATGTTGTGATGGAGGAACAACACAGCAGCTTGCCTTTTACCTCTAGCAAGTTTATTCTGCTCCCAGCTTGGCAGAGACACAAACTCCTTATGGTTTCCCCATAGCAACTGTGTCCACTTATACTCTTTATAAGAAGTTGAGGCAATAATCACTGCCTGTCATAATGCAATTGGCGTAACAATGTGATTGTCACAGCATGCACTTGCTGATACATTGACATAGAGAACTGATTGTTGCACTTTTTAAATATTTGTGCCTGGACTTCTGTTCTATTTACCTATGTCTCTTTTGCATGGATTGTTAACAGTAACCCATCTTCTGTGGCGTTACTCAAGGAAGCCAGGGATATTTGAACCAAGGTGCACAGTTGTAATTCGGCTCTCTATTTTAAAGCTATAAATTATGTCCTTATTTTTATATTTACATTTTAAAATCATATTTCCACATTATTAATGTAAGCTGTCTGCAAATTTGTCATGTTAATTTCATATTTCATAACAAACATGGAAATTTGTAATGAGACCAGCTGACGGGAAGTGGGTGAGGTCTTTAACAAGTGGATATCTAGGTGTATCTGCAAATTCCTGCTAGATTCTGCATTTGATTTTTTAATTTTAGTGTGTTGATGAATTGTTTTCCCCATCCCTTGAGTAAGGTGGCTTTCAGGTCTGTTCCCACCAGTATGGAGGGACGCTGTACACCTCAATGAAGCATTGGACAGACCTGACCATTAACCTGTTCAGTATGTAATGTAGTGTTTATGCTACTGGGCCAGTAATTACAACAATGTGAGTTCAAATCCCACTGTGGCAGTTCGAGATTTAAATTCACAGCGCCAGGGACCCAGGTTCAATTCCGGCTTCGGGTGGCTGTGCAGAGTCTGCACTTTCTTCCCGTGTGTGCGTGGGTTTTCTTAGAGTGCTCCGGTTCCCTCCCACAGTCCAAAGATGTGCAGGTTAGGTGGGTTTGGCCACGCTAAAATTGCCCCTTTAGTGTCCAAAAGGTTAGGTGGGGTTACGGGGATAGGGTGGGGGCATGTGCCTAGGTAGAGTGCTCTTTTGAAGGGTCAATGCAGACTTGATGGGCCAAATGACCTCCACTGTAGGAATTCTGTAACTGTCGGACTGTCAGATTATCCTAATAACTACAGCTGGTTAACTGTTCTTGAGGGAAGGAAATCTGCCATCCTTGCTCATTTTGAACTTATTGGCATGGGACTGGAGTCATGTAAACCCCTCTTTTGACTTTGAACCAGTGATTCAAGAAACGTAGAAATTGGAGCAGAAGGAGGCCATTTGGCCCTTTGAGCCTGCTCTGCCATTCAATACGATCATTGGTGATCCTCTATCTCAGCACCACACTCCCAAGCTCTTCCCATACTCTTTGACACATTTGGAGTCTCGAAATCTAACATTTTCCTCCTTAAATATATGCAGACGGCGGCCCACCACCACCAAGGAATGGACAATAAATGCTGGCCTTGACAGAGATATCCACATCCTGACAGTGAATCAATTTTAAAAACTTCAGTGTGCAAGAGAAGAACAGGGGTACACAGACACTCCATCTTGGGGAAATAAAAATGACGGGATCAACATGTTGATGGTGTTATTGGGAACTATTCTGTCATTTTGTATTCCAACTTTCCATTCCACATGTATGTTGTTTTTCAGTTGGAGAAAGCAGAACCTGTGGAGCTTTCGCTAGAGGAGCAGCTCGCAGAAAAACTCCGACTTGCGAAGCTACAAGAACAAGCGGACCTGGAAGTAGCAAAGGACACATTTGGTAAGTTGGGAATAAATGTTCAATAACTTCCTGAACCCCCACAAACTTCAATTGCGTCAGTAATGTTTGCACTATTCCGCATTAGAGTAAGCTCAAGTAATCAAGTTGAATAAAATTTCACATATTTTACGATGTTGGTGCAGCATTATTTGAATGGCCTCGTGGTGCCATAGAGTAGTGTTGGTGATAATTGTTGCTCTCTCTGGGATTCCAATGTTATCAAGCATTTTGAACTGAATTTTAGCTGGAGTTTCTGCAGGGACTTGGGCGGAAGTCGTCTTGAGTTGCACAAATTTCACACTAATTACCTATCACTGTTAGGACAACATAGGTAGTTTTATGGGAGTTAGATTTGTATTAGTAAACATCAGAAATAAGGTATAGTTTTAAGTCTGTTTAATGTTTCTGTGCCCGTATGGATACAACTCCCATTTAGAACATGTAGATATATGCTGTATGTGGGAGTTGGTTAAATTCCAACTGTGTTTAGAATCATAGAATTTACAGTGCAGAAGGCCATTCTGCCCATCGAGTCTGCACCCGCCCTTGGAAAGAACACACTACTTAAGCCCACGCCTCCACCCTATCCCCGTAACCCCACTAAACCCCCCCCCCCCTTTTGGACACTAAGGCCAATCCACCTAACCTGCACATCCTTGGAGAAGGCTACGGCGTGAAGAATAAATAAAAGGCATGAACATGTGGCCGTTGCTTAGCAACTGGGTCCGTGTACAGTAGAGAAGATTTTATCCAATTTTAGTTTAGCTAATTTGATTGCCATTGAAAATGGGTAGTGAGAGAGAAGGCATCTCTCAGCTTTGCTAGAAGAAAAGACAAACCATAGAATAATGGTTGAGAAAAAAGTGCAAAGATCGGAAGAGCAACTAGTTAAGGAAACTAGAAAAATAAGAGAAATGTCCAAGAAGTCAAAGTGAACAGAACCAAGATATTGTCCAGAAGAATTCAAGGAAGAGTAAACAAAGTCTGAGTTGGAGACAATTGCAGTAACTAGATTTAAAGTGGATCAGCAGACTTCAGAGGTAGATGAAATGTTTGGTATCATTTTAATACCGTCTGGGGATCAAGGGCTAAAGCCATTATCAGCAGTTTCCACAGCAGTCAAGCCAAAGAAATCCTAAAGGGATTGGTGTAAAATCCTGGACTGGATTTGCTATTAAAAGTGGAGCATGGAGGCCTTTAAAAAAAAAAAAAAAGTGTCATTTGTAAAACCCGAATTGGTATTTGGAATGCATACCACTAAGGGAAAGCATTATTACGAAAGAAGATTTTAAGGCGTCTTTTTGGGAGTGGTTGGAAACTCTCGTGGGACAGTTACCTGGGGGGGATTCTGAGGAGACATCAACAAACAATAACTTGGGTTCAAAGTGGATAATGTATTTGCCCACAGTCATCTTGTTTGCTTAAAAGGGACTTTGTTAATGAGACCAATGTAGATTAAGTATTGTATCATAATTCTAATTTTTCAGGTCTAGTAAATGTTTTTTCTTCTTAAATCTAAATGAGCTGTTCTGTGACTCTTCCTCCACGTTTTATAAAAAATAAATAAAAGTTACGATGTTTGAACCAGGGTTCCATTCTGGGATCTTCCCATTCCAGGTATGACATCTGGGATTGTGACATCATTGAGTTGCACTGACCAAGAAGATCCCAGCTTCAATCTGTGTCAGATCTTAGCCAGGCAGCGGAGGGATGCGTAAATAGTTGTCCATACCTTTATCTCTTGTTTAATTCTTAACGGGATGTGGATATTGCTGACTTGGCCAGCAGTTATTGCCCAATCCTAATTGCCCTTGTAATGGTGATGGTGAGTTGCCTTCTTCGACTGCTGCTGTCCATGTGGTCAGTGGGGGGGAAGGGGGAATGAAGGTTATTTGTATGTGGCTCTGCGTTGTGTAGCAAGCTGTGAAACCTGAGCAGGAAGCTGGCTTGTGTATCCAATTCTATCTGCTGATTGAGAGGAAAGGTTCAGTAATAAAACCCTTGATCTCGACTGCCGGTGGGAAGCACAGCTGATTGCATTACCTATCCCAGCTGAGAGCAGACTCAACGGTCAATCTGGAAGAAGTCACACTCTGCTCTCCCCAGTGGAAAGCTTTAATGTTGATTACTGTAGGAGACGGTGTCTACTGTAAAAGGAGATACTTGCAAGGCAGTTGGGAAAGAGCAAGCGAGTGGGACTAATTGAATCGTTCTTCCAAAGAGACAACATGGATACGATGGACTGAATGGTCTCCTGTGTGTATAATCTAGAAAGTGGGAATATGTTTTGAATTAAACGTGGTGCAGTTCTGCTGCTTTGCTGTAGATGGGGCTAAAACACCAAGGACGGTGCTTGAAGTTAAAATGCCATTTGTATTGTGTCCTGGTATGACTATCTAGCCTGTTTGCACTTAATTACAGGGTAGAATTTTAAGCTAGATCAGAATGCAGAAAAATTGATTTTGCTTTTCGTTTGCATACAATTAATCAAGTTTAATAAACAGGCCAGCTGAAGGGACTAACTGGAATTTTTCTGATAGAGATATTGCAATACAGTCGATGGTTTAAATACTGTTTTTTCTTTTTATAAACAAACATGCGTGGCTTCTTGCCGTTGCAATGCAGCATTTGCTTAAAGGTTAATTGCAACCTGTGCCTGGAATCATCAACTGGCTTTTGAAATCATTGGTTATAGGACGGATGAAATATCCCAGTGAGAGCGGATTCAAATGTAAAAATATTGGTGCCCAATACAATTCAGTAGAAGATAATTCAACCTTTGTGCCTCTTTGAAAGAGCTGTACAATTTAATTCCCCAATCCTGCTCTCCCCACCCATAGCCCTTCCTTTCAAATATATAATTTTTATTTTAATAAAAAGTAGTCCTTCTTGCCTTTAACTAATTGCAATAGTCCTGTGAACACCAGAGAGCGAGCACCTGATGTGTTCTTGTGCACTCACTGGGCACAATAGGTTACGGTAACACAAAGGTTACATGTTGGAGAACAATATGTTTCAAGCCTTAGAAGAAATTTAACAAGGACAAAGGCTTTCATGAAGGATATAAGGGATTCATGTATGATATAATTGACGAGATTTATGCAAAGAAAGTTGCTCAGGGACAGCTGAGCCGTGATGACGTAAGCATGGAGTGTACCACCCAAGAAGGTATGTTTCACATTTAACTGTTGTTTCGTACCAAGGGACTTGTTTAAATGACCAACACCTCCAAGGTCCAGACTTTTAAAAAAAAAAATATATAAATTTAGAATGCCCAATTCATTTTTTCCAATAATGGGACAATTTAGCGTGGCCAATCTGCCTAACCTGCACATCTTTGGGTTGTGGGGGCAAAACCCACGCAAACACTGGGAGAATGTGCAAATTCCACACGGACAGTGACACGGGGCTGCAATCAAACCTGGGACCTCGGTGTCATGAGGCAGCAGTGCTAACCACTGCGCCACCGTGCTGCCTCAAGGTCCAGGCTTAACCAACAGGTGTCTTGCCTAGGTTCCGCCAAGAGCCTGTTGCGTTGATGTCTGCGTGAGCTCACTTCAGCCATTATCACAGTGGTCTACATCTCACCCCAGGCAGAAGTGAGGAAGGCGCTGGACGAACTGTACCCAGTTATAAACAACTGCGAAACAGAACGTCCGGAGGCCTTGTTCATCGTGACCGGAGACTTCAACAAGGCCAACCTCAAGAGTGTAATGTCAAAATTCCACCAGCACATCTCCTGTCCCACCAGGGGCGACAACACTCTTGACCACTGCTACTCAAAAATCAAGGGCGCCTACCGTTCCATCCCCCGACTGCACTGTAGGAAATCAGACCATAAGACTGTGCTCCTTCTTCCGGCATACAAGCAGAAACTCAAGCGGGAGAATCCAGCTAAGAAGGTTGTGCAGTGCTGGTCCGAGGAAACTAAGGAGCTCTTACGTGACTGCTTGGAGACAGTGGACTGGTCCATATTTAAGAACTCAGCGACCAAGATAAATGTGTATGCCACCACTGTCACAGACTTCATTAGCAAATGTGTGGGCGACTGCATGCCAAAGAAAGCAGTACGTACGTTCCCCAACCAGAAATCATGGTTCAGTCGCGAGATTGACTCCCTACTGAAGGACAGATCGAGACGTTCAAGTCAGACGACCCTGACCTATACAAGAAATCCAGGTACGACCTCTGCAAAGCCATCCGAGATGCCAAGAGAGAATATCAAACCGAGCCAGAGTCACAGACAGACTCTCGGCGGTTGTGGCAAGGACTAAACAACATAACGGGCTACAAAGCGAAGCCGAGCAGTATCTTCGGCAGCAGCGCGCCCCTCCCCGATGAACTCTATGCATTCTATGCTCGGTTCGAGCAGGTAACCAACAATCCGCTGTCGAGTGCCCCAGCAGCCCATACCCACCATCACGGCTTCCGAAGTCAGATCGGCCTTCCTGAAAGTGAACCCTCGGAAGGCAACGGGCCCAGACGGGATCCCTGGTCGTGCACTCCGAGCCTGCGCGGACCAGCTGGCAGAGGTATTGGCGGACATCTTTAACCTGTTCCTACTCCACTCCGAGGTCCCCACCTGCTTCAAGAAGACCACGGTGCCAAAGAAGAACCAGGCAACGTGCCTCAATAACTACCGTCCGGTGGCCCTGACGTCAGTCGTAATGAAGTGCTTTGAGAGGTTGATCATGAAGCGCATCATCTCCATACTCCCAGAACGCCTTGATCGACTGCAATTCGCATACCGTCGCAACCAGTCCACAGCAGATGCAATTTCCCTGGCCCTACACTCATCCCTAGAGCATCTCGACAACAAAGACACCTACATCAGACGCCTATTTATTGACTACAGCTCCGCCTTCAACACCATAATCCCAGCCAAGCTCATATCAAAGCTCCAAAACCTAGGACTTGGCTCCCCTCTGCAACTGGATCCTTGATTTTCTGACCAACGGACCACATTCAGTAAGAATGAACAACTCCACAATAGTCCTCAATACCGGGGCCCCGCAAGGCTGCGTACTTAGCCCCCTGCTCTACTCCCTGTGCACACATAACTGCGTGGCAAAATTTGGTTCCAACTCCATCTACAAGTTTGCTTACGATACGACCATAGTGGGCCGGATCTCGAATAACGACGAGTCAGAATACAGGAGGGAGATAGAGAACCTAGCGGAGTGGTGCAGCAACAACAATCTCTCCCTGAATGCCAGCAAAACTAAAGAGCTGGTCATTGACTTCAGGAAGCAAAATACTGTACACACCCCTGTCAGCATCAATGGGGCCGAGGTGGAGATGGTTAGCAGTATCTGCCCTGGTCCACCCACGTCGACGCTACCACCAAGAAAGCACAACAGCGCCTATATTTCCTCAGGAAACTAAGGAAATTTGGCATGTCCACATTAACCCTTACCAACTTTTACAGATGCACCATAGAAAACATCCTATCTGGCTGCATCACAGCCTGGTATGGCAACTGCTCGGCCCAGGACTGCAAGAAACTTCAGAGAGTTGTGAACACCGCCCAGTCCATCACACGAACCTGCCTCCCATCCATTGACTCCATCTACACCTCCCGCTGCCTGGGGAAAGCGGGCAGCATAATCAAAGACCCCTCCCACCCGGCTTACTCCCTCTTCCAACTTCTTCCATCGGGCAGGAGATACAGAAGTCTGAGACCACGCATGAACAGACTCAAAAACAGCTTCCCCACTTACCGGCTCCTAAATGACCCTCTTATGGACTGATCTCATTAATACTACACCCTGTATGCTTCATCCGATGCCGGTGCTTATGTAGTTACATTGTATACCTTGTGTTGCCCTATTATGTATTTTCTTTTCCCATGTATTTAATGATCTGTTGAGCTGCTGGCAGAAAAATACTTTTCACTGTACCTCGGTACACGTGACAATAAACAAATCCAATCCAATGACAAACATTGGACCAATGTTCCACCAGGTGAAAGTGCCAGCAAGAGACTCTTGATTTTCTACGATTTCTATGGTGGGCAGGTAGAGATGCAAAAAAGGACTTGGTAGAATGCAGAATTGTTGCGTCTCGAGAGCAGTATCACCACTGAGATATGTGAGCTTTGCATTCAGGAAGACTGCTGAAGACCAAACAAATAATTATGAACTAGACGTTATCGACTAGATACTGCAAGATCTCTACATCAATGACTGCATGGATATCAGTACCTTCAGGAAAACATTTGTTAGAGATTTGAAGATTACATGTGCACAGGGAGGGTTCCGGCTGTCTAAATTGACAAGTAATAGCCATGCTGTATTTGTAGCTATTCCAGAAGATGGAATACCCATGAAGGTTAAGGATCTGGATTTGAAGCAAGATTACCTTCTCACAGAAATAATTCTTGGGATTCAGTGGTGTGTTGTGTCAGACACCTTCAAGTTCAGAATTGTAGTCCGTAATCGATCATACACCAGAAGAGGAATTCTTTCAGTCATCAGTTCAATGAATGTTCCCTTGGAATTCTTAGCACCATGTATTCTTTCAGCAAAACTAATCTTACAGGAACTGTGTAGGATAAAGTGAGGTGATGAAATGATTCCAGAGAATTATGGCATCATCGGCAGATTGGGCAGGCTGACGGTCAGTCTAGTCTAGCAGCCTGTAGAATAGACACCTTTCCAATCAAGCTCTTGTTTGTTTGTTCCTTCGTGGCCTGCAAGTCTATCCTTTTAAAATAACACAAAGAAACTGGTGATGGGGTGGTTGATCTACACTGCAAGCACCCACAAAAGCACTGCAGAAATCCAGTGGATTAAGAAAAACAGTTATCCACATTACAGCCATCCAAGAAGAGATTAAGAAGACAAAAACATTGTTACATCAAAGCTGACAATGAGGGGTGCCGAATAATAGCAGCAATCATTAAAGAAACCAAAAAAAATCAACCAAAATTTTGGTGAAAATAGCATCAAAAGCAGCTTGTCATGTGCTCTGCCCAGAAACTTCTGGTACAGTGCTCTCTCTACTGTGAGTAGCAAGTACCAAACACCCTGCAACAATTAATTACAGCTAGGGGAGCTTTGCAACACCCCTTGCAAAATCCAGAAAGGAACAAGCTGAGCTCAGGGTTACCTTGTTTGGAAGGGAGGAAAAAGGAAGTGAAGTAATGCTAAAAGCTTTGTGGCACATTTTTTGCTTACGCACTCCTTTCCATAGTATAACGGCGGGAGCCTTTGGCACCATGGCACTGTATGATGAAAGCAGCGAGCGCTGGAGCTCGTACCGAAAGATTTGAATATTTGGTCCAGATAAACAAAATTGCAGTGGACATAGTAGTCCTGACCTTCCTGAACACATCAGTCACTCAGTTTGTAGCTACTTGGACGAAATTAGCTGAATAATGTGAATTTGGAGATGTTTTAAACAAAACCATTGGAGACAGACTTGTGTGTGCGCTAAGAGGTGAAGCTATCCAGAAAAGGCTGTTAACAGAGAGCAACGTAGACCCCAAAAAAGGCTTTAAACGTCCTGATCTTTATAGAATTAGCAGCTAAGGAAGCGCAACAATTAAGCTCGAGCTTAATTGCTTAAAATCCGTGAAATGTCGGCAGAGACCCGAACACAGATATAGGTACGAAATTATCATCGATGTGCAAACTGGGCACACACCAACTGATTATTGGAGTAAAGGTACAAAATGCAAAAAAATTGTGGTTAACGGGGACACTTCGAATGTGCTTGTTGGAGAAAGAAACCAGTTTCTAACAATTATAAAAAGTAAGAAGCCAATACATCAAAAGTAAGATCGAATAGAAAGAGTATCCACGTGATACAAAAAGGGTGCGAGAAAGGACCACAGTCAGATGTTGAAATGTCGTTGTACGTGCTGGCCATAGCTGGTGCAACAAACTGTTACTGGGTCACTCCACTAGATGGACAGCAGGTGAAAATGGAGGTGGACACTAGCGCAGCTGTTACGTTGGTCCCAGAAACTGTTGACCAAGAGAAACTACGACATATCAGGTGAATCTGAGGAATGAGCAGCGCTTCGAAAGCTAGTGATTTGAAACAAATCTGTTAACCTGGTGTTGTAAGACTTCTTACTGTCCCGAAAGACACAAACATGTAGCCAAGTTCTGCAAACCTGAGTACAGCCTCAACTGGGACCTGGGATTCATGTTGCATTACATTCACCCCCACCATCTGGCCTGGGCTTGCGAAATCCTACCAACTGTCCTGGCTTGAGACAATTCACACCTCTTTAACCTGGGATTACCCCTCTCTCTGGACCTGCAAAGATTCTCATTCCAAGCATTGTTTGGCATCTTTGACTTTGTCTCTATATATGTTTCTGGAACATGCCTCTTCATTCACCTGAGGAAGGAGCGGTGCTCCGAAAGCTAGTGATTTGAAACAAACCTGTTGAACTTTAACTTGGTGTTGTAAGATTTCTTACTTTAGAAATAAATGAAAGCTTATTTCAATTATTTTTGTTACAAAATAAGAAGCATCAATGTCCTGACAAAAATTTGACTTCTACTGGTCGAGGAATCTGGAATTGAGACCGAGCCCGAGCAGAAGCAGGAATATTATGGCCTTTGACCTTTAATAGCGTGACCACTTTTCTGTAGGAATTATGAAGTATTATTCAAAAACCCAGGTCTGGCACGTTTCAAGTTCAAAAGGACTCTTTGGAACTAAAGTTTTTTTTAAACTTCAGATCTCCAGCATGGGCAGTATTTTTCTTTCATGAAGACCGCGTGTTTTTCCCACGCTAAGAATAGGTTCACGGGCTGTGATCCCTACGGTAGCCTCCTGATTGCAATAACCAGGAGTGAATGTTAAACAATGATCCTTTAAATAAATTTCCTGCTTTGTAATTCAGCCATAATTTAATTTGTGAGTGAGAATATTGTTTTCACAAGTTTTTGTTTATTGCAGTGCTTTGAGACTTAGTTTTTACAGCCTTGTTCACTTTCCCGTTGTATTGGATCACAGCTGAGCAAACAATCTGAAGAATATTGAGCTTTGGTTCTTGCAATGTTAAATTTCTGGCAGGTTTGAGTGAGAGATACTGCCATTGCTGCAGATCGTAATCAGATATAAAAAGCAAGGTCCCAGGGGTAGCTGCTTTTATGAAATGGTCAGGTCAAAACTGGATGGTGAAATGACATCCTTGAATGTTCAGCCTCAATTTTCAGTGTTTCAAGCGCACCTGACAAAGGCTTGGATGAGGTTTTTTTATGTTCCTTGCCTTCGCCTCAGTGGCATGGAGGCGGATCCTGTTGGGCTGGAGGCTAGCAATGCTGCAGAGTGCTTGGGTGTGGTTAGGGGATTTAATGGAGTTTTTGCACCTCGAGAAGGTGAAATATGCTGAGGGGGTCGATTGAAGGTTTCTACCGGAGATGCTGATTTCAGAGAGTTGGTCACTATGAGAGGAGGGGGCTGGGGGTTCTTGTTTCTTGGGTTTGGTTTTTTTGGTGTTTGTTTGGTTACGGGTAATTGCATTTTTTGTAATTCTGTATAAAATGCTATAACTTTAATAAAGCATTTTCAAAAAAAATAAACTGGGTGGTTGATATTGTGTTATTCTACTGCATTTATACTGGCCAGTTATGAACATGTGACATGAACTCTTCCCTGGTATAAATGTAACTTCATTGATTGTGTATTAACGCAAACTGCACATCTCCAAGGAGGTATTTCCCTGGCGTGTTGAATCCAGATGTTGGAACAAGTTATGTTAATTGGACGAAGGGGAGGAAATAAAATGTGGAAGTTGTCACCAGTGGTAGTCAATTGGAATGTGTTTGAGAGAGATGATATTCGCTTGCCTCTAGTGAGTTTATTGGTGGAAAGAATGTGAATCCGTATAGTCGTGAGATTTCCATAATCCCGGCAAAGCCTCTTTGTGGCAATTCCCATTTCCCCGGGCTCGAGTTTCTAGAATTGGGAATCACTGAATTTCTCCACTCTGTTGAGAATCCTTAGAATTCTCTAATCAGTCGATTGAGTGTATCCAAGACAGCAATCATTGATCTTTTTGGATGCTACAGGAATCTGGGGATATGGTGGTGGTGTCAAGTTCAAAGATCAGTCATGATCTTATGGAATGGTAGAGCAAGCTTGAGGAGCCAAATAGCTTCCTCCTGCTCTTATTTTTTATGTGCTGTTTCAGAGTTCCAGAATTTCGCCACAGTGACATTGAAGGGACGGTGATATATTTCCAAGTGAGTGACTTGGAGGGGAACCTCCAGGTGGTGGTGTTCTTGGGTATCTGATGATCTTGTCCTTGTAGATGGTCATGGGTTTGAAAGGTGCAGTTTAAGGAGCTTTGGTTGAGTTCCTGCTGGTGCGCACAACTGCTACTGTGGGTGACATTGCCAATGCTTTAGGCTGACATGAAGTTCTCTCTCTCTCTCTCTCTCTGTCAACAGTACTGGATGCTCCAGCCACAAACATTGAGACGAGTTGCCTTCAGGAGCCCAGTGTTCTGTTGCAATGTTGTTTACAAGCACAGGTTTCACTCTGCGCTGACTTTACCTCTCCTCAATGCGGTCAGTGGGATCGCCCTGATCTTTTTACTATTGCTGAACCTGGGGATTGGGCCGGGCTGATGTAGAGAATTGTAAGCAGCCTGTCTGAGAGAACAGAGACCGTTTGCTAGGGTGGGAGAGATACTAGAATTTTAAGGCTTGTTTGAAGTAATTGATTTCAATTGAATGTTACTTTCCAGGCATGAACAGCGTTATGCAGTTTGGAATTGACTCCATGTATCCATCCACGAGAGAAGACTTCACAGAATTTGGAAGGCTCTTGAAGGAAAAGATTACGCAGTTCGAAAAGTCTGTATATTACGTGGACTTCTTAGAGACCTTACTCCGAGACATTAGCATTTCATGTAAGTTGATGCCTTAAGAATGAGATTTATTTTGTTTGGTTTGTGTGTCTTGACCAAGCAGAAGCCAGTCACCATACTTAATAGCCTCTTTACTGATAATCCCAAAGAGATGGAGATTCTGTTTCCTCACTGCTTCCAGCATCCAAAAGGTTTGGATATAAGTTAGAAGACCTGAAGTTTATAAACCGTGTTTACACCACATGGTGCATTTAATCCAAGTGGTCAATATTTATGCTCCACATTGGCCTTGGCAGCACTGCCCATGAAAGAAAGAAAAAGAGCCTCTTCTTCCTCCTCTACATCTCATCCTTTTGATTTGATTTATTGTAACGTGTACCAGAGGTACAGTGATAAGTATTGTCTGTGTACCGTCCAGATCGTTCCATACATGAAAAACATAGGACATACCTATAAAGATAACCTCTATTCCCTTCTCCATTATTTGTTTATCCCCTAATTGTGCAAGGATTCTCCTGTTAATCCCTGTCTGCCCCATGTTTTTTCCATTTGATTTCTGTTCTTTTGGCTATTTCAAATTTTGTACCTGGACAGTTAATGGGACCTGTGCCTTTAAGATGGACTTAACGTTTAATTTTTTTAAAAAAAAGAACCTCCAGCGGGATGTGCTGTTTGATCTGACATCAAGGGTGACATATCCGGATGGACTTGGCTAACGGCCATTGGGCTGTTGCAGACTGCCGGGCCTTATCAATGGATCGTGCTGATTGGTCAGGTTTTTCTCTGGAATGTTCCTTCCTCTGTGAAATTGTGTTTCCAGCTTTAGTTTCGTTTTGAACTCCGAGCTGAAGAAGGCGCTTATGAGTTTCTCTCTTCCCCCGAAAGGGTAAACCTCTCTCAAGCACCTGGTTGGTGACTCTGATTTCTCTTCCGTAAAGCTGGAAGATGTTCTAGTGAGTCTGGAAACCAAGTAAGAGTAAAACCCAGGCTGAGAACTGGATTTGAGGGGAGACAATAAAAATCTTAAGGAAATCCAGAAGCTGAAAGCAGGGTCAGTAGTTTTAAAAACTCTTTTAGTCCCTCGTGGGGAACCCTGGTCTTATCTCCGGCTTTTGGTCATTCTGGCGGAGTTGGAAGCAAATAGGAATTACACAGACACGAGACTGTTCTTTTGAGAGAAGGCCCAGGGTAATAAAAGTTAAAGTGACGCCCCAGAGATGTCATAACAAATGCATCTCTGCTATTGACTTCCACCAGCCCCCTGTCTTCTGCGTTCTCACCACTCTTGGTGAATAATGTTCTCCTGAGTTCCCTGTTGGATTTATTAGTTACTAGATCATATTTATGGCCCCTAGTTTTGGACTTTCCAAATAGATTGAACAAATCCTTTCATAATCTTGAAGACTTCTATCAGATCATCGCCACAAATTGCCCTTTCCAGATGCCTAAAGATACTGTGGGACTTTAACTAGCTAAAGCAGCACCAGTGTACCATCACTCTGCTGGTACGCTTTCTGCTGCTTTTCTAACATGTTAAGAGATTGGATGAGATTGCGGATTGGGTTGCACGATAATCTGGAGCCAAAGGAGTACCAGCATCATGCAGTGACTGGCGGGTCTCTGCTCCCCCGCCACACACAGACACACAGCCCCAGGTACCATTAGTGAGCTAGAGTATGTTCCGATTTTACTGAAGACCTTTTTGGCTCTGTGATTAAAGACAGAATTTTCAAAAATCTATTGATGAGCAGTTGAAGTGTTGTAAAGTGGAACCATTGGGCTCGAGAAATGAAACTGGATGTGACTTACAAAAGACCTGCAGCTTATTTTTATTCTTTCATGGGCATGCGGATTAGACCAGCATTTGTGTGCCCTTGGAGGTGGTGAATCATCACCTTGAACCGCTGCAGTCCATGTGGTGTAGGTACACCCACAGTGAAGTTAGGGAGGGAGTTTCAGGATTTTGGCCGAACGACAGTGAAGGAACAGTGATATGGATCCAAGTCAGGATGGAGTGCGGCTTGGAGGGTTCTGTGCAGGTGACGGTGTTCCCAGGTATCTGCTACCCTTGTCTTTCTGGCTGGCTGAGAGAGCAGATTTGGCAGGTGCCTCAGAAGGGCCCTTGGTGAGTTGTTGCAGTGCATCTTGTAGATGGTGCACACTGCTGCTGCTGTTGGTGCTGGAACTCTCTGCCAGTGCTGTTGGAGGAGTAAATGTTGTAGATGGCGGATGAGATGCCAATCAAAAGGGCTGCTTTGTCCTGAATGATGTTGAGCTTCTTGAGCGTTGGAGTTGACAAGTGGAGAATATTCCATCACACCCTGACTTCTGTCTTGCAGATGGTGGACAGGCTTTGGGGAGTCAGGAGATGAACTGCTCTCTGCAGAATTCCCAATCTCTGACCATCTCTCAGGCCACATTAAGAAGTCTCACATGTTAAAGTCCAACAGGTCTGTTTCAAACACTAACTTTCGGAGCTCTGCTCCTTCCTCAGGTGAATGAAGAGGTATGTTCCAGAATCATATATATGAAATAAATCGCTTATTGTCACAAGTAGGCTTCAAATAAAGTTACTGTGAAAAGCCCCTAGTCGTCACATTCCAGCGCCTGTTCGGGGAGGCTAGTACGGGAATTCAACCGTGCTGCTGGCCTGCCTTGGTCTGCTTTCAAAGCCAGCGATTTAGCCCTGTGCTAAACAGCCCCTATATAGACAAAGTCAAAGATGTTTTGAATGCGAGCATTTGCAGATCCAGAGATAGGGGTAACCCCAGGTTAAAGAGGTGTGAATTGTCAGTTGGTAGGATTTCGCAAGCCCAGACCAGATGGTGGGGGGGTGAATGTAATGTGACATGAATCCAAGGTCCTGTTTGAGGCCGTACTCATGTGTGCGGAACTTGGCTATAAATTTCTGCTCGGCGATTTTGCGTTGTCGCACGTCCTGAAGACCGCCTTGGAGAAAGCTTACCCGGAGATCAGAGGCTGAATGCCCTTGACTGCTGGAGTGTTCCCCGACTGAAAGGGAACATTCCTGCCTGGCGATTGTCGCCGATGTCCATTCATCTGTCGTCGCAGCGTCTGCATGGTCTCACCGATGTACCATGCTTCGGCACATCCTTTCCTGCAGCGAATGAGGTAGACAACGTTGGCCGATTTGCACGAGTATGTACCGCGTACCTGGTGGGTGGTGTTCTCGCGTGTAATGGTGGTACCCATGTCGATGATCTGGCACGTCTTGCAGAGATTGCCATGGCAGAGTTGTGTGGTGTCCTGGTCGCTGTTCTGAAGGCTGGGTAGTTTGCTGCAAACAATGATTTGTTTGAGGTTGCGCGGTTGTTTGAAGGCAAGTAGTGGGAGTGTGGGGATGATCGTGGCAAGATGTTCATCTTCATCGATGACGTGTTGAAGGCTGCAAAGAAGTCGTAGTTTCTCTGCTCCAGGGAAGTACAGGACGACGAGTGTTTGAAAAAACCTGTTGGACTTTAACCTGGTGTTGTAAGACTTCTTACTGTGCTCACCCCAGTCCAACGCTACATCTCTCACAGCGACAGTAGATGGCTGGTCCAGTTCGATTCTAGTCAGTGCTAATCCCCAGGGTGTTGACAGGGGGGGATTCAGATGGCAATGCCATTGAATATCAAGGCGAGATGGTTGCATTCTCTCTTTTTGGAGATGGTCATTGCTTGGCACTTGTGTGATGCAAATGTTACTTCTCACTTAATAGAACATGCCTGAATGTTGTTCAGGTCTTGCATTTTGGAATGAGCTGCTTCAGTGTCTTGAGGAGTGAGTAGCAAAGAACACTCCACATTGTGCAAACATTCACTTCTGACCTTATGATGGGAGGAAGGTCATTGATAAAGTAGTTGAAGATGGTTGGACTTGGACACCCTGAGGAACTAGGTGTTCCTCTGGGACTGAGATGATTGACCTGGGACAATCACAGCCATCTTTGTAGCTGAGATTGGGAGTCGAGGGTGTTGGTGTTGAAGCTTGTATTAGTAGAGGGTACTCCAACTCCATGGAGAATATTGAAGAGGCTTAAACTGGAGAATTCCTTGTCTAGGACTAGTTTCAAAGTCAAACTCCATTTGCAAGCCCCTCCCATCAAGGAGCATGTGCAAATACAAGTGCACACCTCATTGAGGGTTGGAGAGCAGCCCAGGCATCTTCAACCTGACTGGTTCCGTCACCACGTATTATTTTTGGATGTGGTGTTGAAATGCTGTTCATCACTAGAGTTTTTCAGCCATTTGTGTCAGTGTGGGGTAACTGCAGGAATTCAGCTCTGTGACTCTCTCTTTCAGTGGAAGTTGATGATTTGAAAAAGCTGAACACCTCATTGACGTCGCTGTGCAGTGAAAAGCTGAAACAAGAGAAGGTGAGGAGGTACTCGGCAAAACGTAACCACATTGACCAAGCTTTTGGGCAGCAATATTTTAAACACGGTCTCAAAGTTTGTTTGACAACCCACCTGTTATTATCCTTGGGGAAGTTTTCTGCTCCTGTAGAAACTCTGACTTCTGATTTCTTTGTCTTTTTTTTTAGCAAAGCAAAGGCAAAAAGAAGAAAAAAGCCCCGGTGCTTGCAGGTGGATTTAAGGCGAATCTGAAGGATGATCTTGATGATTATGGTTATACACCGGATTATGATGAATTCATGTGATTATGTCCAGTGAGCCAGGCTTCTTCCAGCATGTTTTCTGTAGACAACGTCATGCTGCTGATTTCTCCTCGAGCTGCACAGACCTTGCATTGTTATGGAAACAGCTAGGACTCCAGATGCCAATGATAACACCAAGTTTTGTTACTGGTCCCATAATTGCGCATTGTTATATGTCGGTGACAATACTTGTGTAGCACTGTGTGGACCAAGTACCTGCATGGATGGGGGGGTGGGAGGGGGAAGAGGTTTGGGAAGAGAGCGATATATATTTGAAAAAATATGGAGTCTTGCAGTGACCATGCCTCAGCATCATTAATGTGACCTGAGCTGATGTAATATCACGTTTATTGTGATACTGTAGAATCGCAAAGTAAGATAACTATTTTTAAAATTTCTTGAATTTTTGCCTGCTTTTTCCTTTGGAAACTAAAATGGACTAATTAGAGATGCTGATTCTGTGCTGAAGTTGTGCTTTTTGGTTGCTGGGTCAGTCTGCCTTAATGAGAACATGCCCTCAATATTTACAGGGTCCCCGAGTTGGGGGCAACAGCCATGTGGCTTCCCTGTGACGTTGCTCATATTTCTGCAACCACGCCTGTCGAAGCCGGAGTGCCCTTCCGTTTATTCTCTTGATCTCTAAGTACAGGTGACCAACTTAAATATAGTACATTGAAAATGCCATGGTTTAGACCTGATGAGGGAAGCAGAGACAGAATCCAGCAGTGATCGTTCAGCCCAAGAGGACCCTGCACTTCAGTAGTTGTTTGGATGGCGATTTGTAGTTTCTGCATATGGGGAGCTGCTGTAGAAAAGTTATGAAAATTTCACCGATGAAAGCAGTTTGGAGGAGCTTAAGAATATGGCTCAGTTGCTGGTGGGGGGGTGGAAATAGTGCACGAGTTGGGTAATCTTTGATGGGATGTTGGACCATGGACCATGGCCCATTTGCCATTCAAACGGGTGTACCTGGTCAATATTCTGCCCTCAACCAACTTCACAAACAAATCATTCATCTGGGATCCAGCTGTGCACAATTTAGCTGCTGCACGTCCATATTACAAGTCATCACATCAAAAATACTTAGACTGTAAAGCGCTTATGTCTTGAGTCTGTAACAAAGGCTAGATACCATTAAAGAATTTTTTAGGGGAACGAACTGGTTGAAGTAGGGAGGATGCTGCAATTGGCATCAGTATCCATTGCAATGTCCATGTGTGGAATCCAGTTGAGTTGGCTAACATTCGCCTCCCCTGCTGGTCTTGACTATGTGAGGAAGGATGACTACCCAGGCTTTTGCTGCTTATTAACAGTGCTATCAGTGGAGGGAAAAATGTTCTGAACCTGCTTGAATATTTCATAATCGATTAATACAGCCCATTTAATGTTGTCACAGCAGTGATTTGGATTTAAACAATGACATTTTTGTTGTTGGATGGGTTGGAAAAATTAGATTCCTTTCCTTTAAGTATTTTTGAATCAAAGTTGCTAATGGAAGGGGAGTGAAGAATTGTTTTCTCCAACTTGTACTAATGGAACAAAAGTGCAGAATCTATTCAAGAAAAATCTGCTCGAGTGGAAGGAGGGAATCTGTGGCCTTTTTATTTATCCCACTGTTTTGGTTGCGTTAGCGAAGATTGAAAAAAAAATCTTCTGAACATAATGTGCATTTTACTTCAAAACAATCCTTTGTAAATTGTTTAGAAGTACATATAATTTGGCATCAGTACAGTAAATGTGGCAGGTTGCTTACCCAGATTCTACGTTGATCATGAGGTGTGGTTGCAATCCTAATGTAATTCGTCGGAAATATGCATTCTTTTTTCACCACCCTGTTGCATTGTGTTAATTAGACAGTGGCAGTCTTGCGAGCATAAACACGTAATGGGAGTGGTTCTTGTATTAAATATATATCTCTTTCCCTCTTCAAGTTAAATTCATATTTATTATACAAAATCTCTGCTGCAAAAAGGACAATTTATACAACCGATGAGTAACTTATTTTTATATCTCATCTGTTGCTGTTGGGAAGGCTTATTATTAATGTAAACAATTGGACACTTGTCATGTTTTAAGACAATAAATGAATATAATGTAAATTATTTTCTGCATTGTCTGTCCTCATATGTATAACTTGTGTTGTAGGGTGCAGACAAACCCATGTGGTCTTTTCCTCAACTTCTGACGTTTGGAAAGTGGCTCAAACCATATTTCAGATTACCACTCAAGTAATTTGACTGCAACTGTTGTAAGTGTAGACTTTAAATCCTCAATGTTACTCCATGTGCCTTTGTTATCCAGAGCCTGGCCTAGCTGTGAAATATAGATGACATTTCCCTTCAACATAACCGATAGTTGCATGGATTCTGTATGAATGCGAATTCCACACGTTTCAATTCTAAACATGTATCATAACGTCTGATTTGCACAGGCTGATCTCGTGTCAGATTATTCGCTCAGTTACTTCACAGTACTGGGTGGAAAATCTCTGTCCCCTAACTGTATATTGGATGCTTATACTGGTTGGCAAGAGAAATGATGCTCATTCAGGAGTAGACAGGGTTAGGTCTGTGCACAAGTATTTATTCTCCTGGGACACTATTTTACATATTTTTTTTTACCATAATAACACGAATACAAATAGAATACTAACTGGCAATATCATTCAAATAGCAGCTTGTTTGAGGTTCTTTGAGGAGCTTGTTTGCTATATCGGTGAAATTGTGCTCGTAGGCCAGCTTGTAAAACAGGTAGATGTCCTCACAGTACTGCAATAACCTCTTCAGGTTCTGACTCGCAACAGCATCTCCCTTGTGTTGTTTAAACCTGGAAGTGTTTGTAAAGAAAAATGCATCACGGAGTATTCCCCATTTAACTCATTTTTGCATCGCCTCAAGACTGCTCTGTGATTTTGCCGGATTCCTGCATGCCATTGTTTGATATTTTAAAAATGCACTTTGGCACTCGGGAAACAAAAAGCTCCACTCCGAAGGAGCAGGTCATCATCTAGTTTGGAGGGCGAGGGCTTGGACTTCAACAAATAACTTCCAGCATACACTGGAGATTTTTAAAAACTGTCCAGTATGAGATTCTCTATCTGTAAGGTGATACCTATTTTGTTTTTTCTCACCCATCAGACAAACCCCCAGTATTTTCTTTAAAATGTTATGGTGTAACTTGGTCACTCTGGTTTTAGTCTCATTACCAGCCAGCCCAAAGATGGACACACCATGGTGCTGCCATATTCCCCAGTGCGGTTTCTAAACCTCAGCACTAAATATAACAGAATAGACAATCCCTCGGCCATGCAGGGGGCTGGAAGCCTGTACTCACTTTTTCGAAACTTCTTCAAACAGACTGTGCTGCAGGGGGTGCTGTTGCTTAAATTCCTCCAGGTAGGCAAACTCACCATGGACAACTACATGTTCATAGAGCACCTCTGCCCAATCAGGTACAAAGTCATATGCCTCTACAACTATAGAAGCCTGTGGAGAAGGAGAAATCGACAATCAATTTCACTGACGTGAGTGGAATGACAAAAGCATTTACCAATAATTGTATCTAACTAAGCCACTAGAAATGACTTCAGACTGGACTACTTCAATCTTGCTTATGCTGCTAATCAAGTGTATTTTGTGAATAAACTGGTTTAATGATAGCCTGTTGTGTAAAGTGGCTGATCTGTTTTTTTTAATGAACACTTTATTGAGGCATTTATGGTTTTACAACAACAAAATAAACAATGTATGTGAATTTATAAACATAGTGCAAAAGCCGTCTTCCTCCCTTACAAGTCCTGCCTTTCCTACTCTAAACAAAGCTAACCACCTGCCCCACCCCCTTCTGCTGACGATTAATTTTCCGCAAAGAAGTCAACGAACGGCTACCACCTCCGGACGAACCCCAACATTGATCCTCTCAAGGTGAACTTGATTTTCTCCAAACAGAAGGATAGCCAGGTCTCCGACTTCGGGGGCTTTGAGTCCCTCCAAGCTAATAATATCAGTCTCCGGGCTACCTGGGAAGCAAAGGCCAGAACGCCTGCCTCTTTCTCCTCCTGGATTCCTGGATCTTCTGACACTGAAAATTTCCACCTCTGGACTCATTGCCACCCTTGTTTTTAACACCCTGGACATGACATCTGTAACCCCTGCCAGAATCCCCTAAGCTTTGGGCATGTCCAGGACATGGTTCGCTGGCCCTCCCGCACACCTATCTTCGACCCCAAAGAACCTGCTCATCCGGGCCATTGTCATGTGAGCCCGGTGTACGAACTTGAATTGTATCAGGCTGATATGTGGACACGTTGACTCTACTCAATGCGTCCGCCCAGAGACCATCCTCTTTCTCCTCGCAACTCCTCTTCCCACTTGCGCTTCAGCTCCTCCGTCTGCATAGCCTCTGACCCCATGAGTTCCTTATAGATGTCAGAGATCTTCCCTTCTCCACCCACGCTCTGGAAATTACCCTGTCCTGTATCCCCCTTAGTGGTAGGAGCAGGAAGGTTGAAACCTGTCTAGGTACATAAATTTGTTTTGCCACGCCAATCGCTCCCTCAAGCTAGGAAAGCTCCCCTCGATACACATATCCCCCATCCTCCTAGTCCCTGCTCTGCCATCTCCAAAACTCTCCATCCATCATTCCCAGGGGAAATTGCTGATTATTACAGATTGGAGACCACACTGATGCTCCCGCCGCTCCCACATGCCTCTTCCACAGCCCCCAGACTGGCGCTGGTGGAGTACCGTGCTGGCGGGAACTGCAGAGGCACCGTTACCAATGCCCCCAAACTAGTGCCCTTGCATAATGCCACCTTCACATGCTCCCACACCGACCCTCCCCCCACCACCCACTTCCTAATCAATGGCTATATTCGCCGCCCAGTAATAATTATGAAAGTTCAGGAGTGCCAGCCTGCCCTCCTCCTGGCTCCACTCCAGCAACCCCTTTTTTTTTTTTACTCGCGGGATGTTACCCACCCCATACAAAGCCAGTGATCACCTTATTGACCCGTTTAAAGAAGGACCGCGGAATAAAGATGGAGAGACACTGAAACACAAACCAGAATCTCGGGAGGACCGTCATTTTCACTGTCTGTACCCTCCCAGCTGGTGACAACGGGAGCGCGTCCCCCTCCGAAAACCGTCCTTCATTTGGTCCACCAGTCTGGCCAGATTTAGCTTGGGCAGCCGTTCCCATTCCCGTGCCACCTGGATGCCTAGGTACCAAAAGCGTCCACCTACCACTCTAAATGGCAGCTCCCCCACTCACCTCTCCTGCCCCCTTGCCTGGATCGTAAACATCTCACTTTCCCCCATATTTAGTTTATACCCCGAAAACCAGCCAAATTCCCCCAGAATCATCCTAATTGCTTCCATGCCCTCTAATGGGTCCGATACATATAGGAGCAGGTCGTCTGTGGAAAGCAAGATTCTGTCTTCCACTCCCACCCGACCAGCCCCATGTTCTCAGCGCAATTGCCAACGGCTCTATGGGAAACGCTAACAACAGTTCGTTTAGCACAGTGGGCTAAACAGTTGGCTTGTAATGCAGAACAATGCCAGCAGCGCGGGTTCAATTCCCGTACCAGCCTCCCCGAACAGGCGCCGGAATATGGCGACTCATTTTCATTTCATTTTCACTTCACTAGGGGCTTTTCACAGTAAGTTATTTGAAGCCTACTTGTGACAAGAAGCTATTATAGGGATTGTTTAGCACAGGGCTAAATCACTGGCTTTGAAAGCAGGCCAGCAGCACAGTTCAATTCCCGTACCAGCCTCCCCGGACAGGCACCGGAATGTGACGACCAGGGTCTTTTCACAGTAACTTCATTTGAAGCCTACTTGTGACAACAAGCGATTTTCATTTCATTTTCAGTGGGGAGAGGGGGCATCCCTGTCTCGTCCCCCGATGCAGCCTAAAATAGTTTGATGTCCTATTCGTCCGTACGCTCGCCACAGGAGCCCGATACAACAACCTGACCCAGTCAATAAAGCCCCGCCCAAATCCGAACCATCCCAGTACCTCCCACAGATAATCCCATTCTACCCGATCAAAAGCCTTCTCTGCGTTCACTGCGACCACTACCTCCACCTCCCTACATTCCGGGAGCATCATGATCACATTTAACAAGCTTACATTGGCCACCAACTGCCTTCCCTTAACAAGCCCCGTCTGGTCCTCCCCAATAACGTCCGGAACACAATCCTCAATCCGAGAGGACAAGATTTTGGCCAGCAGTTTGGCGTCCACATTCAATAGGGATATCAGCCTGTAAGACTCACACACCTCCGGGTCCTTGTCCCGCTTCAGGATCAATGAAATCATGGCCTGTGCCATCGTCGGAGGAAGCACCCCACGTTCCCTCGCCTCACTGAGTGTTCTCATCAACAGCGGCCCCAATATCCCAGAGAACTTTTTATAGAACTCCACTGGGTACACGTCTGGCCGCGGGGCTTTACCCGACTGCATGGCCTTCAGACCCTCCGCTATCTATTCCAACCCGATCGGTGCCCCAAGCCCTTCTACCAGCACCCTGTCCACCTTCGGGTAATTCATCCCCCCTAGGAAGTGCGTCATCTCTGATCCGTCTTCTCACATGCGATCTCATCCCATTAACCTGGAAACAAGGGAAAGGGGGATTTCTAAGATGATCGCGGGCAGCAGGATGATTGAGGGTAGCACAATGGTTAGTTGCTTCTCAGCTCCAGTGTCCCAGGTTCGATTCCCGGCTTGGGTCACTATCTGTGCGGAGTCTCCCCGTGACTGCATGGGTTTCCTCTGGGTGCTCCGGTTTCCTCCCACAGTCTAAAGATGTGCAGGTTAGATGGATTGGCCATGATAAATTGCCCTTACTGCCCAATAAAGTGAGGTTGGGTTACAGGGATAGGTGGAGGTGTGGGCTTGAGTAGCGTGCTCTTTGTAAGGGCTGCTGCAAACTCGATGGGCCGAATGGCCTCCTTCTGCACTGTAAATTCTATGATTGCTCTTCAGCCCTATCGCACACTGCATTTTGGTTCATACACTGTTGCTCTATAGCTGAAGGATAAACCGGAATAAACCTGAATTACAATCAAGTGACAAAGTCAATTTTACTGCAAAATAAAGATATTGTGGATTCGCATCATTCTAGTAATCGGGTGTGGGTTAATGAATGGAAGAGCAACTGCAGCAAGGTCAAAATTAAAATGGCAAATAACCAGCAGGTGGAACTTGTTCCCTAAAGTTCACTCCAAGCTAGAAGAGGCGGCATTGGGAGTAGCAAATTCAGTATAAAATATTATTAAAGGGTAGGTATTGCACCTGTGATTGCAAGGGAAGGGGGACAGTGTAGAAGAAGCCAATCAGTTCATCAAGTCTGCACCGATTTTCCCCAAATCTCGATCACATATTTCGATTATGATCATTTTCCTTTAGAGATTCAATATTACTTCCGATTGCCGCAGGATATTAGTTGTGTTTCTGTTACGTTTTGTGGCTGGGTGACAGGAAATCGGGAGATTCAGCATTTCTGCCACAGCCGCACGAACATATTCATCTGGAAACTAGCCACATCTAGCACATGTTTCTGCCATTACAATTTTGTACTTATGAGGAGGCAGGTGGAGCACTGAACAGAGTGGAGGGAGGGGGGGGGGGGGGTGAGGGGGGAGAGAGAGAGAGAGAGAGAAAGAGTTAAAAAGAACAATTGTTGAAACTCATTAATGAACGAGTCCAGCCATACTCATTTGTAACTGAAAAGACTGTTCAATTCTGATAACTGCAGGTATATGTAAACATACAACTGGACAATTCCCTCAAAGTACCTGATAAAACCTCGGCAAAGAGAGGATACAAGGCATTAGGTCATTTCTCTGTAGATTAATTAACTGCACATCCTGATTGTTGTTCAGCAAGTGCAGCTGGAGAGTCACCAGTTTGGCTAGTCTCACACATTGAGAGGCTCGCCGGATGCACGAGTCCTGGAAAGAGGAAGATGAATAAATATTTGAAAACTTCAGTACTTAAGGTGATAAACTTTAAACCCATATACCAGGACTTTGAAATTCTCTCTAGCTAAAAACCCATGTTCAACTTGTTCTAAGCCAGGCTACAGAACCTTTACTAAACCAGGCCATAGAACCTTTACTAAATCAGGCTACAGAACCTTTACTAAATCAGGCTACAGAACCTTTACTAAACCAGGCTGCAGAACCTTTACCAAGTGGGCAGCAGCTGAACACTTTCCACATACCCAGTGAAAATGATCAGCAAGCCCACATTTCCAATGAATTACAAGGTGGCTTCATGGACAAAGGTACCTGGGAACAGGATGCTGGGACCGAACAGGAAACCAATTCCACTGTTGATATTCACTTAATATTATCATCACTGCCTGCTACTAACCAGAACTTTGGTAGACCCAAGCCAGGCCCCTGAAGTTCATAGATTTAAGTTTCAAAAGGAATCTGTTCCATAGAATCCCAATATTTACAATGCAGAAGGTCAGTTGGCTGAGGGTCTGCATTGCCTCTGAAATTCCACTCCTCTGCCATATTCCCATAACCTGGCACTCTTTTCCAATAGCAATCCAATTCCCTTGATGGAACCAGACTCCAGCCACCCTCTGGGTGAAAAATTATTTCTTCACATCACTTCTACTCCTTTTGCCCATTATTTTCGTTCAGCACCTCTAGGTCTTGAAGTACTCTTGAAAGGGATCGGTTTCCCACTATTTACCCTGTCCATGCCCCTCAGGATCTTGACTATCAAATCTCCTCTCTGCCTTTTTTCATCCAAGGAAAACAGTCCCAACCTTTCCAAACTGGCTGCTTTCAAAAGAATTCTCAAGTTCCCCAAACTTAATTTGACAAAAAAATGACACTAAGTCAAAGAAGAAAAAGACATAACAGCTCAAAGAGGTTTTTGAGGAGGGAGCGGGTTAGCCAAAGAAAACCCAATCACAGGGCTCAAAAGTCATGTCAGACGGACCAAGGGAACCTACGGCACAGCTTTCAGGACCCTCGTCACCTCAGAAGAAAGCAGAGCTGACTGGTTATAGAGGGTCGATTCTATTAAACCATCCCAACCCCCCACTAAGTGGTCACCGTTCCGAGGCCGGTGCAATAGTATCAAAATGCAAATCTTGGAGATCAAGGCCAGCGATTCGTGTGAATTGCTTCCATCATTGGATGAACTTTGAACTCAATACGGATTAGTCTGTCTCCTAATGAGCCATCTGCTTCTGAAATGACATTAATGTTCAAGATGTGTGTTTCTGCACACAGACAAGCTGTTCTAGCCAGCAAGAAAATGAAAGTGGCCGCAGGGGACAGCAAGCTTCGATGGAGATTTCAAACCATGGGAGAAGGATTTCTATGTTGATCTCCTATCATAACAAGAGAAAAATGAAAAGAGGTTCTAACCATCTACAGTCACCAATTCTGTCTGCATGTTTCAATGAAATAATGAAATCTCTGATGCACCACAGCTGCTAAAAGAATAAAAGTATAAAACTAAAACTGTTGGTTGCCATCAGACATTTAAAAAATAATAATTCCTTCAAGAGAAGGGGTCATAACGATAGAGCAGGAATAGGCCATTTAGTCCTTCAAGCTCACTGGCCAGTGAGATCAAGGCTGATCTACGTCAACACCATTTCCCTGCACTATTTGCCTTCTGAATTGCTGGCTGTAAATGTTTGTTAGCTTTCCCAAGTTCCTTTGAAGTTCAACATTCCCCAGTCTCGCACCATTTCAGAAATACTCTGCATTTCCGTCTTTCTGACTAAAAGTGAATAAGTTTTGTGTCATCTTCAAACTTGAAATATTACATTGAATCCCCACATCCAAATTATTGATGTAGATTGTGAATAGCTGGAGCCCAAGCACTGATCCTTACAGTACACCACAAGTCACAGCCTGCCAGCCTGAAAATGACCCATTTATTCCCAAACTGTCCATTCACCAGTTCCTAATCCAGGCCAATACATTCCCATGTGCTCTAATTTTGTTTACTAATCTCTTGTGCGAGATCTCATCAAATGTCTTCTGAAAAGCGAAATATTACCATCCACCAGTTCCCCTTTGTCCACACTGCTAGTTACACCCTCAGAAATCCAACTGATCAAACATGCTTTCCCTTTTCCAAATCCATGTTGACTCTGCCCAATCTATCACTTGTGCTGTTATCACGGTGATGTTCTTGGTTTGTTTAAATTAATATTATTAAGGTTGTAGTGTTGCTACAAAGAACTTGCAGACTTTGTACTAAATCAAAGCTAATTTATTTACACACTATAAATTGTGAATTAAGTATGCCGAAAAAGCGAAGTATTCGATCAAATAGCTACAATTCACAGAACTACTGAAAAACACCAACCCTCTCCATAACTCACTCCGAGAGCACGTGGACCACCGTGTTGTAAAAAAGATGATATACTATATTCACAAATATGATATACTGGATATCATTACAATCACTTCCTCTATTATAGATTCAAGCACATTCCCTACATCCGATGTCAAGCCAACAGGCCTGTAGTTTCCGGTTTTCTTTCTCCCACCTTTCTTAAATAGTGGGGTCACATTTGTCACCTTCCAATCTGCAGGAAGTATTCCAGAGACTGCAGAATTTTGAACTATCTAACCAGCTATTATCTCTACAGCCACCTCCTCAATGCCCTGGGGCATAAATCAGCAGGTCCAGGGGATTTATCTTCTTAAAAGGCTCATTAATTTCTCCAATACCTTTTTTCCCCCTAATATTAATATCCTGTAGCTCCTCCTTTAAACTAGCCCCTTGATTCTCCATTATTCCTGGGAGGTTTTCAGTATTATACTCCGTGAAGACAGACACAAAGTATTTGTTTAATTTCACTGCCATTTCCTTATTCCTGGTTATAAATTCTCGTGACTCCACTTGCAATGGACCCACATTTGTTTTTATTAATATTTTCATTTTACACACCTATAGAAGCTATTAGCCAGTCTGTATGTTTCTCGCTAGTTTATTCTCTTTCCCCTTTCTTAATCTTTTTCCTGGACTTCCTTTGCAGAATTCTAAATTGCTTCCAGTTCTGAGGCTCATCATTTTTGGGTAATTTTTTACACCTCTTTTTACACGTACATAAAAAGCAAGAGGGTAGTCAGGGAAAGGGTTGGCCCACTAAAGGACAGGGGAGGGAACCGATGTGTGAAGCCAGAGGAAATGGGCGAGATCCTAAATGATTACTTTGCATCAGTATTCACCAAAGAGAAGGAATTGGTGGATGTTGCGTCTGGAGAAGGGTGTGTAGATAGCCTGGGTCACATTGAGATCCAAAAAGAGGTGTTGGACGTCTTGAAAAATATTAAGGTGGTAAGTCCCCAGGGCCTGATGGGATCCACCCCAGAATACTGAAGGAGGCAAAAGAGGAAATTGCTGAGGCCTTGACAGAAATCTTTGGATCCTCACTGTCTTCAGGTGATGTCCCGGAGGACTGGAGATCAGCCAATGTTGTTCCTTTAAGAAGGGTAGCAAGGATAATCCAGGGAACTACAGGCCTATGAGCCTTACGTCAGTGGTAGGGAAATTACTGGAGAGAATTTTTCGAAACAGGATCTACTCCCATTTGGAAGCAAGTGGGTGTATTAGCGAGAGGCAGCACGGTTTTGTGAAAGGGAGGTCGTGTCTCACTAACTTGATAAGAGTTTTTTGAGAAGGTCACAAAGATGATTGATGCAGGTAGGGCAGTGGCTGTTGTCTATATGGACTTCAGTAAGACCTTTGACAAAGTCCCTCATGGCAGACTGGCACAAAAGGTGAAGTCACACGGGATCAGAAGTGAACTGGCAAGGTAGATACAGAACTGGTTAGGTCATAGAAGGCAGAGAGTAGCAATGAAAGGGTGCTTTTCTGATTGGAGGGCTGTGACTAGTGGTGTTCCGCAGGGTTCAGTGCTAGAACCTTTGCTGTTCGTAGTATATATAAATGATTGAGGAAAATGTAACTGGTCTGATTAGTAAGTTTGCAGACGACACAAAGGTTGGTGGAATTGCGGATAGTGATGAGGACTGTCAGAGGATACAGCAGGATTTAGATCTTTTGAGGAAAATGTAACTGGTCTGATTAGTAAATTTGCAGACGACACAAAGGTTGGTGGAATTGCGGATAGTGATGAGGAATGTAAGAGGATACAGCAGGATTTAGATCGTTTGGAGACTTGGGCAGAGAGATGGCGGATGGAGTTTAATCCGGACAAATGTAAGGTAATGCATTTTGGAAGGTCTAATACAGGTAGGGAACATACAGTGAATGGTAGAACCCTCAAGAGTAATGACAGTCAGAGAAATCTAGGTGTACAGGTCCACAGGTCACTGAAACGGGCACACAGGTGAAGAAGGTGGTTAAGAAGGCATACGGCATGCTTGCCTTCATTGGCCAGGGCATTGAGTATAAAAATTGGTAAAGTCATGTTGCAGCTGTATAGAATCTTAGTTAGGCCATACTGGAGTATAGTGTTCAATTCTGGTCGCCACACTACCAGAAGGACGTGGCGGCTTTAGAGAGGGTGCTGAAGAGATTTACCAGGATGTTGCCTGGTATGGAGGGCATTAGCTATAAGAGGTTGAATAAACTTGGTTTGTTCTCACTGGAACAAAGAAGGTTGTGGGGCGACCTGATGGAGGTCTACAAAATTATGAGGGGCATAGACAGAGTGGATAGTCAGAGTCTTTTTCTCAGGGTAGAGGGATCAATTACTAGGGGGCATAGGTTTAAGGTGCGAGGGGCAAGGTTTAGAGGAGATGCAAGTTTTTTTACACAGAGGGTAGTGGGTGCCTGGAACTCGCTGCCAGAGGAGGTGGTGGAAGCAGGGAAGATAGTGACGTTTAAGGGGCATCTTGTCAAATACATGAATAGGATGGGAATAGAGGGATACGGACCCCGAAAGTGTAGAAGATTTTAGTTTAGACGGGCAGCATGGTCGGCACGGGCTTGGAGGGCCGAAGGGCCTGTTCCTGTGCTGTACTTTTCTTTGTTCTTTATTTGAGGTAATACAATCCTTGATTTCTTTCATGCGCCATGGTTAGAATACTTTCTTTGCTGGGGTTTTTGTGCTTTAAATTTTTGTTGTAAACTACGTGGGCAGCACGGTAGCACAAGTGGATAGCACTGTGGCTTCACAGTGCCAGGATCCCAGGTTCGATTCTCCGCTGGGTCACTGTCTGTGCGGAGTCTGCACATTCTCCCCGTGTCAGCGTTGGTTTCCTCCGGGTGCTCCGGTTTCCTCCCACAGTCCTAGACGTGCAGGTTAGGTGGATTGGCCATGATAAATTTCCCTTAGTGACCAAAAAGGTTAGATGGGGTTATTGCATTACGGGTATAGGGTGGAAGTGGCTTAAATGGGTCGAATGGCCTCCTTCTGCACTGTAAGTTCTATGTCAGTTCTTTAAATGTTAGCCATTGCCTGTCTGCCCTCCTTTAGCATAGTTTCTCAATCCACTATGGACAATTTTGCCCTCAGACACTCAGTTTCGATTTAAGATCATTAGTTTCTGAATGAACTACTTCGCTTTCAAATTGAATGTATCATTCCATCATCTTCCCGAAAGGCTCCTTTACAAGAGCATTAATTAGCCCCTTTTCATTGCACAATACTATATATAAAATAGCCCATTCCCTAGCTGGTTCGGGGAGGCAGTGGCATGGTGGTATTGTCACTGGACTAGTAATCCAGAGACCCAGGATAATACTCTGATACATGGGCTTCAATCCCGCCAGGGCAGATGATGGAATTTGAATTTTAATAAAAATCTGGAATTAAAAGTATAATGATGACCATGAAACCACTGTCGACCGTTGTAAAAATCCAACTAGTTCACTAATGTCCTTTAGGGAAGGAAATCTGTTGTTCTTGCCTGGTCTGGCCTCATGTGACTCCAGACCCACAGCAATGTGGTTCGCTCTTTAATGTCCGCAGGGATGGGCAGTAAATGCTGGCCCGGCCAGCGACACCTACATCCCATGAACAAATGAAGAAAAAATATCCTGCTCTAGAAAAACATTTTGCACGCATTCCAAGAATTTGTCCTCTACATGATACTAATTAGGTTTACCCAATCCATGTGCAAACCCCCCCTCATTATGTGGAGCTCCGATTTCCTGGTGAAAACTGATTGACATCACTGCTGTTTGGTGGCCGATAAACAGCTTCCACCAATGCTTGCGGGCCCCTTCTCGTTTCTTAGCTTCCAGCCAAACTCATGTTACACCTTGATCTTTACCCGGGATCATGTGTCACTACAGTCCTAACGCCCTCTTAAATTAACAGAGCTACCCCACCACCGTTTCCCAGCTCCTGTCCTTCCGGAATGTTACATACACTTGGATATTCCGGTCTTAGCTTTGGTTTCCACATAACCACATCTCTAATGGCTATCACAAACATATAAAATAGGAGACGTAGGCAACTCAGTCCCTCAGGTCTGATGCATCATTTGATTAGATCATGGCTGATTTGTTTGTCTTTGGAATTCCACATTCCCATCTACTCCCGAGAACCTTTGACTCCATTGCCTGAAAAATATTCAGTAATCCCGTCTTCGCCACTGTGAGGCAGAGTCCCAAAGAAAAAAATCTCATCTATTTTAAAAAGAAATTAGACTACCCAATTCATTTTTTCCAATTAAGGGGCAATTTAGCGTGGCCAATCCACCTACCCTGCACATCTTTGGGTTGTGGGGGCGAAACCCATACAAACACGGGGAGAATGTGCAAACTCCACACCGACAGTGACCCAGAGCTGGGATCGAACCCGGGACCTCAGCGCAGTGAGGCAGCAGTGCTAGCCACTGTGCCACCATGCTGCCCATAAAAATCTCCTCTGTCCTAAAAAGGCAACGCCTAATTTATTATCATCTTTATAGCTACCTTGCTCTATTTCCTTGTCATTTCACTTTTATTTACTCAATTTGTCTGTACAAGATCCCTAAGCACCACCCCGCCAACATTTAGTTTAAAGCCCTCTCTACTTCCCTCGTTGTATAACTTGCCCGAATACTGGTCCCAGCATGGTTTCAGAAAATCCATCCTAACAGTACGCTCCCCACTTTCCCCAATACTGGTGCCACTGGGCCACAAAGCAGAACCCACTGCTCCCACAGCAATCTGAGTCACACATTCACCTCTTTAATTTTATTTACCCTGTGCCAATTTGCTTGTGGCTCAGTTGATAATCCTGCAATTATTACCTTTGAGGTTCTGCTTTTTAATTCAGTGCCTAGCTCCTCATACTGCTGATGCAGAACCTCTTTTCTAACCTCTCAATATAATGAAAATGGAAGCTGCTAAAACTATATCATGCCTCCTAACTTCCCATGTAATCTTCTGCAATTTCACCACAGAAACAAAGCAAAATTCTATTAAACCAGCTAGGATTTTGACTGATTAACTACTTACTTACCTTGCAGGTCAGCTGTTTAGTTCGGGAGAGAGAGCTGGGACCTTAGAAACAGCGCGGGAATTTGAAAAGCGCGGGAGCTGCGAGGCAGAGGGGACCGTTTAAAAGGTCGCTGCCTGGGTGAGGTAAGTACTGATTAACAACTTACTTACCTTGCAGGCCCAGTCGATTTCAGCAGGAGCGGAGCAGGCTAGTCCATTTCAGCGGGGGCAGTGCGGAAGTGATTTCTGGGAGGTAAGTCTCTCCTTTAAATTTTTTTAAAATAATTAAAAAAAAAAAATTTTTGTGTTTAAGGTGGGAACAGGAAGTCGACCCGCGGACTTCTGGGAAGACCCTCACCAATAAATTCTGGTGGAGAGGAAACCCGAGACACTACACGTGTAGTGTCTCACACCCGCCCTCCTCCTCTAACCTAATAATAAAACCCATTGGTGTGAGGTAAGTACCATATTTTTTATTGTTATTAATATTTTTGTTTTTGTTTTTAAAAGTTAATTTAGTTGTTAGCCAGATCTTGGTAGAAAGTTAGAGGGATGGCAGGGAAGGGAGTGCAATGTTCCTCCTGCAGGATGTTTGAGGCGAGGGATGCCATTAGTGTCTCTGCTGATTTTACCTGCAGGAAGTGCTGCCATCTCCAGCTCCTCCAAGACCGAGTTAGGGAACTGGAGCTGGAGTTGGAAGAACTTCGGATCATTCGGGAGGCAGAGGGGGTCATAGATAGCAGCTTCAGGGAATTAGTTACACCAAAGATTGGAGATAGATGGGTAACTGTAAGAGGGACTGGGAAAAAGCAGTCAGTGCAGGGATCCCCTGCGGACATTCCCCTTAGAAACAAGTATACCGCTTTGGATACTTGTGGGGGGGGGGGGGACTTACCAGGGGTAAGCCATGGGGTACGGGCCTCTGGCACGGAGTCTGTCCCTGTTGGTCAGAAGGGAAGGGGGGAAGAGGAGCAGAGCATTAGTAATTGGGGACTCGATAGTCAGGGGCACAGATAGGAGATTTTGTGGGAGCGTGAGAGACTCACGTTTGGTATGTTGCCTCCCAGGTGCAAGGGTACGTGATGTCTCGGATCGTGTTTTCCGGGTCCTTAAGGGGGAGGGGGAGCAGCCCCAAGTCGTGGTCCACATTGGCACTAGCGACATAGGTAGGAAAGGGGATAAGGATGTCAGGCAGGCTTTCAGGGAGCTAGGATGGAAGCTCAGAACTAGAACAAACAGAGTTGTTATCTCTGGGTTGTTGCCCGTGCCACGTGATAGTGAGATGAGGAATAGGGAGAGAGAGCAATTAAACACGTGGCTACAGGGATGGTGCAGGCGGGAGGGATTCAGATTTCTGGATAACTGGGGCTCTTTCTGGGGAAGGTGGGACCTCTACAGACAGGATGGTCTACATCTGAACCTGAGGGGCACAAATATCCTGGGGGGGGAGATTTGTTAGTGCTCTTTGGGGGGGGTTTAAACTAATGCAGCAGGGCCATGGGAACCTGGATTGTAGTTTTAGGGTAAGGGAGAATGAGAGTATAGAGGTCAGGAGCACAGATTTGACGTCGCAGGAGGGGGCCAGTGTTCAGGTAGGTGGTTTGAAGTGTGTCTACTTCAATGCCAGGAGTATACAAAATAAGGTAGGGGAACTGGCAGCATGGGTTGGTACCTGGGACTTCGATGTTGTGGCCATTTCGGAGACATGGATAGAGCAGGGACAGGACTGGATATTGCAGGTTCCGGGGTTTAGGTGTTTTAGTAAGCTCAGAGAAGGAGGCAAAAGAGGGGGAGGTGTGGCGCTGCTAGTCAAGAGCAGTATTACACTGAAGGGACTTCCGGTTGCGGTGATGCCTAGCTAGCCGCACGCTTCGGCGGCTCCAGCTCCGACGGACCTTCAGGCTCTTTTAAGAGCCCCAACGGGGAATTTTTCGACGACGCAACCCGGTGTGGGGTGTGTGAGAAGGGAGTCCCCCCGCAAACGAAGGAGGAAAAAACCGGCGGCGGCGGCTGCAGCACGAGGAATCGTCGACCAAAGGGTCAGAAAGAGAGAAGTACAAGATGGCGGCGGAGAAAGCGCAGGCGACATGGGGGCCTGAGCAGGATGAAATTGTGAGACGGTGCGTGGAGCTGCTGAAGAGGGAGGTGCTGACCCCATTGCTACAGGCAATTGAGGGGCTCAAGGAGACATTAAAGACCCAGGAGACAGAGCTCCGCGTGGTGGAGCAGAAGGTGACAGATATTGAGGACGAGATCCTGGGCCTGGCGGTTAAGACACAGACGCACGAGGCACTTCATAAAAAGTGTACTGAAAGGAGCCCTAGAAAATGGAGCGCGAAGGAAGAACCTTCGGATACTGGGTCTCCCTGAGGGTGTGGAAGGAGTGGACTGTGGAGCGTACGCAAGTACGATGCTGAGCTCACTGATGGGTGCTGAGACCCCTACGGGCCCCTTGGAGGTGGAGTGGGCAAATCGGATTCCGGCGAGAAGACCAAAAGCGGGAGAACCACCCAGGGCGATAATCGTGCGATTTTACCGCCTTAAGGATAGAGAAGAGGTCCTGAGATGGGCTAAAAAGGTGCGGAGTAGCAGATGGGAGAATGCAGTGGTACGGGTATACCAGGATTGGAGTGCGGAGGTGGCGAGAAGGAGGGCGAGCTTCAACCGAGCCAAAGAGGTGTTGCATAAAAGGAAGGTGAAGTTCGGGATGCTGCAGCCGGCAAGACTATGGGTCACGTATCAGGAGAGACACCATTATTTCGAGACGGCAGAGGAAGCATGGACCTTCATCAAAGAAGAGAAATTGGATCGGAACTGAGGGACTGATGCTGCAGGAAATGTTATTGTTAATGTTATGGTTGAAGTTAATTGAGAAGTAAATTGGGAAAGGGGGAGACATTGGGGAAATGTGGGCGCCGGTGAGGGGGGAAAGACGGGACATAGTTGGAGAATGGGGAAGGGGAGGGGGAGGGGAAAGGGAGCTGCGCCATAAGAGGCGGGTCAGGTAAAGGGATGTTCCCGCGCCAGAAAGAATAAGGCGGGAAGACAGGCGCAAGGCGGATGGGAGTTCCCCACACGGGGGGGTCGAGGAGTGAGCAGGAGTAGCCGGGGTCAGTTGAAGTCAGCTGACTTACGCAAGTAATATGGGGGGAGCAATCATGCTAGAAAGAGATCTAGCGGGGAGGGGGGGGGGGGGGGGGGAGGGAGGGGGGACAACTGGGTTGCTGCTGCGGAAATCCAAAAGGAAATGGCTAAAGAGTGGGTGGGCGGGGATGGTGTGCGACGCTGGGAGCGCGAGCGGGAGCGCGGAGGCGGGATATGGGACTGGCCTAGAGAAGGTAATGGCTAGTCAACACGGGAGGGGGGCAGGTAGCCCCCTAGTGAGGCTGATCACGTGGAACGTGAGTGGCCTGAACGGACCGATAAAAAGGGCCCGAGTGCTCGCGCATTTGAAAGGACTAAGGGCAGGCGTGGTTATGCTCCAAGAGACGCACCTAAAGGTGGCGGACCAAGTTAGGCTAAGGAAAGGATGGGTGGGACAGGTGTTCCACTCAGGACTGGACGCAAAGAATAGAGGGGTGGCCATTTTGGTGGGGAAACGGGTAGCATTTGAAGCAAAGAACATCGTAGCAGATAGCGGAGGTAGATATGTAATGGTGAGTGGCAGGCTGGAGGGAATGGAGGTCGTGTTGGTTAATGTGTATGCCCCAAACTGGGACGATGCGGGATTTATGAGACGGATGCTGGGGCGTATACCGGACCTGGAGGTAGGAAACTTGATTTTAGGAGAGGACTTTAATACGGTGCTGGACCCGGGGCTAGATAGATCCAGCTCAAGGACCGGAAGGCGGCCGGCAGCGGCCAAGGTACTTAAGGGGTTTATGGACCAAATGGGGGGAGTGGATCCATGGCGATTTCTTAGACCTAGGGCTAGGGAGTTTTCCTTCTTCTCCCATGTCCATAAAGTGTACTCCCGGATAGATTTTTTTGTTTTGGGAAGGTCGTTGATCTCTAGGGTGCAAGAAGCTGAGTACTCAGCCATAGCGGTTTCGGATCATGCCCCACATTGGGTGGACCTGGAATTAGGAGAGGAAAGGGAGCAGAGAACACTCTGGCGATTAGATGTGGGACTGATGGCGGATGAAGGAGTGTGTGCAAGAGTGCGGGGGTGTATTGAGAGATACCTGGAGGTCAATGACGACGGCGAGGTCCCTGTGGGAGTGGTATGGGAAGCACTAAAAGCGGTGGTCAGAGGAGAGCTGATCTCCATTGGGGCCCACAAAAGGAAAACAGAGGCCAAGGAAAGGGAAAGATTACTGGGGGAGATTTTAAGGGTGGATAGGGAATTTGCAGAGACCCCGGAGGAGGAATTGTACAGGGAGAGGAGACGACTCCAGACGGAATTTGACCTTCTGACCACCAGAAAGGCGGAGGTACTGTGGAGGAAGGCACAGGGGAGGAGGTATGAATATGGGGAAAAGGCTAGTCGCCTGTTGGCTCATCAATTGCGAAAGAGGGCAGCAGCGAGGGAGATAGGAGGAATTAGAGACGAAAGGGGAGACACGGTGCGAAGGGCATGAGGTGTTCAAGACCTTCTATGAGGAACTGTATAGGTCTCAACCCCCAGAGGGAGGGGGGGATGCGGCAGTTCCTGGACCAATTGAGGTTCCCGAAAGTGGAGGAGCGGGGGGTGGTAGGCCTGGGGGCACCGATTGGGGTGGACGAGGTTATTAAGGGACTGGGAAGCATGCAAGCAGGGAAGGCCCCAGGACCAGACGGGTTCCCGGTGGAGTATTACAGAAAATATGTGGACTTGTTGGCCCCGTTGATGGTGAGGACGTTCAATGAGGCCAGGAAAGGGGGGACTCTACCCCCGACGATGTCGGAGGCGACGATATCGTTAATTTTGAAGAGGGATAAAGATCCGTTGCAGTGCGGGTCCTATAGACCCATTTCATTATTGAACGTGGACACCAAATTGTTGGCAAAGGTACTGGCATCGAGGATAGAGGACTGTGTCCCGGGGGTGGTGCACGAAGACCAGACAGGGTTCGTAAAAGGGAGACAACTGAATGTTAACGTGCGACGACTATTAGGGGTGATAATGATGCCCCCAGTGGAGGGGGAGGCAGAGATAGTGGCGGCAATGGACGCAGAGAAGGCATTTGATAGGGTGGAGTGGGAGTATTTATGGGAAGTGTTAAGGAGGTTTGGGTTCGGGAACGGGTTTATTAGCTGGGTTAGACTTCTTTATGGGGCTCCAACGGCAAGCGTAGTTACAGGTCGACATAGATCGGGGTATTTCCGACTATATAGGGGAACAAGACAGGGATGCCCGCTGTCTCCATTGTTGTTCGCGTTGGCAATTGAACCTCTGGCCATGGCGTTGAGAGACTCCAGGAAATGGAGAGGGGTGATTAGAGGGGGAGAAGAACACCGAGTCTCGTTATACGCGGATGACCTATTGTTATACGTGTCGGACCCAGCGGGGGGGATGATAGAGGTTATGCGAATTTTGAGGGGGTTCGGGGATTTCTCGGGGTATAGGCTAAACATGGGGAAGAGTGAATTATTTGTGATACATCCAGGGGACCAGAGTAGAGAGATAGAAGGCTTGCCTCTAAGGAAAGTGGAAAGAAACTTCCGATACCTGGGGATTCAGATCGCTAGGAGCTGGGGAACCTTGCACAGACTTAATCTGACACGGTTGGTAGAACAAATGGAGGAGGACTTCAAGAGGTGGGACATGCAGCCTCTATCGCTGGCGGGCAGGGTGCAAGCAATTAAGATGATGGTCCTCCCGAGGTTCTTATTTGTATTTCAATGTCTCCCTATACTAATCACCAAGACCTTATTTAATAAAATAGACAGGAGCATCACGAGCTTCGTGTGGGCAGGGAAAGTTCCGAGAGTAAGGAGGGGGTTCTTTCAGCGTAGTAGGGACAGAGGAGGATTGGCACTACCGAACTTGGGCGATTACTATTGGGCCGCCAATGTGGCAATGATACGTAAATGGATGATGGAGGGTGAGGGAGCGGCGTGGAAAAGACTGGAGAGAAAGTCCTGTAAAGGGACGAGTTTAGAGGCGCTGGTGACGGCGCCGCTACCGATCTCACCTAAAAAGTTTACCACGAACCCGGTGGTGGCGGCAACATTGAATATCTGGGGAGAGTGGAGGCGACAGAGAGGGGTGCGGGGAGCCCTGGTGGGGTCCCCAATCAGGAACAACCATAGGTTCGCCCCAGGAAGAATGGATGGAGGATTTCAGAGCTGGTACCAGTTGGGAATTAGGAGGGTGGGAGATTTATTTATAGATGGGACTTTTGCGAGCTTGGGAGCATTGGAGGAAAAGTATAAGTTGCCCGGGGAAATTTCTTGAGATATATGCAGGTGAGGGCGTTTACTAGACAACAGGTGAGGGAATTTCCGTTGCTCCCGACACAGGGGATACAGGACAGGGTGCTTTCAGGGGTGTGGGTCGGAGAGGGCAAGGTGTCAGAGTTATCGAGAGATGAGGGAAGAGGGGGAGGAGTCGGTGGGCGAACTAAAAGGAAAGTGGGAAGAAGAACTAGGGGAGGAGATAGAGGAGGGTATGTGGGCTGATGCCCTAAGCAGGGTAAATTCCTCTTCCTCATGCGCCAGGCTTAGCCTGATTCAACTTAAGGTGCTACATAGAGCACACATAACGGGAGCAAGATTGAGCAGGTTCTTTGGAGTGGAGGACAAATGTGGGAGGTGTGGCGGGAGCCCGGCAAACCACGCACATATGTTTTGGGCGTGCCCGGCACTAGGCAGCCATTTCTCGACTACCTAGGGGAACGTTAGAGGGAAGACAGATGACCAGCAGCAGCAACCCAGGGGGAAGGGGGGGGGGAAGGGGGGGGGGGGGGGTTTAGTTTAGTTTAGGTCAAAGATAAAGGGGTTTTGTTACTTGTGTATTGTTAAAAATGTCTGTATTGTTATTGTTGCGTTTGCTTTGTAAGAGGGGAAAAATTGTTGTTTGGGAAAAAAATTTCAATAAAACATATTTAAAAAAAAAAAAGAGCAGTATTACGGTGGCGGAGAGGATGCCAGATGGGGACTCATCTTCCGAGGTAGTATGGGCTGAGGTTAGAAACATGAAAGGAGAGGTCACACTGTTGGGAGTCTTCTATAGGCCTCCAAATAGTTCTAGGGATGTAGAGGAAAGGATGGCGAGGATGATCCTGGATAAGAGCGAAAGTAACAGGGTAGTTATTATGGGAGACTTTAACTTTCCAAATATTGACTGGAAAAGATATAGTTCGAGTACATTAGATGGGTCGTTTTTTGTACAGTGTGTGCAGGAGGGTTTCCTGACACAGTTTGTTGACAGGCCAACAAGAGGCGAGGCCACATTGGATTTGGTTTTGGGTAATGAACCAGGCCAGGTGTTGGATTTGGAGGTAGGTGAGCACTTTGGGGACAGTGACCACAATTCGGTGACGTTTACGTTAAGGATGGAAAGGGATAGGTATACACCGCAGGGCAAGAGTTATAGCTGGGGGAAGGGAAATTATGATGCCATTAGACGTGACTTGGGGAGGGATAAGGTGGAGAAGTAGGCTGCAAGTGTTGGACACACTGGACAAGTGGAGCTTGTTCAAGGATCAGCTACTGCGTGTTCTTGATAAGTATGTACCGGTCAGGCAGGGAGGAAGGTGCCGAGCGAGGGAACCGTGGTTTACCAAAGAAGTGGAATCTCTTGTTAAGAGGAAGAAGGAGGCCTATGTGAAGATGAGGTGTGAAGTTTCAGTTGGGGCGATGGATAGTTACAAGGTAGCGAGGAAGGATCTAAAGAGAGAGCTAAGACGAGCAAGGAGGGGACATGAGAAGTATTTGGCAGGAAGGATCAAGGAAAACCCAAAAGCTTTCTATAGGTATGTCAGGAATAAGCGAATGACTAGGGAAAGAGTAGGACCAGTCAAGGACAGGGATGGGAAGTTGTGTGTAGAGTCTGAAGAGATAGGCGAGATACTAAATGAATATTTTTCGTCAGTATTCACTCAGGAAAAAGACAATGTTGTGGAGGAGAATGCTGAGCTCCAGGTAAATAGATTAGATGGCATTGAGGTACGTAGGGAAGAGGTGTTGGCAATTCTGGACAGGCTGAAAATAGATAAGTCCCCGGGACCTGATGGGATTTATCCTAGGATTCTCTGGGAGGCCAGGGAAGAGATTGCTGGACCATTGACTTTGATTTTTAAGTCATCATTGGCTACAGGAATAGTGCCAGAGGACTGGAGGATAGCAAATGTGGTCCCTTTGTTCAAAAAGGGGGGCAGAGACAACCCCGGCAACTATAGACCGGTGAGCCTCACGTCTGTAGTGGGTAAAGTCTTGGAGGGATTATAAGAGACAAGATTTATAATCATCTAATAGGAATAATATGATAGGGATAGTCAGCATGGCTTTGCGAAGGGTAGGTCATGCCTCACAAACCTTATCGAGTTCTTTGAGAAGGTGACTGAACAGGTAGATGAGGGTAGAGCAGTTGATGTGGTGTATATGGATTTCAGCAAAGCGTTTGATAAGGTTCCCCACGGTAGGCTATTGCAGAAAATACGGAGGCTGGGGATTGAGGGTGATTTAGAGATGTGGATCAGGAATTGGCTAGCTGAAAGAAGACAGAGGGTGGTGGTTGATGGGAAATGTTCAGAATGGAGTTCAGTCACAAGTGGAGTACCACAAGGATCTGTTCTGGGGCCGTTGCTGTTTGTCATTTTTATCAATGACCTAGAGGAAGGCGCAGAAGGGTGGGTGAGTAAATTTGCAGACGATACTAAAGTCGGTGGTGTTGTCGATAGTGTGGAAGGATGTAGCAGGTTACAGAGGGATATAGATAAGCTGCAGAGCTGGGCTGAGAGGTGGCAAATGGAGTTTAATGTAGAGAAGTGTGAGGTGATTCACTTTGGAAGGAATAACAGGAATGTGGAATATTTGGCTAATGGTAAAGTACTTGAAAGTGTGGATGAGCAGAGGGATCTAGGTGTCCATGTACATAGATCCCTGAAAGTTGCCACCCAGGTTGGTAGGGTTGTGAAGAAGTCCTATGGAGTGTTGGCCTTTATTGGTAGAGGGATTGAGTTCCGGAGTCAAGAGGTCATGTTGCAGCTGTACAAAACTCTGGTACGGCCGCATTTGGAGTATTGCGTACAGTTCTGGTCACCGCATTATAGGAAGGACGTGGAGGCTTTGGAGCGGGTGCAGAGGAGATTTACCAGGACGTTGCCTGGCATGGAAGGAAAATCTTATGAGGAAAGGCTGATGGACTTGAGGTTGTTTTCGTTGGAGAGAAGAAGGTTAAGAGGAGACTTAATAGAGGCATACAAAATGATCAGGGGGTTGGATAGGGTGGACAGTGAGAGCCTTCTCCCGCGGATGGAAATGACTGGCACGAGGGGACATAGCTTTAAACTGAGGGGTAATAGATATAGGACAGAGGTCAGAGGTAGGTTCTTTACGCAAAGAGTAGTGAGGCCGTGGAATGCCCTACCTGCTACAGTAGTGAACTCGCCAACATTGAGGGCATTTAAAAGTTTATTGGATAAACATGTGGATGATAATGGTATAGTGTAGGTTAGATGGCTTTTGTTTCGGTGCAACATCGTGGGCCGAAGGGCCTGTACTGCGCTGTATTGTTCTATGTTCTATGATTTGGGGCAGCACGGTGGCGCAGTGAGTTAGCACAGCGCCGAGGTCCCAGGTTCAATCCTGGCTCTGGGTCACTGTCCGGGTGGAGTTTGCACATTCTCCCCGTGTTTGCATGGGTTTCGCCCCCACAACCCAAAAGATGTGCAAGCAAGGTGGATTGGCCACGCTAAATTGCCCTTAATTGGAAAAAAATTGAATTGGGTACTCCAAATGTTTAACAAAAAAAAAAACACAGCTAGGATTTTTCTCTGACCACTTTGCAAGTTATCTGATAGACAAAAAGAGCCCTCCTATGAAATAATATCACTCGCTAACAAAAGGACCTCCGAGTAAGCCAAGTGGCCGTTGGAAAGTTAGGTTTGGGAATACAGGCACCTTATGCCTAGTTTACGGCAGTCAAAACCGTGAAGCCATAAAACCATAAGATATAGGACCAGAATCAGGCCATTTGGCCCATCGAGTCTGCTCCGCCATTCAATCATGGCTGATATTTATCTCATCCCCATTCTCCTGCCTTCCCCCCCATAACCCCTGATCCCCTTATTAATCAAGAACTTATCTATCTCTGTCTTAAAGACAGTCAAGTGATTTGGCCTCCACAGCCTTCTGTGGCAAAGAGTTCCACAGATTCACCACCCTCTGGCTGAAGAAATTCCTCCTCATCTTTGTTTTAAAGGATCGTCCCTTTAGTCTGAGATTGTGTCCTCTGGTTCTAGTTTTTCCTACAAGTGGAAGCATCCTCTCCACGTCCACTCTATCCAGGGCGCCTCAGTATCCTGTAAGTTTCAATTAGATCCCCCTCTTATCCTTCTGAAATTCATCAAGTACAGGTCCCGAGTCCTCAACCGTTCCTCATATGACAAGCTCTTCATTCCAGGGATCATTCTTGTGAACCTCCTCTGGACCCTTTCCAAGGCCAGCATATTCTTCCTTAGATACAGGGCCCAAAACTGCTCACAATACTCCAAATGGGGTCTGACCAGAGCCTTATACAGCCTCAGCAGTACATCCCTGCTCTTGTATTCTAGCCCTCTCAACATGAATGCTAACATTGCATTTGCCTTCTTAACTGCCAACTGAACCTGCATGCTAATCCTAAGTCCCTTTGTGCTTCACATTTCTGAAGCATTTCCCCATTTCAAAAATAGTCTATGCGTCTATTCTATAATAATAATAATCGCTTATTGCCACAAGTAGGCTTCAATTAAGTTCCTGTGAAAAGCCCCTAATCGCCACATTCTGCGCCTGTTCGGGGAGGCCGGTACGGGAATTGAACCCGCGCTGCTGGCATTGTTCTGCATTACAAGCCAGCTGTTTAGCCCGCTGTGCTAAACGAGCCTCTACCTTCCTACCAAAGGGCATAATCTCACACTTGTCCACATGATATTCTATCTGCCACTTCTTTGCCCATTCTCCTAGCCTGGCCAAGTCCATCTGCAGCCTAGCCACTTCCACATTACCTGTCCCTCTACATATCTTTGTATCATCTGCAAACTTAACAATGCCCACAGTTCCTTCTTCCAGGTCACTGATGTACATCCTGAATAGTTGCAGTCCCGTCCATGTGGATCCGGTTGCCATCCTGAAAAAGACCCCTCGCCCCCCCACTCTCTGCCTTCTGCCAGTCAACCAATCCTCTATCCATGCCAGAACCTTGCCCCCAAACACCATGGGCTCTTATCTTACTTAGTAGCCTCTGGTCACCTTGTCAAAATGGCCTTCTAGTAATCCAAATACATCACGTCCACTGGTTCTCCTTTGTCTAACTTCCTCGTTACCTCCTCAAGGAATTCTAACAGATGTGTCAGGCACAACCTCACCATGGGCAACTTCTGAATCCAACCTTCGTTGTATCTGAGGTTCTGTGTAGTTTGAATGAGATGTTAAACCAACATCCCATCCATCCTCTCCGGGAGTGTAAAGTATCCCACAATGGTATTTCGAAGAGCACCAAGGAGTGTCCTGGCCAATATTTACCCTTCAACAACACTTATATTACAGCAGTACTCAATTGCTGAGTTGGCTATGTGGCACTTTGTGATGCCCAGAGTTTCTGAACAGCACCATTTGATTGCAAGCTTTTCTTATTATTTCTTTCCAATATGACAGGCTTGTGGAGAGCTGTTTGTTGGCAAATGGAGTTTAATGTAGAGAAGTGTGAGGTGATTCACTTTGGAAGGAATAACAGGAATGCGGAATATTTGGCTAATGGTAAAGTTCTTGAAAGTGTGGATGAGCAGAGGGATCTAGGTGTCCATGTACATAGATCCCTGAAAGTTGCCACCCAGGTTGATAGGGTTGTGAAGAAGGCCTATGGAGTGTTGGCCTTTATTGGTAGAGGGATTGAGTTCCGGAGTCGGGAGGTCATGTTGCAGCTGTACAGAACTCTGGTACGGCCGCATTTGGAGTATTGCGTACAGTTCTGGTCACCGCATTATAGGAAGGACGTGGAGGCTTTGGAGCGGGTGCAGAGGAGATTTACCAGGATGTTGCCTGGTATGGAGGGAAAATCTTATGAGGAAAGGCTGATGGACTTGAGGTTGTTTTCGTTGGAGAGAAGAAGGTTAAGAGGAGACTTAATAGAGGCATACAAAATGATCAGGGGGTTGGATAGGGTGGACAGTGAGAGCCTTCTCCCGCGGATGGATATGGCTGGCACGAGGGGACATAACTTTAAACTGAGGGGTAATAGATATAGGACAGAGGTCAGAGGTAGGTTCTTTATGCAAAGAGTAGTGAGGCCGTGGAATGCCCTACCTGCTACAGTAGTGAACTCGCCAACATTGAGGGCATTTAAAAGTTTATTGGATAAACATATGGATGATAATGGCATAGTGTAGGTTAGATGGCTTTTGTTTCGGTGCAACATCGTGGGCCGAAGGGCCTGTACTGCGCTGTATTGTTCTATGTTCTATGTTGTGAGAAGCAAGAGACTTGTTTTTCATTCACTAGGCTGAGAGACACTTATCGGAAAGATAATTTAGCAGTCTGTTTCTGAGTGATAAGTGATCCAGGGAGTGTACATGATGTAAAATTGGAAATTCATTTCACAGTCGTTCCAAATGTCAAACTTAATGTCACTCGTGTCTTCAGAGAGTTCAGACAGAGACAGGTTTGTGGATTATCAAGATTTACAATTACACGAATCACTTGCTTTGGATATCTCGAAATTAAATCTTGGATCATAATTTCCAATGACAATTTCTGCAGAAATGGGGCAGGGTGGTTAGGGGATAGAGACTGAATTAGCAAGTTTGAATCGACCATGCACAATTGAAAATTAATGCTTTTCTTTCTGAACCATGGATTTTAGTGGATGTGTATCCATATAAAACAGCGCCCATTTGTACAGCATCTTTCGTGATCTCAGGTTGGCCAAAGTGCTTTCCTCTGAAGTACTTTTGAAAGGTGGGATGATCACAGTTTTCACATCTGCATTTGTGTCTCCTGTGAGGTTATGCACTGTGGGTACTTCATTTGTCAACTTGAATGGGGTGAAGAATAGTAATTTAAAAAAAATTCTTATCTGGGACGTGGGCTGAGCTGGCATTTATAGCCCGTTCCTAATTGCCTCAGCCCTTAGACTGAGTGACCCACCATCGGTCTGGAGTCACATGTAGGCTAGATCAGGTAAGGGTAGCAGATTTCCTTCCCTAAAGGACATTAGTGAACTGGATGGGTTTCTACCACAATTGGCTAGATTTTTTTTAAATTCCAGATTTTTATTCAAATCTCACCACCTGCCGATTTGAAGCCTGCTTCTCTGGGTCATTAGTCCAGCGACAATATCACCACACCACCGCCTCCTCCTATCCATCACAGTATGTTTCATATCCCCTCACAATGGCCCTTCCATCAGCGGCCTCCACTTAACACCCCTCCCACTCAAATGTTTTGACCCCTGTCTGTCAGCTCTCCCAGGCGGGACTTCCTCCTGATGAGGGGCAGAAGCCAAGCACTTGTTGCAGTATCGGTGGTGACAAGGGAAACTCCGCCGTCTGGAAAATCCAGCAAACAGCAGACAAAATCACTCGCTGCCTCCTTAAATCCTCACATATGGAAACCCTGTGATGGGGTTCACTACACAATTTAATATTGATTGAATATCTCATGCTACAAATCTGTTATTTGGATGAGACATTGAACCATGGGCTGACCTCCTACCTGCTTAAATGGACATGATGGTTCGCCTGCTGTCCTGGCCAACATTCCTCCCTCAATAAATGTCACAAACTGGTTATTTGTCTCATTGGTGCCCAAGAGTTATTGAGTTTGTCTACAGTTTTTCGCACTTCAAGAGCAATTCATATGCAGGACAAGGTTCTATATACGTGAAACTATTCATTTACTTTTTGTAACCATAGATTGCACATGTTTAAATATCTAATAGTTTGCAAATTGAACGCTAAATATCAAGACAGCTACCTTTGAGTAGCTCTCAGCAGCATCTTTCAGAAAAGTCAAGACCTTCAGCAGTGATTTCTTCAATTCAGGGCTCACCTCTGAAATATGGAAAGGAAAATCAGGTCACGCGCCTTAGGGAATCTCCAAATCAGGCACCAGAATTAGGATACAGGGTTTAAAAAAATACTAAGTGCTCATAAAAATTTATCGGCAACAGTGGAGCAAAGATGGTCCAAATAAATAAAATTACAGCTGAAAGAACCTCAATTGCTCCATCGATAACACATTTAAAAACACTTTTGGATGCAAGATTCAGATTTATTTGTGCAATTGTTCAGTTTTAGACAATTAACTTCCTCCTATTCAACTCCAATAAACCATTTGCAGCTGGTCCATCTGGCTGAATGAAAAGCCAAATCCCCAGAGAGAAGACCATCGGAGCTTGGAATAAAACAATAGCAGCACAGAGGAATAGAGGCGTTGGTGTAGCGGTATTGTCACTGTGCTGGTGATCCAGAGACAAAGGGTAATACTCTGGTGGAAACTGAATCCAATAAATATCTGGAATGATGAACAGACCCATTGTCCAATGTCCTGTAGGGAAGGAAATCTGCCGCCTCACCCCTGGTCTGACCTGCATATGACTCCTGATCCACAGCAATGTGGTTGACTCTAAATGCCCTCTGAAAGGCCCAGCAAGACACTCGAAGTTGTATCAAACCGCTATGAAGTGAATACTAAGGAAATAAATCTTTTTCTTTGGCATCGACCTAGGCACTGGAACCGATAACTTGTCGACCCTGCAAAGTCCTTATTAACGTCTGGGGGCTTGTGCCAAAATTGGGAGAGCTGTCTCATACTGACATAATCATACCATACAGATAACGCCCCAGATACCCCCATTACCGTCCCTGGTACGTCCTGTTCCACAAGGACAGACCCAGCAGAGGTGGCGGCACAGTGATATACAATTAGGGGTGGGGTTGCTCTGGGAGTCCTCAACATCGACTCTGGACCCCATGAAGTCTCATTGGCTTCAGGTCAAATATGGGCAAGAAAACCTTCTGCTGATACATCAGTATTCTTCCATGTTGAACACCACGGTGGAAGCATGGAGGGTAGCAAAGGCACACGGGCCGGTTTAGCACAATGGGCTAAACAGCTGGCTTGTAATGCAGAACAAGGCCAGCAGCGCAGGTTCAATTCCCGTACCGGGCTCCCCGAACAGGCGCCGCAATGTGGCGACTCGGGGCTTTTCACAGTAACTTAATTGAAGCTTGCTTGTGACAATAAGCGGTTATTATTATTACAATGGTCTGGGCGGGGGACTTCAATGTCCATCACCAAGAGTGATTCAGCAGCTACTGACCAAACAAGTCGAGTCAGATGATGAGGAAATCAACAAGTGGAAAAAACAACCTGCCTGCTGCAGATGCAGCCTCAGTAGACGTGACCACTGCACAGTCCTTGTGGAGACAAAGTTCCGTCTTCACATTGAGGACACCATCTATCGTGTTAAATGGGATAGATTCAGAACAGATCTAGCATTCATGAGGTGCTGTGGGCCATCAGCAGCAGCAGAATTGTACTCGGCCACAATCTGTAACCTCATGGCCCGGCATATCCCCCACTCTACCGTTACTACCAAGCCTGGTTCAATGAAGAGTGCAGGAGAACATGCCAGGCAGCACCAGGCATACCTAAAAATGAAGTGTCAATTTGGTGAAGCTACAACACTGGGCTACTTGCATTGCCAAATAAAATAAGCAGATCTAAGTGATCCCACAACCAACGGATCAGGTCTAAGCTCCGCAGTCCTGCCACACCCAGTTGTGAATGTTGGTGGACAATTAAGCAACTCTCTGGAGGAGGAGGCTCCACAAATATCCCCGGCAACCCTGTGCAAAAGACAAGGCTGAAGCATTCAGACTAATTTTCAGCCAGAAGTGCCAAGTGGATGATCCATCTTGGTCTCCCCAAGAGGTCCCCAGCATCAGCCAATTCCATTCACCCTACATGAAATCAAGGCTGAAGGCACTGGATACTGCCAAGGCTTCGGACCCTGACAATATTCCGGCAATAGCACTTACACCTTGTGCTCCAGAACTTGCTGCATCCCTAGCCAAGCTGTTCCAGTACAGCTACAACACCGGCAATGTAGAAAATTGCCCAGGTGTGTCCTGTACACAAGAAACAGGACAAATTCAACCTGGCCAATTACTGCCCTATCAGTCTACTCTCCATCATCAGCAAAGTGATGGAAGGAGTCATCAACAGTGCTATCAAGCGGCACTTACTCAGCAATAACCTGCTCACAGATGCGCAGTTTGGGTTCCGCCAGGGTCACTCAGTTCCAGACCTCATTGCAGCCTTGGTTCAAACATGGACAAAAGAGCTGAATTCCAGAGGCAAGGTGAGAGTAACTGCCTTGACGTCAAGGCACGTTTTGACTGAGTGCAGCATCAAGGAGCCCTAACTAAACTGGAGTCAATGGGAATCAGGGACAAAACTGGTTTGAGTTATACCCGGCACAAAGGAACATGGTTCTGGTGGTTGGAGCTCAATCATCTCAGTTCCAGGACATCACAGCAGGAGTTCCTCAGAGGCTCAACCATCTTCAGCTGCTTCATCAAATACATTCCTTCCAACATAAGATCACATGTGGGGATGTTCGTTGATGGTTGTACATGTTCAGCATCTTTCGCGACTCCTCAGATAATCCGTGTTCCTCAGGGCAGCACGGTAGCATTGTGGTTAGCACAATTGCTTCACAGCTCCAGGGTCCTAGGTTCGATTCCGGCTTGGGTCACTGTCTGTGCGGAGTCTGCACGTCCTCCCCGTGTGTGCGTGGGTTTCCTCCGGGTGCTCCGGTTTCCTCCCACAGTCCAAAGATGTGCAGGGTAGGTGGATTGGCCATGATAAATTGCCCTTAGCGTCCAAAATTGCCCTTAGTGTTGTGTGGGGTTACTGGGTTATGGGGATAGGGTGGAGGTGTTGACCTTGGGTAGGGTGCTCTTTCCAAGAGCCGGTGCAGACTCGATGGGCCGAATGGCCTCCTTCTGCACTGTACATTCTATGAGATAATGAAGGAGTTGGATTACGAGGAGAGGTAGAGTAGACTGGGACTGTACTCGTTGGAATTTAGAAGGATGAGGGGGGATCTTATAGAAACATATAACATTTTGAAGGGAATAGATAGGATAGATGCGGGCAGGTTGTTTCCACTGGCGGGTGAAAGCAGAAATAGGAGGCATAGCCTCAAAATAAGGGGAAGTAGATTTAGGACTGAGTTTAGGAGGAACTTCTTCATCCAAAGGGTTGTGAATCTATGGAATTCCTTGCCCAGTGAAGCAGTTGAGGCTCCTTCATTAAATGTTTTTAAGATAAAGATAGATAGTTTTTTGAAGACTAAAGGGATTAAGGGTTATGGTGTTTGGGCCGGAAAGTGGAGCTGAGTCCACAAAAGATCAGCCATGATCTCATTGAATGGCGGAGCAGGCTCGAGGGGCCAGATTGCCTACTCCAAGGGGCTGTTTAGCACAGGGCTAAATCGCTGGCTTTGAAAGCAGACTAAGGCAGGCCAGCAGCACGGTTCAATTCCCGTACCAGCCTCCCCGAACAGGCGCTGGAATGTGACGACCAGGGTCTTTTCACAGTAACTTCATTTGAAGCCTACTTGTGACAATAAGCGATTTTCATTTCATTTCCTGTTCCTAGTTCTTATGTTCTTATGAAGCAGTCCATGGAAAACGCAGCAAGACCTGGACAACATCCAGGCTTGGGCTGTCAATTGACAAGTTACATTCGCGCCTCATAAGTGCCAGGCAATGACCATCTCCAATAAGAGAGAATCAAACAATCAGCCCTTGCCATTCAACGGCATTACCATCACTGAATCCCCCACAATCCTGGAGGTTATCATTGATCACAAACTGAAATGGACTAGCTATGGGGGCGGCACAGTGGCACAGTCATTAGCACTGCTACCTCACAGCACCAGGGACCCGGGTTCAATTCCAACCTTGGGTGACTGTGTGGAATTTGCACTTTCTCCCCGTGTCTGCGTGGGTTTCCTCCGGGTGCTCCGGTTTCCTCTCTCAGTCCAAAGATGTGCAGGTTTGGTGGATTGGCCACACTGAATTTCCCCTTTGTGTCCAAAAGGTTAGGTGAGGTTACTGGGATAGCTAGGATCCTCTTTCAGAGGGTCAGTGCAGATTCAATGGGTCGAATGGCCTCCTTCTGCACTGTAGTGATTCTATGATTCTTCTATATAAATACTGTGAGTGCAAGAGGCTAAGGGGGAGTAACAACTCCCCTGACTCCCCAAAGCCAGTCCGCAATCTGCAAGTCACAAGTCAGGAGTGTAATGGAATACTCTTCACTTGCCTGGATTGTGGGCAGCACGGTAGCATTGTGGATAGCACAATTGCTTCACAGTTCCAGGGTCCCAGGTTCGATTCTGGCTTGGGTCACTGTCTGTGCTGAGTCTGCACATCCTCCCTGTGTGTGCGTGGGTTTCCTCCGGGTGCTCCGGTTTCCTCCCACAGTCCAAAGATGTGCAGGTTAGGTGGATTGGCCATGATAAATTGCCCTTAGTGTCCAAAATTGCCCTTAGTGTTGGGTGGGTTTGCTGGGTTGTGGGGATGGGGTGGAGGTGTTGACCTCGGGTGGGGTGCTCTTTCCGGGAGCCGGTGCAGACTCGATGGGTCAGGTAGCCTCCTTCTGCACTGTAAATTCTATGAGTGCAGCTTCAACAACACTCAAGAAGCTCGACACCATCCAGGACAAAGCAGCCCAGCTTGATTGCTCCCCCTTCCACAAACATTCAATCCCTCCACCACCGAAGAACAGTGCCAGCCGTGTCTCCCATCGACAAGATTTACTGCAGGAACTAACCAAGTTTCCTTAGGCAGCACCTTCCAAGACCACTACCACTACCATCTAGAAGGGCAGCAGATACCTGGGAACACCTGCAAGAAACAATACATTTCACTGTATACTAATACATGTGACAATAATAAATCAAATCAAAAAACACCATCACCTGGAGGTTCCCCTCCAGTTCACTCACCACCCAGACTTGGAAATATATCGCCGTTCCTTCATTGTCGCTGGGTCAAAAATCTTGGAACTCCCTCCCTAACAGCACAGTGGAAGTACCTTCACCTCAGGGACTGCAGCGGTTGAAGAAGGTAACTCACCCCTGCTTGTTCAAGGTAACTCAAGGGATGGGCAACAAATGCTGGCATAGCATGCCATGAATTTTTTTTTGGCAGATCAGGCCCCGCCTCCAAACCTGGCCACACTCGCTGGTTGGCATGGAGAGATTCCACAGATTGTCTTTGCTTTAGAAAGGATGGCTCGAGTTGGGACCATTTTCTTAGGTGAGCCGGTTCTTGAAGGCCTGGTTTAGAAACATCATTCTTTTCCTCAAAGTAAATTTACTACAAAACTGACTTCGTGTACACTCAGTATTAAATAGTTTGGTTTGATCTTTTTCGTCATTTTGACTGATTTCAAACCTGGTTTGTTTACAGGGAAATCTCGACACCCTCATAATAATAATCTTTATTATTGTCACAAGTAGGCTTACATTAACACTGCAATGAAGTTACTGTGAAAAGCCTCTATAATATCTATACTTTTACTGTGAAATCAACTTTCGATCTGCAGTAAAATCACACCCAGTCTCTTGCTCTCTCTCTTTCTGTCGCACTCTGTCTCTGTCCAGCTTTCCCATTTTAAATACATGAATACTTTTTACATAGAATATCATTTCTATTTCCATGGTGCTGCCCAGCTGCACTGGTTCATGAAGATCTTGTGCTGTGACGACTAAATGAGTCTTCGTGGAGAACTGTAATCTGATCAGCACAATTCCGAGTTTATTCGTGGATGGAATCTCCCAATTGCATCCAAAGCGGAAACTCAACTCTTTTGTTTTATGGATTATTGTAACTTCAGAACAGAAAGCAAAGCTGAGCAGTTTCCCCATTCGACACTCACCCCAGGGTTTTGACTCGATAATTTTAAGCTGTACACGGGCTGCACCCTCGTGGTTTTCCCCAATCTCACGACACATGCTGAAGCAGAAAGCCACCATGTTGTGTTTCTCACTATCCCCAGGGAGACAGCGTTTGATGTAGTCAAGCAGAGCAGTCTTCAGGTCTCCATTCTGGATTGCAGCAAAAGAAGCTCCTAAAAATCACTCAGTACATTATTTGGAACATGAGCAAAATTAAAACAAGATAGATAGATTGCTGGTGAGCACATACGATGTGCCAAAGTAGCAGTGTTAATAATGGCAGCTCTCTACGCAATGAGAACCTGATCTGCCTTATATGGGTCCAGTTGCCTAGTGGTAATGGCACTGGACTCAAAATCCAGACGTTGACAGGAAATTCTTCCACAGCAAATTAGGAAATTGAATTCAGTAAATCTGCACATTTGTGGGAATATCAGATCAAATTAATTGGTGTAAAAATCCAACAGGTTCACTAAGGTCCATCAGGTGGACCTGCTACCTCTTCCCAGCTGGGATCACATGTGACTTTATCAGCACCCCATCCACCACCACCTGAAACATTCACTCCCTCTACCACTGACGCACAGTAGCCACAGTGAGTACCGTCTACAAAAAGCACTGCAACTCACCAAGGCTGCTTGACAGCACCTTACAATCCCATTATCTCCATCATCTAAAAGGACAAGGGCAGTAGATATATGGGAACACCACCACCTGCAATTTTCCTCCAAGTCACACACCGTCCTGACTTGCAAATATATCACCGTTCCTTCACTGGCGCTGGGTCAAAATCCTGGAACCCCTGCCCTAACGGCACTGTGGGTTTACCTACACCCCATGGACTGCAGATGTTCAAGTCGGCAGTTCATCACCACCATTAGGCATGGACAATAAATGCTGGCTTTACTAGCGATGCTCACATTGCAAGGAAGAATGAAAGAAACTCCAGTCCTGCACTATACGGTGATTCATATGCCCTTAGGGCAACGAGGGGTGGGCAACGTATCCATACCAATGTTGCAAACAGCTATAGAACAAACACCTTTAGAAAAGCTTTGATTTTGTTCCCGAACACCAATCTTGCTATAGCAGTACAACAGGCCAACAGAATTCTGGCTTCATAAACATCTGTAGGATGACTAGTGTGAAATCCTTCAGTCATGTATGACCTTATCAACCTAGTAAATATGCTCTCATGTTGGCATGGTGTTCAAAATCAGAACCTTTCTGCCTTGTAGTAAACAATGAGGATGCCAACAAAATATCTTCGAAATAGACCACAACTTAAAAAAGTGGAAAGGGAAGATTCTTGAATTGCTGCACTAACTACTTTCCCAGTCTATTTCCCCAGACAATCCTTACCTACCGATTCAACATTTTTCCTCAGCAGCATTTCAAACCTATGATTTTCATGCAGAAGGTCAAATATGTACGTCATGTCATTGTATCGGCCAATACCAGTGACCAGCCGGACCTGGGGAGAAGAGAATATTCACACTCTAGTTAATTCTCTTCAACGAGGTGCCTTTCATACTTTCTCTTAGTTAACCCTCGAAACTCAGTAGGGTTTGGGAAGCCAATGGATCCAAGCATGGCTTAACAACATACATGTTCATCGGGAAGGATGAGAACTCATTTAGCACCTAACCATAGCGAAACCTGGCAAAACGCATAACAGTGTGAACTGGGACTTGGGACAATTATATAGACACATTTCGTAGCCAACAAGGCCTCATCAATTTAACTGGTTTAGTGCTCTTTATTCTACTGATTTATGGTGGAATGTTAGATTAGGCACTGTTCTTTCAATCGGCCAAAGGGAGCTTTAACCTCGACATGAACAAGCCAATTGAACTGGGATGAAAGTTTAGTCTCACACCAAATAAGGAATAAGTTTAAAAATAGACAAGGACAATGTGATTTACTAAATTGGCAAGCTGCAATATTTTTTTTTAAATGATCTGTCAGGGAAATGGATAATTATCTGACTCGTTTACATTCTCTTTTTTTTTTTAAATTTAAAGTACCCAATTCTTTTTTCCCCCACAATTAAGGGGTAATTTAGCGTGGCCAATCCACCTACCCTGCACATCTTTGGGTTGTGGGAGGAGAAAGTGCAAACTCCACATGGATAGTGACCCAGGGCCAGGATCATAGAACATACAGTGCAGAAGGAGGCCATTCGGCCCATCGAGTCTGCACCCACCCACTTCAGCCCTCACTTCAACCCTATCCCTGTAGCCCAATAGCCCCTCCTAACCTTTTTTGGTCACTAAGGGCAATTTATCATGGCCAATCCACCCAACCTGCACATCTTTGGACTGTGGGAGGAAACCGGAACACCCGGAGGAAACCCACGCAGACACGGGGAGAACGTGCAGACTCCGCATAGTGACCCAGCGGGGAATCAAACCCGGGTCCTTGGCGCCATGAGGCAGCAGTGCTAACCACCGCACCACCCTCTCATTTACATTTTCAATAAGAGTTGGTCAGCCTCATTGTCATGGCTGACACTCAAACTGATTCAATAAGGGATTACTTGGAAGACAAACGATCAACCCCTGAAATGCCAGTTTGCACAACTCCACAGTCTTGACAATGAGCTTAATTCATGGTCTAGATTGGTTGACATATTGACATATGCTTGGTAGAAGATGGTTAACATCTCAGTATTAACATCGATGACATAAAAGGCATCCTCTTGGCACAAAGACACTGACCCCATTGTTAATTCATTTGTGTAGCCAGGATCCATGTGATGGACAGGAATTTATTTTCATTCACAACAGCAGTACAGGTTGCCAAATGTGTAAAACAAAACATAATTTATGACAGGATTTTAATCTGTGGATCGATTCTGCCTTCTAAATATTGATAACACTTGCGTTATCTTACTTGGTAATAAATCAAGGCTGTGTTCTATTTACAACCTTTTAAAAGGAATCCAAGGAGGGCTCCACATAATGTCAGGCACAATCTACCACAGCTCAGGGGTAAATATTAGCACTGCAGCACTCAAGGACTTCCAGTTTATTAGACACTACATATTAAAAGTATTGGGAGAAAGTCCTCTCCACACTTTGAGATTCAGTTTTAACACCAGCACCTCCCTCAATGCTGCACGAGGCTGTCAGTCTAACAATCTGTGCATTAGTTCTGGAGTAGGGCTCCACCGACAATCTTCAGGAGGTCAGAGATTTACCAACTGGGCCGAGGCGACACCAGTTTCAATGAAAATATGTATGAATGCAGATTTAAGGTAGTAAAGAAAGCTACTTTCCAAATGAAATCAAGAGTGCTCCCTGTTGCCTCAACAACTCCCTGGAGCGAGGTGAGATTTTGGATTGAAAGGATGCTGAAAATATGAACAGAGATGACATTGTACCGAGGGAGGTGCCAAACACTACTAACTGGATGTATGATATTCAAGTGACATAATGGCCCTGGACAGTTAATGAAATACATCCTCAACCACAAAGCAACAATTATGCTACTTTATGGCAAACTATAAACTTTCCAAAGTTATAAAAGAAACTTGGGAGCACAGAGAACCCAGAATAGGATGTGTATAAGCTGCAACAATCTGGATGTCCATGAGTATCTTTGATCGATAGTGGGACAGAATTACACAATTTTGGATTGTTCCACTTCCTCCCCCAGCAGGATAGCATCATCAGTTCATAGTCGTAGTTCTAATTATACCTACATACTTGGAATAAAAGCGCGATCACTTGTTGATATACAGCAATGTATGACTGGGTCCATACCATGAGGCTGTACTCTTCTTTGGGTGCCAGGTGTTTGTGACTGAGATGGCGTGCAGCTTGCAACACTCTACTGATCCCCTCCATGTGACAGGTCAGGCTAAAGCAGTCATGTGCCAAAATGAGTAGTTCTACAGCTTTAGGATCCATGAAAAGAGAAAGCAGACAAAGACGGGCATCAGCTATTTTACACCAGAAAGAATGAAACCGCTTCCAGTTCATACAATGCCTTTCATGACTTCATTACTTCCCAAAGTACTTTACAACTAATGATGTACTTTGGGAGTTCAGCCACTGGTCGCCGCAGCCAATTGGTGCGCAACAAGCTCCGAAAAACAGCAACAAATAACCAAATCATCTATTTTGAGATTTTGGTTGAGTAGATGGATTTTGACTAGGCACCAAGAGAACACCTCTGCTGTTCGAATGATGCCCGCCCAGGGACCTTTAGCATTCACCCAAGATGGGTAGAAGGGGCCTTAATTTGGCATCAGATCTGAAATAGTGGGCCTCTGATCGTGTAGCATTCCCTCAGCACTGCACAGCATTGTGTGTGTCAGCCTAGATTATACGTTCAAATCTCTGGACTGGGGCTTGAACCCATAACCTCCTGATTCAGAGTCGAGAGTGACGCCACTGAGCTGCAGTGGAGGTCCTTCTCCTGGGTCGCTGCAATGAAGGCTAAAGAGCCCAAACCTTTTATTTTTAATGGTGGTAAACGGAACAACTACACTCATCAGACACAAGCTCCCCACTCTGAGCTTTCATACAGTATTCAATAACAAGTTTCAAATTGGATAAGTAAGTGAAAGGGAGATATGGGGGGGGGGGGGGGGGGGGGGCTGGAAGCGAGACCAGAGTTAAAATCTCCTGATTTTGGCAGGGATACTATCGCAAGCCAGTGGTCACTCCGTCCTAATGACAGCCCCCTGTTGGAGGCCAACCCAGTATTTATAAACTGTATTCTCCACTCCACTCCCTGAGCCAATTGGATGTGGGTTAGAAATTCCAACTCGGAGGCAGGAATGCGGCCAGTAAACCAAAGACTCATTCCGGACCCAAAGGTTGTGGGTTTCTAAAAAGCAGCAGCTAATTTGGGGCCTGTGCCTCCATTCGGTTCAGCTCATTAGTTCTCTTGGACAGACCGACTAATTCTGAAAATGATTTCTGAAAACTGTTTTTGAGCAAGTTGGAGAGCTGAGAATTGGAAAATAAAAGTGAGAATTACAAAAAAGATTGGCTTTTCTCTTTAAACGCAAATGATTAATGTCATATAATTGCATGAGGTAATGGTGGTAGTGTAAAATTTTTAGTTACTTACTGCACTCCAGCTCCCCATTTGGAATGGATGAAATTTTATCCAATAGCTTGGTGCCAACAAGGATTGGGTCTTGGCACAGTTTAGCGAGGTGTAGGAAGGCCTCTCTGCCATCGAGCAGGTTATAGATCTGTCTGACGCCTGTCAAAGGCAATGAAGAGACCAGCAGCCATTACAAAGCTGAACTACACCTTTCTGACAAATACTCTCTACCCAACTTGTTTTAATTAAGGTTCCATTTCCTAGAACACTTTTTTTATATAAACATTTTATTGCGGTATTTATGGTTTTATAACAACAACAGAATAAACAATGTACATGAGAATATAAACATAGTGCAACCCCCCCCCCCCCCCAACATTGACCCTCTCAAGGCGAGCTTGATTTTCTCCAAACAGAGAAAGCTAGCCATGTCCGATAGCCAGGTCTCCGTCTTCGGAGGCTTTGGGTTCCTCCAAGCTAATAGTATCCGTCTCCGGGCTACCAGGGAAGCAAAGGCTAGAATGTCTGCCTCCTTCTCCTCCTGGATTCCCGGGTCTTCCGACACTCCGAAAATCGCCACCTCTGGACTCGGTGCCACCCTTGTTTTCAACACTTTGGACATGACATTCGCAAACACCTGCCAGAGTCTCCTAAGCTTCGGGCATGCCCAGAACATATGGACATGGTTCGCTGACCCTCCCGCACACCTATCTTCTACCCCAAAGAACCTGCTCATCCGAGCCACTGTCACGTGAGCCCGGTGAACGACCTTGAACTGTATCAGGCTGAGCCTGGCACATGATGTGGACGCGTTGACTCTACTCAATGCGTCCACCCAGAGACCATCATCTATCTCTCCTCCTAACTCCTTCTCCCACTTGCGTTTTAACTCCTCGGTCTGCACCTCCTCTGACCCCATAAACGCCTTGTAAATGTCAGAAACCCTCCCTTCTCCCACCCACATTCTGGAAACTACCCTGTCCTGTATCCCCCTTGGCGGCAGGAGCGGGAAGGTTGAGACCTGCCTGCGTAGGAAGTCCCGCACCTGCAGGTACCTAAACTAATTTCCTCTCATCAATCCAAATTTCTCCTCCAGCTCCCTCAGACCAGGAAAGCTCCCCTCTATAAACATATCTCCCATCCTCTCAATCCCTGCTCTCTACCATCTCCGGAACCCTCCATCCAGCCTTCCCGGGGCAAACTGGTGATTATTACAGATTGGGGACCAGACCGATGCACCCTCTGCTCCCACATGTCTCCTCCATTGCCCCCAGACTCTCAGGGCCGCCACCACCACGGGGCTGGTGGAGTACCGTGCCTGCAGGAACGGCAGAGGCGCAGTTACCAATGCCCCCAAACTAGTGCCCTTGCATGATGCCGCCTCCACATGCTCCCACACCAGCCCTACCCCCACCACCCACTTCCTAATCATGGCTATATTCGCCGCCCAGTAATAATTACTAAAGTTCGGGAGTGCCAGCCCGCCCTCCCCCTGGCTCCACTCCAGCAACATCTTTTTACACTCGCGGGGTCTTACCCGCCCATACAAAGCCAGTGATCACCTTATTGACCAGTCTAAAGGAGGACCGCGGAATAAAGATGGGGATACACAAACTCAAACAGGAATCTCGGGAGGACTGTCATTTTCACTGTCTGCACCCTCCCAGCTAGTGACAACGGGAGCGTGTCCCACCTTCGGAAATCGTCCTTCACTTGGTCTACTAATCGGGCTAAATTGAACTTGTGTAGCCGTTCCAATTCCTGCGCCACCTGAATGCCGAGGTCCCGAAAGCTTCCCCCGACTACCCGAAACGGCAGCTCCCCCAATCGCCTCTCCTGTCCCCTTGCCTTGATCGCAAACATCTCACTTTTCCCCATATTCAGTTTATACCCCGAAAACCGGCTTCCCAGAACACTTTTAAACAACAGAACGCCCCTTTTCCAAAACAGGGCCGGTTGAATCACTGTCCCGTAAATGCTTCGACCTGGATCCGCGCCAGATTCTGGCTAAAAGCTTTCTCCTTTGCTGACTGAAAAGAGCAAAGTTAAATGAAACTGGACAGTCTGAATGCAACTCGCAAATGCTGCAGGACATCACCACAAAGCTGTACTCCCAGTGTATATACTTTGTAAAATATGAAGCTTTTATCTCCTTTGGAATCAAAGGACTCCCAGTAAACTACTTTGTGTAAAGAACATTGTTGTTTGTAATTAAGCAGTGATACAATTTACAAAATGTTTGGTTAATGTACAAGTAATGAAAGGGCTTATGATCAACTGGCGCCTGCAGTTCTAATTAGCCTGGATGCGAATAATAAAATAGACATTTTCTTCTGGCCTGCGTCAGCCCGAGTCAGTTGGCAGCTTATGGGTCCAAGCCACACTTCAGGACTCGAGAACGTAACAGAGGTTGACGTATAATGCAATACTGAGGGAGTGCTGCATTGTCGAATGCACCTTCCCTTCAACATAAATCAAAGCCTTGGCTGGATGTTAAAGATCCCTTCACACTAATCGGAAAGGCAGAGAGAGAATTCTATTTGTGTCAACAGCAACAAGACAAATGGACAGTCGTTTCAGCTATTGTTTATGGGGCATTATGTAGCCCTACATAATGACAGGTACTGTATTTTAAAACTTAATGGTTGTGAAACACTTGTCGACTTCCTCAAGTATTAAGGAATATTACAATATTCTTCCTAATGAAGCTCTAAATGATTTTGCTCATCAAGGTGTAAGGGGCAAAGAACCCACCCTTGCATATATCATTTTAATAAAATATATAGATATGCTCATCATTATCTATAAATATTTTAAACTGGACAAAGTCCTAAAATGGCTGCATCTAGAGTGCCTACAGTGCAGAAGGGGGTCATTCGGCCCATTGAGTCTGCACCTATCCTCCAAAGCAGCACCCTACCTAGGCCCACGCCCCCACCCTAATCCCATAATCCTACCTAACCGTTGGACATTAAGGGGCAATTCAGCAAGGCCAATCCACCTAACTTGCACATTTTGGACTGTGGGAGGAAACCTACACAGACACGGCGGGGACGTGCAAACTCTGCACAGTTACCCAAGGTCGGAATCTAATTTGGGTCTCAGGTGCTGTGAGACAGCAGTGTTAACCACTGTGCCGCTTCGTCTGTGTGTGACTCTGAACAAAAGGGAATAACTGAAATTAACGGGGAACTTGCACCTCGTTAGCCCCAAAGAGGCACTAACAACCCCATGTGGGCTGCACAGACCAAATTCAAAGACAGTTATACAAAGGCCATCTGAATTTCATAACCCAGGCTGGCCAACAGGAGTCTGCTTGTCTGATGAGACAAAGGGCCCCACAACCTTCCTTTCAACTATTGACAGTTTCAGGGACCCAGATGAGGGGAAACACATCCTTTATCAAAGACAGTGTGGAGGGGTGGGGTGGGTGTCATGTGACATGGGTCTCGGCTTTGTGGAACTAATAATATTGCCTTGCTGACCTGCAAAGTCTCAGACTGTGGTTTACCGTCTAACTAGCAGCCTCACAAATAAGGAGCCCTGACCTGGGTGGACATGTGGCCCCCATTTACACTGCGTCTGCTGAAAATTCTGTTCCATCACCTAGAAGATTCTCTGCCCATCTCATCGTGTGAAATAACACTACCGGAAAGGTAAATTCTACATCGGTCTTTCAGCCCACCAACCTCTTTGAAGGAATACTTCATTGGGAATTTGATTCTGGACTCCTAAAAGCACATGAAACAAAATTTATTTTCTCTGTGGTCTCTGCACTGTAAAACTTTTTTCTCTCCATCCCTCTATTACTGTATGAATGTAAAAGAGGCAACATTACAACCCTCCTCGTGTTTTGAATGTGTGCAAATAAACTAACCCTTTGAGTTCACCCTTATCTTCAGTTTGCTGTGGGGTTATTAATAGAGAATTGGATCGTACCAAGACCAGTGGGTTGGCGAATATGCGAACATTTATAAAGAGGAAAACTAATTAAAACACCTTTTGTTTACCGATGGGTGGCAAGAGAGAAATCGGTGCCTCCTGTGGCAACAAAGGTGTTTACTAGAGAATATGCCACCTGCTCAATGAAAATTAATTTTGATGCAAGTATTTCTAGTTCTCTTTTCTCCTCTCCTGAAGGTAATGTGTCACACTATTTCCACCAGCAATGACATCCCCTTTACATCTTATCTTGTCTGTTCTCGTGATCAGGGCCTCGTCAGCAAGTGTTGTCAAGTTGTTCCATTTAGGGGAGGGAAGCACAGCCAATTTTGATCCCATCTACGTCAAACATCCATACATTAATTTGTTACATCAGCAGGATCTCTGGAGCTTCTGCAGACACTGGCTCTAATTTAGTGACCCCCTGCCTTGCCCCAGAGAACAGCTAATTCAGCTCAGATCAGGAACGGAACAGATCCTCATGGCACATTTAACCACTAAGCTATCAAAGGAAACAACTTATGGTAAATGCCACAAGCTCTAAACATAATTTTGTTTAGCCTCATTCAGTGGAATGTTTGGCCCCTTTCACTAGAGGCATTGTGCTTGGGATATCTGCATGTAGGGTTATATCTGGTTATATAAAAACCCAAGAGAGGAAGGCTCTATTTTTATACAGCATGTGCTAATGACCTGGAAGCTGCTGCCCATGAGTAATGGAAGCAGAAATGATCAACGATTTAAAAAGGAAATTGAATGGACACTTGAAGGAAATAAACTTGCAGGTCTAGTAAGGGCCTGACTGGATTGTTACACAGACAGCATAAACTTGGGAGTCAAATAGCCTCCTTCTGTGGCTGAGATGACAAAGAACTAAAATCCAAAACAATTCTTCATGTGATTATATCCATAAGTGTGGAAGACCATGTAGCGGAGACCAATTCTTTTTTTTTTTAAATATAAATTTAGAGTACCCGTGAGTGGAACAGGAGAGATTGCTGGTGATGGTGACCCCCCAGGAACTTAAAGCTATCGACCATCTCCACTTCGGAGCCATCGATGCAGACGGGAGTGTGTGTCGTGTTACGCTTCCTGAAGTCGATGATCAGTTCCTTGGTCTTTCCAACATTGAGAGAGAGGTTGGTCAAATACTTCTCTCCCTGTGCAGGAATTCTGAAGCCAACAGCAGCACCCAATAGACAAAGGGTGGTTGATATACACAACAGGGCCGTCAGCTTAAAGAGATTAAAGTTCAGGGGAAAGACATTCAGATTGAAGAGGAGCCTCTACTAGAAATGTTACGCTGACCTCTTTCAGATGCCGTCAGTCCTGCACATCTGGACTGTTATTATATGATTAATGATAAATAAATAGGAAATTGTTGAGGTTATAGAATACGGTAATAATAAGCAGATGGGGCTGCTTGGGGAACAGGCATGTCTCACTTTTTCAGGGACCTCCAACCCTAATATATAAATATCTATTACAGTATTCCGAGAAAGCTCATGTTACCTCTGGAGTTCCTTCAATATGAAAAAAGTATGCACTTAAATCAACTGCGTTTGAAGTCATGAGCCAGATTTTGTAAAAGGAAACACTCCTTTCAGACTTCACTGATCAAACTTTATTTGTTTAACAAAAAACAACCTTGTAGCAAAGCCTCACTCAGTCATTGACATTCGGAAAGGTTTCTGAATCCCAAATGACCTTTGCAGCGATCAGTGCATTTCTCTTCAAACCTTATCTTTGAAAACCAGAATCAAACAGATGAACAAAATAAAATTTTCTTTCTAAATGCCGTGTATGCTTTTGAGAATTAGACAAAGAAAGGAACAAAACCTGAACTTCTTTGTGGGTTCCACATGGTGGGGTGACGGCGGGAAAGTAGAATATCTCCAGGTGGATAAATTAGATACTTCAAGCACTCCGCTGGCTAAGAAACTAACTGATATACAGCACAAAGTGTAGGAATAGGTCATTTGGTCCAGCTGAGCTGGTGCTTACACTCCACCCATTCATGGGTTGTGGGCATTGCTGGCTGGCTGGCCAGCATTTGTTGCCAATCCCCAATTGCCCTCGAGAAGGTGGTGGTGAGCTGCCATCATGAACCTCTGCAGTCCATGTTGTGTAGGTACACCCACGTTGCTGTTAGGTAGGGAGTTCCAGGAATTTTACCCAAGAACAGTGAAGGAATGGCGATATATTGGCAGGGGAAGAGGCCTGGCCTGTTTTGACAGGCTGCAGAGCCCAAACCAGATGCCCCATTGCAGCTTACCAGGTTTAGGCCGATTTACTGGGAATAATGGAAAGCTGGTGGTCCTGCTGAATAGAGACCAGACCTCCTTCAAGTTAAATGTATTTTTATCAATGTTTCCGCTCTGCAGCCAGTCAGACTGAAGAGAACATCCACAAACACATGCACAGTTAAATTGGAAGCAGCCACAGTGATAGGCTTGGGAGGGGTCAACCGTACTATTGTTATGCTCACCAATTTCGCCCCTGACCCAACCCCTCTCTCCGAGTCCATCGTTTGGGTTGAAGGGGGTGGGGGCGGAGAGGAAAGGGGGGGGGGGAGACAAAGAGGGCATGTTTCCCCCATAGTAGATAGAATATATTTAGCGAGAAAGAGTTCAACAAAACTGCAAAACATTCACGTGCAGTTTAGTGGTCTAATGAGGAGCAGAACTCCCATAGGCTTCCCAAAACCGAGATATAATGTTTACCTTTGGCTTCTGCTGAAGAGAGTGAAGCCTGAACAACCTCATCAGCTAGAAGTGCTGCCACTGCTTCCGGCTTCAGTCCCTGGGTTGTGATAAATGCCTGGGCTTTTTTATATCGGTCAGGTCGTTGAGATGACAACACTTCCCGCAGAACCGTGTCGGAATCCTGGGTTGATATATCATTGAAAGAACAGCCAAGCTCCTTTTGGGTAACAAAGTAAACTATGGGTGGCTAATGCTTATTATACAGTTATTAATAACGTCAAACCATCTTAAAACAAAATGGGAAACCAATGTGAAATTATGAAACAAAACGCATGAGCAATATTCAAGAGAAAATGGATAACTTTGTCACTGTGTATTAGTGCTTTAATATACTGAAGCGTACTTAGTAATGTTTCCTTAATAAAGTCAGCAAAAATGCAAAATACAATGACAAGATTCTCCAGCACAGGCACATTGGCTCCTTTCCCCTGCTACAAGAATTCATGATTATCATAGAATTTAGTGCAGAAGGAGGCTATTCGGCCCATCGAGTTTGCACCGATTCTTGGAAAGAGCACCCTACCCAAGGTCCACACCTCCACCCTATCCCCATAACCCAGTAACCCCACCCAACACTAAGGGCAATTTTGGACACTAAGGGCAATTTATCATGGCCAATCCACCTAACCTGCACATCTTTGGACTGTGGGAGGAAACCGGAGTACCCGGAGGAAACCCACACACACACGGGGAGGATGTGCAGACTCCGCACAGACAGTGACCCAAGCCGGAATTGAACCTGGGGCCCTGGAGCTGTGAAGCAATTGTGCTATCCACAATGCTACCGGGCTGCCCTTATCTTATACTAAACATGTACCTTGACAAGTCTTGCATGTCGTCTCTGAAAATGTTACCCTGCCTTCCCCCACAAAACACCATTTCTCACGATCCAAGCCTCTTTGGGGCTGGTTTAGCACAGTGGGCTAAACAGCTGGCTTGTAATGCAGAACAAGGCCAGCAGCGCGGGTTCAATTCCCGTACCGGCCTCCCCGAACAGGCGCCGGAATGTGGCGACTAGGGGCTTTTCACAGTAACTTAATTGAAGCCTACTTGTGACAATAAGCGATTATTACTATTATTTAGCTGTCTGATGATTGGTTAACCTTTTTCCTGGTTTGCCCCTCTCCCATTTGTCTACTCCCATCAGATTCTCGTTTCTATGAATCGTGCATGGCAGTCTTTCCTCCCAGTGCTCGATATCTCCTTTCAATGGGCCCCAATGAGAATGATTGTACAGAGACAGTCAGACTGTAGCAGCCCTGGTACTAAACACCTAATCCCTGGACACAATCTGGGCCAGTACAAATGTCAGTATTTTCAAAATTAACACCAAGGTGAAAGAGCCTTCCTAACATAATACATATCAAAATAGCTTTGGACTACAGAAATAAAGCCTTGTTTATATCCAACATAATGTGGCCAAACTTTCATTTATTGTAAATATCCATTTTACTGCAAAACACTCTTGCTATAAATGAAGAAATATTAGACTGAGCTACTTACTGTACACACTAAAAAAGGGCAGAATTAAACAAGTCTCTAGAACTGCAGCCAGAATGAAGCTCATAGTTCACATGAACACAGGTACTAAATTATCTTGGGAGTTTATTTATAGGTCACAGAATTATTTCGGCGCTAGAGGTCGCCATTTGGCCCATCTTGTCGGCACCAGCTCTCCAAACGAGCGCTATGACTTAGTGCCATTCTCCTGCCTTTACCCCATACCCCTGCACAAACAATCTAATGCGCTCTTGAATGCCTCAATTGAACCTGCCTCCTCCACTGCATTTCCGAGAAGGAGGCAGTGCATTCCAGACCTGAACCACTTGTGAAAACGATTAGTTCTCACATCACATTTACTTCTTTTGCAAATCACTTTGAACCTGTTCCCTCTTGTCCTTGATTCTTTTATGAGCAGGAATAGTTTCTCCCTGGCTACTCATGAGCATCAAATCACCGGTTATACTCCTTCTCTCCAAGGACAACAGTCCCAACTCTCCAATGTATCCTCATCCTTCTAAACCTCTCCTGAACTCTCTCTGATGCCTCAGCGTCCTTCCGATAGTGTGGCGCCCTGAACTGTACGCAATATTCCAGCTGAGGTCCAACCAGCGTCTTGTATAAGTGCAGAGCAAATGATTTGTTGCAAATAGCAGCAAGAGTTTAAAATGTGAACGATTTCTTATGGAATGTAATTCAACCCCAAAACCATTTTCCTCATTTTCAGGCATCTTGCTTACGCCGTCCAAAAGGGAACTTGGACATATTTTTCTTAGCATTGTGGGAGCTGTAAATTTATTCCAATGAAGATTTTTTGTTTTTAGTTGCATTTGGATAAAGAACAATGTTAATAATTATTAACCAGTTGGCTTGAGAAGAGGTTAATGCTGGTACCTTTGAGAGCTCATACAAGCTAAGGACTTGACGGCAATAACCCTTTCCGTGGTGGCACTCATTTGTGAGGATTTTCAGATCCTTAACGACCTGGTCTTTAACATTGTCTTCTTCTGGATACAGGACGAATGATGAGGCTATACTGCTCACTGAGGGAGGGAAAAAAAAGTGATTGCTTAGCCAGGTGCACAAGAAGTGTGGGAACATGATATGAATTTGTACTGAATATTGTAAAGTTAAACACTTGGGCGGCCTCACTCAGTCCAGCATCAGGTTGATGCAAATTTGACAATCAAACTAAAAACAGAAAGGACAGAGGTATAGAAAGCAATACAGTATGCACACGGTCATGTGAGTGTCCGTCTAAGAAAGGTTTTGTTTGACCACACGGCTTGCAGCACGGCTTCAGTGATGTCATTTGTGGGTGGAGCAGGGCTGTGGCTGTCGGGTGAGAGGGGGTTTAGTGTTTGGGTTTCGGTTTGTTGCTTTGGACTGCAGAAGATAAGCAGTGTTTCCCTGTTTTCATTTTAAAGCTGTTCCGGGGAACTGAAAGCACATTGGGTGTGGCAAACTGCCTCGGTAACTTTAAAGATAGAGTTGCTTTCCGGAAGGAGTTTTGAATCTGCTGGTTGGAGGCTGGATCTCAGGGAAAGGACCAGTCTCATTCAGTGAGATTACAGTGTGCTGGGCCACGCCCTTGAAAGGGGTTTTGGTTTATTGGATTTTGTATTGAATTGGAACAGCTACTAAGGGGGATTCATTAACACAGAACATACAGTGCAGAAGGGGGCCTTTTGGCCCATCGAGATTGCACCGACCCACTTAAGCCCTCACTTTCATCCCATCCCCGTAACCCAATAATGCTCCTAACCTTTTTGGTCACTAAGGGCAATTTATCATAGCCAACCCATCTAACCTGCACGTCTTTGGACTGTGGGAGGAAACCGGAGCACCCGGAGGAAACCCACGCAGACACGGGGAGAACGTGCAGACTCCGCACAGACAGTGACCCAGGGGGGAATGGAACCTGGGACCCTGGCGCTTTGAAGCCACAGTGCTATCCACTTGTGCTACCGTGCTGCCCATTAAGAGTTATATACATAGATCACTGTAGCTGTTGTGTTTTTTTTCCCCGTTTGTAATTGATATCAAATTGTTGATAAGCATTTTATGTATGTTAACTACATTCTTATAATAAACTTTGTTTTGATAAAAGTGCCTAGGAAGTCTGATGAATCACACCTGAAGTGAAGACTCTTGTGCTCATCCTAGCCAAATTCAACATAAAAGTTATAGGTCAGGTGAACTTCATAATACACTTTGGAGTTTCTAAGCCCTGGCCCACGCCAACACAGAAACTGAACCATCATCTTCTGCTGACAAGAACTCATGCCTATATGCTTCAACCCAAACCTTGGAAGGGAGTCGCACATTCCCTTTGCCTTTATGACATTTTCCACAACAACCATGTAACAAGACAGCAAAACCTTCTTCTCTGACAAGATGGGCTGAAAACCAATAAGAGTCTTCAACCAAAAATTAGGCCACTCTTCTTGCTCTCTGATCTGTCATAATGAGGCAATGTCTTTCGAATTTAGGAAATGCTGGAAAGCAGCAATTTCCCAGCACACAAGAACTCTTCAAGGTTAGGGTTCCCAATACTGCCTTTCACTATCTATGAAGTCATGTACTCAGCGATAATGATTAGTAGCTAGCTGGTAGCTACAGGGGAATGACCTTACAGACAGAGTTACTCTCACAATGATCAACAGTAATGAGCATGGCACCATTCAGTCGGCTGTTGATGATTAATGTCCCTTTTGTGTGCAAAATAAACACAGGTGATTATTTAACACCTCTCGTAATCCAAGTTAAGATTTTCTTTATTATCTTTATTATCTACACAAAACTTTATATTTAAGAGACCTCTGAAGAGTGACAATAAGCAGGTGGCATGGTGGCGCAGTGGTTAGCACTGCTGCTTCACGACACCAAGGACCCGGGTTCGATCCTGACCCCGGGACAGCGTGTGGAGTTTGCACATTCTCCTCGTTTCTGCGTGGGTCTTGCCCCCACAACCCAAAGATATGGTCGGTGGATTGGCCACAATAAATTGCCCCTTAATTGGACTTTTTTAAAAAAGGTGACAATAAACACTGTTCACGGTTCATCTGCAGCCACAGAAAACAATAATTAAATACATTTAATTAAATCAAAGACTTATGCTTTTGGTTAATAAAAGTTACATGAAATGGACCAATCTGCAAGTAATGCATTAAAGATGGAGTAAGATGGTTATTTTTAGTTTCCGGATATGGAACTGTTCCAACGTCAAATCAGGTAAAGCACAGCCAGATGCAAAGTAAATTTCCCTCGACTAGAACAGCATCAGCAATGAGGGTGGTCAGTTTAAAAAAAAATCATTTATATGTTGTGGGTGTCGCTGGCCAGGTCAGCGTTTGCTGCCTATCTCTAATTGCCCTCGAGAAGGTGGCGGTGAGCTGCCTTCTTGGACCGTTGCAGTCCACGTGGTGTAGGTACACCCACTTGTTTAATTAGATTGTGAGATAGTGTTTCCTTCATCTTTCACTCCCACTCTATTTCTCTCTCTCTTTCTAGGTTTCCCATTTTTCTACCTTTCTCGCGCTCACGCCTTCTCTCGTCTTCTTGCTCTCGCCCGCTGTCTCTCCTACGCCAGCACAGTGGTTAGCACTGTTGCTTCTCAGCGCCAGGGTCCCGGGTTCGATTCCCGGCTTGGGTCACTACCTGTGTCGAGTCTACACGTTCTCCCAGTGTGTGCGTGGGTTTCCTCCGGGTGCTCCGGTTTCCTCCCACAGTCCAAAGATGTGCAGGTTAGGTGGAATTGCTATTCTAAATTGCCCCTTAGTGTCCGAAAAGGTGAGGTGGGGTTAGAGTGGAGGTGAGGGCTTAAGTAGGGTGCTCTTTCCAAGGGCCGGTGCAGACTCAATGGGCCGAATGGCCTCCTTCTGCACTGTAAATTCTATATAAAGAGTTCAATAAAACTGTAAAACTTTCAAGTGCCATTTAACGGTCTGCATGGGATGCAGAACTCCCATAGGATTCTCAAAACCGAGATATTGGCTTCTGCTGAGAGTGATGGAACGATACATTTCCAAGTCAGAATGATGTGTGACTTGGAGGGGATCTTCCAGGTGGTGGTGTATCTGCTCCCCTTGTCATCCTAGGTGGTAGTGGTCATGAGTTTGGAAGGTGCTGCCCAAGGCAGTCATTTTCAAACACGGGGTCACGACCTGTGGGTGGGTGTTGGGAGGGTTGTGGAGCTATTGGTCGCATCATTCACGATCGCAGGAATAGGTGCCCAAAGGTTTTAAAAATACCGTTGCAACCGGCTTTCAAGAATGCCGGCCGACCCACGCATACGGGGCCCCTCAGCCGGATCTAGCAGTGCGCAGGCCCAGAGACCGCATCCTCCTGACGTCAGTGCACTGTCCCAGGACCAGATTTGTTTAAAACTCGATGGAGTCTTCCTGCCAGAAAGGGCAGCAGACAGATCTTGCGCCCTGTACAGTGAGTCGCACGCTCTGGGCGTGCAATCGCGGAGGATAGATTCATTTTGTAGCTTCCAGCAAGTAAGCAACAGGCCCGTGTGAAGAACTGAAGATGGATGATTTTGTAATAGAGGAAAAGAGGGCCAGAGACCTCCCAATTGAATCTGCTGCAGAGAGTTTATCAGGAGTCTCCACAGCAGAAAAAAGCATTGCTGGTCAACTTTATGCAGAGCTCTGCTGAACAAACTATTCAGAAGAAACTGAAATCAGGAACAAAGCAGTATAAATGATTTCTTGAGGTGTGGCATTGTTAATTTTGCCAATGCAAAGCCCATGTGTGTTATATGCAGGGAAATACTCGCAAATGAAAGTTTAAAACCTTCAAAACCACAAAGGTATTTGAAGAGTATTTGAAGAGTATTTGGGCAGCACGGTAGCAGTGGTTAGCACTGTTGCTTCACAGCCCCAGCGTCCCAGGTCCGATTCCCGGCTTGGGTAACTCTGTGCGGAGTCTGCACGTTCTCCCTGTGTCTGCGTGGGTTTCCTCCCACAAGTCCCGAAAGACGTGTTGTCAGGTGAATTGGAAAATCTGAATTCTCCCTCCGTGTACCTGAACAGGCGCCGGAATGTGGCGACTAGGGGCTTTTCACCGGGATTGCAGTGTTAATGTAAGCCCACTTGTGACAATGAAGATTATTATTATTATAAAACTAAGCATGGCAATTTCTAGGATAAACCTCTTGATTTTTTCAAAGGATGCAGCGAGAACTTAAACTGCCAGCTGACGTTCTTAGCAGAAATGTGACACTGAATGACAAAGCAAGTGAGATCATGAGGAACAAGCAGGCTCGTCCGTCGCATTAAAGGGAAGCAAAATGGTGTGTCGCATTGGCCGGCGCAGGCCGCGACGGTCTGGCGGCGTGGGTCACGGACGGCCAGCCAGCGTGGGTCATGGACGGCCAGCCGGCGTGGGTCATGGCCGGCCAGCCGGTGTGGGTCACGAACGTCAGCCGGCGTGGGCTGCTCATTCAAAACACTTCCAACCATGTCTTAAGTCCCATTCCCCGTCACCCCTGTGCTCACTAAACTACAGTGGTTCCCTGTCAAGTAACATCTGGATTTCAAAATTCTCATCCCCCTTTTAATTGCCTCCATCTCTGTAATCTCCTCCAGCTTCACACCCGCAGTTATCGGCATTTGGCCTTTTGTACATTCACAATTCTATTCCCCATCATTGGTGGAAGCACCTTCTGTTGTCACAGCTCTGGATTTCCCCCACGACACCTCTCCGCCTCACTATCTCATTCCCTCCATTAATACACTGCTTAAAGCCTACCTCGGACCAGGATTTTGGTAATCTGATCTAATACCTGTTTTTTTGTGGTTCAGTGACATGCTTTGTTTCATTACACTTCTGAGGAACGCTGTTGGACGTTTTATTATTTTTGAAGTGCTCCATAAATTAGCAGTTGTTGTTTACTTCACCACACACCCAAACTGAATGTCACACAGGGTGAACAACCCAAAATCACAACACGTTGTGGCACAGACCTGGAGCAGTTTGACCTGTTGTGCCATTGGCTTTCCTCTGTACATTTTCCGTCTTGGTTTATCTATTGCTGATATGCAAATTTATTTTGTCAGATTCTAGAATGGTCCACTGAAAAATGGTGGTGGAAGCTGATCGCATAAATCATTTTAAAAAGATAGGTACTTAAAGGAGAACAATTCACAGGGTAATGGATAAAAAGGCAGGGATGTGGGACTAAGCACGAGTGCTCTGAAGAACCAGCACAAGTATATAGGCAAAATGATCGGCTGCTGTGCTGTGAGTTTCTACAATTCTATTTGGCACAAGTACAAATAAACCAACTTACAACTTGGAATCCTTTTTCGATGGAGTCCTATCTCTTCATTAAAAGATGCTCCTGTAGTCAAGATGATCTGTATCGAGGGGTGAAAATCCGCTGTCTGTAATTCTCCTGAAGCCAAGGCTCTACAGTGGAGAACTAGAGATATATCCTGGTTGTAAAATTCAAAATACCTAGAGACTCTACTGGCTTCGTGAATGCAGCCTCCGTCTAATAACTCGCCAATCAAAATAGCGAGAGCCTCTTTCGCTGTTTTGTCTAGTCTACAGTTGGAAGCGGTGTCCTTGTTTGGAAATCCTTGAAGCTTGAGGTACTGTGACGAGTTCAGGGCGGGCAGTTTTGAGAACAGGAACTCTTTGGTGGCACTATCAAAGGTTATTTCACCACAGACTGAAACCTGCCAAGCAAATCCTGAAGCTGTGGACATCAGCAAATCCTGCTGCCTGATGCGACACAACCAAATCCTCTTCTCCACCTCTTCCAACTGATCCAGGGTGGGAGGATTGTTTTGTGACAGCCAGTGGCCTGCCATGGTCAGCAACAGACATCTTTCCTGAATGGTCTCCAATTGTTCTTTGAAAGATGAAGCCGGTTCTGATTTAATGGATTGCTGGCCGTTACCCTGGGCCAGAAAGAATTCAGAGGCAACTAAGTGGGATATTAAATTATTTTTGAAACAATCGTGGCATTTCTTCCAAAAATTTATTCTAGTCTCTTTTCTTTGCCATTGGCCATGTTGCTTCAAACTTTGCAATTCCTGAGTTACCTGTGAGGGGAAAAAAGAAATTAAATATCGGAGAAATAGGTAATAAATTAAAATTACTGTTCTGTATTAGGGTGTAAATCCCCCCTTTTCTGTTTTTTCACCCCTTATTCTTAGATTATTGAGCCAAGGATCAATTGCAGATGAGACAGAAAGGCGATCCATGCAAAGTCTTCTGCCAGTCTGAACCAGTGTTGAGAGGCGCACGAGAACAATCAGGCTATTATTTATTTAAAACATTTAGAGTACCCAATTCATTTTTTCCAATTAAGGGGCAATTTAGCGTGGCCAATCCACCTACCCTGCACATCTTTGGGTTGTGGGGGCGAAACCCACGCAAACACGGGGAGAATGTGCAAACTCCACACGGACAGTGACCCAGAGCCTGGATTGAACCTGGGACCTCGGAGCCGTGAGGCAGCAGTGCTAACCACTGCGCCACCGTGCTGCCCTAATCAGGCTATTATTGTCTTCCTTTTCCACAAGGAAATACTGGTTTTCATTTTGCATTTTTCTTTGAGCAATGTATTGAACGATGGTAAATTTGTCAGTGCAAACAATCCAGAGCCAACAATTCTATAGTGCCTCCTTAACCATGCTAACATTTTGTCACACTCAACTTGATGCTACAAATAATTGAGATTGCATCTCCCTCCTCTCACACAGAAATCTCAAGTTGAATTAATGTAGGGATTTTCGATTTGGAGCTGGATCTGAAAAAGGTTTCTGTCCCTTCACTTTCAATCCTCCCTCCCCTGCTCAAAAAAAATATGCAGGGGTATTACCACAATTAGGTAAAATTTTGCATAATTTATAGTTTTCAACTCCCATAAAATATTTGTTAAATAACCAATATTACCTCATGGACCACCAAGTGGTCGACCGGAAGCTGGGCGAGGTCAGCCACTTGTCTAGCTAAAGCAAAGAGCCCCTTCTTTTGCAGTTGGTCCAGAATTTTCCCACACACGTTTTGCAGCGTGTCTGTGTTGTCATTAATGAGAAGGGAGCGGTCAATGGAGATCGAGGTGTCTTGCAGGAGCTGACTAAGTCTGCTCAGTCTCTGGAAGTCTGGTCCTAGATATAAGGGACAAACTTTCAGATATGCACCGGAATAAATTCAAGCAAGAATATTTTAAAATTACATTAGATACACCTGTATCACAATGTTTGGATTACCCTGGAAAGTAAGAAAATAATATGAAACTAATTTCTCAACTTGAGAATTCACAAGCTTTGCCAAATCCTAGGTTGACACATCTGACCCTACCGAAAGAGCCCTATTCCCATAACCTCACCTAACCGTTGGACACTAAAGGGCAATTTAACTTGGTCAATCCACCTAACCTGCACATCTTTGGTCTCTGGGAAGAAACCGGAGAACCCAGGTAAACTCCACATAGTCTCCAGAGGTCGGAATCGAACCCAGGTCTCTGGCGCTGTGAGTCAGCACTGAAACCACGGCGCTACTGAAAAAAACAGTACTTTCCATACCGGTATTGTGCAAACAGATATCAAAAATTACAATTAATGATTTTCATTTGTCAAATCATAAAATATGTGGCAGCACTGGAAGACAATGTTAGTTAGACGATTTTGGTTCTGAAAATGTGATGCAAGTAGTATGCAAAGCTGGCTGGAGGTTAAACTCAAGCAAGTGAACTCACGCCAGTGAGCTGTCCGAAAGGAGGTAAAAGTTAAAAAAAAAAGACCAAACGAATGAGAAAAAAAACTTTCTGCGTTTGTTTACCAAGTACTGTTGTTTGGCCATAATACAGATCACTTTCCTGCTATATCTAATGAGGCAAGGCCCAGGATAGCAAAACAGCAGAGATAAAATCATTGACAAAGATTGTTTATTCCAACTAGTTGAGAAAAAGTTTTTAAAAATAAATTTAGTGTACCCAATTCATTTTTCCAATTAAGGGGCAATTTAGCGTGGCCAATCCACCTAGCCTGCACATCTTTGGGTTGTGGGGGCGAAACCCACGCAAACACAGGGAGAATGCGCAAACTCCACACGGACAGTGACCCAGAGCCGGGATCGAACCTGGGACCTCGGCGCCATGAGGCAGCAGGGCTAACCCACTGCGCCACCGTGCTGCCCTAGTTGAGAGAAAGTTAATCTGACAGTCTTGTACAACCACAATTAATCAGGTAGAAATTGGCATGTGTTTTGTCCATTTTTAAGGTATAAACCAGGTGTATCTTACACCATATATGGGTACAACTGTACCTAATTCATGGCGGTAGCAGAACTTGTATCTTGTTGGGTTGAGCAGCTGCTCAAGATTCTCTCTCTCTCTCTGGTAGTCACTCAAAGCAAGGACCATGCTTGCCATAGAACCCGTGGCAAGAACCTGCGCATGGAGTCCGATAACATAGGAAGCTTACAATATCTTGTCAATTACATTGTTATGATTGACAAACAGGTGATGGATATTCATTGACTTTGAGCACATTTATACATGGGAAGAGAGCAGTGAGGAAAGCTTTGTCTTGGTTTCAGCTTCACCAGCTTGCTTGGATTCTATTAACAGGGCTGTTGCACTGCAGCTACCACACAAAAATGGCTGACTAGGAGACTCTTTCTCTCTTATCATCTGTCACTGGGGTTATTGGAAAGATTTACAGGTTGATAATCGACCTGTTTGGATACATTATGAAGGCACCTTTCCTGGCCATCGAGTTCCAGAGGGGGTCTTGAACTCAGAGCTTCAGGTTCAGAGATAGAGATGCTACCCACTGCATCATAAGACTTACTGCTGCTCAAGTTAAAAATGCACAGGAAGGACTGTTCTCCCACACAAGCAACAAGCCACTGGGACTTCCACCACGCAACCCCAGGCTAGTTTGTTTGTTTGTGCAGTGGCCTAACCGGTGGTCTTTAAGACACACTGGAGACTGCAAAAGCAGCACAAAGGTAAGCTTTTAAATCCTACAAGCCAGGTGCTTCACAAATGCTTCACAGCTCCAGGGTCCCAGGTTTGATTCCCGGCTTGGGTCACTGTCTGTGTGGAGTCTGCACGTTCTCCCAGTGTGTGCGTGGGTTTCCTCCGGGTGCTCCGGTTTCCTCCCACAATCCAAAGATGTGCAGGTTAGGTGGATTGGCCATGCTAAATTGCCCTTAGTGTCCAAATTGTCCTTAGTGTTAGGTGGGGTTACTGGGTTATGGGGATAGGGTGGCGGTGTGGGCTTGGGTAGGGTGCTCTTTCCAAGAGCAGGTGCAGACTCGATGGGCCGAATGGCCTCCTTCTGCACTGTAAATTCTATGATATGATAGGTATACACTTTCTGGCTCCACATTAAAACAACAGGCAGCTGAAACCCCAACTCACATCCCCAGTTAGGCATGGATGGTGCTGTTGATGCTCAGTTTGTGCCTGAAAATGGGTGCAAATGAATTTGTAGACCAGTGACTAAGAGTAACTCAACATATTCTCCATACTGAACAGAAACCTGCACAACGTGTCAGGATTTCACAATGGCAAAACGACCCAATTAATAATAGGTGTCCAGAATGTAATTAGCTCCTTACGATGATCTTCTGATTTGGATATGTAGGGCTATTGATGCAGGATGTCATTGAGTTACATATACTAACTGCATCATTCATTGCTAGCATCGTAGAAAAACAATCTTTGTTTTCAAATTCAAGCTAGCTAATCAAGGCTGGTGCACTAGAGGTCTTCAGAAAGTCCCAAATGAAAACATCTTTCCCTGACAAACCGACCCTATGAAAGACTAGTCCTGATGACATGTTTATCATTTCTCATTCAACATAAACTTAATGTGGAGATGCCGGCGTTGAACTGGGGTGAGCATAGTAAGAAGTCTTTCAACACCAGGTTAAAGTCCAACATGTTTGTTTCAAACACTAGCTTTCGGAGCACTGCTGAGGAAGCGGTTTCACCCGAGGAAGGAGCAGGGCTCCGAAAGCTAGTGTTTGAAACAAACATGTTGGACTTTAACCTGGTGTTGTAAAACTTCTCACTGAACATAAACTTAGTTTGCAGATTACGTTCCTTTGTAAATAAGCATTTTATTATTATGCATTTTCCAAGATGTATTTAATGATACTGCAACCTTCCTATTTGACAATTACAGTAAGCTATTTCTATTATATTATTCATCGCAAAGAGAAAATTGCTTCCATACGGTTGGATTTCTGGTTTATCCTGTGTGAAATTAATTTCCCTACTCAAGAATGAATGCTTTTACAATTAATACAAACCACATGTCATCCACCCCCCCCTTGGAAATAAATTGATCGAGGAGCACTGGGCAGATTTCATGAGCCTGCATTTTTCAACTGACACCAGATTCTATTCACCAGCAATAGTGAAGTCATCCACAATTACCCACTCTGGTCCTTACTAATAGCAAGGTACAAGGGTTAAGAGAAAGGGTCGCAGAGAGTGGCAGTCAGCAGCAGGTTAGCTGCAGATGCCTGGGCAATATGTAAATAAAAGGGATCTTGTCCCTCATCATAAATAAAAAGCAAAAGATGACACATGAGATGGTTCTACCTCTCTTGTAGAGATTTGAATGGCATCACAAGTGGAACCAGTGAAGCGTAAGCAGTTCAGAAGTTTTGCAACATCCTAAAGTTGATTAAACACTGATGGGAAACACAATGTGCAGTGAACCCAGAATCTTCTGGTAGTTTTGATTTTGAGTGCACTCAACTCACACGAGTTCAAGAATCCCATGTGATGGGAAAGTTTTATAACAGAGATTAATTTCCACTTGTTCTTAACCAAGGTTTACCCCGTTCATGGCCATGACATATTTCAACCTGTCAAAAACCGCTCCAAAATTGGCTGGCACTTTTGCACAATTAGGTTTCATGCACCAAAAGCTATCTTTGCAGTCACATTGGAACCAGAAGTTGGCGACACTTATGCTCATGTGTCATCAACTTTACCCCCCAATGTTTAACACACATCCAACATAACTAAACCAGATTATCTGGTCATCAGCTCATTTCTGCTTTCCGACCTTGTGGCCTGAAAACAGACTGCTGCATTTTCCACGTTGCCACAGTGACTATTCTTCAGAAGCACTTCATTGTTTATATAGTGCTTCGGCCGTCCCACGGTCGTGAAAAGTGCCAAAAGTGCAATATCGTAATTAACTTCATCAAAATCCTCACCATTTATTATGAAGGCACAGTCCACCTCAGCCAGTAACTGCAGCAGCTTCCCAAGTTCATACTGCGTTGGGCACTGTTGCATCATTAACTTCAGAAGCACACCAGCTTGCGATTCCATCCACTGTACTGAGATTTCAGTGTCTGCTGAATCTGTAGCCTTCAATTATGCAAGAAAAAAAAAAAGATTTGGTAAGATTTGTATGGTTACACAGACCACGCAGAATGATTTCAATTTTGCAATACTTCCTAAAAGGTGGAACTTTTGGAACAAGCCAATTTCCACATTCGCTGCAGCTCTATTAATAGGCAGAAGGCAAAAGAAGAGTGTGAAACTGCAGGGCAGCAGCTCACCAGTCAAACAGGTGGAAAATGAAAATGGATGAATCTATTATTTCCGGATACCAAGAATTTTGCATGTAGACCTTACCCTCAGGAGATGAAATGGGATGAGGCGCATTATGAATAAAGTGCATTTTCTTTCCCCAAGGAGACCCTGAATCTCAGTAGAGTAAGGGGAATTCAACCATATGTCACAGAAATCTGATAAAAGAAAGTTATGAAATACATTTGGCTTCACTCAGTTCCAAAATTTATGGTGCATCAGGGACCCTATAAATACAAATAAATTCCATGCAAACCATTAATTCCTGCTCATGGTCTTTGGAAGGAAGGGACTTGATTGAGTAAGCTTGCATCTCATAAGCAGCACCATCATGATAATTAAGCCAGTGCAGATGAGGCTACAGGCAAGCTTGGAGATTTCAACATCCATGCTATGAATATATGGCTATGAATATATGACACTTACCATTTGTGCTGCTGTTTTAGCCACTGTTTCACTGATTAAATTTGGACTAAACAAACATCAAATGTAGAAATGTCTTCTGCAAGTAAGCCAGCCCAGCAAACCCTATCTTGCAACGTGGTCTGCTCAAACTGAGGATCTTTGGGCCTTTGCACTAAGCTGGAGTGTGCGGGTTTTACATGCGCTCAGTGTTAAAATTGTTTCATACATGTTCCCCAGCACTTATGCTTGCAATTAGCAAGTTTTGTTCCTCATTGCAGAAATCTGGTCAGGGCACTTTAATCTATTGTCTGCTGCAGCAATAATGACTGCATTCAGCCTGCTGTTTATTAAAATAAAAACATTTAAACTGCAGACTACAGGCGTCCCTGAAACCTCTAGCTGTGTGTAAACAAATTGTTTACACTGCAAATCATTAAAATTTATATTGGGGGGGGGAAAGAGTGAAAATGGCAATTAAATAAGTTGGTTATTAATGAGCACAGGTGGCAATGTGGCGCAGTGGTTAGCGCTACTGTCTCGCAGTGCTGAGGACCCGGGTTCGATCCCGGCCCTGGGTTATCGTCCGTGTGGAGTTTGCACATTCACCCAGTGTCTGCGTGGGTGTCACCCCCACAACCCAAAGATGTGCAGTGTAAGTGGATTGGCCACCCTAAATTGCCCCTTAAATGGGGAAAGAAAATTGGGTACTCAAAATTTTAAAAAATACTAATGAGCACAATATCTGCAATGGTAATTAAGGATAATTCACTCTATGCTGCTGCACCTGGTCTGGACATTAGATCGCGACTCAAATCTTCCTCTTGCAATTTAGCTTGGTCATTTCAATTCACTGCAGCCCTATTGATGCTCGTTATTTAAACCAAGAGATTAATACATTTGAATATCACAAATTGTCAATCCTCAATGCATTCCTTGACTCCGTTAACAGATGTTAACATTCTGGAGCTGAACACGTTAACCTTTCCATTAAAACAGCAGATCGGAACACAGTCACACAAGTGAATTTGTATGTTAAAGTCAATGTCCATAATTTCTACACAACTTTTATTCTTACAATTTCTAGCTAGGGAACTACTACGACTATTTGTAACTTTTCAAAGCATTCCCAATTAGACTTTTCCATTTTGCTTCATTTTAGGAACTGCAGAAGTTTCAATTTTCTGCGCGTTTCCTTTGGCTTTAGTCTCCTTCAGCTATCACAAAATGGTGCGAATGGTCAAAACCCTCAGGTCAGTGATTCTCTCTCTTGGGTTCAATAACCTACGTTTTGAGTGAAAACCACAAAAAACTGGGAGAGGATAGGAATATTAAGCATTCAGCACCATTAATGTTATACACACTAATCATTTTATTGTTATTCAGTAAAATGAAATGCAGGCCACTGTAACGACTGGTCCTTGGTAAATTACACTCTTTATCTAAGCCAGAATTCTCCGGCCGTTGAGATTCTCTTTTCCCACTGCTTCCGGGTTTCCCGCAGTGTGAGGTGGCTCCCCGCACCCCCGCTTCCGGGTTTCCCGCAGTGTGGGGTGGCTCCAATGGGAAATCCCATCCTGCCTCCAAGCTCTACTTTTCCCACCCAATTCGTTCGTGAGACAAATATGACAGGAATCAGCTACTCTCTGACTATTTTGAAATAAACCATTTTTGTGCTAACGTACTATGTAAAATCAGGCTGCTAAATCGGTGAAAAACAACAATCACTTTTCTGCAAATGTACACTAATGGTGCAACAACCTTTCCTGGGGCGCGATTCTCCGACCCCCCACCGGGTCGGACAATCGCCGGGGGCCGGCGTGAATCCTGCCCCCGCTGTGTCCCGAATTCTCCGCCACCAGAGATTCGGCGGGGGTGGGAATCGCGCCGCGCCGGTCGGCGGAAATCCCTCGGCGATTCTCCAGTCCGCGATGGGCCGAAGTCCCGCCGCTGTCAACCCACGCCAGCGGGCGTGGATTGAACCACCTTTCGAACGGCGGGACAAGGCGGCGTGGGCGGGCTCCGGGGTCCTGGTGGGGTGTGGGGCCATCCGGCCCCGGGGGGTGCCCCCACGGTGGCCTGGCCCGCGATCGGGGCCCACCGATCCGCGGGCGGGCCTGTGCTGTGGGGGCACTCTTTTCCTTCCGCCTTCGCCATGGTCTCCACTATTGCGGAGGCGGAAGAGACCCCCCTCCACTGCACATGCATGGGGATGGCGTGAGCGGCCGCTGACGCTCCCGCGCATGCGCCGCACGGCAAAGTCATTTCCGCGCCAGCTGGCGGAGCACCAAAGGCCTTTCCCGCCAACTGGCGGGGCGGAAATCAGTCCGACGCGGGCCTAGCCCCTCAAGGTGAGGGCTCGGCCCCTCAAGATGCGGAGAATTCCGCACCTTTGGGGCGGGACAATGCCGGACTGATTTGTGCCATTTTTGGCGCCGGTCGGCAGACATTGCGCCGATTGCGGAGAATTCCGCCCCAGATCTTTTTTAAATCTGCATCAGTTTTTGTCAGAATTACAAACAAAAGAACATATGTTCTCACAGTAAACGCCTCCTCTCAGCAATTTTTCAACAGAGACTGTAAAGAGTTGGAGAAATGAAATTATATAATTGCTAACAAAATATATTTTTTATCTAATGCAGACTAAATATTACCAATGTGCCACACGTTACCTCAGACAAGTTCCAAATTGGGACAGAACCATGACAATCGAAGGGCTATTGGGATACAATAGGAATCATGTATAGTACACCTCATTTCCACTTTGATACTTGGAGACAAGCGAATAAGGGCTTTAAGCACTTGAATATAAATAATTTGGAAAATAACTTTATGAGCTGCACATTTGTATAGGAAGTTGCCTATTCACATGCTGAGTAGATATCTGATAGCACAAGCATTTGTTTTTTTACAAAGTGAAAATACTACCTCAAGGTAGGTACTGATTGTGCAAATGGGCAATGAAATCAGTGCAACCTGGTTATTCTTCACATTGCTTGCTTGGCGGACACACCGCCATACAGCCCAAAGCACTCAAACAAGTGTAACGCAAGCCGCTCAGTAAGGTCTATTATGCCGGCTTCAACAATTTGATGCCAGAACGTAGACATGACTGAACCTGACACCGCATGGCAGGGTTTTCCAGCCTCCCAGCCGTGTTTCTCAGTAGTGGGATTCTCTGCTCCCATTGTTGTCAAATCTGAATTCCCAATGGGGCCACCTCACACTGACGGGGTGCACTGTCGATTTTCACAAGTACAAGGGGAGCAAGTCTGCAGAGGCATTCGTGGAGTACAGAAAGTGCAGGATGGAGCTTAAGAAATCAATTGGGGGAGGAAAGAAGGGATATGAGAAAGCTCTGGCTGGTAAAAGTAGGGAAAATCCCAAAATATTCTATAAGTATATCGATGGGAAGAGGATAACCAGGAAAGAGTAGGGCCTATTAAAGGCCAAGGGGGAACCTGTGGATGGAGCCAGAGGACATTGGTAGGCTGTTGAACGAATATTTCACATTTGTCTTCACCCAAGAGAATGAGGAGGTAGTTATGGAACTCGGGAAGAGGGATTGTGAGGTTCTTGAGCAAATTGTCATAGAGAGTGACAAGGTATTGGAGGTATTGGCGGGCTTAAAAGTGGACAAATCTCCAGGTCCGGATGAAGTGTCTCAGTTGCTGTGAAAGAAGTGGGAGGCGATTGCTGGGACTCTGACCCAAATGTTTAATTCCTCCCTGGCCACGGGGGAGGTGCCAGAGGACTGGAGAACAACTACTGTGGTCCCACTATTTAAGAAAGGTTGTACAGACAAGCCAGGGAACTACAGACCAGTGAGCCTCAAGTCAGTGGTTGGGAAACTACTGAAGAAGATTATTAATATGAGTACTTGGCACATCATAACATTCAAGGTTATTGGTCAAGTGCTCGCAAGTGGGATTAGGTGGGCAGGTCAGGGCCTTTCATGCGTTGGTGCAGACTCGATGGGCCTCTTCTGCACTAGTATTCTGTGATTCTGTGACATGCTCCATTTACAAAGGTTTATCCTGGGAATCAGCCAGAAGCAAGAACTACGTCATCACAGATGGCATTCAGCTCGGGGATGTTATGGTCAGCACAGGGGGGGATCTGGAGTTCAGCCAAGCCAAACATCTGGTTAGATTTTAAAAGTGCTTCATAATCTTTTCCTGGTGCTCCCTATTTTAAAAAAGTGCCACGCTGCTGATATTAAGGGGAACTCCATTTTATTTCATCACCCAAGTTTATAATCCATTAAGAGTATTCTGCTCAAGCATTCAACTTGCAGGACTGTATATTGTTGACAGTCTTGTGGAGCCCCCTGACGACCTACTTGCCAACATATTCCACATAAGATGTCACTGTATAAATAATTTGCTCTATTTAAAACTTGCCAGAGAATTCTTGGCCGGCAAATAAGGTTTTGAGAGTTATAGCACGCTCAATTCAACAGTACAACTATCATTTTCTTGCAAGACTGAGGGCCTTTTTATGGCAAAAACATTGTCAATAAATTCTTCACAGACTTCATAGCTGTGAGAAAGCAAGAAAAATCTATTTTTAACCAATTGTCAACCACTGAATTGAATGCCATGGGAATTCTTTGTCATGTTTACTGAGATATTGGCAACAAGTCACCTTTGACGTTGAAATTCAGGGATAATCTTGCCTGCAGGGTTGCATTGAAACCCCCAACAGGGACGTTAGGCACAGCGTTCCAGCTCACTGCGTCGTCTTGTTCACCTTCCAAAAAATGCATAATGGCAACAACCATTCTGCTGGATTCCTTCACAGCTTTTCTAACAAACGCTTTCTGTCAGCCAATACCGCACAACATTACTCAATGTTAAACGCTCTAAAGAAAATGACAAATGTCTCTCAAATGTCCACACCAGCAGACTCTTTTTGCCAGAAAGCATATTTTTAAAAGGTTGACGGATCACCCCCCCCCTTAGAGGGACTGACTATTTTCAAGACATTTCTCCACTCATTATTACTGTACCATATCCCGCAGTTCAGACCACAAGGTTTTATTGTCAGATCAGTCCCAGAGGTGGGCTTCAGAGTGAAGAAATAGGAAGGTTCATTTTCTTACTGATTTCCTAGGAGGCGCGAAGACACAAATATGGCATATAGAGGTGAAGTGTTCATTATGAACAATTATTTCCTTGTCATGTCTGATATATGTCTATTATATAAAATATATAGGCATACATGCACACAATATACTGCAAGGACTTGGTGCTATTTGGGCGCTACGTTTATCTGTTAAGTCAATCCATTAAGTGACACTACACTGATGTATTAATACAATGTAAAACTCAATGGCAGAATATATAGCCTTGTGCTCACAATCCCCATGCGTTTCTTTTTCATATCAGGATCGTCTTACTGAGCCGCAGTTGCTGGCAGTAACTTTGTCTGTGTTTACCTATACATGTCACAATTATGAGTTTCCGGGTGCGGCGATGACCAGCTGAGTCGCACGTTTCGGCAGCTCCCGGTGAAACGGACTTTTGGGCTCTTGATAGGAGCCCCAACGGCAATTTTGACGGCTAAAAACACTGTGCGGTAAACCAGAAGGGAATCCCCCCTGGATACGGATGAAAAAAGGAGAAAGTGGCCGGATTGCAGTGGATCCTTTAGAACAGCGGCAAGGAAGGCAAGCAAAAACCAAGATGGCGTCGGAAGGTGGCAGTTTAACATGGGGCCCTGAACAACACGAGTTCTTGAAATGCTGTGTGGAAGAGCTCAAAAAGGAAATGAAGAAAGAGCTGTTGGCCCCGATACTACAGGCGATCGAAGGGCTAAAGGAGGAGCAAAAGACCCAGGAGCGGGAGCTTCGGGTCGTGAAGGCAAAGGCAGCCGAGAATGAGGACGACATACAGGGCCTGGTGGTGAAGACGGAGACGCATGAGGCACATCAGAAACGATGTGTGGAAAGGTTGGAGGCACTGGAGAACAACGCAAGGAGGAACAACCTGAGGATTCTTGGTCTTCCTGAAGGTGCGGAGGGAGCGGACGTCGGGGCATATGTGAGCACGATGCTGCACTCGTTAATGGGAGCGGAGGCCCCGGCGGGTCCGTTGGAGGTGGAGGGAGCACACCGAGTGATGGCGCGAGGACCGAGAGCAGGAGAAATTCCCAGAGCCATAGTGGTGAGATTCCTCCGTTTTAATGATAGAGAAATGGTCCTTAGATGGGCAAAGAAAACTCGGAGCAGTAAATGGGGGAACGCGGTGATCCGCGTTTATCAAGACTGGAGTGCGGAGGTGGCGAGAAGGAGGGCGAGCTTTAATCGGGCCAAGGCGGTGCTTCATAAAAAGAAGATAAAATTTGGAATGCTGCAACCGGCAAGACTGTGGGTCACATATCGAGGGAGGCATCACTACTTTGAGACGGCGGATGAAGCGTGGACTTTTATTGTGGAAGAAAAACTGGAATGAGCGGGTTATTAAAAAGAACGTTTGAACAAACTGGTGGGGCGAATGTGGTGGGCGAAGAGGGGGGTTAAAAAGGGGGGAAAGAGGAGTTTTATTTACTAATCCTGCGATGTGGTAACTTTTCTCTCTTCCACAGGTGGTGATGGGGGGAGGAGGGGAGGTGGAGGAGATGGGGCGTTGGCCATTGGGGGCGGGGCCAAGGGAGAAGCGCGGGCTTGGTTCCCGCGCTATGATAATCATGGCTGGAATAGAGAAGCAGGAAGGAGGGGGCGTCGCACGGTGCGAGCCGAGGTCACGGGGGGGAAGCCAAGGTCGGCCAGAGTTTGCTGACTTCTGGGAGCAACATGGGGGGAGTAATTACGCTAGCGGGGGATCTAGCGGGGGGGGGTGTGGGAGGGGGGGAATTACTGGGTTGCTGCTGCTGGGGAGAGGGGGGAGCTGGTATGGGAGGGGATGGGCGGGGGGGCACCACCTGGGGGAGATACAGCTGCGTGGGAACCGGGTGAGGAGCTGGAAAAAGGGGATGGCTAATCGACAAGGGGGGGGGGGGGTAGGAAGCCCCCCCAACCCGGCTGATCACGTGGAACGTGAGAGGGCTGAACGGGCCGATAAAGAGGGCACAGGTACTCGCACACCTTAAGAAACTTAAGGCAGATGTGGTTATGTTACAGGAAACGCACCTGAAACTGATAGACCAGGTGAGACTACGCAAAGGTTGGGTGGGGCAGGTGTTCCATTCGGGGCTAGATGCGAAAAACAGGGGGGTGGCTATATTAGTGGGGAAGCGGGTAATGTTCGAGGCAAAGACTATAGTGGCAGATAACGGGGGCAGATACGTGATGGTGAGTGGCAAACTACAGGGGGAGACGGTGGTTTTGGTAAACGTATATGCCCCGAACTGGGATGATGCCAATTTTATGAGGCGGATGCTAGGACGCATTCCGGACCTAGAGATGGGAAAGCTGATAATGGGGGGAGATTTTAATACGGTGTTGGAACCAGGGCTGGATAGGTCGAAGTCCAGGACTGGAAGGAGGCCGGCAGCAGCCAAGGTACTTAAAGATTTTATGGAGCAGATGGGAGGTGTAGACCCGTGGAGATTTAGCAGACCTAGGAGTAAGGAGTTCTCGTTTTTCTCCTATGTCCATAAAGTCTACTCGCGAATAGACTTTTTTGTGCTGGGAAGGGCGTTGATCCCGAAGGTGAGGGGAACGGAGTATACGGCTATAGCCATTTCGGATCACGCTCCACACTGGGTAGACTTGGAGATAGGGGAGGAAACAGGAGGGCGCCCACCCTGGAGAATGGACATGGGACTAATGGCAGATGAGGGGGTGTGTCTAAGGGTGAGGGGGTGCATTGAAAAGTACTTGGAACTCAATGATAATGGGGAGGTCCAGGTGGGAGTGGTCTGGGAGGCGTTGAAGGCGGTGGTTAGAGGGGAGCTGATATCAATAAGGGCACATAAAGGGAAGCAGGAGAGTAAGGAACGGGAGCGGTTGCTGCAAGAACTTTTGAGGGTGGACAGACAATATGCGGAGGCACCGGAGGAGGGACTGTACAGGGAAAGGCAAAGGCTACATGTAGAATTTGACTTACTGACTACGGGCACTGCAGAGGCACAATGGAGGAAGGCACAGGGTGTACAGTACGAATATGGGGAGAAGGCGAGCAGGTTGCAGGCACACCAATTGAGGAAAAGGGGAGCAGCGAGGGAAATAGGGGGAATGAGGGATGAGGAAGGAGAGATGGAGCGGGGAGCGGAGAGAGTGAATGGAGTGTTCAAGACATTTTATAAAAAATTATATGAAGCTCAACCCCCGGATGGGAGGGAGAGAATGATGGGCTTCTTGGATGTGCTGGAATTTCCCAAGGTGGAAGAGCAGGAAAGGGTGGGACTGGGAGCACAGATCGAGGTAGAAGAAGTGGTGAAAGGAATTAGGAGCATGCAGGCGGGAAAGGCCCCGGGACCGGATGGATTCCCAGTCGAATTCTATAGAAAATATGTGGACTTGCTCGCCCCGGTATTGACGAGGACCTTTAATGAGGCAAAGGAAAGGGGACAACTGCCCCCGACTATGTCTGAAGCAACGATATCGCTTCTCTTGAAGAAGGAAAAGGACCCGCTACAATGCCGGTCCTATAGACCTATTCCCTCCTAAATGTAGATGCCAAGATCCTGGCCAAGGTAATGGCAATGAGAATAGAGGAATGTGTCCCGGGGGTGGTCCACGAGGACCAAACTGGGTTTGTGAAGGGGAGACAGCTGAACACGAATATACGGAGGCTGTTAGGGGTAATGATGATGGCCCCACCAGAGGGGGAAACGGAGATAGTAGTGGCGATGGATGCCGAGAAAGCATTTGATAGAGTGGAGTGGGATTATTTGTGGGAGGTGTTGAGGAGATTTGGTTTTGGAGAGGGGTATGTTAGATGGGTGCAGCTGTTGTATAGGGCCCCGATGGCGAGCGTGGTCACGAACGGACGGGGATCTGCATATTTTCGGCTCCATAGAGGGACAAGGCAGGGATGCACTCTGTCCCCATTATTGTTTGCACTGGCGATTGAGCCCCTGGCGATAGCGTTGAGGGGTTCCAAGAAGTGGAGGGGAGTACTTAAGAGGAGGAGAAGAACACCGGGTATCTTTGTATGCGGACGATTTGCTACTATACGTGGCAGACCCGGTGGAGGGGATGCCAGAAATAATGCGGATACTTGGGGAGTTTGGGGATTTTTCAGGGTATAAATTGAAGTATAGTGTTCAATTCTGGTCGCCACACTACCAGAAGGATGTGGAGGCTTTAGAGAGGGTGCAGAAGAGATTTACCAGAATGTTGCCTGGTATGGAGGGCATTAGCTATGAGGAGCGATTGAATAAACTCGGTTTGTTCTCACTGGAACGAAGGAGGTTGAGGGGCGACCTGATAGAGGTATACAAAATTATGAGGGGCATAGACAGAGCGGCTAGTCAGAGGCTTTTCCCCAGGGTAGAGGGGTCAATTACTAGGGGGCATAGGTTTAAGGTGAGAGGGGCAAGGTTTAGAGTAGATGTACGAGGCAAGTTTTTTACGCAGAGGGTAGTGGGTGCCTGGAACTCGCTACCGGAGGAGGTAGTGGAAGCAGGGACGATAGGGACATTTAAGGGGCATCTTGACAAATATATGAATAGGATGGGAATAGAAGGATACGGACCCAGGAAGTGTAGAAGATTGTAGTTTAGTCGGGCAGCATGGTCGGCACGGGCTTGGAGGGCCGAAGGGCCTGTTCCTGTGCAGTACATTTCTTTGTTCTTTGAACATGGGGAAAAGTGAGTTGTTTGTGGTGCATCCAGGGGAGCAGAGTAGAGAAATAGAGGACCTACCGTTGAGGAAGGTAACAAGGGACTTTCGTTACCTGGGGATCCAGATAGCCAAGAATTGGGGCACATTGCATAGGTTAAATTTAACGCGGTTGGTGGAACAAATGGAGGATTTCAAGAGATGGGATATGGTATCCCTGTCACTGGCAGGGAGGGTGCAGGCGGTTAAGATGGTGGTCCTCCCGAGATTCCTCTTTGTGTTTCAGTGCTTCCCGGTGGTGATCACAAAGGCTTTTTTAAAAAGGATTGAAAAGAGCATCATGGGTTTTGTGTGGGCCGGGAAGACCCCGAGAGTGAGGAAGGGATTCTTACAGTGTAGCAGGGATAGGGGGGGGGCTGGCACTACCGAGCCTAAGTGAGTATTATTGGGCCGCTAATATTTCAATGGTGAGTAAGTGGATAGGAGAGGAGGAGGGAGCGGCGTGGAAGAGATTAGAGAGGGCGTCCTGTAGGGGGACTAGCCTACAGGCTATGGTGACAGCCCCATTGCCGTTCTCACCGAGGAACTACACCACAAGCCCGGTGGTGGTGGCTACACTGAAGATTTGGGGACAGTGGAGACGGCATAGGGGAAAGACTGGAGCCTTGGGGGGGGTCCCCGATAAGAAACAACCATAGGTTTGCCCCGGGGGGAATAGATGGGAGATATGGAATGTGGCAAAGAACAGGAATAACGCAACTGAAAGATCTGTTTGTGGATGGGAAGTTCGCGAGTCTGGGAGCGCTGACCGAGAAATATGGGTTGCCCCAAGGGAATGCATTCAGGTATATGCAACTGAGGGCTTTTGCGAGGCAACAGGTGAGGGAATTCCCGCAGCTCCCGACACAAGAGGTGCAGGACAGTGTGATCTCAAAGACATGGGTGGGGGATGGTAAGGTGTCAGATATATATAGGGAAATGAGGGACGAAGGGGAGACTATGGTAGATGAACTAAAAGGGAAATGGGAAGAAGAGCTGGGGGAGGAGATCGAGGAGGGGCTGTGGGCAGATGCCCTAAGCAGGGTAAACTCGTCGTCCTCGTGTGCCAGGCTAAGCCTGATTCAGTTTAAGGTATTACACAGGGTGCATATGACTGGAGCATGGCTCAGTAAATTTTTTGGGGTGGAGGATAGGTGTGCGAGGTGCTCGAGAAGCCCAGCGAATCATACCCATATGTTTTGGTCATGCCCGGCACTACAGGGGTTTTGGATGGGGGTGACAAAGGTGCTTTCAAAAGTAGTGGGGGTCCGGGTCGAACCAAGCTGGGGGTTGGCTATATTTGGGGTTGCACAAGAGCCGGGAGTGCAGGAGGCGAGAGAGGCCGATGTTTTGGCCTTTGCGTCCCTAGTAGCCCGGCGCAGGATATTGTTAATGTGGAAAGAAGCCAAGCCCCCGGGGGTGGAGACCTGGACAAATGACATGGCAGGGTTTATAAAGCTAGAGCGGATTACGTTCGTTCTAAGGGGGTCGGCTCAAGGGTTCACCAGGCGGTGGCAACCGTTCGTCGAATATCTCGCAGAAAGATAGATGGAATGGAAAAAAGAAGGCAGCAGCAGCAGCCCAGGATCGGGGGGGGGAGGAACCAGAAGGACTCTCAGGGTTGTTAATATATACTGTATAATATGTATAGGTCGTTGCTACAGATAATTATATATTGGACTGTTAAATTATATTTTTGGAGAGTGTTTCTTGTGATAAGGCAGTTGCCAATTAGGGTTAGTTTTCATTTTTGTTATTTATTATTTATTCATTTTTTGTTTATAAAATAGGTCATTGTTATTTGTGTTGTTATAATATTGTGTAAAGGATGCACAATGTACTGTGTTGGTTGACCAAAACAGTTTCAATAAAATATTTATAAAAAAAAAAAAAATGATTGAAAAAGAGAAAAGGTGCATTTACCCCAGAGTTCGCTCCACCGCACATTGCAAATTACAAAAACTTTCCATTCAATTTTAGGGTACAGCAAGTCCCAAGAGCAACAACAGAAAGAGAGATTTAGGGTCATTCGTTGACCATTCGGTACAGGTTATTGAAAAAGTTATAAATTGCTGGACCAATTCCATTATTTCAGTAATTACAATCCCAAGGAAAACTGGCTATTGGCTCCAACAACTAAACATAATTCCAGTTTTAAATAAATGTACAAAAAGGGGGTTGGAAATTCAACAGTGTTCATATCTCAAGTACTGAGGGATCCTAATCTGCAAATATCAAGTTCTCAGAAGTGTAAAATAACATGCGTCTGGCCCAGACTGCATTTTGGGATTTAGCACCTGAAAGTGCTGAAAACATCAGACTCCTACTCCGAGATAAAGTTATTATTCCTTTAGCTCAATGATTGGCTTGTGACTGAAAATTTAAACTGCAACTCTTAAGTTGAGCAATTGCAAAGTTGGTTTGAATAGAAGATCCCAGTAAAAAAAATGCGAGGCTAAAGTGTGTTTTACGCTTGGGGAAATTACCTGTACCAATCAGGATCAGACTTAACTTGGTCACTAGGACATGAATATTGAGATGAGTGATGTATTTGGTATTCTGTGTAGGTAAAGGAAGCTATGTGTACATGTTTGTGTGAGCGTGTGCGCGCATCCAGGGTTAGTTAAGCAAGGAGAAGGTTACTTGAGACAGGTTGTCTGTGAGGGCTAAGAGATGAAAGATTAAAGGTGTTAGGTTGACACACTTGTATAGAGTTTATGATGAGTTTCAGTTACAAGTAAATAGGTTGGATCAAAATTTGCATTGAGTGATAAAGGAAAACGTTTCAGCTATTGAATTTCCAAAGGGAATTCAGAGGTGACAAGGAACTCTTGTAACTTACAAAGGTTTCATGAGTAAACTGGGGAAGAGATATTAAAATTTATTGACCTGAATGTAGAGGCAAAATAGAAAATATGAAAGATTTTTACATTTGGAAAAGTTGCATTCAAAGAGGAGTTTGAGGACAATGAACTTGAGATGAAAGGGAGGGGGGGTGGGGGAAATATTTAAGGAGGGACGATGAACTAAGTGTGATGGCTGTGGGTAGGAAAGCCCTGAAGGCCAGCTCCTTTGTGTGCAAGCTGCTGTGCAAGTTTTGAAGTGGAGGGAGCCACCCAGTGTTAAGCCAGGAGTCTTTTACTTTAAATTTCTGAACCTCATTTTGAAATTCCACATCAGAGTGCAAGTGTTTGCGAAGTTGTGCGGTTCACCTTTATTAAAGTGACACCAATTCCTTGACTTGGGTAATATTACTGGATTTTTATGGTTAAAAATCTATAATGTGGTTGTTGCCAAGAAGGTAGTTTACTTGTGTACTTTTGACCAGGAGGGTTATTTTGAGAGTTGGTTTGTTTTAACTGTGTAACTTTAGCATTGTGTGCTCAAGTTTTTTTGTTCCTTTTTAATAAATCTTTTAATTTTTAGAGTTTTAAACATGTTACTGGAGCTCTATGTTTTGGAGTCTGTTACCCTTTCTGCTCATTTTCAGAATAAATAAAGTTTTATGATCAGCGAGACATAACATCATTCTGGAGTCGAGCTTGCTCAGCAATAACATCTGCTGTGGTCATAACAGTATGTTTTGGGCAACTCATTAAATCCCTAGAAAAATTTCCACAGTGAAAGGATAAGCGCAGTTGATTTCTTTTGCTATGGACACAAGCTAAATTCTAGGAGGCAATAGGAGTTGTAACATTTCCAACTTACATAGATTTCTAACCTGCGACAAATATTTCCTGCTGTAGTGATATGCATCACTGTAAATACACAAGGGGTTAATGTAAATACACTAAAACTAAGTAACCACTAGAGGGAGCACCAGAGACATCATGACATGCAGACATACAACACATAAAACAGGACACGACCAATGGGCAGTCAAGACACCCAGAGGTGACACTACCGCAAGGGGGCAACCCATATAAAAGGACAGGGCACACATGCTCTCTCTCTTTCCACAGGCGACATTCAGAGAGGAGTACGGGGCAGATCGGAAGCATCACACCCACCGCATGGCTAAGAGCAGACTGGTTAGTTAGACTGAGTTACTATAGTAAGATTAGCAGGAGAGTCGAACAAGAGTAGGAGAATTGTGTTAACCTAAATCCAAGTCTGAACCTTCCTTTGTCAGAGTATACATCAAGGAAGCAGCTTATGCTACATGAAGAAGCAGAACACAACACCTGCAACAATCATTTCACAGTTTTTCATGAATAAAATTTGCTCCTGTTTATTTTGAAATTTGAATTGAGGTCATGTTTTGGTAATACTCAATTGCAGTACAATAAAGCAGAGTTTGCTGTCAAAGGCAATCAATATCGAGGGATTCCCGAAAAAAACAAATATGTCCAATAAATTCAGTTTCAATGTTCCTATACGTGGTGTTAGTTGGTGAAAATTAAGATTAAAAAATGAAATTTGGATAAAATAAAATGGGTAATTGATAAGGGCAACTATCTGAAGGGGTTTCGATATACGATTAGAAAACCAGTGAGAAAAGCAAGTGTTTACCTATGTGACTAGGGGAAGAAATTGGGATATGGAAGAGGTAAGTTCAAAGTAGAGAGATAAGAAATTTGACTGACATCTTTGTATCCTCATTGGCTACAGGTGAGATCCCGGAAGACTGGAGAATAGCTCGTGTGGTACCACTGTTTAAGAAAGGTAGCAGGGATAACCCAGGAAACTATAGGCCGGTGAGCCTCACGTCGGTCGTAGGTAAATTATTGGAGAGAATTCTCAGGGACAGGATTTATACCCATTTAGAAACAAATGGACTCATAAGCGATAAACAGCATGGTTTTGTGAAGGGGAGGTCTTGCCTCACTAACTTGATTGAGTTGTTTGAAGAGGTAACAAAGATGTTTGATGAGGGGAGGGTGGTGGATGTTGTTTACGTGGACTTCTATAAAGCCTCTGATAAGGTGCCTCATGGCAGACTTGTACAAAAGATGAAGTCACACGGGATCAGAGGTGAGGTGGTAAGATGGATACAGGACTGGCTCGGTCACAGAAGTCAAAGGGTAGCAGTGGAAGGGTGCTTTTCTGAATGGAAGGTTGTGACTAGCGACGTTCCACAAGAATCTGTGCTGGGGCCTCTGTTGTTTGTGGTGTACATAAACGATTTGGAGGAAAATGTAGCCGGTCTAATTAGTAAGTTCGCAGATGACACCAAGGTTGGTGGAGTGGCAGATAGTGTTGAGGATTGTCTGAAGATACAGCTGGGCATAGAGAGGTTGGAGACGTAGACAGAGAAATGACAAATGGAGTTTAATCCGGACAAATTTGCGGTAATGCATTTTGGTAGATCTAACATAAGAGGGGAAATATACCGTAAATGGTAAAACTCTTTGGAATATGGAAAGTCAGAGAGATCAGGGCGTGCAGGTCCACAGATCTTTGAAAGTGGCGCAAGTGGACAAGGTAGGCAAGAAAGCATACGGAATGCTTGCCTTCATTGGATGGGGCATCGAGTATAAAACTGGCAAGTCATGCTTCAGTTGTATAGAACCTTGGTAAGGCTGCACTTGGAATATTGCGCACAATTCTGGTCGCCACACTACCAGAAGGATGTGGAGGCTTTGGAGAGGGTGCAGAGGAGGTTTACCAGGACGTTTCCTGGTCTGGAGGGTTTTAGCGATGTGGAGAGGCTGAATAGACTCGTACTGTTTTCATCAGAACAACAGAGGTTGAGGGGTGACCTGATGGAGGTCTACAAGATTATGAAGGGCATGGATAGAATGGAAGGGCAGGCACTCTTTCCCAGGGTGGAGGGGTCAGTCACCATGGGGCATTGGTTTAAGGTCCGTGGGGCAAAGTTTAGATGAGATTTGCAACACAGATTTTTTATGCAGAGGGTGGTGAGTGCCGGGAACGTGTTGCCAGGGGAGGCTGTGGAAGCAGATACATTAACGGTGTTCAAAAGGCATCTTGACAAACACATGGATAGGATGGGTATATTGGGATACGGCACAAGGAAGTGCTGAGGGTTTTGGCAACGGTTGGTATCATGACCGGTTCAGGTTTGGAGGGCCAAAGGGCCTGTTCCTATGCTGTATTGTTCTTTTGACACTAATATGCTAAAAGCCAGGTTTAACGGGTGGGTAATATTAAAGGGAAAGAATGATATATCCACAATAACTGGAGAAAGGGACACAGTAACAGCAGCTGCCATCGCAGCCACAGCCAGCTGAAGAAACCAGTCTCCTGAAAACAGGTTACATAAGAACTAGGAGCAGGAGTAGGCCATCTGGCCCCTCGAGCCTGCTCCGCCATTCAATGAGACCATGGCTGATCTTTTGTGGACTCAGCTCCACTTTCCGGCCCGAACACCATAACCCTTAATCAATCCCTTTATTCTTCAAAAACTATCTATCTTTATCTTAAAAACATTTAATGAAGGAGCCTCAACTGCTTCACTGGGCAAGGAATTCCATAGATTCACAACCCTTTGGGTGAAGAAGTTCCTCCTAAACTCAGTCCTAAATCTACTTCCCCTTATTTTGAGGCTATGCCCCCTAGTTCTGCTTTCACCCGCCAGTGGAAACAACCTGCCCGCATCTATCCTATCTATTCCCATCATAATTTTATATGTTTATATAAGATCCCCCCTCATCCTTCTAAATTCCAACGAGTACAGTCCCAGTCTACTCAACCTCTCCTCGTAATCCAACCTCTTCAGCTCTGGGATTAACCTAGCGAATCTCCTCTGCATACCCTCCAGAGCCAGTACGTCCTTTCTCAGGTAAGCAGACCAAAACTGAACACAGTACTTTTACAATACTCCAGATGTGGCCTCACTAACACCTTATACAATTGCAGCCTAACCTCACTAGTCTTAAACTCCATCCCTCTAGCAATGAAGGACAAAATTCCATTTGCCTTCTTAATCACCTGTTGCACCTGTAAACCAACGTTTGGCGACTCATGCACTAGCACACCCAGGTCTCTCTGCACAGCAGCATGTTTTAAGATTTTATGTAAATAATAATCCCTTTTGCCGTTATTCCTACCAAAATGGATAACCTCACGTGTCAACATTGTATTCCATCTGCCAGACCCTAGCCCATTCACTTAACCTATCCAAATCCCTCTGCAGACTTCTGGTATCCTCTGCACTTTTTGCTTTACCACTCATCTTAGTGTCGCCTGCAAACTTGGACACATTGCCCTTGGTCCCCAACTCCAAATCATCTATGTAAATTGTGAACAATTGTGGGCCCAACACTGATTATTGCTAAAAGGGCAGCCGGCCGATTAAGATGTAAAACTCAAACCGAGAAGATTATGCCTTTGCTGAAATTGAAGACTGTTTCCACAAATGTTGGCAAATAACCAGTGTGTGGTAATCATTTGCTGGACTTAACTCAGTGTCATACAATATTGGATGTTGTTGGGAACATGGAGCGTCTCAAGAGTTCAACGTAGGTAGTGGGGGACAAAGGGGTACCGATGTAATACTGTATGTGTATAGCCATCAACATAGTTAGGTGTATTGTTGTTGTATATTGTAGTCCTTCTCCTCATGTCTTTTTCTTTTAAGTTAATAAATATTCTTTATTAATTGATCACAAAATGACTGCACTTTTCCTCCCTGGTTTGTACGTCTTTTCTCAGTGTACAAAATTGAAAATATGCACCACTAAGAACCGGTGTTCCAAGTTACCCTTCTGGGTTTTGGTATACCCTCGCATTTAACATCAGCGGGGATATTTGCAACTCGATTTAAACTATAATATTTTCTAAGTTTCAAATGTAAATATACACGTTTGCATACATCTGTAAGCTCTTGGTGTGGTGGTAAGAAGGAAAGGAAATTACACAATATTTTGAAATCAGGGGAGAAAATTGGACGTGAATATGTTTTCTGTGCTGCATGTGTAGGAAATGACCATAAAGGCAGAAGTGAGGATGTTCGCTGCTGATTGCACAATGTACATCACCATTCCTGACTTAGATCCTGAAACAGTCCTTATCCATACTCCTGAATCACCTGGACAATATTCAGGATTGGTCTGATAATTGGCAAATAACACTCATGCCACACAAGTGCCAGGCGATGACCATCTCCAATGAGAGAATCCATTCTTCTCCCCATGACATTCAAGTACCTCCCTCTACCACCTAGAAGGGCAATGGCAGCAGATACATGGGAGCACCACCACTGCAAGTTGCCCTCCAAGCCACTCACCATCCGGACTTGGAATCATATCACCATTCCATCACTGTCCCTGGCGCGCGCGCGGGGGGGGGAAAGAGGAGGGGGGCGCGCGCGGGGGGGGAGAGGAGGGCGCGCACGGGGGGGAGAGAGGGGGAACGCGCGTGGGTGGGGGGGGGGGAAGAGAGGGGGCGCGCGCGGGGGGAGGAGAGGGGGGGACGCGCGGGGGGAGGAGAGGGGGGGCGCGCGGGGGGAGGAGAGGGGGGGCGCGCGGGGGGAGGAGAGGGGGGGCGCGCGGGGGGAGGAGAGGGGGGGGACGCGCGGGGGGAGGAGAGGGGGGGGAACGCGCGGGGGGAGGAGAGGGGGGGGGAACGCGCGGGGGGAGGAGAGTGGGGGACGCGCGGGGGGAGGAGAGTGGGGGACGCGCGGGGGGAGGAGAGTGGGGGACGCGCGGGGGGAGGAGAGTGGGGGACGCGCGGGGGGAGGAGAGTGGGAGACGCGCGGGGGGAGGAGAGTGGGGGACGCGCGGGGGGAGGAGAGTGGGGGGCGCGCGGGGGGAGGAGAGTGGGGGGCGCGCGGGGGGAGGAGAGTGGGGGGCGCGCGGGGGGAGGAGAGTGGGGGGCGCGCGGGGGGAGGAGAGTGGGGGGCGCGCGGGGGGAGGAGAGTGGGGGGCGCGCGGGGGGAGGAGAGTGGGGGGCGCGCAGGGGGAGGAGAGTGGGGGGCGCGCGGGGGGAGGAGAGTGGGGGGCGCGCGGGGGGAGGAGAGTGGGGAGCGCGCGGGGGGAGGAGAGTGGGGGGCGCGCGGGGGGAGGAGAGTGGGGGGCGCGCGGGGGGAGGAGAGTGGGGGGCGCGCGGGGGGAGGAGAGTGGGGGGCGCGCGGGGGGAGGAGAGTGGGGGGCGCGCGGGGGGAGGAGAGTGGGGGGCGCGCGGGGGGAGGAGAGTGGGGGGCGCGCGGGGGGGGGGAAGAGAAGAGGAGGAGGAGCGCGCGCGGGCGGGGGGGGCAGAGGGGCGCGGGCGGGGGGGAGAGGGGCGCGGGCGGGGGGGAGAGGGGCGCGGGCGGGGGGGGAGAGGGGCGCGGGCGGGGGGGAGAGGGGCGCGGGCGGGGGGGAGAGGGGCGCGGGCGGGGGGGAGAGGGGCGCGGGCGGGGGGGAGAGGGGCGCGGGCGGGGGGGAGAGGGGCGCGGGCGGGGGGGAGAGGGGCGCGGGCGGGGGGAGAGGGGCGCGGGCGGGGGGAGAGGGGCGCGGGCGGGGGGGAGAGGGGCGCGGGCGGGGGGGAGAGGGGCGCGGGCGGGGGGAGAGGGGCGCGGGCGGGGGGAGAGGGGCGCGGGCGGGGGGAGAGGGGCGCGGGCGGGGGGGAGAGGGGCGCGGGCGGGGGGGAGAGGGGCGCGGGCGGGGGGAGAGGGGCGCGGGCGGGGGGAGAGGGGCGCGGGCGGGGGGAGAGGGGCGCGGGCGGGGGGAGAGGGGCGCGGGCGGGGGGAGAGGGGCGCGGGCGGGGGGAGAGGGGCGCGGGCGGGGGGAGAGGGGCGCGGGCGGGGGGGGAGAGGGGCGCGGGCGGGGGGGAGAGGGGCGCGGGCGGGGGGAGAGGGGCGCGGGCGGGGGGAGAGGGGCGCGGGCGGGGGGAGAGGGGCGCGGGCGGGGGGAGAGGGGCGCGGGCGGGGGGAGAGGGGCGCGGGCGGGGGGAGAGGGGCGCGGGCGGGGGGAGAGGGGCGCGGGCGGGGGGAGAGGGGCGCGGGCGGGGGGAGAGGGGCGCGGGCGGGGGGAGAGGGGCGCGGGCGGGGGGAGAGGGGCGCGGGCGGGGGGAGAGGGGCGCGGGCGGGGGGAGAGGGGCGCGGGCGGGGGGAGAGGGGCGCGGGCGGGGGGAGAGGGGCGCGGGCGGGGGGAGAGGGGCGCGGGCGGGGGGAGAGGGGCGCGGGCGGGGGGGAGAGGGGCGCGGGCGGGGGGAGAGGGGGGAGAGGGGCGCGGGCGGGGGGAGAGGGGGGAGAGGGGCGCGGGCGGGGGGAGAGGGGGGAGAGGGGCGCGGGCGGGGGGAGAGGGGCGCGGGCGGGGGGAGAGGGGCGCGGGCGGGGGGGAGAGGGGCGCGGGCGGGGGGGAGAGGGGCGCGGGCGGGGGGGAGAGGGGCGCGGGCGGGGGGGAGAGGGGCGCGGGCGGGGGGGAGAGGGGCGCGGGCGGGGGGGAGAGGGGCGCGGGCGGGGGGGGAGAGGGGCGCGGGCGGGGGGAGAGGGGCGCGGGCGGGGGGAGAGGGGCGCGGGCGGGGGGGAGAGGGGCGCGGGCGGGGGGGAGAGGGGCGCGGGCGGGGGGGAGAGGGGCGCGGGCGGGGGGGAGAGGGGCGCGGGCGGGGGGGGAGAGGGGCGCGGGCGGGGGGGAGAGGGGCGCGGGCGGGGGGGAGAGGGGCGCGGGCGGGGGGGAGAGGGGCGCGGGCGGGGGGGAGAGGGGCGCGGGCGGGGGGGGAGAGGGGCGCGGGCGGGGGGGAGAGTGGCGCGGGCGGGGGGGGAGAGGGGCGCGGGCGGGGGGGGAGAGGGGCGCGGGCGGGGGGGAGAGGGGCGCGGGCGGGGGGGAGAGGGGCGCGGGCGGGGGGGAGAGGGGCGCGGGCGGGGGGGAGAGGGGCGCGGGCGGGGGGGAGAGGGGCGCGGGCGGGGGGGGAGAGGGGCGCGGGCGGGGGGGGAGAGGGGCGCGGGCGGGGGGGGAGAGGGGCGCGGGCGGGGGGGAGAGGGGCGCGGGCGGGGGGAGAGGGGCGCGGGCGGGGGGAGAGGGGCGCGGGCGGGGGGAGAGGGGCGCGGGCGGGGGGAGAGGGGCGCGGGCGGGGGGGAGAGGGGCGCGGGCGGGGGGGAGAGTTATGTGCGTGAGGGAGAGGGGTGTGCGTGAGGGAGAGGGGTGTGCGGAGGGAGTGGGGTGTGCGTGAGGGAGTGGGGTGTGCGTGAGGGAGTGGGGTGTGCGTGAGGGAGTGGGGTGTGCGTGAGGGAGTGGGGTGTGCGTGAGGGAGTGGGGTGTGCGTGAGGGAGTGGGGTGTGCGTGAGGGAGTGGGGTGTGCGTGAGGGAGTGGGGTGTGCGTGAGGGAGTGGGGTGTGCGTGAGGGAGTGGGGTGTGCGTGAGGGAGTGGGGTGTGCGTGAGGGAGTGGGGTGTGCGTGAGGGAGTGGGGTGTGCGTGAGGGAGTGGGGTGTGCGTGAGGGAGTGGGGTGTGCGTGAGGGAGTGGGGTGTGCGTGAGGGAGTGGGGTGTGCGTGAGGGAGTGGGGTGTGCGTGAGGGAGTGGGGTGTGCGTGAGGGAGTGGGGTGTGCGTGAGGGAGTGGGGTGTGCGTGAGGGAGTGGGGTGTGCGTGAGGGAGTGGGGTGTGCGTGAGGGAGTGGGTGGGAGGGGGAGAGGATATGAGGGAAGGGAACAGGGTGTGAGGGAGAGAAAGGGGTATTGTGAGGAGGATTGAAGATGGGGGGGTGAGGGAGAAGAATGTGTGGAAGAGATGGGGTGCGTGAGAGAGAGGGGGCGTCAGGGAGGGGTGTGATGGAGAATGGGGTTAGGGAGGGGTTGTGAGGGATAAGGGGGTTGGGGGAGATGAGAGCAGGGTGAGGAAAGGAGGTGAGGGGGGGGATGGAAGACTTGGTGGAGAAAGAGATAATAGATTATAGTAGCACCAAATTTATCCCAAGTGTTTCTAAATTGAAGAGTGCAAGTCATTCTTTCGAAGTTGAAAGGGTCATCCCAGGAGGCAGTAGAAGTATCAGGTGGCCAATTGATGGCTGCAGATTTACTACCAACATTTTCTCTTTTGCATAGGCAGGAGTTTAGTTGTAACAACAGGGAAACTTTTTCTGTGCACATTCTTATCATGATTTTATGATGACGAACATGTAAAAAAAAAAAATCTTGGTTCAGCCTCAACTGAACTGTGGTTTTCATTTCTGGGCACCACACTATAGGAAGGGTGTGAAGGCATGTGGGGACGGTCCAAAGAACGTAGAACTTTAGCCATGCGGATAGATTGGAGAAGCTGGGGCTTCTCTCCTGAAGAACAGAAGATTAATTGGATACTTAATAAAAATTTTCAAGCTCCTGAGGTGTCTGGACGGAATAAATAGGCGGAAACAGGGAATGCTGATTTAGCACGATTGGAACACGAAACAATAGCAACATGAAAAAGGGAGGCAGATTCTATAGAGGCCTTCAAAAAAGAATTGGATAATTATTTGTGGAAAAAAATTACAGGGCTATGGGGAAAATGCAGGGGAGTGGAACCCAGCACATAGCTGTTCCCGGCACAATGAACGGAATGGGCTCCTTCTGTGCTGTAACCTCTCCACGATTCTATTTGCTTCTGCCCGGGATCTGATTATTTTCGATTCTTCACCTCCAGCGTACACGTGACAATAAACAAATCCAAATCCAAATAAAGAACTGCTGCACAATCTTTGATTTATTGCAGCTTCTATTCCCAACACAATGCAGACCAACTAGGTGACAAATTACATAGACTCACAGACAGTAGGCATTTCTGGAATTCCTGAAGTTTCAACTTTGCTTCTTGGTAATTTTTGTCTTCTGTGCACATTTCGTACATCTCCAGCATGTAGACCCAGGGGCAGTCCTTTCAAAAAAAAAAGTTCAGGATAAAATGATGTGCAGACCATTTCTTGTCAAAGATTTACAGCAATGGTCGTTGGGTTCAGTTACAACAATGGAATCATATTTTGACACAAAGATATCCACACTTTCAATATTAGCACTGCAAGTGTTCTCGATTGACCGCTCTGTAGAAGGCAGTCTGCAAACTCACAGCAACACCAAGCAAAATGATCAGTTGATCCTTTATTCGTTGGTGATATTTACAAAGGGCAGAATGTTGCTCAAAGAACTCTCTGCGTTAATGGTTCTTGAACCATTAACATTCTCTCTAATGGGCAGACAGAATCCTGCTTTGGTGAGAACACCTTCAACAATGCAGTATCACACTTTAAATGCTAGCCTTAATTCTGAGGCCCAGAGTTTTCACTATAATGGAGAGGCTCTCCGTCATGTCATTTAATTTAGATAAGTGTGAGGTGATGCATTTTGGTAGATCGAATCGGGGCAGGACCTATCTCTCCCGTTAAAAGGACCTTGATGGTTTGAGTTATAAGGAGAGGCTGGATAGACTGTGACTTTTCTACCTGGAGTGTAGGAGACTTAGGGGTGATCTTAAATAGGTCCTTAAAATAATGAATGGCATAGATAAGGTAGATAATCAACATATTTTCGGAGGGCAGAGGTTTGAGGAGAGAGATACAAAAGGGTTCAGGGGAGCAGTTTTTTTCACATAGAGGGTGTTGAGTGTCTGGAACGAGCTGCCATAGGCAGTAGTAGAGGTGGGTGCAATTTCACCCTCCCACACCAAAGAGAAGGAATTGGTAGATGTTGAGTCTGGAGAAGGGGGTGTAGATAGCCTGGGTCACATTGTCATCCAAAAAGACGAGGTGTTGGGTGTCTTAAAAAATATTAAGGTAGATAAGTCCCCAGGGCCTGATGGGATCTACCCCAGAATACTGAAGGAGGCTGGAGAGGAAATTGCTGAGGCCTTGACAGAAATCTTTGGATCCTCGCTGTCTTCAGGGGATGTCCCGGAGGACTGGAGAATAGCCAATGTTGTTCCTCTGTTTAAGAAGGGTAGCAAGGATAATCCCGGGAACTACAGGCCGGTGAGCCTTACTTCAGTGGTAGGGAAATTACTGGAGAGAATTCTTCGAGACAGGATCTACTCCCATTTGGAAGCAAATGGACGTATTAGTGAGAGGCAGCACGGTTTTGTGAAGGGGAGGTCGTGTCTCACTAACTTGATAGAGTTTTTCGAGGAGGTCACTAAGATGATTGATGCAGGTAGGGCAGTAGATGTTGTCTATATGGACTTCAGTAAGGCCTTTGACAAGGTCCCTCATGGTAGACTAGTACAAAAGGTGAAGTCACACGGGATCAGGGGTGAACTGGCAAGGTGGATACAGAACTGGCTAGGCCATAGAAGGCAGAGGGTAGCAATGGAGGGATGCTTTTCTAATTGGAGGGCTGTGACCAGTGGTGTTCCACAGGGATCAGTGCTGGGACCTTTGCTCTTTGTAGTATATATAAATGATTTGGAGGAAAATGTAACTGGTCTGATTAGTAAGTTTGCAGACGACACAAAGGTTGGTGGAATTGCGGATAGCGATGAGGACTGTCTGAGGATACAGCAGGATTTAGATTGTCTGGAGACTTGGGCGGAGAGATGGCAGATGGAGTTTAATCCGGACAAATGCGAGGTAATGCATTTTGGAAGGGCTAATGCAGGTAGGGAATATACAGTGAATGGTAGAACCCTCAAGAGTATTGAAAGTCAAAGAGATCTAGGAGTACAGGTCCACAGGTCATTGAAAGGGGCAACACAGGTGGAGAAGGTAGTCAAGAAGGCATACGGCATGCTTGCCTTCATTGGCCGGGGCATTGAGTATAAGAATTGGCAAGTCATGTTGCAGCTGTATAGAACCTTAGTTAGGCCACACTTGGACTATAGTGTTCAATTCTGGTCGCCACACTACCAGAAGGATGTGGAGGCTTTAGAGAGGGTGCAGAAGAGATTTACCAGAATGTTGCCTGGTATGGAGGGCATAAGCTATGAGGAGCGATTGAATAAACTCGGTTTGTTCTCACTGGAACGAAGGAGGTTGAGGGGCGACCTGATAGAGGTATACAAAATTATGAGGGGCATAGACAGAGTGGATAGTCAGAGGCTTTTCCCCAGGGTAGAGGGGTCAATTACTCGGGGGCATAGGTTTAAGGTGAGAGGGGCAAGGTTTAGAGTAGATGTACGAGGCAAGTTTTTTACGCAGAGGGTAGTGGGTGCCTGGAACTCACTACCGGAGGAGGTAGTGGAAGCAGGGACGATAGGGACATTTAAGGGGCATCTTGACAAATATATGAATAGGATGGGAATAGAAGGATACGGACCCAGGAAGTGTAGAAGATTGTAGTTTAGTCGGGCAGTATGGTCGGCACGGGCTTGGAGGGCCGAAGGGCCTGTTCCTGTGCTGTACATTTCTTTGTTCACACAACTTTGTGCCCCATGCAAATCTGGAGATATGATATTTTTTTCCCTCGTCTAAATCATTAATATATATTGTGAATAGCTTGGATCCGAGGACCGAATCCTGCCGTACCCCACTAGTCACTGACTTCCAATTTGAAAAAGACCCGTTAATTCATTTGCTTTGTTTCCTGCCTGCCAATCAGTTTTCAATCCATCTCAATACACTACCCCTAATCCCATGTGCTTTAATTTTACATGCTAATCTCTTATGCGGGACTTTGTCAAAAGCCTTCTGAAAGTCTACATATACCACATCCACTGGCTTCCCCTCATCAACTCTACTCTTTACATCCTCAAAAAATTCACAAATCTGTGCTGACTCTGTATGATCCTGCCACTGTTTTCCAAGTGCTCTGCTATAAAATCTTTGATAATGGATCCTAGAAATTTCCCCACTAACGACTGGTCTTACTGGTCTATAAATCTGTTCTCTCTCCCTCCCTTTTTGAATATTGGAGTGATATTATCTACTCTCCAATCTGTAGGAACTGTTTCAGAGTCTATAGAATCCTGGAAGATGACCACCAATGCATCCATTATTTCGAAAGTCGCTTCCTTAAATATCCTGGGATGTAGATTATCAAGCTCTGGGAAATTATCAGCATTCAATCCCATCAATTTCCTCAACGCCATTTTTCTACTAACACTGATCTTCAATTCCTCCCCCTCACTTAACCCTGGGTTCCCCCACATTTCTGGTATCTTTTTTGTGAAGACAGAACTAAAGTATGTATTTAATTGTTCGGCCATTTATTTGTGCATTATAAATTCCCCCGTTTCCAGGCGGCACGGTGGTGCAATGCTTAGCACTGCTGCATCATGGTGCCGAGGACCCAGGTTTGATCCCGGCCCAGGGTCACCGTCCATGTGGAGTTTGCACATTCTCCCCGTGTCTGCTCAAGTGTCACCCCCACAACACAAAGATGTGCAGGGTAGGTGGATTGGCCACGCTAAATTGCCCCCTTAATTGGAAAAAACGAATTGGGCACTTTAAATTTATAAACATAAATAAATAAATTCTTCTGTTTCTGACTGCAAGGGACCTACATTTTGTCTTCACCAATCTTTTTCTCTTCACATACCTATAGAAACATTTACAGTCAGTTTGCATGTTCCCTACAAGCTTACTCTCGTACTCCATTTTCCCCTTCTTAATCAATCCCTTGGTCCTTCTTTGCTGAATTCTAAACTGTTCCCAATCCTCAGACCTGTTGTTTTTCTTTGCCAATTTGTAAGCTTCTTCCTTGGATCGAATACTATCCCTAATTTCCCTTGCAAGCCATGGATTAGCCACCTTTACCGTTTTACTTTTGTGCCAGACAGAATTAAACAATTATTGCAGTTCCAAATGTAACTAATAGCAGACAGAGCACCATCAGGCTATTGGAATATAGAGGAGCAGGCTGGCTGAATCCAAAATCCCACTCTCATAGATAGACAAACGTTCCTGCTGTGATAAGTAAACAGCAGTCAGCTTTAGGAACCCTGGCTGATTGTTGCCCTCCCCACATCTCGGGTGGTGAAGTCTATAGCAATCAAACTGCTACCTTCGCTGAAATTAGCCAGCTTTGGTGAGAGACCAAGGATTAAATCTGGGCTTTGAGTTGCGAGTTTAGTTTTAATCTCTGCAATAGTTCTATGTACTGGCTAAAAGGCGGCACGGTAGCACAGTCGTTAGCACTGTTGCTTCACAGCACCAGAGTCCCAGATTCGATTACTGCTTGGGTCAGTGTGCGCGCGCGGAGTCTGCACGTTCTCCCCGTGTTTGCGTGGGTTTCCTCCGGGCGCTCCGGTTTTCTCCCAGTGCCGAAAGACGTGCTGTTAGGCAAATTGGACATTCTGAATTCTCCCTCAGTGTACCCAAACAGGTGCCGGAGTGTGGCGACTAGGGGCTTTTCACAGTAACTTCATTGCAGTGTTAATGTAAGCCTACTTGTGACAATAACGATTATATTATTATAAATATCAAAAAGAAGCCTTGAATAAAAAACACATCATACATTACCTTCTGAAAAAGCTGAAATCCTCGGACAAGTTGTTTGCCTTTTCCTCTTTCCAGTAACACTTTCCACATCAGTGACAGGTCGTGGATATTCCATTCATGATATTCTATCGAATCGTTAATGTGCTTTGTAGCCTCAGCGATGATGATATCATCCAATGACATAACAACCCAAACACAAAGACACTGTAGAACATCTGTTTCCTGTGAATGATAAGGTGAGCAATTACTCTTAGCAAAAACAGAGTAATCATAGACAAGAGCTAGAATGAAAGCCATCGTTTCTGAGGTCCCTGCCTCTAAAAAAGTATTTTTCTCTTCCTACCTCCAACCTTTTTCGATCCATGCTCGACTTCATCTAGTTTGTACTTCCCAACTTCCCTCTTACAGTTTTAGCTTGGCGACGGTCTGCATCTTGACCTTTCAACCTTTGTTTTTTAATTCTACTGCTCAGAAGGTAATATGCTGATAGAGGGAGACATTTTTAAGTTCAGGAGCTTTTTTTTTTTTGATTTTGAGAATATTCAATATATTCTTCGCATGAAAGAACTCAAGTTGCAAAGATTAGAAAACATAGTCAATAATAAAACCACATCTGCATTTGATTGATTGTGCCTGTCCCAGTGAAAATCTGGCTTTATATAATTATGATTTATAGACACAAGGACTTAATTGCATGATGAATGTTCTGGTTACAATCTGTTCAGAGCAATTGTTACCATTTTAAATAGTTTCATGCACAGATTTGGCTTATGGGCAAGGTCGCTGAATCAACTGCACACCATATGCAATTATGTTCCATCAGCATCATGAGAGTAAATCTACAATTAAGAGGAGTTCACATTAAAATACATGCTGCCACCAAAGAGAAATATCACCCAGTTTATATCACAATGTCGATCTGGAGTTAAATTCAGCTCTGAAAGGCTTAATGTTCAGTTATTTTTATTCTCTCAAGAAGATGTGGGTGTCATTAGCCTGGTCAGCATTTATTGCCCATCCCTAACTGCCCTTGAAGGTGACAAGCCACCTTCTTGATCCACAGCAGTCCTTATGGTTTAAGATGGGAGTTCCAGGATTGTGACCCAGTGACAGTGAAGGAACAGCAGTAGGAGTTTCAACTCAGGATGTCTGGTGCCTTGAAGGGAACTTGCAGGTGGTACTGCTCCCATGCATCTGCTGTCCCTGTCCTTCTAGGCACTGGAGGTCAGGATTTGAAAGATGCTGTCAAAAGGCCCCTGGTTAGTCACTGTACTGCATTGAGAAGGTGGTGCATGCTGTTGGCACTATGCTTCGATGGTGGAGGGAGTGAATGTTGAAGGTGGTGGATCGGGTGTCAATCAAGCAGGCTGTTTTGTCCTGGATGGTGTTGAGCGCCTCGAGTGTTGCTGGAGCTGCACTTATCCAGGCAAGTTGAGAGTATTCCATTACACTCCTGACTTGAGTCTTGTAGATGGTGGACAGGTTTTGGGAAGTCTGGAAGCAAGTTACACACTGCAAAACACCCAGCCTGTGACCAGCTCTTGTGGCCACAGTATTGATATGGCTAATCCAGATCAGTTTCTGGTCAATGGTAACCCCCAAGATGTTGATAGTGTGGCTTCAGTTATGGTAATGTCATTGAATGCCAAGAGGGAGGTGGTTCGATTCTCTCTTATTGAAGATGGCCATTGCCTGGCACTTGTGTGGCGCGAAACATCTGCCAGGATGCTATACTTGCACACCACATCAGTCTTGGGACAGTGAGGTCCGTTAACACATTGGAGAGTAAATTATGTGATGTTAAAATGACTTCGGCCCTGCAAGCTGTCAGCTGCTAGGGAAGCAGCAGCTAAAATTAATTACAGTGCAGAAGATAATTCCTGGACATGGGGGGCAGCGAGAAATCAATCTTGGTTGTAAGTCAGAGTCAACGGTAATCTGTGGCAGGTATTGGGCTTGCCACTTAGGAAGCACCAAAACAAACCATTTCAGGGCTGCTCCCTCGGTTTACCCCGCAATCCTCCGACCACCATCATTTGCCTTGGTGCCTTGGCAAACCTGGACCTCTGGTGTGTGCGGTACAGGGCAGCAGCTAACACATCCCCGGTGGCTCTGCTGAGCAAGGAAGAGCTGATCCATCTGATTGGCCAGTAGTTCCCGGCAGCGTTGGAGATGGACTGCTTCCTGGGTCCATAATATCAGGGAAGAGCCACCCCTGGCCTCTTAATGTCTTCTAGGTGCTAATGGAGCTAGCCTTCCTGAAGAGGCAACGTTGTACTCTTGCCGGCTGTTCAGTTGATGGACAAGATCCCAGTTTACATTAAATTCCACCCTGGTTTGCCATATTTAAACAGAATGGGCCTATAATTGAATTACCCTGACCCTGCTAATCTACTCCAACCCTCAATCTATAGATTTAAGAAAACTCAAGAGGAAAAGGACATTTCAAAAACCCCTGAACTAGGATTATTTTTTAAGAAGCTTTGAAACCATTAATCATTTGGTGCTGGTGCTAAACCTGCAATTGGAGCAACATAATAAATTCAGCAATCTACTTTTCAGTGCGTTATTAGAAGAATTATACTTGCACTCTCAATAATGTGGGCTTTGTTTTGTCAAGCTTTTTCTTCCCCTCTGAAGTCTCACTTGCAGATTGTATAGTTGCTTTTGCATTACACACAGACAATGCCTGAGCAGCTAAATGGTGTTTTACAATGATGCCAATCGCTTCCTCCGCAGGATTGAAGCAACAACATCTGACAAAGAGTCATCCCCACTCGAAACGTTAGCTCCCTTCTCTCTCCACAGATCCGGTCAGAGCTGCTGAGATTGCCCAGCATTTTCTGTTTTTGTTTCAAATTCCAGCATCCGCAGTAACTTGCTTTTATATTGCAATAATATCTGGGCTTGTTTATCAGAATAATAAAATTGTGATCACAGACAAATCCTAGAATGTGACTGAAATGAAATAAGAGATACAAAAATGTACGGAACTTGGTGAGCAATGTAAAATCTGCTGTTTTCTTTTACAAATTTAAAAACCTAGATGGAGGTCTGAAGTTCATAGTACAGAGCATCTCAATGATTGAAGGAAAAATGGATACGAATCAGAAGTGATGATGATTACATCATTTTAGTCCATTCCTCAAATTCAGGTCAACAAGCAATATGTGATTGGTGATGTTGCAAATTTGTATTTGATTTGCTGATTCAAATACTTTACTTTAAAAAAGCCAGAGGCCAGGAATTCTCCAGAGAGTAACTCACCTCCTGACTCGCCAAGGTCAGTCCACTATCTACAAGGCACAAGTCGGGAGTGTGATGGAATACTCTCCACTTGCCTGGATGAGTGCAGCTCCAACAACACTCAAGACGCTCAACACCATTCAGGACAAAAACAGCACACTTGATTGGCACAATGGGCAGCACGGTAGCATTGTGGATAGCACAATTGCTTCACAGCTCCAGGGTCCCAGGTTCGATTCCGGCTTGGGTCACTGTCTGTGCGGAGTCTGCACATCCTCCCAGTGTCTGCGTGGGTTTCCTCCGGGTGCTCCGGTTTCCTCCCACAGTCCAAAGATGTGCAGGTTAGGTGGATTGGCCATGATAAATTGCCCTTCGTGTCCAAAATTGCCCTTAGTGTTGGATGGGATTACTGGGTTATGGGGATAGGGTGGAGGTGTTGACCTTGGTAGGGTGCTCTTTCCAAGAGCCGGTGCAGACTCGATGGGCCGAATGGTCTCCTTCTGCACTGTAAATTCTATGATATGACACCATTCACCACCTTCCAACATTCACTACCTCCACCACCAATGCACAGTGGCGGCAGTATATAACATCTACCAGACGCATTGCAACAACTCACCAAGGCTCAGCAGTACCTTCCAGACTTGCAACCTCTACCATCTAGAAGGACATGGGCAGTTAATGCATGGAAACACCATCACTTGCAAGTTCCCCTCCAAGCCACACATCATCCCAACTTGGAACAACATTAATGTTCCTTCACTGGGTCAAAATCCTGGAACCCTCCCTAACCACACCATGGGTGTACCTACACCAGAGGGGCTGCTGCAGTTCAAGAAGACAGCTCACCAACATCTTCTCAAGGACAAACAGGGATGGGCAATAAATGCTAGCCTTGCCTGAGACACTCACATCATATGAATGAATACATTTTTTAAAAATGAAAAGGCAAGGCAGTTGCGAGAGAAAAAAAAAAACTTTACAATCAGTAAGCAAGATTTCAGACTTCCGGGTGCGGCGATGACCAGCTGAGTCGCACGTTTCGGCAGCTCCCTGTGAAACGGACTTTTGGGCTCTTGATAGGAGCCCCAACGGCAATTTTAACGGCTGAAAACACCGTGCGGTAAACCAGAAGGGTGTTCCCCCTGGACACAGATGGAAAAAGGAGAGGAAAGTGGCCGGATTGCAGCGGATCCTTTGGAACAACGGCAAGGAAGGCAAGCAGAAACCAAGATGGCGTCGGAAGGTGGCAGTTTCATATGGGGCCCTGAACAACAAGAGTTTTTGAAACGCTGCGTGGAGGAGATAAAAAAGGAAATGAAGAAAGAGCTGTTGGCCCCGATACTACAGGCGATTGAAGGGCTGAAAGAGGAACAAAAGACCCAGGAGCAGGAGCTTCGGGTCGTGAAGGCGAAAGCAGCAGAGAATGAAAACGATATACAGGGTCTGGTGGTGAAGTCGGAGATACAGGAGGCACACCAGAAACGATCTGTGGAGAGGTTGGAGGCACTGGAAAATAACGCAAGGAGGAACAACTTGAGGATTCTTGGCCTTCCTGAAGGTGTGGAGGGGGCGGACGTCGGGGCATATGTGAGCACGATGCTGCACTCGTTAATGGGAGTGGAGGCCCCGACAGGTCCGTTGGAGGTGGAGGGAGCATACCGAGTTATGGTGTGAGGATCGAGAGCAGGAGAAGCTCCCAGAGCCAGAGTGGTGAGATTTCTCCGTTTTAAGGATAGAGAAATGGTCCTTAGATGGGCGAAGAAAACTCGGTGTAGTAAATGGGAGAACGCGGTGATCCGCGTCTATCAAGATTGGAGTGCGGAGGTGGCGAGAAGGAGGGCGAGCTTTAATCGGGCCAAAGCGGTACTTCACAAAAAAAAGATAAAGTTTGGAATGCTGCAACCGGCAAGACTGTGGGTCACATATCAAGGGAGGCACCACTACTTTGAGACGGCGGATGAAGCGTGGACTTTTATTGTAGAAGAAAAATTGGAATGATTGGACTACGAAAATGAACGTTTGGACAAAGTGGTGGGACGAGTGGGGGGGGGGCCAAGAGGGATTGTATGATTAATCCTGCGGTATGGTAACTTTTCTTTCTCCCACAGGTGGTGATGGGGGGAGGTGGGGAGGGAGAGGAGATGGGGCGTTGGCCATGGGAGGCGGGGCCGAGGGAGAGGCGCGGGCTTGGTTCCCGCGATAATTATGGCGGGAATAGAGAAGCAGGAAGGAGGGGGTGCCGCACGGGGCAAGCCGTGATCACGGGGGGAAGCCGAGGTCAGCCAGAGTTTGCTGACTTCTGGGAGCAACATGGGGGGAGTAATTACGCTAGCGGGGGGTCTAGCGGGGGGGGGGGAAATTAAAATTACTGGGTTGCTGCTGCTGGGGAAAGGGGGGAGTGGGTACGGGAAAGGATGGGCGGGGGGGCACCGTCTGGGAGAAATACAGCTGCGTGGGAACTGGGCGAGAAGCTGGAAAAAGATGATGGCTAACCGGCAAGGGGGGGGGGGTGGGAAGCCCCCCAACTCGGCTGATCACGTGGAACGTGAGGGGGCTTAACGGGCCGATAAAGAGGGCACGAGTACTCGCACACCTTAAGAAACTTAAAGCAGATGTGGTCATGTTACAGGAAACGCACCTGAAACTGATAGATCAGGTTAGGTTGCGCAAAGGATGGGTAGGGCAGGTGTTCCATTCGGGGCTGGATGCGAAAAACAGGGGGGTGGCTATATTAGTGGGGAAGCGGGTAATGTTCGAGGCAAAGACTATAGTGGCGGATAACGGGGGCAGATACGTGATGGTGAGTGGCAAATTACAGGGAGAGATGGTGGTGTTGGTAAACGTGTATGCCCCGAATTGGGACGATGCCAATTTTATGAGGCGAATGCTAGGACGCATCCCAGACCTAGAGACCGGAAAGCTGATAATGGGGGGAGACTTTAACACGGTGTTGGAACCAAGGCTGGATAGGTCGAAGTCCAGGACTGGTAGGAGGCCGGCAGCAGCCAAGGTGCTTAAGGATTTTATGGAGCAGATGGGAGGGGTGGACCCGTGGAGGTTCAGTAGACCTAGGAGTAAGGAGTTCTCGTTTTTCTCCTATGTCCATAAAGTCTATTCACGCATAGACTTTTTTGTGTTGGGTAGGGCATTGATCCCGAGGGTGAGGGGAACGGAATATACGGCTATAGCCATTTCGGATCATGCCCCACACTGGGTAGACTTGGAGATAGGGGAGGAAACAAGAGGGCGTCCACCCTGGAGAATGGACATGGGACTAATGGCGGATGAGGGGGTGTGCTTAAGGGTGAGGGGATGCATTGAAAAGTACTTGGAACTCAATGATAATGGGGAGGTTCAGGTGGGAGTGGTCTGGGAGGCGTTGAAGGCGGTGGTTAGGGGGGAGCTGATATCAATAAGGACACATAAAGGGAAGCAGGAGAGTAAGGAACGGGAGCGGTTGTTGCAAGAACTTTTGAGGGTGGACAGACAGTATGCGGAAGCACCGGAGGAGGGACTGTATAGGGAAAGGCAAAGGCTGCATGTGGAATTTGACTTGCTGACCACAGGCACTGCAGAGGCACAATGGAGGAAGGCGCAGGGTGTACAGTATGAATATGGAGAGAAGGCGAGCAGATTGCTGGCACACCAATTGAGGAAAAGGGGAGCAGCGAGGGAAATAGGGGGGGTGAGAGACGAAGATGGAGAGGCGGAGAGAGTGAATGAAGTGTTTAAGACATTTTATAAAAAATTGTATGAAGCTCAACCCCCGGATGGGAGGGAGAGAATGATGGAGTTTTTGGATCGGCTGGAAATTCCCAAGGTGGAAGAGCAGGAAAGGATGGGATTGGGAGCACAGATCACGGTAGAAGAAGTGGTGAAAGGAATTAGGAACATGCAGACGGGAAAGGCCCCGGGACCGGACGGATTCCCAGTTGAATTTTACAGAAAATATTTGGACTTGCTCGCCCCGCTACTGACGAGGACCTTTAACGAGGCAAAGGAAAGGGGACAACTGCCCCCGACTATGTCAGAAGCAACGATATCGCTTATTTTAAAGAAGGAAAAGGATCCGCTACAATGCGGGTCCTACAGACCAATCTCCCTCCTCAATGTAGATGCCAAGGTATTGGCCAAGGTAATGGCAATGAGAATAGAGGAATGTGTCCCGGGGGTGGTTCATGAGGACCAAACTGGGTTTGTGAAGGGGAGACAGTTGAACACGAACATACGGAGGTTGCTAGGGGTAATGATGATGGCCCCACCAGAGGGTGAAACGGAGATAGTAGTGGCGATGGATGCCGAGAAAGCATTTGATAGAGTGGAGTGGGATTATCTGTGGGAGGTGTTGAGGAGATTTGGGTTCGGAGTGGGGTATGTTAGATGGGTGCAGCTGTTGTATAGGGCCCCAGTGGCGAGTGTGGTCACGAATGGACGGGGATCGGCATATTTTCGGCTCCATAGAGGGACAAGGCAGGGATGTCCTCTGTCCCCATTACTGTTTGCACTGGCGATTGAGCCCCTGGCGATAGCGCTGAGAGGTTCCAAGGGATGGAGGGGAATACTTAGGGGAGGAGAAGAACACCGGGTATCTTTATATGCGGATGATCTGCTACTATATGTGGCGGATCCAGCGGAGGGGATGCCAGAAATAATGCGGATACTTGGGGAGTTTGGGGATTTTTCAGGGTATAAATTGAACATGGGGAAAAGTGAGCTGTTTGTGGTGCATCCAGGGGAGCAGAGTAGAGAAATAGAAGACCTACCGTTGAGGAAGGTAACAAGAGACTTTCGTTACCTGGGGATCCAGATAGCTAAGAATTGGGGCACATTGCACAGGCTAAATTTGACGCGGTTGGTGGAACAGATGGAGGAAGATTTCAAGAGATGGGATATGGTAGCATTGTCAATGGCAGGGAGGGTGCAGGCGGTTAAGATGGTGGTCCTCCCGAGATTCCTCTTTGTGTTTCAGTGTCTCCCGGTGGTGATCACGAAGGCTTTTTTCAAAAGGATAGAAAAGAGTATCATGGGTTTTGTTTGGGCCGGGAAGACTCCGAGAGTGAGGAAGGGATTCTTACAGCGTAGTAGGGATAGGGGGGGGCTGGCACTACCGAGCCTAAGTGAGTATTATTGGGCCGCTAATATTTCAATGGTGAGTAAGTGGATGGGAGAGGAGGAAGGAGCGGCGTGGAAGAGATTAGAGAGGGCGTCCTGTAGGGGGACCAGCCTGCAGGCTATGGTGACAGCCCCATTGCCGTTCTCACCAAGGAACTATACCACGAGTCCGGTGGTGGTAGCTACACTGAAGATTTGGGGACAGTGGAGACGACATAGGGGAAAGACCGGAGCACTGGGGGGGTCCCCGATAAGAAACAACCATAGGTTTGCCCCGGGGGGAATGGATGGGGCATATGGAATGTGGCAAAGAGCAGGTATAACGCAATTGAAAGATCTATTTGTGGATGGGAAGTTTGCGAGTCTGGGAGCGCTGACCGAGAAATATGGGTTGCCCCAAGGGAATGCATTCAGGTACATGCAATTGAGGGCTTTTGCGAGGCAACAGGTGAGGGAATTCCCGCAGCCCCTGACACAAGAGGTGCAGGACAGAGTCATCTCAAAGAAATGGGTGGGGGACGGTAAGGTGTCGGATATATATAGGGAAATGAGAGACGAAGGGGAGACTATGATGGACGAACTAAAAGGGAAATGGGAAGAAGAGCTAGGGGAGGAGATTGAGGAGGGGATGTGGGCAGATGCCCTAAACAGGGTAAACTCGTCGTCCTCGTGCGCCAGGCTAAGCCTGATTCAGTTTAAGGTATTACACAGGGCACATATGACTGGAACACGGCTCAGTAAATTTTTTGGGGTGGAGGATAGGTGTGCGAGGTGCTCGAGAAGCCCAGCGAATCATACCCATATGTTTTGGTCATGCCCGGCACTACAGGGGTTTTGGATGGGGGTGACAAAGGTGCTTTCGAAAGTAGTAGGAGTCCGGGTCGAACCAAGCTGGAGGTTGGCTATATTTGGGGTTGCACAAGAGCCGGGAGTGCAGGAGGCGAAAGAGGCCGATGTTTTGGCCTTTGCGTCCCTAGTAGCCCGGCGCAGAATATTGCTAATGTGGAAAGAAGCCAAGCCCCCGGGGATGGAGACCTGGATAAATGATATGGCGGGGTTCATAAAGTTAGAGCGGATTAAGTTCGTCCTAAGGGGGTCGGCTCAAGGGTTTACTAGGCGGTGGCAACCGTTCGTCGAATATCTTGCGGAAAGATAGATAGGGGAGAACAAAGAAGGCAGCAGCAGCGGCCCAGGACTTGGGGGGGGGGGGGGGGGGGGGGGAGGAGGGAGGGATGGGGGGGGATGGGGGGGGATGGGGGTGGCCTGAGACAAGGCAGTTGCCAATTAGGGCTAGTTTTTATTTTTTGTTATTTAATATTTATTTATTTGTTGTTGTTTTTGTTTAAATTTAAAAAGGTCATTATTATCTGTATTGTTACAATGTTGTGTAAAGGATGCACAAGGCACTGTGTTGGTTGACCAAAAATTTTCAATAAAATATTATTTAAAAAAAAAAAGTAAGCAAGATTTCAGATAAACAGAAACTTGACAGAACAAAGCCCATATTGGAAAGAGTACAAGAATCAATCTTCGAACAAGGCACTGAAATCAGATTACTCAATTTATGACATTGCTCCAATTGCAGAACTAGTGAAAATAGTCAAAAACACAATGAAATTCGCGACCTCTTGTGCTTTTTTGAAAAGTATTTCTAGGTAAGGGGATTCACAGTACAAGTAGAACAAGGGGTCAAAGTCGGAGTATATGGGGTAGGCCAATTAGGGGTGAGATGAGGGGAAATGTTTTCACTCAAAGGTGGTGACAGAGGATCAGCCATGAGCATATTGAAGGGCAGAGCAGGCTCGAAGAAAGAATCTCCTGCTCCTATTCCCTATTGTTTAGAACATAGAATGAATGTAATGTTCCGGTCAACCCTGGTCAAAGTGTTCAACTAAATCTCTTAAGCGTTTAGAAACAGGTTCTGAGTAGTGAAACTTAGGTCCTCCCATCACACGTTACTAAAGATAAAAACAGAAAATGCTGGATAAACTCAGCACGCATGGAGAGAGAAACAGAGTTAACTTTACAAGTCCGTATGACTCTCCGATACAGATGCTGCCAGACCTGCTGAATTTATCCAACATTTTCTGTTTTTATGAAAGATTTCCAGCATCCATAGTATTTTGCTTTTATTACACTTTACTAAGAAGTTTTCATTCAACCATTCATCGCCTGGTTTCGATCTACCCAGAACATTTTATTCAAATGCTTTTCTATTATCAAATGTAACAGAATATTTGTGGATTAGAATCAGGCCTCTCAGTTTAACTGATCTATGTTGGTCTTTGTGCCCCATACAGTCCCCTTTCCCCTGTACTCCATCTCACCTCAACAGCATCTCCATCTATTCCTTCCTCCCTTATCTGTTATCCAGCCTCACCTTAAATTCATCTGCACTATTCATCTCAACTACTGCCCATGGTAACAGGTTCCATATTCCAAACACTTCCGCGTAAAGAAGTTTCTGTTGAATTCCATATTGGACATATTAGTGATTATTTTATGATTAGGACCCCTATGTGTCGGGACAGCCTCCAGAAGGACCCTACCTGAAAACATGCAGCCAGGATACTCAACACGGGTGCACTGTGTCGCACTGCCTCACTCAAAAGATAACGCCACGGCTTTGGCTCTTCTTGGCACAAATAGAGAGCTTGAAAAAGATCCTCTGGAGTCTTGTCCTTCTTATGTTCCTCCTTGGTCACAACACAGCTTACTGAGTTATCTTGTGAGACAAACTGCAAGTTCTGAAAAGCTAGTGACAGGTGATCCTGAAGGGTGGCGCTGAAGTCTTTCAGTAGTGCCTGCACCTATTGAAAAGTAACAGATAAAGACACATCAAAAACACAAGAAAGCAGAGATAGCTGGAATGCTCACGAATAATTCCAGTTGCTTTGAGCAATTTACTGCCTTTTCTAAAAACAGTCGCGGCCAGCGGATAACCGGCCAGCGGACAACAGAACAAACTGACTCCCCCTGTTCTTGCAAAAATGAGACAAAGGGCTATTTTTCTGTAGCAGGGCTGATTATTCTTGTGCAACAGGACTGCGGATAATAATGGTGTGGAGATGCTGGCGTTGGACTGGGGTGGGCACAGTAACAAGTCTTACAACACCAGGTTAAAGTCCAACAAACCTGTTGGGCCTGGTGTAAGACTCATTACTGTGGATAATAATGCAGTATGAATGAGCAGTTCCAAGACAAAATAATATTTTAAAGAATCAAAATGAACTTCAGGAAACTAATCCCCATCTCAGCACATGAAAATGTCATTCTTCTGAGAATTTCTGCATAAAATACATGGCCCACTACTATTCCTAATACTGTTTGGGCCTTTGAAAAAAAGAAATCCTGTTAAAAGTGTCAATTCTTATTGGAGTGCAATTTCACAGCACCAGGTGTCCGACCTTCACACTCCAGCATGGACAGTAATGGCAATAGTTATGTCACCATCAGATCTTCATGGGTCACCATTGTTGTGTTATGCTTCTTCATGTAGCATAAGCTGCTTCCTTGATGTATTGTGATGAATGGTTACTGCCTTATCATCATGTAAGGTGATGTCCCCTTTAAGACCAGGCTTGGAACCCTGGGGACTCCGCCTCTGGCTCCGCCCATCTGGGAGCCATACATAAAGGCCTGCCTCATGGTCTGTATAGCAGTCAGCTCTCGTCCAAATCTGTAGCATAGTTATTAGCCTAATAAAGCCTTCTTTACAGTTTAATCTCTAAGCATCATTATTGAGGGTACCTCAATTTATTAGGCTAAACTAGATTCAGGATAGACGCAGGCCTAAAACCAGAGAAGCTCAATCTGGAAGCACGAACGACGGAGGCAAAGGAAATTTTTAAATACTGGCTGCGGTGCTTCGAGGCCTACCTGGACTCCGCAGAGACTCCCATCCTGGGGCCACGCAAGCTGCGTCTACTCCACGCCCGGGTGAGTCACAGAATCTCCGCCACGCTCGAAAAGGCGACGATTTATGAGGAAGTGATTGAGTTGCTCCGCAAGCGGTTTGTCAAACCCGTCAATGAGGTGCACGCCCGGCATCTGCTCTCTACCTGCCGGCAGCGCTCGGGGGAAATCGCTCGACGAGTTTGTTGAGAAACTCACCGCGCTGGCCAGGGACTGTGACCATCAGGATGTGACAGGGGAAGTCCATATGAACCTGCACATCAGAGATTCTTTCGTGTCCGGCATCCGCTCGACCTACATCCGGCAGCGACTGCTCGAAAACGGGGCAAAAGACCTCCAGGAGACGCTAACGCTCGCCTCCTCGCTGGAGGTGGCCCGACATAACTTGGGTACGTACCCCGCGGACTCTGCCAGCCCCCCCGGACTTCCTCAGACTCGCCCGTATTACAGGCCTACGCCACGCGGCGACCCGCTCACCTTGGGGGCACACCTTGCTACTTCTGCCGGCAGGGCCAGCACCCACGCCCACGCTGCCCAGCCCGCTCCGCGATCTGCAGCGACTGCGGGAAGAAAGGGCACTTTGCGAGGGTCTGCCTGGCCAGACCCAGGGGCCAGAAAAACAAAGAACAGCCGGCCCGAAAATCAGGCTCTCAGGCCCGCAGGCCTCGCAATGCTGCTGCGCACCGACCCGACACGTCCTCTTCTGACGCGTCATCAGCCTCGTGCGAATCATGGGAGCGGCCATTTGGTCGGCGGCCATCTTCTCGACCTGACACGTGCGACCAACGGCAGCGGCCATTTTACGACTCCGACTACCCGCGACTGGGTGCGATCACCCTCGATCAAACTCGGCCAAAACACCTGCAGAACTCCATGATGCAGGTCCAGGTCAACGGGCACGACACTGCATGCCTCTTCGACTCCGGGAGCACGGAGAGCTTTATCCACCCTGAAACGGTAAGGCGCTGCTCCCTACGCACCCATCCCACATCCCAAACCATAGCCCTCGCATCTGGGTCCCACTCGGTACAAATCACGGGGTACTGTATTGCGGATCTCTCGATCCAGGGTGCCAAATACACCCGTTTCAAATTTTATATCCTCCTTCACCTCTGTGCCCCCCTGCTGCTCGGCTGGATTTCCAGTGCAGCCACCGAAGCCTGACACTGAAGTTCGGCGGACCCTTGCCCCCCCTCACGGTGTGCTGCCTTGCGACACTGAAAGTCGCACCCTCCTCGCTATTCGCTAACCTCACTCCCGACTGTAAGCCCGTCGCCACCAGGGGCCTGCGCTACAGTGCCCAAGATATGGCTTTTATCAAGTCAGAGGTCCAGCGTTTACTGGGAGAGGGGGTCATCGAGGCTAGCAACAGCCCTTGGAGAGCGCAAGTGGTGGTAGTCCGGTCCGGGGAGAAGAAACGGATGGTCGTGGATTATAGCCAGACCATAAACCGATTCACGCAGCTTGATGCGTACCCCCTTCCTCGCATCCTGAAATGGTAAATCGGATCGCCCAATACCGAGTCTTTTCCACGGTCGACCTCAAATCTGCCAACTACCAGCTCCCCATCTGACCAAAAGACCGCCTCTATACTGCCTTCGAAGCAGCCGGCCGGCTCTTCCACTTCCTCAGGGTCCCCTTTGGTGTCACAAATGGGGTCTCCGTCTTTCAAAGGGCGATGGACCAAATGGTGGACCAGTACGGTTTGCGGGCTACATACCCGTACTTGGACAATGTCACCATCTGCGGCCATGATCAGCAGGACCATGACGCTAACCTCAAAAAGTTCCTCCAGACCGCCCGAGCCCTTAACCTGACCTATAACGAGGGCAAATGCGTTTTCCACACCACCCAGCTGGCCATCCTCGGCTATGTCGTGGAAGACGGGGTCCTAGGTCCCGACCCCGACCACATGCGCCCCCTTAAGGAACTCCCTCTCCCCCGCAGCCTCAAGGCCCTCAAACGGTGCTTGGGGCTTTTCTCCTATTACGCCCAGTGGGTCCCCAAGTATGCGGACAAAGCCCGCCCACTCCTAAAGACCACCACTTTTCTCCTCTCGGCTGAGGCTCAATTGGCCTTCAACCACATCAAGGCCGACATCATCAAGGCCGCCATGCACGCGGTGGACGAAACCATCCCTTTCCAGGTAGAGAGCGACGCATCAGACATCGCCCTGGCTGCTACCCTCAATCAAGGAGGCAGACCAGTAGCGTTCTTCTCCCGAACCCTCACCGCTTCCGAGATTCGACACTCTGCAGTCGAAAAGGAGGCACAGGCCATTGTGGAGGCTGTGCGGTGCTGGAGACACTACCTCGCCGGTAGGAGGTTTACCCTCGGCACCGACCAACGGTCAGTCGCCTATATGTTCGATAACACGCAACGGGGCAAAATAAAAAATGATAAAATTTTGAGGTGGAGGATCGAACTCTCCACCTACTCGTACGATATCAAGTATCGTCCAGGGGAGCTCAACGAGCCCCCAGATGCCCTGTCCTGCGGCACATGCGCCAACGCGCAGGAGGACCGCCTGCAAGCCATCCACAATGACCTCTGCCACCCGGGGGTTACCCGGCTGGTCCATTTCATCAAGTCCCGCAACCTACCTTACTCAACCAAGGAGGTCAAGGCCATGGTCAGGGCCTGCCAGGTCTGTGCGGAGTGCAAACCGCACTTCTATCGGCCAGACAAGGTTCGGCTCGTGAAGGCCTCGGGCCCCTTTGATCGACTGAGCGTGGACTTCAAGGGGCCCCTCCCTTCCACCAACCGTTATGCCTATTTCCTCGCAGTGATCGATGAGTTCTCCCGTTTCCCATTCGCCATTCCCTGCACCGACATGACCTCAGCCACGGTGATTCAGGCACTGCACAGCATCTTCACCCTGTTCGGTTTCCCTGCTTATATCCACAGCTACCGGGGTACATCGTTCATGAGCGATGAACTGCGTCAGCTCAGCAAAGGCATCGCCTCGAGCAGAACGACCAGCTATAACCCACGGGGAAACGGGCAGGTGGAGAGGGAGAACGCGGCCGTGTGGAAGGCTGTCCTTCTGGCCCTGCGGTCGAGAAATCTCCCAACCACCTGCTGGCAGGAGGTCCTACCCGATGCCCTACACTCCATTAGGTCACTCCTCTGCACGGCCACAAATGAGACCCCTCATGAGCGATTGTTTCTCTTCCCCAGGAAGTCTACCTCCGGGGTCTCGCTTCCACCTTGGCTGACGGCTCCGGGACCTGTTCTTCTCCGGAGGCATGCGAGGAGCCATAAAACGGACCCCCTAGTTGAAAAGGTCCGACTGCTCCACGCCAACCCCAGTTACGCCTACGTGGAGTACTCCGACGGCAGGCAAGATACGGTTTCCCTCCGGGATCTGGCGCCCGCTGGATCCTCCACCACAGATGCCCCTTCCCGCGCCGCTCCCCTGCAGGACCCATCGCCCCCTACAACACACCCCCTTCCGGCCCTACCACCCGTTGGTGAGCTCCTACCGTGCGCCCCCCCCTTCGCCCCCCCTTTACACACCCCGCCGGCGCCGGCTCCGCTACCCCCAGCCCTGCCTAGTTCCTCTGCCCCGACCCGGACCGAAGCTCCGACCGGTGTGCTCCCGGAAGTGCCCTCAACCGGGACGTCCGTGCCCGCCGCACCACCGCCCGAACTGAGGAGATCGAGGAGGACGATCCGACCGCCGAGACGGATGGACCTATGATGGCACTTCACCCTCGCCGGACTCCTTTTTAAACAGGGGGTGAATGTGATGAACGGTTACTGCCTTATCATCATGTAAGGTGATGTCCCCTTTAAGACCAGGCTTGGAACCCTGGGGGCTCCGCCCATCTGGGAGCCATACATAAAGGCCTGCCTCATGGTCTGTATAGCAGTCAGCTCTCGTCCAAATCTGTAGCATAGTTATTAGCCTAATAAAGCCTTCTTTACAGTTTAATCTCTAAGCATCATTATTGAGGGTACCTCATGTATACTCTGACAAAGGAAGGTTCAGACTTGGAGATAGGTTGAACACACTTATTGAACAGTTAACAATTCTCCTACTGGAGTTCGACTCTCCTGCTGATCTTGCTATAGCAACTCAGTCTAACTAACCAGTCTGCTCTAATCCATGCGATGGGTGTGATGCTTCCTGATCTGGCCCCGTCTCTGAGTGTCGCCTGTGGAAAGAGAAAGAGCATGTGTGCCCTGTCCTTGTATATGGGTAGCCCCCTTGTGGTAGTGTCACCTCTGGGTGTGTCTTGACTGCCCATTGGTAGTGTCCTATCTTACTGACCTATTGGTTGAATGTCTGTGTGTCATGATGTCTCTGGTGCTCCCGCTAGTGTTTATTTTGTCCCAGTGTATTTACATTAACCCATTGTGCATTTACAGTGATGCATATCACCACAACCCCCCTTTCTTCGTATTACATATTTTCTGTACAGTGTTAAAGAAAATTGAACAAAATAGGTGGATAAGTGATGACATGTACAAATCATGATGACAGTGATGATTATACAATACCAAACAATATGTATGAGTCCAAAATTTATGAATTGGTGTGGTCGAGTGGCTTTCTTCTTTTGTTATTGAAGTGGCGATGTTGATGTCGTCATTGCTTTGTGAACGCCGTCAGTGTCCCTGTGCTTCAGGAACCAAGAAGTCATCAGGAGGTGTTCCGATGGTCAAAGCACTTTGTTGTCGGATTTGAACTCTTTTTTTTTTTTTCTATGCTTGTGGTAGCGATGTAGTATGTAACCTGTGTCATCCTGCCATGGTATGTCATTGTACTGAGCTGAGCAGTAACAGTGTCCTGCATTTGCAGAGTTGTCCCATGTCGTACCAGTCGTAGTTCCATTGTTGTTGTTTTTGTCGTGCTTGTTGTCGATGTTGTTGCCTCTGGTACGCTTCTTGATGTTGTCTTCGTTGTTGGATTTGAGTGGTTTTGTAGTTGTGTTTGTTGCGCTCAACGACATAGACCATAGAACATTACAGCGCAGTACAGGCCCTTCGGCCCTCGATGTTGCGCCGACCTGTGAAACCACTCTAAAGCCCATCTACACTATTCCCTTATTGTCCATATGTCTATCCAATGACCATTTGAATGCCCTTAGTGTTGGCGAGTCCACTACAGTTGCAGGCAGGGCATTCCATGCCCTTACTACTCTGAGTAAAGAACCTACCACTGACATCTGTTCTATATCTATCTCCCCTCAATTTAAAGGTATGTCCCCTCGTGCTAGACATCACCATCCGAGGAAAAAGGCTCTCACGGTCTACCCTATCCAATCCTCTGATCATCTTGTATGCCTCAATTAAGTCACCTCTTAACCTTCTTCTCTCTAATGAAAACAGCCTCAAGTCCCTCAGCCTTTCCTAAGATCTTCCCTCCATACCAGGCAACATTCTGGTAAATCTCCTCTGCACCCTTTCCAATGCTTCCACATCCTTCCTATAATGCGGCGACCAGAATTGCACGCAATACTCCAAATGCGGCCACACCCGATTTTTGTACAGCTGCAACATGACCTCATGGCTCCGAAACTCAATCCCTCTACCAATAAAAGCTAACACACCGTACGCCTTCTTAACAACCCTCGCAACCTGAGTGGCAACTTTCAGGGATCTATGTACATGGACACTGAGATCTCTCTGCTCATCCACACTGCCAAGAATCTTACCTAAATTAGCCCAGTACTCGGTCTTCCTGTTATTCCTTCCAAAATGAATCACCTCACACTTTTCTGCATTAAACTCCATTTGCCCTCTCAGCCCAGCGCTACAGCTTATCTATGTCCCTCTGTAACTTGTAACATCCTTCTGCACTGTCCACAACTCCACCGACTTTAGTGTCATCTGCAAATTTACTCACCCATCCTTCTACGCCCTCCTCCAGGTCATTTATAAAAATGACAAACAGCAGTGGCCCCAAACCAGATCCTTGTGGCACACCACTTGTAACTGGACTCCAGTCTGAACACTTCCCATCAACCACCACCCTTTGTCTTCTTCCAGCTAGCCAATTTCTGATCCAAACTGCTAATTCTCCCTGAATCCCATGCTTATGTATTTTCTGCAGTAGCCTACCATGGGGAACCTTATCAACCTTATGGGCGGCATGGACTGGTTGGGCCGAAGGGCCTGTTTCCATGCTGTAAACCTCTATGATTCTATGAAACGCTTTACTGAAATCCATATACACCACATCAACTGTTTTACCCTCATCCATCTGTTTGGTCACCTTCTCAAAGAACTCAATACCCTTCACAAAACCGTGTTGACTATCTCTAATCAAATTATTCCTTTCCAGATGATTATACACCCCATCTCTTATAAACCTTTCCATGATTTTGCCCACAACAGAAGTAAGGCTCACTGGTCTATAGTTACCAGGGTTGTCTCTACTTCCCTTCTTGAACAAGGGGACAACATTTGCTATCCTCCAGTCTTCTGGCACTATTCCTGTAGACAAAGATGACTTAAAGATCAAAGCCAAAGGCTCAGCAATCTCCTCCCTAGCTTCCCAGAGAATCCTAGGATAAATCCCATCCGGCCCAGGGGACTTATCTATTTTCACACTTTCCAGAATTGCTAACACCTCCTCCTTATGAACCTCAAGCCCTTCTAGTCTAGTAGCCTGAATCTCAGTATTCTCCTCGACAACATTGTCTTTTTCCTGTGTGAATACTGACGAAAGATATTCATTTAGCACCTCTCCTATCTCCTCGGACTCCAAGCACAACTTCCCACTACGGTCCTTGACTGGCCCTACTCTTACCCTAGTCATTCTTTTATTCCTGACATATCTATAGAAAGCTTTAGGGTTATCCTTGATGCTACCTGCTAAAGACTTCTCATGTCCCCTCCTGGCTCTTCTTAGCTCTCTCTTTAGGTCCTTCCTAGCTAACTTGTAACTCTCGAGCACCCTAACTGAACCGTCATGTCTCATCTTTACATAAGCCTCCTTCTTCCTCTTGCTAAGTGTTTCGACTGCCTTAGTAAACCACGGTTCCCTCACTCGACCACTTCCTCCCTGCCTGACAGGTACATACTTATCAAACAGAGTTATTATCTCTGGGTTGTTACCCGTGCCACGTGATAGCGAGACGAGGAATAGGGAAAGAGAGGAGTTGAACACGTGGCTACAGGGATGGTGCAGGAGGGAGGGTTTCAGATTTCTGGATAATTGGGGCTCATTCTGGGGTCGGTGGGACCTCTACAAACGGGATGGTCTACACCAGGACCAGAGGGGTACCAATATCCTGGGGGGGAAATTTGCTAATGCTCTTCGGGAGGGTTTAAACTAGTTCAGCAGGGGCTTGGGAACCTGAATTGTAGCTCCAGTATACAGGAGGTTGAGAGTAGTGAAGTCATGAGTAAGGTTTCAAAGTTGCAGGAGTGTACTGGCAGGCAGGAAGGTGGTTTAAAGTGTGTCTTCTTCAATGCCAGGAGCATCCGGAATAAGGTGGGTGAACTTGCGGCATGGGTTGGTACCTGGGACTTCGATGTTGTGGCCATTTCGGAGACGAGCAGGGACAGGAATGGTTGTTGCAGGTGCCGAGGTTTAGATATTTCAGTAAGCTCAGGGAAGGTGGTAAAAGAGGGAGAGGTGTGGCATTGTTAGTCAAGGACAGTATTACGGTGGCAGAAAGGACATTTGATGAGGACTCGTCCACTGAGGTAGTATGGGCTGAGGTTAGAAACAGGAAAGGAGAGGTAACCCTGTTAGGGGTTTTCTATAGGCCTCCGAAAAGTTCCAGAGATGTAGAGGAAAGGATTGCAAAGATGATTCTGGATAGGAGCGAAAGCAACAGGGTAGTTGTTATGGGGGACTTTAACTTTCCAAATATTGACTGAAAACGCTATAGTTCGAGTACATTAGATGGGTCCGTTTTTGTCCAATGTGTGCAGGAGGGTTTCCTGACACAGTATGTAGATAGGCCAACGAGAGGAGAGGCCGTATTGGATTTGGTACTGGGTAATGAACCAGGACAGGTGTTAGATTTGGAGGTAGGTGAGCACTTTGGTGATAGTGACCACAATTCGATTACGTTTACTTTAGTGATGGAAAGGGATAGGTATATACCGCAGGGCAAGAGTTATATCTGGGGGAAAGGCAATTATGATGCGATGAGGCAAGACTTGGGATGCATCGGATGGAGCGGAAAACTGCAGGGGATGGGCACAATGGAAATGTGGAGCTTGTTCAAGGAACAGCTACTGCGTGTCCTTGATAAGACCACCCTCTGTGGATAAGTTGAGTCCTTCACAAAGTTATTCATGTTAGTGTCCGTTGTGGCATCTGCTGTTGCATTGAACGTGCCGACAATGGGTCCGCAGCGCTCCCCGCCTGGAGTCATGTCCGGCTTACTTGAATCAGCTTTAGCTCGTCGATGCTCCCCGTCTGGAGCCCTCTCTGGTGCTCCCCGTCTGGAGTCCTTTCTGGTTCACCTGTGTCAGCTGAGGTTTCTTTATGCTCCCCGTCTGGAGTCAAAACGTTCAGGAACGCATTTGCTTGTGGAGAGGCTCGAGCTGATGAGGTTTGAATTAACGTGGTGTCACCGGAGTCACCAGTAGTCTCACTGTGATTGCCGAGTGCCTCTGTACACACTAGCTGAGGTCTGTCACGTTGCACATCTGATATGGGAAGTGGGGTGCCGTCGTCACTTATCTCACATACAGAAGGGTATGCCTTCAGTGTCTTCTTGTCGGTTAGATGAGCTGGGTAGACTTTCAGAGTCTTCTTCTGGTGGCTCAAATAATCTGGGTAGACTGTCATAGTTGTTCTGTTTGTTCACATGGCGTGGTAAACTTGCATCGTCTGCTGCTGGTTGCTCAGATGATGTTGCTAGACCTTCATCGTCTTGTTCATGCAAGGACTGCGCTCTGGAGTCTTGCGTTACTTCCATCTTGGAGTCTGTCATCGAGCTCACTGTGGAGACTTGTATCGCTCTCTCTGTGGAGTCTGGCATCATTCCCTGTGTGGAGTCATGCAGTGGTCTCGCAGTGGAGTCCGTCATAGCTTTCTGTGTGGAGTCGGGAGACTCTTCGTGGTGCGTGGAGCACTGGTGTGGCATCAGGCCGCTCTGTGGGGGCTTGGACCTCTCTTTTGTCTCTTGGCGTCAGGCCGCTCTCTGTGGGCTTGTACTGCTCTCTGTCTCTTGGCATCAGGCCGCAGGATAAGCCTGCACTCACGAGTCGGGATGTCATATGGCTGGGCGGAAGATCCTCAAATCCGAAGAACTCGTCCATATCTGTGTCGGATTCTTCACTGTACAACACATCGCGCTGCGGTTTGGATTTGGTACTGGGGTCGCCATCTCCAAAGATGAAATCATCTTCCGAGTCGTAGTTGTCAAGGACCATATCATCACTTTTTGTGTCGGAGCTGTCATTGTGCTCACGATGTCCAAAGAAGTAGTCAACGTCTGAGTCGTAGTCTTCAAGGACTAAATCATCTCTTAGGGCGGTGCTAACTGCTTGTTGCAGGGTTCTGCGGAGGTTACTTTCAGCTACCGGTCGAAGTTCAGGCATTGTGCTGTCGTTCCAGGTGAAAGAATTGTGTTTTCCGGCGTAAATTTAAAAAAAAAAACTGTTTTGGGACATTTCCCCTTTAAGTGGGCGTGGTCCGGGGCCTCTGACGTCATGACGCTGGTGACGTAGAGCGTAGGAACAGATCGCGCATGCACGGATCGCTTCTCCTTTACTTTGCACTTTGCGCAACTGCGCATGCGCGGCTTCTCGCCCATGCGCAAAACAGTTTTGCCGGTAAGCTTCTTTTGGGGAACTGCGCATGTGCGGCTCCTTTCTCAAGATGGCTGCCAATCAAAATGGCCGTTTTCTGCATTTGCAAGCCTACCTTCGCCTCGTGCTGAGTATTGGCGCCTCTTTTACCGTTCTCTCTTGTGTTTTCCTTGCAGAATTCTTGAAACTTGTCCAGGACTGTCTGGAAGTCTCTCTTTTCTTGCCCTTTGGAGTACCTGAAGGTCTTGAAGATTTCTGCTGCACTTGCACCCCCAATAGTGAGCAGAAGCTTCATTTTCTCTGCATCCGCTACACCATCTAGGTCGGACGCTACCAGGTAGATCTCGAATCTCTGCCTGAACGCACGGCAGTTGGTACTGAGATTGCCGTGGTACCTGAGCTGCTGTGGAACCGGAATTTTGAACATCATGCCTGGGTGCTGTTGCTGGTAGTCACGGATATGTTGAGTTTAACTATATTGATTCAACAGGCACTCCTGGAACCATGTTGTGTTATGCTTCTTCATGTAGCATAAGCTGCTTCCTTGATGTATACTCTGACAAAGGAAGGTTCAGACTTGGAGATAGGTTTAACACATTTATTGAACAGTTAACAATTCTCCTACTGGAGTTCGACTCTCCTGCTGATCTTGCTATCGTAACTCAATCTAACTAACCAGTCTGCTCTAATCCATGCGGTGGGTGTGATGCTTCCTGATCTGGCCCTGTCTCTGTGAGTGTCGCCTGTGGAAAGAGAAAGAGCATGTGTGCCCTGTCCTTTTATATGGGTAGCCCCCTTGTGGTAGTGTCACCTCTGGGTGTGTCTTGACTGCCCAATTGGTAGTGTCCTATCTTACTGACCTATTGGTTGAATGTCTGTGTGTCATGATGTCTCTGGTGCTCCCTCTAGTGTTTATTTAGTCCCAGTGTATTTACAATAACCCCTTGTGTATTTACAGTGATGCATATCACCACAACCATTACTGATACTGTTTTGTTACTCCAGATTTATTTAACTGAACCAAATTAAATTCCTTAGCTTCTGTGGGATAATACGTCTTGATTACTAGTCTAAGCCTCTTGATTAGAAGTCTATTAAAATAGCCTGCTATGCTGCTGTTCTCACATACTGGGTTGTTCTCGACGGTGTTCCACAGATAATATTTTAATTCCTGGACACTCCAGAATACTTCTGGAGGATTGGCAAACTTACGATGGGCGTTTTCTTTTAATTTAATTTAATATCAGCAGGGAGCATGTGTGCAGATGCCAGAGGCAGGTCGTGCATGGGAGCTGCGTAGAAGTTTCAGAAATTATTTCAACTGGTGTAAATTTAACTACTTCTTAACAATTCCTTCAAGGTAGTTACTCACCACAGTTCTGGAAAACCTAATTGCCACCCAATTCCGTGCTAATAAATTCCAAATATCAACAAGATATTGATTAACTTTAATAAGCTTCAACTGCAAGGCTTTACTGGAGCAGAGCTAAATTTCCAATCGCTGCTTACCCTTCTAGTAGACGCCTACTTGGTAAGGTTTTGGCTTCAACACTTTGTGGGCCAGGGATGGGGACAAGAGGAAATGAATTCTAGGCCCCAGTGACAGTCCCAATTCTCCGTGTTCCAATTGTGAGCCTTTCTAAAAGCGGTAATTAGACCACCAGTCATTTTTTTCAGCAGGAATAAAGGGGGAGGAGGGGTTTAAAAAATAAAGGAAAAGACATCAACTTACTTTGATATTTTTTCAAAGTAAATTTAGAGTACCCAATTATTTTTTTCCAGTTAAGGGACAATTTTTTTTAGTGTGGCCAATCCATCTCCCCTGCACACCTTTGGGTTGTGGGAGTGAAACCCACGCAAAAATGGGGAGAATGTGGAAACTCCACACGGACAGTGACCCAGAGCCAGGATCGAACCTGGGACATCGGCTCCGTGAGGCAGCAATGCTAGCCACTGCGCCACCGTGCTGCCCTTTACTTTGATATTTTAGTATCTGACTCTATACTGGCTTGAGCAGAAATAGGCCATTCGGCCCTTAAATCATTAAGATCATGGCTGACCTGTTTGTGGTCTCAACTCCACCTTGCCATCTGCCCCCATCCCCATAGCCCTAGACCCTCGTCTCTCAAAAATCTGTCTAACTCCGCTTTGAATGACCCAGCGTCCACTGCTTTCTGAAGAAGAGAATTCCACAGACTGACAAATCTTTGAGAGAAAAACATTCTCATTTCAGTCTTAATTGGTAGACCTCATTCTTTAAACCGCATCCCCGGTTCACGTTTCTCCCACCAGTGGAAATGTCCTCCGAAGAGTAAAGAACAATGCAGCACAGGAACAGGCCCTTCGGCCCTCCAAGCCTGTACCGGCCATGATGCCACGCTTTGCCAAAACCCTCAGCAGTTTCTTGTGCCGTATCCCTCTATACCCATCCTATCCATGTGTTTGTCAAACTGCCTTTTGAATGCCGTTAATGTATCTACTTCCACAACCTCCCCTGGCAACGCGTTCCTGGCACTCACCACCCTCGGTGTAAAGAACCTGCCTCGCACATCTCCTCTAAACTTTGCCCCACGGACCTTAAACCTATGCCCCCTGGTGACTGACCCCTCCATCCTGAAAAAGAGTGTCTGCCCATCCACTCTATCCATGCCCCTCAATCTTGTAGACCTATTAGCCATCCCTCAACCTCCATCTTTCTAATGAAAACAGTCCGAGTCTATTCAGCCTCTTCACGTAGCTAACACTCTCCAGACCAGGCAACATCCTGGTAAACCTCCTCTGCCCCCTCTCCAAAGCCTCCACATCCTTCTGGTAGCCATGATGTGGAGATGCCGGCGTTGGACTGGGGTGAGCACAGTAAGATGTTTTACAACACCATGTTAAAGTCCAACAGGGTTGTTTCAAATCACTAGCTTTCGGAGCTAGTGATTTGAAACAAACGTGTTGGACTATAACCTGGTGTTGTAAAACTTCTTGCTATCCTTCTGGTAGTGTGACGACCAGTATTGTGCACAATATTCCAAGTGCAGCCGTACCAAGGTTCTATACAGCTGTAGCATGACTTGCCAGTTTTTATACTCGATGCGCCGTCCAATGAAGGCGAGCATTCTGTATGCTTTCTTGACTACCTAGTCCACTTTTGTTGCCAGCTTCAAAGATCTGTGGGCCTGCATGCCCAGATCTCTTTGACTTCTATATTCCTAAGAGTTTTGCCATTTACGGGATAACCGTATCATATCTCCTCAGGATCTTGTATGTTTCAGTAAAATCGCCTCGCACCAATGGTTAGAGACCCAACCTGCTCAACATTTCTTCACAAGGTAAGCTGCTCACTCCAGGAAATGAGTAGGATGAACCTTCTCTGAACTGCTTCTAACCCAATTATATCATTTTTCAAATTAGGAGACGAAAACTGTACAAAGTGGGCGGAATTTTCCAACATTTTTTCGAAATGTCAGTCTCGGCCTGAAAACTGGACAGAATTCCGCCGGCGGGAAAAGTCACCACATGTTCAGCATCTTCAACAAAAATGGTGTTTTCCCACATGTTTCACGCCGCCTCGTGGCAGCTTGTCTCTGGTTCATTCATCTTGGTAAACCTTAATCTCCACCATCAGTGGTGCGCTCCTTTTAAACGCCTCCCAGCAACTTGTTCCAAGTCCGTGCCAGAGAGGCTGTGGCCATGATAGTGAGTGCCAGCTCGCTCCATAAGGACGGGGCTACAGTGCCAAAAGGAGATTGATGACCACCTTCATGTAGCCAGGGCAAGCCCGTCTCCTTATGTCTCCCACTGCACCCCTTAACACCACCATCACACCCTCCACAGTGATCTCTCTCCCAGCCACGTCACAGGGTCCCAACATTTGTCATGCCGCCCATCCCCCATGGTCCCCCAGTAGATAATCTGCTCCTCACATCCCCTCCCACACATGCCAGACATCATTTCCATCTGACCTGGCAGGGCTCCTGCCTACTCCCCATCTGTCTCATTCCAGGACAAGCGTGAATATAACCAACGTGAGCAGGCATAGCCTGCCGAGTCATGCCGGAGCTGAAAACCCCAACCCGCTTTGAGCAAAGATCCCTTGAGCTGGCCGGTGAGCGACAGGGCTGCACCTGCGCAGAGGACAAAGTGAGAACCCTCAACACATCTAGCCCCATGGTGCAAGCCTCATGCGAGTTAACCTCCTCCCAGCCTGCCCCCGTGATGCACTAATGCCCCCCCCCACCCCCCTCTCCTTTTGCAAGTCAATTGATTAGCCCGGATCATCCTTGTGCCCTCTGGAGATCAGACCCCAGCAGATCAGAGGGAGACATCTCGGAGACGACCATCGAAGAGGTCCCACAACTGTCACCTGCACCCTCCACCAGCACAGATACGGACGCTTCAGTGGGGAAAACTAACCAGCAGCTCTGGGTCACTCACTGCTGAGCACCTCAGCTGAAGATCCACAGCAGGAGGAAGGAATGCCCCAGGTATCAGACAGTCAGAGGGATGCCGGAGCCCGGGAATCTGCTGAGCCCCTGGCCTATGACATATCCCTGGGCACAGTCATCCCAGAGTTGTTGGTGCTACAAAGGCAAAGTCGTGAGCATTAGGACAGGAGAACAGTATCCATCCTCGGATTAGGTTTAGGGTTTGGCAACAGAGCCAACACTGCGAGGGTAGGGTCCGCAATGGAGGTAGTGGTGCAGGATAGACACTCATTGGCGGGGATGCCCACTCCATGGTTCAGCTCATAAAATCCATGGCTGAGGGCACAAGCTCCATGGTGTAGGGTTTCAACTGCTGGTGCAGGCAGTAGTGGGAATCCACAAGTGTCAGTGCCAGAGAACAGCAGGGCTTCTGGATCTCACTCCAGCTGCCCCTCTATCCCTTGGAGGAGCCCAGAGACCCCACGCACATGAAGGGAAGAGAATTGGCAGGAGTGCAGCCCAGAGCCTTCCACCCAGGAGACCCTGGGGATGTCCAGTCCACCTGACACGGTCCCCTCCTGGTGAACAACCAACCCTGCACACCAAGGGAAGCAGCACTGTAACACCAGTGCAACCCAAAAGCAGGCCGGGACCCTCAAGGTCCTGGTCTCCCCAGGAGTTGCCTGCCAAGGTCATCTCGGACAACAGGGAGTGGACGTCAGCAAGCCACCTCAAACTCAGCTGTGGGTCCTGGGGATACACCTAGATATAGCAGGAAGGGGCGGAAGGGTAAGAAACTGGAGGCACCCAGTGGGCATGGGTGAACCTAAGCACTAGTAGAGATAATAGCACACTTGTATTAAAAATCACCATGCAATCTTATGCTGTAGTAACGTTTGATGTTGCACCTTATTAAATGTCTTCTGGAAATGCAAGTACACCATACTTACAGGTTCCGCTTTATCCACCTTGCTGCCTCAAAACCTCTAATTAATTAAACATTATTTCCATGACTCTGCCTGATCAAGTTATGATTTTTTAAGTATCCTGCTATCATCCCCATAAGAATGGATTCAGGCAGTTTCCCCACGACTGATCGTTAGGCTAACTGGCCTGTAGTTTCCGGCTTTTTGTCTTGCTCCTTTCTTGAATAAAAGATATTACATTGGCTATTTTTCAATCCACCTGGACTCTTCCATTATCAAAGAAATTCATTCCTAATGCATCGGTCACCTCTGCAGCCATTTCTTTTAGACCCTATGATGCAGGCCAGGGAGCTTGTAAACGATTACTGACAAGTCTGATGTTATGGCATAGAGCTGCTTGAGCTGGGGAGAGTAGAGAATGAATAACAAAACGGTCAAATAAATAGTGATTAATCTCCAAGGGCTTGTTACCTTGTCGGGTTGGTAGTTGTGAACCTGAGCAAAGATGACAAACTGCAGCCACTCATCCTCTCGGGCACATTCCTGCAGGTAGGCCATGCTCAGGGTGATGTCATGCAGCCTACAGAATTGGGCCACCAGTGACCACTCCTGACCAGCTTCAAAAGATGCCCTGTGGTTAAGCAAGTTCAATGTTATTGCTAATCTAGTGAAGCCACAACATTTGGAACAAAGAAGGTCCGACTCAATATTGTACTTTTGTGTTACCTGTGTACATCCCTGCTCTGCAAGTTCTCCCAAGTGGCATTTTCTAAATGGGTTAGCAATTCCTCTGCTGATGATCCATTAAATTCAATTAGGTTCTGAAGTTTTTCAGCTGAGGAAGACACAATGAGGCAAAGATCATACTTTAGCCGAGATGTTATACTGATTAATGAACATGAAAATTGTTTAAATGACTAACAGTGAATTTTAGAAATAAATATAATTGGCAGGTGAGAAATAAAGATTTTAAAGGGTCATTCTGTAAAAGTTACAATGTCAATAAGGACAAATGTGGTATCCTAGATTAGACTGCTAAAAAGTTAAAATAAAAGACAAAAGCAATGCCAGTGAACTACTAAGATGACAGGAGACTTTTCATTGTTGCTATTGTAACTGCTGTCTACATTTTATTGTTACAGTTCTTTACTTAACAGGGCCAGTTTTCATGGCCTCCATAGGATGCTTAACTTTCCCAATATTGTAGAGTTTAACTTGCAAACTCTCAACATCCAACACTTGGAAGAGGGCAGCAGACACATGGAAACGTGCAATTGCTGTCCAAGTCTCACACCATCCCGACGTGGAAATGCATCAACATCTCTTCACTATTGCTGGGTCGAAAACCTAGGACTTCCTCCCTAACATCTTTGTGAATGTATCCACACCAGGAGGCCTGCAGTGGTTCAAGGCAGCGGCTCAGCACCACCTTCTCAAGGGCAGATAAGAATGGGAATAAATTATGGCAGTACCAGCGATGTCCACATCTCAAACAAATGAACAAAAATGCAAATCAGAGTCTTCCACCAATGTAGGATTCTGTTGCCATTTCTATTAGGTGTAGAGAAACCAAACTTGAGGAGTGCTGCAGGTTGTTCAAAAATCACAGTAAAATATGTATCACATCGGATGCTCCTCCTGACACCATATAAACCTCCTTCCACTTCAACCCCCACCTGCCCCCTCTCGAACAGGAACCTTCAGCTTTGCACTGTGGCAGAAGTGCTGGATTTCCAGCCCCTCCCCACAATTGGCAGAATTACCACGAGAGCCGATTCACCGTTCGCATCACATGAAGGTCCTCGGGACCGATACGGCTGTTAGAATGGTTTGGGCTTCTTGCCTGTCCAAAATCAACTCCAGTATCTCAACATTCCAATTCTTTTTAACAACCTGGTGCATGCCCAGATGTTCGTATGTCTCTGGTGCCTTCCTCATGCCAGCTCATGCAACTTCCAGCATAACAATGCTTCAGGAGCACACAGGGATAGCTGGATAGGATTACCCTCCAGCATTGTCCTCCTTCCCCATGATGTTCCTGGCCCAATGTGACATTTGACCGTACAGCATTGGTCAGACATTTCTCTTATGGTGAACCACGTAACACAAAGCAACATGCCACCACTGCATCATGTTCTAGTCTGCTTGTCCTAAATGCAAGCTGAAATCGCGTAACAGCCTCCCCGAACAGGCGCCGGAATGTGGTGACTAGGGGCTTTTCACAGTAACTTCATTTGAAGCCTACTTGTGACAATAAGCGATTTTCATTTTTTTCATTTTTCAAATCAAGACGTGTTCCACTGATAAAGAGGAAACATAAGAACATAGGAATTAGGGACAGAAATCGACAATTCAGCCATTCAATCAGATCATAGCTAATATCTTCCTGTCAGACGCCTCACCTATTAGGCCATGGGACCATCGATGTCTATACTGGTAATACAATCAGAAAGAAAACAACATAATTACCCAAGGTGTTTTGCAACGAACGGTGTTGAGTCTCTTCTGCATTCTTATACCAATGTTTCAAAATTGTATCTGCAACTTTAAGATCAATTCTGAGTTTAAAGCTGGAAGCACCAAGTAATTCAAGAAAGGCAACGCATGCTGCAGCAACAGGGGGTACAGTAAAGTGAGTTAACCCTAGGTTGTACGCCTCAATGCTTGCTCGCTGTATCCTAAAACAGAAAAGAGGAAAACAAATTAGATTTTCAATCCGAGAACTGGTATGCATACAGCATATTAGATCGATACGTTTCCTAGAGTGAAGTACAAAAAAAAAACAATTCCGTGAACTCTTTTCAACAGTAGAAACTTTAATTTATCATCATTGTATTAAATCATCTCTACACTGCAAAATGGAGTCTCATTAATCGATCAAAAATAACACATTTTAGACCTTCACATCAGAAATATCCAACTTGCTGGAAAATTATTTTGCACAGCACACATCACCAAGGGAGCAAGAATTTATTTTCTTAAATCCCAAATTGCTTTCTCAGTTATATAAAAATATACTTTAACAGGGCATTGCTGTCGCAGGGCGCCGAGGACCCAGGTTCGATCCCGGCCCCGGGTCACTGTCCACGTGGAGTTTGTACATTCTCCCCGTGTCTGCCTGAGTTTCGCCCCCACAACTCAAAGACGTACAAGGTTGGTGGATTGGCCATGATAAATTGGTCATTAATTGGAAAAAAATAATTGGGTACTCTAAATTTAAATATATATATATATTTAAATAATATATATATTAACATGCACCAAGAAAATTAATCCTAAAGTGCATATGAACATACGGATTAGAAGCATGAGAAGGCCACTCAGCCCCTCGGGCCTGCTCCACCATTCAATAAGATCAGGCTGATCTGATTGTAACTTCAACACATATTCCTGCCTAATGTCATCCAATAAACAGAAGGAGCTGGAATAAAGTCATGAAGAGTTTCAACAGGTAAGAGAGACGTTGGGCAACATGGTGGCGCAGTGGTTAGCACTGCTGTCTCGCAGCACCGAGGACCCAGGTTCCATCCCTCCCCAGGTCACTGTCATCATCATCATAATCATCATCTTCATTATTGTCATTACATTAACACTGCAATGAAGTTACTGTGAAAAGCCCCTAGTCACCACATTCCGGCGCCTGTTCGGGTACATGGAGGGAGAATTCAGGATGTCCAATTCACCTAACAAGTACGTCTTTCAGGACTTGTGGGAGGAAACCGGAGAACCCGGAGGAAACTCACGCAGACACAGGCAGAACGTGCAGACTCTGCACAGTGACCCAAGCAGGAATCAATTCTGGGACCGTGGCGCTGTGAAGCAACAGTGCTAACCACTGAGCTACGGTGCTGCCCACTCGTGTGGAGTTTGCACATTCTCTCCGTGTCTGCATGGGTCTCACTCCCACAACCCAAAAAGGTGGATTGGCCACGCTAAATTGCTCCTTATTTGGAAACATTAATAACAAATTTAAAAATAAAAAAGAGGGACAATTACTAGGCAAGGTTGAAAAACAAAATACAAATTGAAGGTGGACTGATGTACACACCAATGTTATTTGTCAATTGCTTTGTTTTTTCCATTTTGTCATATTATATATCTCCTTTCAAGGCCTCAGGATGTCCCAAAGGGCTTTACCGCCCATTAAGTAATTTGGACGTGTAATGTTGGAAAGGCAGCAGCCAGTTTAGAACATAGAACATAGAAAAATACAGCACAGAACAGGCCCTTCGGCCCACGATATGAAGGCCCCCCTTCGGCGCCGAACCTTTGTCCAAGATTAATCATAGATTATCATTGAATTTACAGTGCAGAAGGAGGCCATTCGGCCCATTGAGTCTGCACCGGCTCTTGGAAAGAGCACCCTACCCAAGGTCAACATCTCCACCCAACACTAAGGGCAATTTTGGACACGAAGGGCAATTTATCATGGCCAATCCACCTAGCCTGCACATCTTTGGACTGTGGGAGGAAACCGGAGCACCCGGAGGAAACCCACGCACACACGGGGAGGATGTGCAGACTCCGCACAGACAGTGACCCAAGCCGGAATCGAACTTGGGACCCTGGAGCTGTGAAGCAATTGTGCTATCCACAATGCTACCGTGCTGCCCTTAAGAACAAATTAATCTACACTATTTCATTCTACCGTAATCCATGTACCTATCCAATAGCTGCTTGAAGGTCCCTAATGTTTCCGACTCAACTACTTCCACAGGCAGTGCATTCCATGCCCCCACTACTCTCTGGGTAAAGAACCTACCTCTGACATCCCCCCATATCTTCCACCATTCACCTTAAATTTATGTCCCCTTGTAATGGTTTGTTCCACCCGGGGAAAAAAGTCTCTGACTGTCTACTCTATCTATTCCCCTGATCATCTTATAAACCTCTATCAAGTCGCCCCTCATCCTTCTCCGTTCTAATGAGAAAAGGCCGAGCACCCTCAACCTTTCCTCGTAAGACCTACTCTCCATTCCAGGCAACATCCTGGTAAATCTCATTTGCACCTTTTCCAAAGCTTCCACATCCTTCCTAAAATGAGGCGACCAGAACTGTACACAGTACTCCAAATGTGGCCTTACCAAAGTTTTGTACTGCTGCATCATCACCTCACGGCTCTTAAATTCAATCCCTCTGTTAATGAACGCTAGCACACCATATGCCTTCTTCACAGCTCTATCCACTTGAGTGGCAACTTTCAAAGATGTATGAACATAGACCCTAAGGTCTCTCTGCTCCTCCACATTGCCAAGAACTCTATCGTTAATCCTGTATTCCGCATTCATATTTGTCCTTCCAAAATGGACAACCTCACACTTTTCAGGGTTAAACTCCATCTGCCACTTCTCAGCCCAGCTCTGCATCCTATCTATGTCTCTTTGCAGCCGACAACAGCCCTCCTCACTATCCACAACTCCACCAATCTTCGTATCGTCTGCAAATTTACTAACCCACCCTTCAACTCCCTCATCCAAGTCATTAATGAAAATCACAAACAGCAGAGGACCCAGAACTGATCCCTGCGGTACGCCACTGGTAACTGGGATCCAGGCTGAATATTTGCCATCCACCACCACTCTCTGACTTCTATCGATTAGCCAGTTCGTTATCCAACTGGCCAAATTTCCCACTATCCCATACCTCCTTACTTTCTGCATAAGCCTACCATGGGGAAGCTTATCAAATGACTTACTAAAATCCATGTACACTACATCCACTGCTTTACCTTCATCCACATGCTTGGTCACCTCCTCAAAGAATTCAATAAGACTTGTAAGGCAAGACCTACCCCTCACAAATCCGTGCTGACTATCCCTAATCAAGCAGTGTCTTTCCAGATGCTCAGAAATCCTATCCTTCAGTACCCTTTCCATTACTTTGCCTACCACCGAAGTAAGACTAACTGGCCTGTAATTCCCAGGGTTATCCCTAGTCCCTTTTTTGAACAGGGGCATGACATTCGCCACTCTCCAATCCCCTGGTACCACCCCTGTTGACAGTGAGGACGAAAAGATCATTGCCAACGGCTCTGCAATTTCATCTCTTGCTTCCCATAGAATCCTTGGATATATCCCGTCAGGCCCGGGGGACTTGTCTATCCTCAAGTTTTTCAAAATGCCCAACACATCTTCCTTCCTAACAAGTATTTCCTCGAGCTTACCAGTCTGTTTCACACTGTCCTCACTTTTATACTCAGCAAGCTGCCACAAGCAGCAACGTGATAAATGATCAAATAATTTCTTGCAGTGGGGGTATCCAGAATGCAAGACCATTCAGCTCACCATACCCGCACCAGTACTTTGAAAGAGCTATCCAATTCATCCCACTCTCTCCCCTGCTTTCCCCGTCGTCCACTAAAGATATTTGAGTATATATACCAAATGTCTTTTTGAAAGTTATAATTGTGTACTCTTCCACCACCTTCTCAGATAGTGCATTTAGAAAAGAAATATATTACATATCTCGAGTGCGGTTCATGACCCCAGGATGCCCAAAAGCACTTGACAGCTACTCCCAAGTTTGTTTTTCTTTTCGACATGAAAAAAGTAGTGGCATTCTGTCCTACTTTGATAAGTCGCTTTCCCATCATACTCACAACTGTTTGGGGGAGTTGCTCTTCGCCAGTTGCTGCACCAGAAACGTTGCAAACGCATACGACGGCCGCCCATGCCGCAAGTAGTAGGAAAAATCTAATTGTTCAGTTATGGCATACTTATTCACCAAGTCAGGGCAAGAAAAATGAGGCAAGTCATTTGAGAAGTCTGTGGACACAATGCAAAACGTTTTGTTAGAAAGACCTGCATTTTTCCAATTTCTTGTACTGTACAGCTCGCAGAACACACCATTACCGTTGGAGAAAGACCAGCTTTCAACACACCCAAATGTCCTTTCTTCCTTGGACTCATGGAACTCGATGCAGAAACTGCTAAAACACCCAAACAGGTTTGGCTTTTTAAAAAATATAGTGTACCCAATTCATTTTTTTTCCGATTAAGGGGCAATTTAGCGCGGCCAATCCACCTAACCTGCAAATCTTTGGGTTGTGGGGGCGAAACACACGCAAACACGGAGAGAATGTGCAAACTCCACAGTGACCCAGAGCCAGGATCGAACCTGGGACCTCGGCGGCGTGAGGCAGCAGGGCTAACCCACTGTGCCACCGTGCTGCCTACGACTTCACAAAATTCAACAAACAAACATTTGCAAAAAGCCGCCAGCATTTCTTTCACGGAGTCAAGGATCCAATGTTACATTAGAGGGAACGAAACAAAGGGATGAGAGCGCTGTTCTATGAGGGCGGTACGGCAGCTCAGTGGTTAGCACTGTTGCTTCACAGCACCAGAGTCCCAGGTTCGATTCCCGGCTTGGGTCACTGTCTGTGCGGAGTCTGCATGTTCTCCCTGCATCTGCGTGAGTTTCCTCCGGGTGCTCTGGTGTACCCGAACGGGCGCCGGAGTGGGCGACTAGGGGACCTTTTACAGTAACTTCATTGCGGTGTTAATGTAAGCCTACTTGTGACACGGTTAAAGATTATTATTATTACACCGAATAGAATGGGCTCGCATTCTTTGCCGCTTCAAAGAATGCAGGGTAATCTTATTGAGACCCATCAAATTCTTTGTGGGCTTGGTCAGATAGATGCTGACAGGCAAAATCCCTGCCTGCAGCATCCACAAGTAGAGGATCATGGGCTCAGAACAAGGGGCTGGCCTTTTACGACAGAGCAGGAATTCTTCATTCGGTGTTTGAAATTCTCTGCCCCAGAGGGTTATGGATGTGGAGTACAATTTCCAGGCACTGAGGAAATTAAGGGTCATGGGGATAGTACAGGAAGTGGAGTTGCTATCGAAGACCAGTCATAATTTAACTAAATGGGAGAGCAAACTCAAGGGACAGAATGACCTACTCCTCTCCTATTTCTGACACTTGTCAAATTTTCACAAGTCTTGATTGATTAATTCCTAAACTTGAGATTGTCAGCATTTGGAACTGATGCAACAGCAACAGCAAGGTCATTATTTCGGTTTTTTTTTTAAATCAAAGTCAAATGAAGACATTTACATTGTGTTTCAGATATATTCTACACATTAACCTAGGGCAGCATTCATTTTCCTTTTAGTGTACCCCTAAAAAAAAGAATAAAAATTAGTCTACCCACAGCTCATTTGTATTCTGCTCAGTTCTAAAGCAAAAGTGGAAAGCAGGAGCTGGAGTTCAAATCTGTTATTCATTAGATAATTGTGCTAAGGTTTATGAAAGTTTTACTAAGCGAGGGGGAAGGGACTGCTGGACGCCTGAAACCAGTGTGCAGCTTTCTAAACGCACAGGCAGGTTTGGCTTTTGCACAATTGCATACGATCCCAGATCGTAAAATGGGACAAATATTCTCTCTGCATTCTGTTTTCTTAGGAGCATCAACCTTGAAAAAGTCGCTAAATTGTCTTTTTGCCACGATTCTCTTCTCCTTTACATTCCACAATTGCCTCTTTAATGACCCATCCTTAATTTGCTTCAATTTCCATCTCATGTTTTCAAAACTCTCCATGGATCGCTCCTCTAGATCTCGGTGATCTCTTCCAGGCCAACAACTCTCCGAGATATCAACACTCCTCTAATTCTGGCCTGTTGCGCATCTCCGTTTTGAATTGCTCCACCATTGGTGGCTGCATCTTCAGTTGCCCAGGCCCCAAGCTCTGGGATGCCTTCCCTACACCTCTCCAACTTGCTTTATTCCTTTAAGACGATCCTCAAAACCTACTTTGAGCAAGCTTTTGGTCATCCGTCCTAATATTTCCCTACGTGACTGGGCGTCATACTTGTTTCATAATACTCCTGTGATGTGCCTTAGGGCATTTCATCATGATAAAGGTACTACATAAAATTAAGGTGTTATCTCAGAGTTTTTGTCACTATTGGCTACATCAAATCAGCTGAGGTATCCATAAAGCATCAGCCTCAGATTTCACAATCATTACCCTATTTTAAATTAAATTATTGCACTACTTTACCTGTAAATGTAAATCAAAATGGTCAGCAATTTTAGCCCTTGATACAAGTGGGGAAAATTAGTAAAGCAAAGTTACTGAAGAATCAAATTATTGAAAAGTCGTGAAATATAAAGGTAGAAAATATACTTGGTTTCAATTGTTATTTATTTATCCTCTCCATGGCCTTCCTTTACTGAATACAGTGATCATATTAAGAGTGTTTATACAACATCAGTGGCCCCGGCATTTAATCTAATCATTTATACTTCAGGGGTGTATTTCGGATTGCAGGCTGCTCAAGGAGTAATTAGAATGTGCAGGTGGCCCAAATACATAATTCCTGTATGAATGGTGTTCACAAGGCCTTGGTTGAGTTCTCCAGCACCCACCCACATTTTCCACTGGTTGAATTCAGCAAACTCAGTGTAGACTTGTGACTAACATGGGTACAAGTCATTATCCCACAAACAACATCTACCAACTTAATAATTTAATAAGAATCTTTATTAGTAGACTTATATTAACGCTGCAATGAAGCTACTGTGAAAATCTCCAACTTGCCACATTCCGACGCCTGTTCGGGTACACAGAGGGAGAATTCAGAATGTCCAATTCACCTAACAAGCACGTCTTTCGGGACTTGTGGGAGGAAACCGGAGCACCCGGAGGAAACCCAAGCAGACACAGGGAGAACGCGCAGACTCCGCACAGAGTGACGCAAGCCGGGAATCAAACCCGGGTCTCTGGCGCTGTGAGGCAACAGTGCTAACCTCCGTGCTACCGCGCCACCCAGGCAACAGACATTAGTTAATTATACGATTTAGGAATTGACCTTCTAGTTCTATATGGCTCAACAAAATGTTGCCCTTACCTTGGAACCTTTGCAATTCACCGTTAATATTTACACAGTAATAAACTTCTGCAATTTTTATTTAAACTAAATGTATAATGTTGGCGTAGCTCATGGTTTAAAAGTCAGACAGACGGGACCCATTGTCCATGTATGTCAAAGAACAAATTGTAAGTAGAAATTAATGAGCTCAGCAGTTCAGGACAAGTATGAGAAATTAACATAAAAGGTACTCTAATAGCTCTTGAAAGTTTTTTCAAGCTCCCACGCTTCCTCCCTTCCTACCTGCATTCATTATTCTGGTTAAGTTCATTTAATATGAAAGTAACTTACCAGAAGTGGACAGCAAGTTGGCAGACTGCCAGCCGAAGAGGCGTGATGGACCAAAGGGTTGTAATGACTGCAAAGAGAAAATAAAAACCATAAACAAAGTCTGCCAAAAAAAACTGCGCACACTGAAAAAATGGGTGTTGGTATTCAATGCAAGTCTTGACCTCTAATCTACACGGAAAGATTTCTCTCTTTATCTCTGTCATAGTTAACACATACATACGTTATATTTAAGATATTTAGAAGATCTTCATTCGTGTTCACTGCAAATTCCCCATTAAATAAACATTTGGACAAATACAAGTTTGAAGCTGCAGTCAATATTAATTCACACCTTAAATGAATCAGTTTTAATGAGGAGATAACGGTCAAGGTTTAAGGCCCGTTGGAAGGGACTGTTTTCATGGGACAAAGTCTTCATTCCGAAGAAGAATCCTATTGGGCTTGATAAGTTAACTCTGTTTCTCCACACAGATATGGCCAAACCAGAGTTTTTACAGCACTTTGTTTTCATTTCCGATCTCCAGCATCCGCAGTATTTTGCTTTCATTATACACAAATAATGTTCCTTTGTTCCACATTAGCACATTCTTCTGAATGTCCCAACGGATTAATGGTTTGATTCACAATTCACAAATAAAGCTAGTTTCCTTGGGTCAGCATTTACTTCCGCAGTTAAGCGATCAGCTCAGGCAACACAACTTTGTAATAAAACCTATTTCAGCAGCAGTTATCCCTGACATGAAGCCTAGTAAACCCCATCACCTGAATCTAATTACAACCACATATTGTCCTCCTTGCATGCATTTTTTCTACTAAGGTCATCAAAAAAGTCTTCCCCTTTCCAAAATACGTGTGTGTAATGTTTCTTCGCTGCACACTGTTAATTAGTTTACTGTAACGAGGGGCAAAATTCTCCGGTATCGGCGCGATGTCCGCCGACTGGCGCCCAAAACAGCGCAAATCAGTCGGGCATCGCGCCACCCCAAAGGTGCGGAATGCTCCGCATCTTTGGGGGCCGAGCCCCAACCTTAAGGGGCTAGGTCGGCGCTGGCCGAATTTCCGCCCGCCAGCTGGCGGAAAAGGCCTTTGGTGCCCCGCCAGCTGGCGCGGAAATGACATCTCCGGGCAGCGCATGCGCGGGAGCGTTAGCGGCCGCTGACGGCATTCCCGCGCACGCACAGTGGAGGGAGTCTCTTCCGCCTCCGCCATGGTGGAGACCGTGGCGAAGGTGGAAAGAAAAAAGTGCCCCCATGGCATAGGCCCGCCCGCGGATCGGTGGGCCCCGATCGAGGGCCAGGCCACTGTGGGGGCACCCCCCCGGGGCCAGATCGCCCTGCCCCCCCCACCAGGACCCCGGAGCCCGCCCGCGCCGCCTTGTCCCGCCGGTAAGGTAGGTGGTTTAATCTACGCCGGCGGGACAGGCATTTTAGCGGCGGGACTTCGGCCCATCCGGGCCGGAGAAACGCGGGGGGGGGGCCCAACCGGCGCGACGCGATTCCCACCCCCGCCGAATATCCGGTGCCGGAGAATTCGCAACCGGCGGGGGCGAGATTCACGTCAGCCCCCGGCGATTCTCTGACCTGGCGGGGGGGTCGGAGAATCTCGCCCCTGAAGTCTACACAGTTCTATCCCGTGCCCAAGACCGACATTTCCAATATATTGCAACTGAGAATATAACGTCAAGGACGTCAGGAAAATTATCTTGCCCATTATCATGCCCTACACACAATGTGAAATATGATAAATGTAGCAACATTAATCATCCAGTTGGCCCCAAGCCAGTCAATTTAAACTCACTCATACCTTCTTTTTAAAAAAAAATCATCTGGTTGAGTAGCACAATAACATTACCATTTCGTTTCGGAATAGAAAATGACTGAGCATTTAAAATATTTTCCAGTTCTCATTTGGCAGTACAGCAGATTTGAAAAAGGACCAAACGCTCCTGAAGATAATTGAAATAACAAATTTGTATTTATATGCACAACCTCAGGACGCTCCAAACTCTTCACAGACAATGTTTTTGAAGCATAGTCACTGCCATCTTCTCCTGTGTCGCACAAAGAATCTCTTGCTCATGCAGCTCCTTACCTCTCGACCCACTTCTGATCCATGAATCCATCCACTGACACCACCAATGGAGTATAATGTTCCTCCAACACCTCTACACCTTTTCCCACAAAAACATCCACCCAGCAAACTGGGAAAGGACCAGAAAAACCGCCTCATGATCAACTCTCTGAAATACAATATAAACGGTTGCCATCTCCGATAGAACCCTTCAATCGACCACCTGATGGTGTATTTGACCTTCGAGGTGCAAAAACTCCATGGACCCCCTCGACACGCTGAAGCACTTGGTGGCGTTGCCAAACTCAAGTCCAAGAGGATCTGCCTCAGTGCCAACGAGGTGAAGGCAATGACATCAGCCCCACCCCCACCCACAGTTCCAGCACATCTGAAACCCCAAAGATAGCCACCAGAGGACAGGACTCTAAGCTCACCTTTTAGGATTGCCAACATGGTGCAAAGAAAAAGGACCTCCGAAAACCCCACCAGCTTGGAACAAGAACGTGTATGATGGTGTGCGGGCCCACTCGAACGGCGCTCACAGCTATTCTCCACCCCCTCACAAAACAACTCACCGAGCCTTAGGGAAGTGCGCTCAAAACATTATGGTTAGCTGGATCAGGCTCAGTCTCGCACACGACGACGTGGCGCTCACCCTCCGTAGCTCCATACCTCCTTCTCCAGTATTGGCCCCAATTCCTCCACGTATTTAGCATTTATCCCTTCAATCAAACTCTCCCCCAAGATCTGTTCATACATGCCGGATGTACTGCCCTCCTCCAACATTGGATAAGAGAGAATCCTCCCCGATAAGGATGACGGTGGCACCACCGATCAATCCAAGAACAACCTCTCAGTAAAGCTCTACACCTGGAGATACCTAAACATATCCAGGCCAGACAGCTCAAATTTCTCCTCCAATTCCTCCAGGCTGACAACCCGGCCCTCCAGGAATAAATTACTCACCCCTCCAGCCCTTTCTCTTTCCATGGCCCAAATGTGGCATCCAGCTGTGCTAGCTCAAACAGGTGGTTACCACTTTTAAACGTGGAAACCACCACTGGGCATCTTGCCTGAGCCAACAGAAGTGGCATCGTTACCAATGCCGCTGGATCCCGGCACCACCCAAACACCTTCCCGGCGTTGGCGGCCCAGTAATAAAACAAGACGTTTGGCTGCACCTCTCCCTCTGAATGGGGCGGCACGGTAACACAGTGGTTAGCACAGTTGCTTCGCAGCTCCAGGGTCCCAGGCTCGATTGCAAAGATGTGCAGGTTAGGTGGATTGGCCTAGCTAAATTGCCCTTAGTGTCCAAAAATGTTGGGTGGTGTTACTGGGTCAAGGGGATAGGGTGGAGTCGTGGGCTTAAGTAGAGTGCTCTTTCCAAGGGATGGTGCACATATGATGGGCCGAATGGCCTCCTTCTGCACCGTAAATTCTATGATTCTATGGAGTGAATGTGTTAAAAAGCAGGCCTATGGCTTCCCAATTTCTCAATGTTTTTTTAAACCAAGCATTCACATTTAGTAAATTTGCAGAGCATTTTCATTGGAGACTATGCAATTACCTAGAATTATCAAATTACCAAATGAGATAAATTGTCTTTAATTTAAATAGGGAAATGAATGATAAATTACAGCCATCAAGACTCTATCTACACATATAACTGCCCATTACACAAAATACCATGGGTTACAATGTTCTTTCATTTTAACGTCAACAGAATCCACTAATTAAGAAATGCAAATTTGTTCCAAAAAAGTAGTTATGAACTCATTCAATCAAACCGTGCACACACATCAACAGTTCCTGTTAGCTCCAATTCACAGATTACATTTCACGGTCTTTTAATTTCCGGTTATGGTAAACACAAGGATAGATCAACTCAGCGTGTGTTATGTCATCCACGAGGAGTACACCACCTGGTACAAACTCATTCAACGTGTGCATATTTAACCATACTCAAGACGCAAGCTCAACAAGATGCCAAAAGTCATGGAACGCAGGACATGACCTTCTTTCACTGTGGTGACACACCAGAGGCCTCTTCCCCACCACAAACACGCGTGTAAACATGCGAGTTTGATATCATTCTTAGAAATCTGGGGAGACACGTACATGAATAAAAGATGCCCCATGAATACCTGTAAAAGATGGTAGAGGGAGATGTCCAGTGGTGGAATGCCATGAGGAGTGAGTTGTGGAAAAAGAGCAGCTCGCAACTTGGGATAAGGGGCTAGAGCCATTTTCAAAAGCTGCGGGTCGACTTTCCAGAGAGCATCACCAGTATCTCTTCTTTCCTGCATCACCTAAAGAAACCACAAAAAGGACTTGCCTTTATATAAAATATAACGTTATGAGGCTGCTGGAAATACTGAGCAGGATCTGAGGAGAGAGAAACAGAGTTAATGTTACAGGAAGGAAGATTATTTACGGTAAGTCATCAAAAGGGTAACTCGAGAGTATAAATTTAAGATGGAAACAAGTAGATAGTTTTCAGAGCGCAGACCTGTGCGATGCAATGCTACAGTTCCTATATTGTTTGATTGAAAGATAGTGTTCAGTGGTACAGGGCAGAGTATTGCAAATATCTAAATGTAATTTTGGACCCTATGTGAATCTCGACTCAACAGCCCACATAATAATTATAATCTTTATTATTGTCACAAGTAGGTTTACATTAACACTGCAATGAAGTTACTGTGAAAATTCCCGAGTCGCCACACTCTGACGCCTGTTCGGGTACACAGAGGGAGAATTCAGAATGTCCAATTCACCTAACAGGAACTTTCTTTTGGGACTTGAAGGAGGAAACTTGAGCACCTGCAGAAAACCTACGCAGACATGGGGAGAACGTGCAGACTCCCCACACACAATGACCCAAACCGGGAATCAAACCTGGAACCCTGGTGCTGAGAAGCAACAATGCTAACCACTGTGCTACCCTGCCGCCCATCACTATGGTTTCTGCAATACGAGTTTCAGGAAGGCAGATGTTCTCAATTAAATTGTCATTTTAATAACAATAGATCTTAAAAGGTCTATTAACTGCAAGAAACTTGGGGACTTCCCCAAACTCAATTATTAGAAACATAAAAACATAGAGACCCTGGCTTTAAAAGGGCCACGGCTCATTTCAGCTCACCTGATCAATTCCTCCAGGGGCAAACATAATGGTGGCTAATGCCATCAGGGTGTGCCCCTCCAGCAGCATGCTGCTGACACTGGCTTGGTTACTGGGAATCAGCATTTGAGCATTGGCCAGGCTTGCTTGGAATGTCACAGGCGTACCTAGAAGGACAGAATGAATATCAATGTAGTGGAGGCGGAAATATGAACCATGCCCTCAAAAGCAGCTGAAGTACAAAATATCACACTAGCTGGGTTAGGAAATGAGATGGAACACAACGCAAATGGTTAGTTATCAAACAAACACTGCAAAGTGTTTTTAGTGATGTTATAATTCACCAGAATTCCATTCCATCTGTAACAATGAACAGATGCTCAAATAGTAACTTCAGCATTCGGGCTTAATGAGAAACACCAAACACTGAACCACTGCAGTGGAATTTACTTCTCTAAGTGGGATATTGGTGCCTTCATTATCCGCTGTATTACTGCCAAATTAAATAGACGTTACTTAATTTAATTAACAAGCATTAAATTACTTGAATTGTTAACGAGAGTATAAAAGAATACCTCCTACATAGTCAGCAACCTCTCGCATTCTCATTAGAAATTCAAACCAGGGATGGGCAACATGGAGAGTCCGATCATCCAGAGAAGGGCAGTTGGAGGGTTTCAACCTGTCAAACAAGCCAAGAACAAAACCCTCAGCAACAGGAAATGCAAGAGGTATATCGGAATGCCTAGCAATTGCTAACATTTCATGAGTATGACAATTTTTACAGTTGGATAAACAAATCAATTTATTGTTTTAAACATCTAGCATGTGTCACAAGGCGACACTCGCCTAGTACAAAATGAAGCAGTGAACCTTAATTTTCAAGCTCCTTTAAATGTGGCGAGGCAACTTTTATCTATTAAAATTTGACCCGTGTACCTCGCATTTCTTCTTTTCTGGCAATACAGTTAACCTTCTCCCATCGTTGTAATTTTCAATTGGTGCGTATTGATGTGCTCAATGAGATATCTTGGCCAGGGGAGATTGTACAGATTCTTAAATTAACTCCCTGGCATGCACTCAGTCGCAAATTCAAAGGCAGCTTCTGCCTGCTGTTAAGATTTGTGTTTTTCTAAAGTACCACCAGTATCACACAACAGAAAATTAAATCATAATTCTGTGATCAAAGAACAAAGAACAAAGAAATGTACAGCACAGGGACAGGCCCTTCAGCCCTCCAAGCCCGTGCCGACCATTTTAGTAAAAAAAAACCTGGATAAGATTCAATATTTTCCATTTAAGAATATCTGTTTGATTTTTTTCCCCCAATTTTGGAGTAAAGGTTAGCAGAGATTATCACTGTTGCTTCACAGCACCAGAGTCCCAGGTTCGATTCCCGACTTGGGTCACTGTCTGTGCGGAGTCTGCATGTTCTCCCAGTGTCTGCGTGGGTTTCCTCCGGGTGCTCCGGTTTCCTCCCACAAGTCCCGAAAGACGTGCTGTTCGGCAATTTGGACATTCTGAATTCTCCCTCTGTGTACCCGAACAGGCATCGGAGTGTGGCAACTAGGGGATTTTCACAGTAACTTCATTGCAGTGTTAATGTAAGCCTACTTGTGACACGAATAAAGATTATTATTGTAAAGATTGTATTTTCAGAGTCTGAATAAATTCTAATTAATTCCTTTTCGAAATGGTGCTTTATTTAAATGGCTATTCTCCATGTATCTGCATAATGCATCAATTATTCTGATCAATGTGGGAAAGTTGTGATTCCCTCAGAAAGGTGATGACATTTGAATATGGTTATCCCTGTTGTCCATTGTTCAGAGAGGAACTTCGCCTGTTAATTAGTCTAGTTACTGGCACCAGGATTACATCACAAGCATTTGATTGTAGCTAGCTAGAAAAGTAAATCACAAAATCCCAACTTAATCATTAAAAAGGCTAAGAGATCGCAGTCTAAAATAATTCTTTAAAAAACTTAAAGAAGTAAATTAAATCTCCACAGAGGGTCCTCAAGGGTTTGAAGCACTACGTTGAAGAATAGTGGAATCAGAAGTTATTAGTAATTCCCAAAAGAGCAATTGGACATAGACATGAAGAGGATTGATTTGCAGGACTACAGAGACAAGGCAGAGGAGTGGGATTCATTTCAAAGACCCAGCAGAGGGACAAAGGGCAGAATCTTCAGCTGTTGGGGATCTTGCCTGCTGGCTGGAGAGTCAGTGAGACTCCACACCGCCTCTTCTCAGGAAGACCTGCTGAACCACAAGCCAATCAGACTGCGGCAAGGCCACAGGCAGATATTCCCCTGGAATCAAGACCCTGGGGACGGCCATCTTGCCTACTGAGAGTTGCCCGCCAATCAGAGGCCATCAGCTCCTTTCTTCAGCAGCGGCACAGGACAGGCCAGGGCTGCAGCAGAAATAAACACCTATCATAGTCCCAGGATTGTGGAGCGACCTTGGCCACAGATCGACAATGTGGGGAGGGCATCATCAACAAGGGGAAGGGATGGCTCTTAACTGCAATCCCCACCTTCCTGCCAGATGCCCTGTCCCTTGATCATGCAATGAGCACCTTTGATCGAGGGAAAATCACCCCGCTGCTGGAGGTGCCAAGCTGGCTGCTCAGTTTTAGTTATCCAGTAGCACGGCAGACCCATCTGCAGCTGGGTCAACACCCGCAGTGGTGGCAGGAAGCCCTCAAGTGGCCATTAATTGGTTACTTAAGGGCATCAAAATAGGTAGCAGGGCAGGTAGGTTGACAATGAGCAGTCTCGCCTTGAATGCAGAGTCAGGAAGGCATCAGGTTTCCAGTACGTTTCTCATTAATTATATACCCTTCCTGCTAATCACTGTGTCACCGTGCCGTCCAATTAAAAATGCACTACACCATTCAGCCACATGGGGGAGGTGTGTTTCAATAAATATCTAAAGCAATTGTTCACCAGCACAATGGCAAGTGCTGTAGGAGTGGAGGGATGCATTTCAGCAGAAATATTCTTTAGAAAGTCTTAACTACTGATTCAAACAGACACAGATAAAAGGTGAAAAGTTAAAACAGAAAATGTTTTTAATAAAAAAGCCACAGCAGATGGATCAAAATCTGGAAGATGTTCGCACGATGGGTACTTAGTCACAATCACTGCTGTGTCAGATTCTTACAAAGAGTTTACATCCAAAATTTTAACCCCCTTTTTCACCTTGCAGCTGCTGATAAACTTATTTCACTTTTTAAAAAAAATTTGTTTCACCCCTGCAGATTAGGGACAACACAGGATCGGTCCGCTCAGCCGCAGTCGCACAGCTCACAGGGAATTAAAAAGAATGTCTGTGTCCTTAAAACATGCAAAAATTAAAAAATTAACCAGCTGCGAAAATAACCCTGTACTTTTAACTGGTGATCACCAAAACATCATAGCCCTGCTATTGTGACCAAACTGCGAGGTGTACGTCATTCCTTCATTGAAACAATTAAATTTAATAAATTATATTCTTGAAAACCAGAGGCCAGTTGCTGGATACTCTGCACCCCGACGCCGCAATCACGGCCGGCGCCGGAGCGGAGAATCCATTTCCGGGCATGGAATCGGGACTGGCGGCGATTCCCCGACTCTCCGAGCCCCGAAAAGCAGCGTAGTCGGAGAGTACAACATCGCCGCATATCCCCGACCTGCGGCCATTGCTGGAGGCCCGCCCCGCCATTGTCCTCCCCCGACCGGCCGGAGACCCGACAGCGTGGATCTAACATGGTCCTGCCGGTCGGCACACTTGCTTGGCGGCTGCGGACTCGGGGCTAATTTTGGACGGGCGGTCAGGGTCAGGCGCGCGGCCGATCAGGGGCACTATTTAGGAGGTCCAGCTCCGCAGTCTGAGTCCGCCATGGAGCACACATGGCCTCTGACCTGAACGTGTAGGGGCCCATATCTGCAGCAAAAGCTGAGAGCTTCCCGACGGGTCCCTGCTAGCCTCCTGCAGGGCTGTGAATATGTGGCCTTTTCTCAACAGTTTTTCTGTCGTGAAAGGCCACAGTTTATACGACGGCGTGGGGACATAGTCCCAAAAACGGAGAATCCAGCCCCTGATTTTCAATAAAAGCTATATACTGCAGATTTTGCAAGTATTAAATAAAAACAGAAAATCTGGGAAAACTCAGCAGGTTTGGAAGCATCTGTGGAGAGAGAAACAGAGTTAACGCTTTGAGTCTGTGTGATTTCTCAGAGCTGGAGCGGGGTAGAAATGTGCTGGGTTTCACACTGTTGAAGAGAAGGGTGGAGCAGGTGAATTATAAACTCCCCATCACATTTCTACCTCTCTTCAGCTCTGAGAAGCCACAGACTCGAAACGTTAACTCTTTCTCCGTCTGGCAGGGTTGGGAACAGTTGAGGGCAGGATTTAGAAATGAATTCCGAAAGGGCATTTCTAGATCCCAACATCACTGAGGGGCCATCGAATCCCTACAGTGCAGGAGGAGGCCATTCGGCCCATCGGGTCTGCACCAACCCTCCGAAAGAGCACTCTACCTAGATACCCTCCACCTCCACCTATCCACGTAATCCCGCGCTTTGACCATGGTCAATCCACATAACCTGTACATCTTTGGACTGTGGGAGAAATTTGGACTGTGGGAGGAAATCGGAGCACCCGGAGGAAACCCACGCAGACACGGGGAGAACGTGCAAACTCTACACATACAGTGACCCAAGGCCAGAATTGAACCCGGGTCCCTGGTGCCGTGAGGCAGCGGTGCTATCCACTGTGCCACCGTGCAGTTTGATTTTCAAAGGGAGGCTAGGAAAAACAGGGATCCCATTAAGACCCTGAAGAAGCTTGTCAACGGGCAGAAGTCCAACTTTTAAATGTGAAATTGGCGAACCTGAACTGTTTGGTGCACATTAGTGCGCAGCTGCCCTGTTCAAAGCAGGAAGTAGAAAGTGTTTTGCTAATGCAATAGGAAGTAATGGAAGTACATGAGAGAGCTTGCACCAAATAATGGTCATTAATGTTCACTGTGCAGTCACTTTCATGAGCATTTAGTAATAACCTTTATTGTCACAAGGAGGCTGACATTAACACTGCAATGAAGTTACTGTGAAAAGCCCCTAGTCACCACACTCAGGCACCTGTTCGGGTACACAGAGGGAGAATTCAGAATGTCCAAATTACCTAACAGCACGTCTTTAGGGACGAGTAGGAGGAAACCGGAGCACCCGGAGGAAACCCACGCAGACACGGGGAGAACGTGCAGACTCCGCAGACAGTGACCCAAGCCGGGAATCAAACCTGGCGCTGTGAAGCAACAGTGTTAACCACTGTGCTACCGTGCTGCCCATTTATGTTGCTGGCTCTCTAAGGTGCAGCGGCTCTCTTTGGCAAGGCAGTAGTGGCAGGCCCCATCATTATTTTTTTTTCTAATTAAGGGGCAATTTAGCATGGCCAATCCACCTACTCTGCGCATCTTTGGGTTGTGGGGGTGAAACCCACACAGACACGGGGAGAATGTGCAAACTCCACACGGACAGTGGCCCAGGGCTGGGATTCGAACCCGGGCCCTGGTAGGCCCCATCATGGCCGCCATCTGCCTTTGCAGCTCACACTCTGTAGAGTTTGCCTCTGGCTTAATTAGGGTATTTGCATTTCAAAATAGCAATATTCAAGTAATGCAGCTGCAGCATAGGGTCGAGACACTGAAAATATCCAGCTTATGAAAATCCAGCCTCAGACTCATGGAATCGTGCAGAACAATGGGTAACCTTACTTTAAATTACATGAATGGAACGTTCTCTCGTCTATTGATTTAATGAAAAACAAGCTTTCAATGAGAAAATAGATCTCTCATTTACTTCATTTTCTTTTTAATACACATTTTATGGAGGTATTTTTGTATTGTAACACCAACAAAATAAACAATGTACATGAAACTACACGTAGTGCAAAAGCCGTCACCCTCCCTTACAGGTCCCACCTTTATTAACCCCCTACTCTAAGCTAAACTAATCCCCTCCCCCTTCTGCAGACGATTAATTTTCCGCGAAGAAATCGCCGAACGGTTGCCACCACCATGTAAACCCTAACAGTGACCCTCTCAAGGCGAACTTGATTTTCTCCAAACAGAGAAAGCTAGCCATGTCAGATAGCCAGGTCTTCGACTTCGGGGGCTTTGAGTCCCTCCATAGCTAATAGTATCCGTCTCCGGGCTACCAGGGAAGCAAAGGCCAGAACCTCTGTATCTTTCTCCTCCTGGATTCCCGGGTCTTCCGACACCCCGAAAATCGCCACCTCTGGACTCAGTGCCACCCTTGTTTTTAACACCGTGGACATGACATCTGCAAACTCCTGCCAAAATCCCCAAAGCTTCAGACATGCCCAGAACATGTGGACATGGTTCGCTAGTCCACCCGCAGATTTTGCACACCTGTCTTCCACCCCAAAGAATCTGCTCATCTGGGGCACTGTGATGTGAACCCGATGAACGACCTTGAATTGCATCAGGCTGAGCCTGGCACATGTTGCGGACACGTTGACTCTACTCAACGCGTCTGCCCATAGACCATCCTCCATCTCTCCTCCCAGCTCCTCCTCCCACTTGCGCTTCAGATCCTGAGTCTACGTCTCCTCTGACCCCATAAGTTCCTTGTAAATGTCAGAGACGCTCCCTTCTCCTACCCATCCTCTGGAAACTACCCTGTCCTGAATCCCCCTTAGCGGTAGGAGCGGGAAGGTTGACACCTGTTTACGTAAGAAGTCCCACACCTGCAGATACCTGAATTTGTTTCCCCTCGCCAACCCAACCTTCCCCACCAGCGCCCTCATACTCGGAAAGCTCCTCTATCAACATATCCCCCATCCTCTCAATCCCTGCTCTCTGCCATATCCGGAAGCCCCCATCCATACTTCCCGGGACAAACCGGTGATTATTACAGATTGGGGACCAGAACGATGCTCCCTCTGTTCCCACATGTCTCCTCCATTGCCCCCAGACTCTCAGGGCCGCCACCACCACGGGGCTGGTGGAGTACCGTGCCAGCGGGGATGGCAGAGGCGCAGTTACCAACGCCCCCAGACTGGTTCCCTTGCATGAAGCCGCATCCATACGCTCCCATGCCGACCCCTCCCCACCGCCCACTTCCTGATGATGGCTATATTCGCTGCCCAGTAATAGTTACTAAAATTTGGCAGCGCCAGCCCGCCCTCTCCCCGACTCCGCTCAAGCATTACCTTCCTTACTCGCCCAAACAAAACCAGTGATCACTTTGTTGTCCCGTTTAAAAAAGGACCGCAGAATAAAAATGGGGAGACATTGAAACACGAACAGGAATCTTGGGAGGACCGTCATCTTCACCGTCTGCACCCTCCCAGCTAATGACAACGGGACAGCGCCCTACCTTCGGAAATCGTCCTTCATTTGGTCTACTAGTCAGGCCAGATTTAATTTATGCAGCCGGTCCCATTCCCGGGCCACTTGAATGCCTAGGTACCTAATGCTTCCCCCTACCACCTTAAACGGCAGCTCCCCCAATCGCCTCTCCTGTCCCCTCGCCTGGATCGCAAACATCTCACATTTCCCCATATTTAGCTTATACCCTGAAAACCAGCCAAATTCCCCTAGAATCATCATAATTCCTTCCATTCCCTCTATTGGGCCCGATTCATACAGAAGCAGGTCATCTACATAGAGCGAGACTCTGTGCTCCACCCCCCCCACCGGGACAAGCCCCTTGAGGCTCTCAGAGCAATCGCCAACGGCTCTATAGCTAGCACAAACAACTGTGGGGAGAGGGGGCATCCCTATCTCGTCCCCCGGTGCAGTCTAAAATAGTCCGATGTTGTCCTATTCGTCCGTACACTTGCCACAGGAGCCTGATACAGCAACCTGACCCAGTCAATAAAGCCCCGCCCAAATCCGAACCGTCCCAGTACCTCCCACAGATAATCCCATTCTACCCGATCAAAAGCCTTTTCTGTATCCATTGCGGTCAATACCTCCACCTCCCTACCTTCCGGGGGCATCATGATCACGTTTAGCAACCTTCTTACATTAGCCACCAACTGCCTACCCTCAACCAATCCTGTCTGGTCCTCCCCAATAACGCCCGGAACACAATCCTCAATCCTGGAGGACAAATTTTTGCCAGCAGTTTGGCGTCCACATTCAACAGGGATGTCGGCCTGCAGGACCCACACAGCTCCGGGTTCTTGTCCCGCTTCAGAATCAGCGAAATCGTGGCCTGTGACATCGTCGGGTGCAGCCTCTTTCCCTTACCTCATTGAACATCCTCATCAACACCGGCCCCAATATCCCAGAGAACGTTTTATAAAACTCCACTGGGTACCCGTCCGGCCCCGGGGCTTTACCCGCTTGCATGGCCTTCAGGCCCTCCACTATCTCTTCCAGCCCGATTGGGGCCCCCAGCCCTTCTACCAGCTGCCCATCCACCTTTGGGAAATTCAGCCCCTCCAAGAAATGCCTCATCCCCTCCGGCCCCATAGGGGGTTCCGACCTATACAGCCCACTGTAGAAATCCCTAAACGCCTTATTCACCCCTGCCGAATCTCCAACCAGTTCCCATCACCGTCATTTATTTTCCCTATCTCCCTGGCTGCCTCCCTCTTTCTAAGCTGCTGTGCAAGCATTCCGCTGGCCTTCTCTCCATACTCATAGATCGCCCCCCTCACCTTTCTCAGCTGCTCTACCGCCTGTAGGCTCCGCCGTTCCCTTAAAAGGGGATGGGGCTAGTTAGCACAGGGCTAAAGAGCTGGCTTTGAAAGCAGACCAAGGCAGGCCAGCAGCACGGTTCAATTCCCGTAACAGCCTCCCCGAACAGGCGCCGGAATGTGGCGACTCGGGGCTTTTCACAATAACTTCATTTGAAGCCTACTTGTGACAATAAGCGATTTTCATTTTCATTTCAAAAGCCCTGCCTCTGGGGTCTCCGCATACCTCCTATCTATCAGTAGTATCTCCTTTACCAGTCGGTCCGTCTCTGCCCTGTCCACCTTCTCCCTATGGGCCCGTATCGAGATCAGCTCCCCTCTGATCACCGCCTTCAATGCTTCCCAGACCACCGCTGCCGAAATTTCCCCCGTGTCATTGACCTGCAGGTAGTTCTGAATACATTTCCTCAGCCGCTCGCACACCCCTTCGTCAGCCAAAAGTCCCACATCTAACCTCCAGTGCGGGCGCTGGTTACTGTCTTCACTAACCTGCAGGTCAACCCAGTGCGGAGCATAGTCTGAGATTGTGATCGCCGAGTACCCAGTGTCCACCACCCCTGCCAGTAAGGCCCTGCTCAAAATAAAGAAATCAATCCGGGAGTACACTTTATGCACGTGTGAGTAGAAGGAGAACTCTTTCACCCTCGGCTGCCCAAATCTCCATGGATCCACCCCCTCCATCTGCTCCATGAACCCTCTTAGTTCCTTGGCCATTGCTGGCACCCTACCCATTTTCGAGCTTGACCGGTCCAAGCCAGGGTCAATAACTGTGTTGGAGTCCCCTCCCATGACCAACCTGTGCGAGTCCAGGTCCGGTATCTTCCCCAGCATCCTCTTTATAAACTCCACATCATCCCAATTTGGCGCGCACACATTTACTAATACCACCTGCACCCCCTCCAGTTTCCCACTGACCATAATGTACCAGCTTCCCACATCTGAGACTATTCTACCCACCTCAAACATCACCCGCTTATTGATCAGGATCGCGACACCTCGAGTCTTTGAGTCTAGTCCCGAGTGAAAGACTTGACTGACCCAGCCTTTCCTCAATCTAATCTGGTCAGTTATTCTAAGGTGCGTCTCCTGCAACATTACCACATCCGCCTTCAGTCCCCTAAGATGCGTGAACACACATGCCCTCTTGACCAGCCCATTTAACCCTCAAACATTCCAGATGATCAGCCTAGTTGGGGGGGGCTCATTGTGTGCACCACCGCCCCCCCCCCCGATCAGCCATCCCCATTTTTGGGCCCATCTCCAGCCCATGCTCCACGCCTCCACCGGCCCGCCCGCAGGCAGCCCCCGCCCCCAACCTCCTCTCTGTCCCTTAGCCCAAGTCCCTCCCTCATCAGCAGAACATGTACCCCCTCCCCCCCCAGTAACAACACTGTAACCCAAACCCTTTAATAAACCAAACATATGCACACCCCCCACTGCACTTCCGCATGCTAGCCCACCCAGCCAGCTTGGTGGCCCGCATCCCTGGCGCCGGAGAGTCTCCCACCTATTGTTCCCACCTATTGTTCCCTCCCCACCCTCCCCCCGCTCATGCAAACATACTCCAGCATCAAACAATCCCCACACATTGCCCGACAGAAACAAACCAAGATCTAAACAAGCACACCTCCATCCCCCAACAGTGCAAATGAAAACCTTAACTCACTCAGCTCTACCGCTGGTCCCAAATCAATGCAAAAGGCATTACAAACAGCTTCCACAAAATGAAAACAAGAAGCTTTTTAAAAAAAGAACAGAAAAAAAAAAAAACATGAACGTTGCAACAAAATTCAAAAGTTCTCAGTCCACCACCAGTGCTTTCCTTTTCGCGAAGTCCAGCGCGTCCTCAGGCGACTCAAAATAAAAGTGCTGTTCCTCCGTGCGTAACCCAAAGACAGGCTGGATACAACAGTCCGAACTTCACCTTTTTCTTAAAAAGGATCGACCTAATCTGGTTGAAGCCTGGTCTTCTCCTGGCCACCTCCACACTCAGGTCTTGGTAAACCCGCAGGATACTGTTGTCCCACTTACAGCTCCATGTCTGCTGGGCCCACTGTAGAATGCGCTCCTTATCCAAGTACCTGTGGAATCTCACCACCATTGCCCTCGGGGGGTCTCCCATTTGCGGCTTCCTCGCGAGTGCTCTGTGAGCCCTGCCCACCTCCAAGGGTCGGGGGAATGCCCCATCCCCCAACAGCTTCTCAAACATGTCTGTGATGTATGCCCCCTTCGGGAGCCCAACGATTCTCAAGTTCTGCCGGCGGGGCCTTATCTCTAGGTCCTCCACCTTCTCCAGGAGCTTTTTATGCTGGTCTCTCAGCATCCCCACCTCCAACTCCACCGCAGTTTGATGTTCCTCCTGCTCAGCCAGCGCCTTCTCTACCTTCTGGATCGCCCGATTTTGGGCATCTAATCTTAGCTCCAGCCGCTCAATTGACTCTTTTATCGGGTCCAAACAGTACCGTTTCTGCTTAGCAAAGCCTTCCTGAATAACTTGCATCAGCTGCTCCATTGACCGCTGGGTCGACAAACCAGAGGTCCGGTCCTCCGCCATGCTGTCTCCCGCTGCAGCTTCAGCCCAAGCCTTCTCTGTCTTTCTGTTTCTGCCTTTACGAGCACTTCCTAGTCCTTCTCTCCATACACCAATGTGGGAATTCAGTACACAATTGCCTCTGTCATCAGTTTTACAATTCAAGACCGGTAGGAAATCGGGGAAAAAAGGTCCAAAAGTCCGACCCGAGCGGGAGGCACCAAATGTGCGACTTAATTCTTCATAGCCGCCACCGGAAGCTCCTCTCATTTACTTCTAATGCAACCAAGGTCTTCTGTTTGAAAAGCTTGAAGAATTAATTAAAATGTTGAAAATAAGCCTCTCTGTACTCATGTTGGATGTTTGCCAAGCTGTCACAAGATAGATTACAGATTCAGATCATTAAAAAGAGACATCCCCAAGCTAGCCAGGTTTCCAGCATCATTATCTATAATGGTAATGAAGTGAAAGAATACAGGAGTCTGAATTATTAGCGTTACCACTTTGAGGTACTCCACTGGTATACACCAACAGAATGTACATTCTTCACCAGAAGTCTCTAATTTCAATAACACAGGAGCAAAGTGGGGAGCACAAAGTAGGCATAGCACAGTCTACGCTTACTCAGCCACTGACCAGGTCAATAGTATCATTAATACGGTGTCAGCAATCTGCCTTCATTTGTCACCTGGGGTGCAGGTGAAGTGAGAAAAGCCACATTTTATCCTATCCTTGGCTGCCCTGACAGTTGAATGTATTAGATCATTTAAGAGGGAATTAAAATGTCAACCACAGTGTGGGGCTGGATTGGCAAGGGCAGCATTTTTGGTCTTTTCCCATCCAACAATTGTGAATTGGCGTTCCTTGAAGGGTGTTAGCGATCCAGTTGGGGGTTTACAACAATCAGGCAGATTGATCAATTCACCAGATTTATTGAATTAATTTCATAATTTTCTACGTTGGAGTTTGAATCCTAATTTCAGGATTCCTTATTCAGCAGCACCACCACACCCAACTATGGCGGTTCATAGAAAGGACATCAGGAATGGCAAACTAAACCCTCAACATGCAAATTAATTGGATAATACCAAGATGCCAAAGCTCTAAAAATAACTTTTTTCGGAGTGTCTGGGTTCTGTTTGTAGATTATTAGTGTCGGCATTTGAGCGGCATGTGGCGCAGTGGTTAGCACTGGGACTGCGGCACTGAGGGCCCGGATTCCAATCCCGGCTCTGGGTCACTGTCCGTGTGGAGTTTGCATATTCTCCCCATGTCTGCGTGGGTTTCACCCCTACAACCCAAAGATGTGCAGGTTAGGTGGATTGGTCATGTTAAATTGCCCCTTAATTGGAAAAAAAAATAATTGGGGTCCTCTAAAAATCTTTTTTAAAATAAATAAAATTAGTGTTGGCATTTAACAATGTTTTATTGTAATTTTTACTGAAGCAAAATGGCTTGTGATAAGGGCTGAGGCGTTCCTTATACGCTGTAGTCATCCATCGGTGTTTTATAACAACACAATTTGGTCGACGCAGAGGAAGAGAAAAGAGGAACTTAATACAGCAAGCATATGCCTTCACCAACCATCACACACTTTAAAATCACGGCTCAATGTGCTTATTTTGTTTAAAATAAGTGAACCCCATCATGGGTCACTTTTCCAAACTGTGCTGATGCAGTGCTGATGATAAGAGGCAATTATTCAAAGCTTCCAAACGCAGAATCACACTGGTCAGAATATAAATGCTTTCTGAAAGTCAGTAAGATCTCAACTAAATCCTGAACTTTAGGTCAGTTGGGTAATACAGAAGGGAACTATGGTAATATGAAGGAATCAGCAAAACCACTTCTGAAAACATTATGAGTCAATATGACAACCACAAGAGAATAGTTTTGTCAGGAATTAAACTCATGAATAAAGACTGCCCCAATCCTGTTCAAGATGTTGCTAAGTCTCAACAATCTACCCAGTGAAAAGCCCCAATGAAGCACCCAGCAATTGTAACAACATTGAGCTCTTGGAGCTTCTGCTATTTACAAGGATTCATTTCAAACCAATTCTAAACTGGCTTCGAAATAATGTTCAGCTCGGATAATTTATTTCAGAGAATAGGTACAGCAAGAAAATCATTATTCCACTTTTAGCTCAATGAGCCAGCTGTCAGCATTTACAGATGGCAAATCTAACTCCCAATTCTAAGGGTAGACATAATCATTTGTGGGTCTTACTTTAGGGATAAAGAGCTGGACTTTGCATTGTAAATACTGGCAGCCAGCTCGTGGATACAGGTCTCTCGGAATTGGAATCAAAAGAAAGCTTTGTATTCGCAAGCAATTTCCACATCCTCCCGGTTTAACAAAGCATGATGCAGTGATGCTTGCGAACAGGAATGCTGCACCTGCAGAAAGGAGCCTGAATTGGAGCAATTTGTTAGATTCCCAAAGAAACCAAGGTGGTTAGGGATTGCCTGGCCGCTGTGGATCTGTACTAAAAAGAAACAAACAAAGCAGGCCTTGTTTTGAATGTGCAGACATAATTCCTTTAGGCAAGAATAAAAAAAGCATATTATTTGATAGAAGTGCTCAAAAAATCATGACACCCCCCACAGTGCAGAGTCCTTGGCCCATTGAGTCTGCACCGACCTTCTGAAAGAACACCCTGACCTCGGCCCATCTAACCTAGGAGGTGAAAGGTTATGGGGGTAGGCAGGAATTTGGAGCTGAGGTTACAATTCGATCAGCCATGATCTTATTGAATCAAGGACTGGGCTTGAGGGGCCGGGTGGCCTCCTCCTGCTCCAAGTTGATGTTTGAATTGCTGAATGCCCCACTATCAGCATCTCCTGTAACACTGGAGTCTTGACATGCCCAGGGTGGGGGTGCCTGCTCGAATGGCACCCCCTCCACCACCTTAGGCATTCAGTCCCTCCAACCCTGATACACGTAGTGGCAGTAATCTACAGGATGCACTGCAGCAACTCACTAGGGCAGCCCACGGTACTGCTACCCAGAGGGACAGGGACAGAGGGTGTGTGGGAGCACCACCTTCAGCGGGTTTTCCCATCCTGACCTGGAACTGCGTGGTCGGTCCTTCAACTGGCTCCGTGGGTGTTCCTATAATGGGTGTCAGGGGATGGGCAGCAGATGCTGGCCTAGGTTGCGATGCCCCATCACTGTTAAAGAATGCGACTAGAAGAACAGAGACAGGTTGGTGGAGTGGGCAGTTAGGTGGTAGATGAAGCTCAATGCAGGAAGCGTGAAGTGATGGGCTCTGCTTGGAAGACAACAGAAAATAAGGGGTAAAATTCTTACAGAGTACATGGTCAGAGGGGCTTGGGTGTATCTGTGCATAACTCATTAAAGGTGGCAGGACATGTGAGAAAAGCAGTTAATAAGGCAAACATATTCTGGGCTTTATCACCAGGGGCATAGAGTACAAGAGCAAGGAGGTTATGCTGAACTTATAACAGTTAGGCCTCAGCTGGAATATGGTGTACAATTCTGGGCACCACACTATAGGAAGGATGAGAAGGCATTGGAGAGAGTTCAGAAGAGGAATGGTTCCAGGGATGAGAAACTTCAGTTCTGAGGATAGATTGGAAAACTTGGACTGCTCTGCTTGGAGAGAAGGCAAAGACGAGTTTTGGTAGAAGTGCTCAGAAAATCATGACGGGGCTGGACAGAGTAGACAGGGAGAAACTGCTCCCCGACAGGGCAGATATTCGAGGTGTTTTGCAAAGGAAGCAAATATGAACTGAGAACGTACTTTTTCCACACAACGGGTGGTTCAGGTCTGGAATATGCTGCCTGGAATGGTGGCAGAGGCAGGTTCAATCAAGGCTTTCAAGAAGGCACGAGATGCGCAGGGCTATGGGGAAAAGGCAGGAAAATGGAACTAAGTCACGATGCCTGTCGGTGCCTTGGGGGGGGGGGGGGGGGGGGGGGGGGGGGGGAAGAGAGAGAGAGAGAGAGAGAGAGAGAGAGAGAGTTGGGGGTAGGGCGCAGCTGGTCAGAGGGTTGGTGCCCGAGGGAGGGCAGCACTGTCAGAGGGCAACTTCAAGCATTTAACCTCATCTTTTCTTCTACTCATTTCATTCTTAATGATAGCCTGCACTATGTTTAGGGCTCTGGACAAAAGCATCTATAACGGGAGGGCACGGATTCAAAACAATTGGCAGAAGGAGTAAAAGATTTTCCACGCAGAGGGTGGTTAGAGTCTGGAACAAACTTCCCGTGGGGGTGGTGGAGGCAGGTTCGATCGAGGTGTTCAAAAGGGAATTGGATTGGTATTTGAAAAGAAAGAACGTGCGAGGTTACGGGTATACAGCAGGGGAGTGGGACTGGGTGGAACGTTCTTTCAGAGAGCCAGTGCAGAATCAATGGGCCAAAAGCCCTCCTTCTGTACTGTAAAGATTCTGTGATTCTCTTCTGGAACAAGTTCACTGTTTTGCGAGACAATCTCAAGAGAAAGCTGCATTATTAAACAATATCAAGTTTCTGACTTGCCAACTTTATTCCTTTCATTTTTAAAAAAAAATTTAGAGTACCCAATTATTTTTTTCAATTAAGGGGCAATTTAGAGTGGCCAATCCGCCTACCCTGCACATCTTTGGGTTGTGGGAGTGAGAGCCACGCAGACACGGGGAGAACGTGCAAACTCCACATGGACACAGTGACCCAGGGCCGGGATTCGAACCCAGGTCCTCAGCGCCGTAGGCAGCAATGCTAACCACTGTGCCACCGTGCTGCCCTCCTTTCCTTTTCTTCAGGTATTTAGCCTTGCTGAAGTGTGATCCCACTTCCCCTTATTATCTCTCAGGTGGTCACTCTTCATCACTGTGCCCAGATATAGCCAGCAGCTGACTATTCAACCATAGAAAGCATCACAGCCGAGCTTGACACTATCCTTACCCAACACCCAGACACAAGTTTAAATTAATTATTTGTATTACATCATAATAACCTGCAGTGAAGTTACTGTGAAAAGCCCCTAGTCGTCACATCCCGGCACCTGTTCGAGTACACAGAGGGAGAATTCAGAATGTCCAATTCACCTAACAGTACATCTTTGGACTGTGGGAGGAAACCGGAGCACCTGGAGGAAATCCATGCAGACCTGTAAATCATAATGTTTGAGGCATGGAATAGAGATGCTCGACAATTAATCCATCGGGGCAGCACAGGGGTTAGCACTGTTGCTTCACAGCGCCAGGGTCCCGGGTTCGTTCCCAGCTTGGGTCACTGTCTGTGTGGAGTCGGCACGTTCTCCCCATGTCTGCATGGATTTCCTCCAGGTGCTCCGGTTTCCTCCCACAGTCCAAAGATGTACTGTTAGGTGAATTGGACATTCTGAATTCTCCCTCTGTGTACCCGAACAGGTGCCGGGATGTGACGACTAGGGGCTTTTCACAGTAACTTCACTGCAGTGTTAATGTAAGCCTACTTGTGACACTAATAAAGGTTATTATTTCACTGTATGTTTAATTTCAGATTTATCCTCATTAAAATAATAAATAAAATTCAAGATGATCACACCAAACCCAATCTCTACAAAACTGCACTTACCCATAATAATCCAGGTAAGCATACAAAAGATAGCGCAGCTCATGCTCAAGGCAGTACAGGATGAAAGTGCTGTGGAAGTCAAGCCCATCAGTAGACTTGTACACTGGAACTGGGTGAGGGTCTTGCATCAGTCCCTGTGTGCAGCTTAGTCTTACCAGGAGCTGTCTGAAGTCTTCTAGCTCTGAAGGGATGAATACACCTTTTCTGTTAAGACAAATGTGAAAATAAAACCAAGTTCCCATGGGTTAGCTGCAATTAGTCCGTAACCCACCATATTTGATTTCTAGTCCACGGGTACCAAAATCATGGTTTCACCGTTCAACAACTCCATGTTTTTTGAGAGTTGCAATTTTTTTTTAAATAAAAGTTAACATTAAACAAAACTATGGCCCATAAACTATTGGGGACAATTAAATAAGGTCTAATTTGAACAGATTGCAAACAACAATCATTCATTACATGGGTAATGGGAAGAGCATAAACACAATTATGGCCCACTCTCTGCATCACTCTGCGTTCGTTCAATCACTCCATTACCAATTTTTTTGTTCGCGTGTTGGCACAGCATTATGAATAATGACACCCCTCCTAGACCTCTGCTGCTAAAGTTAGCACGGGTATTTGTGAAAACAGATATTTACCGTGCCAATTTATTTAGTATCTCATTTCTCATGTAGCTACTGCAGCATGTATTCTGATTCACAGCATTGGGCGTCAGGGGTGGCCAATTTGCAGAATTCCCACTACTCTGGGAGGCTTCAATCCAGTCACAAATTTTAGCCCAACATTGCCTGGAAGTCAGGTAGGTCCACGATACCTCGGGACTGCAAGACTGAATTGCTGTGGAGAGATTTGTGCAGCAGCGTCAAAAGTTAACAAAGAAAGTGGAGAAAAGGTCATTTTAAAAGCAACACAGGGAGAGAACCACAACAATTACACCGTGACCTCTAAGCAACCTTGTGAAAAATAGCAGTTTCAGCCGACAAGGCACCCCGATCCCGAGAGAGGGCTCAGAAAAGCGACAATAGGCTGGTAGCAGGAGTAAGAAAATTGAAGTGCTTAGGAAAGATTGCAGCAATTTATGTTCTCGTTCCTCAACAGGGGATTCTGTCAAGGTAGAAATTTGAAAGATTATAGAACAGAGGAAGGGAACATGGGGTCAAAATGATGAAGGAAAAGCTTTGAACCTGTCAAAGTTCTCCATACAAAAAGCAAATTTGCATTATATAACTGCTCCAAACAACTACCTTTCTGAACTACACGAACAATCAAACTGCAACTATGACTACAACTATAGCACATAGAACATACAGTGCAGAAGGAGGCCATTGGGCCCATCGAGTCTGCACCGACCCACTTAAGCCCTCACTTCCACCCTATCCCCGTAACCCAATAACCCCGCCTAACCTTTTTGGACACTAACGGCAATTTAGCGCGGCCAATCCACATAACCTGCACGTCTTTGGACTGAGGGAAGAAACCGGAGCACCCGGAGGAAACCCACGCAGACACGGGGAGAACGTGCAGACTCCGCACAGACAGTGACCCAGCGGGGAATCGAACCTGGGACCCTAGCACTGTGAAGCCACAGCGCTAGCCACTTGTGCTACCGTGCTGCCCTGAACTATGTTCACCCTAAATGCAGTTCCAACTAAACTTACCGACGTCCAATTTTCTCGATAACATAATTCGCTCCTTTGTGACATTATCCCACCATTTGGCCCAATCCAATATGACCACGCAGGAGTTTGGATCTCTCTCTAGACACTCAGCAGTCACATTTTCTTGGCTTACAATTTGCTCCAGAATAGCAGCAGAACTGGCATCAGTATTTTCAACCTGCAATAAGCTGAAAAAGCCCACAAAATTAATATCTTTCATGACATAACAGCTAATCATTGATCATGAATACATTGCTGCAAATATAATTGCTGTATTATTGCGAAAAATATTTGGCTGTGGGTAAGACTGCAAGAAACTTCAGAGTCATGAACGCAGTCCAGTCCATCACACAAACCTGCCTCCCATCCATTGAGTCCACCTACACCTCCCGCTGCCTGGGGAAAGCAGGCAGCAGAATCAAAGACCCCTCACACCGGATTACTCACTCTTCCAGCTTCTTCCATCGGGCAGGAGATACAAAAGTCTGAGAACGCGCACGAACAGACTCAAAAACAGCTTCTTCCCCACTGTCACCAGACTCCTAAACGACCCTCTTATGGACTGACCTCATTAGCACTACACCCTGTATGCTTCACCCGATGCCGGTGTATAGTTACATTGTGGACATTGTGTTGCCTCATTATGTATTTTCTTTTCTTTAATTTTAATGTACTTAATGATCTGTTGAGCTGCTCGCAGAAAAATACTTTTCACTGTACCTCGGTACACGTGACAATAAACAAAATCCAATCCAATCCAAGAATGGAAATCTGGCCTGTCACCTTCCTAGGCTGCATTACTTAGCTACTCGCTGATTATACTCACTAGGCTATCAGTGAATCAAACTGAATGAAATGAAATGAAAATCGCTTATTGTCACAAGTAGGCTTCAAATGAAGTTACTGTGAAAAGCCCCTAGTCGCCACATGGACTGTTCGGGGAGGCTGGTACGGGAATTGAACCGTGCTGCTGGCCTGCCTTGGTCTGCTTTCAAAGCCAGCTCTTTAGCCCTGCGCTAAACCAGCCCCAGTCTGAAGCCTGGTTTGTCTATATAAAATAACTCAGTAAGCGTTTATTAAAGGAATTATATTTCAAAATAATTAGGCAGGGCAATAAATCCTGACCCAGCCAGCGATGCTCACATCCTACAGATTATTTTTTTTGTTTAAATCTACAAATAATACAGATGTGGATAGATCCGAGAAGCCACAGCTGACTACAAAGGAATATTTGCTAAACCACAAGAATAATTCAGAAAGAAATTGCACCAATATGGATCTAACTTTCTGGCTGAGAGAGAGAGACAAGGGGGAAAAAAAAGTCGCTGCCTCACAGCACCAGAGACCCGGGTTCGATTTAGACCTCGGGTGACTGTGGAGTTTGCACATTCCTCCCCTGTCTGCGTTGGTTTCCTCCGGGTGCTCCGGTTTCCTCCCACAGATGTAATTAGGTGGATTGGCCACGCTGAAGTGCTCCTAGGTGGGATTATGGGGATTGGGCACAGATAGGGTGCTCTTTCAGACGGTTGGTGCAGACTCAATAGGCCGAATGGCCTTCTTCTGCAGTGTAGGGATTCTGTGATTCTACTCTGTATTGTTCTTTTGTCCTTTTCCACAGCCAACCTAAAAACTTCATGTTACAATGATCGCCGTCCTCTAAATGTTCTCAACATATTTTCACAAGGTGGACAGATCTACAGTATTCACAAACTTACAGGAAACAAAATCAAATCTGTAATTGTAATGCTCAATTAGTTTCTGCTAGTAGATCAGCTCTTAGTCGAATACTGATTTGTGTGATGTTGCATAACATTAACAATAGATGTTGACACCGAATAATAACACGCAATTCATTGTTTTCTGAGAATATCCTGATGTCAAAGATGTTGCAAGTTAAAAACTCACCCATAGTATTTGAAAGTTTTGATCAGATAACACGTAACCACATTGTAATAGAAGTATTGATTTATTTAAAAATGATAAATAAAAGGTGTACTGTTTCACGGAAAAGCATACTCGTTTTCCAAAAAAATTATCAAGATTAATTAGCTTTTGGCACCATGGTATTGAGGTCTATATGATGTGGAGGTAGTAACAATTGTTATGCAGGGCGAGGAGACAGGAGAACAAGGAAGAGGGAGAAATATGGGAAGCGAACAAAGATAAAACTACTCTGAGCCACTCCTGTGTACCACATGTAGAAACTCGTGATCTGGTAAAACAATCACCTGCATGTGGCATTGGTGAAAAACAGTATGAGTCAAAGCATCTTTAAGACCATTTTCTACTTATCAGTTTACTTCTGCTCTATAAATAAGTTCCTTTTTGTAAAAGCGCTAAAAGAATTAATCTTCAATAACAGTCATCACTAATTATTTCAGAAATTAAATGAATAATTATGAAAATGTTGTTCATATCAGTACTCCTACACAGTCAGTTCATTAGGGTTGTTCTAATTATTTTCATTAGCAACATGCCATGAACAAGATTTTAAAAAAAATAATAATCTTTGTTACAAGTAGGCTTAAATTAACACTGCAAAGAAGTTACTGTGAAAAGCCCCTAGTCGCCACATTCCGGCACCTGTTCGGGTACACAGAGGGAGAATTCAGAATGCCCGATTCACCTAACAAGCACGTCTTTCGGGATTTGTGGGAGGAAACCAGAGCATCCGGAGGGAACCCATGCAGACACGGGGAGAACGTGCAGACTCTGCACAAACAGTGCCCCAAGTCGGAAATTGAACCTAGGCCCCAGGCGCTGTGATACAGTAGTGCTAACCACTGTGCTACCATGCCATCCAAATCTACTGGAGTAAATTTTCACGTAGAAGGTTACAAAGAATCTCTGAACATGTTCATTAGAATACCTATAGTGCAGAAGGAGGCCATTCGGCCCACCAAGTCTGCACCGATCCTCCGAAAGAGCACCCTATCTAGGCCCATGCCCCTGCCCTATCCCCATAACCCCACCTACCTATTTGGACACTAAGGGACAATTTAGCATGGCCAATCCACCTAACCCAGGGTCACCACTCCCGGGTGGGTCGCGGGCGGGCGTCAGGAGGGTCGCGGAGTGATCGGCTGTGGGGCTCCCGATCGCGGGAGGGGCACCCAATAGCCGCAACGGGTTTTAGATTGAGAATGCCGGTCGCCTCTGCCAGCAGCCGCATCATTTTGCCTTGCTCCAACCGATTGGCACTCAGATTATCCAATGGGTGATTAGCTTTTCTAACATCACATCTGACGTCTACTTGTTCCGCTGACCAATAGGAGGATGTGGGGGCAGTACTTCTGGTGTTGGGATTGTTGCAGCTCGGGACCTGTGAAGGACAGAGAGAGAGGCCGAGGGAGGTTTGCGTGAGGGCTGAGTGGCGGGTCACAATGCTGGCAGCACCAATTCATTGGCTTCCACAAGTACTTCAATGCCTACACCATTGCAGTGAAGAAGAATTATATGATAGCTACATAAACAGGGATTGCAACAATTTGTTTGTTCTTCAAACGGAGAACCAAGAACACGGCACCAGCAGCAATCACAGAAAATAAATTATGTGTGTTTCTCCTCTGGGGCAGGGCAAGTGGAATTTAAGCACCAGCTTGTGAAATCTGTGTGAACGTTTGAAACCTCTGCATGTATCACTACACTGGAGTATTATCAGTCTTCACAAATAAAACTCATGGGACACCATGTGCTGTTTAAAAAAAAAGAATACCATCCACATGCATGCCCCCTCCGGCAGATCCACCAGTGCACAGGCCCTGTGCCCAGTGGGGCAGAATGCCACCTTCTAATGTCAGCGTGCTATCACAGTACCGTCTCGTCCTGGCGTTAGCGTGCTATCCCAGTACGGTCTCATGCTACCGTCAGCGCGCTGTCCTAATACCGCTTCCTCCTGACATCAGTGTGCTGTCCCACAACCAAATTTCTTATTAAAAACTAGAGTCTTCGCACCAGAAGTGGTGAGAGTGAAAGCACGTCACGCGCCCAGCACGTACACTGATGTCACGCGATCCGTGCTTTGGCCGCAAAATCCTGGAGGAGAGATTCCTCCATTTTGTAGCTGCCAGCAGGCAAGCAACAAGAGTATGGAAATAACTGAAGATGGATCAGTTTGTATAAGGAAGAGAGAGTCAGAGGCACAAACAGACCAGGAACTCACAACTAAATCTGCTGGAGAGCGCTTCTCCGGAGACTCCACAGCAGAACAAAGCAGTGCTGGTGTGAGCTCCAGGACCTCTGATGAACAACCCATTAAGAAGCTGAAATCAGAAACAAAGCAGTATGAAGATGATTTCTTGAGGTATGGCTTTATTAATTGTGCCAATGCAAATCAGGGTGCAATGCCCATGTGCGTTATGTGCAAGGAAGTACTGGCAAATGAAAGATTAAGCCTTCAAAAGCATTTCAAGACTAAGCATAGCGAGTTAGAGGACAAACCTCTTGATTTTATTTTCAAAGGATGCAGCAAAAATATAGCTGAAGCCCTTAGCAGAAATGTAACACTGAATGACAAAGCAAGTGAAATCTGGAGGACAAAGCAGGCTCACGGCCGGCGTGGGTCACAAACATCGGCCGGCTGGTAAAAATTAGTCCCAGGCAAAAAATGTTTGAAAAATGCTGATCTAACTTGCATATCTTTGGACCGTGAGGGGAAACCGGAGGACTCGGAGGAAACCCACGCATGCAGACATGGGGAGAAAACAGTCATTTAAAGCTGGAAGCGAACCCGGGTCCCTGGCGCTCAGGGAGCAGTGTTAACAAATGTGCCACTCTCGATTTTTGTGAATTACCAAATTTTCATAGAAATACGTTCATTGCCAACAAAAAGAGAGGGAAAATTTTCCTTCCCTCAGTTTGCTATTTTGCTCAGCATCGACGGGCACGGTGGTGCAGTGGTTAGCATGCCTCACATCGCTGAGGACCCGGGTTTGATCCTGTCCCCGGGTCAGTGTCAGTGTGGAATTTGCACTTTCTCCCCATGTCTGCGAGGGTTTCACCCCCACAACTCAAAAAGATCTGGAGGGTAAGTGAATTGAACACGCAAAATTGCCTCTTAATTGGAAAAAAAAAGAATTTTGCTCAGCATCGGATGTCCATAGCAGGCATTGTCAAACTCAGAGGCGCAACCCGTGGGTGGGTCGCGGGCGTGTGTCGGGAGGGTCGCGGAGCCGTCCGTCGCGACGCTCCCGATCATGCAAACCTGCATGCAGCAGCCGGCTGCAAGCGGCCATCAAAATGGCCGCGGACATGTAAAATAAAATGCGGCCGCATTGTGCACGAGTGCCAGATCATCGGCACGCATGCGCAAAACTATGTGCATGCGCGCCGATGATCAGGTATGCACGCGCAATGCGGCTGCTTTTTTTTTTTAAATGGTCGCAGCTTTTTGTTTTACAAGTTTGGGGGGGGGTTTATTCATTTTATTAAATTCATTTTATTTTTATATTTTTCATTTATGTTATTAATTTTTTGTTTTACAAGTTGGGGGGGGGGGGTTGCATTTGATATAATTTTACATGAAAAAAATGCAGAACTTTGGAAAGATGGAGACTTCATACTTTCCGACACCGGAAGGCTTCACCTTCATCCAACAGGTTCCATTGGGGGAGTGTGTACGAGGGCCAATGGGACCCAAAACCATTTCCTCCATTTTCGTCAGCAGCAAACAAGGCAAAAGAGAATGGTGGGACGGGCGGGTAGGCCGGCGCGGGTCTGCCGGGCCGGTCGGCCGGCGTGGGCCGCGAAGGTCGGCCGGCGTGGGCCGCGAAGGTCGGCCGGCGTGGGCCGCGAAGGTCGGCCGGCGTGGGCCGGGTAGGTCGGCCGGCGTGGGCCGCGAAGGTCGGCCGGCGTGGGCCGCGAAGGTCGGCCGGCGTGGGCCGGGTAGGTCGGCCGGCGTGGGCCGCGAAGGTCGGCCGGCGTGGGCCGCATTGGTCGGCCGGCGTGGGCCGGGTAGGTCGGCCGGCGTGGGCCGCGAAGGTCGGCCGGCGTGGGCCGCGAAGGTCGGCCGGCGTGGGCCGCGAAGGTCGGCCGGCGTGGGCCGCGAAGGTCGGCCGGCGTGGGCCGCGAAGGTCGGCCGGCGTGGGCCGCGAAGGTCGGCCGGCGTGGGCCGCGAAGGTCGGCCGGCGTGGGCCGCGAAGGTCGGCCGGCGTGGGCCGCGAAGGTCGGCCGGCGTGGGCCGCGAAGGTCGGCCGGCGTGGGCCGCGAAGGTCGGCCGGCGTGGGCCGCGAAGGTCGGCCGGCGTGGGCCGCGAAGGTCGGCCGGCGTGGGCCGCGAAGGTCGGCCGGCGTGGGCCGCGAAGGTCGGCCGGCGTGGGCCGCGAAGATCGGCCGGCGTGGGCCGCGAAGGTCGGCCGGCGTGGGCCGCGAAGGTCGGCCGGCGTGGGCCGGGTAGGTCGGCCGGCGTGGGCCGCGAAGGTCGGCCGGCGTGGGCCGGGTAGGTCGGCCGGCGTGGGCCGCGAAGGTCGGCCGGCGTGGGCCGCGAAGGTCGGCCGGCGTGGGCCGCGAAGGTCGGCCGGCGTGGGCCGGGTAGGTCGGCCGGCGTGGGCCGGGTAGGTCGGCCGGCGTGGGCCGCGAAGGTCGGCCGGTGTGGGCCGGGTAGGTCGGCCGGCGTGGGCCGGGTAGGTCGGCCGGCGTGGGCCGGGTAGGTCGGCCGGCGTGGGCCGGGTAGGTTGGCCGGCGTGGGCCGGGTAGGTTGGCCGGCGTGGGCCGCGTAGGTCGGCCGGCGTGGGCCGACCAATGGGTCCCCGGAAAAAAAGTTTGAAAAACACTAGCTCACTGCTCAGGTGCTGTTCTGTCCCGACAGAGAATTACATGAAGTATGAAGCCATTTAGAAAACTCACTACAAATCAGTTTACTTTGCATTTCCACTCAGTTCACTCCATAAAAACATGAAGCACCAAACACCGTACACTGTCCACAGTTGTAGCTTGGCGGAGGATTGACTGGAGAAGGGCATTTGGCCATCAGCGGATGCAGTGATTGAAACTCGCAATCAGAAAATGGTTTATTTAAAACGGTGGAGAAAGCTCAAGAGACCGTGGTGTAAATTAACACTACAGAGTATTGGCAAGTAAAGGTAATTGTTGGATTGTTCTGTATTTATAAAGAGTAATAAAGGGCATGTTCCAAGGTTTTTACACTACTGCACTCAAACGATAGCGAGACTGATTGCCAGGCCTAATACAATCCCCACTGCAGAGAAAATAAATGGCAAACGCCCAATTTCTAATCATGATTTATCAATCCCCACTAGGATATATGTGCATCAATGTCAGATAATCAGTTGTGTTGCGAGTAGCCCAAGGAAGTCAGCATTCGGCTTCTACACCATTTATGGCAGGCACAAGGACAGCCGACACCAGTGACCTCATCAAGGAACCAATGCCCTCAAAGTGAGGAAGGGAAACATGGCAGTTAAATTTACCCGGGAAAAACTACAAAAATAAAGTGAATTTAACAAAGAATGTGTGCATGACACACTAAAATCAGGACACAAAGACCAAATCTCGAACAACGATGAGTCAGAATACAGGAGGGAGATAGAGAGCCTAGTGGAGTGGTGCAACGACAACAATCTCTCCCTCAATATCAGCAAAGCTAAAGAGCTGGTCACTGACTTCAGGAAGCAAAGTATCGTACACACCCCTGTCTGCATCAACGGGGCCGAGGTGGAGATTGGATTTGTTTATTGTCACGTGTACAGAGGTACAGTGAAAAGTATTTTTCTGCGAGCAGCTCAACAGATCATTTACAGAATCATGGAATTTACAGTACAGGAGGCCGCCATTTGGTCCTATCCCCCCCCCCCCCCCCCCCACCTCCACCTCATCCCCCCCCCCCCCCCAACTCCACCTCATCTGTGTAGATGGAGTCGATGGATGGGAGGCACGTTCGTGTGATGGACTGGATGGTGTTCACAATTCTCCGAAGTTTCTTGCGGTCCTGGGCCGAGCAGTTGCCATACCAGGCTGTGATGCAGCACAATAGGATGCTTTCTTTGGTGCATCTGCAAACGTTGAGAAGGGTTAATGTTGAGATGCCGAATTTCCTTAGTTTCCTGAGGAAGTATAGGCGCTGTTGTGCTTTCTTGGTGGTAGCGTCGACGTGGGTGGACAAGGACAGATTTTGGGAGATGTGCACCCCATGGAATTTGAAACTGCTAACCATCTCCACCTCGGCCCCGTTGATTCCGACAGGGGTGTGTACAGTACTTTGCTTCCTGAAGTTAATGACCAACTCTTTAGTTTTGCTGGCATTGAGGGAGAGGTTGTTGTCGCTACACCACTCCACTAGATTCTCTATCTCCCTCCTGTATTCTGACTCGTCAGACAGTGACCCAAGCCGGGAATCAAACCTGGGACCCTGGAGCTGTGAAGCAACTGTGCTACCGTGCCACCCTTTATTTAGTACACGAAAATAAAATAAAAAGAAAATACATAATCGGGCAACACAAGGTCCTGGTTGACTGCTTCAAATTCCTAGGTGTGCACATGACCAACAATCTGTCCTGGTCCACCCACATTCTTCGGAAACTAAGGAAATTCGGCATGTCCACATGGACTCTTAGCAATTTTTGCAGATGAAGCATTGAAAGCATCCTATCTGGCTGCATCACAGCCTGGCATGGCAACTGCTCGGCCCAGGACCGCAAGAAACTTCAGAGTCGTGAACACAGCCAATCACACGAACCCGCCTCCCATCCACTGACTCTATCTACACCTCCCGCTGCCTGGGGAAAGCGGGCAGCATAATCAAAGACCCCTCCCACCCGGGTTATTCACTCTTCCATCGGGCAGGAGATACAAAGATCCAAGAACATGCACGAACAAATTCAAAAACAGCTTCTTCCCCGCTGTTACCAGACTCCTGAATGACCCTTGTATGGACCTATCTGATCTCTTAAAACATCTTCTCTACTGAGTAGTACTGCACTCCTGTATGCTTCACCCGATGCATGCATCTATGTATTTACATTGTGTATTTATGTATACACTTTTTTTCATGTATGGAATAATCTGTCTGGACAATACGAAGAATAATACTTTTCATTGTACCTCAGTACATGTGACAATAAAACAAATCCAATTCCCCTCACTATTCAATTTTTTCTGATTCGATTCTCTATTCTTTTTCTCCTGTCCAGAAGATCAATCCTGGGGCAACTAACCAACTAGGTTTGTTCTGTATGTTTCAAACAAGCTAAAAATTAACAGAGAAAACAGATTTGTAAAAATTACATCGTGCTTTTAATTACCATGGGATATTCCGAAGTGCCTTTACAGCCAATCAAGTATGTTTTCAAGTATAGTCATTATAATGTGGAAATAAACAAACGCCCGTCAACGGTAACGTGATAATGGCCACGTAATCGTTTTTAGCGATACGGGGAGCAAATATCGTCCAGAAGTAAGAATGATTGTCTTGTTATTCTAAATAAATGTCACAAGAACCTTACACATCCAATCAAGAGAGCAGACAGGCCCTCAAGACTCATTTTGAAAATGGCATTTCTGACAGTGCAGCTCTGCATTCCATACTAGACCATCAACCTAGACTCAAATCTGTGAAATTAGCCAGGAACACAATCTTCTTGGGATGCTGCCAATCAAGCTGCCAATCAATATTCGTAATTTTGGAAGAAGAGAGGAAAAGCATTGTCTGGAGGAACTATGGAAAAGTACACTATAAAACATAAAGGACTATGTGTATTATGCAGTAACAAAAAGCATAAAGAACACATTTGCTTTCAGGAAGTAGGAGGGCTTTGTTAAATGTAAGACCATAAGCAGAAATAGGCCACTCAGTACATAGAGCCTGCTCATCAGATATAATCCTCAAATTCACATTCCTGCCTTATCCGCCCCCCCTTACCCTTGATTCTCTTACTGATTAAAAGTCCATCTCAGCCTTGAACATACTTAATGACTCAGCCTCTACACCTCTCTGCAGTAAAGGATTCCACAGATTCAGTACCCTTGGAGATGGAGAAGTTGAAGATTTTTAAAAAAATAGCAAATATAAACGGTTTACAGCAATGGAGTTTTAAACGTTCTGCCCTATTTCAAACTGCAGGTGTAAGCAAATCCATGGATTTGATCATGCATTATAAAACTGCTCAGTTATCAAGTGCTGCAGAGTAGCACATCAAAATCCAAGGTGAAGAGTCACTATGGGCCCCCTTCCTAGCAGAGCAGCTTCGGTAAGGTGTCAAACTTCATCATCTTTATCAGTGTTTCACCTTTGCTTCATGGAATCCACCCAAATACTGAGGGGATTATGTAGATGAAACATTCCCCCTCCCCTCCCCATGTAGATGAAACATTATCGAACAGGGAGCTTAAGACTGTAAATCAGGCTCTGACAACACAAAAACATTTTAGCTTTGTAATTCACTGCTGTAGCCACTGTGCATCATGTTTTAATGAACTTTACCTGCTGTGTAAGGAACATTCCTTGTTGTGCGGGGAGGAGGAATACAGATTCTCTACCAAGTGAGCAAATTTCACCATCTCCTGCTCTTCAACAGATATATAGTCCTGGAGGTTTTCCACCTAAAAAGGAGGGCAATTCATCAGAAATAAAGACAATTACAGCTGAGGAAGTCCATTTATGCTCATTTCATGCAGTGAATCTTATGGTGCCTCCATTACTTTAGTTAAGTATTTCTTGAATAATTATAAACTTTTTGGCCTTTCAACTCTTATGATATCCAGAAAGGCATCCCTGCTAGTGTCCGAGGCCCAACCATCTTCAGCTGCTCCATCAATGATCTCCCTTTCATCGCTTCCATCCCTTCCATCAGAACCTTTGGAGTCTGCACGTTCTCCCCGGAGTCTGCAAATCACTCTGTTCATGTTGAAGTGCTTCCTAACGTTAGTCCTGAGCTTAGGTCACTTTACTCCTGATTAGCCTATCCTATTCAACTAGCAAATTACAAACCTCAGGACCAGGCGAGATTGCCAAATGACCGATTCCTGGACCATAAATCGCTTTGTATGAATATCTTCCTGTTAAGAATTAGCTTAAATAATTTATATTTGTAGGTATTAGAAAGGTATAAATTTAAGTTTAAATTTGAGTTTCTGTATTTGTGAGCTAATGAAGGGTTAAATCTTCAGTTTAGCTTCATGTTAAACAAAGGTGCCTGCGGGTCTGCAAGTTTAGTTTTACTTTAAACTTGCCTGCATTATAATGAAGATTTTATGACATTACAGCAAATACAGCGTTTTTTAAAACAAACCTGTTGCTCAGAAACCAGAGGCCCACACCGAAAAGCAGAAGCATTTAGTTTCAGCTTGGAACAAGGTGACCCCAGAAGCAAGAAACATTCCACAGAAACTGTTAAAACAGGCAGGACAATACGGAAGGTCAGAAAGCAAATTCTGGAAACTAAAGAACAGAAAGTCTCAGAAATCAGGGAATGGGACCAAAAAGAGTCCCGGGAAGTCAAGAGCACAAAGAACAGAAATCTGAAAGAAAGGTCCTATTCAGCGAAGAGGAGCAGAGAAAGGCTCCCAGTTAAGACAGGGCTGCAAAGTGCTGACCTGGATGCGTCAGCTAGCAAAACACCAAATAGCTGTAGCGATTTTAATGTTGGTGACACCCTAACACAGCCTGTGAAGCAACAGCATTCCGTTGGTGTGGCTGGTTACCTGAGAGACTGTGTGGAAGCTTAAATACACATGATGATCCAGATTTCAGGCATACTGGGAGAGGTTGAAACCCTGGATGTGGATCCTCGCTGAAGGCAGAGAGAAAAACTTTATTTGGGAGGAGATTCCAAAATGTGTCCTCAGAGAGCAGAATTTGGAAACCCTCATGTGAAAGCCAGAATTCCAGTGAGGCCAGTTGGTTCACAGCGTGACGAGCATCTGGGGGGAACTGATGAGAAATCTGCAGAACTTGTAGTGAGTGGCATCTGTCACTTTCTTTCAGTGTGGTGTGCCTGACCATTGATTTACATGGATTGTGTATTTACTGATGACATTAGAACAGTGTTTTTCGGAGTGCAGGTCACAACCTGCGGGTGGGTCGCAGGTCGGTTTCACGGAGCAACTGGCCGCGCGGCGTTCCCAATTGCAGGAGAAGGGTCCATCGGCCGCTACTGGCATTTTTATTGAGAAGGCCAGAAACATAAATAGGTGGTGTATATACTGGGCAGGTTCTCACAACAGAATCTATTGGAAAGGGCTGCTCAGGTGAATTCAAAACAGGACCGAGCAGTGCTTGTGTTAGCTCTGTACCGAGCTCCAGGGTATAGCTGCCGTGAAGGAGTAGTACAACATTTTTTTAATTTAATAAACGTTTTATTAGTTTGTTAAAAGTTCATTTGCGGTCCTGTGACTCAGTTCACCCATGTCTCTAAACAAAAAATAAAAGTTAGGATCTATCAAGCCAGGTTCCATCCTGGGACCTGAATTGTCCAGTAGTAACATTAGCTGGGATCGTAACACCTCCCAATTGAAAAAAACATCTATCCTGTTCTTTTTAAATATGTTTGACATGAAAGTGCTTGGTGCTTTCAACAGAACCTCGGAGAACTTTGTAAACCAGGTTTGATGTGGCAGCACAATCACACTCCATGCTGCAACAAACAGAATTGGTGCAAGTTACCCTCTGCTCCTCAGGGGCTGGTTTAGCACAGTGGGCTAAACAGCTGGCTTGTAATGCAGAATAAGGCAGAAGCGCGGGTTCAATTCTCGTACCGGCCTCCCCGAACAGATGTCAGAATGTGGCGACTAGGGGTTAATCACAGTAACTTCATTGAAGCACCTGTGACAATAAGCAATTATTATTATGGAGAGCCTCATGTCACTTGTCTGGAGTCAACTCAGGGTCCAACCTCAGGTTTGTATTACACGCTCATGAGTGAATCATTTTCCAAAGCTAAACTGGAGGTACAAAATGCAAGCTAAAGAAACAATTACTTTCACCCTCCATCCGACTTCATCTAAAGCACCAACGGGGGAGCAGGTGATGCAGGGAGGAAAAGGCCTTTTCTGGAAATGATTCTATTTTCGACCAAAACAGTGAAAACAAGTTATTTATTTATTAAATGTGGCCACTTTTGATTATTTACACATTTCTAAATTGAACCACATTGATTAGTTTAGACTGCGGCTTATCTTCTATCCCTTTGGAGTCCTTCCAAAGTACCTAGTCTTGTCTTCCCTAAAGCAGCTGCAAACTAATTCTATAAATTGGTGAGCATTATAAAGCTGATTTGAATAAACATGGTGCATAACTGAACTGGGAAAATTCTTGGAACGAACTTGAAAGAGGCAGACTCCTCATTGTGGCATTACATTACACCACCCACACAAATCTTTGGCTTTTATAAAATATATAAAACAGGCGCTGATGGGGAGACTGCCTCATTCAAGTGCATTCCAAGAAGCTGCGTTGTTTAGAAAAGGGGACAAGAGTAATTAGAGCAAGAGTCATACTCCAGTCACTGTTACGTGCATCACAGAGTCAGTTTTGGGCAACATCGATGGAAGCCCAGGAACTGTGTGGTCCAGAGAGGGAAACAATCAGATCCTCACAAACTTATAGAAAAACTAATAGGCTAAGCCTGGCGCAGGATGAGGAGGAATTGACCCTGCCCAGGGCATCAGCCCACAGGCCCTCATCCAGCTCCTCACCCAGCTCCTCCTCCCACTTGCCCTTCAGCTCCTCCACCGAGGCCTCCTCCTCCTCCTGCAGCTCCTGATATATTTCCAATATCTTGCCCTCCCCTACCCGAGACCACCCTGCCCTGTATCCTCCGGGCAGGCAGCAGCGGGAATTCCCCCACCTGCTTTTTCACGAATGCCCAAACCTACATGTACCTAAAGGCATTCCCCGGGGGTAGCCCAAATTTCTCCTCCAGCGCCCTCAGACTAGCAAAAGTCCCATCAATGAACAAGTCCCCCATCCTTTTGATACCCGCCCTGTGCCAACTTAGAAACACCCCCGTCTATTCAACCCGGAACAAACCTGTGATTGTTCCGTATCGGGACCCAGACTGAAGCCCTTGCCTCCCCCCTGTGCTGTCTCCACTGCCCCCAGATCCTCAATGTCGCCGCCACCACCGGGCTCGTGGTATACCGCGTCGGCAGAAACAGTTATCAGTGCCCCCAAGCTAGTATCTTTACAAGACGCCGCCTCCAACCCCTCCATTACCCATTTCCAAATCATGCATACATTCGCTGCCCAGTAATAGCTGCAAAAGTTTGGTAGCGCCAAACCCCCCCCCCCCTCCAGCGGATCCGCAATGTACATGAGCAGGTCATCCACAAACAGTGAAACACTGTGCTCCCCCCCCCCCCCGAACCAACCCCCTCCAGTTTCTGGACTCCCTCAACGCCATGGCCAGCGGCTCGATCGCCAGGGCAAACAGCAGGGAGGACAGGGGGCACCCCTGCCTCGTCCCTCGATGTAATCTAAAGTACTCCGACTGCAGCCAGTTCGTCGACACACTCACTACCGGGGCCTCATACAACAATTTGACCCACCCTATAAATTCCTCTCCAAACCCAAATCTGCCTAGCACTTACCACAGGTACTCCCACTCCACCCAATCAAAGGCTTTCTCCGCGTCCATTGCCGCTAAACCTCTGCACCCCCCCCTTCCGAGGGCATCATGATCACATTCAGGAGCCTCCGCACATTCGTATTCAACTGCCTGCCGTTCACAAACCCCGTCTGATCCTCATTGATCACTCCTGGGACACAGTCCTCAATCCTAGTGGCCAAAATCTTGGCCAACAGCTTGGCATCCACATTAAGGAGCGAAATCGGCCTATAGGAGCCACATTGCAATAGGGCCTTATCTCGCTTGAGGATAAGCGAGATCAGAGCCTGCAACATCGCCGGGGGAAGGGTTCCCTTTCCTTAGCCTCATTGAAAGTCCTCAACAACAGCGGACCCAGCAGCTCTGAGAAGTTCCTATAAAACTCTACGGGATACCCATCCGGTCCCAGGGCCTTGCCCGCCTGCATACCCCCTAACCCCTTAACCAGTTCCTCCATCTCAATCGGGGCCCCCAATCCCTCTACTTGCCCCTCCTCCACCTGTGGAAACCTCAGTTGGTCCAGAAACTGCCTCATCCCCACCACCCCCCTCCGGGGGTTCTGACTCGTACAATTTGCCATAAAAGTCCTTGAAGACCTCGTTAATCCTAGCCTAAACAAACAAACAAAGAACAAAGAAATGTACAGCACAGGAACAGGCCCTTCGGCCCTCCAAGCCCGTGCCGACCATACTGCCCGACTAAACTACAATCTTCTACACTTCCTGGGTCCGTATCCTTCTATTCCCATCCTATTCATATATTTGTCAAGATGCCCCTTAAATGTCCCTATCGTCCCTGCCTCCACTACCTCCTCCGGTAGTGAGTTCCAGGCACCCACTACCCTCTGCGTAAAAAACTTGCCTCGTACATCTACTCTAAACTTGGCCCCTCTCACCTTAAACCTATGCCCCCTAGTAATTGACCCCTCTACCCTGGGGAAAAGCCTCTGACTATCCACTCTGTCTATGCCCCTCATAATTTTGTATACCTCTATCAGGTCGCCCCTCAACCTCCTTCGTTCCAGTGAGAACAAACCGAGTTTATTCAATCGCTCCTCATAGCTTATGCCCTCCATACCAGGCAACATTCTGGTAAATCTCTTCTGCACCCTCTCTAAAGCCTCCACATCCTTCTGGTAGTGTGGCGACCAGAATTGAACACTATACTCCAAGTGTGGCCTAACTAAGGTTCTATACAGCTGCAACATGACTTGCCAATTCTTATACTCAATGCCCCGGCCAATGAAGGCAAGCATGCCGTATGCCTTCTTGACTACCTTCTCCACCTGTGTAGCCCCTTTCAGTGATCTGTGGACCTGTACTCCTAGATCTCTTTGACTTTCAATACTCTTGAGGGTTCTACCATTCACTGTATATTCCCTACCTGCATTAGCCCTTCCAAAATGCATTACCTCACATTTGTCCAGGTTAAACTCCATCTGCCATCTCTCCGCCCAAGTCTCCAGACAATCTAAATCCTGCTGTATCCTCAGACAGTCCTCATCGCTATCCGCAATTCCACCAACCTTTGTGTCGTCTGCAAACTTACTAATCAGACCAGTTACATTTTCCTCCAAATCATTTATATATACTACAAAGAGCAAAGGTCCCAGCACTGATCCCTGTGGAACACCACTGGTCACAGCCCTCCAATTAGAAAAGCATCCCTCCATTGCTACCCTCTGCCTTCTATGGCCTAGCCAGTTCTGTATCCACCTTGCCAGTTCACCCCTGATCCCGTGTGACTTCACCTTTTGTACTAGTCTACCATGAGGGACCTTGTCAAAGGCCTTACTGAAGTCCATATAGACAACATCTACTGCCCTACCTGCATCAATCATCTTAGTGACCTCCTCGAAAAACTCTATCAAGTTAGTGAGACACGACCTCCCCTTCACAAAACCGTGCTGCCTCTCACTAATACGTCCATTTGCTTCCAAATGGGAGTAGATCCTGTCTCGAAGAATTCTCTCCAGTAATTTCCCTACCACTGAAGTAAGGCTCACCGGCCTGTAGTTCCCGGGATTATCCCTGCCACCCTTCTTAAACAGAGGAACAACATTGGCTATTCTCCAGTCCTCCGGGACATCCCCTGAAGACAGCGAGGATCCAAAGATTTCTGTCAAGGCCTCAGCAATTTCCTCTCCAGCCTCCTTCAGTATTCTGGGGTAGATCCCATCCGGCCCTGGGGACTTATCTACCTTAATATTTTTTAAGACACCCAACACCTCGTCTTTTTGGATCACAATGTGACCCAGGCTATCTACACCCCCTTCTCCAGACTCAACATCTACCAATTCCTTCTCTTTGGTGAATACTGATGCAAAGTATTCATTTAGTACCTCGCCCATTTCCTCTGGCTCCACACATAGATTCCCTTGCCTATCCTTCAGTGGGCCAACCCTTTCCCTGGCTACCCTCTTGCTTTTTATGTAAGTGTAAAAAGCCTTGGGATTTTCCTTAACCCTATTTGCCAATGACTTTTCATGACCCCTTCTAGCCCTCCTGACTCCCTGCTTAAGTTCCTTCCTACTTTCCTTATATGCCACACAGGCTTCGTCTGTTCCCAGCCTTTTAGCCCTGACAAATGCCTCCTTTTTCTTTTTGACGAGGCCTACAATATCATTCGTCATCCAAGGTTCCCGAAAATTGCCGTATTTGTCTTTCTTCCTCACAGGAACATGCCTGTCCTGTATTCCTATCAACTGACACTTGAAAGCCTCCCACATGTCAGATGTTGATTTGCCCTCAAACATCCGCCCCCAATCTATGCTCTTCAGTTCCCGCCTAATATTGTTATAATTAGCCTTCCCCCAATTTAGCACATTCATCCTCGGACCACTCTTATCCTTGTCCACCAGTACTTTAAAACTTACTGAATTGTGGTCACTGTTACCGAAATGCTCCCCTACTGAAACATCTACCACCTGGCCGGGCTCATTCCCCAATACCAGGTCCAGTACCGCCTCTTCCCTAGTTGGACTGTTTACATATTGTTTTAAGAAGCCCTCCTGGATGCTCCTTACAAACTCTGCCCCGTCTAAGCCCCTGGCACTAAGTGAGTCCCAGTCAATATTGGGGAAGTTGAAGTCTCCCATCACCACAACCCTGTTGTTTTTACTCTTTTCCAAAATCTGTCTACCTATCTGCTCCTCTATCTCCCGCTGGCTGTTGGGAGGCCTGTAGTATACCCCCAACATTGTGACTGCACCCTTCTTATTCCTGATCTCTACCCATATAGCCTCACTGCCCTCTGAGGTGTCCTCTCGCTGTATAGCTGTGATACTCTCCTGAACAAGTAGCGCAACTCCGCCTCCCCTTTTACATCCCCCTCTATCCCGCCTGAAACATCTAAAACCTGGAACGTTTAGCTGCCAATCCTGCCCTTCCCTCAACCAGGTCTCTGTAATGGCAACAACATCATAGTTCCAAGTAGTAATCCAAGCTCTAAGTTCATCTGCCTTACCCGTAATGCTCCTTGCATTAAAACATATGCACTTCAGGCCACCAGACCCGCTGTGTTCAGCAACTTCTCCCCGTCTGCTCTGCCTCAGAGCCACACTGTCCATATTCCCTAGTTCTCCCTCAACGCTCTCACCTTCTGACCTATTGCTCCCGTGCCCACCCCCCTGCCATACTAGTTTAAACCCTCCCGTGTGACACTAGCAAATCTCGCGGCCAGGATATTTATGCCTCTCCGGTTTAGATGCAACCCGTCCATCTTATACAGGTCACACCTAGCTCAGCACCGTGTTACCCCCCCTATCCCTAATCCCCCAATCTCCCTGGCCACCTCTCTCTTCCGCAGCTGATGCGCCAGCATCCTACTTGCCTTCTCCCTATACTCGTACACTGCTCCCTGTACCTTCCTCAACTGAGCCTCAGCCTTCCCCGTGGTAAGCAGCTCAAACTCCGCCTGCAGGCTCCGGAGCTCCTTCAGCAACCCCTCCTCGGGGGATTCCGCATACCTCCTGTCCACCCTAAGTATCTCCCCCACCAATCTCTCCCTCTCCATCCTATCCCTCTTTTCTCTGTGGGCCCTGACTGAAATTAGCTCCCCTCTGACAACTGCCTTCAGCGCCTCCCAGACCACACTCACCGAAACCTCCCCATTATCATTGGTCTCCACATAGCTTTGGATACACCTCCAAACCCGCCCACAGACCTCCTCATCCGCCAGTAGTTCCACATCCATTCTCCACAGAGGGCGTTGGCCTCTCTCCTCCCCCAGCCACAACTCCACCCAGTGCGGGGCATGGTCCGAGTTCGCAATGGCTGAATACTCCACCCCCTCCACTCTCGGGATTGGCGCCCTACTTACCACGAAAAAAATCAATCTGCGAGTATGCCTTGTGCACATGGGAGAAGGAGGAAAACTCCTTCGCCCTTGGCCTGGCAAATCTCCACGGATCCACTCCCCCCATCTGGTCCATGAACCCCCCTTCAGGACCTTCGCCGCTGCCGGCCTCTTATCCGATCTCGATCTAGACCGGTCCAGTGCCGGGTCCAGGACCATGTTAAATTCCCCCCGCCATTACCAAACTGCATGACTCCAGATCCAGAATGCTACTCAACATCCGCTTCATGAACCGTGCATCGTCCCAGTTCGGAGCGTACACATTCACCAGCACCACCCGGGCCCCCTGCAACCTGCCACTCACCATAACATATCGACCCCCTTTATCCGCCCCAATACCCACCGCCTCAAATGCCACCCGCTTGCTCACCAAAATTGCGACCCCCCGTTCTTCGCATCCAGCCCCGAGTGGAAAACCTGCCCCACACATCCTTTCCTCAGCCTGGTTTGATCCGCCGACGACTAGCCATCTCCTTTTTTTAGGCCAGCCACGTGCCCGCGTCTCCTGCACCCTCCAGCCCCCCAGGCGGAGGCTCCCCGCCCCGACTCTCCCCTTTAACATAGATTCCCCCTCAGTCAGCACAGCAGCATCCCAGCCCCCAGCCCCCCGCCCCCCACCCCCAATCAAGCATCAAGTAATTTATAGTCAGGAAGCACTTCAGGGTATCCAAAGGTTGTAAAAGACGCTATGTTATTTCAAGATAATTTGTCTCCTTGACCTGTAAAATGTATCAAGGTAAACTGATGACATTTAACCCAAGAACAGTGAACATAATGTTCTTACTTTATGCACATATCCAACGTCACCAAGCTTGATAAGTGTGAGTAGTTCAGGTTTTTTTTTTTTAAAAGAAAAGGATATCAGGAAAATAAACTGCATTTAGCAATCAGAGTTTCCAACAGAATTGCAGATGGAAATCAATAAGCCACTGCCAATTTAGTCAGTCATTAGCCAAGAACAACCACAAAAAATTGGATGGATGGAAAAATGGAAAGGATTAAAAGCAAAGCAAAAAACAAAACACATGAAGAATGAAGGCCGATTCAGAAAAACCTGGTCACACCTTCGCTTCAGGAAGACCATAGAGCCTCCAGTAAATGGTCATGTTTTTGACTGTTAGCGGGGTACATGCAGAGGAGTAACTAGAAACCTTTTAAGGAGATATAAAAATTGTGGCACAAAAAGAAGCACACCATTTAAGAAGTTCTGAAACTAGAGCGGATCTCTGTGGGCAGCACAGTTGCTTCACAGTTCCAGGGTCCCAGATTCGATTCCCGGCTGGGTCACTGTCTGTGTGGAGTTTGGACTTTCTCCCCGTATCTGCGTGGGTTTCCTCCGGGTGCTCCGGTTTCCTCCCAGAGTCCAAAGATGTGCGGGGTAGGTGGATTGACCAGGCTAAATTGCCCTTAGTGCCCAAAACGGTTAGGTGGGGTTACTGGGATGAGGTGTGGGCTTAAGTGTGGTGCCCTTTCCAAGAGCCGGTGCAGACTCGATGGGCCAAATGGCCTCCTTCTACACTGTAAATTCTATGATTCTTTCCTCCCAAACAAGGAGGAACATTTTGCATGGAATTCTTCCGTTAAACTCCATTGTTCCAGTTAGCAAACGAGGCGGATAACATATAAAGCAACAGCCAAAAACAAAACAATCCAGTTATCCTGATTTTACTGGGCATACAAGATATTTTTTTCCATTTGTCCTTTTGTTAATAATGGAATCGGAGGTCAATCATCACAGCATTAAACAGTGTACATGAATACAATGCCAAATGATGTAATCAGACAAGATTTTCTACAACTTTCCTTCTCAATCTGTGGCAGCTTTCACTTTCATCAAGCGAAAATCTCCCTTGATCAGGGATTTACAAGAGAAATATTCAGCTTGACATGGTTAATACATTTTTTTTTTGAGGGGCAACGAGACAGAAAAGAGCTGAAATACCAGTTATTGTACTAAATTCCAGATGTTTTAATGTGTATTCTAAATTGCTGCAGTGTATCAAATTATCACCCACTTAATTCAGATAGAAAGAGAAATGAAAGTAGCCTGAACCTGTCCTGTTTTCTTGCCTAAACACGTTAAATGGAGGTGTGTGTGTAGTTAGTCACACATGCCTAAACACGTTAAATGGAGGTGTGTGTGTGTGTGTGTGTGTGTGTGTGTGTGTGTGTGTGTGTGTGGTCAGTTGAAATACGTTAAATGGAGGTGTGTGTGCGCGTGTGTGTGGTCAGTCACACGTGCGTGTCTCTGTTTAGGCTCAAACAAGAATAAATGGTCAGTAGTGGGTTGAAGCACTGGAGGGTTACAAGCTTGTCGAATTGCATCTCTGCATGACTCAGCATCGTTCAGTAAAGGGAGGGAAAAGAAAACTTACCCTGCAATCTGCCACTGAAGCCACACACTGTTGCCCTGACACACATTATCATTTCCTTACGTAAAACATAGTCTGCACCTTATCAAAACTATGAGGAACTTTTCATTTCACCAAACAGCCTAAAGATGTTTTGCCATTGCTCACTCAATTTCTTACCAGGAAATCCCGAAGGTCTCGATCAGCTGTGTAGCAACAAATACGGTGCAATTGTCTCTTCACATCAAATCCCTAATATCAAAGAGAAATAATACTATTGTTCTGAAAAAATATCATCTTCCAATTTGATACTATGTAAAATAGTTAACTATACAACAGAACTGGATAAGCAGTCCCATCATTTCTGGACAGCATTTCATTACTTACCATGTTTTTAAGAAGTTGCCTAGCCTCCTGCAGGTCCTTTTGTAAAAGACAATCGTATGTTAGGTTTAATCCGGCTTGCATGAGTATGTGCAGATTCTTCATAGGTTTCTGCAGGGCTGTGAAGTAGCCCTGAGCTCGGGGAATCTGATTATTTAGTATGGCATCACGAACAATTTCCTGCAAAGATTAAACCAAGAGAATTTCAAACTAAAAAAATATATATCCTTAGTGGAAAAATTTGAACACTCCCATCGATATTTCTTAAATACATACATTATTAATCCACTTAAAATAAACGGGTTAGCACCTGGAAGGAAGTAGAAGCTTTGGAGTCACTATCCAGGTTCAATCTGCACTGCAGTCATTAGTGAAGGATTTCTTTTCACAAACTACTTAATTTAACAACAAAAGTATAAATCCCACCTTTGGGATATATAGGCTAAGGAACAAAAGTTGGTGAGGTCGGGGTGACAATGTTGTACCGTTCAGTGCAAAGGAATCAACAATGGCCTGAAGACAGAGTTCAGTAAAGTGCTGCATCTTCAGACTACCAAGTGGTTTGCTTCTCTGCTCACTAAAACTGGAAAATAAGGCATCACCAGCAAAATTAATTATCCACTTTGCCGAATGCCAATATGGTGACATTGTAGTTTATGCAAAATATACATCATTAAGATTTTCCTCCTCATATTTCTAAATACGACAGAGAAAATGTGTCACTTGAAGGGGAATGCAAAACTAGGGGTCATAAATAAGATAAATAACATTAGCCCTAACAGAGAATTTAGGAGAAATATCTTTAACCTGAACCTGGTGAGAATACGGAAATCACTACCACAAGGAGTAATATGATGTGGAGATGCCGGCGTTGGACTGGGGTGAGCACAATAAGAAGTCTTACAACACCAGGTTAAAGTCCAACAGGTTTGTTTCGATGTCACTAGCTTTCGGAGCACTGCTCCTTCCTCAGGTGAATGGAGAGGTATGTTCCAGAAACATATATATATATATATATATATAGACAGATTCAAAGATGCCGGACAATGCTTGGAATACAAGTATTAGCAGGTGATTAAATCTTTACAGATCCAGAGATGGGGTAACCCCAGGTTAAAGTGGTGTGAATTGTGTCAAGCCAGGACAATTGGTAGGATTTCGCAGGCCAGATGGTGGGGGATGAATGTAATGCGACATGAATCACAGGTCCCGGTTGAGGCCGCACTCGTGTGTGCGGAACTTGGCTATAAGCTTCTGCTCGGCGATTCTGCGTTGTCGCACGTCCTGAAGGCCGCCTTGGAAAACGCTTACCCGGAGATCAGAGGCTGAATGCCCTTGACTGCTGATGTGTTCCCCGACTGGAAGGGAACATTCCTGCCTGATGATTGTTGCGCGATGTCCGTTCATTCGTTGTCGCAGCGTCTGCATAGTCTCGCCAATGTACCACGCTTCGGGACATCCTTTCCTGCAGCGTATGAGGTAGACAACGTTGGCCGAGTCGCACGAATATGTACCGCGTACCTGGTGGGTGGTGTTCTCACGTGTAATGGTGGTATCCATGTCGATAATCTGGCACGTCTTGCAGAGATTGCCATGGCAGGGTTGTGTGGTGTCGTGGTCACTGTTCTGAAGACTGGGTAGTTTGCTGCAAACAATGGTTTGTTTGAGGTTGTGCGGTTGTTTGAAGGCAAGTAGTGGGGTTGTGGGGATGACCTTGGCAAGATGTTCATCTTCATCGATGACGTGCTGAAGGCTGTGAAGAAGATGTCGTAGTTTCTCCGCTCCAGGAAAGTACTGGACGACGAAGGGTATTCTGTCGGTTGTGTCCCATGTTTGTCTTTTGAGGAGGTCGGTGCGATTTTTTGCTGTGGCGCGTTGGAACTGTTGATCGATGAGTCGAGCGCCATATCCCGTTCGTACGAGGGCATCTTTCAACGTCTGTAGATGTCTGTTACGCTCCTCTTCGTCTGAACAGATCCTGTGTATACGGAGAGCTTGTCCATAGGGGATGGCTTCTTTAATGTGTTTAGGGTGGAAGCTAGAGAAGTGGCGCGTCGTGAGGTTTGCGGTAAAGCGAAGTGCTGAGGTGACCGTCCTTGATGGAGACGAGTGTGTCCAAGAATGCAACTGATTTTGGAGAGTAGTCCATGGTGAGTCTGATGGTTGGATGGAACTTATTGATGTCATCGTGTAGTCATTTCAGTGATTCTTCGCCGTGGGTCCAAAGGAAAAAAATGTCATCGATGTATCTGGTGTATAATGTCGTTTAAGGTCCTGTGAGCGAGTATGTCTTATTCAAACTTGTGCATGAAGATGTTGGCTTATTGGGGTGCGAATTTGGTCCCCATGGCCGTTCCGTGCGTCTGGATGAAGAACTTGTTGTCGAAGGTGAAGACGTTGTGATCCAGAATGAAGCGGATGAGTTGCAGAATTGCGTCTGGAGATTGGCAGTTGTCGGTGTTGAGTACAGAGGCTGTTGCAGCAATGCCGTCGTCGTGGGGGATGCTGGTATAGAGTGCCGATACGTCCATTGTGACGAGGAATGTTCCTGGTTCATTCACCGGAGGAAGGAGCAGCGCTCCGAAAGCTAGTGACATCGAAACAAACCTGTTGGGACTTTAACCTGGTGCTGTAAGACTGCTTACTGTGCTCACCCCAATCCAACGCCGGCATCTCCACATCATAGATAAGATAGATAGTTAACATCTTTTCCCAAAAGTAGGGGAGTCCAAAACTAGACGGCATAGGTTTAAGGTAAGAGGGGAGATACACAAAAGGGTCCAGATGGACAATTGTTTCACACAGAGGGTGAGGAGTGTCTGGAATCAGCTGCCAGAGGCAGTAGTAGAAGCGGGTATAATTTTGTCTTTTAAAAAGCATTCAGACGGCTGGCGCTGCCAAACTTCAGTAACTACTATTGGGCGGCGAATACAGCCATGATCAGGAAGTGAGTGATGGGGGAGGGACGGCATGGGAGAGTATGGAGGCGGCTTCATGTAAGGGCACCAGCTTAGGGGCGTTGATAACAGCGCCTCTGCCGCTCCCGCCAGCATGGTACTCCGCCAGCCCCACGGTGGTGGCGGCCCAGAGAGTCTGGGGGCAATGGAGGAGGCATGTGAGCAGAGGGAGTATCGGTTTGGTCTCCAATCTGTAATATTCACCGGTTTGCCCCGGGAAGGATGGACGGGGGGTTTCGGAGATGGCAGAGAGCAGGGATTGAGAGGATGGGGGATATGTTTATAGAGGGGAGCTTTCCTAGCTTGAGGGAGCTGGAGCAGAAATTTGATTTGGCGAGGGGAAACAAATTCAGGTACCTGCAGGTGCGGGACTTCCTACGTAGGCAGGTTTCAACCTTCCCGCTCCTACCACCAAGGGGGATACAGGACAGGGTAGTTTTCAGAGGGTGGGTGGGAGAAGGGAGGGTCTCTGACATTTACAAGGACCTTATGGGGTCAGAGGAGACACAGACTGAGGAGCTGAAGCACAAGTGGGAAGAGGAGTTGGGAGGAGAGATAGAGGATGGTCTATGGGTGGACGCGTTGAGTAGAGTCAACGCGTCCGCAACATGTGCCAGGCTCAGCCTGATACAATTCAAGGTCGTTCACCGGGCCCACGTGACAGTGGCCCGGATGAGCAGGTTCTTTGGGGTAGAAGATAGGTGCGCAAAGTGTGCGGGAGGACCAGCAAACCATGTCCGCATGTTCTGGACATGTCCAAAGCTTAGGGGATTCTGGCAGGGGTTTGTAGATGCCATACCCACGGTGCTAAAACAAGGGTGGCACCGAGTCCAGAGGTGGCGATTTTCAGCTGTCGGTAGATCCGGGAATCCAGGAGGAGAAAGAGGCAGACGTTCTGGCCTTTGCTTCCCTGGTAGCCCGGAGACGGATATTATTAGCTTGGAGGGACTCAAAGCCCCCGAAGTCGGAGACCTGGCTATCTGACATGACATGGCTAGCTTTCTCTGTTTGGAGAAAATCAAGCTCGCCTTGAGAGGGTCAATGTTCGGGTTCGCCCGGAGGTGGCAACTCAACTTCTTTTAGGAAAATTCATTGTCAGCAGAAGGGGGGGGGGGGGGGGGGGGGGGTTAGTTTAGTTTAGAGTAGGGGATTAATAAAGATGGGACCTGTAAGGGAGGAAGACGGCTTTTGCACTATGTAGATTCATCTACATTGTTTCTGTTGTTGTTGTCAAACCAGAAAAATACCTCAATAAAATGTTTATTTTTAAAAAAGCATTCAGATAGATGGGAACACTGAGGGTTATGGGCCAAATGTGGACAATTGTAATGGAATGAAAATGAAAATCGCTTATTGTCACAAGTAGGCTTCAAATGAAGTTACTGTGAAAAGCCCCTAGTCGCCACATTCCGGTGCCTGTTCGGGGAGGCTGGTACAGGAATTGAACCGTGCTGCTGGCCTACCTTGGTCTGCTTTCAAAGCCACCGATTTAGCCCTGTGCTAAATCAGCCCCGAATGGATTTAGTTGTAAAAACTGGCACCATGGACAATTTGGGCCGAAGGGCCTGTTTTCATGCTGTAAACCTCTATGACTATCCAATTAGTTTCAAGATACATCACAAGTTAACTAGTTACCAGCCCAAGTACTTACATCAGTATTTAGATTCTTCCACTTTCCATAAAATTGATTATCATCTGGTAATGCATTTTCTTCATCCAGACAGTCACTCGATACAGTCTCATTTGGAGGAATTCGAGGATATTTCTTCATAAATTTCCGGAGCTTGGTAATATAACCGGTGAGATAATCCACACATTTGTGCTTGTAATTGTCCAACTCTAAAGGTATACAAATTTGTTTTGGCAACAAGAAGAATCAGGGGAAAGCAAGCTGAATCACACACCATCCTAACTTGAGCGAGGGTCAAAATGCTGTGTCCAAATCCTTGAGCTCTCTACTCAACACCACAATGAGAACAGAATTCCTACAAAAACTGCAGCAATTCAAGGTGACACCCCAATACCTTCTCGTGGGCAATTAGAGATTAGGACTGGACAATAAACGTGACCCTGCAGCATCACTCATTGGCAGAGGAGACTATTTTTTATAAAAGGTGAATTCTCGTGGGAAAGAAAGGTGTTAAAAGAAAAAGCACCATATATTTTTAAATCAAGACCCATCCATCCACGTTACATGATGTGAAATCGTCAAATGCTTCACTAATCGCTTAGACAATTAACATTCAGTGGCAAACAATAAATGTGGGCCGAAGATAGAACTCCACCTGGGAAATAGTTATGAAAACGAATTAATTTACATTTAAAACGCCATCACAGACAAAAATGGACTAAAATCAGCTACTTCAAGTGGGATGAAAGAGAGACTAGCTCAAGATTAACTTGCAGAGTAAAGATAGGGAAGCAAACATTAAGGCTAGATGTGGGAATTATTTACATATAGTACAAGATTAATAAAGTAGCAATTAAATGCATTCTGACTAAGATTAAAAGGAGGCGCAATGGCCGGGTTTCCATGGATAAATGGCGACATTAGAACAAAAAGATTAAATAAATATAAGGGGTGACAGGAGAAAACTATGAGAAATTTAAATGGTGCTGGTCCATCTCAAGTTTTGTATATAGGTTGTCAAGACCAATCTGAATTTCCTTTTTAAAATGAAAATGGGGAGTTTAATGGGATCAATACAGCTAGTCGGTAGAAATGAGGATACTCATCCAACCAAAGAAATGAATGAGACATGAAATTGGCGGGGTACAGGAGGTTGGGAGAGGAGCAGAGGCCGATACCAATCCGGGGGAATCATGGATTTGAGCCGAGAAGGATGGATGCAAGGTTTCGGGGATGGGAAAAGGGAGGGGTGAAGGAGAGGAAGGATTTGTTTTTGGAGGGGCGGTTCACAAGTTTGGAGGAGTCGAGGGGGAAGTTAGGACTTCTGCATGAGAAAGGTTTTCGGTATATGCGGGTGCGGAACTTTGCTAGAAAGGTTTTTCCAACCTTTCCGATAGCGCCTGCCTCCTCGTTGTTGGAGTGTGGGGTCGTCTCGGCAATCTATGGGAGGATTTTGGAGGAGGATAAAGTGTCTGTGCAGGGGGTTAAGACCAAGTGAGAGGAGGACTTGGGATGGCGCTGGAGAAGGGAAGGTGGTGTGAGGTGCTGCCGAGGGAGAATGCCTCAACCATGTGCGCAAGGCTGGTGTGGATACAGTTGAAGGCGAGTCACAGGGTGCATTGGACAGAGTAAAAGGTTGAGCTGGCTGTTTGAGGGGGTAGAGGATACATGTGAACGGTGTGGGAGGGCCCCGGCTAATCATGTGCTCGACAGGAGCGTCGAGAGCACGGTGGCACAGTGGTTAGCACTGCTGTCTCACAGCAGCGAGGTCCCAGTTTCAATCCCGGCTCTGGGTCACTGTCCGTGTGAAGCTTGCACATTCTCCCCGTTTGCGTGGGTCTCACCCCCACAACCCAAAGATGTGCAGGGTAGGTGGATTGGCCACGCTAAATTGCCCCTTAATTGGAAAAAATGAATTGGGTACTCTATATTAAGGGCTGGTTTAGCACAGGGCTAAATAGCTGGCTTTTAAAGCAGACCAAGGCAGGCCAGCAGCACGGTTCAATTCCCGTACCAGCCTCCCCGAACAGGCGCCGGAATGGGACGACCAGGGGCTTTTCACAGTAACTTCATTTGAAGCCTACTTGTGACAATTTCATTTCATTATATTAAAAAAACAAGACTGGAGCCTTACTTACTGGAAAATAGAAGGTTAAGGAGAGAATCTAACACAGGTTTAAAGCCTTCCTTATAGCGTACATGAAGGTTATTTCCATTGTCCAGCAAGCAGTTATAAAGTATAGATTTAGGATTGTCTCCAGAAGAACAAGGAAGGGATAACAGTAAGTGGAGAACAAATGTTAGAACTTTAAATAGCTTAGCATAAATGAGTACTGAAGCATAACCCTACTGTTCCTTTCAAAGGAGTATTGGGCATTTAAAACATATGAAAGCCTATAAGGAAAAAGCAGAAAAATAGATTGAAGATCCTGCAAAATCCCCTGTACTGCAGTTTCTGTGATTCTATGATTTACAGTTTCAATAAGCAGTGAAAAAATACGAAAAAAGGGCTACCTCTAAATCTCCTTCAGTAACTTGCAATATAAAACAGTGCTTGAATGGCTCTCAATAAATCTCAAACTTTACTGACAAGAAGAGCCTTAAAGCTCTATGGTAATACTCAACTGCTCCAACATCTATTCAGAGTGAACTGGACATTAGTCATTCTGCTTGCATTATATATTCAATTAAATTAATAATCTAGCAGAACAGTTAATATAAAAAAGGGATTAAATTTGTATGATTGTTTTTTCCCCCAATTTCTAGGTGCTTCCCTCCACCAATGGTCACTCTCTTTACTAGCCTGGGGTTGGCAGTGGCACCAGCTCCAGAGTTCTGCATGAGCCTGTAGGGAATACAATACCGCATGAGGTGGGAGGACGGAGGCAAGCAACTTTTTAAAAACAAATGTTGAGAAACATTCAGTGGAAAATTAAAATATATCATAAAATGCCCACACCACACCACATTTTTTTTTATTCCTCCAATTGAATGAGTAATAGGCATGAAATGACTGCAACAGATTTATTAATCGCTTCACCATGGCACCTCACCTCCTGGCTGCTCTAGGAGCTCTTGCATTTGTTTGTTGAGAAAGGTCAGTGTAAGGTTCAGAAGTTGTTCGGAGAATTGTTTGCTCTGAGTTTCGGAATCATTTACCCTGATGGCTGAACACAGCAAATCTAAAGCTGGCTTAATTTCTTCCACTTCTGCACGAAGAGAGAAACAAACAAAGAAAAAAAATGTCACTGAATGTGCATCTTAATCTCACAGGCTTTGTTAAGGGCTAGCAACTGTCTGCCAATATTCAGAGGCTGCTGAATGTTGTTCTCTCTCCATCTGGTGGGCCCCGAGACGGAGGCAATTTGATAGGGTGGTGAGTAGAAGTACCTATTCAAAGTTCTGGGGAGGCTTGGTATAGGGCCAAAATTAATTTTGTGGGTTTGGTTACTGTATAGGGCCCCCTTGCCTAGTGTTCGTACCAACACCTTGAGCTCGGGATGCTTCCAATTAAATAGAGGGACAAGACAGGGGTGTCCAATGCCCTCACTCCTATTTGCATTAGCGATTGAGCCCTTAGCTATAGCTTTGAGGGCTTTGGATAGTGGAAGGGATAAAAAGGGGAGAACATACTGGGCGTGATTCTCCCAAAAGGGAACAAAATCCCATAGCGAACGCGTTTAGTCGCGTGTTTCCCAGTGCTCGCAGTGCCGAGAATCACGTTATTCAACTCAACCTGCGTTGAATGAAGGGCCTGAATGGGGAACTCGCAGCTGAGGCCGCACATAGCCCCATTTTGTACAGTGTGGAGCTCCGCTTGCCATAACTCCCCGTTGTAGCGAGAGAAATGGCGTGCCAATCTCCAAGGCCCCCAAAACAATCCCCGATCTAACCGCCCCCCCCCCCCCCACAAACCACCAGCCCGAACAAGTATAGGAGGGTCCCCAAACACACATGCCAGGCAACCCCGGCCCAATTGCACACGTAAACAATGCCAGCTTGCCACTCTGCCAGTGTCCATGCAGGCTGGCAGTGCCACCTGAGCACCTTGGCATTGCCAAGATGGCACCTGGATGGCACTGCTGGGACCAGGGTACCCAGGTGACACCAGCAGTGCCAGGGCACCACCCTGCCCAAAGGAGATGCAGCTGGGGGCCTCCTATCCCCTGGGAGACCCTCACAAGTGCCGTTCCAACTGGTCGCCGTTTGTAGGGTCCAGTCCTGAACAGCGCTCTGCCGAGGTCTCTGGGGCAAAGGGATTGAATCCCAAAGCCTCAGGTACCTCGGTAACCTGCACATTAGAGTGGGGCTTACTGCCTCATTAAAATGCGGATTTGCTGAACAGCGATCCCGCTCATTGTGGACAGGGTTCACATCGCAACATCTCACGTTGAATCCCACGAGGCTTTGCGAGCCAGGTAGATCCCGGGAGCAGCTTTCCAGGTGCAGCATGGCCGTCGGATCGCGCCCAGGGTGTCCCCGTATGCTGGTGATCTGCTGCTTTATGATACTTTATGGGTAAAATAATGGAGCTACTTGGTGCCAGGGTTCAGGATGACACAATGGCTGCAGGGCATCCTGAAGGGGAGGGTGATAAGGCAGAGGTCATGGTACATGTTGGTACCAATGACATAGGTAGGAAGAGGGATGAGGTCTTGCATCAAGAATTCAGGGAGTTAGGCGTGCAGAACCTCCTGGGTTGTAATCTCTGGATTACTCCCAGTGCCATGTGCTAGTGAGTACAGGAATAGGTGAATAGCACAGGTGAATGCATGGCTTAATATAGAAAGTCAGAGAGATCTGGGCGTGCAGGTCCACAGATCTTTGAAAGTGGCAACACAAGTAGACAAGGTAGTCAAGAAAGCGAGGATTGACACGTGTAATTATGATATAGTAGCCATCACGGAGACGTGGTTGTGGGGACAGGATTAGCATTTTAGCATTAATTGTCGGGGAGCTCTCTCTTTTCTTTGTGGGTGAGGTATGTCATGGTTGTTTAGGTTTTTGTTTCTTTTTAAAAAAAATTTTGAGTACCCAATTCTTCCTTTTTTCCAATTAAGGGACAATTTAGCATGACTAATCCTTCTACCTTGCACAATTTTGGGTTGTGGGGGTGAGACCCACACACTCATGGGGAGAATATGTAACGTCCTCATGGCTCGAATCCAGGTCCTCAGTGCCGTGAGGCAGCAGTGCTAACCACTGCGCCGCCATACCCACCCCCCTGTTGGGTTTTTGTTGTGTTGGTTATGTGTAACATCTGCTGTGGGAACCACGGTGATAAAATGCATCGTAAAATCTCTAATAAAAATATATATATTTTTTAAAACAATGTGCATCTTAACTGTTACGGAGTCACAAAATAAACATCACTACCTTGTGCATTTCTATTCTGCGATCCACATCCCTAGCAGCATTTTCCAATCCAATGGGAATGGGAAGTGATCAACAGGGATGGGGAAATTAGAAGAATAAATAACAATTCAAGCTCTGTCAGGTTAGTGTCAAAATCCGGTCCAACAATCTTTTCCCAGCTTGAATATAATGAGTAAAATGATAGGTCACGTGAATCGAGAAATGGAAAGTTGCAAGGTTTTGTGTTCTCGTACTGCCGGGGCCTGGTTTTGCTCCGGTACAGTTTCACAAGCTCCCACAAACCATACCTAAGTCAGCACTCTTCACATGTGTATCTAGACAGTGAGTGCAATTTTTGTCCATGCTTAACAGAGCAGGTGGGATTTTGCCCAAAAGACCCAGGTTGCTTACTTGTTAACTGCATTGAAGATGTTACCACAGCTTCAGAATGTTCCTGCACCAAAAATCCTGCTGGGGCACAAAATAGCTTTTCTTTGCTCTTCAGGAAGAAATCAACCATGTCCAGCTGTCTGTTCTCGATTCCAGCCTGGGATATTTAAAGTGCAACAAATTATTTTTACAGGTCAGGTAATTACTACCCATTAAATCAAAGGCCAGTATGTGCCAATGGGCCCCTCGTGAAACAGGGTTTGTCAGTATTGGCGTTATCTGATTGATGACTCTCTCTTCCAACCTTGCAACTCTTTACCTTCCCATTAATTAGGTTGCTCCACTTTATTGATATTGCTCCTCTTAAATTTCCGACCTCCAGATTTGCCATCCTACATGTTTCCTTCCCACCCTGCATTGAAATGAAGACTTAGAGCACTGCTTCCTGTAACAGTGCATTCTTTGTGAGCACTTAAGCTAAGGAATTCCTTGCCTCCATCAATTGCCCTCTATATTAAAATGTGTGCATAACAGACAATTCCCAACATCCATTTTACCAATCAATTTTAAACTTTTCTTAATTACACTGTTTGCCAAAGTAAATATTTGGCAACTCATTCAATATGCCCCTCCTGTCATCACCCGAGTGCATCCAAGCACCATTCTCCTTCCCTTCCCCAATCTAATTTATGAAAACCTATATGGCATATTCACAGCTGTGATTGAGACATCCATGTTACATTTTTACCAAGATTTAAAAAGTGAGTTTAAAGCAAGTTTCTTGGTCATGGTGGAGAATGTAACTATACAGTCATCCTCAGGAAATGTTTTGACAGATGGCTTCCTGAGACTTCCAAATACGTTGGCCATAGTGTGCCTGTGTTAAAATTGATACTTGGTCTGTAGTTGAAGTGAGGCCTGCCCCTGACTGGCCATATTTCCAAACCCTACTGGTCTCACATTCCCTCCTACACTTTAATGAGCATAGGAAATAAGAGCAGGATCGCAGGAGGATTGCTTCTTGGCCTTTGGCTAAGATTAAGCATCAGATCAAGCCCAGGATGAGGTGCAATGCCGTTTCTTGTCAGCTTGAAGCTTGTATGTCTCTCTTGTGGAGACCACGAATTAGCTTCAATTTGAATTGTGTTTTGGAGCAAGGAATTAGATGGTTTAAGGGTTTGTCCTGACCACTTTGTGCACTGGCTTTGTAACTTTAAGGATGGGAAAAAACATTTTTAAATAAAATGATCGCAGGAGTGGGCCATTCACGCATCCAGTCTGCTCTGCCTTTCAGAGGTTCCATGGCCAATCCGATCTTGGCCTCAACTCCACTTTCCTGCATGATCCCCATAATCCAGGGCTCCCTTGTAGATCGGAAATCTAACTACGCCTTGAATATATTCTGTGACCCAGCTGCTCCTGCTCTCTGGGGAAGCGAATTCCGCACACTAATGGCCCTCAAAAGAAGAAATCTCCATTTTAAATGGTGGACCCATTATTCTGAAACAGCCACCCCTAGTTCGAGATTTCCCCACAAGAGGAAACAACCTCTGAGCATTTCCCTGCCAAGCCCCCTCAGAATGGTACAGGTAGGTAAAGTACCATAGTCCCAGATGACCATAGGATGCTTTCGCTTTTGAGGGGGAGAGCTTATTGGTGGCGATTGAACCGAAGGATCACCACACCTCAAGCGAGGTGCAGGGTTGAGAAGGCAGGGCCTTCATGAATAACCTCAGGCGGTACATAAAATGCAAGTTGCTCTTCATTAATTATCTCAGGAAAGAAGCATGTGCAGAGCAGGTGGTGAGGGAAACCAAGATACAGGGACACAAACTTAAGAGCTGGTAATTTAGGAGCAAAAATCACCCAAGTGCTTCTTCACAAGAAGGGCAGTGAAAATCTGAAATACTCTCTCCCAAAAGATCTGTGGATGCCTGGGGTCAAATAAAATTTTCGATGGGGGTCAATAAGGACAATGATATCAAAGCATAAGGAGCAAAGTCAGGTAAACAGATTTGCGGTACAGATCAGTTATGATTTAAAAGAATGACAAGCAGATTTGAGGCTGTGAATAGCCTATTTCTGTTCCAATGTTTAACATACCCATCAGTGCATGTTCAAGTAGAAGAGAAGAATTACATTTAATTTTGTTGAGCGATTTTTTCAGAAAATTGGATAATTTAGGAAGAGATTGATTGTCTGAACTGTGAAGGAGTTATGTATTCTTTATAATTCTTGTAAGAGTGTTTTTTATTTTTATTTCCAAATTACTGAATATTGGAAGCATAAAGCCGGTTTGCAAAAATAGCCACAAAATAGGGGTAAACATACGCAACGGTAAAAGTGATCATAGGACACGGGTTAGAGCTTTTTCAGATTCGGCAATGGATTGTCATATTGCAATCCTTCCGGAAACCAGCCAGACTTTGCAATACTCCACAAAGCGGGTCTACAACGAACAGGCTAACCGAGGTTTGGTTATAAGCTGAACTTAGTTTTTTCCATTTTTTCAAGAAAATAGAAAGGCCCAATAAATTTAAATGTTTTAAAATTACTCGATCAATTAAGAATTTGAATGTATTTGTTTTCCTTTGCAATATCTCACAGGGGTCACGGAAGGGGCAGAACACTAAGGTAATGGAGCTTAAACATAGATAGCCTCTTAATACCAAGTAACAGCAGTTGCACCCTTGATCCACATGACCTCATTACTCTTTCCATTCCATAGAAATATAGCCTTCACACATTGTGGGTCGCTTTGCTCATAAATATAGTGAGGAGATCAAGTTCCAGGAGTCTGTTTCTTTATTGTAAAATGAAAAACCTACTGTTGTGTGCAGTTTAATGATGTGTGAAAATTCATGATAAAACCAGAAAGAAAAGGAGCTTTCACTGTTTTACTAACCCAATGGCATTAGTCCTTCAGCAATGCTCTGCATTTGTTCCCGCAGTAGCAGGACTGCATCATGGACTAAACACAACTAGAAAGTTGGGTTAGTGCATTGCTCGTTCTCACCACTTCTGAATGCAGTGGCTTCTGCCAGGGTTCCCATGAATTTCTTGGTAGCTTTCCAGTACCCCCCCCCCCCCCCCTCAAACCCTCCAATTCCAATAAGTACAGCAGGCAACTGACACCTGTAAGCAAACGTGAATATAAAATTGGAAGGCAATAAGTAAGCAGCGTGCCTTCAATCCAGTCACACTTTTTTTATTGGCAGACATTGCTGGCAGGGCATGAGAACAGATGTCCCCATACTCGACTTTGACTTTTCAAAACTTACAATTCATAGACGGGAGATTAAGCAGAAATGAAAGATTAGTTTGTCAGTCAAGAAACAGTTCCAAGCTTCAGGTAGTTCAGCAGTCATGTCATTTGCACTATGTACGTTCATGTAAAGAAATTGCAACTTCAGCACAGCTGCAAGCTCATGGTACATAATTGCACTCTAGTCTTTTTCAAGAGAGGTTTTAAAAAATATATTTCTCATTGTTTCCCACCTATACAAGCATCCCTCCCACCCAGGCATATGACCTTTACGTCTAGTAGCTGGGCATGGGGATACAAGAGTGATAACAAACCTGGCCAGGTCAGAGAAGATCACTACTTTAGTTTAAAGATCTAAGTAAAATCAGTATAAAAAAAGATTCTATTAACAGCTCGGATACTTCACGAGAATTTCCAACATTTTAAGTACTGCAGAAATACAACAGCACTGAAAGTAACCAAAAACCATGACTGCAGGAAGTCATGGATAAGGAGGTATCAGATCACATTCCAGCAGTTTTAATCCCCTCCAAAGAAAGCAAAAGCACGCTAAAGGTCAGAAAGGTCTAAAGTGTCTGAAGCCACCACTGTAAATCAAATATATTTCTCTAAATATAGCAGACCTTTACCAAATAAAACACATTAATGCCACCACACGTACACGAATATTTCTCGAGTTCATCACTACTTCACTTTATTGGCTCAGTTACAATGGGTGCTACAGTTCCCAGACAACATGTCAGCTTCTACCTCCAAAAGAGACACATAATAATCAAGATACCACAATAGACAATTCCCAGGATGACTAGTTTTGATCAACAGGCAGAACTGCACAAGAGGAATGTATGTAATTAGTCCGGTGCAAATCCAGTGCGATATAAAAATAAAATCACCATGTCACTCAACAGGTTTCATGAAAATCCAGCAAAATTAATAAGTTATTACAGAGTGTTTGCAGATGTGACTGGTTCACAAATGCTCAACTTTCTTCTATAATCTGGTGAGAATTTGATAAATCCTTTCAAGACAAGAGACTTCAAGCAACAGCAGGAGGAATTGCTCCCCCCCCCACATAAAAATGTCAGGTACCCAGTCCTCCTTCCTCACCCACCCCCAAACTATTCCCAATGATTCTTTATTCATTGGATTGGTTTATTGTCACTTGTACCGAGGTACAGTGAAAAGTATTTTTCTGCGAGCAGCTCAACTGATCATTTTTTTTTATTAAATATTTTATTGAAAATTTTTGGTCAACCAACACAGTACATTGTGCATCTTTTACACAATATTATAACAACACAAATAACAATGATCTATTTTATAAACAAAAAATGAATAAATAATAAATAACAAAAATAAAAACTAGCCCTAATTGGCAACTGCCTTGTCACAAGTAACACTCTCCAAAAATATAATTTAACAGTCCAATATATAATTATCTGTAGCAACGACCTATACATACTATACAGTATATATTAACAACCCTGAGAGTCCTTCTGGTTCCTCCTCCCCCGCCCCCCCGCCCCCCCCCCCCCCCCCCCCCCCCCGATCCTGGGCTGCTGCTGCTGCCTTCTTTTTCCCATTCCGTCTATCTTTCTGCGAGGTATTCGACGAACGGTTGCCACCGCCTGGTGAACCCTTGAGCCGACCCCCTTAGGACGAACTTAATCCGCTCTAGCTTTATAAACCCCGCCATGTCATTTATCCAGGTCTCCACCCCCGGGGGCTTGGCTTCTTTCCACATTAGCAATATCCTGCGCCGGGCTACTAGGGACGCAAAGGCCAAAACATCGGCCTCTCTCGCCTCCTGCACTCCCGGCTCTTGTGCAACCCCAAATATAGCCAACCCCCAGCTTGGTTCGACCCGGACTCCTACTACTTTTGAAAGCACCTTTGTCACCCCCATCCAAAACCCCTGTAGTGCCGGACATGACCAAAACATATGGGTATGATTCGCTGGGCTTCTCGAGCACCTCGCACACCTATCCTCCACCCCAAAAAATTCACTGAGCCGTGCTCCAGTCATATGTGCCCTGTGTAATACCTTAAACTGAATCAGGCTTAGCCTGGCACACGAGGACGACGAGTTTACCCTGCTTAGGGCATCTGCCCACAGCCCCACCTCGATCTCCTCCCCCAGCTCTTCTTCCCATTTCCCTTTTAGTTCATCTACCATAGTCTCCCCTTCGTCCCTCATGTCCCTATATATATCTGACACCTTACCATCCCCCACCCATGTCTTTGAGATCACTCTGTCCTGCACCTCTTGTGTCGGGAGCTGCGGGAATTCCCTCACCTGTTGCCTCGCAAAAGCCCTCAGTTGCATATACCTGAATGCATTCCCTTGGGGCAACCCATATTTCTCGGTCAGCGCTCCCAGACTCGCGAACTTCCCATCCACAAACAGATCTTTCAGTTGCGTTATTCCTGCTCTTTGCCACATTCCATATCCCCCATCCATTCCCCCCGGGGCAAACCTATGGTTGTTTCTTATCGGGGACCCCCCCAAGGCTCCAGTCTTTCCCCTATGCCGTCTCCACTGTCCCCAAATCTTCAGTGTAGCCACCACCACCGGGCTTGTGGTGTAGTTCCTCGGTGAGAACGGCAATGGGGATGTCACCATAGCCTGTAGGCTAGTCCCCCTACAGGACGCCCTCTCTAATCTCTTCCACGCCGCTCCCTCCTCCTCTCCCATCCACTTACTCACCATTGAAATATTAGCGGCCCAATAATACTCACTTAGGCTCGGTAGTGCCAGCCCCCCCCTATCCCTGCTACGCTGTAAGAATCCCTTCCTCACTCTCGGGGTCTTCCCGGCCCACACAAAACCCATGATGCTCTTTTCAATCCTTTTAAAAAAAGCCTTCGTAATCACCACCGGGAGGCACTGAAACACAAAGAGGAATCTCGGGAGGACCACCATCTTAACCGCCTGCACCCTCCCTGCCATTGACAGGGATACCATATCCCATCTCTTGAAATCCTCCTCCATCTGTTCCACCAACCGCGTTAAATTTAACCTATGCAATGTGCCCCAATTCTTAGCTATCTGGATCCCCAGGTAACGAAAGTCCCTTGTTACGTTCCTCAACGGTAGGTCCTCTATTTCTCTACTCTGCTCCCCTGGATGCACCACAAACAACTCACTTTTCCCCATGTTCAATTTATACCCTGAAAAATCCCCAACCTCCCCAAGTATCCGCATTATTTCTGGCATCCCCTCCGCCGGGTCCGCCACGTATAGTAGCAAATCGTCCGCATACAAAGATACCCGGTGCTCTTCTCCTCCCCTAAGTACTCCCCTCCACTTCTTGGAACCCCTCAACGCTATCGCCAGGGCTCAATCGCCAGTGCAAACAATAATGGGGACAGAGGGCATCCCTGCCTTGTCCCTCTATGGAGCCGAAAATATGCAGATCCCCGTCCATTCGTGACCACGCTCGCCACTGGGGCCCTATACAACAGCTGCACCCATCTAACATACCCCTCTCCAAAACCAAATCTCCTCAACACCTCCCACAAATAATCCCACTCCACTCTATCAAATGCTTTCTCGGCATCCATCGCCACTACTATCTCCGTTTCTCCCTCTGGTGGGGCCATCATCATTACCCCTAACAACCTCCGTATATTCGTGTTCAGCTGTCTCCCCTTCACAAACCCAGTTTGGTCCTCGTGGACCACCCCCGGGACACATTCCTCTATTCTCATTGTCATTACCTTGGCCAGGACCTTGGCATCTACATTTAGGAGGGAAATAGGTCTATAGGACCCGCATTGTAGCGGGTCCTTTTCCTTCTTTAAGAGAAGCGATATCGTTGCTTCAGACATAGTCGGGGGCAGTTGTCCCCTTTCCTTTGCCTCATTAAAGGTCCTCGTCAGTACCGGGGCGAGCAAGTCCACATATTTTCTATAGAATTCGACTGGGAATCCATCCGGTCCCGGGGCCTTTCCCGCCTGCATGCTCCTAATTCCTTTCACCACTTCTTCTACCTCGATCTGTGCTCCCAGTCCCACCCTTTCCTGCTCTTCCACCTTGGGAAATTCCAGCCAATCCAAGAAGCCCATCATTCTCTCCCTCCCATCCGGGGGTTGAGCTTCATATAATTTTTTATAAAATGTCTTGAACACTCCATTCACTCTCTCCGCTCCCCGCTCCATCTCTCCTTCCTCATCCCTCACTCCCCCTATTTCCCTCGCTGCTCCCCTTTTCCTCAATTGGTGTGCCAGCAACCTGCTCGCCTTCTCCCCATATTCGTACTGTACACCCTGTGCCTTCCTCCATTGTGCCTCTGCAGTGCCTGTAGTCAGCAAGTCAAATTCTACATGTAGCCTTTGCCTTTCCCTGTACAGTCCCTCCTCCGGTGCTTCCGCATATTGTCTGTCCACCCTCAAAAGTTCTTGCAGCAACCGCTCCCGTTCCTTACTCTCCTGCTTCCCTTTATGTGCCCTTATTGATATCAGCTCCCCTCTAACCACCGCCTTCAACGCCTCCCAGACCACTCCCACCTGGACCTCCCCATTATCATTGAGTTCCAAGTACTTTTCAATGCACCCCCTCACCCTTAGACACACCCCCTCATCTGCCATTAGTCCCATGTCCATTCTCCAGGGTGGGCGCCCTCCTGTTTCCTCCCCTATCTCCAAGTCCACCCAGTGCGGAGCGTGATCCGAAATGGCTATAGCCGTATACTCTGTTCCCCTCACCTTCGGGATCAATGCCCTACCCAGCACAAAAAAGTCTATTCGCGAGTAGACTTTATGGACATAGGAGAAAAACGAGAACTCCTTACTCCTAGGTCTGCTAAATCTCCACGGGTCTACACCTCCCATCTGCTCCATAAAATCTTTAAGTACCTTGGCTGCTGCCGGCCTCCTTCCAGTCCTGGACTTCGACCTATCCAGCCCTGGTTCCAACACCGTATTAAAATCTCCCCCCATTAGCAGCTTTCCCATCTCTAGGTCCGGAATGCGTCCTAGCATCCGCCTCATAAAATTGGCATCATCCCAGTTCGGGGCATATACGTTTACCAAAACCACCGTCTCCCCCTGTAGTTTGCCACTCACCATCACGTATCTGCCCCCGTTATCCGCCACTATAGTCTTTGCCTCGAACATTACCCGCTTCCCCACTAATATAGCCACCCCCCTGTTTTTCGCATCTAGCCCCGAATGGAACACCTGCCCCACCCATCCTTTGCGTAGCCTAACCTGGTCTATCAGTTTCAGGTGCGTTTCCTGTAACATAACCACATCTGCCTTAAGTTTCTTAAGGTGTGCGAGTACCCGTGCCCTCTTTATCGGCCCGTTCAGCCCTCTCACGTTCCACGTGATCAGCCGAGTTGGGGGGCTTCCTACCCCCCCCCTTGTCGATTAGCCATCACCTTTTTCCAGCTCCTCACCGGTTCCCACGCAGCTGTATCTCCCCCAGGCGGTGCCCCCCCGCCCATCCTCTCCCATACCAGCTCCCCCCTCTCCCCAGCAGCAGCAACCCAGTAATTCCCCCCTCTAGATCCCCCGCTAGCGTAATTACTCCCCCCATGTTCCTCCCAGAAGTCAGCAAACTCTGGCTGACCTCGGCTTCCCCCAGTGACCTCGGCTCGCACCGTGCGACGCCCCCTCCTTCCTGCTTCTCTATTCCCGCCATGATTATCATAGCGCGGGAACCAAGCCCGCGCTTCTCCCTTGGCCCCGCCCCCAATGGCCAACGCCCCATCTCCTCCACCTCCCCTCCTCCCCCCATCACCACCTGTGGGAGAGAGAAAAGTTACCGCATCGCAGGATTAGTACATAAAACCCCTCTTTGCCCCCCACATTCGCCCCACCACTTTGTTCGAACGTTCTTTTTAATAACCCGCTCATTCCAGTTTTTCTTCCACAATAAAAGTCCACGCTTCATCCGCCGTCTCAAAGTAGTGGTGCCTCTCTCGATATGTGACCCACAGTCTTGCCGGTTGCAGCATTCCAAATTTTATCTTCTTTTTATGAAGCACCGCCTTGGCCCGATTAAAGCTCGCCCTCCTTCTCGCCACCTCCGCACTCCAGTCTTGATAAACGCGGATCACCGCGTTCTCCCATTTACTACTCCGAGTTTTCTTCGCCCATCTAAGGACCATTTCTCTATCCTTAAAACGGAGGAATCTCACCACTATGGCTCTGGGAATTTCTCCTGCTCTCGGTCCTCGCGCCATCACTCGGTATGCTCCCTCCACCTCCAACGGACCTGCCGGGGCCTCCGCTCCCATTAACGAGTGCAGCATCGTGCTCACATATGCCCCGACGTCCGCTCCCTCCACACCTTCAGGAAGACCAAGAATCCTCAGGTTGTTCCTCCTTGCGTTGTTTTCCAGTGCCTCCAACCTTTCCACACATAGTTTCTGATGTGCCTCCTGCGTCTCCGTCTTCACTACCAGGCCCTGTATATCGTCCTCATTCTCGGCTGCCTTTGCCTTCACGACCCGAAGCTCCCGCTCCTGGGTCTTTTGTTCCTCCTTTAGCCCTTCGATCGCCTGTAGTATCGGGGCCAACTGCTCTTTCTTCATTTCCTTTTTGAGCTCTTCCACACAGCATTTCAAGAACTCTTGTTGTTCAGGGCCCCATGTTAAACTGCCACCTTCCGACGCCATCTTGGTTTTTGCTTGCCTTCCTTGCCGCTGTTCTAAAGGATCCACTGCAATCTGGCCACTTCCCTCTCCTTTTTCCATCCGTATCCAGGGGGGATTCCCTTCTGGTTTACCGCACAGTGTTTTTAGCCGTCAAAATTGCCGTTGGGGCTCCTATCAAGAGCCCAAAAGTCCGTTTCACAGGGAGCTGCCGAAATGTGCGACTCAGCTGGTCATCGCCGCACCCGGAAGTCCCGCTCAACTGATCATTAAGTACATGAAAAGAAAATACATAATAGGGCAACACAAGGTACACAATGTAACTAGATAACACCGGCATCGGGTGAAGCATACAGGGTGTAGTGTTAATGAGGCCAGTCCATAAGAGGATCGTTTAGGAGTCTGGTAACAACGGGGGGGGGGGGTGGAAGAAGCTGTTTTTGAGTCTGTTCGTGCGTGTTCTCAGACTTTTGTATCTCCTGCCCGATGGAAGAAGTTGGAAGAGCGAGTAATCCAGTGTGAGGGGTCTTTGATTATGCTGCCTGCTTTCCCCAGGCAGCGGGAGGTGTAGATGGACTCAATAGATGGGAGGCAGGTTTGTGTGATGGACTGGGCTATGTTCATGACTCTCTGAAGTTTCTAGCAGTCTTGGGCCGAGCAGTTGCCATACCAGGCTGTGATGCAGCCAGATAGGATGCTTTCTATGATGCATCTGTAAAAGCTGCTAAGGGTTAATGTGGACATGCCGAATTTCCTTAGTTTCCTGAGGAAGTATAGGTCCTGTTGTGCTTTCTTGGTGGTAGCGTCGACGTGGGTGGACCAGGACAGATTTTTGGAGATGTGTACCCCATGGAATTTGAAACTGCTAACCATCTCCAACTCGGCCCCATTGATGCCGACAGGGGTGTGTACAGTACTTTGTTTCCTGAAGTCAATGACCAGCTCTTTAGTTTTGCTGGCATTGAGGGATAGATTGTTGTCGCTGCACCACTTCATTGTGGATAGCACAATTGCTTCACAGCTCCAGGGTCCCAGGTTCAATTCCTGCTTGGGTCGCTGTCTGTGTGGAGTCTGCACATCCTCCCAGTGTCTGCGTGGGTTTTCTCCGGGTGCTCCGGTTTCCTCCCACAGTCCAAAGATGTGCAGGTTAGGTGGATTGGCCATGCTAAATTGCCCTTAGTGTCCAAAATTGCCCTTAGTGTTGGGTGGGGTTACTGGGTTATGGGGATAGGGTGGAGGTGTTGACCTTGGGTAGGGTGCTCTTTCCAAGAGCCGGTGCAGACACGATGGGCTGAATGGACTCCTTCTGCACTGTAAATTCTATGAACTGGATCTCCACCCTCCGACTCTGCTCCCAGTCAGCTGCACTCTCTGTAAACTCCTGGCTCTCTTCTCACTCTTTGCAGAAATGTCAGAAACAAAATGAAAGGAGCACCTTACTCCCTCCTCACCTAACTCCCTCAGTCACCAAACTCTCACTATTGCACTCAAATGCACCAAATTCAGCACTCCCTCAGTCACCAAACTCTCACTATAGCACTCAAATGCACCAAATTCAGCACTCAGTGCAAACAAAGTCTGCAGTGTCGGGGATCACTTTTATACTGTGAATCTAGCCTCTGAAAACTGGCCTAATCCAATTAACTAATTAACAAGCTGCAGCTGCAAGTGCCTACAAGTAGAAGCTTTGTTTAAAGCTGATTGAAAATTCACCTTCTTCTAAACCAAACAGCAACTTTTAAGTTAATTAACTAAATAAAAGAAAGACTAGACTTTAGATAAAAATGAAGCCTTATACTCCCTCAGTCACCAAACTCTCACTATAGCACTCAAATGCACCAAATTCAGCACTCTGTGCAATTTAGGGTCCAAGCAGTTCGCACTAAGTCTTCTTCACTCATCAGCCCTGTGCTTGCTGACCTACACGGGCTCCCAGTTCGACAAATACTTCAACTTTAACATTCTCATTTTGGTTTTCAAATCCCTCCTTTGCCTTACACTTACGCCCTCCATCTCAACAACCAGCTTGCCTCACGCACCCTAAATCTTCTTCACTTTACCACCAGCAGCTGTGCCTTCAGCTGCCTGGCTCCCTGCTACAACATCCATCTCATTGCCTTTCTCTCCTCCTTTAAGATGCTCCTTTAAATTATCTTCTTGCACAGGTTTTGTGTCATCTGCCCTAACATCTCTTTCCATGCTTCAACATGGGGGCAGCACTGTAGCATTGTAGCATTGTGGATAGCACAATTGCTTCACAGCTCCAGGGTCCCAGGTTCGATTCCGGCTTGGGTCAATGTCTGTGCGGAGTCTGCACATCCTCCCCGTGTGTGCGTGGGTTTCCTCCGGGTGCTCCGGTTTCCTCCCACAGTCCAAAGATGTGCAGGTTAGGTGGATTGGCCATGATAAATTACCCTTAGTGTCCAAAATTGCCCTTCCGTGTTGGGTGGGGTTGCTGGGTTGTGGGGATAGGGTGGAGGTGTTGACCTTGGGTAGGGTGCTCTTTCCAAGAGCCGGTGCGGACTCGATGGGCCGAGTGGCCTCCTTCTGCACTGTAAATTCTATGAAATATCAAAATTTGTCACTAACATTCCCATGAAGCAAATGATTTTTATTAGACTGAAGGCACTATATAAATGCGATGTTGTATTTGCATTCCAAACAGTGCCCAAAAATACCTTTACAGAAGAGTTTAGCAAAAAATGTCTTAACAATACAAGCTTTTAACTTTATAAAAACCCTCACCTCTAACGCATGGATGGGAATTGAACATCGATTCCAATGATTGAGATGACACACCGAGTCGACAATGCCTGCTTTCCCATAAATCATTAAACGATTCAATAGATCTTCTTGCGAGAAAGCAAATACCACCATGGAAAGGCCAGCATCTAAGAAAATTAAATTGGAAACATAAGATGTCTGTGCCAAATCAAGTTTACAGGAATTTAAAAAAATTTTTTTTAACTCATTCAATGAGACGTGGGGGTCGCAGGCTGTGCCAGCATTTCTTGTGGATCTGGAGTCACATGTAGGCCAGGCCGGATAAGGACGGCAAATTTCCTTCCCTAAAGGACATTAGTGAACCAGATGGGTTTTTAATGTCAATGGTTTCATTTAATTCCAGATTTTTACTGAATTCAAATTTCACCATCTGCAGTGGTGGGATTTGAACCTGGAACCCCAGTGCATTACTCTGAGTCTCTGGATTGCTAGTCCAGTGACATACCACTACACCACCACCTCCCTCATATAGAAGGGCTTCAAATAACCTGTTTTAGCCATTTATTCTAATTCTTAAAATTCATTCAAACTGAAAATGTATTAAACTTCCTAAATCATTCATTTGGCAAGTGCATCACGCAAAGTGTTCATGAAGGTTTGATGTTCAGTTTACTCTGAATTGACTAGTCTCAATTAGTCAAGCAGTGCATGTGTACTTCACCTCAGATCCATGGATCATGGCGCGGGAGCAAACAGTTTCTCCACTCCCTATTATTCCTCTGAAAGTGTGCATTGGGCAGCACAGTAGCACAGTGGTTAGCACTGTTGCTTCACTGCGCCAGGTTCCCGGGTTCGATTCCCAGCTTGGGTCACTGTCTGTGTGGAGTCTGCACGTTCTCCCAGTGTCTGCGTGGGTTTCCTCCGGGTGCTCCGGTTTCCTCCCACAAGTCCTGAAAGACGTGCTGTTAGGCGAATTGGACATTCTGAATTCTCCCTCTGTGTACCCGAACAGGTGCCAGAATGTGGCGATTCGGGGCTTTTCACAGTAACCTCATTGCAGTGTCAATGTAAGCCTACTTGTGGCAATAATAAAGATTATTAGATGTTAGGACAGAGGCCAGAAGACAAAACTCCTGCCCACATGATTGTCAAGACACGGGTATGAAAATTGGTTACTTGGGCCTGCAACATCCCTGGAACCATAACCCAATAAGTCAGCACACCAGGAGAGGACAACAAAGAGAAACAAAATAATGGATGTCACAACCCAACATTAAGATCCCACTGTAAAAACTGCGGCCTTTCACGACAGAAAAACTGGCGTGAAAGGGCCACATATTCCTAGCCCTGCAGGGGGCTAGCAGTGACCCATCGGGAAGCCCGCAGCTTTTGCTCCAGATACGGGACCCGCGCCTCCGGGTCAGAGGCCGCGCATGCGCACGGCAGCAGCCTCCCAACCGCGCCGTGCTCCATGGCAGACTCGGACGGCGGAGCTGGACCTCCCAAATAGTGCCCCCGATCGGCCACGTGCCCGACCCAGACCACCCGCCCAAAATTAGCCCGGTGCTGTATATGGCCCCCACTGCCCTCCAATCGGCCCACCCCCAACTCTGGCGGCCATGGACTGAATCCGCAGCCGCCGCGCTAGTATCCCGACCGGCAGGACCCGTCGGGACTTCGGCCGGTCAGGGGCGGAGAATGGCGGGGTGGGCCTCCAGCAATGGCCATACTCAGCTTTTATGGGCCCAGAGAATCGGGGAACCGGCGCCGGTCCCGATTCCATGCGCGGATTTCGGCATCGGGGTGCGGAGAATCCAGCCCCATATTTTTGAAATGACACGCTTTGAAAGCTCCTATTTATTAAAGGAATATGGAGTCACCACATTAGTCTTTTAAACATTCTGACCTTGATGTTTAGTTTTTTTAAATTCATTCATGGGACGTGGGCCTCGCAGGCTGTGCCAGCATTCATTGTCCATCCCCAATTGCCCTTGAGGGAGCATTTAAGAGTTGCTGTGGGTATGGACTCTGAGTCACATGTAGGCCAGACCAGGTAAGGATGGCAGATTTCCTTCCCTAAAAAGGACATTACTGAACCAGATGGGTTTTACAACAAATCGCCAATAGTTTCATGGTCATCATTAGACTTTTAATTCCTGATTTTTTAAAATTCAAATTTCACCATCTGCATGGGTGGGATTTGAACCTGGGTCCCCAGAGCATTACTCTGGGTCTCTGGTTAATTAGTCCAGTAACAATACCACTATGCCACCGCCTCCCTCTAAAGCACAAGCGACAAGCTACAAGTTTTTCCTCACAGTTTCTTTGATCATTTGTTCTAATTAACCTAAACCAAATCTACAAAGATGTGAGCTTCAAGAATGATCTTCCGTTCTATTATAAAAGGTATGATGTAGGAAATGGAGATCCAGATGTTGATCGACATTTTTTAGTTGCTGAATTTCCTTTCCTTACAGAAGCTAAAACATTGCACTGGCCCAATGGGAAGATGTCAGCAAGTCAAAGAAAGTAACATGACTAACCACAGCAACAAATTTTAACACTTATACAGCACTCATCCTCTGCCAAAAGGCTTCTCAAAAGTGTTTCACAATATGAAAAAGGATATGGGCGACACCACGCACATGGAGAATGCAGCTCCCTCTGTTTAGAAAATGTTTCAGGTACATGTACCAATCCCTACAAACCTATATTTTCAGCTCAATTTATTACACAGCATAATTTGAATTCTACCTGGTGCCTCAAGCATTTCACAATGAACTTATTGCATTAATTTATAAATAAGTCGGTTTTGGTTAGGAATTATTCTGGTCTCCGTATAAGAACCCAAAGACTAGGATTGCAACAAACATTAAAATGACTATTATTCCTTTCCGGCCGACTGCAAACCTTTATGCAGAGGGTTATAGCAGCAGTTTTATTTTGCATATCTTCGGTATAAACCAGTTATGCAGTTGTGGTGAAACACAAATAACAGAAGTGCTTCACCTCTCCAGACTAAATGGTGGACTAATCACCTTAAACTCAGCAAACAAAGTTTGGGGCGGCATGGTAGTAAAGTGGTTAGCACTGCTTCCTCACAGAGCCAGGTACTCGGGCACTTGGGTGACTATCTGTGTGGAGTATGTACGTTCTCCCTGTGTCTGCGTGGGTTTTCTCCGGGTGCTCCGGTTTCCTCCCACAGTCCATAGATGTGCAGGTTAGGTGGATTGGCCATGCTAAATTGCCCCTTAGTGTCCAAACGTTGGGTGGGATACAGGGCTAGAGCAGGGATTGGGCCTAGGTAGGGTGCTCTTTCTAAGGAGCGGCGCAGACTCAATGAACCAAATGGCCTCCTTCTGCACTGTAGTGATTCCGTGATTCGGTGGCTAAATTAATAAATAACATGTTAAAATTAGATCTCAGTTGCCTGTTCACATCATTCCAGAACAGACGTAAAATCATTCAGAGCAGGGAGCTGGCTTGGCGTTTCAACCAATATTTCTCCCCCTTAGCCAGTATGACAAAAAGCAAATGCTGAAATGTCAATTCATTACATAACTGCCAATGGGACATGCTGGCACAGAATGTTGACAAACCAGATGTGTCAAAGTCATTAATCACGTGAAGCGCTTATGGAGGCTATCCTGAAAAAGACACAACACAAATAGATTTAAACAACCACAAAAAGTGTACCTGTGAGAAACAGGCACAATTCATCCTTCCCGTCTCCTTCCACTGGTAAGGAATGGCTGTCGATGTGATGATATTTCACCTCTTGTGTTTCCAAGTCCCAGAAGACAACAGTTGCCGCGCCAAAGTCAGGAGCAACGAGAGTGAACAAAACGCTGAATTCGGAAACAGACACTATCTCGATGCTCATGGATTCTTTGAGCCCCTGAAGCTGCACCATTCCACCCAATTTATTTGCCCTGCTGTTCAGATCCTCTTTCTGACCAAAGCTTTTAGCTGCATCATCATGGAGCACCACAGGAGATTTATGAAAACGGAGTTGGCAGGATGCATCATTAGAATTTAGACAGGACACACGGTGATACCACGGAGACCTCTGCAGGAATCCTTCTGCTGACGGTACTTTAGTCTGATTGTAGATAGCTCCCAGACGGGCTTTCCAGGACCTTTGGCAAACATAGAAAATATTTACTTATATAATAAAATAATCCTATAAATGCACATTTTAAGATAATAAACACTACTACTACAAGCCTCTCTGAATTAGTAAAACAGTATGGCCTCAGACTTAACCTTTTGGGGCCGAGGTTGTGAAAGACAATATAAACTCAAATCTTTCTTTCTTTGGACCCATCCACTCCTTCCATTCCTCTTTTAAGACCCATCTCTTTGAAAACACTTTGATCACCCAACTAATCTGTCCTCTGACTCAGCATATATACTCTTGAAGAACATAAGAACTAGGAGCAGGAGTAGGCCATCTGGCCCCTCGAGCCTGCTCCACCATTCAATGAGATCATGGCTGATCTTTTGTGGACTCAGCTCCACTTTCCAGCCCGAACACCATAACCCTTAATCCCTTTATTCTTCAAAAAACTATCGATCTTTATCTTAAAAACATTTAATGAAGGAGCCTCTACTGCTTCACTGGGCAAGGAATTCCATAGATTCACAACCCTTTGGGTGAAGAAGTTCCTCCTAAACTCAGTCCTAAATCTACTTCCCCTTATTTTGAGGCTATGCCCCCTAGTTCTGCTTTCACCCGCCAGTGGAAACAACCTGCCCGCATCTATCCTATCTATTCCCTTCATAATTTTATATGTTTCTATAAGATCCCCCCCATATCCTTCTAAATTCCAACGAGTACAGTCTCAGTCTGCTCAACCTCTCCTCGTAATCCAACCCCACCAGCTCTGGGATTAACCTAGTGATTCTCCTCTGCACACCCTCCAGTGCCAGTACGTTCTTTCTCAAGTAAGGAGACCAAAACTGAACACAATACTCGAGGTGTGGCCTCACTAACACCTTATACAATTGCAGCAGAACCTCCCTAGTCTTAAACTCCATCCCTCTAGCAATGAAGGACAAAATTCCATTTGCCTTCTTAATCACCTGTTGCACCTGAAAACCAACTTTTTGAAGTCTTACAACATCAGGTTACCGTCCAACGGGTTGATTTGGAATCAGTAGCTTTCGGAGCTCCTTCATCAGGTGAGAGTCAGTATGAAGACATAGGCACCAAATTAAACAGGACCTCAAAGGTCATAACCTCTGGATTATTACCTGAGCCATGAGCAAATTGGCATTAAGTAAATCAAATGAGAGAGATGAATTCATAGTTCAAAGATTGGTGTGGGAGCAGTGGGTTTTGGTTCATGGCACCAGTACTGGAGAAAGTGGGAGCTGTAACATTGGGATGGTCTACACTAGAAGGGTGCAGAGCTGCATAACTAGGGAAGTAGAGAAGGTTTTAAACCAAACTGTGGGGGCAAGGGATCAATTTTGGGATCAACCGGGCAGCACGGTAGCACAAGTGACTAGCACTGTGGCTTCACAGCTCCAGGGTCCCAGGTTCGATTCCCGGCTTGGGCCACTGTCTGTGTGGAGTATGCACGTTCTCCCCGTGTCTGCGTGGGTTTCCTCGGGGTGCTCCGGTTTCCTCCCATAGTCCAAAGATGTGCGGGTTAGGTGGATTGGCCATGCTAAATTGCCCTTAGTGTCCAAAAGGTTACGAGGGGTTACGGGGATAGGGTGAAAGTGAGAGCTTAAGTGGGTCGGTGCAGACTCAATGGGCCGAATGGCCTCCTTCTGCACTATGTTCTACGTGGTGAATCAAAAGAGCAGACAGAAGGGAAAAGAAAAAGGTATTGTTGTGGAAAATGAAAAAACAGGTTGTAATAGTAAATCAATAGGAGACTAGGGGTTGTAAAAAGAATAAAAGGACAAAACTAAGTTTATATCTGAATGCGCACAGCATTAAAAATAAAGCAGATGAACTGACAGCGCACATAGAAATAGAGAAGTACGATTTGAGATATTTAATGGAGGCATGGCTGTGGGAGGACATGAACTGGGACCAGAATATTGAAGGGTACAGTATATTTCGAAATAATAATCGCTTGTCACAAGTAGGCTTCAATGAAGTTACTGTGAAAAGCCCCCAGTCGCCACATTCCGGCGGGAGGAAAGGAGGTGGAGGAGATGGGGCGTTGGCCATTGGGGGCGGGGCCAAGGGGGAAGCGCGGGCTCGGTTCCCGCACTATGATAATCATGGCGGGAATAGGGAAGCAGGAAGGAGGGGGCGTCGCACGGTGCGAGCCGAGGTCACGGGGGGAAGCCGAGGTCGGCCAGAGTTTGCTGACTTCTGGGAGCAACATGGGGGGTGTAACTACGCTAGTGGGGGATCTAGCGGGGGGGGGGGGGGGGGGTGGGAGGGGGGAATTATTGGGCTGCTGCTGCTGGGGAGAGGGGGGAGCTGGCATGGGGTGGGATGGGCGGGGGGGCACCGCCTGGGGGGGACACAGCTGCATGGGAACCGGGTGAGGAGCTGGAAAAAGGGGATGGCTAATCGACAAGGGGGGGGGGGTAAAAAGCCCCCCAACCCGGCTGATCACGTGGAACGTGAGAGTGCTGAACGGGCCGATAAAGAGGGCACGGGTACTCGCACACCTTAAGAAACTTAAGGCAGACGTGGTTATGTTACAGGAAACGCACCTGAAACTGATAGACCAGGTTAGGCTACGCAAAGGATGGGTGGGGCAGGTGTTCCATTCGGGGCTAGATGCGAAAAACAGGGGGGTGGCTATATTAGTGGGGAAGTGGGTAATGTTCGAGGCAAAGACTATAGTGGCGGATAACGGGGGCAGATACGTGATGGTGAGTGGCAAACTACAGGGGGAGACGGTGGTTTTGGTAAACGTATATGCCCCGAACTGGGATGATGCCAATTTTATGAGGCGTATGCTAGGATGCATCCCGGACCTAGAGGTGGGAAAGTTGGTAACGGGGGGAGATTTCAATACGGTGTTGGAACCAGGGCTGGACAGGTCGAGATCCAGGACTGGAAGGAGGCCGGCTGCAGCCAAGGTGCTTAAAGATTTTATGGAGCAGATGGGAGGAGTAGACCCGTGGAGATTTAGCAGACCTAGGAGTAAGCAGTTTTTGTTTTTCTCCTATGTCCACAAAGTCTATTCGCGAATAGACTTTTTTGTTTTGGGAAGGGCGTTGATCCCAAAGGTGAGGGGAACGGAGTATACGGCTATAGCCATTTCGGATCACGCTCCACATTGGGTGGACTTGGAGATAGGGGAGGAAAAAGAACGGCGTCCATCCTGGAGAATGGACATGGGACTAATGGCAGATGAGGGGGTGTGTCTAAGGGTGAGGGGGTGCATTGAAAAGTACTTGGAACTCAATGATAATGGGGAGGTCCAGGTGGGAGTGGTCTGGGAGGCGCTGAAGACAGTGGTTAGAGGGGAGCTGATATCAATAAGGGCACATAAAGGAAAGCAGGAGAGTAGGGAACGGGAGCGGTTGCTGCAAGAACTTCTGAGGGTGGACAGGCAATATGCGGAGGCACCGGAGGAGGGACTGTACAGGCAAAGGCAAAGGCTACACGTAGAATTTGACTTGCTGACAATGGGTAATGCAGAGGCACAGTGGAGGAAGGCACAGGGTGTACAGTACGAATATGGGGAGAAGGCGAGCAGGTTGCTGGCCCACCAATTAAGGAAAAGGGGAGCAGCGAGGGAAATAGGGGGAGTGAGGGATGAGGAAGGAGAGATGGAGCAGGGAGCGGAGAGAGTGAATGGAGTGTTCAAGGCATTTTATAAAAAATTATACGAAGCTCAACCCCCGGATGGGAGGGAGAGAATGATGGGCTTTCTGGACCGGCTGGAATTTCCCAAGTTGGAGGAGCAGGAAAGGGTGGGACTGGGAGCACAGATTGAAATAGAGGAAGTAGTGAAAGGAATTAGGAGCATGCAGGCGGGGAAGGCTCCGGGACCGGATGGATTCCCAGTTGAATTTTACAGGAAATATGTGGACTTGCTCGCCCCGCTACTGATGAGGACCTTTAATGAGGTAAAGGAAAGGGGACAGCTGCCCCCGACTATGTCTGAGGCAACGATATCGCTTCTCCTAAAGAAGGAAAAGGACCCGCTGCAATGCGGGTCCTATAGACCTATTTCCCTCCTAAATGTAGACGCTAAGATTCTGGCCAAGGTAATGGCAATGAGGATAGAGGATTGTGTCCCGAGGGTGGTCCATGAGGACCAAACTGGGTTTGTGAAGGGGAGACAGCCGAATAAGAATATACGGAGGCTGCTAGGGGTAATGATGATGCCCCCACCAGAGGAGGAAGCGGAGATAGTGGTGGCGATGGATGCCGAGAAAGCATTTGATAGAGTGGAGTGGGATTATCTGTGGGAGGTGCTGAGGAGATTTGGTTTTGGAGATGAGTATGTTGGATGGGTGCAGCTGTTGTATAGGGCCCCAGTGGCGAGTGTGGTCACGAATGGACGGGGATCTGCATACTTTCGGCTCCATAGAGGGACAAGGCAGGGATGCCCTCTGTCCCCATTATTGTTTGCACTGGCGATTGAGCCCCTGGCAATAGCATTGAGGGGTTCCAAGAAGTGGAGGGGAGTACTTAGAGGAGGAGAAGAACACCGGGTATCTCTGTATGCGGATGATTTGTTGTTATATGTAGCGGACCCGGCGGAGGGGATGCCAGAGATAATGCGGACACTTCGGGTGTTTGGAGAATTCTCAGAATATAAACTGAACATGGGGAAAAGTGAGTTGTTTGTGGTGCATCCAGGGGAGCAGAGCAGAGAAATAGAGGACTTACCGCTGAGGAAGGTAACAAGGGACTTTCGTTACTTGGGGATCCAGATAGCCAAGAATTGGGGTACATTGCATAGGTTAAATTTAACGCGATTGGTGGAACAAATGGAGGAGGACTTCAAGAGATGGAACATGGTATCCCTGTCACTGGCAGGGAGGGTGCAGGCGGTTAAAATGGTAGTCCTCCCGAGATTCCTCTTTGTGTTTCAGTGCCTCCCGGTGGTGATCACGAAGGCTTTTTTCAAAAGGATCGAAAAGAGTATCATGAGTTTTGTGTGGGCCGGGAAGACCCCGAGAGTGAGGAAGGGATTCTTACAGCGTAGTAGGGATAGGGGGGGCTGGCACTACCGAGCCTAAGTGAGTACTACTGGGCCGCCAATATCTCAATGGTGAGTAAGTGGATGGGGGAAGAGGAGGGAGCGGCGTGGAAGAGATTGGAGAGGGCGTCCTGTAGGGGGACTAGCCTACAAGCTATGGTGACGGCCCCATTGCCGTTCTCACCGAAGAAATACACCACAAGCCCGGTGGTGGTGGCGACTTTGAAAATTTGGGGACAGTGTAGACGGCATAGGGGAAAGACGGGAGCCTTGGTGGGGTCCCCGATAAGAAATAACCATAGGTTTGCCCCGGGGAGAATGGATGGGGGATTTGGAATATGGCAAAGAGCAGGAGTAACGCAACTGAAAGATCGGTTTGTGGATGGGAAGTTCGCAAGTCTGGGAGCGCTGACCGAGAAATATGGGTTGCCCCAAGGGAATGCATTCCGGTATATGCAACTGAGGGCTTTTGCGAGGCAACAGGTGAAGGAATTCCCGCAGCTCCCGACGCATGAGGTGCAGGACAGAGTGATCTCAAAGACATGGTTGGGGGACGGTAAGGTGTCAGATATATATAGGGAAATGAGGTACGAGGGGGAGATTATGGTAGATGAGCTGAAAGGGAAATGGGAAGAAGAGCTGGGGGAGGAGATTGAGGAGGGGCTGTGGGCGGATGCCCCAAGTAGGGCAAACTCATCGTCCTCGTGTGCCAGGCTAAGCCTGATTCAATTTAAGGTGTTACACAGGGTGCATATGACTGGAGCATGGCTCAGTAAATTTTTGGGGGTAGAGGATAGGTGTGCGAGATGCTCGAGAAGCCCAGCGAATCATACCCACATGTTCTGGTCATGTCCGGCACTACAGGGGTTCTGGGTGGGGGTGACAAAGGTGCTTTCGAAAGTAGTGGGGGTCCAGGTCGAACCAAGCTGGGGGTGGCTATATTTGGGGTTGCACAAGAGCCGGGAGGCGAGAGAGGCCGATGTTTTGGCCTTTGCGTCCCTAGTAGCCCGGCGCAGGATACTGTTGATGTGGAAGGAAGCCAAGCCCCCGGGGGTGGAGACCTGGATAAATGACATGGCAGGGTTTATAAAGCTGGAACGGATTAAGTTCGTCCTAAGGGGATCGGCTCAAGGGTTCACCAGGCGGTGGCAAGCGTTCGTCGAATACCTCACAGAAAGATAGAGGGAATGGAAAAGAAGGCAGCAGCAGCAGCAGCCCGGGGGGGGGGGGGGGGGGGGGGGGGGGGGGGGGGGAAGGAACCAGAAGGACTCTCAGGGTTGTTAATATATATGTATAATATGTATAGGTCGTTGCTATAAATAATTGTATATTGGACCGTTAAATTATATTTTTGGAGAGTGTTTATCTGAGACAAGGCAGTTGCCATTTAGTTTTAGTTTTTGTTATATATTATTTATTCTTTGTTTATAAAACAGGTCATTGTTATTTATACTGTTATATTATTGTGTAAAGGATACACAATGTACTGTGATGGTTGACCAAAAATTTTCAATAAAATATTTTTTTTAAAAAAAGATGACGGGCCTCCCTAGGTTCTTGTTCGTGTTTCAGTGCCTGCCTATTCTCATCCCCAAGGCCTTTTTCAAGTGGGTGAGCAAGAGTATTATGGGATTTGTGTGGGCAAATAAGACCCCGAGGGTCAAGAGACTGTTCTTGGAGCGCAGTCGGGGGGGGGGGTCCTAAGCTGGCACCGGGCGGGAATTAGAAGGATGGGGGATTTATTCATCAACGGGACTTTTGCCAGTCTGAGGGCACTGGAGGAGAAATTTGGGTTACCCCCGGGAAATGCCTTTAGGTATATGCAGGTTCGGGCGTTCGTGAGGAGGCAGGTTGCGGAATTCCCGCTGCTGCCTGCCCGGAGGATACATGACAGGGTGAATTCGGGCTTGTGGGTCGGAGAGGGTACGGTCTCGGAGATATATCAGGAGCTGCATGAGGCGGAGGAGGCCTCGGTGGAGGAGCTAAAGGGTAAGTGGGAGGGGGAGCTGGGTGAGGAGCTGGATGAGGGCCTGTGGGCTGACGCCCTGGGCAGGGTCAATTCCTCCTCATCTTGCGCCAGGCTCAGCCTGATCCAGTAGAAAGTGGTACACAGGGACACGTGACAGGGGCGAGGATGAGTAAGTTTTTTGGGGTGGAGGACAGGTGTGCGAGATGTACGGGGAGCCCAGCAAACCACGCCCATATGTTCTGGGCGTGCCCGGCACTTGCGGAGCTTTGGAAGGGCTTTGCAAAGGCTATGTAAAGGTCTTGGATACTCGGGTAAAACAGAGCTGGGGGTTGGCGACATTTGGGGTATCGGATGATCTGGGAGTGCAGGAGTCGAAAGAGGCCGGAGTCCTGGCCTTTGCCTCCTTGGTAGCCTGAAGAAGGCTCTTGTTAATGTGATGGGACGCAAAGCCCCCAAGCATAGAGGCTTGGGTCAATGACATGGCGGGGTTTCTCAGGCTGGAGAAGATAAAGTTTGCCTTGTGCGGGTCCTTGCAGGGGTTCTCCAGGCGGTGGCAACCGTTCCTTGACTTTCTCGCGGAACGTTAGGTGGAGGTCAACAGCAGCAGCAACCCGGGGGGGGGGGGGGTGGGGGGGCTGATTTATTTTCCTTTTTGTAAGGGGCGCATGCCCCATTTCGTTTTGAGTTGGTGTTAGTTTTTTTAACTGTTTATCGTTTAGAGGGTTAAGTTGTTTTGTTGGCATGTTGCCCTTCTTTCTTTGTATTATTTTCCTTTTTGGGGTGTTTTGTAAAATTATTGAAAAACTTTGAATAAATACATTTTTAAAAAAACTATGGCATTAGCACAATAGAGGGGGATGACCCAAGTTCAGGAAACCATGATGTTGAAAAGGTTTGGATAGAGATGAGAAATAGTAACGGCAAGAATCATTTGTAGGAGCAGTGTTCAGGTCCCCTGGCAGTAACCACGTGGTAGGGTGGAAAATAAAAGAAGAAATAATTGGAGCTTGTCAGAAAGGTACAGCGATAATCATGGGAGATTTTAATTTACATATAGACCGGTAACATCAAATGGGCAAAGATAGCCTAAATGAGAAGTTTATTTAATGTTTTTGGAATAGTTTCGGAGAACAGCATGTTCTGAAGCACTAGACATGATAGTGCAATGAGATGGGAGTAATGAGATGGGAGTAATGAATGATCTTCGCGAAGGTTCTCCTTGGTAACAGCAACCATAATATGATTGAATTGTTTCAGGGAGAGAGAAGAGTGGGTCTGAGACTACTTTTTCAAAACATAAATGAGGGCATGAAAGCAGAGGTATCCAAGGTGAACTGGCAAATTAGGTCAAGGGATCGGTAAACAGAGATGCAGAGGCAAACATCTAAGAGGATATTTCAGAAGGCACAGAATGGATACATTCTAATGAGTAAGAAAGAGTCCAAAGGACATCTCCATCATCCATGGTTAACTAGAAAGGTTAAAGATAGTATCATACCGGTACCAAAGAAGACCCAGGCAACGTGCCTCAATGACTACCAACCAGTGGCCCTGACTTCAGTCGTAATGAAGTGCTTCGAGAGGTTGAGCATGAAGCGCATCACCTCCATACTCCCAGAACGCCTTGATCCACTGCAATTCGCATACCGCTGCAACCGGTCCACATCAGACACCATTTCCCTGGCCCTACACTCATCCCGAGAGCATCTCGAAACAAGGACTCCTACATCAGACTCCTATTTATTGACTACAGCTCCGCCTTCAACACCATAATCCCAGCCAAGCTCATATCAAAGCTCCAAAACCTAGGACTTGGCTCCCACTCTGCAACTGGATCCTCGATTTTCTTTTTTTTTTTTTAAAATAATTTTTATTAAAGGTTTTCATAAAATATCAATAACAAAATGAGAAAGAAAAAAGAACCCAACAGGGTTAAGTACAAAACACAATCTAAAAAAGCAACCCCCCAAACCCCTCCCCCCCTGTACCTAAATAATAAATTAACATTAACACCCCGACTTAAGACAACAGGTGTATACACCCCCTCAGACCCTTCCAGTGTAAATAACATAAACAAAAATAAAGTAAACCACCCCCCCCGCCGAGCTGCTGCTGCCATTGACCAATGTCTATCGTTCTGCCAGAAAGTCTAAGAACAGTTGCCACCCCCTAAAGAACCCTTGTACCGACCCTCTCAAGGCGAATTTCACCCTCTCCAATTTAATGAACCCTGCCATATCGCTGATCCAGGATTCCACGCTTGGGGGCCTCGTATCTTTCCACTGAAGGAGAATCCTTCGCCGGGTTACCAGGGACGCAAAGGCCAGAATTCCAGCCTCTTTCGCCTCCTGCACTCCCGGCTCCTCTGCCACCCCAAATATTGCGAGCCCCCAGCCCGGTTTGACCCTGGATCCTACCACCCTCGACACTGTCCTCGCTACGCCCTTCCAAAATTCCTCCAGCGCTGGGCATGCCCAGAACATATGGGTGTGATTTGCTGGGCTCCCTGAGCACCTAACACACGTGTCCTCACCCCCAAAGAACCTGCTCATCCTTGTCCCGGTCATGTGTGCCCTGTGCAGCACCTTAAACTGTATGAGGCTGTAAGGTTTTCGGGCAATTCGGCCCTTTTTGGACTGCCCAAGAATAAAACCCAGAGACTGTAAACTGGACACTTTTCAGCCAAGGGAACGTAACCAAATTTCCCAGCAGGCTTGGTCCGCTGAGCTGAGTAGGGGCATAGGTATTTACAAACCCCCCCCCCAGGAGCTACAAGGAAGAAGGAGCCAGACAACTAGATAAGATTAAAACACAGACAAAGGGGCATGGTAATACAAAGGGGCCTACCTGCTAGCAGGACAATGGGATGGTCATAGCCCCATGCAGATGTAAATGACTTGGCCTCCACCAGAGCAGAATCCAATCAACACCCCATCAACATAGCAAGGTGAGAATAGCAGCGATCTCCGGAGCTGATGGAAGACTTTGAAAATCTTCACGAGAGCTTAACCTTGTTATCTAAAAAAGCAGACTGTCTGGGCTCAGTATATTGCGCTGGAAAAGCCCTTGAAGATAAACGGTAGGAAAAAAAAAACAAGTTGGAGGCGGACCTGGGGGAGGTACTCCAATCTTGACAGGAGCCGCCGGCAGGAACTCACTGGGTCAGAGGGGGCGGAGTCGGCGCCAAATTCAAATCGGGACAGGTCTGCCTGGCTGGAAGGAGCGGACCTGCGAGGAGAACCCGGAAGTCGACAGGTCTGACCGGCTCAAAGGGGGCGGGACCAGCGGGAACTTTAAACTTGGACCGATACAACGCAAATGGGAGGAAACCCCAGAAGTCGACAGGTCTGACCGGCTCAAAGGGGCGGGACCAGCAGGAACTTTAAACCTTACCAATTCAATGCAAAAGGGGCTGGCCGAAAACAGGAAAAAGCCAGGTAATTCAATATAAAAGGGGCTGTGTTTCGATTGAGGGTCTGTTGGCTTGACCTCTCCCCCTTTGACTTGACCTCCTGCAGCAGCTTGCGAAACTCCCTTGACTTTGATAGTGGTTGAGGCTTTGGGGCAGAGGGCTTGATTTGTGTTTTGTGCCATTGCTAAAATTGTGTAACAGTAAGATTTTACGTTGTGTCCGTTATAGTACTTCCTGAATAGACTTAGTTTGTTAGAGCTTAAGATTTTATTATAATTTCTTCTGTTTGATGATTTTGACCTGGGTTTTGCAATAAACCTCGATTTGCTGATAATTGGAGTCGTTTAAATTCTTCAATCTCTCACCAGCGATCTCTGACCAAGTCATTGTTAAGATATTCCTCACCTTAATTCCGGGGTCGAGAATCTAGGGTCATCTTGAACGATTCAAACCCGTTCACTCAGGACAGGCTGCTGGTTAGGTAATAAACAGCAGTGTCCTATTCTCTCTCTTGGGAAAGCTACTCCAGCGAAGTAGGAACCGGGTGGGTGTTGTACCACCGGCATTGGTGGGGGTCTGGATATCTGTGAGATATATGCCTCAGGCTTCCGGTTAGGGATAAACAGCAGGCTTGATTCAGTGCTCTCTCCCGCTGAGGTGTCCCAGTGCGGCATCCCCTGGCCTCTGAAGTTTCAGTGCCAGCTGGAGGGAGACACACACAGATACTCAAACCCCAGATATCGGCCCAGTAGTGGAGTAGCAAAGATGGAACCCTCTACAAGGCTGAGCCTCGCGCATGAAGAGGAAGAGTTCACCCTCTGCCCACGTCCCCTCTTCGATCTCCTCTCCCAACTCCTCCTCCCACTTACCTTTCAACTCCACCACTGAGGCCTCCTCCTCCTCCTGCATCACCTGGTATGTTTCCGAGATCTTCCCCACTCCCACCCCCCCCCACCCCCCCGAGAGCACCCTGTCCTGTACTGTGTGTGGCAGTAGCCGTGGGAATTCCATCACCTGCCGTCTGGCAAACGCCCTTACCTGTAAGTGCCTGAAGGTGTTCCCCGGGGGGAGCCCGTACTTCTCCTCCAGCTCACCCAAGCTCGCGAACTTCCCGTCCACAAACAGGTCCCCCAACTTTCGTATGCCTGCCCTGTACCACCCCGAAAACCCTCCACCTGTTCTTCCTGGGGCGAACCGGTGGTTCCCCCGTAATGGGGTCCACGCCGAGGCCCTAACTTCCCCCCTATGCGTCCTCCACTGCCCCCATATTTTGAGGGCCGCCACCACCACCGGGCTCGTGGTATACCTCCTTGGAGGGAGCGGCAGCGGCGCCATTGCCAGCGCCCCCAGACTCGTACCCACACAGGACACCGTCTCCAGCCTCTTCCATGCAGCCCCCTCCCCCTCCATCACCCACTTGCGCACCATTGTCGCATTGGCGGCCCAGTAGTACCCACAGAGGTTGGGCAGCGCCAGCCCCCCCCTATCTCTACTCCGCTCCAGGAACACCCTTCTCACCCTCGGAGTGGATCCTCGATTTTCTGACCAACAGCCCACTATCAGTAAGAATGAACAACAACACCTCCGCCACAACAGTCCTCAACATCGGCGCCCCGCAAGGCTGCGTACTTAGCCCCCTACTCTACTCCCTGTACACACACGACTGCGTGGCAAAACTTGGTTCCAACTCCATCTACAAGTTTGCTGACGATACGACCATAGTGGGCCGGATCTCGAATAACGATGAGTCCGAATACAGGAGGGCGATAGAAAACCTAGTGGAGTGGTGTAGCGACAAGAATCTCTCCCTCAATGCCAGCAAAACTAAAGAGCTGGTAATTGACTTCAGGAAGCAAAGTACTGTACACACCCCTGTCAGCATCAACAAGGCCGAGGTGGAGATGGTTAGCAGTTTCAAATTCCTAGGGGTGCACATCTCCAAAAATCTGTCCTGGTCCACCCACGTCGACGCTACCACCAAGAAAGCACAACAGCGCCTATACTTCCTCAGGAAACTAAGGAAATTCGGCATGTCCACATTGACTCTTACCAACTTTTACAGATGCACCATAGAAAGCATCCTATCGGGCTGCATCACAGCCTGGTATGGCAACTGCTCGGCCCAGGACCACAAGAAACTTCAGAGAGTCGTGAACACCGCCCAGTCCATCACACGAACCTGCCTCCCATCCATTGACTCCATCTACACCTCCCGTTGCCTGGGGAAAGCGGGCAGTATAATCAAAGATCCCTCCCACCCGGCTTACTCACTCTTCCAACTTCTTCCATCGGGCAGGAGATACAGAAGTCTGAGAACACGCACGAACAGACTCAAAAACAGCTTCTTCCCCACTGTCACCAGACTCCTAAATGACCCTCTTATGGACTGACTTCATTAACACTACACCCTGTATGTTTCATCCGATGCCAGTGCTTATGTAGTTGCATTGTATATGTTGTGTTGCCCTATTATGTATTTTCTTTTATTCCCTTTTCTTCTCTTGTACTTAATGATCTGTTGAGCTGCTCGCAGAAAAATACTTTTCACTGTGCCTTGGTACACGTGATAATAAACAAATCCAATCCAATCCAATCCAACTTAAAGAAAAAGCATATAATCGTGCAAAGACAGGTGGCAAATCAGAAGATTGGACAGAATATAAGGAACAGCTAAGGATGACAAAGGATTGAGGGAAAAGTTAGGGTACGAGAATGAGAAAAAGCTAGCCAGCAATATAAAAACACTTACTATCTATTTTTATAAGTATTTAAAGGAGAGAAGAGTTAACAAAATGAGAATTGGTCCGAGAAACAGTGCCTGGAAAATTGATAATGGACAAGGAGATGGCAGATGAATTAACCAGATATTTTGCATCAGTCTTCACCACAGACGTTACAAGTAACATCCCAGAAGCAGCTATAAACCAGGAAATAGGAAGGAGGGAGGAACTCGGGAAAATTACAGTCATCAGAGAAGTGGCACGGAGTAAATTGTTGGTGCTACAGGCTGACAAGAATCTGGTCCCAATGGGCTTCATCCTAGAGTCTTAAAGGAAGGTGATGCATTGGCTTAAAACTGTTTCAAAACTCCCTAGCTTCAGGGAAGATCTCACTAGCCAAGAAAATAGCAAATGTATCTTCATTATTCAAAAAGACAGGGAGACTCAAAGCAGGAAACCACAGGCCGGTTAGCTTAACATTTGTTGTAGGGAAAATGTTAGAAGGTATTGTTGAAGAAGGTATAGTAGCGCAATTGAATAAGCTCAAGGTGTTCAGGCAAAGTCAATATGGTTTTCTGAAAAGAAAATCATGTTTAACAAACTTATTGGAGTTGTTTGAGGAAGTAACCTGTGCTGCGGGTAAAGGGAACCAGTGGAGGTACTGATTTCCAGAAGACATTTGATAAAATGCCAAATTAAACGTTATTGTGGGAAATATAGGTGCATGCTATAGGGATGCTATTGGATAGATGCATAGAACATACAGTGCAGAAGGAGGCCATTCGGCCCATCGAGTCTGCACCGATCCACTTAAACCCTCACTTCCATCCTATCCCCATGAAATGAAATGAAATGAAATGAAAATCGCTTATTGTCACAAGTAGGCTTCAAATGAAGTTACTGTGAAAAGCCCCTAATCGCCACATTCCGGCGCCTGTTCGGGAAGGCTGTTACGGGAATCGAACCGTGCTGCTGGCCTGCCTTGGTCTGCTTTCAAAGCCAACGATTTAGAGCTGTGCTAAACAGCCCCATAACCCCTCCTAAACGTTTTGGATACTAAGGCCAATTTATCATGGCCAATCCACCTAACCTGCGCGTCTTTGGACTGTGGGAGGAAACCGGAGCACCCGGAGGAAACCCACGCAGACACGGGGAGAACGTGCAGACTCAGCACAGTAACCCAGCGGGGAATCGAACCTGGGACCCTGGCGCTGTGAAGCCACAATGCTATCCACTGTGCTACCGTGCTGCCCCATGGTTAGGTGGTTGGCTGACTGGCAGAAAGCAGAGAGTGGGAATAAATGGGTCTTTTTCAGGTTGGCAAGACGTAACGAATGGTGTGCGACAGGGATCAGTGCTGGGACCTCAACAGTTTACAAATTATGTAAATGACTTGGAGAAAGTATGTGCAGGTTAGATGGATTGGCCATGCTAAATTGGCCCTTAAGTGTCCAGGGATGTACAAGTTAGGTTACTGGGATGGGGCAGGGGGGTGGGGGGGGAAAAACAGAGAATGGGCCTGGATAGAGTGCTCTTTTGGAGGGTCGGTATAGACTCGATGGGCCAAATAGCATCCTTCTGCGTTGTAGTGATTCTATGATCTATGAAAGGGTTCGATAATCTATAAAAAGGGATTGAAAGAATGGCTGCCAAATTTGCTGATGACACAAAGATAGGTAGGAAATTAAGTTGGGACGGTGACATAATTTCATAGAATTTACAGTGCAGAAGGAGGCCATTCGGCCCATCGAGTCTGCACCGACTCTTGGAAAGAGCACCCCTCCAACGGTCGACACCTCCACCCTATCCCCATAACCCAGTAACCCCACCCAACACTAAGGGCAATTTTGGACACTATGGGCAATTTATCACGCCCAATCCACCTAACCTGCACATCTTTGGACTGTGGGAGGAAACTGGAGCACCCGGAGGAAACCCACGCACACACGGGGAGGATGTGCAGACTCCGCACAGACAGTGGCCCAAGCCGGAATCGAACCTGGGACCCTGGAGCTGTGAAGCAATTGTGCTATCCACAATGCTATCGTGCTTCCCTTATAAGGAGGCTATATATAGGTTAAATGAGTGGGCAAACATCTGGCAAATGGAGTATAATTTAGGAAAATGTCAATTGTCCATTTTGGCAGGAATAATAAGAAAGCATATTTTCTAAATGGTTTAGAGCTCAGATGCAGAAGGATCTGGGTGTCCTAGTGGATGAACCACAAACCGCAAGTATGCAGGTACAACAAGAAATTAGGAAAGCTAATGTAATGTTATCATTTATTGCGAGGGAAATTGAATACAAAAGTAGAGAGATTATGTTTCAGTTGTACTGAGCACTAGTGAGTCCACATTTGGAGTATGGTGCACAATAGGGGCTGTTTAGCACAGGGCTAAATCGCTGGCTTTGAAAGCAGACCAAGGCAGGCCAGCAGCACGGTTCAATTCCCGTAACAGCCTCCCCGAACAGGCGCCGGAATGTGCCAACTAGAGGCTTTTCACAGTAACTTCATTGAACCCTACTTGTGACAATAAGTGATTTTCATTTTCAATAAGCGATTTTCATTTTTCATTTTCAATATTGGTCACCTTATTTTTAGGAAGGTGTAAATGCATTGGAAGCAGTTCAGAGAAAGGTTTTTAACAATTTGTTCATGGGATGTGGGCGTCGCAGGCTGGGCCAGCATTTATTGCCCATCCTTAATTGTCCCCGAGGGGGGCAGTTAAGAGTCAACCACATTGCTGTGGGTCTGGAGTCACATGTAGGCCAGACCAGGTAAGGACAGCAGATTTCCTTCCCTAAAGGCCATTAGTGAAGCAGATGGGTTTTGACAACATTCGACAATGGTTTCATTAATTCCAGATTTTTATTGAATTCAAATTTCACTATTTGCAGTGGTGGAATTTGAACCTGGATCCCCCAGGGTATTACTCTGACTAATCTCACACAGGCCAGACATATATGGGAAACTAAATTACTACACTGGTGCCAATCAGGATATATTTTTGAGGTTGCTGTTCAAGGATACTGCTGAGGCAGAGTTCAGGGAACTTTACTTCCCCAGGCTACACCTTATCCAACAATGCCCGATTGATGCCCAAGAGTAGAAACGATTTTAACTTGAGAACCTTTAACTTTTTTAAAAATGCACAAGGTGCACCAATATTACCATTATGCAACAAAGAATCAGAGCACAGGAGGAAGCCATTGAGCCCACTGTGTCTGTCCCAGCTCTTTAAAAGTCCCATTTTCCATCTCTTTCCACAAAGCTTCGCATATTTCTCTTTTTCAAGTACTTATCCAATTCCCTGTTGAAAGTTACTATTGAATCTGCTTCCACCATCCTTTAGGCAGCCCATTCAAGATCATTATAACTCACTGCTTTAAAAAAATAAAGCTAATTTCTCTCAGATATTTTGCCAGCTATTTTAAAATATGTAATACATATTTCACAGGTTAAAATTAAATGCATTCAAATAGTTATATTTTTAAAAGATATTTTCCTTTCTACCCTTACCGATCTGTTTGGAATGATAGGTTGAGCACTTTATCGCTATATATGGAACTGGCAAGGTCATCCTCATCGATGCCAGCGGGCGCTTTCAAAGGTGCATCATCACAAGCTTTACTTGTACACTGCAAGTATTCAGGGTGCTTTCTGCAAGAGAAACAACATTCTGAGCTTCAAAGTATACATTACTTTTAAGTCTGCTGCAACTGCTGCTGCTGGGCGACACGGTAGCTGTGGTTAGCACTGTCGCTTCACAGCTCCAGGGTCCCAGGTTCGAATCCCGACTTGGTCACAGTCTGTGCGGAGTTTGCATGTACTCCCCAAGTCTTCATGGGTTTCTTCCGGGTGCTCCGGTTGCCTCCCACAGTCCAAAGGTGTGCAGGTTAGGTGGACTGGCCATGCTAAATTGCCCTTAGTGTCCAGAAAAAGGGTAGGTGGGCCTACTAGGTTACGGGGATAAGGTGGAGGTGTCGACTTAAGTGGTGTGCTCTTTCCAAGGGCCAGTGCAGACTCGATGGGCCGAATGGCCTCCTTCTGCACTGTAAATTCTATGATTCTATGAAAAGGTCCTTTAAAACTGACCAACAGATCCTCTTAAGGAGGTCTCTGGCTTTGTTTTATGGTTGGAGTGTGTGAAGATTGTGATAGGGGAGGAAATGTTTATGGTACCATGTTTATGTCGTATTATTGTTATTATAAAAACTTGCAAATACCCTAATAAAAATTTTTTTTTTTAAAAAAAGGTCGTCCGTGGCTCAATGGGTAGCATCCCTGCCGTGTGGCTCCGGGTTCAAGTCCCACTCCGGGACCTGATGGCCAAGGGACGCATGTTCACGATGTGGCCAAAGAGGTTGAATGGTGACAGGCTGGCAACCTGCCCCAGGAAATTCTAGCTATGGAAACAGATAGGAGTATGTACTCTGTCTGCCTCATGTGCCTGTAGGCACTGAAGAGATGATGGAACAGATCTTCGTTAATGCTGCCCACAAGTCAATGATATCTTGTTTCATAATTCTCGCAAACTATTCTGCTACTGATGGCACGTCTAGTTTTGGATCTCGGACAAGTTGGGTGGCGGTTTCTAAGTAGATGACGTGTTCTTCCAGTAAAGAAAAGGAACCAAATGTTTGGGGTGACTGACTGCTATGTGCCACTATCTCGGGAATAGCCACAATGAGCAGATGAGTCAATTTGCAAACAGATTTAGTATACACAATAAATATATACAACGGCAAGACATTTTTTACTTCATTGTAATTTTGAAACTTTTGAACATGGTAGTTTGGATTTAAGAAAGGTTGCGTGAATTTTAAAAATTGGGCAGGACACCATTCATTTCCAAGACTATCGCAGATGTCAAAAGTGTGATCAGAGGAACTCCATCAAAGTCAACGCTTAATACTTCAAAAATGTTATGAGAAATCACCAGATAGTGATGGCAATGCAACACTATTATCAAAAGTCAAAAGAAGGGCAGCACGGTGGCGCAGTGGGTTAGCACTGCGGCCTCACGGCGCCGAGGTCACAGGTTCGATCCCAGCTCTGGGTCACTGTCCGTGTGGAGATTGCACATTCTCCCAGTGTTTGCGTGGGTTTCACCCCCACATCCCAAAAATGTGCAAGCTAGGTGGATTAGCCACGCTAAAATTGCCCCTTAATTGGAAAAAATTAAGTCGGTACACTAAATTTTTAAAAAATAAGTCAAAAGAAACCGGTGTTAATTCTGCCACGACCAGAATGTGCGCAGGGGCAGGGGTGGGCATGAAGTGCCTTCTCTTGTATTTTCCTCAAGTCTTGCACTTTGTTTAAGCAGATTACGGCAGACAGTTTTCTGGCTTTTTCTTAAAATATATGTACAAATATTAAAAGTAGACTTGCCTGAAAAAGGTATTCAAGTTGACACAAACAGCGAAGTTAAAGCAGTTCACCACTACAGCAACCTTCAAGTCAGGTGATAACCAGAGTCTGTTCAGGCAGGACAGGTGACATACATCATTTGCCTCTCCAGTTTCTCCATCATGGCAAAGGGAAAGATTAATACTACCAAGCCGTTTACCATCCACCGTATCATAGATATCTTAAAAAGCATTATATTAAGGAATGTTAAGACAAAGATTTATTTTCATAAGATCCAGTTGTGGAAGTGGTCAATGTTCCCTCTAAGCTGTGTGGGTGCGCAGTCACGCAGCAATAACAAATATGCTGCCCAGAGGACTGGCAGGGCAGACACAAGTAGTGGTCCCTTACGATGCACACATCGCCAACCACACAGTAATCTTAAAGAGACCACAATAGGGTAATGGAGGGAAAGGGGGCGTCGTGGATATGACTGGAGGCGGCGTCATGTGTGGGTACCAGCCTAGGGACACTGGTGACAGCACCGTTGCCGCTACCGCCGACGCGGTACACCACGAGCCCAGTGGTGGCGGCGACGTTGAGGATCTGGGGGCAGTGGAGACGGCACAGGGGGGAGGTGGGGGCCTCAGTCTCGTCCCCGATATGGAACAACCATAGGTTTGCACCGGGCAGGATGGATGGCAGATTCCTAAGTTGGCATCGGGCAGGAATTAAAAGGATGGGGGACCTATTCATTGACGGGACTTTTGCCAGTCTAAGGGCGCTGGAGGAGAAATTTGGGTTACCCCCGGCAAATGCCGTCAGGTATAAGCAGGTTAGGGTGTTTGTGAGGAGGCAGGTAGGGGAATTTCCGCTGCTGCCTGCCCGGAGGATACAGGACAGGGTGATTTCGGGTGTATGGGTTGGAGAGGGTACGGTCTCGGCGATTTACCAGGAGCTGCAGGAGGCGGAGGAAGCCTCGGTGGAGGAGCTGAAGGGCAAGTGGGAGGAGGAGTTGGGAGAGGAGCTGGATGAGGGCCTTTGGGTGGATGCCCTGGGCAAGGTTACCTCCTCCTCGTCTTGCGCCAGACTCAGCCTGATCCAGTTTAAAGTGGTACAAAGGGTGCATAAGACAGGGGCGAGGATGTGCAATTTCTTTGGGGTAGAGGACAGCTGTGTGGTGTGTTCGGGGAGCCCAGCAAATCACGCCCATATGTTCTGGGTGTGTCCGGCACTTGAGGGGTTTTGGAGGGGCTTCAGAAGGGCTATGTCCAGAGTCTTGGATACTCGGGTAAAACCAAGTTGGGGGATAGCAATATTTGGGGTATCAGACGAGCCGGGAGTGCAGGAGCCGAAAGAGGCCGGAGTTCTGGCCTTTGCCTCTTTGGTAGCCCGGAGAAGGATCTTACTAATGTGGAGGGACATGGCGGGGTTTCTCAGGTTGGAGAAGATAAAGTTTGCCTTGAGAGGGTCTGTACAGGGGTTCTCCAGGCGGTGGCAACCATTCCTAGACTTTCTCGCGGAACGTTAGGTGGAGGTCAAGAGCAGCAGCAACCCCCGGGGGGGGGGGGGGGGGGGGGGTCTTGTTTTGATTTATATAAGGGGCGTTTGCCCCATTCTTGTTCCTCGTTTGCTAAATAGTTTAATGGTTAGAGGATTAAGTTGCTTTGTGTGTTGGCGTAATGCCCTTTTTATTTCTCTTTTGTATATTTTCTTTCCTTTCTGGAGTGTTTTGTAAAGATTTAGAATATACATTTTTTTAAAAAGAGTCCACAGTAAATGGGACGTTATGTAGCAAAAGAACATTAAAGAAAACACTGGTTATGGTACCAGGTTCAAATCTCACCACAGCAACTTGCAAAGCTGAATACAATAAAGCTGGTGGATAATAATAATATGACTCCACTTCCACACAAGGGATTGGACATCACACCTCTGGAGCTGGCCTATCATTAAAAGTGACCTTTCGTCAGCAACACCCACATCCACAGAGCCAATTAAAAACACAAGTCCTACTTGGCTCAATTTGTTGCATGACAACATTATGGTTTTGGCACAACACTAGACTCTTTTGTAATACCCATAGTTATTGTTCTGGACAGATTTAGAGCAAGCTGAGCAAAGTTCAAGCTGAGTTTTTCTATCTTCCATAAAAAGCTTGCTTATTTCCTCCAGCATTTACAGATTTTATTTCAGATTTCCAGCATCCGCTGTGTGCATGCTTTTTCTGTTGGTCAGTCAAATTATTGTGGTTTCTGATTGGCAAAAACAATAAAAGTGAAACAAAACAACATTGTATTTCCCCTTTTACACCACTTTGCCATAAATCTATTCTTCGCAAAGCTTTGTATTTCGACCCCAAATAAGAATTTTCTGAATCAGGTGGGTGTTGTACAAATGCCAAATGTACACAATTGTTATGTTTGGGGTGGTTTCTTTAATTTGGAGTGAAATGGAAGCATGAAGGGGATCATGTGACCTGCTTTGAATTTTTGTCTGACATCAAGCTTGTGTGGCTTGGTTATTAAAGGGGGTCCGGGTTGCTGCTCTGTGAAGAAGGGATGCAAATACAAATGCTTGGGGTCCTCACTTTTATAACAGTGAAGTATTTGAAGGAATTTAAATGTAGTAAATTGGTTTTAAAAATCAATAATTTTTTTTAAAAATCATTAAGTAATCTATAGAACTTGTATTTCAACTCCGCATGGCTCCTGCAGTCTGACCATTGTGTTACACACAGCACCAGGGTCCCAGGTTCGATTCCCCACTGGGTCACGTTCTCCCAGTGTCTGCGTGGGTTTCCTCCGGGTGCTCCGGTTTCCTCCCAGTGCAAAGACGTGCAGGTTAGGTGGATTGGCCGTGCTAAATTGCCCTTAGTGACCAAAAAGGTTAGGAGGGGTTATTGGGTTATGGGGATAGGGTGGAAGTGAGGGCTTAAGTGGGTCGGTGCAGACTCGATGGGCTGAATGGCCTCCTTCTGTACTGTATGTTCTATGATGAGTTAGCATCGAGGGTGGTGGGTGGGAGTCATGGATAGCATGTGTTTGTACTAAGTTGGCATAGAGGCTATAAAGGGCCATGGGGAGTGGGCAGAGGGGCACATGGGGCATGAGCTGCTATGGATATTATAGAGTATGTGGGGAGGGGATGAGAAGGCTGTTTTTTGTTTTCTCTTATATACTCCAGAGTACTCAAGATCAGCCTTTTACATAGCCTGCCTCTGTACCTGGCAGCCCAGGGCTGCCACAATACTGTTTTGGGGGTGGTGGGCCAGACTCCCATTAATTATTTCTCCCCCCACCTCCGGGTAAAAATTGAAACACCCAAGGCACATGCCCACCCCCTCGTAGGGAGATGTGAGCAATGTCAGGTTTTAGAAATGGCTCTACTAAAAACCCATCTGGTTCACTAATGTCCTTTAGGGAAGGAAATTTACCATCCCTACCTGGTCTGGCCTACATGTGACTCCAGACTCACAGCAACGGTGGTTGACTCTTAAAATGCCCTCTGAAATGGCCTAGCAAGGTCAATTAGGGATGGGCAATAAAATGCTGGCCCAGCAGTGGATGTAAGCACATGGGTGGTTGTGCATTTGTGAGCTCTGTTCTACTTGACTTTTAATCCTTTCTTCCCCGATGCAGATCCCATAATTACTTGCTTTTGGGGTATAGATCTTGCACTGTGTCCCAGGAAGATCCTGGCTGTATTTTGCCGATGAGGGGCCGAGATAGTTCAACAAATCCTCGTTTGCTTGAGGGTGGGGCCCAGCTTGCAGTGGTGGTTTTGCTGGTGAATGGGCCTGCACCTCGGCAGTGCTGTCCGCATCAAGGTGATGGCTGCCATATTGAATGATGTTGCGGACGCTGCTCCATGATGCAGGTTATTGATGCTCACTTTGATGAACTGCAAAATATCCTCGAGAGACTCGGGACGCGGAGAAGTAGGGTACGTCGCTTATTCTGGGACTCAGGGAGTTGGAGTCAGGCGGGGAGTATTGGTGCGCCCGGTCTCGAGGGAAGCGGGAAACAAATTTCCGATCAAAAGAGACTCGACCGCCGTGCTTCCGTAATCTCAATTTGAGGGCTGGGCGTTTCAAGTTTGACACAGACTTCGAGGCCTGGGGTCGGTTGGAGACCCCAACCATTGGTCTTACATTGTCTTATCCTCTATGCTCATCCTGAGGTGTTGGGAGGTAACTGGACACATCGGGTCACCACCTCCTGGCAGGGCCTAGGTTTCTTGCTGCCTGGGAATCGGGACGATGGCGTGACAGAGGTGAAGGTGCTTCGTTCGTTGGAACTGGAGGGATTTTGCTTAACGATCCAGTCATGGCTTTGACTTTCCGAAGCGCCGCAGATGGTGTTATTATCCAGCAGTTCATCAATAACCCTGAACTTTATCCCTCGTGACTCTGTCGTTGATTTCATGTTATTGTCTTTTTTCCTTATAAGGATGTAGGATACTTCAGCACGGAGGCATTGGTCACCTGTTATGGCAAGAACCATACTAAATTGGTAGTGCGACACAAGGGTTGCGCATTCTTCAAATTCCCTGCCCGCGTGCTGTAACCCTTGTCTTTACAAAGGAGGACCTCTTGTTAGATATCCCTCACATCTTTTCCAGAGAAGATGAGCAGAGCCACAGCAGGGTGGTATGTGGATGGTTGGTGCCGTGATGAATGGTATGGCTATGCAAGTCCTCACGATGATGAAATTCCCAGTTGGAGCTGGTTGTGTCAGGTTTTCTTTTGTATTTCTGTTACTTTGGGTTTAGGGAATCCCTGCTCATCCCCTACGAAGGTCCGGACAGATCATGTACCTGGACAGGACTGGGTTCCTTGTGATTCTTCTTTGTGGTTGGCTCCTCTGGGGTTTTTGGAGTAAGGGGAAATATGTGATGGTGCACGCCTGGGTGTGGTCGGTTAATCCCTGCTTGACTGGTCTTCAATATTCTCTTTGTTGTGTGGTCGGTGACAGTGGTAGCTTTATCGGGTGGGTTAGGGCAGGAGTGACTGTGTTTACCTGGGTCAGGCAGAGGCTCTGTTGGGTGACGATGCTGGCCTGTGTCTCGGCAATTTTTTTCTGTATTTCTGTTATTGTGGGGTTAAAGAATTGGTGACTGGTGACTGCTAAGGCACAGAAGGAAAGGATGTCACAATGTCACTGATGCCTCTGGTATGGCTGGAGCCGAGGGAGAGATGTTCTGGTGCGCGCCCAAACATGATCTGTAATTCTCAATCTAATTCTCGTGGGCAATGCCTACATGGGAAGATGTGCACCAGTTTATCATGTTTTCATGGCCTTATCCTCCGCTCCCTCATTCTCAAGTATATCCGCAGATACATAATGAAGGCACCCAAGTTGTGATTACAATGAGCCAACTGCATTGTTGTTCTCCTATCCCCTTCTGTATTTATGTATGCGGAGACATTTTTGCTGTGCTGTACAAAGCCTGAGGTTTTGTTGCATTATGTTACAATTGAAAAACTTCAATAAAAGTATTTTTTTTAAATGTTGACCCAGCCAGCAACGCCCACACCTTACATCGGAGATTTAAATTTTTAAAAAGAATTGTTTATTTAATTCCAAGATAGAATGGAGATTGAGGGTGGGGGATGTTTTAGAGGAAAACTAACAATTTGTATCTGGATAGAAGTCTCATGTGATGTTTGGGTAGTGATGTTTGGGGGGTGGGGGGTGTTTTAGAGGACAGCTAACATCATTTGTATCTGGGTAGAAGGCTTGTGATTCACATTACCATGGGAATTGGCTTTAGGAAGGAAAGGTCAATAAAAAGCCATTGTGATGTCTGGCTGCAAGTTTCTCAAAACCTCCCTGAACCAACCAGACAGGTCAGCGTGTCAAAATCTAAAAGCGAACAGGGATAGAAGCAACTAGTTCTGCACCTGAAGCACAAAAAATGCGGGTTCTATTATTCACCACTCAGAATGCTGATGAGAGTTTGGTCTGAGATCGAAAAGACCACATTTGTGAGGTTTTAAATGAGGCTGGAAAATTCACCTAGGTTTGGCTAGAGGAAGGAATCTACAGGGTAACCCTCCCAGTGGAAGTCAGTAAGTTACCCAGCTGGGAAAGATAAAAGGAAAACATGCCACAGAGAATAGTTTAGAATACTAAGTTGCCTATTGTATAGAGTTTAGACAGTGTTGCTTTTAGTTTGTTACAGTAAAAGTCTTAAAACTTTAAATCTTGCGTGATCCTTCCAGTCAGCCATTGGAAACTCAAATATCTTTTTACGAGTTATCAAGTCTCTACAGGGACCATAACAGGTGCGTTTTAAAATGTATTTGCAGGTCCATTTCCTCCAATTGACAACATTCAAATAAGTGTTTTGTTGAGTAAAAATGTTGCGTGGAAAGGTTTGTGATAAAGCAAGGCTCTGTTGGACAAAGGTGAGTAACTTCAAAAATATGTTCTAGTGCGGCCTGCAGCAGTTAAAGCCGAGCTAGAAATTAACTTTGTAAAAGAGCAGTAAAGGCATGTGTTTTTGAAGATTAGTTTGCGTAAAAATAAGTGGAGCATTCCAGATGTATGCGGTTATATAGCCTGCACCAATCTTACAGCACTGCTGCAAGGACCCATTTTATCAAAACCCTATTAAAACTCTAATTTTAAAAAATAGATTTTTTAGAAAATGTATTAACATGGGGCAAAAGTAAGAATTGCTGAGATTCACGGTGCAAGGAATCTGAATTATCAATGTAAAGATGGGAATACTCACTAATCACATTGCTTTGAATGTTAATTCATGTTCCTGAGGACTGTCAGGATCACTAACACAAATTGCACGTGTTGTCTTTTTTTTTTAGAAAAGGTGCCAGTTATATTTTGACAAACATCATCCAACTTCACTTACCATCAAAAGAGCTACAATCAGTGTATTACGCCATATGGCATGATAGCCAATTAGTTCCCTGACCAGTAATTAATATACTCCTGCAAGAATTTTCCTGCTCTATGATGAAACGGTACTTATGCCTCTTATAATGAAGGCTAAACCACAGCTTGGTATTTTAACAGTTTGTGTTAACTTAACTTTTCGAAAAAGATACATATCCAGCCTGTACTGTCGAGTAAGAAAAGCATTTCTTGGCAAATCTGGCCATCGGTTATTCTCTCTGGAGTACCGGGGGGCAGACAAAGCTTAAAGCCACCCAAATCAGCAGCCTCCGAGGTGCCTTCCAACCAAGTCAGATGGAGTAGCACGCAATTATCTAACAGTATGCAAGATTTGTTGCTTTTAAACGACAGAATCTTCACTGTAAAAGATGAAGCCAGATCTGGAAACCAAAAACAATTTACTTCAAAATATCCAAAATGCAGAGAAATTAATATGCGTTTTCATACAAATCCCGGTGCTAATTCTACATTTTTGTGCATTTTGGCATGGTCACTGTGACCAAATAATGAAACCAAAATTATTTATAAATGGACTATGAAGCCAGCACCCAGAAGCAGCTTTTTTTTTTTAAAATAAAGATTGCTTTTGCTAGCCTGACATTCACACATCTGCGGGGCCAGCTATGAAAGACATGCACTCCATCTGTTTTTCCTCCAGTGTAGTCAAGCTCAGTTAAATTAACTGACTAGAATAAAACATTGAACAGAATCAAATCTTAAATACATAAATCCTTTTTCTATCGACTTCCAATCAGTGGCCCTGTTAAATTAATAAAAGGCTTAAATGACTTCCTGTGCAGCACTGTAACCTGTATATTGTAATGAGGCAAATAGCATCAATATATTACTAAACTAATTGGCATAATAGAACCAGAGAATGATACAGCACAGGAAGGAAGCCATTTTGTCTATCATGCCGTGTCAGCTCTTTAAAATTATTCAACTAGTCCTACCACCGTCCTCTTTCCTCATAGCACAAGAGATGTTTCACCTTCAAGTAATTACCCAATCTCTGTTGAAAATTGCTATTGAATCGGATTCCACCCCCTTTCAGAGAGTGTACTCCAGAAAACAGCTAGTTATAGAACATAGAACATAGAAAATACAGCACAGAACAGGCCCTTCGGCCCACGATGTTGTGCCGAACCTTTGTCCGAGATTAATCATAGATTATCATTGAATTTACAGTGCAGGAGGAGGCCATTCGGCCCCCTGAGTCTGCACCGGCTCTTGGAAAGAGCACCCTACCCAAACTCAACACCTCCACCCAACACTAAGGGCAATTTTGGACACGAAGGGCAATTTATCATGGCCAATCCACCTACCCTGCACATCTTTGGACTGTGGGAGGAAACCGGAGCACCCGGAGGAAACCCACGCAGACACGGGGAGGACGTGCAGACTCCGCACAGACAGTAACCCAAGCCGGAATCGAACCTGGGACCCTGGAGCTGTGAAGCAATTGTGCTATCCACAATGCTACCGTGCTGCCCTTAAGAACAAATAAATCTACACTATATCATTTTACCGTAATCCATGTACCTATCCAATAGCTGCTTGAAGGTGCCTAATGTTTCCGACTCAACTACTTCCACAGGCAGTGCATTCCATGCCCCCACTACTCTCTGGGTAAAGAACCTACCTCTGATATCCCTCCTATATCTTCCACCTTTCACCTTAAATTTATGTCCCCTTGTAATGGTTTGTTCCACCCGGGGAAAAAGTCTCTGACTGTCTACTCTATCTATTCCCCTGATCATCTTATAAACCTCTATCAAGTCGCCCCTCATCCTTCTCCGTTCTAATGAGAAAAGGCCTAGCACCCTCAACCTTTCCTCGTAAGACCTACTCTCCATTCCAGGTAACATCCTGGTAAATCTTCTTTGCACCTTTTCCAAAGCTTCCACATCCTTCCTAAAATGAGGTGACCAGAACTGTACACAGTACTCCAAATGTGGCCTTACCAAAGTTTTGTACAGCTGCACCATCACCTCACGGCTCTTAAGTTCAATCCCTCTGTTAATGAACGCGAGCACACCATAGGCCTTCTTCACAGCTCTATCCACTGGAGTGGCAACTTTCAAAGATGTATGAACATAGACCCCAAGATCTCTCTGCTCCTCCACATTGCCAAGAACTCTGCCGTTAACCCTGTATTCCGCATTCATATTTGTCCTTCCAAAATGGACAACCTCACACTTTTCAGGGTTAAACTCCATCTGCCACTTCTCAGCCCAGCTCTGCATCCTATCTATGTCTCTTTGCAGCCGACAACAGCCCTCCTTACTATCCACAACTCCACCAATCTTCGTATCGTCTGCAAATTTACCGACCCACCCTTCAACTCCCTCATCCAAGTCATTAATGAAAATCGCAAACAGCAGAGGACCCAGAACTGATCCCTGCGGTACGGCACTGGTAACTGGGATCCAGGCTGAATATTTGCCATCCACCACCACTCTCTGACTTCTATCGGTTAGCCAGTTTGTTATCCAACTGGCCAAATTTCCCACTATCCCATGCCTCCTTACTTTCTGCAGAAGCCTACCATGGGGAACCTTATCAAATGCCTTACTAAAATCCATGTACACTACATCCACTGCTTTACCTTCATCCACATGCTTGGTCACCTCCTCAAAGAATTCAATAAGACTTGTAAGGCAAGACCTACCCCTCACAAATCCGTGCTGACTATCCCTAATCAAGCAGTGTCTTTCCAGATGCTCAGAAATCCTATCCTTCAGTACCCTTTCCATGACTTTGCCTACCACCGAAGTAAGACTAACTGGCCTGTAATTCCCAGGGTTATCCCTATTCCCTTTTTTGAACAGGGGCACGACATTCGCCACTCTCCAATCCCCTGGTACCACCCCTGTTGACAGTGAGGACGAAAAGATTATTGCCAACGGCTCTGCAATTTCATCTCTTGCTTCCCATAGAATCCTTGGATATATCCAGTCAGGCCCGGGGGACTTGTCTATCCTCAAGTTTTTCAAAATGCCCAACACATCTTCCTTCCTAACAAGTATTTCCTCGAGCTTACCAGTCTGTTTCACACGGTCCTCTCCAACAATATCGCCCCTCTCATTTGTAAATACAGAAGAAAAGTACTCGTTCAAGACCTCTCCTATCTCTTCAGACTCAATACACAATCTCCCGCTACTGTCCTTGATCGGACCTACCTTCGCTCTAGTCATTCTCATATTTCTCACATATGTGTAAAAGGCCTTGGGGTTTTCCTTGATCCTACCCGCCAAAGATTGTTCATGCCCTCTCTTAGCTCTCCTAATCCCTTTCTTCAGTTCCCTCCTGGCTATCTTGTATCCCTCCAATGCCCTTTCTGAACCTTGTTTCCTCAGCCTTACACAAGTCTCCTTTTTCCTCTTAACAAGACATTCAACCTCTCTTGTCAACCATGGTTCCCTCACTCGACCATCGCTTCCCTGCCTGACAGGGACATGCATATCAAGGACACGTAGTACCTGTTCCTTGAACAAGTTCCACATTTCACTTGTGTCCTTCCCTGACAGCCTATGTTTCCAACTTATGCACTTCAATTCTTGTCTGACAACATCGTATTTACCCTTCCCCCAATTGTAAACCTTGCCCTGTTGCACGCACCTATCCCTCTCCATTACAAAAGTGAAAGTCACAGAATTGTGGTCACTATCTCTAAAATGCTCCCCCACTAACAAATCTATCACTTGCCCTGGTTCATTACCAAGTACTAAATCCAATATTGCCCCTCCTCTGGTCGGACAATCTACATACTGTGTTAGAAAAGCTTCCTGGACACACTGCACAAACACCACCCCATCCAAACTATTTGATCTAAAGAGTTTCCACTCAATATTTGGGAAGTTAAAGTTACCCATTACTACTACCCTGTGACTTCTGCACCTTTCCAAAATCTGTTTCCCAATCTGTTCCTCCACATCTCTGCTACTATTGGGGGGCCTATAGAAAACTCCTAACAAGGTGACTGCTCCTTTCCTATTTCTGACTTCAACCCATACTACCTCATTAGGGTGATACTCCTCGAACTGCCTTTCTGCAGTTGTTATACTATCACTAATTAACAATGCCACCCCCCCACCTCTTTTACCACCCTCCCCAATCTTATTGAAACATCTATAACCAGGGGCCTCCAACAACCATTTCTGCCCCATTTCTATCCAAGTTTCCGTGATGGCCACCACATCGTAGTCCCCAAGTATCGATCCATGCCTTAAGTTCACCCACCTTATTCCTGATGCTTCTTGCGTTGAAGTATACACACTTCAACCCATCTCCGTGCCTGCAAGTACTCTCCTTTGTCAGTGTTCCCTTCCCCACTGCCTCATTACACGCTTTGGCGTCCTGAATATCGGCTACCTTAGTTGCTGGACTACAAATCCGGTTCCCATTCCCCTGCCAAATTAGTTTAAACCCTCCCGAAGAGTACTAGAAAACCTCCCTCCCAGGATATTTGTGCCCCTCTGGTTCAGATGCAACCCGTCCTGCTTGTACAGGCCCCACCTTCCCCAGAATGCGCTCCAATTATCCAAATACCTGAAGCCCTCCCTCCTACACCATTCCTGCAGCCACGTGTTCAACTGCACTCTCTCCCTATTCCTAGCCTTGCTATCACGTGGCACCGGCAACAAACCAGAGATGACAACTCTGTCTGTCCTGGCTTTTAACTTCCAGCCTAACTCCCTAAACTTGTTTATTACCTCCACACCCCTTTTCCTACCTATGTCGTTGGTACCAATGTGCACCACGACTTCTGGCTGCTCCCCCTCCCCCTTAAGGATCCTGAAGACACGATCCGAGACTTCCCTGACCCTGGCACCCGGGAGGCAACATACCTTCCGGGAGTCTCGCTCGCGACCACAGAATCTCCTATCTATTCCCCTAACCATTGAATCTCCGACAACTATTGCTTTTCTATTCTCCCCCCTTCCCTTCTGAGCCCCAGAGCCAGACTCAGTGCCAGAGACCTGGCCGCTAGGGCCTGCCCCCGGTAGGTCATCCCCACCAACAGCATCCAAAACAGTATACTTGTTTTGAAGGGGAACAGCCACGAGGGATCCCTGCACTGTCTGCCTATTTGTTTTTTTCCCCCGGACTGTAACCCAGCTATTCTTGTCCTGTACCTTGGATGTAGTTACCTCCCTGTAACTCTTCTCAATCACCCCCTCTGCCTCCCGGATGATCCGAAGTTCATCCATCTTCAGCTCCAGTTCACTAACACGGTCTTTGAGGAGCTGAAGTTGGGTGCACTTCCCGCAGGTATAGTCAGCGGGGACACCGGTGGTATCCCTCACCACCCACATCCTACAGGAGGAGCATGCAACTGGCCTAGCCTCCATCCCCTCTTACCTGACAGAATATAGCTGCCCTGTGGACTAACTAGATCTCCGCCCTCCGACTCTGCTCCCAGTCAGCTACACTTTCTGTAAACTCCTGGCTCTCTTCTCACTCTTTGCGGAAATGTCGGAAACAAAATGAAAGGAGCACCTTACTCCCTCCTCACCTAACTCCCTCGGTCACCAAACTCTTACTATAGCACTCAAAATGCACCAAATTCAGCACTCCCTCAGTCACCAAACTCTTACTATAGCACTCAAAATGCACCAAATTCAGCACTCGGTCTGCACTGTAGGGGATCACTTTTATACTGTGAATCTAGCCTCTGAAAACTGGCCTAATCCAATTAACAAGCTCCAGCTGCAAGTGCCTACAAGTAGAAGCTTGTTTAAAGCTGATTGAAAACTCACCTTCTTCTAAACCAAACAGCAACTTTTAAGTTAATTAACTAAATAAAAGAAAGACTAAACTTTAGATAAAAATTAAGCCTTATACTCCCTCGGTCACCAAACTCTTACTATAGCACTCAAAATGCACCAAATTCAGCACTCAGTGCATAGTTATGTGAAACTATTGCTCCTCATCTTTTTTCCCCTCTCAATTATGTTCAGTATGTGTCCTCTGGTTACCGAACCTTTTGCTAGTGAAAACATTATTCCTTTAATAATAATAATAACCTTTTTATTATCACCAGTATGAAGTTACTGTGAAAAGCCCCTAGTCGCCACATTCCTGCGCCTGTTCGGGTATGCCGGTACGGGAATTGAACCTGCGCTGCTGGCCTTGTTCTGCATTACAAACCAGCTGTCTAGCCCACTGAGCTAAACTGGCTCTTACATAATGGCATTATAGCTAAATATGGCAGTTCTCACCATTTTAATAAGCATGGATTTCTTAACAATTGTAGTACCATCACTTACTCAGGTTCTTGTTTTCAACAATTTTCTTCAGTGCTTCGTTGCTACAACTGTGAGTATTAGCGACGTCACAGATGCCATCCTGGATGTGCAGCTCATAGATCCCCAGGTCATTGCAGCTATTGAGAGCAATAACCCTCTCTCTGGAGGGTGAAGCCTGCAAAGTCTCAGTTGTTTCCCAAACAAACCTGCTCAAAAATAAGCCAAAAACAGAAAATATATTTAGTCTGCGGGGTAAAGAAACTTATCAAATTACCAATGTTTATGCTGACTGTAGCTACCGAAAGGAACGGTTTGTGCTGAGCAATTGATTTAGGGCGAGATGAAATGGGGTGGGAGGATAGTCATGTGGAGCATGAACACGCATATAGACTAGTTGTGTGAATAGCCAGTTTCTGTGCCACTTTCTAAACAACTAACATTAACAGTTTGCATAGATTTCAATGACGAAGACATTGCTTCTACCATATTAATTATGCTGAGGTTGTCTTCACTGTTTAATCAGCTGTTTACACCTTAAGCCCCAATTACCTTGGCACAAACATTTGCTGCACTCAACTACAGCCATACATTGTTAAACTCTCTCAACAATTCAGTTTCAGGCAGTGTGGAGAGCAAAAAGCAGATGGAAGGACAGGTAAATCTCTGCATGATCTGGTTCTCCAAATCTAGGTTTTAAGTGATATTTGATTAGATTGTTTTAGTATTAAGACCTTCAAGAATGAGATGTAATAATAATCAGGATGAACATGCACTTCCCCCACCGCAGTGCACTGTGGCTGCATTGTTTACTATCAACAGGGCTCAAAGCAGAGTCTCTCCTAGACTTCTTTGGCAGCACATACCAAACCCTTGAACACCATAACTTTGAAAGAAAAGGGCAACTACAGGGGAACACTACCATCTGCAGGTTCCCCTCCCAGTCTCACACCATCCCCACTTGGGCATGTGCACCTCCGTTCCTTCATCGTGACTTCATAATTCTGGAATCCCTTGCCCAAAACACTAGGTAAACACCTTCACCACGAGGGCTGAAGGATTTAGGAAAGTCCTTAAGGACAGCTAGGGATGAACAATAAATGCTCGTCTTGCCAAGGACACCTGTGTCCTGAGCACAAATGAAAAATATTTGTGCTTCAAAAGGCTGGAAAGGAATATTTCCTTGGTTTGTAATACTTCTATGCTGAGTTTGTCAATCTGCATCATGTCTTTCCTCAGGAAGCTCTGCAGGATAACCCCTTGATAATAGACTTCTCTTCACAAAAGATTAAAACCAGGTCAATTGGCTACTGGTATGTACTAGGCATATATTGCTGGGAAAATCCATCCCAGAAACCCATTATGGAGACAGCTGTGCTCCTATTATACTTTGCTATATCAAGCTGAATGTAGGTTCCATCTTCACCACCCCCCACCCTCCAGCATGTACAGTAATTTGGCCATCATGCCTGTGCCAGGCCTAAAGTGTTTATCACAGAAGGTACAATCGCTGCTCTTCCCGCTGGCCCCGAAATGTTTTATTTTCAATTCATACAGGGCTTTCCAAATCAAAGCCTTAGATTAAAACTTCCCATCACCTCACTGGTTCTTTTCCCAATTATCTTAAATCCCATGCCTTCTGGTTACTGACCATCCTGACAGTGGGGTCCACTTTTCCAGATCTACTTCATTAAAAGCCCTGCCTTATTAGCCCCTCTATCAAATCACACTATAATCTTCTCTGCTCCAAGGAGAATATTCCTAGTTCTCCCTCATCCCTTGTAAAATTCAGATAAATTTCCTCTGCCCCCACTCCAAGTCCATTGTGTGGGTCAGTTGGCATTTTGTCTAGGTGTGCTGCACAGGCTGGTACCATGCATCGCTGATAAGACTTCCATCTTGTCAAGATGATGGTTTGCACCTTGGTGGTCAACTCTGCGTTAAGCATCATCCGTTGTGGCTCAGGGACCCCACGCCATATATAGAAAAGGTCTTTGGTAATACAGCCGCCATCCAATGATGAACATGGCTTAGCCAGTGCCAACATAGTTGACTTAGCAGTATATAATAATAAACTTTATTATTGACACAAATAGGCTTAGATTAACACTGCAATAAAGTTACTGTGAAAATCCCCTAATCACCACATTCCGGCGCCTGTTCGGGTACACAGAGGGAGAATTCAGAATGTCCAATTCAACGGACAGCACGTCTTTTGGGACTTGTGGGAGGAAACCGGAGCACCCGGAGGAAACCCACACAGACACGGGGAGAATGTGCAGACTCAGCACAGACAGTGACCCAAGTCAGGAATCTAACCCGGGTCCCTGACGCTGTGAAGCAACAGTGCTAACAACTAAGTCACCATGCTGCCCATATGTATTTCGATGGTCACTCCATGACCTCTGGGTTGGTGACCTTGGCCTGCCAAATGATGCCAAGGATACACCTCAGACAGCAAAGGTGGAAACTGTTCAGACTTTTCTCCTGTTTAGCTTATGTTGCCCGGTCTCACCACGGTACAGGAGTGTGCCAAGGCTATAGGTTTGGTAGACTACAAACCTAGTTTATCCCTACTTCCCTTTAAATTAATGGTACTACATTAGCTGTCTTCCACCACCTCCACGTGTCTGCGTGGGTTTCCTCCGGTTGCTCCTGTTTCCTCCCTCTCACACGTCCCAAAAGACGTGCTGTTAGGTAATTTGGACATTTCTGAATTCTCCCTCAGTGTACCCGAGCAGGCGCCGGAATGCGGCAACGAGGGGATTTTCACAGTAACTTCATTGTAGTGTTAATGTAAGCCTACTTGTGACAATAAAGATGATCATTAAATGCAGGGCTTGATCCTCCTGCTCCGGACTGCAACTCCCAGAATGCCCCGCGGGCCCAGGGGAGTCACGTGGCCGGGAATTGGTCACATGGCGAGCTCGAGTCCCCAACAACCGCCTTCAGGTCAAACTCACGCGACGAAGCTCCCGGCCCGAGCGGCCACGTTCCTCCGGCAGCAGCGACCCGAGTCCGGGCAGCGGGCGGTGAAGCACAGGCCGCCCTCCGCCTCTCCCTCCCCGGCCCCGCGCAGGCCGCACAGCGCCTGGCAGCAGCGCACCGCCTTGGCCCGCCGCAGACCCTTCACCTCCCGCCATTCGGGCGCTGCGTCCAGCAGGACTTGCAGCACCTTGAGCTGCGGATCCATGGCTGCGCGGTCCAGGCCCCGGCCGCTTGCTGTTTACATGGAGCCGGGCAGCAGCTGAGGGGGAGGAAACAGCCCTGACAACCAGAGGGCGGGGCCGGCGTGACTGACAGCTGCCTTGGCCAATCGGCGTGTTGCCCGGGTGGACGTCAGGCTCACAGTGGCCAATCACTGTGGAAGGGGTGGGGACGACATGACCGACAGCTGCCGCGGTCAATCAGCGTGCTGCCCAGGTGGGCGTCATGCTCACAGCGACCAATCACTGGAGGGGGCGGGGCTTTTTCATCACCTTCCCCGCCCCAGAGCCAGGCGAAGGCAGTCGAGCACAGCCTGGGGAGCATTCAGCATCTTACCCATAGGAGTCCGTTCGTCCCATCCCATCTCTGCTGGCTCTTCGAGAGAATTAGCCCCACTCCCCTTCCCGTGCTCCCGACCTGCCACATTCTGACCTGAGTCACACTTTTGAGGACCAGAATCTATGCTGAGCCTGCAGTCACCAGCGGAGATGCTGTCTCCCGGGCAAAACGCTAAACCGAGGGTAGCATGGTGACTCAGTGGTTAGCACTGCTGCCTCACGGCACCGAGGACCCGGGTTCGATCCCGGCCCTGAGTGACTGCCCGAGGGCAAAATCTCCCCGTGTCTCATAGACTCATAGAATTTACGGTGCAGAAGGAGGCCATTACGCCCATCGAATCTGCACCGACCCTTGGAAAGTGCACCCTGCCTCCACCCTATCCCCGTAGCCCAGTAACCCCAGCTAACCTTTCTGGACACTAAGGGGCAATTTAGTATGGCCAATAGTAGGACAGCACGTAGTACAAGTTTCCCGGAGGAAACCCACGTAGACACTGGGAGAACGTACAAACTCCACACAGACTGTCACCCGAGGCCGGAATCGACCCTCGGTCAATTGAGCTGTGAGGCAACAGTGCTAACCACTGTGCCGCCCCACATCTGCGTGGATCTCACCCCCATAACCCAAAGATGTGCAGGGTAGATCGATTGTCCACTCTAAATTGCCCCTTAATTGGAAAAATTAAAACAAAACATTAAACTGAGGCCCTGTTTGGGTGGATGTAACAGATGCTGCTGTGCCATTTTGAAAAACAGCAAGGAAATTTATCCCTGGTTTCTGCTCAATTTTTGTCCCTCAATTAACATCCTACAAAGATGATCTGGTCACTAATTCATTGTTGTTTTTTGTATCTTGCCGTGCACAAATAAGCTGTCGCATTTCCTGCATTACAAAAGTGATTCTAGCGGGCGGCAGGCTGACGCAGTGGTTAGCACTGCTGCCTATGGCGCTGAGGTCCCGGGTTCAATCCCGACCCTGGGTCACAGTCTCTGTGGAGTTTTTTAAAATAAATTTAAAGTACCCAATTATTATTTTTTTTCTAATTAAGGGTCAATACACCTAACCTGCACACCTTTGGGTTCTGGGGGTGAAACCCACGCAGACTTGAGGAGAATGTGCAAACTCCACACCGACAGTGACCCCGGACCGGGATTCAAACCCGGGTCCTCAGCGCCGCAGTCTCAGTGCTATCCACTGCGCCACATGCCACCCCTCGTCTGTGTGAAGTTTGCACATTCTCCCCGTGTCTGCATGGGTCTCACCCCCACAACCCAAAGATGTGCATGTTAGGTGGATTGGCCACACTAAATTGTCCATTAATTGGAAAAAATAATTGGGTATTCTAAATTTATAAAAAATTTTAAAATAACAAATAAATCCGTGAAGTGTGTTGAGATGTCCAGTGATTGTGAAAGGCGCTGTATAAATGCAAGTCTTTATTTCATAGCTCTGTAATTTAATTTCCCGTCAAGTATTTATCCAAATTCCTTTGTAAAGTTACCAGTGAATCTGCATGCACCATCCTTGCAGTCAGTGTGTTCCAGAAAAGCAACTTACTGTGTTTGTTTTTTCCCATATTTTTCCCAATCATCATATCTGTCTTCTGCTATCAACCCTGCTGCCACTTGAAATAGTGCCCCTCTATTGATCAAACCCCTACTTGCTCCTGGGCATCTCGAGTTCTCACTTTTCCTTTTTTTTTAACCTCAGTTTCTCACAATGATGAAGAACAATCCCACTTTCTTGCATAATTGAAGTCGTGCATGTAATTAGTTACTTCTATCAAAAAGCTCTCTCCCTCCATGCTACCTGTCTATTTAATCTCATTAACCTGTACTTTTTTTTATTCGTTCTTAGGAATCCCACCACCTGGAGTTCCCCTCCGAGTCACTCGCCCCCTGACTTGGAAATATATCATCAATTCCTTCACTGTCGCTGGGGCAACATCCTGGAACCCCCTCCCTAACAGCACAGTGGATGTACCTACACCTCAAGGACTACAGCGGTTCAAGAAGGCAGCTCACCACCACCTTCTGAAGGGCAACTAGGGATGGGCAATAAATGCTGGGCCTAACCAGCCAAGCCCACATTCTGTAAATTAATACATTAAAAAATGTTGTCTCCCAACTGCATTTGTATAGGGCCGTTAATATAGTAACATTTCCCAAGGTGCTTCACAGGGGCATAATCAGAAAAAAAACTACCAACATCACCAACATAGATTATCTGGCCACATATTGCATTGTTGTTTGTGGAATCTTGCTGTGCATAAATAGGCTGCTGCGTTTCCTGCATTACAGAAGTGACAATACTTCAAGAGGTATTCCGTTGGCTGTGAAGTGCTCTGGGGTATCTTGGGATTGTGAAAGGCACTCCATAAACACATCCATTTTGCTTCTTTCAAGGCCCTATACAAATGCAGTTGGGAGACAACATTTTAAAATGTATTAATTTACGGGATATGGGCTTGGCTGGTTAGGCCAGCATTTATTGCCCATCCCGAGTTGCCCTTCAGAAGGTGGTGGTGAGCTGCCTTCTTGAACCGCTGCAGTCCTTGAGGTGTAGGTACATCCACTGTGCTGTTAGGGAGGGGTTCCAGGATGTTGCCCCAGCGACAGTGAAGGAATGGCCGATATATTTCCAAGTCAGGGTGCGAGTGACTCGGAGGGGAAACTCCAGGTTCCTAAGAACAAAGAAATGTACAGCACAGGAACAGGCCCTTCGGCCCTCCAAGCCCGTGCCGACCATGCTGCCCGACTAAACTACAATCTTCTACACTTCCGGGGTCCGTATCCCTCTATTCCCATCCTATTCATGGATTTGTCAAGATGCCCCTTAAATATCACTATCGTCCCTGCTTCCACCACCTCCTCCGGTAGCGAGTTCCAGAACGAATAAAAAAAAGTACTGGTTAATGAGATTAAATAGACAGGTAGCATGGAGGGAGAGAGCTTTTTGATAGAAGTAACTAATTACATGCACGACTTCAATTATGCAAGAAAGTGGGATTGTTCTTCATCATTGTGAGAAACTGAGGTTAAAAAAAAAGGAAAAGTGAGAACTTGAGATGCCCAGGAGCAAGTAGGGTTTTGATTCCCAAGAATTGACATTGGGTACCCATCCACCTCCTCACAATTCAACTCACAGTTCTTGGCAACAATTCTCTGCCATGTCACACACCGTGCATTGTTTTGTGCTATGAAATATCTGATCATTTTAATCTATACCCATTATTCTAACGAGCAACCCAACCCCCAACCAAAAACTGTACTGTTCAGCCTTTTTTCTCTCAATGTCATTTCTTCTTATTTTTTCTTACATAGGAGCAGAATTAGGCCATTCGGACCAAAGAGTCTGCTCCGCCATTCAATCTTGGCCTATATATTTCTCATCCCCACTTTCCTGCCTTCTCTCCATAACCCCTGATCCCCTTATTAATCAAAAAAAACATCTATCTCTGTCTTAAAGACACAGTGATTTGGCCTCTACAGCCTTCTGCGGCAAAGAGATCACCACCCTCTGGCTGAAGAAATTCCTCCTCATCTCTATTTTACAGGATCATCCCTTTAGTCTGAGGCTGTGCCCTTGGGTTCTAGTTTCTCCTACCAGTGGAAACATCCTCTCCAAGTCCACTCTCTCTCGGCCTCTCGGTATTCTGTAAGTTTCAATGGTATAGACTCATAGAATTTACAGTGCAGAAGGAGGCCATTCAGCCCATCGGGACTGCACCGGCTCTTGGAAAGAGCACCCTACCCAAGCCCACCCCTCCACCCTATCACCATAACCCAGTAACCCCACCCAACACTAAGGGCAATTTTGGACATTAAGGGCAATTTTAACAGGGCCAATCCAACTAACCTGCACATCTTTGGACTGTGGGAGGAAACCGGAGCACCCGAAGGAAACCCACGCACACACGGGGAGAACGTGCAGACTCCGCAGACAGTGACCCAAGCCGGGAATCGAACCTGGGACAGTGGAGCTGTGAAGCAGTTGTGCTGACCACTATGCTTCCGTGCTGCAGTATTCCCCCCTCATCCTTCTAAACTCCATCAAGTACGAACCCAGAGTCCTCAACGTCAACCTACATCTGTTGGGAGTTTATTTCAAAAGCACTACTCTGGTTGGGGGTTCTTCTAATGTATAGTCTTGCTCAGGGCTCGATGACCTTACATTTGTACTATCCTTTGTCCGCATTTGTGAAGGAAACAACCTATGTAAACGTCACACAGTAATACACCCTCCTGCCAATGGTGGCTTTACAGCTCCAGGGTACAATTGCACGGTGACAATTATCCCCCGGGGGCAGATTTCATGATAAATGTGGGTCCAGAAGTTTCCAGTGGGAAAGAAGTCGACAGCAAGTATCTGCTAAAATTAAAAATGTAATGCACTGGAGAGAATGGTCAAAAAATTAAATGGTCACACTTGCATATTTGCGAACTTTCATGTGACCATTAGCTGTTTGTTACTGTTTGAAAGCCTTGCCTGCAGCAGGCAAGCATTAATAAAGACACTTGGGAATGCTAGCTAAATTGTAACTCTCTCTCTCTCTCTCTCCAGTCTCCTCGCCTCTCTGTGCTCGATGTGTCTGTCCTGGCATACCCGGAAGTTTAGCTTGTATCAGTTTTTGGAGCTATTGCAGAGTAATGGCTGAACGATGGAAATAGTCTCCGGGCTTGTGTCCTACGCCCTAGCAAAGTTCCTCTTTCTCTCGCGGCTATCCAATAAAGAAAATGCGGAGAAAATCAAAAAAATGGAAGAGAAAGTTTTAGAAGTCTATGGTAAGGCTGCACCATTGAAATTGAGGTCGGTCGGGGGGGGGGGGGGGGGGTCAGGAAGGAGGTCAAACTGATGAAGGAAACTTCAGCACAGCTCATATAAAAGTGTTACAAGCTTCAGAAACCACCGTAGGAGCCAGGCTTAGTGTTCATGTCTGTCCCCTAATCCAAGAGGATGATTTAAACGCCACAGCTACTGTACATATATAACACACACACATGTTCTTTCTATCCAAACTGTATTACAAAAATCAGGTCATATCTGTGCAGTAACAGTTCCCCACAATCATGGGATTTATTTTTTTAAACGTATTAATTTATTGGACCTGACACTGGTATTAAGACCAACATTTATTGCCCATCCCGCTAACTGTGTGGCTAGATAAGGCGGCACGGCAGCACAGTGGTTAGCACTGTTGCTTCACAGCGCCAGGGACCCAGTTTGATTCCCGGCTTGGGTCACTGCCTGTGCGGAGTCTGCACTTTCTCCCCGTATCTGCGTGGGTTCCCTCTGGGCGCTCCGGTTTCCTCCCACAAGTCCCGAAAGACGTGCTTGTTAGGTGAATTGGGCATTCTGAATTCTCCCGCTGTGTACCCGAATGTGGTGACTAGGGGCCTTTCACAGTAACTTCATTGCAGTGTTACTGTACTTGTGACACTAATACAAATTATTATTATGATAGGCCATTCAGAGGGCAGTTACAAATGAGGCAGTTGACGGATAACATGCTATCTTATCTAAAAGTTATAAATTAACAAGCCCATTAGTCTTGGAATCAGTGAGAGAAGTTGTCCGAAACGCAGTATCATTTATAAAATTGTTGTGCGAGTTTGGCAGCCGAGTCATCCTGCCGGCTCTGTATCAGGATTATGATCGAACTTGTAAGGACAAGTGTATGGAGCTTCATTCACATCAGGAAACTGACTGACCTGCCAACTTTACCAACAATTAAAAAAAATAAAAATACAGTTTCAAAGTTCGCAGGTCTCTCAATCTTTTCAGTGTTGCTAGGCGCGGGGTCAAACACATGAAGGGCTGTGTGCATGTCTCCTGGAGATGGTCTCAATCTAATAACCTGAATGAACCTCACATTATTTCACACCTGAAATGCACAATGGTTTGCAGTAATGAAATGTCAGTTTGTGTTGATCAGACTTTGTGCTGTAATTACCCTGTAAGATTGATTGATTTGCCCTGTTCAGATGTCTGTAGATGATTAGACGTGGATGGGCGGCATGGCTGCACAGTGGTTAGCACTGTTGCTCACAGCGCCAGGGACCCGGGTTCGATTCCCGGCTTGGGTCACTGTCTGTGCGGAGTCTGCATTTTCTCCCCGTGTCTGCGTGGGTTTCCTCCGGGTGCTCCGGTTTCCTCCCACAAGTCCTGAAAGACGTGCTCGTTGAGGGTCTTGCAGTTGTGGGGAAGAAGCTGCTCCTATGTCTGGATGTGCGAGTCTTCAGACTTTTGTATCTTCTGCCTGATGGAAGGGTCTGGAAGAAGGCAATGCCTGGGTGGGAGGGGTCTCTGATAATGCTGTCTGCCTTCCTGAGGCAGCGGGAGGTGTATACAGAATCAATATGGGGGTGGCAAGCTTGTGTGATGCATTGGGCTGAGTTCACCACACACTGCAGTTTCTTGCGATCTTGGACCAACCAGTTGCCATACCAGGCTGTGATGCAGCTGGATACGATGCTCTCTATTGCACATCTGTAAAAGTTTGTGAGAGTCGATGCAGATATGCCAAATTTCTTTAGCTTCCGTAGGAAGTACAGACGCTGTTGGGCTTTCTTGACTGTTGCATCAACGTGAGTGGACCAGGACAGACAGTTGGTTGGTGACCCCCAGGAAGTTAAATCTATCGACCATCTCCACTTCGGAGCCATTGATGCAGATGGGAATGTGTGTCGTGCTACGCTTCCTGAAGTCGATGATCAGTTCCTTGGTCTTTCCAACATTTAGAGAAAGGTTGTTTTCGGTGCACCATGCTAGCAAGTGATTTATCTCCCTCCTGTAGTCTGATTCGGCGTTGTTTGAGATACGGCCCACCACAGTCGTATCATCTGCAAACTTATAGATTGAGTTGGAGTTAACAAATTACCCATTACAATATCCCCATTACAAATCTCCATTACAAAACCCATTTAAATCTCAACAGAATCCTGATCACAATCTTTCCAACCGCACTACTCTGATCCAAGTTCCAATTTCACCCGATCCCGTTATCCTGGAGTAAGATCAGTGCTACTCCAATTGAAATTATGGGGAATATTCTGGTGTGGATTCCAGCCTATTAGGAGTGAAAGCTTCTCAGACACATTCCTTGGCAGAATGGAAAACCTCATCCATGTTCGCCTTCACTTTTCTTCAACATTTTGCAAGGAAGGGCCGAAATGACTCACTGGATACAGATAGGAGGGGTAACCAAGGTCAAAAAGACAGGCATTGAGGAGTTTTTGGAGAGGATCAGCAAGAGGGAGGCAAAAAGTTTGTGTAACAAAATTTAAGCAGCTTTTTTGGAAACTTCTATGGCAGTTTACTCCCCCACCCCACCGTCGCAAAGCTTCAGGGCCCTACTGAAAATGTACAGCCCAACACAGCCAAAGATACACAATGATTTACTTTTTGTAGAAGTGCCATTGGTCATTAATAATAAAAATAATAAGTTTTATTAGTGTCACAAAAGTAGGCGTACATTAACACTGCAATGAAATTACTGTGAAAATCCCCTAGTCGGCACATTCCAGCACCTGTTCCGGGTACACTGAGGGAGAATTCAGAATATCCAATTCACCAAACAGACTCCCCCTCGGACTGATCTGTTCCGTGTAAGAACACTATTCACGACGCCCTATGCTGCTCTTGCGCGTGTATTTGCTTTGTTTAGCCTTTGTTCCGCATTGTAACCAATCACTGTTTGTCGATGTACCATTTGTCAATGTTCCCTGTTGATTATTCTTTTGTCTACTATGTACGTACTGTGTATGTTCCCTCGACCGCAGAAAAATACTTTTCACTGTACTTCGGTACATGAGACAATAAATCAAATCAAAATCAAAACATCGAATAGCATTAATAATGCATTGGAACTATTAACTTTCTTTGCTGTCTTTGTCCTTTGTCAGATATTATTCGTACAATTCGTGACCCGGAGAAGCCCAACTCTTTGGAAGAGTTGGAGGTGGTAGCTGAAGACTGTATCGAGGTGAAATCATTAGATGATGATGATTATCTCATTATTATTCGTTTCACACCAACGGTACCTCACTGCTCTCTAGCCACACTGATTGGTGAGTGACGAAAGACAGAAATTGCATTAATTTAACACCTTTCATACTTTACGCATGTCAGAAAAGTGCTTTACAACCAATATTGCAATGTAGGAAATGAAGTAGCCAACGTTGAACACGGTAGGCAATGTGAAAATGACAATCTGTTTTGTTGATGTAGATTGAGAGATAAATACATGGGTGGCACGGTAGCACAGTGGTTAGCACTGTTGCTTCACAGCACCAGGGTACCATGTTCGATTCCCGGCTTGGGTCACTGTCTGTGCGGAGTCTGCACGTTCTCCCCGTGTCTGCGTGGGTTTCCTCTGGGTGCTCCGGTTTCTTCACACAAGTCACGAAAGACGTGCTTGTTAGGTGAATTGGACATTCTGAATTCTCCCTCCATGTACCCGAACAGGCGCCAGAGTGTGGCAACTAGGGGATTTTCACAGTAACCTCATTGCGGTGATAATGTAAGCCGACTTACACAGAACATACAATGCAGAAGGAGGCCATTCGGCCCATTGAGTCTGCACCGACCCATTTAAGCCCTCACTTCTACCCTATCCCAATAGCCCCCTCCTAACATTTTTGGACACTAAGGGCAATTTAGCATGGCCAATCCACCTAACCTGCACGCCTTTGGACTGTGGGAGGAAACCGGAGCACCCGGAGGAAACCCACGCAGACACGGGGAGAACGTGCAGACTCCGCACAGACAGTGACCCAGCGGGGAATCGAATCTGGGACCCTGGCGCTGTGAAGCCACAATGCTAGCCATGTGTGCTACGTGTGACAATAATAAAGATTATTATTATTGTATTGGGTCCAGGATACTGGGGTGTTCTCCTTCTCATCTTCAAAATAGTGCCAAGTCTACCAGAGGCAGCAGATTGGGGCACCAGTTTAGCATCTCATCAAAAATACCGCACCCTCCCTCAGGACTGCGCTAGGAGTGTCTGCCTGGATTTTGTGCACAAATCTCTGGAATGACACCTGAATCCAAAGCTTTCTGATACAAAAGGCTAGAGAGCTATCATTTAATTCATGCTGATGCATATGGGGACCAAAAATGTAATGAGGCATTGGGCATTCTCATTAATTCCTGGGAGGCTTTGGGAGAAAGAGGAGTTGCAATCAGCTGCCCTAGGGTATTTCCTATTGTCTATTCTTAGAGCAGCATGAACCTTGTCCAGTCAACTGGCTGCCCATCCAGCCTCTACCATTTGCCTTTTCCGAATGACATTGATAGGACGAGGAAAAGGGAGCAGCAATGCAGAATCCCCCACTCACACTCAAATGACAAATCTTATCTGGAGCGAAACACCATACCCATCGGAACTGTAGTTTTACAAACATATCTATCAACTGTGCGCCTCTACTCCTTGAACAGCACAGATTAAGGCTCTGATGGGAGGGGTCACACATTAAAAGTTCCTTTTAGTCTCTCATTCCACAGTTATCAGAGCTCAACACCATTTGCACATGCCTGACTTTTGTACATTTCCTGATGGCTGGTTTTGATTCGTCATTAAACCTTCCTGGTTTGCGACGTTTGTCGCTCTTCCGAATACAACAAACTCTCGACAGTCCCTCTAATGCACTGCGCCCAGCCGAAATAAAGGAGGGAAGAGTTCGAAAATATCCTGCGCCACAAGTTGTAAGAATATTGCAAGAAAAGCTGGTGGATTTAATCTCAAATTGAAAATGAGTGAAAGTGTTTTAGTGATGCCTGCCTGAGCAGGTGGGCAGACTGACGAGTAAGAGATACTTCCACTGAGATCAAAGACAAATGTGAATGGCTGCTCACAAGAACAATGTTTGAGTCCTCATATCAGGGGCTGCTATTTAATCTCTCTCCCCTCTCTTTCCCCCCCCCCCCCCTCAATTCCCTCGCAAGCTTCCTGCTGTCGCCAAGGTAACACGCAGACCAGCACTGAAATTCCTGCAAAGCTTCCCTTGATGGTGGATGTTCTCTTCCGCCCTGCAATAAGACCAAGAAGGACACTATTTAAATACTTTGCAGTATTAACACCATGTCATTGTTGCTGAGTTTTCAGAGGGAGATGAGAGTCTCCCACAGCTGTCGTATTATTTTTACAAGTTTCTGACCTTCAAATAGAGTTAACCTCCCGATGACTCAGTGCTCAGAGCTGTCACTCTTCGATGAACAAAATGGGAGTCTAGTTCCTGGGTATTGTGCTTCCTGTTTCGTCCTTGCCGCAGGTTGTGACCTATGCTAAACATTTAAAAGTCATTGTATTTGAGGGTTAAAGGGTTGAGGGTCAAAGGGCATTGAATCAGGTTTCTTGTCAGGAGTTGAAAGCATTTTCACACAGTTGACCATTGGTGCTTTTTTCTTCTCTAAATAATCTATTGACAAAACTAATTACTTGTTGCACAAGGCATGGGAAAAAGTTGGATGTGGGAGAGCGCTACTCTAGTCTATTCTCATTTGGTGAATTTTCTTTTAAAGTGATGAGGGTGAAGGGAGATTGTTTGACACAGCGGTCTAAAAAGCTGCACTTTGACCTCTGTGGCTGGGCTTGGATACAGTGATATAGAGGATGAAAGTTTCCACACTGCCAGGATGCATGGGTCTTGAGTGAAATGGGTTTGGGGAGTCTTGTCTTATTCAGTTTTAGGCTTGTGTCAATGGAATAGCTGTTCCTAAAATATCAGTCTCACCAAATTGTGGGAAATGGCAAGTTAGAGCATTATATTCATATGGTCTCCACGAATAGGGATTAGAGTGTGTTAATGGGCCACAGTAGGAGGGACTGTACCACTGGGAGTGCAAGATGGAGAATTAGCGCCACAGATTAAAAAAAAAAAAAATTTAGAGTACCCAATTCATTTTTTCCATTTAAGGGGCAATTTAGCGTGTTCAATCCACCTACTTTGCACATCTTTGGGTTGTGGGAGCGAAACCCGCGCAAACACGGAGAGAATGTGCAAACTCCACACAGACAGTGACCCAGAGCCGGTATTGAACCTGGGACCTCGGTGCCGTGAGACTGCAGTGCTACCACTGCTCCACCGTGCTGCCCTAGCGCCACAGAGGTTGAAGCCCCAACTCTCTTTTTATGCAGCTGTTTAATTGGGAGTGCTGGACCTCAATACAAGCTCCCGCACTGAACTTGTATTTTACCCATTTTTGGATCTGCTTGATCATGGTGTCCTCTGGGTGCTCCGGTTTCCTCCCACAAGCCCCGAAAGACGTGCTTGTTAGGTGAATTGGACATTCTGAATTCTCCCTCCGTGCACCCTAACAGGCGCCGGAATGTGGCGACTAGGGGCTTTTCACAGTAACTTCATTGCAGTGTTAATGTAAGCCCACTTGTGACAATAATAAAGATTATTGTTAGAACATTGGTGCAGAAAATTAGAAAAACACTTCACTTCTCAACACTGATACCCTCCAGCTTGATGGGTGTTGTTTTAAAATTAAATAATTTTTTTGTTTCTTTAAATGCTTCAAGTGCAGGGCTCAGTGCTGTAATTGCTACTTCCTGCCCATGGTAATGAGGAAAGAACTTGCCTTTCACAACCACAGGATGCCCTCAGGGGCTTTACGGATAATGGGGTGGTTTACAACTGCAGTTGTTGTTGTAATTCAGGAAATCAAAGAACAAAGAACAAAGAAATGTACAGCACAGGAACAGGCCCTTCGGCCCTCCAAGCCCGTGCCGACCATACTGCCCGACTAAACTACAATCTTCTACACTTCCTGGGTCCGTATCCTTCTATTCCCATCCTATTCATATATTTGTCAAGATGCCCCTTAAATGTCCCTATCGTCCCTGCTTCCACTACCTCCTCCGGTAGCGAGTTCCAGGCACCCACTACCCTCTGCGTAAAAAACTTGCCTCGTACATCTACTCTAAACCTTGCCCCTCTCACCTTAAACCTATGCCCCCTAGTAATTGACCCCTCTACCCTGGGGAAAAGCCTCTGACTATCCACTCTGTCTATGCCCCTCATAATTTTGTATACCTCTATCAGGTCGCCCCTCAACCTCCTTCGTTCCAGTGAGAACAAACCGAGTTTATTCAATCGCTCCTCATAGCTTATGCCCTCCATACCAGGCAACATTCTGGTAAATCTCTTCTGCACCCTCTCTAAAGCCTCCACATCCTTCTGGTAGTGTGGCGACCAGAATTGAACACTATACTCCAAGTGTGGCCTAACTAAGGTTCTATACAGCTGCAACATGACTTGCCAATTCTTATACTCAATGCCCCGGCCAATGAAGGCAAGCATGCCGTATGCCTTCTTGACTACCTTCTCCACCTGTGTTGCCCCTTTCAATGACCTGTGGACCTGTACTCCTAGATCTCTTTGACTTTCAATACTCTTGAGGGTTCTACCATTCACTGTATATTCCCTAACTGCATTAGACCTTCCAAAATGCATTACCTCACATTTGTCCGGATTAAACTCCATCTGCCATCTCTCCGCCCAAGTCTCCAGACAATCTAAATCCTGCTGTATCCTCAGACAGTCCTCATCGCTATCCGCAATTCCACCAACCTTTGTGTCGTCTGCAAACTTACTAATCAGACCAGTTACATTTTCCTCCAAATCATTTATATATACTACAAACAGCAAAGGTCCCAACACTGATCCCTGTGGAACACCACTGGTCACAGCCCTCCAATTAGAAAAGCATCCCTCCATTGCTACCCTCTGCCTTCTATGGCCTAGCCAGTTCTGTATCCACCTTGCCAGTTCACCCCTGATCCCGTGTGACTTCACCTTTTGTACTAGTCTACCATGAGGGACCTTGTCAAAGGCCTTACTGAAGTCCATATAGACAACATCTACTGCCCTACCTGCATCAATCATCTTAGTGACCTCCTCGAAAAACTCTACCAAGTTAGTGAGACACGACCTCCCCTTCACAGGACCTCGAGGGTTGTAATCTCGGGATTACTCCCTGTGCCACGTGCCAGTGAGGCTAGAAATAGGAAGATAGAGCAGACAAACACGTGGCTAAACAGCTGGTGTAGGAGGGAGGGTTTCCGTTATCTGGACCACTGGGAGCTCTTCCGGGGCAGGTGTGACCTGTATAAGATGGACGGGTTGCATCTAAACCGGAGAGGCATAAATATCCTGGCCGCGAGGTTTGCTAGTGTCACACGGGAGGGTTTAAACTAGTATGGCAGGGGGGTGGGCACGGGAGCAATAGGTCAGAAGGTGAGAGCATTGAGGGAGAACTAGGGAATAGGGACAGTGTGGCTCTGAGGCAGAGCAGACGGGGAGAAGTTGCTGAACACAGCGGGTCTGGTGGCCTGAAGTGCATATGTTTTAATGCAAGGAGCATTACGGGTAAGGCAGATGAACTTAGAGCTTGGATTACTACTTGGAACTATGATGTTGTTGCCATTACAGAGACCTGGTTGAGGGAAGGGCAGGATTGGCAGCTAAACGTTCCAGGATTTAGATGTTTCAGGCGGGATAGAGGGGGATGTAAAAGGGGAGGCGGAGTTGCGCTACTTGTTCGGGAGAATATCACAGCTATACTGCGAGAGGACACCTCAGAGGGCAGTGAGGCTATATGGGTAGAGATCAGGAATAAGAAGGGTGCAGTCACAATGTTGGGGGTATACTACAGGCCTCCCAACAGCCAGTGGGAGATAGAGGAGCAGATAGGTAGACAGATTTTGGAAAAGAGTAAAAACAACAGGGTTGTGGTGATGGGAGACTTCAACTTCCCCAATTTTGACTGGGACTCACTTAGTGCCAGGGGCTTAGACGGGGCGGAGTTTGTAAGGAGCATCCAGGAGGGCTTCTTAAATCGCGGCAGGCAGTTTTATGCACAGTAAGACCCACAAGCATCAGTGGGATAAATGGCCAGATAGTTTGTTTAAGTGATGTTTGCTAATGGATAAATATTGGCCGGGACACTGGAGAGTATATCCTGCTCTTCTTCAAATGCGGCTGTAGGATCTCTTACATCCACCCGAGATGGGGCCACAATTTAATGTCACATCTGAAAGACAGCTCCTCTCTTTTTTCTACAAAGTGTTTTTTATTGAGTTTTTGGTATACAATGTTAAGTAATGGGTTAAGAGACATTGTAATTAGTTGTCTCATTTATGTTAAGTATCCATTAATTGACACTGATATGTAAAGGGGCTTCAGGTGGCCTCTGTCAGGTGATGTATAGTTAGAGCTTTGTGCAAAGGCTGTTGGAAGGAAATAAATGTGTGTTTGTGAAAAAGGAACAGAACTTTAGACTCTTCATATCACAGCAACTAAAACGCCTAACATACAAAACAAAGCAAATATAAATATGAACAAACAGTGGGAGTTAAACAGAGAGTATGTAAGAAGTAAAACTAGAAGCATTTGCTATTTACAGCACGATCGGTGTTGATTATTTACATAGATACATCACTTTCCCCTTCCTTTTCTTTTATTCCTTCCTTGCATTGTTTACCGTGGTAATTGTGGCCCCCTGCATTATTCTCCCCACCGGATTTCCCTTCGCCTTTCTTTCTTTTGGTTCAGGTTGTCGTTGCCCCTTCCATCCCTTCCTTTTTGTTTTATAAATTTAGAGTACCCAATTCATTTTTTCCAATAAAGCGGCAATTTAGCGTGTTCAATCCACCTGCCCTGCACATCTTTGGGTTGTGCGGGCGAAACCCATGCAGACACGGGGAGAATGTGCAAACTCCACACGGACAGTGACCCAGAGCCGGGATGGAACCTGGGACCTCGGTGCCGTGAGACAGCAATGCTACCATTGCGCCACCATTCTGCCCCCCCCCCCCTCCCCTCCCCTCCTTACAGTGTCGTGGCTACCCACTCCTGATATTTGGCTTCTTACTCGTAGACTACAAACAGGCCTTGGGAAAAAACGAGTGAATGGCTCCCACATGTTGTGGAAGCACCTCTTCCGACCCTCCATTTTTCTCCATTTGGAGAAATTCCGATAGGTCGGACAGCCAGTCTGCAGCTTTAGGTGGTGCTGCTGACCGCCAGTCGAGCAGTATTCTACAGCGGGCGATCAGAGAGGCAAAGGCGTCGGCCCTCCTCCCCATGATGAGGTCTGGCTGTTCTGATAACCCTGAAGACTGCCAATCTCGGGCATGGCTCCACCTTCTTCTCCACCACTTTGGACATGGCCTCAAAGAAAAACAGCATTTCTGACCATGCAGCGCTCCTTCAGTACTGCACTGTGACTGCCATGTGGACCATGTACTTAAACCTCTGGATGAGTGAACTCTCATGAAAGGGATTTTAAGTTTAAAAAATTTCCAAAGGCAATGATGGCGTCTCCCTCATGGCTCAGTGGATCTTCCCAGGGGTAGCTGAGCCAAATACTAGGAAGGATACAGTTGGTCTGTGTTGAGGTGGACAGCCCAGTTGGCTTCAGACAAGCTGAGCTCACGAGAGGGGAAATCAAGCCGCATTTCCACTGTTGACCACTGTGGCCACTAAAGTGCATGTTTGATCTGACCGGTGAGAATAAGATCAGGCATTGTCTGCTGCCAACTGAGGGCAGAGATCGTCAGTGCCCTTAAAACTGTACCTCAGCAAGCAGTCAATGTCTTCAAAGTAGAATGTGAGGGGGCAGCACGGTGGCCCAGTGGTCAGCACTGCTGCCTCACGGTGCCGAGGTCCCAGGTTCGATCCCGGCTCTGGATCACTGTCCGTGTGGAGTTTGCACATTCTCCCAGTGTTTCCCACAACCCAAAGATGTGCAGGGTAGGTGGATTGGCCACGCGAAATTGCCCCTCAATTGGAAAAAATGAATTGGGTACTCTAATTTTTTTTAAAAAAGTAGAATGATAGAGAATTGGTAAGGAAAATAAAATTAAATGGCTGTGAATGGTATTGGTGATGACAAATTTTCTGCAAAAAGCTTATGTTGTGTTTTTCTTAATGTCTGTAGGTCTTTGTCTGCGAGTCAAGTTGCAAAGATGCTTACCGTACAAACATAAGGTAAGAAAAAATATGTTGTTTCACCCCTTCGCTTTCTATTGAGATGGATCTCGACATTTTATTTTGCTAAAAGCAAATTACTGCGGATGCTGGAACCTGAAACAAAAAACAGAAACTGCTGGACAATCTCAGCAGGTCTGACAGCATCTGCGGAGCGAGAACGGAGCTGACTTTTCGAGTCGGGATGACGCTTCACCAAAGCTAGAAATAGGTTGAGAATTATACTGCTGGATCGAGGGCCAGCGATAGGTGGAGGCTGGGGAGAGATTGGCAGAGATGTTGTGGGCACAAAGACAAGGGGATCATGGCGAAGAAGGGTGTTGATGGTGGCACCTTAAGAGATCAGAATGTGTTAATGGCAGAACAGAGGCAAGCAGTGTGTCAGAGGACAACTTGGAACAGGGAACAGATGGCCCTAGTGGGGTGAGAAGGGGAGGCAGTGGTGAGGGAAAAACAGATCGATGGAAGAAATGAAAGCAGCAATTTTTGTTTTTATTTTTATTTTGTGGAAGGGTTTGCAACATCTTGTTATTGAGGAACCCTCCACCCCTAGATGGACATGAGCAGCAGAACATGGGAACACCATTACCTAATAATAATAATCTTTATTATTGTCACAAGTAGGCTGACATTAACACTGCAATGAAGTTACTGAGAAAATCTAGTCGCCACATTCTGGCGCCTGTTCGGGTACACTGAGGGAGAATTCAGAATGTCCAAATTACCTAACAGCACGTCTTTCCGGGACTTGTGGGAGGAAACCGGAGCACCCGGAGGAAACCCACGCAGACACGGGGGGACCTTGCAGACTCTGCACAGACAGTGACCCGAGCCGGGAATCGAACCTGGGACCCTGGAACTGTGAAGCAACAGTGCTATCCACTGTGCTGCCGTGCCACCAACCTGCAAGTTACCATTCAATACGCACCATACTGACTTGCAACTATATTACCGTTGATTCACTGTCACTGGGTCAAAATCTGGTACTCCCATCCTAACCGCACTGTGGGTGTACCTACACTTGATCAACTGCAGCGGTTCAAGAAGGCAGCTCAGCACCACCTCAAGGGCAATTAGGAATCAACAATAAAATCCAAGTTATAGGTCAATGTTCAGAGTGCAGGTCACACGCAAGTAGAGTGATTGAGAAGAGAAAGCTTGAAAAACCTAAGTTTGTCAGAATATTGAAAGGCGCAAGTTAAGTTTTGAAATTCTGGGAGAGATTATAGGTCTTGATGAGTTTGAGTGTATTCCCATCTGGGCTTGAATGTGCTCTATTGGATCTACAGAGGAGCAGGAGCAGGCCATTCAGTTCCTCTGGCCTGTCCCATCATTCGGTGAGATCACGGCTGATCTGGATCTTGCCTCAATCCACCCCAATAGCATCCTTTCTTTTTTTTTAAATGGTAAATGATTAGGCCAATTGATAATGCTGGATTTTCTAACTCACCAACCTAAATTCACCCTGTTCTAATCTGGAGCAGATCTCTTTATATGTGAAACTGGATGAACTTGTTTTGCTGCCAAAGTTAAGTTTTCATTTTGGCAACATAATAACCTTTATTCGTGTCACAAGTAAGCTTACATTAACACTGCGAGGAAGTTACTGCGAAAATCCCCTCGTCGCCACATTCCGGCGCCTGTTCGGGTACACAGAGGGAGAATTCAGAATGTCAGATTCACCTAACAGCATGTCTTTCAGGACTTGTGGGAGGAAACCGGAGCGCCCGGAGGAATCCCACACGGACACGGGGAGAACGTGCAGACTCCGCACAGACAGTGACCCAAGCGGGAATCGAACCTGGGACCCTGGCGCTGTGAAGCAACAGCGTTAACCACTGTGCTGTCAAACATGCTTCTGAACTTCTGTCCAATAACTGTCACCACTAGGAGCTCTTGTAGTTCAGCAACCAAGCATTCCATTTGAGCCTTTGCAGCAACACTGTCTTAGCTTGAGTTCTAAAAGTATGCTTATGGCAGTCTAGTGCTCAGTAGACAAGTCATTAGCTTGGTTGTAAATTTATCAATAAATGGATGTTGCACTTTCTCATCCTCCTCACTCAGTTACCTTGTGTTAAGAGAGAGTTAGATACTATAGACTTCCATTGGACTGGTTATGCTCGGCAAAGTCCTGCAGCAGTTGGTCACTAGACTCCTCGATGACTCCCCCTCGGACTGATCTGTTCCCTGTAAGAACGCTTATTCACGACGCTCTATGCTGTTCTGCTCATGTATTTGCTTTGTTTGGCCCCTTGTTCCGCACTGTAACCAATCACAAAGAACAAAAGAACAAAGAAATGTACAGCACAGGAACAGGCCCTTCGGCCCTCCAACCCTGTGCCGACCATGCTGCCCGACTAAACTAAAACCTTCTACACTTCCTGGGTCCGTATCCCTCCATTCCCATCCTATTCATGTATTTGTCAAGATGCCCCTTAAATGTCACTATCGTCCCTGCTTCCACCACCTCCTCCGGCAGCGAGTTCCAGGCACCCACTACCCTCTGTGTAGAAAACTTGCCTCGTACATCTCTAAACCTTGTACGAGGCAAGATTTTTAGACAGAGGGTAGTGGGTGCCTGGAACTCGCTGTTTGTCGATGTACCATTTGTCAATGTACTCTGTTGATTATTCTTTTTTTGTCTACTATGTGCGTACTGTGTACGTTCCCTTGGCCTGCAGAAAAATACTTTTCACTGCACTTCGGTACATGTGACAATAAATCAAATCAAATTAATCAACCTGTTTGATCACATAATGAACACACCTGCCATGACCACCAAGTTCAGAAGTGAAACTTGAAGTCCAAAGATGTGCAGGTTAGGTGGATTGACCATGTTAAAATTGTCCCTTTGTGTCCAGAGGCGTGCAGGTTAGATGGGGTTAGGGGGATGAGGCAGGGGAGTGGACTGAGGTAAGGTGCTGTTTCGGAATGTCGGTGCAAAGCCGATGGGCCTGCACTATTGGAAATCGGTGGATTCTATGAACCTGGAGTTTGTAGCCCAGAGGTGGGGAATGCCTCCATTGCGTTACAGGACTTCCTTGTTGTAATTAGAAGACCAAATCAGGGGCAGCACGGTGGCTCAGTGGTTAGCACTGCTGCTTCATGGCGCCGAAGTCCCAGGTTCGATCCCGGCCCCGGGTCACTGTCCGTGTGGAGTTTACACATTCCCCCCGTGTCTGCGTGGGTTTCCACCCCCACAACCCAAAACAATGTGCGGACTAGATGGATTGGCCACACTAAATTGCCCCTTAATTGGAAAAAAAATGATTTGGGTACTCTTTCTAAAAAAATATATAATTTTTAATTTAAAAAAATAAGACCAAATCATCTCCATCAGTGTTCGACCCAAAATAAAACTTTCTAATGTCTATTTAGGATGGCACAAATTTCCTGATCTACGACCATACGAGCATATAGATTAGGAGCAGGAGTAGCCTCTCAAACATGCTCAGTCACTTGAAAGATCAAGACTGATCTGATTGTAGACTCCACTGTATTTTCCCAGAACCATGACAATACGTTTTGGTCCTGCCTGAGGCTGGAACGGTTTTGGAGGACGGCATTTATTTATTTATTTTTTATTTATTTTTATAAGTTTAGAGTACCCAATTCATTTTTTGTCCAATCCACCTAACCTGCACATCTTTTGGGTTGTGGGGGTGAAACCCACGCAGACACTGGGAGAATGTGCAAACTCCACACGGACAGTGACCCAGAGCCGGGATCGAACCTGGGACCTCGGCGCCGTGAGGCAGCAGTGCTAACCACTGCGCCATCGTGCTGCCCGGAGGGCGGTATTTAGCACAATTTCGGGTTGCATGTGGACGTGGAGCCCGGTCCCCTAGAAGCCATATTCGGGGTGTCGGACCAGCCCGAGTTGCAGGCAGGAGGGGGTGTGGTGGGTGTTTTAGCTTTCACCTCATAGGTGGGTCCATTTGGCGTTGGTCAGTCTCTCCGCCCTGTGCTTCGGCGTGGTGGGGGTACCTGCTGGAGTTTTCGACCCTGGGGGTGGGGGGTGGGGGGCGAAGGAGGAGTTCTACAATTGTTGGGGTTTGTTGATTATGCACTTTCGGGAGTTGGTTACCGTTTGACTGTTTGGGGAGGGTTCTTGGGTTTAGGTGGAATTGTTTCTTTTTATATATTGTTGGGGTTGTTCTTGTTTTTATTTTGTATGGTGAAAATGATGAAAATATGATGAATAAAAATATATATTTTTTAAAACTGTGTTTTCCCAGGGCACTCGCTGCCTCACAGCGCCAAGGACCTGGGTTTGATACCGGCCTTCTACCATGCCTTTGCTCCCCTGATCCAAGTTGTAAAAGGTTTGAGGCCCCAGCACAGACCCCTGCGGGACTCCACTCATCATACCCTGCCAATCAGACAAAGATCCATTTATGCGTACTCTTGTTTTCTGCCCGCCAGCCTATCTTCAATCGAGGCCAACATGTTAGCCCCTACACCATGAGCTTTTATTTTCGCAAGAACCTTTGACTTGGCACCTTATCAAATGCTTTCTGGAAATCCAAGTTCAATACCCTACCTCTGTCCACAGCACACGCTACTCCTTCAAAGGACTCGGGCCAATCACTGCAACGTGATACAATCTATGGCCAGAGACCACCATCGGCACTGTCGGGCCATGTGATTTTAGTTTCTCAAACACTTATCGTCATAGATATTGATTTTTTGTTTTGTTTTTGGAAAATATTCTGTCATCATAAGGAAATTGATAAATAATTTAAATTTGGCATTTGTGACTTTACAGTTGGAAATCTACATCTCTGAAGGGTCACATTCTACCGAAGAAGATAGTAAGTATGTTTTAATTAAATTCTGTATATAAATGTCAATATAATAGTCAACCATTTTCTTGCCACACAACGCCTTCCTCATTTTTATTTCAATGCCCCTTTTTACCGTGGGTTACCCAAAGTCACGCACATTTAAATCTTTGATAAATTTGTGAAACAGCAAACGAAGTAGACTGGAATGTTTACATTGTAGGAACTTGGCTCCAAATATTCTATCTGGGGAATGCGTAGTCACGTTGAGCATCTAATAGTCATGGCACTGTCGCTCTAGCTTACTATATATTTTTTTAATGAATTTGGCCAATAATTAGGCTTTGCATTTTAGGAACAGGACCTGACCCCTGAGTCCTGCTCAGGTTAGATTACATCCCATTGAATAATTTATCCCTCAGCTTCATTTACTTGTGGGAGGAAACCGGAGCGCCCGGAGGAAACCCACGCAGACACGGGGAGAACGTGCAGATTCCGCACAGACAGTGACCCAAGCCGGGAATCGAACCTGGGCCCCTGGCGCTGTGAAGCCACAGTGCTAACCACTGTGCTACCGAGCCACCCAAGAGTGGCTGGTGTGCGGAAACAAGAATCCGCCAGCAGTATAGCAGGGAGGGCACAGCTCTAGGCCTTCGTGGCATGTTGTTGTAGATTAAAGGGAAACCTTAGGCACATTCTGTGCTCTATCTGATCTGGCAGTGCTTCATTTGCACAAACAATATCTGGGGATGATTTGGTGAAATGGAGTGTGGATTCAATGGGCCAAAACATTTCCCCAGGCAAATTATCTTTCTTTTGTGTGGCTTTAAGAGCTGAAGCTGTCATCACAGTTTTAATGGCAAGTTTGCCAACCAATCCAATGCCCTGTTACAGAGCAGGTGCAACTCCTGGATATCCACGCCGCCCCCACCCCCACCCCCACCTCCTGCCCCTTGGCAACTAAATAAATTTGCTGCAAACCATTGTCGTGCAAAGTTGCATTATATTAATAATACCTTTAACTCCCTTTTATTTTAGTAAACAAGCAGATCAATGATAAAGAACGGGTGGCGGCAGCGATGGAAAACCCCAATTTACGGGAGATTGTGGAACAGTGCGTTCTGGAGCCTGACGATTGAACACTGACCGGCCACACAGGAAAAGGACTCTTGCTCTTATCCTGCCGTTAGCGAGGCCTGGCACTATAAGGGTGGCTGACCTCCAATTGTCCGTAGCATTCACTGATTTCTTTGGGGGCGGCGGTTTCAGATTTTGACCAATAGGCCTCTTTCTCTTTCTTCACACACGCTACAAACGTGAATGTTTTGGCAATCATTTTTTTTTTAACTTTATTTTTTACATTCATGTGAATTGAGCAATTTTCAGTGTAATTTTCTATTTTACATTGGGAACATCACTCGGAGCGAGAGGCTTCTTGAAAGAACTTGAAGGTTGAAGCACGATATGTGGAAACAAGCCAATAGAATGTTACTCCAGTGCAAGATGATAAGGAGCGTTTAATGTTTCATTACTATTCCATCTCTAAATAGAATTTTAAAGAACAAAGTAGACCCATTGAAGGGCAGCACGATAGCACCCGTGGCTAGCACTGTGGCTTCACAGCGCCAGGGTCCCAGGTTCGATTCCCTGCTGGGTCACTGTCTGTGTGGAGTCTGCACGTTCTCCCTGTGTCGGCGTGGGTTTCCTCCGGTTTCCTCCCACAGTCTAAAGACGTGCAGGTTAGGTGGATAGGCCACGCTAAATTGCCCTTAGTGTCCAAAAAGGTTAGGAGGGGTTATTGGGTTACGGGGACAGGGTGGAAGTGGGGGCTTAAGTGGGTCGGTGCAGACTCGATGGGCCGAATGGCCTCCTTCTGCACTGTATGTTCTGTGAAGCAAGATATGTGGAAACAAGCCAACACAATGTTACTCCAGCGCAAGATGATAAGGAGCGTTTAATGTTTCATTACTATGCCATCACTAAATAGAACTTTGAAGAACAAAATATTCGTCGGCAACGCCGAAGGGTAGCAGCCATTGATCCCGATTGTTGTGACCTCAGCATTTGGAAAATAAACCTTTGGGTCCCATGCATCCCATTTTATCTCTAATCAAAACGGGAAAGCATTGTCCTGGTCTCAGAAATTACTGTCAAGGAGGCAGAGTTATATGAAGGGATTCCATTTGAATTTAACCTCCACCTTTATGACCGGCTTGACTCCTTGAGGGGACACTCAAGAGCAGGGCAAGTACTTGGCCATCTGCGTGTTGACGGAGACTTCTAAATCAGAGAAGGGGAATTAGATGAAGCACAAAATCAATGTTTGTTGATTTAACTTACCCGTGAAAAGCATTTCATTTCCATAATCTTTAACTGAACGCTCCACTCTCAATGTTAATTATTTCTCCATCTGTTGATTCCCAAAATAACTTTTAACATAGAGAGATTTGTCACTGACTCCACTTAGTCACCGAGCTCCCGTGACGTGCGCGGTGTGACATTTTGTTTAACCTTTTTAAGCCTGCCATTCCGCAGTAGCACTCAAACCATAAACTGCGCCCCGAGAGGAGCCAGAATGTCAACACGTAGTTGGTGAGAGACTCTGAGTCTTTATATTCTCTATTGTTACATGTGAATTATGAAAGGGAATTGGAGATGGGGCTTGATTTTCTTTCTTTTTTAAAAAAAATGTTTTTATTCTCCATTTTCACATTTTCCTTCAAAGTTGACACCCCACCCACAAACAGTAAACGGTAACAAATGCAAAATCAATCCCCTTAACAAAACCAGCGATCCCATCCTCCCACCACCCCAAACAACGGCCCACCTGTCAATATATGCATCCAATAAAACAAACCCTCCCACGGTGGAAACAAAAAACAAAGGAGAAAAAGAAAAAGGAGTCCGGGACCGCCCATGGTCACCATTGACCTATAGAGTCCCGTCGGATGTGTTCGTTTTTGGGAGGAGGGAGTAGTGGGGTGAATTCTAACTCGTCACCCATCCATGTGCTTTATAATCCAGTCTCTCACATTCCACATAATAATCTTTATTACTGTCACAAGTGGGCCTACATTAACACTACAGTGAAGTTAGGGTGAGAATCCCCTAATTGCCACCCTCCAGTGCCTGTTCGGGTACACTGAGGGAGAATTCAGAATGTCCAATTCACCTAACAGCATGTCTTTCGGGACTTGTGGGAGGAAACCGGAGCACCCGGAGGAGACCCACGCAGACACGGGGAAAACGTGCAGACTCCCCGCGGACAGTGACCCAAGCCGGGAATCGAACCTGGGACCCTGCCGCTGTGGAGCCACAGTGCTAACCACTGTGCTCCCGTGCCATCCTCTAGGCAGATCTTGAAATGCCTGGAGAAAGAAGAACCCAATGGGTACTCGGAGGTGCTGGGGCAAAATTTCAAACAATTAAAAAGGAATGTTTAACTTCAGAGTCCAAAACTAGATTATTTATGTCAGCAGCAACATTAATGTGGAGTAATTATGAGCAAAGTATTAATGCTAATAGAAGTCCTGGAGCCCACTGAGATTGTATTTACAGTTTTTAAAAAACAACAACAGGCCATTTGACCCAACAGGTCTAGCTGTTGTATATGTCCCACCCTCTAGCATATTCTTCTACCCTTTTCTCCTTCTTGAACCAACTTTGATAGTTCTAAAAATCAAATTAATATTTCAGTTGTCCAGATGCCCAAATGTTGCATAATTTCCTCTTCAGCCGTTCTGCTGGAGACCGGTTCCTCGGACACCAGCAGCACCCCACCTGTCGTCCATGTGGTAAGTGTTGGGCTGCTCAACCGTGAGTGGAATCACAGCCAAGCTAGATTTTGGCCTCAGCCATCATTCACACAAAGGTGCTTCCAGCAATAGTCACTGGGTGCCAATCGGGCAAAAACAGCAGTGGGCCCTATCCTCCCCCTCTCTCCACTCCTGTCCAGGACAAGCGTCAGTCCCCAAGGATACTCTTGTTGTGAGACCATCCAAAACAGTACAGACCAGAGCACCTGAAACCACCCCGTCTCTGTGACTCAAACCTACCAAGTGAATCACGAGGTGCTTCTACTTCTTGAACTCACTCCAAAGCCTCTCCCTTATCAGGCCAACCTGTTGGTAATTGGGGATTTCCTATTGAATCCACCCCACACGACCGGGAATCCCAAGGCGGGGGTGCACCGACGGTGGGACCGGAAGATCTTGCCCAATAATGGCCGTTATCCCCCGGTGGCATGGCAACTGAGTCAGATTGCCACTCCACCGGTAGTCACTTACCTGGAAATCCAGCCGCTCCTTTCACACTCAACCTTCTGACTCGGGCCGAGTGAGATGTGTGTAGTGCAGCCGATTCCCACAGTCTCCTGTCAAGGGCGGCAGTGTCAAAGGACAGGAGGACATGCTCCTTTTTGTTTACGTCACTAGCTAGTGGGGGGTGGTTCAGGCCAGGTTGGGCCAAGCCCTCCTGAGAGAGTTTGGTGCCTTCTCGGGCTACAAACTCAACATGAGCTAAAGTGAGATTTTCCCGGTGAACCCGCAAGGGGGAGGAGCAGCGCTGGTGGGACTGCCTTTTAAACAAGCCCAACACAAATTCCGCTACCTGGGGATCCAAATTGCTCATTACTGGACGGGGATCCACAAATGGAGCCTGGCAGAGGAAGTCAAAAAGGACCTGCAGAGATGGAACACACTCCCACTCTCCCAGTTGTGGAGAGTACAGACAAATCAAAATGAACGTACTGCCCATTTACCTCTTCCAACTAAGATCCATCCCAATCTATATCCCCAAGGCCTTTTCAACTCACTGGACAAATTAATTATAGCGTTTGTATGGGAGGGGAAAGAATGCTAGGGTCACAAAGAAGGTCCTGCAGAAAGCAAAATCCAGGGTAGGGCTACCCCTCCCAAACCTACAATTCTACCACTCTGCAGCGACGGCAGAAAGTGATGGGATGGATAAAGGAGCCAGAGGCCGAGTGGGTATGGGTGGATGAGGTCTCCTGCAACGGGACCACTCTCCGGGCCCTCGCCAGGGCGGCACTCCCATCCCCACCCAAAAAACACTCCAGCAACCCAGTGGTAATAGCCACCCTCCAGACATGGAACCAACTACGGCAGCAATTTGGCCTGACCAAAATGTCTGGCAAAGCCCCCATCTGCAATAACCACAGGTTCACACCAGCACTCACCGACGCCACTTTCAAAACGTGGAGACAGGACGAGGGGACATTGACAGTCAGGGCCCCATACACTGATGGTAGGGTCACAACACTGGAAGAACTGACGCAGAGATTCAAACTCAGATATCTGCAGCTTAAAAATTTCCTCCGGAAGGAGACAAGGACATACCCGTGACCATCACGACAGACACTATTAAAAGAGCTACTGGACGCAGACATCCTAGGCAGAGGGAACTGTAGTGACATGTACAAACGACTGCTAGAGAGGGCCGACACCGAACTGGATGTGACAAGGAGGAAATGGGAGGAAGACTCCGGGTTCGAAATAGGGTAGAGATTCTGGAGCGAAGCACAGTACAGAGTCAACTCTACCTCCACATTCGCGAGGCTCAACCTAACGCAGCTAAAAGTGATACATAGAGCCCACTTGACCAGAACCCAAATGAGCAAGTTCTTCCCGGAGGTGGAGGATAGATGTGAACGATGCCAAGGAGGCCCGGCCAACCACACCCACATGTTCTGATCTTGCCCAGACTGGCTGGATACTGGACAGCCTTCTTCAAGGCAATGTCCAAACTGGTGGGGATGAGGGTGGAGCCATGCCCAAAAGTGGTGGTCTTCAGGTATCAGACCAGCCAGATCTATTCCTGGGGAGGAGGGTGGACGCCCTTGCCTTTGCCTCCCTAATCGCCCGCCGTAGAATCTGTTCGGCTGGCGGTCAGCAGCACCACCCAAAGCTGCAGACTGGCTGTCCGACCTCTCGGAATCTCTCCAAATGGAGAAAATCAAATTCACCATCCGTGGGTCGGAAGCGGGCTTCCACAAAACATGGGAGCCATTCACCCGACTGTTCCGAGACCCGTTTGTGGCCAGCATATAAATAAATAAATAGCCAGAGCCGGGGAGAAATAGCCAGGACAAGATAGAAAGAGGAAAGCGAAGGAGGAACGGGGAGTGGAGTGGGGGGGGGAGCAAGGTGATGTAGCAAAACCAGCTGGAAAAATTGGGGAACAGCAGTAAAGATGGGGGGGGGGGGGGGGGTATGGAGGATTGTATGCTGAGCCGGACAGCGACAGAGTGTAAATGGAGAAACCTTTGTGACTGTACAATAAATGAAAGCGAACGGCAATGTATATCATTTTGAAAAAGCCAATAAAAAGATATTTTAATAAAAGGTTGGGCCAAGCCTTGTGGGGGTAGGGTGGTAGTGGAATTTCGGATTTTAATTAAAGAAAAGTTACTGGTCTGTACCAAGAACTTGGTAATATATGGTCCATTTATTCAGGAATTCTGAGCAATCCCAGTAAAAATGTGTTTTACTACTTCACTGAAATGACTGTCCTTTTAATGAAATCTATATTCCATTTCAGAGATAAAGAAAGTTCCCTGGGAAATTCTATGAACAAGGAGTTAGTATCAATAAGACTGATTCAATGAGAAATCTCCTGTCTAAATTTTGTTTTCCAAACTTGCTCCTGATGGTCCCCTGATTAAGAATCAGCTGACGGTATTGAAGGCCCGGGTGCATTGAGCAGAATGATCTGTCTTGGGTCTACAGGGCACAGTTTCAAAATTTGCAAATTACACTAAACTTGGGAGGTATTGTGAACTGAGAGATGATAGCCTTAAAGTTGAGGAGGTTATAGGCAGGTTAGTGGAATAGGCGGACAAGTGGCAGAAGAAATTTAATTCAGAAGTACAAAGTGATTAATTTGGTTGGAAGGAGGAGGAGAGGCAATATAAAATAAAAGGCACAATTCCAAAGTCCTAAGGTGTGAAGGTTAGGTGAATTGATCATGCTAAATTGCCCTTTGTTTCCTAAATGGTTAGATGGGATTGCGGGGATAGGGTGGAGGTGTGGGCTTTCCGTGGGCCGGTGCAGACTCAATGGGCCGAATGGCCTCCTGCTCTGTAAATTCTATGATCTATGACCTGTGTGTGGGTGACTGTTATACTACATGCCCCCCCCCCCCCCCAAACTTCCTCACTTTGTAAACCTCCAGCTGGACAGCCACAGGCAGTGTGGGACGCTGGTAGAAGCAGCTCCCAGGAGACAGTGACCTCGTTAGTGACCCAAGAAGATGGAGCTGGATGCATAATCGTGAAGGATGAAAGTGGTGCTGAAACATTGCCCAGCAGTCTAAAGGATAAATGTAGTATTGTGCTACTTTGCATGCTGATCTTTGTAGGGTGGGAGACATCCCAGACAACATTGCAGTAACGTTCAGCTTGGGCTATCTGATAATAACCACCTTCCTTTACATTATTGAAAATAAAGCATTGTGGTGTTGGAAAGGTGAGGTTCAGCATCAGAGCCGAAGGACCAGACATGCCATTTACAACTTACACGTGGAAAGCATCTTTAGCACCTTACAGGAGCGATCTCAAACAAACATTATCTTTTTGTGACGTTGACGGAGGGGTAAATACGAGCCAGGATACCGAGATAATGCTTTTTTTGAAACAGTGCTGCGTAATCTTTTACCTCCATCTAAGAGGGCAGAAGGGACATTAGTTTAATTTCTCATTGGGTGACAGCAGCTCCAACAACGCAGCGCTCTCAGTATTGCACTGACGCGTCGGTGTAGATTTGGCACAGCTTTCTGGCCTGTGACTCCTGTCAAGTGCTGGAGGTCGGTTAGCTCAGTAGGCTGGATGGCTGGTTCGTGCTGTGGAGCGATGCCAACAGCGCAGGTTCAATTCCCGCACTGGCTGAGGTTATTCATGAAGGTGCAACATGCTCAATCTTTCTCCTCGCCTGAGGTGTGGTGATCCTCAGGTTAAGTCGGTCACTGTCCGTGTGGAGTTTGCACATTCTCCCTGTGTCTGCGTGGGTCTCACCCCCACAATGCAAAGATGTGCAGGGTAGGTGGATTGGCCACACTAAATTGCCCCTTAATTGGAAAAAAAAATTGGGCACTCTAAATTTTTTAAAAATGAATAAACAAATTGACATCAATCAGTTCTGTCCTGGGAATGACCCTTTAAGACATGGCTTATCACATGGCTTCAGTGATGTCATTTTGTGGGTGGAGCTGAGCTGCGGTTGTGAATTTTTCTTAGTTCCACTTTCAGATTTGACGACTGTGACTTGGGCTTGTGGCGCAACGGTCGCGTGTCTGACTCCAGATTTGACTGTTGTGGACTCAGTGAGAAAGAAGTGTTTTATTCCTGTCTTTCTATTTTTATTTTAAAGAGTTGTTCCAGGAAAAGAAAACATTGATTATAGCTACGTGCTTCAGTAGCTAACAAAATATAGTTTGCTTTCCGGAAGGGCTTAAACCTGCTGGTGAGACGGGGTCAGAATCTCAGGGAAAGCCAGTCTTATTCAAGTCAGAATGCAGAGTGCTGGGCCACGCCCTTGAAAAGAGGTTTTTGGTTTCTGGGATTTTGTTTTTGAATTGGAACAGTTAAGGGGGAATTCATTGAGACTTCCGGGTGCGGCGATGACCAGCTGAGTCGCACGTTTCGGCAGCTCCCTGTGAAACGGACTTTTGGGCTCTTGATAGGAGCCCCAACGGCAATTTTAACGGCTAAAAACACCGTGCGGTAAACCAGGAGGGTGTTCCCCCTGGACACGGATGGAAAAAGGAGAGGAAAGTGGCCGGATTGCAGCGGATCCTTTGGAACAACGGCAAGGAAGGCAAGCAAAAACCAAGATGGCGTCGGAAGGTGGCAGTTTCATATGGGGCCCTGAACAACAAGAGTTCTTGAAATGCTGCGTGGAGGAGATAAAAAAGGAAATGAAGAAAGAGTTGTTGGCCCCGATACTACAGGCGATCGAAGGGCTGAAAGAGGAACAAAAGACCCAGGAGCAGGAGCTTCGGGTCGTGAAGGCGAAAGCAGCCGAGAATGAGAACGATATACAGGGCCTGGTGGTGAAGTCGGAGATACAGGCGGCACACCAGAAACGATGTGTGGAGAGGTTGGAGGCACTGGAAAACAATGCAAGGAGGAACAACCTGAGGATTCTTGGCCTTCCTGAAGGTGTGGAGGGGGCGGACGTCGGGGCATATGTGAGCACGATGCTGCATTCGTTAATGGGAGCGGAGGCCCCGACGGGTCCGTTGGAGGTGGAGGGAGCGTACCGAGTTATGGTGCGAGGATCGAGAGCAGGAGAAACTCCCAGAGCCATAGTGGTGAGATTCCTCCATTTTAAGGATAGAGAAATGGTCCTTAGATGGGCGAAGAAAACTCGGTGCACTAAATGGGAGAACGCGGTGATCCGCGTTTATCAAGACTGGAGTGCGGAGGTGGCGAGAAGGAGGGCGAGCTTTAATCGGGCCAAGGCGGTACTTCACAAAAGGAAGATAAAATTTGGAATGCTGCAACCGGCAAGACTGTGGGTCACATATCAAGGGAGGCACCACTACTTTGAGACGGCGGATGAAGCGTGGACTTTTATTGTAGAAGAAAAACTGGAATGAGTGGATTATGAAAAAGAACGTTTGGACAAAGTGGTGGGGCGAATGGGGGGGGCCAAGAGGGGTTTTATGTTCTAATCCTGCGGTATGGTAACTTTTCTTTCTCCCACAGGTGGTGATGGGGGGAGGTGGGGAGGGAGAGGAGATGGGGCGTTGGCCATGGGAGGCGGGGCCGAGGGAGAGGCGCGGGCTTGGTTCCCGCACTATGATAATTATGGCCGGAGTTTGCTGACTTCTGGGAGCAACATGGGGGGAGTAATTACGCTAGCGGGGGGGGTGGGAGGGGGGAATTACTGGGTTGCTGCTGCTGGGGAAAGGGGGGAGTGGGTACGGGAGAGGATGGGCGGGGGGGCACCGCCTGGGGGAGATACAGCTGCGTGGGAACTGGGTGAGAAGCTGGAAAAAGATGATGGCTAACCGGCAAGGGGGGGGGGGGGGGGGGGGGGTGGGAAGCCCCCCAACTCGGCTGATCACGTGGAACGTGAGAGGGCTCAACGGGCCGATAAAGAGGGCACGAGTACTCGCACACCTTAAGAAACTTAAAGCAGATGTGGTTATGTTACAGGAAACGCACCTGAAACTGATAGACCAGGTTAGGCTGCGTAAAGGATGGGTGGGGCAGGTGTTCCATTCGGGGCTGGATGCGAAAAACAGGGGGGTGGCTATATTAGTGGGGAAGCGGGTAATGTTCGAGGCAAAGACTATAGTGGTGGATAACGGGGGCAGATACGTGATGGTGAGTGGCAAATTACAGGGAGAGATGGTGGTTTTGGTAAACGTGTATGCCCCGAACTGGGATGATGCCAACTTTATGAGGCGAATGCTAGGACGCATCCCGGACCTAGAGACGGGAAAGCTGATAATGGGGGGAGACTTTAACACAGTGTTGGAACCAAGGCTGGATAGGTCGAAGTCCAGGACTGGTAGGAGGCCGGCAGCAGCCAAGGTGCTTAAGGATTTTATGGAGCAGATGGGAGGTGTGGACCCGTGGAGATTCAGTAGACCTAGGAGTAAGGAGTTCTCGTTTTTCTCCTATGTCCATAAAGTCTATTCGCGCATAGACTTTCTTGTGTTGGGTAGGGCATTGATCCCGAAGGTGAGGGGAACGGAATATACGGCTATAGCCATTTCGGATCATGCCCCACACTGGGTAGACTTGGAGATAGGGGAGGAAACAGGAGGGCGCCCACCCTGGAGAATGGACATGGGACTAATGGCGGATGAGGGGGTGTGCCTAAGGGTGAGGGGATGTATTGAAAAGTACTTGGAACTCAATGACAATGGGGAGATTCAGGTGGGAGTGGTCTGGGAGGCGTTGAAGGCGGTGGTTAGGGGGGAGCTGATATCAATAAGGGCACATAAAGGGAAGCAGGAGAGTAAGGAACGGGAGCGGTTGCTGCAAGAACTTTTGAGGGTGGACAGACAATATGCGGAAGCACCGGAGGAGGGACTGTACAGGGAAAGGCAAAGGCTGCATGTGGAATTTGACTTGCTGACTACAGGCACTGCAGAGGCACAATGGAGGAAGGCGCAGGGTGTACAGTATGAATATGGGGAGAAGGCGAGCAGATTGCTGGCACACCAATTGAGGAAAAGGGGAGCAGCGAGGGAAATAGGGGGAGTGAGGGATGAGGAAGGAGAGATGGAGCGGGGGGCGGAGAGAGTGAATGAAGTGTTCAAGACATTTTATAAAAAATTGTATGAAGTTCAACCCCCGGATGGGAGGGAGAGAATGATGGATTTTTTGGATCGGCTGGAAATTCCCAAGGTGGAAGAGCAGGAAAGGGTGGGACTGGGAGCACAGATCACGGTAGAAGAAGTGGTGAAAGGAATTAGTAACATGCAGACGGGAAAGGCCCCGGGACCGGACGGATTCCCAGTTGAATTTTACAGAAAGTATTTGGACTTGCTCGCCCCGGTACTGATGAGGACCTTTAATGAGGCAAAGGAAAGGGGACAACTGCCCCCGACTATGTCTGAAGCAATGATATCGCTTCTCTTAAAGAAGGAAAAGGATCCGCTACAATGCGGGTCCTACAGACCAATTTCCCTCCTAAATGTGGATGCCAAGGTCCTGGCCAAGGTAATGGCAATGAGAATAGAGGAATGTGTCCCGGGGGTGGTTCACGAGGACCAAACTGGGTTTGTGAAGGGGAGACAGCTGAACATGAATATACGGAGGCTGTTAGGGGTAATGATGATGGCCCCACCAGAGGGTGAAACGGAGATAGTAGTGGCGATGGATGCCGAGAAGGCATTTGATAGAGTGGAATGGGATTATCTGTGGGAGGTGTTGAGGAGATTTGGTTTTGGAGAGGGGTATGTTAGATGGGTGCAGCTGTTGTATAGGGCCCCAGTGGCAAGTGTGGTCACGAATGGACGGGGATCGGCATATTTTCGGCTCCATAGAGGGACAAGGCAGGGATGTCCTCTGTCCCCATTACTGTTTGCACTGGCGATTGAGCCCCTGGCGATAGCGCTGAGAGGTTCCAAGAGATGGAGGGGAATACTTAGGGGAGGAGAAGAACACCGGGTATCTTTATATGCGGATGATCTGCTACTATATGTGGCGGATCCGGCGGAGGGGATGCCAGAAATAATGCGGATACTTGGGGAGTTTGGGGATTTTTCAGGGTATAAATTGAACATGGGGAAGAGTGAGCTGTTTGTGGTGCATCCAGGGGAGCAGAGTAGAGAAATAGAAGACCTACCGTTGAGGAAGGTAACAAGAGACTTTTGTTACCTGGGGATCCAGATAGCTAAGAATTGGGGCACATTGCACAGGCTAAATTTAACGCGGTTGGTGGAACAGATGGAGGAAGATTTCAAGAGATGGGATATGGTAGCACTGTCAATGGCAGGGAGGGTGCAGGCGGTTAAGATGGTGGTCCTCCCGAGATTCCTCTTTGTGTTTCAGTGCCTCCCGGTGGTGATCACGAAGGCTTTTTTTAAAAGGATAGAAAAGAGCATCATGGGTTTTGTTTGGGCCGGGAAGACTCCGAGAGTGAGGAAGGGATTCTTACAGCGTAGTAGGGATAGGGGGGGGCTGGCATTACCGAGCCTAAGTGAGTATTATTGGGCCGCTAATATTTCAATGGTGAGTAAGTGGATGGGAGAGGAGGAGGGAGCGGCGTGGAAGAGATTAGAGAGGGCGTCCTGTAGGGGGACCAGCCTGCAGGCTATGGTGACAGCCCCATTGTCGTTCTCACCGAGGAACTACACCACGAGCCCGGTGGTGGTAGCTACACTGAAGATTTGGGGACAGTGGAGACGACATAGGGGAAAGACCGGAGCATTGGGGGGGTCCCCGATAAGAAACAACCATAGGTTTGCCCCGGGGGGAATGGATGGGGGATATGGAATGTGGCAAAGAGCAGGAATAACGCAACTGAAAGATCTATTTGTGGACGGGAAGTTCGCAAGTCTGGGAGCGCTGACCGAGAAATGTGGGTTGCCCCAAGGGAATGCATTCAGGTACATGCAATTGAGGGCTTTTGCGAGGCAACAGGTGAGGGAATTCCCGCAGCTCCCGACACAAGAGGTGCAGGACAGAGTCATCTCAAAGAAATGGGTGGGGGATGGTAAGGTGTCGGATATATATAGGGAAATGAGGGACGAAGGGGAGACTATGGTGGACGAACTAAAAGGGAAATGGGAAGAAGAGCTAGGGGAGGAGATCGAGGAGGGGCTATGGGCAGATGCCCTAAACAGGGTAAACTCGTCGTCCTCGTGTGCCAGGCTAAGCCTGATTCAGTTTAAGGTATTACACAGGGCACATATGACTGGAACACGGCTCAGTAAATTTTTTGGGGTGGAGGATAGGTGTGCGAGGTGCTCGAGAAGCCCAGCGAATCATACCCATATGTTTTGGTCATGCCCGGCACTACAGGGGTTTTGGGTGGGGGTGACAAAGGCGCTTTCAAAAGTAGTAGGAGTCCGGGTCGAACCAAGCTGGGGGTTGGCTATATTTGGGGTTGCACAAGAGCCGGGAGTGCAGGAGGCGAGAGAGGCCGATGTTTTGGCCTTTGCGTCCCTAGTAGCCCGGCGCAGGATATTGCTAATGTGGAAAGAAGCCAAGCCCCCGGGGGTGGAGACCTGGACAAATGATATGGCGGGGTTCATAAAGCTAGAGCGGATTAAGTTCGTCCTAAGGGGGTCGGCTCAAGGGTTCACCAGGCGGTGGCAACCGTTCGTCGAATATCTTGCGGAAAGATAGATGGGGGAAAAAAGAAGGCAGCAGCAGCAGCCCAGGACTTGGGGGGGGGGGGGGGGAGGGATGGGGGGGTGGGGGTGGGTGGGGGGGGTATAGCCTGTGACAAGGCAGTTGCCAATTAGGGCTAGTTTTCATTTTTGTTATTTAATATTTATTTATTTGTTGTTTTTTGTTTATATAAAAAAGGTCATTATTATCTGTATTGTTATAATGTTGTGTAAAGGATGCACAATGTACTGTGTTGGTTGACCAAAAATTTTCAATAAAATATTTATTAAAAAAAAAGGGGGAATTCATTAAGTGCGATACATCGATTACACCGTGTGGAGTTTGCACATTCTCCCCGTGTTTGCGTGGGTTTCGCCCCCACAATCCAAAGATATGAAGGCTAGGTGAATTGGCCACACTCAAGTGCCCCTTAATTGGAAAAAATGAATTGGGAACACTACGTTTATAAAAGAAAATACATAGATTACAGTAGCTGTGGGGTATCTTTATGTTTGTAATTGATAAAAATTCTTGCTGTTTGTTTATATAAATGTTAACTTAAGTTCTGAGAATGAAGTGTCTAGGACATCTGATGAATCACACCTGAAGGGAAGGCTTTTTTGTTCATCCTAGCCAAATTCAACAAAAGGTTATAGGTCAGGTGAACTCCATAATACACTTTGGAGTTTTTAAACCCTGGCCCATAACAGTTCTCAAAGGGGAGAGCAGCCTATGGGATATTTACGTTTACCCACTGACGTAATGCAGACACACAGCTGTATGACTCAGCTCCTCTCCTATAAGGACAGATGACAAACGTATGGTCAAAGAAGTAAGTTTTAGGGATTGTGAATTAAAAGAGGAGAGAGAGATGCAGAAGAATTCCAGAGGTCAGGGCCTTAGCTACCAATAGTGCGGTGAAATTGGGGATGTGCAAGAGGCCAGAGTTGGGGGGGTGCTGAAAACTCAAGAGGGCTGTGGGGCTGGAGGAAGTTGCGGAGATATGGAGAGGTGAGGCTGTGGAGAAATTTGAAAACATTGGCCCAGACGGTCCTGTCTCTGGACGAGATATCCCCCAGACGATAGGCTAGGGGCCTCCGATCCCCTGGGAGACCCCCGCAAGTGCCGTTATGTCTGGTCCCCTTTTTATGGAGACCAATACTGAACGGTGCTCACCCAAGCTATTGAGGCAAAGGAGATGGATCCCAACGCCTCGTGTTGCTAACTTTCCGGTTGGTTCAATTGCTCTGTTTTACTACCTTTGCTCTCGAGTCGCCAGGTATCTTTATGATACCACCACGAGATTCAAGTCCAAGTAATGATCAATAACTCAATACACCGATTAGTAAGATTCAAATCAAAGCACATATATTATACACAGTAATCGCTACTCATGCACAAATTCTACGTCTAAGCTACTTCTACAACTAACAGGCCTATACTTAACTTCGGACTCGCCCACCAGGTCAGGGGAACAAATGGCCTTTCGTTCGGGTTCTGAGTCTGCGGGATTCGAAGTTGGTATGGATTGGTAGCTAGGAGCGCCTATCTCGTAGCGAGCATTGAATTAAGACTTACTTTTGTTGGCGGTCACTGCACCGGTCACGATCAATGTTGGTTCGTGTTGCTGGGTGACCCGGGCAGGACGAAGAGAGAGAGAGAGCGATTTGAACTTGGGGCTTCACTCTTATAGTCCCCAGGGGCTTCCCGCCTTTCGGGGCGGACCCTGTACCTGGTCCCAAGTGATTGGACTTTGTCCCAATCACTTGGTTCGATTTCTCCAATACTGGAGCGGTTCCCTGATCGATGGGCGGTCTTGAGGTGCTCGTTCACCTCCTTTGTGTTGGCTCCTGCTGGCGCCGAGGAGTCTGGTTTTGCTTTGTGTGTCCAAAATGTTATTTATTGTTCCCGGGGATTGCTCATCAGTATGCAGATGGCTGCTACATTGTTATGCTGACGGTCGCTGGTATCGATGTTGTTGTCTGGCCTTTGCAGAGGTAAATACACAGCAAACCTGCAGCTGCTGGTTTCTGCCTATGTTGGCTGACTTTCCCATCAGCCTTTGCCGTTCGCCATTTTAAATCGGGAGCTGGCCAATTTAGGTGGCTTCATTTGGGTACCTCAGGAATCTGCTCATTAATGTGAGACTGGCTGTCTCGCTCTAATATACAGAATTGCTAAAATGTGATCCCACCCACAATGGGTGGGATTTACATCTCAACGTCTCGCAAGATCGCGTTGAATCTCACGAGGCATTGTGAGCCTGGAAGGTCCCGGGAGTGGGGGACTCCGGCTTCTATTGACCACGCTGCATCATGGCGCGATGCTTTTTGGGCACAGTGTGGCCATAAAATGCGCCCCATGTCTTCAAACTCCCACTTAGCATCTAGTCTTGAATGTAATCCTGAAGCACAGTCACTAGGGGGGGTACGGTAGCACAGTGGTTAGCACAGTTGCTTCACAGCTCCAGGGTCCGAGGTTCAATTCCCTGCTGGGTCACTGTCTGTGCAGAGTCTGCACGTTCTCCCCGTGTGTGTGTGGGTTTCCTCCGGGTGCTCCGGTTTCCTCCCACAGACCAAAGATGTGCAGGTTAGGTGGATTGGCCATGAAAATTGCCCTTAGTGTCCAAAAAGGGTTTAGTGGGGTTACTGGATTATGGAAATAGGGTGGAGGTGTGATCTTGGGTAGGCTGCTCTTTCCGGGAGCCGGTGCAGACTCGATGGGCCGAATGGCCTCCTTCTGCACTGTAAATTCTATGATTCTATGACTTCTGATAGACCTGAAGCACTATGTAAAACACTCACCAAGGACACAATCTTCTTCAATGATAATTATTTTTCTGAACATTCTGTACTTTGTATTTCTCTGAATCTTTACCTTTGAAAAATAAACTGTTCATTAAAAAATAAAAACCCCACAGGGATGCCCCCTCTCCCCACTGTTGTTCGCGCTAGCTATAGAGCCGTTGGCAATTGCTCTGAGAGCCTCAAGGGGCTGGAAGGGGCTGGTCCGGGGGGGGCCTACTGCACAGAGTCTCACTCTATGCAGACGACCTGCTTCTGTACGTATCGGACCCATTAGAGGGGATGGAAGAAATCATGAGGGGAATTTGGCTGGTTTTCAGGGTATAAGCTAAATATAGAGAAAAGTGAGTTGTTTGCAGTCCAGGCGAGGGGACAGGAGAGGCGACTGGGGGAGCTGCCGTTTAGATTAGTAATGGGAAACTTTAGGTACCTAGGCATTCAAGTGGCGCGGGAATGGGACCGGCTGCATAAATTAAATCTGGCCCGACTAGTACACCAAATTGTGGTAGTCACCACTAGTAGTATATTACATGTATTATGGCACTGCCCCTATATTAGAGGTACAAGGGTAAATCCCTGCCTACTGGCTCCGCCCAGTAGTTGGCGTATATATGTGTGTGCTCTCCTGTGCTGCAGCCATTCTGGTTCCAGCTACAGGAGGCACAACATCTTGTTCAATAAAGCCTCGATTGTTCCACTATTCTCGTCTTTGTGGTAATTGACGGTGCATCAATTTATTGAGCAAGATTTTTTAAACGATGGATCTCCACATCAAGCCTGATCGCCTGCAGCTCAGCCCTCAAGCAGCCAACGCTACATCCACCTTTGACCACTGGCTAGCCTGCTTCGAAAGCTACCTCAGAACAGCCGCTGAGGAACCCTCGGACTCGCAGAAGCTCCAAATCTTCTATTCACGGGTTAGCCCTGACATTTTTCCCCTCATCCGGGATGCGCCCACCTACTCCGAAGTGATGGTGCTCCTGAAGGGACACTACGTTCGACCAGTAAATCAAGTGTACGCCAGGCACCTCCTGGCCACGAGACAGCAACTCCCTGGGGAGTCATTGGACGATTTTTGGTGTGCCCTGCACATCCTAGGTAGGAACTGTGACTGCCAGGCAGTTTCGGCAGTCCAGCACACAGAACTTTTCATTAGAGACGCTTACGTCACGGGCATGAAGTCTGCGTACGTCCACCAGCGGCTACTGGAAGGGGGTACGCTCGATCTTGCGGGAACTAGGCAGCTCGCTAATTCGTTAGAAGTGGCCTCCCGTAATGTTCAGTCCTACGCCCCCGACCGCGCGGCACCCTCGTGGGCATCGTGGGCCCCACCAGCTGCCGACTCCAGCTCACCTCAAGCCTGCGCCGCACAGCAGCCAGCCGACTTTGGGGGTCCCAAGTGTTATTTTTGCGGACAAAACAAACACCCCAGGCAGCGCTGCCCGGCGCGGAGCGCGATCTGCAACGGCTGTGGGAAGAAGGGGCACTTCGCTTCTGTTTGCCAGGCCCGGTCGATCGCCGCTGTTTCCAGGCCCGGCGTGCCTACACCCCCCACTTGTGACCCAGGGGCGCCGCCATTTTCCTCACCGCAAGCCACGTGCGGCCCGTGAGCGCCGCCATCTTCCTCACCGCAAGCCACGTGCAGCCTGTGAGCGCCGCCATCTTCCTCACCGCAAGCCACGTGCAGCCTGTGGGCGCCGCCATCTTCCTCACCGCAAGCCACGTGCAGCCTGTGGGCGCCGCCATCTTTGATGCCGCCTGCCATGTGCACCCCGTGGGCGCCGCCATCTTCGGCGCCATTTTGGACGGCGTCTCAGGACCCCTGCTCGTCCGGCCGTTCATTGCCTGCCGCTACCTCCGCCACCGCTGACCAGCCCGGAACCTCCCAGCATCTGCGGCAGCTCGCCTCTATCACCCTGGATTAGTCCCGGCCCCGCAAACTCGCGACCGCGACGACGATGGTGAAGATCAATGGGCACGAGGCGACCTGCCTTTTTGACTCCAGGAGCACAGAGAGCTTCATCTACCCCACTACGGTAAGGCGCTGCTCCCTCGCGGTACACCCCGTCACCCAGAAAATCTCCCTGGCCTCCGGAGCCCATTCCGTGGAAATCCGGGGTACTGTATCGTGACCCTCACCGTCCAGGGCGTGGAGTTCAGCAACTTCCGGCTCTACGTCCTCCCCCACCTCTGCGCTGCCCTGTTACTCGGCCTGGATTTTCAGTGCCATCACCAAAGCCTAACTTTAAAATTCAGCGGACCCCTACCCCCCTCACCGTCCGCGGCCTCAGGATCCTTAAGGTCGACCCACCTTCCCTGTTTGCGAACCTCACCCCGGATTGCAAACCCGTCGCCACCAGGAGCAGACGGTACAGCGCCCAGGACAGGACCTTCATCAGGTCGGAGGTCCAACGGCTTCTGCGGGAATGGGTCTATGAGGCCAGCAACAGTCCCTGAAGAGCTCAAGTGGTCGTAGTGAAGACTGGGGAGAAGCACAGGATGGTCATCGACTACAGCTCGACGAGTACCCCCTCCCATGCATATAAGACATAGTCAATCAGAATGCGCAGCATTGAGTCTTTTCCACAGTGGACTTGATGTCCGCCTACCACCAGCTCCCCATCCACCCAGAGGACCGGCAATACACTGCGTTTGAAGCAGATGGCTGCTTCGATCACTTCCTTCGGGTTCCCTTCGGCGTCACTAATGGGATCTCGGTTTTCCAGCAAGAGATGGACCGAATGGTTGACTGGTACGGACTGCGGGCCACCTTCCCGTACATAGATAACGTCACCATCTGCTGCCATGATCAGCAGGACCACGACGCGAACATCCAAAAATTCCTCCAGACCGGCAAACTCCTTAATCTCACATACAATAAGGAGAAATGCGTGTTCCGCACCAACCACTTAGCCATCCTTGGCTATGTTGTGGAAAATTGAGTCATAGGGCCCGACCCCAACTGCATGGTCCCCCTCCTGGAACTCCCTCTCCCCCACTGCCCCAAGGCCCTGAAACAATGCCTGGGGTTTTTCTCCTATTACGCCCAGTGGGTCCCTAATTATGCGGACAAGGCCCGCCCACTCATTCAGTCCACAGTTTTCCCCCTGGCGGCTGAGTCCCGCCAGGCCTTCAACCACATCAAGGCAGACTTCGCTAAGGCCACGGTGCACGCGGTCGATGAGTCCCTCCCCTTTCAGGTGGAGAGCGATGCATCGGACGTAGCTCTGGCCGCCACCCTCAACCAGGCGGGCAGGCCCGTGGCCTTCTTTTCCCGCACCCTCCATGCTTCCGAAATTCGGCACTCCTCTGCTGAAAAGGAGGCCCAAGCCATTGTGGAAGCTCATAGATGTTATCATAGAATTTACAGTGCAGAAGGAGGCCATTCGGCCCATTGAGTCTGCACCGGCTCTTGGAAAGAGCACCCTACCCAAGGTCAACACCTCCACCCTATCCCCATAACCCAGTAACCCCATCCAACACTAAGGGCAATTTTGGACACTAAGGGCAATTTATCATGGCCAATCCACCTAACCTGCACATCTTTGCACTGTGAGAGGAAACCGGAGCACCCGGAGAAAACCCACGCACACACGGGGAGGATGTGCAGACTCCGCACAGGCAGTGACCCAAGCCAGAATCGAACCTGGGACCCTGGAGCTGTGAAGCAATTGTGCTATCCACAATGCTACCGTGCTGCCCATAGCTGTGCGACATTGGAGGCATTACCAGACTGGTAAGCTCGAGGAAATACTTGTTAGGAAGGAAGATGTGTTGGGCATTTTGAAAAACTTGAGGATAGACAAGTCCCCCGGGCCTGACGGAATATATCCAAGGATTCTATGGGAAGCAAGAGATGAAATTGCAGAGCCGTTGGCAATGATCTTTTCGTCCTCACTGTCAACAGGGGTGTTACCAGGGGATTGGAGAGTGGCGAATGTCGTGCCCCTGTTCAAAAAAGGGAATAGGGATAACCCTGGGAATTACAGGCCAGTTAGTCTTACTTCGGTGGTAGGCAAAGTCATGGAAAGGGTACTGAAGGATAGGATTTCTGAGCATCTGGAAAGACACTGCTTGGTTAGGGATAGTCAGCGCGGATTGTGAGGGGTAGGTCTTGCCTTACAAGTCTTATTGAATTCTTTGAGGAGGTGACCAAGCATGTGGATGAAGGTAAAGCAGTGGATGTAGTGTACATGGATTTTTGTAAGGCATTTGATAAGGTTCCCCATGGTAGGCTTCTGCAGAAAGTAAGGAGGCATGGGATAGTGGGAACTTTGGCCAGTTGGATAATGAACTGGCTAACCGATAGAAGTCCGAGAGTGGTGGTGGATGGCAAATATTCAGCCTGGATCCCAGTTACCAGTGGCGTACCGCAGGGATCAGTTCTGTGTCCTCTACTGTTTGTGATTTTCATTAATGACTTGGATGAGGGAGTTGAAGGGTGGGTCAGTAAATTTGCAGACGATACGAAGATTGGTGGAGTTGTGGATAGTGAGGAGGGCTGTTGTCGGCTGCAAAGAGACATAGATAGGATGCAGAGCTGGGCTGAGAAGTGGCAGATGGAGTTTAACCTTGAAAAGTGTGAGGTTGTCCATTTTGGAAGGACAAATATGAATGCAGAATACAGGGTTAACGGTAGAGTTCTTGGCAATGTGGAGGAGCAGAGAGATCTTGGGGTCTATGGTCATACATCTTTGAAAGTTGCCACTCAAGTGGATAGAGCTGTGAAGAAGGCCTATGGTGTGCTAGCGTTCATTAACAGAGGGATTGAATTTAAGAGCCGTGAGGTGATGATGCAGCTTGTAATTGATAATATGGAAAGATGTGTCATTTGAAACATGGAAGTCTGGCAATATCTGGTCTGAGAGAAATATGATAGGATACAGGGAAAGATCCCACAAAGGGTTAACAGCAGCTGCCAGGGAAGGATTGTAAAATGCAGATATCCTTGGTCAACCAGGCTCAGCAAACAAGCCAAACAGGATTTTGAATGAAGCCAAAGACAATGGCTCACACCTTCATTGAAAGTAACTAACTTAGTAAGGATCTAGAAAAGAATGGATGCGTTCAGTTGAATTTTGTGATAATTCGAAGTGTGAAAATTTGCTAATACCAGGTAAATTAAAGAAAACTGGAGGCTCTCAGTCTACGAGAAACATAATTCAAAGCCAAAATCAAAGTCAAAATTGAGCTGAGGACACAATTGGAAAATAAAACGATAGAAATGACAGGAATTAAAAGTAACACCTCTTGAAACCAAAGCATTTTGAACACCACAAAGGAAACAATGTAATCAGGTCTATGAGATGAAGTCATGTCAAAATGTATACTTAGTTGGATTAAAAGGTTTAGATCAAAAGGTACTTTTTACAATCAAAGAAAATAAGAGTTACTTTACAATAACATCAAAAAACGTAATTGTTAGAAAGCAAATATAAACCTCAAGACCAGGGCAGGAACTATCAGATTCAGATTCAGAACCAGAACGAGAGCTCAGAGGGAGAGAGAGAGAGAGAGAGGCAGAGAAGGAACAAGCAGCTAGTCACAATCAGCTCGGCCATGGGAAATGGACAGGGCAGAGCAGCTGAGCTAAAATAGCTGATACATCTAAAGAAGACCAGACTTTAAAGAAGATTGATTGTCAAGTTGGGCCTGAAGGTCCCTTCAACCGACCAGAAGGATCCAGAAGCAAGATCGTTTTACTTTTCTGTAAAGACGGTGATTGCATCTTTTAAAAAGAGAAAAAAATATAATAATAAAATAACTTAAAAGTTTTAACCTGAAACAGTGGTTATTCCAAAGTCTACTTTACTTACTTAGCAATGCGGGACCCAGGATCGATGCTACTAAGTGGTAAGTAGATGAAATCTTCGGTGAAGGTATGGGTTATACCGGGGGATAACTTGAAAACATAGTTTGACCTGAATAGCACCCACTGAAGCCTGTATCGGAGTCGGGGAGTGAGAATCCCCGATCACCATTTAGAATGTCGGCCCTTTTTGGTATAGGGGGACTTCTAAGAATAGTGGTGATTTTTCAAAAACTAGCTGGACAAAATTTTGGGAAGGCCACATTTGGAGTACTGTGTACAGTTCTGGTCACCTCATTTTAGCAAGGATGTGGAAGCTTTGGAAAAGGTGCAAAGGAGATTTACCAGGATGTTGCCTGGAATGGAGAGTAGGTCTTACGAGGAAAGGTTGAGGGTGCTAGGCCTTTTCTCATCAGAACGGAGAAGGATGAGGGGCGACTTGATAGAGGTTTATAAGATGATCAGGGGAATAGATAGAGTAGATAGTCAGAGACTTTTTCCCCAGGTGGAACAAACCATTACAAGGGAACATAAATTTAAGGCGAATGGTGGAAGATATAGGGGGGATGTCAGAGGTAGGTTCTTTACCCAGAGAGTAGTGGGGGCATGGAATGCACTGCCTGTGGAAGTAGTTGAGTCGGAAACATTAGGGACCTTCAAGCAGCTATTGGATAGGTACATGGATTACGGTAAAATGATATAGTGTAGATTTATTTGTTCTTAAGGGCAGCACGGTAGCATTGTGGATAGCACAATTGCTTCACAGCTCCAGGGTCCCAGGTTCGATTCCGGCTTGGGTCACTGTCTGTGCGGAGTCTGCACATCCTCCCCGTGTCTGCGTGGGTTTCCTCCGGGTGCTCCGGTTTCCTCCCACAGTCCAAAGATGTGCAGGGTAGGTGGATTGGCCATGATAAATTGCCCTTAGTGTCCAAAATTGCCCTTAGTGTTGGGTGGAGGTGTTGACTTTGGGTAGGGTGCTCTTTCCAAGAGCCGGTGCAGACTCAATGGGCTGAATGGCCTTCTTCTGCACTGTAAATTCAATGATAATCTATGATTAATCTAGGACAAAGGTTAGGCACAACATCTTGGGCCGAAGGGCCTGTTCTGTGCTGTATTTTCTATGTTCTATGTTCTATGTACCTGGCCGGCAACGGTCGGTGGCCTTCATGTTTAATAATACACAGCGGGGCAAGATCAAAAATGACAAGATCTTGAGGTGGAGGATCGAGCTCTCCACCTATAATTACGAGATTTTGTATTGCCCGGGGAAGCTCAACGAGTCCCCTGATGCTCTATCCCGCGGTACATGTGCCAGCGCACAAGTGGACCGACTCCGGGTTCTCCACTAGAACTCAGCCACCCGGGGGTCACCCGGTTCTCCCATTTCATCAAGGCCCGCAACCTGCCCTACTCCATTGAGGCGGTCAGGACCGTCACGAGAGACTGCCAAGTCGGCGCGGAGCGCAAGCCGCACTTCTACCAGACAGATCGAGCGCACCTGGTGAAGGCCTCCCGCCGTTTTGAACACCTCAGCGTGGACTTCAAAGGGCCCCTCCCCTCCACCGACTGCAACACGTACTTTCTGAACGTGATTGATGAGTACTCCCAGTTCCCTTTTGCCATCCCATGCCCAGATATGACTTCTGCCACGGTAATTAAAGCCCTGCACAGCATCTTCACGCTGTTCGGTTTCCCCACCTACATCCACAACGATCGGGGTCCTCTTTTATGAGCGATGAGCTGCGTCAGTTCCTGCTCAGGACGACCAGCTACAACCCCCGGGGAAACGGGCAGGTGGAGAGGGAGAACGGGACGGTCTGGAAGGCCGTCCTGCTGGCCCTGCAGTCTAAAAATCTCCCGGTCTCCCGCTGGCTGGAGGTCCTCCCCGCCGCGCTCCACTCCATCCGATCGCTCCTCTGCACCGCGACCAATGAGACCCCTCACGAACGTGTGTTTGCCTTCCCCAGGAAGTCCACCTCCAGGGTCTCGCTCCCAACATGGCTGACAGTTCCTGGACCCGTCCTCCTCCGGAAGCATGTGCGGACCCATAAGCCAGACCCCTTGGTCGAAAAGGTCCACCTCTTACATGCAAACCCGCAGTACGCCTACGTGGCACACCCCAACAGGCGCCAAGACACAGTCTCCCTCTGGGAACTGGCACCCGCGGGATCCCCACCCACGACCCCCGACCTGACCCCCCCCCCCCCCCCCGGGTTGCCTCTTTCACCCCTGCGCCACTTACCCTCCCTCCAGCGAACCTCACCGCAGCCCCCACCCCAGCAGGATCCGTCCTCCCACTGGTTCCACTCAGGGGTGACGAAGACGAGGACAACACGTTCGCAGGTGACCAGGTCGGTGCCCACATCACCACCAGGACTGAGGCGATCGCAGAGGAGGGTCAAGGCCCCCGACAGGCTTAACTTGTAATATTTTCTACCACCCCTGCTGGACTCTTTTTTTTAACAGGGGGTGAATGTGGTAGTCACCACTAGTAGTATATTACATGTATTACGGCACTGCTGTATATTAGAGGTACAAGGGTAAATCCCTGTCTGCTGGCTCCGCCCAGTAGGCGGAGTATAAATGTGTGTGCTCGCCGGTGCTGCAGCCATTCTGGTTCCAGCTACAGGAGGCACAACAACTTGCTCAATAAAGCCTCGATTGTTCCACTATTCTCGTCTTTATGGTAATTGATAGTGCATCACAAATGAAGGACGAATTTCAGAGATGGCACGCGCTCCCGTTGTCATTAGCTGGGAGGGTGCAGACGGTGAAGATGACGGTCCTCCCGAGATTCCTGTTCGTGTTTCAATGTCTCCCCATCTTTATTACGCGTTCCTTTTTTAAACGGGTCAATAAAGTGATCTCTGGCTTCGTTTGGGCGGGCAAGACCCCGCGGGTAAGGAAGGTAATGCTTGAGCGGAGTCGGGGAGAGGGCGGGCTGGCGCTGCCAAATTTTAGTAACTATTACTGGGCGGCGAATATAGCCATGATCAGGAAGTGGGTGGTGGGCTCGGCATGGGAGCGTATGGAGGCGGCTTCATGCAAGGGCACCAGTTTGGGTGCGTTGGTAACTGCGCCTCTGCCGTTCCTGCCGGCACGGTACTCCACCAGCCCCGTGGTGGTGGCGGCCCTGAGAGTCTGGGGGCAGTGGAGGAGACATGTGGGAGCAGAGGGAGCAGAGGGCTGGTCCCTAATCTGTAATAATCACCGGTTTGGAAGTATGAATGGGGGGTTCCGGATATGGTGGAGAGCAGGGATTGAGAGGATGGGGGATATGTTTATAGAGGGGAGCTTTCCGAGTATGAGAGCGCTGGAGGAGAAGGTTGGGTTGGCGAGGGGAAACAAATTCAGGTATCTGCAGGTGTGGGACTTCCTACGTAAACAGGTGTCAACCTTCCCGCTCCTACCACTAAGGGGGATTCAGGACAGGGTAGTTTCCAGAGTGTGGGTAGGAGAAGGGAGCATCTCGGACATTTACAAGGAACTTATGGGGTCAGAGGAGACGCAGACCGAGGAGCTGAAGCACAAGTGGGAGGAGGAGCTGGGAGGAGAGATAGAGGACGGTCTATGGGTGGACACGTTGAGTAGAGTCAACGCGTCCGCAACATGTGCCAGGCTCAGCCTGATACAATTTAAGGTTGTTCACCGGACTCACATGACAGTGGCTCGGATGAGCAGATTCTTTGGGGGGGGAGGACAGGTGTGCAAAATGTGCAGGAGGACCAGCGAACCATGTCCACATGTTCTGGGCATGTCTGAAGCTCAGGGGATTTTGGCAGGGGTTTGCGGATGTCATGCCCACGGTGTTAAAAACAAGGGTGGCGCTGAGTCCAGAGGTGGCGATTTTAGGGGTGTCGGAAGACCCAGGAATCCAGGAGAAAGAGGCAGACGTTCTGGTCTTTGCTTCCCTGGTAGCCCGGAGACGGATACTATTAGCTTGGAGGGACTCAAAGCCCCCTACCTCAGTATAAACCACTTTCCGTCACACTGCCTGTGTGATCGAGGATTCACAGATCAATGTGTCTACCGGTCACAATGCAGCTGACTTCCATTTAAGGTCATTCTATCTTGGTGCAACAAAGAAGATAGGTAGACAGTGAATTAGTTAAACAGCCATCTGTTGACTCAGGTGCTGGTGGCTGAGGTACTGAACTGCCACTTGATTAATAAATTGTTTAAATGCGTGGTGACCTTCCTTTGCCATTAATGGATGTCAAGGCCATTGAACTTTCACAACTCATGATGAATATTGTCTCCTGGAAACTTGCAGCTTTGTCTTGTAGTGATATAGTTCTTTATTGAGCTCTGGGGCAGTGCAGTGGACCCCTTTCGAACTTCCTCAGTTACATCAACCCGACCGGTTTTATTTGCTTGAACCAATCCTTCCTTCCCGTGGCACAATTCACAGGCAAGGGGTTATTTCAAAAACTAGTCTTGTGACAGGATGGCTTGATTAAGCGTTTGGAAAAGTCGAGGGGCAAGCGTTTCCGCTGGTGTGGGGAGCCTAGGCCCAGGAGCACAACCTTCAAATCAGCAGCCAAGTAAGGAAATCCTTCTCCGCACAGGGGATGGTAGAGGTGTGGAACTCGCGCCCCCAAAAGGTAATCAACAGCAGTTTGCCCAAGTTTCAAAACCAGAGATTGACAGATTTTTGTTAGCCGAAAGTATAAAAGCATGTGGAGCCAAGGCAGGTGGATGGAGATGAGCTGTAGATCAGCCACGATCTGGTGAATAGCGGAAGAGAATAGTCTACTCTGCTTCTTATGTTTTATATAGGGCAGGTAATCGTTCTCAGAAATCATCCAATTCTGATTTGCAATCCGGAAGTTAGAACAAAGTCATAGAAGCTGGCAGCACAAGAGTGAGACTATTTGCTTCATCAACTTTCTGTCAACTCTCGTGTGTCCTAGCAGTCTCAAACTAACCCCACTGTCTTGCTGCCTCCTATAAAGAAGAAGGATTAGGGCAGCTATGCTGTCAAGTTTGACATTTTTTGCACTAGAATATTATAAATATTAATTTAAAATGGAACATTTAAAATAAAGACAACAGGTGGGATTCTCCGTCGCCCGACTCCAAAATCGGGAACGGCGGTCGGGCGGAGAATACTCCCGGTATGATGCCGGGTTGCGATGCTCCGCCCCTTCAAAACGGGCATCACTGCGCCGCACGCGGTTGCAACTGCGTTCGCATCTCATTATCAGGCCCGCCTGCGATGCTCCGCCTCCGATGGGCCAAGTTCCCGGCGGCGCGGTCCCGCCTGGACTCAACAGTCATGAACCTGGCATGGCGGCTACTGAGAGAGAGAGAGAGTACAAACAGTGTCCAGCGTCGCCATACTTCACCGACAGCCGTACCGGTGGCCTGGGGGGCTTTTGCCAGGGCCGGGGGGATGTTGTGGGGGGGGGGGGTCACCAGGTGAAGGTTGTGGGGTCGGGGAGGACAGGGACGCGGTCCAGCACAACCGACGCCATCTTTTCGGGCGGCGTGTGAGTGGGGGGTGTATAGTATATGCGTGGTTGCAGCTTGTCAGCCCTGCGCGTGTCCATCACGGACCCGGCAATTCCCCCACTGTTTTTCTGTAACCCTGGAGCTTTAAAGCAACAGTGCTACCCACTGTGCTACCATGCGGCCCACAGTGGTGTCCCAGTAGCTTCCTGTCCACCCGATCAGGTTACAACATGGGCGTGTGAAAGCGTGAAGTGTTAACGGTTCAGTAAACAGTTCAGGGTTCAATATTTGTTTTAATGTAACTAAAATGGTTAGAGTTTATGTCCCAACATCAGATCCTATCTGATCCACTATCTTCAAAGAAAAAGGAGGAAATGTTTTTTGACCAATCTTGTCAAATAAAAATGCTTCGTTGAATCACACCCATGTATTGCCGTTGTCTCCGAGTTAAGGAATAACTAAGGTATCACAGAAATGGTGGCAGGGCTCGAGTACCCAATCTCGGCTGTCACTCCAACCCAGTACATCACTGAAGGATTAGGCTGCCGAGCTGCCAAATCAAAGCCAGTCTGTTTCTTGTGGTTGTCCGGGGGAGGTTGACGATCCCATGGCTCTACTTGAAGAAGAGCTGGGAGTTCAGCAATAAATGGTACAGCATAAAAGGTGTACATGTGAGAGAGACAGGGGGTGGCACGGTGGTTAGCACTGCTGCCTACGGTGCTGAGGACCCAGGTTCGATCCCGGCCCCGGGTCACTATCCGAGTGGAATTTGCACATTCTCCCCGTGTCTGCGTGGGTTTCACCCCCACAACCCAAAGACGTGCAGGGTAGGTGGATTGGCTAGGCTAAATTTCACCTTAATTGGAAAAAAATAATTGGGCACTGTAAATTTCAAAAAAATGTGAGGGACTCAGAATAAGTATAGGTGAGTGAGATATGGAGAGTATTGTATGTAGGAGAGATGAAGGGTGTATGTGAGAGAAAGTTATGTTTTAAGATGGACAATGTGTGAAAGAGGTAGTAGACATTGAAAAGAGAGAGGGGAGAGAGAGATGCGAAGGCAGATTTGCAGCCTAGACTAATTAGAATCATCTTTTCTATTCTTTTTCTACAAAGAACACAAAAATGCTTCTATCTTATTCCAGCCTTTTACTCTGGGTACTAATTCGAGTGTACATAGCCAAGGTCAACCCCAAAGCAGAAGTTACTGTTCACAGTCTCCAGAAACCCCCCTGTTCTTTTGCTCTTGGGTCCTGTCAACGAACAATTGTTTTTTCTGCAACTGTCCATTCCCCATTACTTATGCTCCAGCTATTTTTCCAGCTGTTTCGCTGAGTGGGTATCGCCACATCTGTTGTGTGTAATTGAACCATCATCGTTCGATCAAAACTCCAGGAGGGAAAGTGGGGGGTGGAAAGATATCCGTGACAATTTACTCGGCCACGGCTGGGGATTTTGTCAACCGGCAATGTGGCAGAAACAGCTGCTTGGGAAACTATTAAAGCAGCGGCATGTTTGGAAATGTTTGGAGATTTTTTTGTAAAGGCTTTATGTACATACATCCTGATCACAGAGCATCCAGTACATTGATGACATCCTACAGTTAGTGTTCAAAGCTGCATTCGTGCAATGATCCATCAGGATTGGTAATGGGTTGAAGGGTTATGGAGAATGAGCAGGTCGGTGGAGTTAAGGCCAGGATGAAATCAGCCATGATCGAACGGTGGAGCAGACTCAATGGGCCAGGGGCAGCACGGTGGCACAGTGGTTAGCACTGCTGTCTCACGGCGCCAAGGTCCCAGGTTCGATCACAGCTCTGGGTCACTGTCCGTGTGGAGTTTGCACATTCTCCCCGTGTTTGCGTGGGTTTCACCCCCACAACCCAAAGATGTGCAGGGTAGGTGGATTGGCCACGCTAAATTGCCCCTTAATTGGAAAAAATGAATTGGGTACTCTAAATTAATTTTTAAAAAGACTCGATGGACCAAATGGCCTAATTCTGTTCCTATGTTTTATGAACATATCATCCTTTGAGGTGCAGTTTGGAGTATTTTTGCCCAAAATATTCCTAACACGTTCCCTTTGCTGCCATTAAGTCATTGGGCGGGTTTCTCCAATCCCGCGCCGGGTCGGAGAAGCGTTGGGGGGCGAATCCCGCGACGCTGCTCCAACGCGGTGCAATGCCGGTCGGGGGCTGCTGAACGTAGCCCCCCCCCCCAAGCGATTCTCTGCGCTCGACGGGCTGAGTGTCCGCCGAGTTCGGCCGAGTCCTGCTGGCATCGTTCGCGTGTGGGGGACCTACTTGGCGGGACCTTGGCGTTCTGGCTGCGGAGGCTGTCCTGGTTGGGGGGAGGCTAATTCCGGGGGGGGGGCCTATGTTCCTCCGCGCCGGGCCCCTATACGGCTCCGCCATGTTGCATGGGGGCCTGCGCAGAGACAGAAACCCACGCGCATTAGCAGACATGCGCCGGCCGTAGCGCGCATGCGTGGATTCGCCCGGCCGCGCTGGGGCACTTATCAGCAGCTGGAGATGCGAGAAGCGCCCCAGTGCCGTGCTGGCTCCAATGCCGTGCTGGCCCCCTGCTCCTAGTGGCCAAATGACGCCATCGTAAAACGCTCCGGCGTTTACGACGGCGTCAACACTCTGCCGCTAAAACGGAGAATCCCGCCCATTATCTCCAAAAGGTGAGAAACAATTGAAATCAATTGTTTGTATATTTTCCCCCCTGGTTTGCTCAGCAACAGCTTGCATTTATAAAGCACATAATAAAATATCCCAAGGAGGAGAGGTTTAGAAAAGGAATTTCAGAGCTCCAGACAAAGGAAACTGAAGGTACGGCTCCCAATAATAGTGGGGCAATGGAAACAGGGGATGTGCAGGAGGCCAGAATTGGAGGAAAGCAGAGGCCTCAGAATCATGTCTGGGCACAGCTTCATAGGGGCCTGGCAGACTTTCAATGATGTCTTAAACAGTCAAATTTTTGCCGAGCCTCAACAGCAAGTTTCTACAGTTATTTAACCATGGTAGGCATAACAATTCAATTTGTCCGAATATCTTCCTATGTGGCTTGGTCTCAAATCTTTTTACTAACTCTCCTGTGAAGCACTTTGGGCGTTTTTAAAAATAAACTTAAGAGTACCCAATTATTATTTTTGCAAATAAGGGACAATTTAGCGTGGCCAATCCACCTACCCTGCACATCTTTGGGTTGTGGGGGTGAGACCCACGCAGACACGGGGAGAATGTGCAAACTCCACACGGACAGTGACCCAGAGCCGGGATTGAACCTGGGTCCTCAGCGCCGTGAGGCAGCAGTGCTAACCACTCAGCCCCTCTTTGGGCTATTTTACTACATTAAAAGTGCTACATAAATACACGTGTTCATTGTTGCACATGCTTTACAATAGATGAAGCCAGTGATCAAGAGTTGGTTGGCTTTTGACTTCCCAAGCCCCATGATGATCAAGAACAATTGTGGAATCGTATCCTGGAATGGGATCAATTAACACGGCACTCACCAAGGTTTGAAACTTAGCCGAGAGGCACTGCATCAGACACTGGCAGTGTCTTCAACCACAAGCTCATTGGAAAAGCTGACAGCAGTGAAGTTTAGAAGGTGATTGATAGCTTGGACATACTACTTTAAAGATGAGTTCAACAGACTTTATAATTTACACTGATTTGCCCAAGCAATGTTACACATGTCCCTCATGCCAATCAACTGTGTAATGAAACTGTCCACTGCCCTGTGAGTGATCAGAGTGATCCCTTGTGAGAGATAGTGCCTTAGGCTACAATCGTCTCTGTTTAGAGACTTTATTGAGTTGGTTAATTCATTGGTTTTGGTACCATTGGGATTGACAGGTTTCACTGACAGGCATGGTTAGATTGTCAATGTATTTCTGACAGTCAGTCAGTTGCACTATTGCACAAGGCAGCTGTAGTATAAGAATCTGGCACATACAGGATTAATGTGGGACAGTACAGTTTACTGTACCGGGGGCTGGTTTAGCACACTGGGCTAAATCGCTGGCTTTGAAAGCAGACCAAGGCAGGCCAGCAGCAGGGTTCAATTCCCGTACCAGCCTCCCCGAACAGGCGCCGGAATGTGGCGACTAGGGGCTTTTCACAGTAACTTCATTTGAAGCCTACTTGTGACAATAAGCGGTTTTCATTCATTTTTCATTTCAGTACCACCCACACAGTGATATAAGAGAACAGCTGTGTATATTCGACTTGCAACTCAATGATAGCATTCTCAACTCGGGCTAAACATTGTTGGTTTCTGAAATATCCCAGGCGCTGAAGCATAAAGTCTAGGCTGGCATATTCAGTGAAGTACTGAGGGGGTGCTGCACTGTCAGAGGAGCCATATGTCGAATGAAACAACACTTTGCATTTACTTATCATCTTTAACACATAAAAACTTCCAAGGCACTTTACACGAGTGTTATCAATAGAAAATTGACACTAAACTCCGCAGGAGATCTCAGAGGATATGATCATGCGTTTGGTCAAAGAGGTAGGATTTAAGGAGCATATTAAAGGATGAGAGAGAAATGAAGAGGCAGAGAGATTGAAGGAGGGAATTCCAGAGTTTATGATCTTCAAGCCTAGGCAGCTGAAAAGATGGCTGCCAAATGATGAAACAATTGAAATTGAGGAAGTATGTAGGAACTTGCTAAGTCCTGGTCTGTTTCATGTTTCTTGTTTAAGCTTGTCTTGCTGGCTGGTTTTAAAATCACAGACTTTTGGTTTTGAACTGTAACCCCCCCTCCTGCTGCAAGCTGCTATATGGACTGATCCTCTCAGTTTCAGTACCGGCCTCCCTGAAGAGGCACCAGAATGTGGCGACTAGGGGCTTTTCACAGTAACTTCACTGAAGCCTACTTGTGACAATGAGCGATTATTATTATTAGTAGTAGTATGCTCTGTGGCATAACCCCTGATGTCATGTTGATGGACTTGACAAGCATCCAATTGCCTCATTTGAAATCGGGCTGTGGACAGATTTTCGTTTGGGACTGGTGGAGTTTTTCCGAAACGTCTGGAACAGGAGAACCAGCCCCATGTTGTCAGTTCTATCAAAGATCCAGGCATGAAGCAGCTTTAAGGCACTCTTTCCCAGCTCGCTCACTGCCAGGTGATTTAAGACGCTCCCAGACAGATCTGTGGAAGGCACTCCTATTTAAAAGAGGGCAGGCAGTAGCCAGACGTGTGAAGGGATCTACTGGTTTGAAAGGCTGCGAGCAGATTCTCCCACCAGGTCTGTAACAGTTTAATCCTCTGAATGGCTGGGAAAAACCCAGTCTGAGAACTCTCTTCAGGTTAGGTGCATCTTTGTCAGTGCATAGGCTTGCTGGGCACTTAAGAGTTGACCATATGGTGAGGGGTCCAGAATCATATAGAAGCCAGGCAGCGCAAGGACAGAAGATTTCCTCCCTTAGAGGACTTTAGTGAACTAGATCAGGTTTTATAAAAACCTGGTAGTTGCATGGTCAACATTACAAGACTTTTATTTCAGATTTACTTAATTAACTGAATTGAGATTTTACAGTTGTTCCAGTTGGATTTGAACTCATGTCCCGCAATTACTCCTGACTTCTTTACCGGGCAGTACTGGAGCACAAGTGGATAGCACCGTGGTTTCACAGTGCCAGGGTCCCAGGTTCGATTCCCTGCTGGGTCACAGTCTGCGCGGAGTCTGCACGTTCTCCCCGTGTCTGCGTGGGTTTCCTCCGGGTGCTGCGGTTTCCTCCCACAGTCCAAAGACGTGCCGGTTAGGTGGATTGGCCATGATAAATTGCCCTTAGTGACCAAAAAGGTTAGGAGCGGTTATTGGGTTACGGGGATAGGGTCGAAGTGCGGGCTTAAGTGGGTCGGTGCAGACACAATGGGCCGAATGGCCTCCTTCTGCACTGTATGTTCTATGTTCTGGGATTAGTATTGCGGTGACATAGCCAACATGTTTCTATACTCTAATGATGACATGCCTTTTCTTTTTTTCAAAGAAGGTAAAATTACAGACCTAGCATTTCATCCCCATTATACGATACTTTTCATATTTTCATGACATTTTCTCACAGTATTTGCATTGGAAGAATAGGCCCTTTTCCTAATTTTGAGACCATTAAGAAGAATGTTCAGCTAACTTAAACCTAAATTATTACCCACTTACTAAAAGAGACCTGGTGCATCAGTTCTTTCAAGAATTGCTTCATAATGTTCACATGGAGAAAGAATGATTGGTTGATGTAACCCGTTTCACAAAAAGGAACACCTGTTAAGGCAGATTGCGAATTACAGCGTGAACACAAAGGAAAGAGAAGAAAAGGATGAGTGTGCTTTCTGAGCCACTTCCATCTTCATTTCAGCCTTTGTACGTTACTTTTGAGAACACGGCAGCAGAGATAGAACAAATTCTCTCCCCATGGAATGAACCAGGAAACTTTTCCTCTTCAGGTAATTTTCTAACTCTCTCCATGAGTTGCTTCGTGGCTTGGTTTGTGGAGATGGTCAGTGTGGATCAGAACGGAGGCTCTAGGAATTCGCACTCTACTTCAGGCCCACTGAAATGTGCCCCAATGCTTGAGAGACTGTATGCAGCTGAATTTCAGAATGTGGGGAGTTGGGGATTGAGTACAAGATGAAATAAATGGATAGATTAGAAAAAATAGGATTATCAATATATGAGACAAACGGCAGCTCTCACGAAGGAATGGGGCAAACTTTTGGAAGCTAAAGGATTTCACGACCCTTCTGAATGATGTGGTTCCATTAAGCTGCGTGATCAGTGAACCGTCCTGATGTACCATCAATAACCACAATAAGAAATGGTGAAACTATTGAGGCTTTATTGCACTAGATGTTAAGCCTCCTGCAGCTGGAACCAGAGTGAAAGCAGCGCAGGAGAGCAGACACTTTTATACTTCGCCTGCTGGGAGGAGCCAGCAGGCTGGGATTTACTGTATTAACTGTAGTATAGTGGCAGTACCGTAATACGCGTAGTGTGTGACCTGTGGTGTTTACCACATTCACCCCCTGTTTAAAAAAAAGTCCAGCGGGGGTGAAAACAACGTTGCAGGTTGAGTCTGTCGGGGGCTTTGACCCTCCGCCACGGTCGCCTCAGTCCTGGTGGTGGTGTGGGCGCCAGTGTGGGTACCTGCGACTCCGGGAGTGTGTTGTCCTCTCCTTCTTCACCCAGTTGTGGATCCGGTGAGGGGACGGATGCTGCTGGGGTGGGGGCTGCGGTGAAGGTCGCTTGTGGGAGGCTGAACGGCGCAGGAGCGGGAGAGGCAACCGGAAGGGGAGGGGACGGTACCAGGTTGGGGGTGGTGGTTGTGGATGGGGAACCAGCGGGTGCCAGGTCCCGGAGGGAGACTGTGTCCTACCGCCCGTCTTGGTGTGCCACGTTGGCATATTGTGGATTTGCATGGAGGATGAGGACTTTTTTGACAAGGGGATCTGATTTCTGACTCCTCGCATGCTTCCGGAGGAGGACGGGCCCAGGAACTGTCAGCCAGGTTGGGAGCGAGACCCCGGAGGTGGACTTCTTAGGGAAGGCAAGCACACGTTCGTGAGGGGTCTCAGTAGTAGCAGTGCACAGGAGCGACCGGATAGAGTGGAGAGCATCGGGGAGGACCTCCTGCTAGCGGGAGACCAGGAGATTCCTCGACCGAAGGGCCAGCAGGATGGCCTTCCAGACCGTCGCGTTCTCCCTCTCCACCTGCCCGTTTCCCCGGGGGTTGTAGCTGGTCATCCTGCTCGAGGCGATGCCCTTGCTGAGAATGAACTGACGCAGCTCATCACTCATGAAGGAGGATCCCCGATCGCTATGGATGTAGGTGGGGAAACCGAACAAGGTGAAGATGCTGTGCAGGGCCTTGATGACCGTGGCAGAAGTCATGTCGGGGCATGGGATGGCGAAAGGGAAACAGGAGTATTGTATTGAGAAAGTACACGTTGCGGTCAGTGGAGGGGAGGGGCCCTTTGAAGTCCATGCTGAGGCGCTCAAATGGGTGGGAGGCCTTCATCAGATGCGCTCTGTCTGGCCAGTAGAAGTGCAGCTTGCACTCAGCGCAGACTTGGCAGTCCCTGGTCACGGTCCTGACCTCGTCGATGGAGTAGGGCAGGTTGCGGGCCTTGATAAAATGGAAGAACCGGGTGACCTCCGGGTGGCAGAGGTCATTGTGGAGAGCCCGGAGTCAGTCCACTTGTGCGCTGGCACATGTACCGCTGGATAGGGCATCTGGGGGCTCATTGAGCTTCCCTGGGCGATACAAGATCTTTTAATTATAGGTGGAGAGCTCGATCCTCCACCTCAAGATCTTGTCGTTCTTGACCTTGCCCTGCTGTGTATTGCTAAACATGAAGGCAACCGACCGTTGGTCAGTGAGGAGAGTGAGTCTCCTGACGGCCAGGTAATGCCGCCAATGTTGCACAAGTTCCACAATGGCTTGGGCCACCTTTTCGACCGAGGAGTGGCGAATTTCGGAGGCATGGAGGGTGCGGGAGAAGAAAGCCATGGGCCTGCCCGCCTGGTTGAGGGTGGCGGCCAGAGCTACGTCCGATGCATCGCTCTCCACCTGAAAGGGGAGGGTCTCATCGACCGCGTTCATCGTGGCTTTGGCGATGTCCACCTTGATGTGGTTGAAGGCCCGGCGGGCCTCATCTGTCAGGGGAAGAACTGTGGACTTGATGAGTGGGCGGGCCTTGTCCACATAGTTAGGGACCCACTGGGCGTAATATGAAAAGATCCCCAGGCATCGTTTCAGGACCTTGAGGCAGTGGGGGAGGGGAGTTCCAAGAGGGGGCGCATGCGGTCGGGGTCAGGCCCTAGGACTCCATTTTCCACAACGTAGCCAAGAATGGCTAAGCGGGTGGTGCGGAAAACGCATTTCTCCTTATTGTAGGTGAGGTTAAGGAGTTTGGCGGTATGGAGGAATTTCTGGAGATTCGCGTCGTGGTCCTGCTGGTCGTGGCCGCAGATGGTGACATTACCTAGGTACAGGAACGTGGCCCGCAGCCCGTATTGGTCAACCATTCGGTCCATCTCTTGCTGGAAGACCGAGACCCCATTGGTGACGCCGAAGGGAACTCTAAGGAAGTGATCGAGGCGGCTATCTGCTTCGAACGCAGTGTATTGCTGGTCCTCCGGGCGGATGGGCAGCTGGTGATAGGCGGACTTCAAGTCAACTGTGGAGAAGACTCGATACTGCGCAATCTGATCGACCATGTCAGATATACATGGGAGGGGGTACGCGTCGAGCTGCGTGTACCGGTTGATGGTCTGACTGTAGTCAATGACCATCCTGTGCTTCTCCCCAGTCTTCACCACCACTACTTGCGCTCTCCAGGGGCTGTTACTGGCCTCAATTACCCCCTCCCGCAGAAGCCGGAGGACGTAGAGTCTGAAGTTGCTGTACGCCCTGTACGGAGAGGATTGCGACGCAGTACCCCCGGATTTGTATGGAATGGGATCTGGTGGCCAGGGAGATTTTCTGGTTAACGGGGAGGACCGGGAGGGAGCAGCACCTTACCGTAGCAGGGTGGATGAAATTCTCTGTGCTCCCTGAATCAAAGAGGCAGGTCGCCTCGTGCCCGTTGATCCGTACAGTCATCGTAGCGGTCGCGAGGTTGCGGGGCCGAGACTGATCGAGGGTGATGGAGGCGAGCTGCGGAAGATGTTGGGAGTTGTTGGGCTAATCGGCGGTGGCGGAGGTATTGGCGGGCCGTGAACGGCCAGCCGAGCAGGGGTCCTGAGGCGCGGTCCAAGATGTTGCCGAAGGTGGCGGCGCCCACGGGGCGCACATGGCGGGCGACATCCAAGATGGCGGCGCCCCAGGATCGCACGTGGGGGGTGTAGCGATGCTGGGCCTGGAAACGGCAGCGACTGATCGGGCCTGGCAAACGGAGACAAAGTGGCCCTTCTTGCCACACCCGTTGCAGGTCGCGCTCCGCGCTGGGCAGCCTTGTCTGGGGTGCTTGTTCTGGCCACAAAAATAGCATTTGGGGCCTCCGAAGTTGGCTGGCTGCCACGCGGCGCAGGTTTGTGGCGTACCCAGGTTGGAAGATGGTGGGGCCCATGAGGCCCACGAGGGTGCCGCGTGGTCGCAGATGTAGGACTCTAGATTGCGGGAGGCCACTTCTAGGGAGTTAGCGAGCTGTACAGTCCCTGTAAAGTCGAGCGTACCCCCTTCCAATAATAGCTGGTGAACTTAATTGGACTTAATGCCCGTGACATAGGCGTCTCTGATTAGCAGTTCTGTGTGTTGGACTGCCGACACTGCCTGGCAAATACAGTTCCTACCAAGTATCCACAGAGCACGCAAGAAATCGTCCTGAGACTCCCCCGGGAGTTGCCGTCTCGTGGACAGGAGGTGCCTGGCGAACACCTGATTCACAGTCTTGATGTACTGTCCTTTTAGTGATGCCATCGCTTCCGTGTAGGTGGGCGTGTACTGTTGCAGGCAGGGCTTTCCACGCCCTTACTACTCTCTGAGTAAAGAACCTACCTCTGACATCTGTCCTATATCTATCTCCCCTCAATTTAAAGCTATGTCCCCTCGTGCTAGACATCACCATCTGAGGAAAAAGGCTCTCACTGTCCACCCTATCCAATCCTCTGATCATCTTGTATGCCTCAATTAAGTCACCTCTTAACCTTCTCTCTAACAAAAACAGCCTCAAGTCCCTCAGCCTTTCCTCATAAGATCTTCCCTCCATACCAGGCAACATTCTGGTAAATCACCCTTTCCAATGCTTCCATATCCTTCCTATAATGCGGCGACCAGAATTCCACGCAATACTCCAAATGCGGCCGCACCAGAGTTTTGTCCAGCTGCAACATGACCTCATGGCTCCGAAACTCAATCCCTCTACCAATAAAAGCTAACACACCGTACGCCTTCTTAACAACCCTCTCAACCTGGGTGGCAACTTTCAGGGATCTATGTACATGGACACCGAGATCTCTCTGCTCATCCACACTGCCAAGAATCTTACCATTAGCCCAGTACTCTGTCTTCCTGTTATTCCTTCCAAAATGAATCACCTCACACTTTTCTGCATTAAACTCCATTTGCCACCTCTCAGCCCAGCGCTGCAGCTTATCTATGTCCCTCTGTAACTTGTAACATCCTTCCGCACTGTCCACAACTCCACCGGCTTTAGTGTCATCTGCAAATTTACTCACCCATCCTTCTACGCCGTCCTCCAGGTCATTTATAAAAATGACAAACAGCTGTGGCCCCAAAACAGATCCTTGTGGTACACCACTAGTAACTGGACTCCAGTCTGAACATTTCCCATCAACCACCACCCTTTGTCTTCTTCCAGCTAGCCAATTTCTGATCCAAACTGCTAAATCACCCTGAATCCCATGCCTCCGTATTTTCTGCAGTAGCCTACCGTGGGGAACCTTATCAAACGCTTTACTGAAATCCATATACACCACATCAACTGCTTTACCCTCATCCACCTGTTTGGTCACCTTCTCAAAGAACTCAATAAGGTTTGTGAGGCATGACCTACCCTTCACAAAACCGTGTTGACTATCTCTAATCAAATTATTCCTTTCCAGATGATTATACATCCTATCTCTTATAAACCCTTCCAAGATTTTGCCCACAACAGAAGTAAGGCTCACTGGTCTATAGTTACCGGGGTTGTCTCTACTCCCCTTCTTGAACAAGGGGACAACATTTGGTACCCTTCAGTCGTCTGGCACTATTCCTATAGACAAAGATGACTTAAAGATCAAAGCCAAAGGCTCAGCAATCTTCTCCCTAGCTTCCCAGAGAATCCTAGGATAAATCCCATCCGGCCCAGGGGACTTATCTATTTTCACCCTTTCCAGAATTGCTAACACCTCCTCCTTATTAACCTCAAGCCCTTCTAGTCTAGTAGCCTAAATCTCAGTATTCTCCTCGACAACATTATCTTTTTCCTATGTGAATATTAACAAAAAATATTCATTTAGCACCTCTCCTATCTCCTTGGACTCCACGCACAACTTCCCGCTACTGTCCTTGACTGGCCCTACTCTTACCCTAGTCATTCTTTTACTCCTTTTTATATCCTTCAAAGCAGGCTAGCCAGTGCTCGAAGGTGGCTGTGGGGTCGGCTGCGTGAGGGTTCAGCTCCAGGCGATCAGGCTTGATTAAGACGTTCATCTCTAAAATTCTCGTGCAATAAATTGATGTACCATCAATGACCATGGGATGAAATGGTGAAACTATTGAGGTTTTATTGCACAAGATGTTAAGCCTCCTGCAGCTGGAACCAAAATGGAAGCAGCGCAGGAGAGCAGACACTTTAATACCGCGCCTGCTGGGAGGAGCCAGCAGGCTGGGATTTACTGTATTAACTGTAGTACATTGGCAGTACCATAATACACGTATTGTGTGACCAGTGGTGTTTACCACACATCCACTGTTACTGTTTGTGCAGAGTCTGCACGTTCTCCCCATGTCTGCGTGGGGTTCCTCCGGGTTGCTCCGGTTTCTTCCCACAAGTCCCGAAAGACGCGCTGTTAGGTAATTTGGACATTCTGAATTCTCCCTCTGTGTACCCGAACAGGTGCCGGAATGTGGCGACTCGGGGCTTTTCACAGTAACTTCATTGCAGTGTTAATGTAAGCCTACTTGTGACAATAAGAAAGATCATTATGTAATCATGCTGTCAGTGAGATATGGTTGAGAGGGGGCAGGATTGCCAGCTCACTATTCTAGGATATAGGATCTTCAGGCAAGATAGGATAAGACAGAGGTAAAAGGAGGGTGTGTCTCAATTTGAATCAGGGGATCAAATACAGCAGTGAGAAGGGATAACATCTGAGAAGGCTCTTCAAATGAAGCCATATGGATAGAATCAGACCCCCGCCCACATCCAACTTCAATACAAAAAGATAGAGGGAAGCAGAACTAACCATCGTCCCACAACTCCAAACAACTCCAAAAATACAAACTCCAAACTTTCCCAGAAACCCCCCCAGCAAATCTCTATAACCCCATGCCCACGCACATTACTCTTGTATTTGTGGCTTTGACCTTGAAGAATGCTGACGTCTTCTCCCCAATTCTGCTCCCACGTCCTGATATATTCTGATGGTGTCCCCCTCCCATCTACAGTCTCGATGGTCTTCTTTCACCCACCTCGGGACCCCTTGCTTATCTTGGTACCTGTGAAACCAGATGATGATCGCCGTAGTGGTTCCCCAGATCTCCCCCTTCCCTTAAATGTTGCCACCTGGAGCGGTTTTCCAGATGATCCACCTTGGCCTTCAACGCTTTGTGCCCTTCAGCCAGCACCGTCATCTCCGCCTCCAGGGAAACAATCGGGTCACTCTGGTCCACCTCCACTTTTTGTATCACCGCGCCTTGCTCATAGAACATACAGTGCAGAAGGAGGCCATTCGGCCCATCGAGTCTGCACCGACCCACTTAAGCCCTCACATCCACCCTATCCCCATAACCCAATAACCCCTCCTAATCTTTTTGGACATTAAGGGCAATTTAGCGTGGCCAATCCACCTAACCTTTGGACTGTGGGAGGAAACCGGAGCACCCGCAGGAAACCCACGCACACACGGGGAGAACGTGCAGACTCCGCACAGACAGTGGCCCAGCGGGGAATCGAACCTGGGACCCTGGCACTGTGAAGCCACAGTGCTAGCCACTTGTGCTACCGTGCTGCTCCTTTACCTTCCGATCCGGCTTCTCCACGGTCGCATGGATGGGAGCTAAAGCCCCTTCCATCGCCTTATCAAGGTCCTCAGCGACCGCCTGCCGCGACTACTTGAATCCATCCGCCAAGAAGCTTGCCAGCATCTCGAAAGTCCACGGAGAGGCCAAGCTCACAGCGGGAGTCTCCGCCATTTTATCCACCAACGAGAGTCTCGAGGGGCCTCCGGGTCCGACGATGTTTCTTGTTGTCTTGTTGGACGGTACCTTAACCCATCAGACTAATGAAATTTCCCCCCAAAGCATCACTCAAAAACTGGGCAAAAAGGGCCTTAACTAAAGTACCCCGGCGGGAGCCACCTAGTGTGCGACTGTTCATCACCAAGCCCCCATCGGACATAGTTCCCCCACTGGATATCGAGCCCCCACCGGACATCGAGCCCCCACCGGACATAGTTCCCCCACTGGACATCGAGCCCCCACCGGACATCGAGCCCCCACCGGACATCGTGCCCCCACCGGGCATCGAGCTCCCACCGGACATAGTGCCGTCACCGGACATCGAGCCCCCACCGGACATCGTGCCCCCACCGGGCATCGAGCTCCCACCGGACATCGTGCCCCCACCGGACATCGTGCCGCCACCGGACATCGTGCCGCCACCGGACACCGAGCCCCCACTGGACATCGTGCCCCCACCGGACACCGAGCCCCCACTGGACATCGTGCCCCCACCGGACATCGTGCCGCCACCGGGCATCGAGCTCCCACCGGACATCGTGCCCCCACCGGACACCGAGCCCCCATCGGACATCGTGCCCCCACCGGGCATCGAGCTCCCACCGGACATCGAGCCCCCACCGGACATAGTGCCGTCACCGGGCATCGAGCTCCCACCGGACATCGTGCCGTCACCGGGCATCGAGCTCCCACCGGACATTGTGCCCCCACCGTACATCGTGCCCCCACCGGACATCGTGCCCCACCGGACATCGTGCCCCCACCGTACATCGTGCCCCCACCGGACATCGTGCCGTCACCAGACATCGTGCCCCACCGGACATCGTGCCCCACCGTACATCGTGCCCCCACCGTACATCGTGCCCCCACCGTACATCGTGCCCCACCGGACATCGTGCCCCCACCGGACATCGTGCCCCCACCGTACATCGTGCCCCCACTGGACATCGTGCCCCCACCGGACATCGTGCCCCACCGGACATCGAGCCATCACCAGACATTGTGCCGCCACCGGACATCGTGCCCCCACCAGACACCGAGCCCCCACCGGACATCGTTCCCCACCGGACATCGTGCCCCCATTGGGCATCGTGCCCCCATCGGACATCGTGGCGCCACCGGACATCATGCCCCCATCGGACATCGTGCCCCCACCGGACACCGAGCCTCCACCGGACACCGAGCCCCCACCGGACATCGTGCCCCCATCGGACATCGTGCCCCCATCGGACATCGTGCCCCCATCGGACATCGTGCCCCCATCGGACATCGTGCCCCACCGGACATCGTGCCGCCACCGGACATCGTGCCCCCACCGGACATTGTGCCCCCACCGGACATTGTGCCCCCAGCGTACATCGTGCCCCCACCGGACATCGTGCCCCACCGGACATCGTGCCCCCACCGTACATCGTGCCCCACCGGACATCGTGCCGTCACCAGACATCGTGCCCCACCGGACATCGTGCCCCCACCGGACATCGTGCCCCACCGGACATCGTGCCGTCACCAGACATCGTGCCCCACCGGACATCGTGCCCCACCAGACACCGAGCCCCCACCGGACATCGTGCCCCACCGAACATCGTGCCCCACCGGACATCGTGCCCCACCGGACATCGTGCCCCACCGGACATCGTGCCCCACCGAACATCGTGCCCCACCGGACATCGTGCCCCACCGGACATCGTGCCCCACCGGACATCGTGCCCCACCGAACATCGTGCCCCACCGGACATCGTGCCCCCACCGGACATCGAGCCATCACCAGACATCGTGCCCCACCGGACATCGTGCCCCACCAGACACCGAGCCCCCACCGGACATCGTTCCCCACCGGACATCGTGCCCCCATTGGGCATCGTGCCCCCATCGGACATCGTGCCCCCACCGGACATCGTGCCGTCACCAGACATCGTGCCCCCACCGTACATCGTGCCCCCACCGGACATCGTGCCCCCACCGGACATCGTGCCCCACCGGACATCGAGCCATCACCAGACATTGTGCCGCCACCGGACATCGTGCCCCCACCAGACACCGAGCCCCCACCGGACATCGTTCCCCACCGGACATCGTGCCCCCATTGGGCATCGTGCCCCCATCGGACATCGTGGCGCCACCGGACATCATGCCCCCATCGGACATCGTGCCCCCACCGGACACCGAGCCTCCACCGGACACCGAGCCCCCACCGGACATCGTGCCCCCATCGGACATCGTGCCCCCATCGGACATCGTGCCCCCATCGGACATCGTGCCCCCATCGGACATCGTGCCCCACCGGACATCGTGCCGCCACCGGACATCGTGCCCCACCGGACATCGTGCCCCCACCGTACATCGTGCCCCACCGGACATCGTGCCGTCACCAGACATCGTGCCCCACCGGACATCGTGCCCCCACCGGACATCGTGCCCCACCGGACATCGTGCCGTCACCAGACATCGTGCCCCACCGGACATCGTGCCCCACCAGACACCGAGCCCCCACCGGACATCGTGCCCCACCGAACATCGTGCCCCACCGGACATCGTGCCCCACCGGACATCGTGCCCCACCGGACATCGTGCCCCACCGGACATCGTGCCCCACCGAACATCGTGCCCCACCGGACATCGTGCCCCACCGGACATCGTGCCCCACCGAACATCGTGCCCGACCGGACATCGTGCCCCCACCGGACATCGAGCCATCACCAGACATTGTGCCCCACCGGACATCGTGCCCCACCGGACATCGTGCCCCACCGGACATCGTGCCCGACCAGACACCGAGCCCCCACCGGACATCGTTCCCCACCGGACATCGTGCCCCCATTGGGCATCGTGCCCCCATCGGACATCGTGCCGCCACCGGACATCATGCCCCCACCGGACATCGTGCCCCACCGGACATCGTGCCCCCACCGGACACCGAGCCTCCACCGGACACCGAGCCCCCACCGGACATCGTGCCCCCATCGGACATCGTGCCCCCATCGGACATCGTGCCCCCATCGGACATCGTGCCCCACCGGACATCGTGCCGCCACCGGACATCGTGCCCCCATCGGACATCGTGCCCCACCGGACATCGTGCGCCACCGGACATCGTGCCCCCACTGGATATCGTGCCCCACCGGACATCGTGCCCCCACCGGACATCGTGCCCCCACTGGATATTGTGCCCCCACCGGGCATCGTGCCCCCACCGGACATCGTGCCCCCACTGGATATTGTGCCCCACTGGGCATCGTGCCCCCACCGGACATCGAGCCCCCACCGGACATCGTGCCCCCACTGGATATTGTGCCCCACCGGACATCGTGCCCCCACCGGACATCGTGCCCCCACTGGATATTGTGCCCCACCGGACATCGTGCCCCCATCGGGCATCGTGCCCCCACCGGACATCGTGCCCCCACTGGATATCGTGCCCCACCGGACATCGTGCCCCCATCGGGCATCGTGCCCCCACCGGACATCATGCCCCCACCGGACATCGTGCCCCACCGGGCATCGTGCCTCCACCGGACATCGTGCCCCCACCGGACATCGTGCCCTCATCGGGCATCGTGCTCCCACTGGACATAGTGCTCCCACCAGACATCGTGCCCCCATTGGGCATCGTGCCCCCACCGGACATCGTGCCCCCATCGGGCATTGTGCCCCACCGGACATCGAGCCCCCACCGGACATCGTGCCCCCACTGGATATTGTGCCCCACCGGACATCGTGCCCCCATCGGGAATCGTGCCCCCACCAGACATTGTGACCCCCACTGGATATCGTGCCCCCACCGGACATTGTGCCCCCACCGGACATCGTGCCCCCACTGGACATCATGCCCCCACCGGACATCGTGCCCCCACCGGACATCGTGCCCCCACTGGATATTGTGCCCCACCGGACATCGTGCCCCCATCGGGCATTGTGCCCCCACTGGACATCATGCCCCCACTGGATATCGTGCCCCACCGGACATCGTGCCCCCATCGGGCATCGTGCCCCCACCGGACATCATGCCCCCACCGGACATCGTGCCCCACCGGGCATCGTGCCCCCACCGGACATCGTGCCCCCACCGGACACCGTGCCCCCATCGGGCATCGTGCTCCCACTGGACATAGTGCCCCCACCGGACATCGTGCCCCCACTGGACATCGAGCCCCTACCGGACATCGTGCCCCACCGGACATCGTGCCGTCACCGGACATCGAGCCATCACCGGACATCGTGCCCCACCGGACATCGTGCCGCCACCAGACATCGTGCCCCCACCGGACATCGTGCCGCCACCGGACATCGTGCCCCCACCGGACACCGAGCCCCCACCGGACATCGTTCCCCACTGGATATCGTGCCCCCATCGGACATCGAGCCCCCACTGGACATCGTGCTCCCACCGGACATAGTGCCGCCACCGGACATCGTGCCCCACCGGACATCGTGCCCCACCGGACATCGTGCCCCACCGGACATCGTGCCATCACCGGACATCATGCCCCCACCGGACACCGAGCCCCCACCGGACACCGAGCCCCCACCGGACATCGTGCCCCCACTGGATATCGTGCCCCACCGGACATCATGCCCCCACCAGACATCGTGCCCCCACTGGACATCGTGCCCCCACCGGACATCGTGCCCCCACTGGATATTGTGCCCCACCGGACATCGTGCCCCCATCGGGCATCGTGCCCCCACCGGACATCGTGCCGCCACCGGACATCGAGCCCCCACCGGACATCGTGCCCCCACTGGATATTGCGCCCCCACCGGGCATCGTGCCCCCACCGGACATCGTGCCCCCACCGGACATCGAGCCCCCACCGGACATCGTGCCCCCACTGGATATTGTGCCCCACCGGACATCATGCCCCCATCGGGCATCGTGCCCCCACCAGACATCGTGCCCCCACTGGATATCGTGCCCCCACCGGACATCGTGCCCCCACCGGACATCGTGCCCCCACTGGACATCGTGCCCCCACCGGACATCGTGCCCCCACCGGACATCGTGCCCCCACTGGATATTGTGCCCCACCGGACATCGTGCCCCCATCGGGCATTGTGCCCCCACTGGACATCATGCCCCCACTGGATATCGTGCGCCACCGGACATCGTGCCCCCATCGGGCATCGTGCCCCCACCGGACATCATGCCCCCACCGGACATCGTGCCCCACTGGGCATCGTGCCCCCACCGGACATCGTGCCCCCACCGGACACCGTGCCCCCATCGGGCATCGTGCTCCCACTGGACATAGTGCCCCCACCAGACATCGTGCCCCCACCGGACATCGTGCTCCCATCGGGCATCGTGCCCCACCGGACATCGAGCCCCCACCGGACATCGTGCCCCCACTGGATATTGTGCCCCACCGGACATCGTGCCCCCATCGGGCATCGTGCCCCCACCGGACATCGTGCCCCCACTGGACATCGAGCCCCCACCGGACATCGTGCCCCACCGGACATCGTGCCGTCACCGGACATCGAGCCATCACCGGACATCGTGCCGCCACCAGACATCGTGCCCCCACCGGACATCGTGCCGCCACCGGACATCGTGCCCCCACCGGACACCGAGCCCCCACCGGACATCGTTCCCCACCGGATATCGTGCCCCCATCGGACATCGTGCCCCCATCGGACATCGTGCCGCCACCGGATTTCGTGCCGCCACCGGACATCGTGCCCCACCGGACATCGTGCCCCACCGGACATCGTGCCCCACCGGACATCGTGCCGTCACCGGACATCATGCCCCCACCGGACACCGAGCCCCCACCGGACACCGAGCCCCCACCGGACATCGTGCCCCCACTGGATATCGTGCCCCACCGGACATCATGCCCCCACCAGACATCGTGCCCCCACTGGACATCGTGCCCCCACCGGACATCGTGCCCCCACTGGATATTGTGCCCCACCGGACATCGTGCCCCCATCGGGCATCGTGCCCCCACCGGACATCGTGCCGCCACCGGACATCGAGCCCCCACCGGACATCGTGCCCCCACTGGATATTGCGCCCCCACCGGGCATCGTGCCCCCACCGGACATCGTGCCCCCACCGGACATCGAGCCCCCACCGGACATCGTGCCCCCACTGGATATTGTGCCCCACCGGACATCATGCCCCCATCGGGCATCGTGCCCCCACCAGACATCGTGCCCCCACTGGATATCGTGCCCCCACCGGACATCGTGCCCCCACCGGACATCGTGCCCCCACCGGACATCGTGCCCCCACCGGACATCGTGCCCCCACTGGATATTGTGCCCCACCGGACATCGTGCCCCCATCGGGCATTGTGCCCCCACTGGACATCATGCCCCCACTGGATATCGTGCGCCACCGGACATCGTGCCCCCATCGGGCATCGTGCCCCCACCGGACATCATGCCCCCACCGGACATCGTGCCCCACTGGGCATCGTGCCCCCACCGGACATCGTGCCCCCACCGGACACCGTGCCCCCATCGGGCATCGTGCTCCCACTGGACATAGTGCCCCCACCAGACATCGTGCCCCCACCGGACATCGTGCTCCCATCGGGCATCGTGCCCCACCGGACATCGAGCCCCCACCGGACATCGTGCCCCCACTGGATATTGTGCCCCACCGGACATCGTGCCCCCATCGGGCATCGTGCCCCCACCGGACATCGTGCCCCCACTGGACATCGAGCCCCCACCGGACATCGTGCCCCACCGGACATCGTGCCGTCACCGGACATCGAGCCATCACCGGACATCGTGCCGCCACCAGACATCGTGCCCCCACCGGACATCGTGCCGCCACCGGACATCGTGCCCCCACCGGACACCGAGCCCCCACCGGACATCGTTCCCCACCGGATATCGTGCCCCCATCGGACATCGTGCCCCCATCGGACATCGTGCCGCCACCGGATTTCGTGCCGCCACCGGACATCGTGCCCCACCGGACATCGTGCCCCACCGGACATCGTGCCCCACCGGACATCGTGCCGTCACCGGACATCATGCCCCCACCGGACAACGAGCCCCCACCGGACACCGAGCCCCCACCGGACATCGTGCCCCCACTGGATATCGTGCCCCACCGGACATCATGCCCCCACCAGACATCGTGCCCCCACTGGACATCGTGCCCCCACCGGACATCGTGCCCCCACTGGATATTGTGCCCCACCGGACATCGTGCCCCCATCGGGCATCGTGCCCCCACCGGACATCGTGCCGCCACCGGACATCGAGCCCCCACCGGACATCGTGCCCCCACTGGATATTGTGCCCCCACCGGGCATCGTGCCCCCACTGGACATCGTGCCCCCACCGGACATCGAGCCCCCACCGGACATCGTGCCCCCACTGGATATTGTGCCCCACCGGACATCGTGCCCCCATCGGGAATCGTGCCCCCACCAGACATTGTGACCCCCACTGGATATCGTGCCCCCACCGGACATCGTGCCCCCACCGGACTTCGTGCCCCCACTGGACATCGTGCCCCCACCGGACATCGTGCCCCCACCGGACATCGTGCCCCCACTGGATATTGTGCCCCACCGGACATCGTGCCCCCATCGGGCATTGTGCCCCCACTGGACATCATGGCCCCACTGGATATCGTGCTCCACCGGACATCGTGCCCCCATCGGGCATCGTGCCCCCACCGGACATCATGCCCCCACCGGACATCGTGCCCCACCGGGCATCGTGCCCCCACCGGACATCGTGCCCCCACCGGACACCGTGGCCCCATCGGGCATCGTGCTCCCACTGGACATAGTGCCCCCACCAGACATCGTGCCCCCATTGGGCATCGTGTCCCCACCGGACATCGTGCCCCCATCGGGCATCGTGCCCCACCGGACATCGAGGCCCCACCGGACATCGTGCTTCCACTGGATATTGTGCCCCACCGGACATCGTGCCCCCATCGGGCATCGTGCCCCCACCGGACATCGTTCCCCCACTGGATATCGTGATCCCACCGGACATCGTGCCCCCACCGGACATCGTGCCCCCACTGGACATCGTGCCCCCACCGGACATCGTGCCCCCACCGGACATCGTGCCCCCACTGGATATTGTGCCCCACCGGACATCGTGGCCCCATCGGGCATCGTGCCCCCACCGGACATCGTGCCCCCACTGGATATCGTGCCCCACCGGACATTGTGCCATCGGACATCGTGCCCCCACCGGACATCGTGCCGCCACCGGACATCGTGCCCCCACCGGACACCGAGCCCCCACCGGACATCGTTCCCCTCCGGACATCGTGCCCCCATCGGACATCGTGCCCCCATCGGACATCGTGCCGCCACCGGACATGGAGCCCCCACCGGACATCGTGCTCCCACCGGACATAGTGCCGCCACCGGACATCATGTCCCACCGGACATCGTGCCCCACCGGACATCGTGCCCCACCGGACATTGTGCCGTCACCGGACATCGTGCCCCCACCGGACATCGTGCCCCCACCGGACACCGAGCCCCCACCGGACATCGTGCCCCCACTGGATATCGTGCCCCACCGGACATCGTGCCCCCACCGGACATCGTGCCCCCACTGGACATCGTGCCCCCACCGGACATCGTGCCCCCACTGGATATAGTGCCCCACCGGACATCGTGCCCCTATCGGGCATCGTGCCGCCACCGGACATCGTGCCCCACCGGACATCGTGCCCCCACCGGTCATCGTGCCCCCACCGGACATCGTGCCCCCATCGGGCATCGTGCTCCCACTGGACATAGTGCCCCCACCAGACATCGTGCCCCCATTGGGCATCGTGCCCCCACCGGACATTGTGCCCCCACCGGACATCGTGCCCCCACTGGACATCGTGCCCCCACCGGACATCGTGCCCCCACTGGATATTGTGCCCCACCGGACATCGTGCCCCCATCGGGCATCGTGCCCCCACCGGACATCGTGCCCCCACAGGATATCGTGCCCCACCGGACATCGTGCCCCCATCGGGCATCGTGCCCCCACTGGACATCGTGCCCCCACCGGACATCGTGCCCCACCGGACATCGTGCCCCCACCGGACATCGTGCCCCCACCGGACATCGTGCCCTCATCGGGCATCGTGCTCCCACTGGACATAGTGCCCCCACCGGACATCGTTCCCCCACCGGACATCGTGCCCCCACCGGACATCGTGCTCCCACTGGACATAGTGCCCCCACCGGACATCGTTCCCCCACCGGACATCGTGCCCCTCACCGGACATCGTGCCCCCACCGGACATCGTGCTCCCACTGGACATAGTGCCCCCACCGGACATCGTTCCCCCACCGGACATCGTGCCCCTCACCGGACATCGTGCCCCACCGGACATCGTGCCCCCACTGGACATCGTGCCCCCACCGGACATTGTGCCCCCACTGGATATCGTACTTCCACTGGACATCGTGCCCCACCGGACATCGTCCCCCACTGGATATCGTACCCCCACTGGACATCGTGCCCCACCGGACATCGTGCCGCCACTGGATATCGTGCCCCACCGGACATCGTGCCCCCATCGGGCATCGTGCCCCCACCGGACATCGTGCCCCCACCGGATATCGTGCCCCACCGGACATCGTCCCCCACTGGATATCGTACCCCCACTGGACATCGTGCCCCACCGGACATCGTGCCGCCACTGGATATCGTGCCCCACCGGACATCGTGCCCCCATCGGGCATCGTGCCCCCACCGGACATCGTGCCCCCACCGGACATCGTGCTCCCACTGGACATAGTGCCCCCACCAGACATCGTGCCCCCATTGGGCATCGTGCCCCCACCGGCCATCGTGCTCCGACCGGACATCGTGCCCCCACCGGACATCGTGCTCCCACTGGACATAGTGCCCCCACCGGACATCGTTCCCCCACCGGACATCGTGCCCCCACCGGACATCGTGCCCCACCGGACATCGTGCCCCCACTGGACATCGTGCCCCCACCGGACATTGTGCCCCCACTGGATATCGTACTTCCACTGGACATGGTGCCCCACCGGACATCGTCCCCCACTGGATATCGTACCCCCACTGGACATCGTGCCCCACCGGACATCGTGCCGCCACCGGACATCGAGCCCCCACCGGACATTGTGCCCCCACCGGACATCGAGCCCCCACCGGACATCGTGCCCCCACTGGATATTGTGCCCCACCGGACATCGTGCCCCCATCGGGCATCGTGCCCCCACCGAACATCGAGCCCCCACCGGACATCGTGCCCCCACTGGATATTGTGCCCCACCGGACATCGTGCCCCCACCGGACATCGTGCCCCCACTGGATGTCGTGCCCCACCGGACATCGTGCCACCACCGGACATCGTGCCTCCACTGGACACGTGCCCCCACCGGACATCGTGCCCCCACTGGATGTCGTGCCCCACCGGACATCGTGCCCCCATCGGGCATCGTGCCCCCACCGGACATCGTGCCCCCACCGGACATCGCGCCCCACCGGACAGCGTGCCCCCACTGGACATCGTGCCCCCACCGGACATCGTGCCCCACCGGACAGCGTGCCCCCACTGGACATAGTGCCCCCACCGTACATCGTGCCCCCACCGGACATCGTGCCCCACCGGACATCGTGCCCCCACCGTACATCGTGCCCCCACCGGACATCGTGCCGTCACCAGACATCGTGCCCCAACCGGACATCGTGCCCCCACCGGACATCGTGCCCCCACCGGACATCGTGCCCCACCGAACATCGTGCCCCACCGGACATCGTGCCCCCACCGGACATCGTGCCCCCACCGGACATCGTGCCCCCACCGGACATCGTGCCCCACCGGACATCGTGCCCCACTGGACATCGTGCCCCCACCGGACATCGTGCCCCCACCGGACATCGTGCCCCACCGGACATCGTGCCCCACCGAACATCGTGCCCCACCGAACATCGTGCCCCCACCGGACATCGTGCCCCACTGGACATCGTGCCCCCACCGGACATCGTGCCGGCACCGGACATCGTGCCCCACCGGACATCGTGCCCCACCGAACATCGTGCCCCCACTGGACATCGTGCCCCACCGAACATCGTGCCCCCACCGGACATCGTGCCGGCACCGGACATCGTGCCCCACCGGACATCGTGCCCCACCGAACATCGTGCCCCACCGGACATCGTGCCGTCACCAGACATCGTGCCCCACCGGACATCGTGCCCCCACCGGACATCGTGCCCCACCGGACATCGTGCCCCACCGGACATCGTGCCCCACCGAACATCGTGCCCCACCGGACATCGTGCCCCACCGGACATCGTGCCCCACCGGACATCGTGCCCCACCGGACATCGTGCCCCACCGAACATCGTGCCCCAACGGACATCGTGCCCCACCGGACATCGTGCCCCACCGGACATCGTGCCCCACCGGACATCGTGCCCCCACCGGACATCGAGCCATCACCAGACATTGTGCCCCACCGGACATCGTGCCCCACCGGACATCGTGCCCCACCGGACATCGTGCCCCACCAGACACCGAGCCCCCACCGGACATCGTTCCCCACCGGACATCGTGCCCCCATTGGGCATCGTGCCCCCATCGGACATCGTGCCGCCACCGGACATCATGCCCCCACCGGACATCGTGCCCCACCGGACATCGTGCCCCCACCGGACACCGAGCCTCCACCGGACACCGAGCCCCCACCGGACATCGTGCCCCCATCGGACATCGTGCCCCCATCGGACATCGTGCCCCATCGGACATCGTGCCCCACCGGACATCGTGCCCCACCGGACATCGTGCCCCCACCGGACACCGAGCCTCCACCGGACACCGAGCCCCCACCGGACATCATGCCCCCACTGGATATCGTGCCCCACCGGACATCGTGCCCCCACCGGACATCGTGCCCCCACTGGATATTGTGCCCCCACCGGGCATCGTGCCCCCACCGGACATCGTGCCCCCACTGGATATTGTGCCCCACTGGGCATCGTGCCCCCACCGGACATCGAGCCCCCACCGGACATCGTGCCCCCACTGGATATTGTGCCCCACCGGACATCGTGCCCCCACCGGACATCGTGCCCCCACTGGATATTGTGCCCCACCGGACATCGTGCCCCCATCGGGCATCGTGCCCCCACCGGACATCGTGCCCCCACTGGATATCGTGCCCCACCGGACATCGTGCCCCCATCGGGCATCGTGCCCCCACCGGACATCATGCCCCCACCGGACATCGTGCCCCACCGGGCATCGTGCCTCCACCGGACATCGTGCCCCCACCGGACATCGTGCCCTCATCGGGCATCGTGCTCCCACTGGACATAGTGCTCCCACCAGACATCGTGCCCCCATTGGGCATCGTGCCCCCACCGGACATCGTGCCCCCATCGGGCATCGTGCCCCACCGGACATCGAGCCCCCACCGGACATCGTGCCCCCACTGGATATTGTGCCCCACCGGACATCGTGCCCCCATCGGGAATCGTGCCCCCACCAGACATTGTGACCCCCACTGGATATCGTGCCCCCACCGGACATTGTGCCCCCACCGGACATCGTGCCCCCACTGGACATCGTGCCCCCACCGGACATCGTGCCCCCACCGGACATCGTGCCCCCACTGGATATTGTGCCCCACCGGACATCGTGCCCCCATCGGGCATTGTGCCCCCACTGGACATCATGCCCCCACTGGATATCGTGCCCCACCGGACATCGTGCCCCCATCGGGCATCGTGCCCCCACCGGACATCATGCCCCCACCGGACATCGTGCCCCACCGGGCATCGTGCCCCCACCGGACATCGTGCCCCCACCGGACACCGTGACCCCATCGGGCATCGTGCTCCCACTGGACATAGTGCCCCCACCGGACATCGTGCCCCCACTGGACATCGAGCCCCCACCGGACATCGTGCCCCACCGGACATCGTGCCGTCACCGGACATCGAGCCATCACCGGACATCGTGCCCCACCGGACATCGTGCCGCCACCAGACATCGTGCCGTCACCGGACATCGTGCCCCACCGGACATCGTGCCGCCACCAGACATCGTGCCCCCACCGGACATCGTGCCGCCACCGGACATCGTGCCCCCACCGGACACCGAGCCCCCACCGGACATCGTTCCCCACTGGATATCGTGCCCCCATCGGACATCGAGCCCCCACTGGACATCGTGCTCCCACCGGACATAGTGCCGCCACCGGACATCGTGCCCCACCGGACATCGTGCCCCACCGGACATCGTGCCCCACCGGACATCGTGCCATCACCGGACATCATGCCCCCACCGGACACCGAGCCCCCACCGGACACCGAGCCCCCACCGGACATCGTGCCCCCACTGGATATCGTGCCCCACCGGACATCATGCCCCCACCAGACATCGTGCCCCCACTGGACATCGTGCCCCCACCGGACATCGTGCCCCCACTGGATATTGTGCCCCACCGGACATCGTGCCCCCATCGGGCATCGTGCCCCCACCGGACATCGTGCCGCCACCGGACATCGAGCCCCCACCGGACATCGTGCCCCCACTGGATATTGCGCCCCCACCGGGCATCGTGCCCCCACCGGACATCGTGCCCCCACCGGACATCGAGCCCCCACCGGACATCGTGCCCCCACTGGATATTGTGCCCCACCGGACATCATGCCCCCATCGGGCATCGTGCCCCCACCAGACATCGTGCCCCCACTGGATATCGTGCCCCCACCGGACATCGTGCCCCCACCGGACATCGTGCCCCCACTGGACATCGTGCCCCCACCGGACATCGTGCCCCCACCGGACATCGTGCCCCCACTGGATATTGTGCCCCACCGGACATCGTGCCCCCATCGGGCATTGTGCCCCCACTGGACATCATGCCCCCACTGGATATCGTGCCCCACCGGACATCGTGCCCCCATCGGGCATCGTGCCCCCACCGGACATCATGCCCCCACCGGACATCGTGCCCCACTGGGCATCGTGCCCCCACCGGACATCGTGCCCCCAACGGACACCGTGCCCCCATCGGGCATCGTGCTCCCACTGGACATAGTGCCCCCACCAGACATCGTGCCCCCACCGGACATCGTGCTCCCATCGGGCATCGTGCCCCACCGGACATCGAGCCCCCACCGGACATCGTGCCCCCACTGGATATTGTGCCCCACCGGACATCGTGCCCCCATCGGGCATCGTGCCCCCACCGGACATCGTGCCCCCACTGGACATCGAGCCCCCACCGGACATCGTGCCCCACCGGACATCGTGCCGTCACCGGACATCGAGCCATCACCGGACATCGTGCCGCCACCAGACATCGTGCCCCCACCGGACATCGTGCCGCCACCGGACATCGTGCCCCCACCGGACACCGAGCCCCCACCGGACATCGTTCCCCACCGGATATCGTGCCCCCATCGGACATCGTGCCCCCATCGGACATCGTGCCGCCACCGGATTTCGTGCCGCCACCGGACATCGAGCCCCCACTGGACATCGTGCTCCCACCGGACATAGTGCCGCCACCGGACATCGTGCCCCACCGGACATCGTGCCCCACCGGACATCGTGCCCCACCGGACATCGTGCCGTCACCGGACATCATGCCCCCACCGGACACCGAGCCCCCACCGGACACCGAGCCCCCACCGGACATCGTGCCCCCACTGGATATCGTGCCCCACCGGACATCATGCCCCCACCAGACATCGTGCCCCCACTGGACATCGTGCCCCCACCGGACATCGTGCCGCCACCGGACATCGAGCCCCCACCGGACATCGTGCCCCCACTGGATATTGTGCCCCCACCGGGCATCGTGCCCCCACTGGACATCGTGCCCCCACCGGACATCGAGCCCCCACCGGACATCGTGCCCCCACTGGATATTGTGCCCCACCGGACATCGTGCCCCCATCGGGAATCGTGCCCCCACCAGACATTGTGACCCCCACTGGATATCGTGCCCCCACCGGACATCGTGCCCCCACCGGACATCGTGCCCCCACTGGACATCGTGCCCCCACCGGACATCGTGCCCCCACCGGACATCGTGCCCCCACTGGATATTGTGCCCCACCGGACATCGTGCCCCCATCGGGCATTGTGCCCCCACTGGACATCATGCCCCCACTGGATATCGTGCTCCACCGGACATCGTGCCCCCATCGGGCATCGTGCCCCCACCGGACATCATGCCCCCACCGGACATCGTGCCCCACCGGGCATCGTGCCCCCACCGGACATCGTGCCCCCACCGGACACCGTGCCCCCATCGGGCATCGTGCTCCCACTGGACATAGTGCCCCCACCAGACATCGTGCCCCCATTGGGCATCGTGTCCCCACCGGACATCGTGCCCCCATCGGGCATCGTGCCCCACCGGACATCGAGGCCCCACCGGACATCGTGCTTCCACTGGATATTGTGCCCCACCGGACATCGTGCCCCCATCGGGCATCGTGCCCCCACCAGACATTGTGACCCCCACTGGATATCGTGCCCCCACCGGACATCGTGCCCCCACCGGACATCGTGCCCCCACTGGACATCGTGCCCCCACCGGACATCGTGCCCCCACCGGACATCGTGCCCCCACTGGATATTGTGCCCCACCGGACATCGTGCCCCCACCGGACATCGTGCCGCCACCGGACATCGAGCCCCCACCGGACATCGTGCCCCCACTGGATATTGTGCCCCCACCGGGCATCGTGCCCCCACTGGACATCGTGCCCCCACCGGACATCGAGCCCCCACCGGACATCGTGCCCCCACTGGATATTGTGCCCCACCGGACATCGTGCCCCCATCGGGAATCGTGCCCCCACCAGACATTGTGACCCCCACTGGATATCGTGCCCCCACCGGACATCGTGCCCCCACCGGACATCGTGCCCCCACTGGACATCGTGCCCCCACCGGACATCGTGCCCCCACCGGACATCGTGCCCCCACTGGATATTGTGCCCCACCGGACATCGTGCCCCCATCGGGCATTGTGCCCCCACTGGACATCATGCCCCCACTGGATATCGTGCTCCACCGGACATCGTGCCCCCATCGGGCATCGTGCCCCCACCGGACATCATGCCCCCACCGGACATCGTGCCCCACCGGGCATCGTGCCCCCACCGGACATCGTGCCCCCACCGGACACCGTGCCCCCATCGGGCATCGTGCTCCCACTGGACATAGTGCCCCCACCAGACATCGTGCCCCCATTGGGCATCGTGTCCCCACCGGACATCGTGCCCCCATCGGGCATCGTGCCCCACCGGACATCGAGGCCCCACCGGACATCGTGCTTCCACTGGATATTGTGCCCCACCGGACATCGTGCCCCCATCGGGCATCGTGCCCCCACCGGACATCGTTCCCCCTCTGGATATCGTGATCCCACCGGACATCGTGCCCCCACCGGACATCGTGCCCCCACTGGACATCGTGCCCCCACCGGACATCGTGCCCCCACCGGACATCGTGCCCCCACTGGATATTGTGCCCCACCGGACATCGTGCCCCCATCGGGCATCGTGCCCCCACCGGACATCGTGCCCCCACTGGATATCGTGCCCCACCGGACATTGTGCCATCGGGCATCGTGCCCCCACCGGACATCGTGCCGCCACCGGACATCGTGCCCCCACCGGACACCGAGCCCCCACCGGACATCGTTCCCCTCCGGACATCGTGCCCCCATCGGACATCGTGCCCCCATCGGACATCGTGCCGCCACCGGACATGGAGCCCCCACCGGACATCGTGCTCCCACCGGACATAGTGCCGCCACCGGACATCATGTCCCACCGGACATCGTGCCCCACCGGACATCGTGCCCCACCGGACATTGTGCCGTCACCGGACATCGTGCCCCCACCGGACATCGTGCCCCCACTGGACACCGAGCCCCCATCGGACATCGTGCCCCCACCGGACATCGTGCCCCCACCGGACACCGAGCCCCCACCGGACATCGTGCCCCCACTGGATATCGTGCCCCACCGGACATCGTGCCCCCACCGGACATCGTGCCCCCACTGGACATCGTGCCCCCACCGGACATCGTGCCCCCACTGGATATAGTGCCCCACCGGACATCGTGCCCCCAACGGGCATCGTACCGCCACCGGACATCGTGCCGCCACCGGACATCGTGCCCCACCGGACATCGTGCCCCCACCGGTCATCGTGCCCCCACCGGACATCGTGCCCCCATCGGGCATCGTGCTCCCACTGGACATAGTGCCCCCACCAGACATCGTGCCCCCATTGGGCATCGTGCCCCCACCGGACATCGTGCCCCCACCGGACATCGTGCCCCCACTGGACATCGTGCCCCCACCGGACATCGTGCCCCCACTGGATATTGTGCCCCACCGGACATCGTGACCCCATCGGGCATCGTGCCCCCACCGGACATCGTGCCCCCACAGGATATCGTGCCCCACCGGACATCGTGCCCCCATCGGGCATCGTGCCCCCACTGGACATCGTGCCCCCACCGGACATCGTGCCCCACCGGACATCGTGCCCCCACCGGACATCGTGCCCCCACCGGACATCGTGCCCTCATCGGGCATCGTGCTCCCACTGGACATAGTGCCCCCACCGGACATCGTTCCCCCACCGGACATCGTGCCCCCACCGGACATCGTGCTCCCACTGGACATAGTGCCCCCACCGGACATCGTTCCCCCACCGGACATCGTGCCCCTCACCGGACATCGTGCCCCCACCGGACATCGTGCTCCCACTGGACATAGTGCCCCCACCGGACATCGTTCCCCCACCGGACATCATGCCCCTCACCGGACATCGTGCCCCACCGGACATCGTGCCCCCACTGGACATCGTGCCCCCACCGGACATTGTGCCCCCACTGGATATCGTACTTCCACTGGACATCGTGCCCCACCGGACATCGTCCCCCACTGGATATCGTACCCCCACTGGACATCGTGCCCCACCGGACATCGTGCCGCCACTGGATATCGTGCCCCACCGGACATCGTGCCCCCATCGGGCATCGTGCCCCCACCGGACATCGTGCCCCCACCGGACATCGTGCCCCACCGGACATCGTCCCCCACTGGATATCGTACCCCCACTGGACATCGTGCCCCACCGGACATCGTGCCGCCACTGGATATCGTGCCCCACCGGACATCGTGCCCCCATCGGGCATCGTGCCCCCACCGGACATCGTGCCCCCACCGGACATCGTGCTCCCACTGGACATAGTGCCCCCACCAGACATCGTGCCCCCATTGGGCATCGTGCCCCCACCGGCCATCGTGCTCCGACCGGACATCGTGCCCCCACCGGACATCGTGCTCCCACTGGACATAGTGCCCCCACCGGACATCGTTCCCCCACCGGACATCGTGCCCCCACCGGACATCGTGCCCCACCGGACATCGTGCCCCCACTGGACATCGTGCCCCCACCGGACATTGTGCCCCCACTGGATATCGTACTTCCACTGGACATGGTGCCCCACCGGACATCGTCCCCCACTGGATATCGTACCCCCACTGGACATCGTGCCCCACCGGACATCGTGCCGCCACCGGACATCGAGCCCCCACCGGACATCGTGCCCCCACCGGACATCGAGCCCCCACCGGACATCGTGCCCCCACTGGATATTGTGCCCCACCGGACATCGTGCCCCCATCGGGCATCGTGCCCCCACCGAACATCGAGCCCCCACCGGACATCGTGCCCCCACTGGATATTGTGCCCCGCCGGACATCGTGCCCCCACCGGACATCGTGCCCCCACTGGATGTCGTGCCCCACCGGACATCGTGCCACCACCGGACATCGTGCCTCCACTGGACACGTGCCCCCACCGGACATCGTGCCCCCACTGGATGTCGTGCCCCACCGGACATCGTGCCCCCATCGGGCATCGTGCCCCCACCGGACATCGTGCCCCCACCGGACATCGTGCCCCCACCGGACATCGTGCCCCACCGGACAGCGTGCCCCCACTGGACATCGTGCCCCCACCGGACATCGTGCCCCCATCGGGCATCGTGCTCCCACTTGACATAGTGCCCCCACCGGACATCGTGCCCCACCGGACAGCGTGCCCCCACTGGACATAGTGCCCCCACCGTACATCGTGCCCCCACCGGACATCGTGCCCCCACCGGACATAGTGCCCCCACCGGACATCGTGCCCCCACCGGACATCGTGCCCCCACCGGACATCATGCCCCCACTGGACATCGTGCCCCCACCGGACATCGTGCCCTCACTGGATATCGTACCCCCACTGGACATCGTGCCCCACCGGACATCGTGCCCCCACTGGATATCGTACCCCCAGTGGACATCATGCCCCACCGGACATCGTGCCCCACCGGACATCGTGCCCCACCGGACATCGTGCCCCCACTGGATATCGTGCCCCACCGGACATCGTGCCCCCACCGGACATCGTGCCCCCACCGGACATCGTGCCCCACCGGACATCGTGCCCCCACCGGATATCGTGCCCCACCGGACATCGTTCCCCACCGGACATCGTGCCCCCACCGGACATCGTGCCCCACCGGACATCGTGCCCCCACTGGACTTCGTGCCCCCACCGGACATCGTGCCCCACCGGACATCGTGCCCCCACTGGATATTGTGCCCCACCGGACATCGTGCCCCCATCGGTCATCGTGCCCCCACCGAACATCGAGCCCCCACCGGACATCGTGCCCCCACTGGATATTGTGCCCCACCGGACATCGTGCCCCCACCGGACATCGTGCCCCCACTGGATATCGTGCCCAACCGGACATCGTGCCACCACCGGACATCGTGCCTCCACTGGACACGTGCCCCCACCGGACATCGTGCCCCCACTGGATATCGTGCCCCACCGGACATCGTGCCCCCATCGGGCATCGTGCCCCCACCGGACATCGTGCCCCCACCGGACATCGTGCCCCACCGGACAGCGTGCCCCCACCGGACATCGTGCCCCCACCGGACATCGTGCCCCCATCGGGCATCGTGCTCCCACTTGACATAGTGCCCCCACCAGACATCGTGCCCCCATTGGGCATCGTGCCCCCACCGGACATCATGCCCCCATTGGGCATCGTGCTCCCACTGGACATAGTGCCCCCACCGGACATTGTTCCCCCACCGGACATCGTGCCCCCACCGGACATCGTGCCCCACCGGACATCGTGCCCCCACTGGACATAGTGCCCCCACCGGACATCGTGCCCCCACCGGACATCGTGCCCCCACCGGACATCGTGCCCCCACTGGACATCGTGCCCCCACCGGACATCGTGCCCCCACTGGATATCGTACCCCCACTGGACATCGTGCCCCACCGGACATCGTGCCCCCACTGGATATCGTACCCCACTGGACATCATGCCCCACCGGACATCGTGCCCCACCGGACATCGTGCCCCACCGGACATCGTGCCATCACCGGACATCATGCCCCCACCGGACACCGAGCCCCCACCGGACACCGAGCCCCCACCGGACATCGTGCCCCCACTGGATATCGTGCCCCACCGGACATCATGCCCCCACCAGACATCGTGCCCCCACTGGACATCGTGCCCCCACCGGACATCGTGCCCCCACTGGATATTGTGCCCCACCGGACATCGTGCCCCCATCGGGCATCGTGCCCCCACCGGACATCGTGCCGCCACCGGACATCGAGCCCCCACCGGACATCGTGCCCCCACTGGATATTGTGCCCCCACCGGGCATCGTGCCCCCACCGGACATCGTGCCCCCACCGGACATCGATCCCCCACCGGACATCGTGCCCCCACTGGATATTGTGCCCCACCGGACATCATGCCCCCATCGGGCATCGTGCCCCCACCAGACATCGTGTCCCCACTGGATATCGTGCCCCCACCGGACATCGTGCCCCCACCGGACATCGTGCCCCCACTGGACATCGTGCCCCCACCGGACATCGTGCCCCCACCGGACATCGTGCCCCCACTGGATATTGTGCCCCACCGGACATCGTGCCCCCATCGGGCATTGTGCCCCCACTGGACATCATGCCCCCACTGGATATCGTGCCCCACCGGACATCGTGCCCCCATCGGGCATCGTGCCCCCACCGGACATCATGCCCCCACCGGACATCGTGCCCCACCGGGCATCGTGCCCCCACCGGACATCGTGCCCCCACCGGACACCGTTCCCCCATCGGGCATCGTGCTCCCACTGGACATAGTGCCCCCACCAGACATCGTGCCCCCACCGGACATCGTGCTCCGATCGGGCATCGTGCCCCACCGGACATCGAGCCCCCACCGGACATCGTGCCCCCACTGGATATTGTGCCCCACCGGACATCGTGCCCCCATCGGGCATCGTGCCCCCACCGGACATCGTGCCCCCACTGGACATCGAGCCCCCACCGGACATCGTGCCCCACCGGACATCGTGCCGTCACCGGACATCGAGCCATCACCGGACATCGTGCCGCCACCAGACATCGTGCCCCCACCGGACATCGTGCCGCCACCGGACATCGTGCCCCCACCGGACACCGAGCCCCCACCGGACATCGTTCCCCACCGGATATCGTGCCCCCATCGGACATCGTGCCCCCATCGGACATCGTGCCCCCACCGGACATCGTGCTCCCACCGGACATAGTGCCGCCACCGGACATCGTGCCCCACCGGACATCGTGCCCCACCGGACATCGTGCCCCACCGGACATCGTGCCGTCACCGGACATCATGCCCCCACCGGACACCGAGCCCCCACCGGACACCGAGCCCCCACCGGACATCGTGCCCCCACTGGATATCGTGCCCCACCGGACATCGTGCCCCCACTGGACATCGTGCCCCCACCGGACATCGTGCCCCCACTGGATATTGTGCCCCATCGGGCATCGTGCCCCCACCGGACATCGTGCCGCCACCGGACATCGAACCCCCACCGGACATCGTGCCCCCACTGGATATTGTGCCCCCACCGGGCATCGTGCCCCCACCGGACATCGTGCCCCCACCGGACATCGAGCCCCCACCGGACATCGTGCCTCCACTGGATAGTGTGCCCCACCGGACATCGTGCCCCCATCGGGAATCGTGCCCCCACCAGACATTGTGACCCCCACTGGATATCGTGCCCCCACCGGACATCGTGCCCCCACCGGACATCGTGCCCCCACTGGACATCGTGCCCCCACCGGACATCGTGCCCCCACCGGACATCGTGCCCCCACTGGATATTGTGCCCCACCGGACATCGTGCCCCCATCGGGCATTGTGCCCCCACTGGACATCATGCCCCCACTGGATATCGTGCCCCACCGGACATCGTGCCCCCATCGGGCATCGTGCCCCCACCGGACATCATGCCCCCACCGGACATCGTGCCCCACCGGGCATCGTGCCCCCACCGGACATCGTGCCCCCACCGGACACCGTGCCCCCATCGGGCATCGTGCTCCCACTGGACATAGTGCCCCCACCAGACATCGTGCCCCCATTGGGCATCGTGTCCCCACCGGACATCGTGCCCCCATCGGGCATCGTGCCCCACCGGACATCGAGGCCCCACCGGACATCGTGCTTCCACTGGATATTGTGCCCCACCGGACATCGTGCCCCCATCGGGCATCGTGCCCCCACCGGACATCGTTCCCCCACTGGATATCGTGATCCCACCGGACATCGTGCCCCCACTGGACATCGTGCCCCCACCGGACATCGTGCCCCCACCGGACATCGTGCCCCCACTGGATATTGTGCCCCACCGGACATCGTGCCCCCATCGGGCATCGTGCCCCCACCGGACATCGTGCCCCCACTGGATATCGTGCCCCACCGGACATTGTGCCATCGGACATCGTGCCCCCACCGGACATCATGCCGCCACCGGACATCGTGCCCCCACCGGACATCGTGCCGCCACCGGACATCGTGCCCCCACCGGACACCGAGCCCCCACCGGACATCGTTCCCCTCCGGACATCGTGCCGCCACCGGACATCGTGCCCCCACCGGACATCGTGCCCCCATCGGGCATCGTGCCCCCACCGGACATCGTGCCCCCACTGGATATCGTGCCCCACCGGACATTGTGCCATCGGACATCGTGCCCCCACCGGACATCATGCCGCCACCGGACATCGTGCCCCCACCGGACATCGTGCCGCCACCGGACATCGTGCGCCCACCGGACATCATGCCGCCACCGGACATCGTGCCCCCACCGGACATCGTGCCCCCACCGGACATCGTGCCCCCACCGGACACCGAGCCCCCACCGGACATCGTTCCCCTCCGGACATCGTGCCCCCATCGGACATCGTGCCCCCATCGGACATCGTGCCCCCATCGGACATCGTGCCCCCACCGGACATCGTGCTCCCACCGGACATAGTGCCGCCACCGGACATCATGTCCCACCGGACATCGTGCCCCACCGGACATCGTGCCCCACCGGACATCGTGCCCCCACTGGATATCGTGCCCCACCGGACATCGTGCCCCCACTGGACATCGTGCCCCCACTGGACATCGTGCCCCCACCGGACACCGAGCCCCCACCGGACATCGTGCCCCCACTGGATATCGTGCCCCACCGGACATCGTGCCCCCACTGGACATCGTGCCCCCACTGGACATCGTGCCCCCACCGGACATCGTGCCCCCACTGGATATAGTGCCCCACTGGACATCGTGCCCCCATCGGGCATCGTGCCGCCACCGGACATCGTGCCCCACCGGACATCGTGCCCCCACCGGTCATCGTGCCCCCACCGGACATCGTGCCCCCATCGGGCATCGTGCTCCCACTGGACATAGTGCCCCCGCCAGACATCGTGCCCCCATTGGGCATCGTGCCCCCACCGGACATCGTGCCCCCACCGGACATCGTGCCCCCACTGGACATCGTGCCCCCACCGGACATCGTGCCCCCACTGGATATTGTGCCCCACCGGACATCGTGCCCCCATCGGGCATCGTGCCCCCACCGGACATCGTGCCCCCACAGGATATCGTGCCCCACCGGACATCGTGCCCCCATCGGGCATCGTGCCCCCACTGGACATCGTGCCCCCACCGGACATCGTGCCCCACCGGACATCGTGCCCCCACCGGACATCGTGCCCCCACCGGACATCGTGCCCTCATCGGGCATCGTGCTCCCACTGGACATAGTGCCCCCACCAGACATCGTGCCCCCATTGGGCATCGTGCCCCCACCGGCCATCGTGCTCCCACCGGACATCGTGCCCACACCGGACATCGTTCCCCCACCGGACATCGTGCCCCTCACCGGACATCGTGCCCCACCGGACATCGTGCCCCCACTGGACATCGTTCCCCCACCGGACATTGTGCCCCCACTGGACATCGTGCCCCCACCGGACATCGTGCCCCCACCGGGCATTGTGCCCCCACCGGACATCGTGCCCCCATCGGACATAGTGCCCCACCAGACATCGTGCCCCCACCGGACATTGTGCCCCACCGGACACCGTGCCCCACCGGACATCGTGCCCCCACCGGACACCGTGCCCCACCGGATACTGTGCCCCACCGGATACCGTGCCCCACCGGACATCGTGCCCCCACCGGACACTGTGCCCCACCGGACATCGTGTCCCCACCGGAAATCGTGCCCCCATGGACATAGTGCCCCACCAGACACCGTGCCCCACCGGACATCGTGCCCCACCGGACATTGTGCCGTCACCGGACATCGTGCCCCCACCGGACACCGAGCCCCCACCGGACATCGTGCCCCCACTGGATATCGTGCCCCACCGGACATCGTGCCCCCACTGGACATCGTGCCCCCACCGGACATCGTGCCCCCACTGGATATAGTGCCCCACCGGACATCGTGCCCCCATCGGGCATCGTGCCGCCACCGGACATCGTGCCGCCACCGGACATCGTGCCCCACCGGACATCGTGCCCCCACTGGATATAGTGCCCCACCGGACATCGTGCCCCCATCGGGCATCGTGCCGCCACCGGACATCGTGCCGCCACCGGACATCGTGCCCCACCGGACATCGTGCCCCCACCGAACATTGTGCCCCCATCGGGCATCGTGCTCCCACTGGACATAGTGCCCCCACCAGACATCGTGCCCCCATTGGGCATCGTGCCCCCACCGGACATCGTGCCCCCACCGGACCTCGTGCCCCCACTGGACATCGTGCCCCCACCGGACATCGTGCCCCCACTGGATATTGTGCCCCACTGGACATCGTGCCCCCATCGGGCATCGTGCCCCCACCGGACATCGTGCCCCCACAGGATATCGTGCCCCACCGGACATCGTGCCCCCATCGGGCATCGTGCCCCCACTGGACATCGTGCCCCCACCGGACATCGTGCCCCACCGGACATCGTGCCCCCACCGGACATCGTGCCCCCACTGGACATCGTGCCCTCATCGGGCATCGTGCTCCCACTGGACATAGTGCCCCCACCAGACATCGTGCTCCCATTGGGCATCGTGCCCCCACCGGCCATCGTGCTCCCATCGGACATCGTGCCCCCACCGGACATCGTGCTCCCACTGGACATAGTGCCCCCACCGGACATCGTTCCCCCACCGGACATCGTGCCCCCACCGGACATCGTGCCCCACCGGACATCGTGCCCCCACTGGACATCGTGCCCCCACCGGACATTGTGCCCCCAATGGATATCGTACTTCCACCGGACATCGTGCCCCACCGGACATCGTCCCCCACTGGATATCGTACCCCCACTGGACATCGTGCCCCACCGGACATCGTGCCGCCACTGGATATCGTGCCCCACCGGACATCGTGCCCCCATCGGGCATCGTGCCCCCACCGGACATCGTGCCCCCACCGGACATCGTGCCCCACCGGACATCGTCCCCCACTGGATATCGTACCCCCACTGGACATCGTGCCCCACCGGACATCGTGCCGCCACTGGATATCGTGCCCCACCGGACATCGTGCCCCCATCGGGCATCGTGCCCCCACCGGACATCGTGCCCCCACCGGACATCGTGCCCTCATCGGGCATCGTGCTCCCACTGGACATAGTGCCCCCACCAGACATCGTGCCCCCATTGGGCATCATGCCCCCACCGGCCATCGTGCTCCCACCGGACATCGTGCCCCCACCGGACATCGTGCTCCCACTGGACATAGTGCCCCCACCGGACATCGTTCCCCCACCGGACATCGTGCCCCCACCGGACATCGTGCCCCCACCGGACATCGTGCCCCACCGGACATTGTGCCCCCACTGGACATCGTGCCCCCACCGGACATTGTGCCCCCACTGGATATGGTACTTCCACTGGACATCGTGCCCCACCGGACATCGTCCCCCACTGGATATCGTACCCCCACTGGACATCGTGCCCCACCGGACATCGTGCCGCCACCGGACATCGAGCCCCCACCGGACATCGTGCCCCCACCGGACATTGAGCCCCCACCGGATATCGTGCCCCCACTGGATATTGTGCCCCACCGGACATCGTGCCCCCATCGGGCATCGTGCCCCCACCGAACATCGAGCCCCCACCGTACATCGTGCCCCCACTGGATATTGTGCCCCACCGGACATCGTGCCCCCACCGGACATCGTGCCCCCACTGGATATTGTGCCCCACCGGACATCGTGCCCCCACCGGACATCGTGCCTCCACTGGACACGTGCCCCCACCGGACATCGTGCCCCCACTGGATATCGTGCCCCACCGGACATCGTGCCCCCATTGGGCATCGTGCCCCCACCGGACATCGTGCCCCCACCGGACATCGTGCCCCACCGGACAGCGTGCCCCCACCGGACATCGTGCCCCCACCGGACATCGTGCCCCCATCGGGCATCGTGCTCCCACTTGACATAGTGCCCCCACCAGACATCGTGCCCCCATTGGGCATCGTGCCCCCACCGGACATCATGCCCCCATTGGGCATCGTGCTCCCACTGGACATAGTGCCCCCACCGGACATTGTTCCCCCACCGGACATCGTGCCCCCACCGGACATCGTGCCCCACCGGACATCGTGCCCCCACTGGACATAGTGCCCCCACCGGACATCGTGCCCCCACCGGACATCGTGCCCCCACCGGACATCGGGCCCCCACTGGACATCGTGCCCCCACCGGACATCGTGCCCCCACTGGATATCGTACCCCCACTGGACATCGTGCCCCACCAGACATCGTGCCCCCACTGGATATCGTACCCCCACTGGACATCATGCCCCACCGGACATCGTGCCCCACCGGACATCGTGCCCCACCGGACATCGTGCCCCACCGGACATCGTGCCCCCACCGGACATCGTGCCCCCACCGGACATCGTGCCCCACCGGACATCGTGCCCCCACCGGATATCGTGCCCCACCGGACATCGTTCCCCACCGGACATCGTGCCCCCACCGGACATCGTGCCCCACCGGACATCGTGCCCCCACTGGACTTCGTGCCCCCACCGGACATCGTGCCCCACCGGAGATCGTGCCCCCACTGGATATCGTACCCCCACCGGACATAGTGCCCCACCGGCCACTGTGCCCCACCGGGCATCGTGTCCCCACCGGACATCGTGCCCCCACCGGACATAGTGCCCCACCGGACACTGTGCCCCACCGGACATCGTGCCCCCACCAGACATCGTGCCCCCACCGGACATAGTGCCCCACCGGACACTGTGCCCCACCGGGCATCGTGTCCCCACCGGACATCGTGCCTTGTGCGTTCGCCATTTTCTGAACAGCATAAGCCACGGCAAAAGGCATGAAGTGGGTGAGGGGCGCAGGGCATCCCCCTGTCAGCACATCTGATGCCGAGGCGATGACGCTGGTAAGAGCCAGCCAGCTGTGACATTTCTCTCCAACACCTGGAAAAGCTCCTCTTTACCCAGAGACGGTGCGAATGGGGAGCCTGCTGCACAGGAATGGTTGAAACAAATGGCACGGAAGCATTGAAGGGGCAGCTGGATTTGTGCGTGGGGGAGAAAGGAATAGAAGGATATGTTGATGGGGTGAGATGACGGAAGAGGAATAACTGGAGGTGGCTCGTGGGGAGCATTAACATGGACAGGAATCAGTTGGGCTGAATGGTCTGTTTCTGTCATGAAAATTACACATGATGGCCCCTGGGATTTTCTCTTACCCATCAGTGGAAACGTTGCCTGTGATCTTGCCATCAGTGATGAATGGATGGTTCTCACTGTCCACTACCCTGACAGTTATCTGTAAAATTCCCATAGGTGTGAGTGGCCGCGTTCTGCCTTTGGGCGTCTCAGCCAGCACGGTGCCCCCTGTAGGGGATCTGTGGCAAGTGCAAACAGGGCAAGCGACAGGTTCTTCAACCCATGTGATTGTAGAATACTCAACTTTGCAAAGGGAATGAAATGTATACTTAAAAAGGAAAAAAGAAATAGTGCCGTGGGGACGAGCACGACTAATTGTACAGCTCTGTAAAAGGTTGTATAAAACGTTGGTTAGGCCACAGCGAGAGTATTGTGCGCAGTTCTGGAATCCACATTATGGGAGGGATGTGATTGCACTGGAATGTTGTCTGGGCTGGAGAGTGTTAGCTATGAAGAGAGATTGGATAGGCTGGGGTTCTCCTTGGAGCAGAGGAGACGGAGGGTGGACATGATCGCGATGTATAAAATTATGAGGGGCATAGATAGAGTAAACCAGGAATAAACCTGCCCCCTTTTATGGAGGGATCAATAACCAGGGGGGGCATAGATCTAAGCTAAGGTAAGAAAAACATTTTCACCCAGAGCGTGTTCACTGCCTGAAAGGGTGGTGGAGGCAGACACCCTCATAACATTTAAGAAGCACTTGCGATGCCAAGGCAAACAAGGCCAAGGGTTAAGTGCTGGAAAATGAGATTAGAATAGTTAGGTGGTTGTTTTTGACTAGCGCAGATGTGATGGGCCTTGTCTGTGCTGCAGACCTCCTCTACGACTCTAAAGAACTGGCGTAGGCAATGTGGGCTGAATGGTCTCCCACGAGGTGTGATAGTCTGATGAATTACTGCTGGCAGATAGTAGGGCCTAACAGGTGAGGGCAGTAGAGAGCCACGTAGAGAAACAAATGTATTTTTACACTCACAATATCAAATACTCAGTAAACATTTGTCCAGAGAATCAATTTCTGTTTGGGAAGTGCGGCCATCGCTGAGGGCCAGTGTACAGCACTCCCGCCATCTAGAAAGTAAGTTTCACTGTAAAAGGGGTTGTGTGTGCTGGTCAGCTTGTCAGCAGCACACAGAGTGCCGCAGGGGACCACCTGTCAGCACATCTGTTCAGGGTAACTGGTGCCAAGATGCTGAGAGGCAGCCAGCTCTGACGTTCCCCCACAATCCCTGGAAACGCTACAGCGCTTTCAGATTAGCATGATCATTTCCACTGCTGTCGCCTGCATCACAGGAATCAAAGACACGGAAGAATAGTAAACGGCGCGCTTTCATATATTTATCCTCTTTCACAGCACAGAGCACTTTTCTGACAGCTGGGAAGTGGATGTTTGCAAATGGAGGAAGTATTACAACCAATTGGCACAAGCTACCACAGGCAGCAATCAGGTGATCTGTCTTTTTTCAAGTTAGGTCAGCGGAAGGTTAATTATTGGTCAGGACCGGGGTGAACTCCCCTGCCCTTCTTCGAGATAGTGCCGTGAGATCTTTTACATCCACCCGGGGTTTCCTATTGGGTGGAGATGCCGTGTACCATCACCCACTGGCCCATGCCACCGTCCAGCACCCACACCACTGCCAGCACAACAGCAACTTGTATTTGTGCAATAATAATAATAATCGCTTACTGTCACAAGTTAGGCTTCAATGAAGTTCCTGTGAAAAGCCCCTAGTCGCCACATTCCGGCGCCTGTTCGGGGAGGCCGGTACGGGAATTGAACCCGCGCTGCTGGTCTTGTTCTGCATTACAAGCCAGCTGTTTAGCCCACTGTGCTAAACCGGCCCCCAGGGAGCCTTTAATGTCTTAAAATGTCCCAAGACCCTTAACAGGAGCGTTGGAAATAAAATTTGACACCGAGGAGATAGTAAAAATGTAAATCGCGCCACAGTCCCAGGGGATCATAGGCTGCACTCCCCTTTGAGAGCTGGCTGGTGGTGGTTTAACCTGAGGGTCACCACACCTCGGGCCAGGGGCAAGTTTGAGAAGGGGGGGCCTTTGTGAATAGCCCCAGGACAGGTGACAACACACTTGGCCAAAGAGGTAGGCTTTAAGGAACATGTTAAAGGAGGAAAGTGGGGTGATGAGTCGGAGAGGTTCCGGGAGGGAATTCCAGAGCTTAGGGTCTGAGCACCTCAAGCCATAGTTGCCAATTGTGGTAATTAAAATCAAGGAGGAGTCAAGAAGCCAGTGAACAGAGATCTCAGAGAGCTGGAGGAAGTTGGACATAGAGGGGCAGAATTCTAAAATCAAGACACTGGCAACCAATGTAGGTGAGATAGCAGAGGGGTGGGAGGTGAAGTTTTGCTCTGGGTCGAATGTCGCTCTTTTTGTTAACACTGCCTTCACTGCGAGGTTTCACTGCCAGATTTCACTGTCAGGTTTCACTGTCACTGTCAGGTTTCACTGTGAGGTTTCACTGTCACTGTCAGGTTTCACTGTGAGGTTTCACTGTCAGGTTTCACTGTGAGGTTTCACTGTCAGGTTTCACTGTGAGGTTTCACTGTCAGGTTTCACTGTCAGGTTTCACTGCCAGATTTCACTGTCAGGTTTCACTGTCAGGTTTCACTGCGAGGTTTCACTGCGAGGTTTCACTGCCAGGTTTCACTGTGAGATTTCACTGCGAGATTTCACTGTGAGGTTTCACTGCCAGGTTTCACTGTGAGATTTCACTGCGAGATTTCACTGTGAGGTTTCACTGCCAGGTTTCACTGCGAGGTTTCACTGTCAGGTTTCACTGCCAGGTTTCACTGCGAGGTTTCACTGTGAGGTTTCACTGTCAGGTTTCACTGTGAGATTTCACTGCGAGATTTCACTGTGAGGTTTCACTGTCAGGTTTCACTGCCAGGTTTCACTGTCAGGTTTCACTGCCAGGTTTCACTGCGAGGTTTCACTGTGAGGTTTCACTGTGAGGTTTCACTGCCAGGTTTCACTGTGAGGTTTCACTGTCAGGTTTCACTGTGAGGTTTCACTGTCAGGTTTCACTGTGAGGTTTCACTGCCAGGTTTCACTGTGAGGTTTCACTGCGAGGTTTCACTGCCAGGTTTCACTGTGAGGTTTCACTGCCAGGTTTCACTGTGAGGTTTCACTGTGAGGTTTCACTGCCAGGTTTCACTGTGAGGTTTCACTGCCAGGTTTCACTGTGAGGTTTCACTGTGAGGTTTCACTGCCAGGTTTCACTGTGAGGTTTCACTGTCAGGTTTCACTGTGAGGTTTCACTGTGAGGTTTCACTGTCAGGTTTCACTGCCAGGTTTCACTGTCAGGTTTCACTGTCAGGTTTCACTGTGAGATTTCACTGTCAGGTTTCACTGTCAGGTTTCACTGTGAGGTTTCACTGTGAGGTTTCACTGCGAGGTTTCACTGTGAGGTTTCACTGTGAGGTTTCACTGCGAGGTTTCACTGTCAGGTTTCACTGTCAGGTTTCACTGCCAGGTTTCACTGTGAGGTTTCACTGTCAGGTTTCACTGTGAGATTTCACTGTCAGGTTTCACTGTCAGGTTTCACTGTCAGATTTCACTGTCAGATTTCACTGTGAGGTTTCACTGTCAGGTTTCACTGTGAGGTTTCACTGCCAGGTTTCACTGTGAGGTTTCACTGTGAGATTTTTTTCACTGTCAGGTTTCACTGTGAGGTTTCACTGCCAGGTTTCACTGTCAGGTTTCACTGCCAGGTTTCACTGCGAGGTTTCACTGTCAGGTTTCACTGCCAGGTTTCACTGTGAGGTTTCACTGTGAGGTTTCACTGTGAGATTTCACTGTCAGGTTTCACTGTGAGGTTTCACTGCGAGGTTTCACTGTGAGGTTTCACTGTGAGATTTCACTGTCAGGTTTCACTGTGAGGTTTCACTGCGAGGTTTCACTGTGAGGTTTCACTGCCAGGTTTCACTGTGAGGTTTCACTGTCAGGTTTCACTGTCAGGTTTCACTGTGAGGTTTCACTGCCAGGTTTCACTGCGAGGTTTCACTGTCAGGTTTCACTGTGAGATTTCACTGTCAGGTTTCACTGCGAGGTTTCACTGTCAGATTTCACTGCCAGGTTTCACTGTGAGGTTTCACTGCCAGGTTTCACTGTGAGGTTTCACTGTCAGGTTTCACTGCGAGGTTTCACTGCCAGGTTTCACTGTGAGGTTTCACTGTGAGGTTTCACTGCCAGGTTTCACTGCCAGGTTTCACTGTGAGATTTCACTGCCAGGTTTCACTGCCAGGTTTCACTGTGAGGTTTCACTGTCAGATTTCACTGTCAGATTTCACTGCCAGGTTTCACTGTCAGATTTCACTGCCAGGTTTCACTGTGAGGTTTCACTGCCAGGTTTCACTGCCAGGTTTCACTGTGAGATTTCACTGTCAGGTTTCACTGCCAGGTTTCACTGTCAGGTTTCACTGTGAGGTTTCACTGTCAGATTTCACTGCCAGGTTTCACTGCGAGGTTTCACTGTGAGGTTTCACTGCCAGGTTTCACTGTGAGGTTTCACTGTCAGGTTTCACTGTCAGGTTTCACTGTGAGGTTTCACTGCCAGGTTTCACTGCGAGGTTTCACTGTCAGGTTTCACTGTGAGATTTCACTGTCAGGTTTCACTGTGAGGTTTCACTGTCAGGTTTCACTGTCAGGTTTCACTGTGAGGTTTCACTGCCAGGTTTCACTGCCAGGTTTCACTGTGAGGTTTCACTGTCAGGTTTCACTGCCAGGTTTCACTGCCAGGTTTCACTGTGAGGTTTCACTGTGAGGTTTCACTGTCAGGTTTCACTGCCAGGTTTCACTGTGAGGTTTCACTGTGAGGTTTCACTGTCAGGTTTCACTGTGAAGTTCCACTGTCAGGTTTCACTGTGAGGTTTCACTGCGAGGTTTCACTGTGAGAATTCACTGTCAGGTTTCACTGCCAGGTTTCACTGTCAGGTTTCACTGTCAGATTTCACTGCCAGGTTTCACTGTGAGAATTCACTGTCAGGTTTCACTGTGAGGTTTCACTGTCAGGTTTCACTGTCAGATTTCACTGTCAGGTTTCACTGCGAGGTTTCACTGTCAGGTTTCACTGCCAGGTTTCACTGTCAGGTTTCACTGTGAGGTTTCACTGCCAGGTTTCACTGTCAGGTTTCACTGTCAGGTTTCACTGCCAGGTTTCACTGTGAGGTTTCACTGCCAGATTTCACTGTCAGATTTCACTGCCAGGTTTCACTGTGAGGTTTCACTGCCAGGTTTCACTGTCAGATTTCACTGTGAGGTTTCACTGTGAGGTTTCACTGCCAGGTTTCACTGTGAGGTTTCACTGCCAGGTTTCACTGTCAGGTTTCACTGTCAGGTTTCACTGTCAGGTTTCACTGTGAGGTTTCACTGTCAGGTTTCACTGCCAGGTTTCACTGTCAGGTTTCACTGTGAGGTTTCACTGTCAGGTTTCACTGTCAGGTTTCACTGTGAGGTTTCACTGCCAGGTTTCACTGTGAGGTTTCACTGCCAGGTTTCACTGTGAGGTTTCACTGCCAGGTTTCACTGTCAGGTTTCACTGCCAGGTTTCACTGTGAGGTTTCACTGCCAGATTTCACTGTCAGATTTCACTGTCAGGTTTCACTGCCAGGTTTCACTGTGAGGTTTCACTGCCAGGTTTCACTGTCAGATTTCACTGTGAGGTTTCACTGTCAGGTTTCACTGCCAGGTTTCACTGTCAGGTTTCACTGTGAGATTTCACTGCGAGGTTTCACTGTGAGGTTTCACTGTCAGATTTCACTGTCAGGTTTCACTGTGAGGTTTCACTGCCAGGTTTCACTGTGAGATTTCACTGCGAGGTTTCACTGTGAGGTTTCACTGCCAGGTTTCACTGTGAGGTTTCACTGTGAGATTTCACTGCGAGGTTTCACTGTGAGGTTTCACTGCCAGGTTTCACTGTGAGGTTTCACTGTGAGATTTCACTGCCAGGTTTCACTGCCAGGTTTCACTGTCAGGTTTCACTGCCAGGTTTCACTGTCAGGTTTCACTGTGAGATTTCACTGCGAGGTTTCACTGTGAGGTTTCACTGTCAGGTTTCACTGTGAGGTTTCACTGTCAGGTTTCACTGTCAGGTTTCACTGTCAGATTTCACTGTGAGGTTTCACTGTCAGGTTTCACTGCGAGATTTCACTGTCAGGTTTCACTGTCAGGTTTCACTGCGAGGTTTCACTGTCAGGTTTCACTGTGAGGTTTCACTGTCAGGTTTCACTGTGAGGTTTCACTGTCAGGTTTCACTGTGAGATTTCACTGCCAGGTTTCACTGTGAGGTTTCACTGTCAGGTTTCACTGCCAGGTTTCACTGTGAGATTTCACTGCCAGGTTTCACTGCCAGGTTTCACTGCCAGGTTTCACTGCGAGGTTTCACTGCCAGGTTTCACTGTGAGGTTTCACTGTCAGATTTCACTGCCAGGTTTCACTGTGAGGTTTCACTGTCAGGTTTCACTGCCAGGTTTCACTGTCAGGTTTCACTGTGAGGTTTCACTGCCAGGTTTCACTGTGAGGTTTCACTGTCAGATTTCACTGTCAGGTTTCACTGTGAGGTTTCACTGCCAGGTTTCACTGTCAGGTTTCACTGTGAGATTTCACTGCGAGGTTTCACTGTGAGGTTTCACTGTCAGGTTTCACTGTGAGGTTTCACTGTCAGGTTTCACTGTCAGGTTTCACTGTCAGATTTCACTGTGAGGTTTCACTGCCAGGTTTCACTGTGAGGTTTCACTGTGAGGTTTCACTGTCAGGTTTCACTGTGAGATTTCACTGCCAGGTTTCACTGCCAGGTTTCACTGTCAGGTTTCACTGCGAGGTTTCACTGCCAGGTTTCACTGTCAGATTTCACTGTCAGGTTTCACTGTGAGGTTTCACTGTGAGGTTTCACTGCGAGGTTTCACTGCCAGGTTTCACTGTCAGGTTTCACTGTGAGATTTCACTGCGAGGTTTCACTGTGAGGTTTCACTGTGAGGTTTCACTGTCAGATTTCACTGTGAGGTTTCACTGCCAGGTTTCACTGTCAGGTTTCACTGTCAGATTTCACTGTGAGGTTTCACTGCCAGGTTTCACTGTCAGGTTTCACTGTCAGGTTTCACTGTCTGGTTTCACTGTCAGATTTCACTGTGAGGTTTCACTGCCAGGTTTCACTGTCAGGTTTCACTGTCAGATTTCACTGTGAGGTTTCACTGCCAGGTTTCACTGTCAGGTTTCACTGTGAGGTTTCACTGTCAGGTTTCACTGTCAGGTTTCACTGTCAGATTTCACTGTCAGGTTTCACTGTCAGATTTCACTGCGAGGTTTCACTGTGAGGTTTCACTGCCAGGTTTCACTGTGAGGTTTCACTGTCAGGTTTCACTGTCAGGTTTCACTGCGAGGTTTCACTGTGAGATTTCACTGCCAGGTTTCACTGAGGTTTCACTGTGAGGTTTCACTGTGAGATTTCACTGTGAGATTTCACTGTGAGGTTTCACTGCGAGGTTTCACTGTGAGGTTTCACTGCCAGGTTTCACTGAGGTTTCACTGTGAGGTTTCACTGTCAGATTTCACTGCCAGGTTTCACTGCCAGGTTTCACTGCGAGGTTTCACTGCCAGATTTCACTGTCAGGTTTCACTGCCAGGTTTCACTGTGAGGTTTCACTGTCAGGTTTCACTGTCAGGTTTCACTGTGAGGTTTCCCTGTCAGGTTTCACTGTGAGATTTCACTGCCAGGTTTCACTGTGAGGTTTCACTGTGAGGTTTCACTGCCAGGTTTCACTGTGAGGTTTCACTGTGAGGTTTCACTGCCAGGTTTCACTGTGAGGTTTCACTGTCAGATTTCACTGTCAGATTTCACTGCGAGGTTTCACTGTGAGGTTTCACTGCGAGGTTTCACTGTGAGGTTTCACTGTCAGATTTCACTGTGAGGTTTCACTGCCAGGTTTCACTGCGAGGTTTCACTGTGAGGTTTCACTGTGAGGTTTCACTGTCAGGTTTCACTGTGAGGTTTCACTGTCAGATTTCACTGTCAGATTTCACTGCGAGGTTTCACTGTGAGGTTTCACTGCGAGGTTTCACTGTGAGGTTTCACTGTCAGGTTTCACTGTGAGGTTTCACTGCCAGGTTTCACTGCGAGGTTTCACTGTGAGGTTTCACTGCCAGGTTTCACTGCCAGGTTTCACTGTGAGGTTTCACTGCCAGGTTTCACTGCGAGGTTTCACTGCGAGGTTTCACTGTCAGGTTTCACTGTGAGGTTTCACTGCCAGGTTTCACTGTGAGGTTTCACTGTCAGGTTTCACTGTGAGGTTTCACTGTCAGGTTTCACTGCGAGGTTTCACTGCCAGGTTTCACTGCCAGGTTTCACTGCGAGGTTTCACTGCCAGGTTTCACTGTCAGGTTTCACTGCCAGGTTTCACTGTGAGGTTTCACTGTCAGGTTTCACTGTGAGGTTTCACTGTGAGGTTTCAATGTGAGGTTTCACTGCGAGGTTTCACTGCCAGGTTTCACTGTGAGGTTTCACTGCGAGGTTTCACTGTCAGATTTCACTGCCAGGTTTCACTGTGAGGTTTCACTGTGAGGTTTCACTGCCAGGTTTCACTGCCAGGTTTCACTGTGAGGTTTCACTGTGAGGTTTCACTGTGAGATTTCACTGTGAGGTTTCACTGTGAGGTTTCACTGCCAGGTTTCACTGTGAGGTTTCACTGCCAGGTTTCACTGTGAGGTTTCACTGCCAGGTTTCACTGCCAGGTTTCACTGTGAGGTTTCACTGTCAGGTTTCACTGTGAGGTTTCACTGTGAGATTTCACTGTGAGGTTTCACTGTCAGGTTTCACTGTCAGATTTCACTGCCAGGTTTCACTGTGAGGTTTCACTGTGAGGTTTCACTGTCAGGTTTCACTGTGAGGTTTCACTGCCAGGTTTCACTGTCAGATTTCACTGCCAGGTTTCACTGTCAGGTTTCACTGTGAGGTTTCACTGCCAGGTTTCACTGTGAGGTTTCACTGTGAGGTTTCACTGCCAGGTTTCACTGCGAGGTTTCACTGTGAGGTTTCACTGTGAGATTTCACTGTGAGGTTTCACTGTCAGGTTTCACTGCCAGGTTTCACTTTGAGGTTTCACTGCCAGGTTTCACTGTGAGATTTCACTGAGGTTTCACTGTGAGGTTTCACTGCCAGGTTTCACTGTGAGGTTTCACTGAGGTTTCACTGTGAGGTTTCACTGTGAGATTTCACTGTGAGGTTTCACTGTCAGGTTTCACTGTCAGATTTCACTGTGAAGTTTCACTGTCAGGTTTCACTGTGAGGTTTCACTGTCAGGTTTCACTGTGAGGTTTCACTGTGAGGTTTCACTGTCAGATTTCACTGTGAAGTTTCACTGCCAGGTTTCACTGTCAGGTTTCACTGTGAGGTTTCACTGTCAGGTTTCACTGTGAGGTTTCACTGCGAGGTTTCACTGTGAGGTTTCACTGTCAGGTTTCACTGTGAGGTTTCACTGTGAGGTTTCACTGTCAGATTTCACTGTGAGGTTTCACTGTGAGGTTTCACTGTCAGGTTTCACTGTCAGGTTTCACTGTGAGGTTTCACTGCGAGGTTTCACTGTCAGGTTTCACTGTCAGGTTTCACTGTGAGGTTTCACTGTCAGGTTTCACTGTGAGGTTTCACTGCGAGGTTTCACTGTGAGGTTTCACTGTGAGGTTTCACTGCGAGGTTTCACTGTGAGGTTTCACTGTCAGGTTTCACTGTGAGGTTTCACTGTCAGGTTTCACTGTGAGGTTTCACTGTGAGGTTTCACTGCGAGGTTTCACTGTCAGGTTTCACTGTCAGGTTTCACTGTGAGGTTTCACTGTCAGGTTTCACTGTGAGGTTTCACTGTGAGGTTTCACTGTCAGGTTTCACTGTGAGGTTTCACTGCGAGGTTTCACTGTCAGGTTTCACTGTGAGATTTCACTGTGAGGTTTCACTGTCAGGTTTCACTGCCAGGTTTCACTGTGAGGTTTCACTGTCAGGTTTCACTGTGAGGTTTCACTGTCAGATTTCACTGCCAGGTTTCACTGTCAGATTTCACTGTCAGGTTTCACTGTGAGGTTTCACTGTGAGGTTTCACTGTCAGATTTCACTGTGAGGTTTCACTGCCAGGTTTCACTGTGAGGTTTCACTGCCAGGTTTCACTGTGAGATTTCACTGTGAGGTTTCACTGTCAGGTTTCAATGTGAGGTTTCACTGTCAGGTTTCACTGTCAGATTTCACTGTGAGGTTTCACTGTCAGGTTTCAATGTGAGGTTTCACTGTCAGGTTTCACTGTCAGATTTCACTGTGAGGTTTCACTGCCAGGTTTCACTGTGAGGTTTCACTGTGAGGTTTCACTGTCAGGTTTCAATGTGAGGTTTCACTGTCAGGTTTCAATGTGAGGTTTCACTGTCAGGTTTCACTGTGAGGTTTCACTGTGAGGTTTCACTGTCAGGTTTCAATGTGAGGTTTCGCTGTCAGGTTTCACTGTGAGATTTCACTGTCAGGTTTCAATGTGAGGTTTCACTGCCAGGTTTCACTGTGAGGTTTCACTGCAAGGTTTCACTGTCAGATTTCACTGTGAGGTTTCACTGTCAGGTTTCACTGTCAGGTTTCACTGCGAGGTTTCACTGCGAGGTTTCACTGTGAGGTTTCACTGTCAGGTTTCAGAACACTTCCAGTGTTGTGAGACCAGGGGCGTCATTCTCCGACCCCCTGCCGGGTCGGAGAATGGCCGTTGGCCGCCGTGAATCCCGCCCCCGCCGAAGTCTCCGAAGGAAGAAAAGTCGGCGGGGCGTTAATGGCGCCGCTGCCGCGGAGAATGTCACGGGTCTGCGCAAGGCAGCCGATTTTCGGCCTGCCGATATTCTCCCTTCCGGATGGGCCGAAGTCCCGTCGACGTGATGACCGTTCACGTCGACGTAAATCAAACCTCCTTTTCATCGGCGTGACCCGGTGCTCCAGGCTCACGCCGACCAGCGAGGAGGTGAGTGACGGCCTGGGGGGTTGGCTCTGGGCAGGAAATGGCGTGGCCGCAGACTGATTGCCTGAGGAGAGGTGTGTCTCGGCTTGTGTGTGTGTGCGGCGGGGGGGGGGGGGGGGGGGGGGGGTGGTTAGAGTAGGCTGGGCTCCGGGGGAGTGCCGGGAGGGGGTCCGTGCCGGGGTGGAGGTTGGGGGTTGGGGGGGGGTCCGTGCCGGGGTGGAGGTTGGGGGGGGGGGCCGTGCCGGGGTGGAGGTTGGGGGTTGGGGAGGGGGTCCGTGCCGGGGTGGAGGTTGGGGGGGGGTCCGTGCTGGGGTGGGTGTTGGGGAGGGGGTCCGTGCCGGGGTGGAGGTTGTGGGGGGGGGGGGGGGTCCGTGCCGGGGTGGGTGATGGGAGAGCAAATGAGTTGGTCCACCTGGCTAGGTGCCAGCCTCCAACAGTTGGACCCATGCGGTCCATGCCACCTGGCTGGGGGGAGGAGGGGATATGGGCAATGATGACATGTCGTCGTTCCCCTCCCCCCCACCAGGCCGTCATGTTTTCAGACCATCCAGCGATGTTGGCCGCCGTGGTGGCAGCCGCTCATGTCTATGTTGCCCTGGATGAGGAGGAGGAGGAGGAGGAGCGTGCCAGAGAGGCGGCGCAGGCTGCCGCAGAGGGGCAGGCGGCAGCCGCCCAGGCTGGAGGGACACCTGACCGACAGGACGAGGAGGGGGAGGAGGACGTCGCGGCCCCACGGCAACGGAGGCACCCGAGGGCGCCCCGTGTGTACCGGCCCCGGCAGTCATACCAGGACCTCACGGACCGGGAATGCAGGAGGAGACTCCGGATGAGCCGGGAAACCGTGGCACACATCTGCCACCTGCTGGCACACCTGTCACCGCGTGGCACTGGCGGGGGACACCCTCTCCCCGTGTCCGTCAAGGTTACGGTGGCCCTGAACTTTTATGCAACGGGGTCATTCCAGGCACCGAGTGGGGACCTGTCCGGCATATCGCAGACATCGGTGCATCGGTGCATCCGGGCAATGACAGATGCCCTTTATGCCATGGCGCACCGCTACATCCGCTTCCCCGTGGACCGGGCCAGCCAAGATGCCCGGGCCGTGGGCTTCTCTGCCGTTGCCGGGTTCCCCATGGTCCAGGGCGCGATCGATGGGATGCACGTCGCCGTGCGGCCACCTGCAGATAACAGGGCCGTGTTCACTAATAGGAAGGGGACCTATTCGATGAACGTACAGGTGGTCTGCGACCACCGCATGATGATCCTGCACGTCTGCGCCCGTCACCCAGGCAGTGTACACGACTCATTCGTGTTGTCGCGGTCATCCATCCCCGGCATGTACGAGGGACGCCATCCCCGGCTGAGGGGCTGGTTGCTGGGCGACAGGGGCTACCCATTGCGATCGTGGCTGATGACGCCTATACGGAGGCCACGCAATGAGGCGGAGAACCGCTACAATGATGCCCATGTAGCGACAAGGGGAGTGATAGAGAGGTGCTTTGGCGTGCTGAAGATGCGTTTCAGGTGCCTGGACCTCTCTGGGGGCGCCCTCCAGTATCGGTCAGATAGGGTCGGCCGCATCATTGTGGTGTGCTGCGTCCTGCACAACATAGCCCAGCAGAGGGGCGATGTGCCGCAGGCAGAGGAGGGCGGAGTGGAGGAGCAGCAGGAAGAGGCCCAGTCCTCCCCAGATGAGGGGGATGGGGGCAATGGTCAGGGCAGACGGGGTAGACACAGACGGGTGGCTGTCCACCGTTACCGGCTGGCCCAGCGGGCACGGGACAGACTGATAGACGCCCGCTTCACTGACTAGATGGGCGTGGGAATCGGGTAGTATGGCCACAGACCGCACACCATGACAACAGCCGACCACCCACACCCCCCACCCATCCACCCACCCAGCACCCTCACCCCCCTCCCCAACCCCACACACCCCACCCGCATGCACACCACCCCCCCACTCCCAATTGCCGATCCACCGGCGGCACAACGGGCCGGGCTCACCCAGTTGCGGGTGGACGCGTGTCTATCGCAGGCCATGGAGAATGATGACAACCCGCCTCCGATGAGCTCCTGGCTCTACATCGTTGGACTATGTCTGACCCATGGCCACAGTACCACCATCCACCCGGACCATCCCTGCATGCGGCTGTGACACTGCAGCGCACGGTCCCGTCCTCTGCCCGGGGGATGTTGATGGCGGCCCAGGGGGAAGGGGGCAGACTCACCTGGGGCTGAGGTAAGACCACCCCTCACACACACACTTGCGCTCAACGTACATGACACCCCCGCACACTTTGGACAGAGCACAAAGGCAGCTTCGGTAGGTGTAACAATGACTTTAATAACCAAAGGAGTTCATGCACGTGCCCTAGCGCCTAAAACTCATCTGTGCCCTGCACCCGTGCCAACTTACTCAGTGTCTAATTGTTTGGCCTTACGGGCCCTTTGACTACGTCTACGTGGTTCCCCAGACGGTACAGCAGAACTGGAGGTGGACTCCTGTGATTCCTGCCCTCTGACACTGGATCCCTTTGGCGGCCGTTTCCTGGGGCGTCCTGGCCTAGATGGGCCAGGCTGCGGCCCGGGCGACTGGGATGGCGAGCTGCCAGCCTGTCCTGCCCGTTGCCCACCCGATGCACCTGGGACGGAAGGGGGGGAGTCCGAGGTGTCGCGGTGTACCGGGACCTCCCCTACAGAGGGAGCCGGGACGGACCACACCACCTCCTCCTCCCTCGGGGTGCCCGATGGCCCCCGGCCTCTACATGGGTGGGGGATGCGAACGGACTGGCCATCCGACGCGCCCCCGACATCTGGCGCTGCCAGTCCTGGAGGCCCGTGCTGGTATCGACAGGGGTCTGCAGGTTTGCAGCCATGGAGCCCAGGGGGTTGTCGAACCCTGTCTGCGACAGTGCGACGCCAGCTCGCACATGGCCACTGGCGCCGATGCCCTCAGCGATGGCCTGCTGAGACTGGGCCATGGCCTGCAGAGACTGGGCCATGGCCTGCAGAGACTGGGCTATGGCCTGCTGAGACTGGGCCATGGCCTGCTGAGACTGGGCTATGGCGTTGAGCGCCTCTGCCATCTGGCGCTGGCACTGGCTCATGGCCTCCTGTGAGAGGGCAGCCATTTCCTGGGCCACAGACGCCGCCTGCACGGAAGGCCCCAGGCCTCGCAAACCGTTCCCCATGTCTGACACCGTCGCACCCATTGCCTCCACCGCGGACGCCACCCATGCGGTGTCAGCCTGGGTGGCACGCATGACCGGGACCACTCCCAGCTCCTGGACGCGGGTGGACTCCTCCACCTGCGACCGCAGCCGCCGCAAGCCACCCGTCACCCTATTCGCTCGTCTCCGTGTCGGTGGTTGCATCGGATCTATGTGTGGGTGTGGTAACTGCAGGAACCCGGGATCCATCTGGGCGGCAGATGTTCGCTTGGCCTGGGCTGCCCTCCGACCGCCCGGTCCCTCTGCTGCTCCTACCTCCACCTGCTGTACCGGGACGGCTGTGTTGTGCGCACCAGTGAGTGTACCAGACGCCTCATCACTAAAGTGCCCAACCGTGGTGAGTGTTTCTGCGATGGTGGAGGGTGTTGGTGACAGCAGTGGCGTTGTGTCGTGCTCTTCGTCCCACTCTGAGTCCATGGCACTTTGGGGTGGGGGTTCGTCTCCACCCATCCACTCTGAGTCACTGTCCGGTATTTCGTCTTCCCGGGTAGGGGTGTCCTGGGTAGTGGTGTCCCGGGTAGTGGTGTCCCGGGTAGGGGTGTCCTGGGTAGTGGTGTCCCGGGTAGGGGTGTCCTGGATAGTGGTGTCCCGGGTAGTGGTGTCCCGGGTAGGGGTGTCCTGGGTAGTGGTGTCCCGGGTAGGGGTGTCCTGGATAGTGGTGTCCTGGGTAGTGGTGTCCTGGCTCGGATGTGACGGGGGCCTGTGGCTGCCCCCCTCATCGCTGGGTGGTCGCTCCCGCACGTGACGGGGGTGTCGTCTCCCTGTTGCTCCAGGTCTCTCCGTCTCCCGTGGTCTCCGAGGGGCATCCTGCGGGCGTCGCATGCTGGAGGGTTCGGGTCTCTCCGTCTCCCGTGGTCTCCGAGGGGCATCCTGCGGGCGTCGCATGCTGGAGGGTTCGGGTCTCTCCGTCTCCCGTGGTCTCCGAGGGGCATCCTGCGGGCGTCGCATGCTGGAGGGTTCGGGTCTCTCCGTCTCCCGTGGTCTCCGAGGGGCATCCTGCGGGCGTCGCATGCTGGAGGGTTCGGGTCTCTCCGTCTCCCGTGGTCTCCGAGGGGCATCCTGCGGGCGTCGCATGCTGGAGGGTTCGGGTCTCTCCGTCTCCCGTGGTCTCCGAGGGGCATCCTGCGGGCGTCGCATGCTGGAGGGTTCGGGTCTCTCCGTCTCCCGTGGTCTCCGAGGGGCATCCTGCGGGCGTCGCATGCTGGAGGGTGCGGGTCTCTCCGTCTCCCGTGGTCTCCGAGGGGCATCCTGCGGGCGGTCTGCATCTGCGGGGATGGGTGCCTGGACGTTTGGTCCTGCGATACACAATGAAGCATGCATGGTTAGACATCAGGCAGTGATCAGGTGATACGGGAGAGGGGGATATAGGGGAGGGGGGATATGGGGACGGGCTGTTGGTGGCTCACTTGCTCGTGGGGCCCCGACCTCTGCATCAGCAACCTCCCGGTCCTCAGGTCCGCCAGCCAGTTCCAGGGCCCTTTCCTCGTGTACGGTCAGTGGCCTCTCATCAGCGGGCCCTCCTCCAGTCCTCACATGCTCCCTATTGTTGTGTGCGCGCTTCTCCTGGGGGGGGGGGGGGGTGGCAGGGGTAAAAGGCAACAGTGTTAGGCAGGTATATGAATGCATGCCATCGGTTGTGCGTGCATTGCAGAGGTTAAGGTTAGGGCTGGATTCACTTGGGGATATGGGGGATATGGGGGAGGGGGGGATATGGGGGAAGGGGGATATGGGGGATATGGGGGAGGGGGGATATGGGGGAGGGGGGAATATGGGGGATATGGGGGAGGGGGGGATATGGGGAATATGGGGGAGGGGGGATATGGGGGATATGGGGGAGGGGGGATATGGGGGAGGGGGGAATATGGGGGATATGGGGGAGGGGGGATATGGGGGAGGGGGGGATATGGGGGAGGGGGGATATGGGGGATATGGGGGAGGGGGGATATGGGGGAGGGGGAATATGGGGGATATGGGGAGGGGGGATATGGGGGATATGGGGGAGGGGGGATATGGGGAGGGGGATATGGGGGATATGGGGGAGGGGGGATATGGGGGAGGGGGGGATATGGGGGAGGGGGGATATGGGGGATATGGGGGAGGGGGGATATGGGGGAGGGGGAATATGGGGGATATGGGGGAGGGGGGATATGGGGGATATGGGGGAGGGGGGATATGGGGGAGGGGGATATGGGGGAGGGGGGATATGGGGGATATGGGGGAGGGGGGATATGGGGGAGGGGGGATATGGGGGATATGGGGGAGGGGGGGATATGGGGGAGGGGGGATATGGGGGATATGGGGGAGGGGGAATATGGGGGATATGGGGGAGGGGGGATATGGGGATATGGGGAGGCTCACCCTGCCTGCTCTGACGAGGTCGTTCACCTTCTTGTGGCACTGGGTGCCTGTCCGTGGTGTTAGGGCCACAGCGGTGACGGCCTCTGCCACCTCCCTCCACAGACGCCGGCTGTGGCGTGGGGCAACTCTGCAGCCGTGCCCGGGATACAGGGTGTCCCTCCTCTGCTCCACCGCATCCAGGAGCGCCTCCACATCGCGTGACTCGAACCTCGGGGCTGAGCGACGGCCAGCCATCAAGTCGGGTGTTGCGGTCGGCTGTTCCGGTCGGGTGGGGGGGAGCTGCGCGGCCTTATGAGCCGTCACGCCGTGCAGCGCGTATGACGCTGCACGGCGTCAACCACTGCGCAAGCGCGGATCCCGTTACGTCGCTGCTAGCCCATTTCGGGCCGCAGACTATCGGCCCATTTTTATGACGTGACGCAAGTGGGATTTGCGCCGTTTTTTGCGCCGATCGGCGGAGTTTCCGCCGATAACGGAGAATTTCGCCCCAGATGCCTTTTGGGAACATCAGTGCCAGTTGAATAGTACAGAAATGTCCGTGGAGCAGGCTGACCTTGGTCCTGCAGCTCTCCTATCACACGTCTGGACAAATGGTCAAACCAAGAGATCTCTGGGCCGGGATTTTGGCGTCATAACCGGTGCGAGCGACGCCGGCGTCAACGGGCCTCCAGGCCCAGTTATTCTCCTCGTCCTCGGGGGCTAGTACGGCGCCGGAGTGCTGTGCGCTGCTCTGGCACCGAAAGCTGGCCGTACACGGCTGGCGCGGGTCCATGCATGAGCGCTACGGCCCTCGCCGCGCGGCCCCCAGGCAACACCGCAGAGCCCTACAGGGGCTTGGCGCGGAGGAACATAGGCCACCCCCAGAATGAGTGCGCCCGCCAATCGATAGCCCTCAATCGCGGGCCTGGCCACCGTAGAGCCCCCCCCCCCCACCCGGGAGTCGGATCCCCCTGCCCCCCCACCAGAACGGCTGCCGCAGCCAGAAAGCTGAGGTCCCGCGGGGCGGGACCATATGTGAACCACGCCGGCAGGACTCGGTGGAACTTGGCGGGCACTCTGCCCGTCGAGCACGGAGAATCACAGCGGGGGCCCCCGACTGGCGCCATGGCGACCGCGCGGGCGCGATTGGCGGCGATTCTCCAGTCGGCGGAGAATCGAAGGCCCGGCCTCGGAGCGGTGTGGCGGGATTCCCGTGCCCCCCGCCCCGGCGATTCTCTGACCCGGATCGGGCTCGGAGAATCCCGGCCCTGGTCTGTATTTCCCAGAACAGGTGCTGATGCAGTCTTTCCAGAAACAACAGCCAGTCCAATCAGGCAGCAGAGTATAGCACGATGCCACAGTCCACCAATCAGGCAGCAGAGTATAGCACGATGCCACAATCCACCAATCAGGCAGCAGAGTATAGCACGATGCCACAATCCACCAATCAGGCAGCAGAGTATAGCACGATGCCACAATCCACCAATCAGGCAGCAGAGTATAGCACGATGCCACAGTCCACCAATCAGGCAGCAGAGTATAGCACGATGCCACAATCCACCAATCAGGCAGCAGAGTATAGCACGATGCCACAGTCCACCAATCAGGCAGCAGAGTATAGCACGATGCCACAATCCACCAATCAGGCAGCAGAGTATAGCACGATGCCACAGTCCACCAATCAGGCAGCAGAGTATAGCACGATGCCACAATCCACCAATCAGGCAGCAGAGTATAGCACGATGCCACAGTCCACCAATCAGGCAGCAGAGTATAGCACGATGCCACAATCCACCAATCAGGCAGCAGAGTATAGCACGATGCCACAATCCACCAATCAGACAGCAGAGTATAGCACGATGCCACAATCCACCAATCAGGCAGCAGAGTATAGCACGATGCCACAATCCACCAATCAGGCAGCAGAGTATAGCACGATGCCACAATCCACCAATCAGGCAGCAGAGTATAGCACGATGCCACAATCCACCAATCAGACAGCAGAGTATAGCACGATCCCCATTGCACAGCATTAATTGATGCATGCAATTGATACAGTGAAGCATATCAGTGTCAAGGTCGCATAACAATGTCAGCCTTAACTGAGTGGTGGCACTTTTGCTTCAGAGATTTTGTGTTTAAGCTTCACTCCAGAGACTGGAGAACAAAATCCCCAGTCTGGAATTTCTGTTACTAATATAGTGATCGAGTCTATCCGTAGCATTATTCAAAGAAGAGCCTGTGTCCTAGCCAATCTTTATCCCTTAGCCAACCCCCAATCAGATGATCTGATCATTCAATCTATTGATGTTGTCTGAATTGACTGCTGCATTTCAACTGACTTCACTCCGAAAGTATTTTGTTGGCTGCAATGTTTTTCGACATGCTGAGGCGGTGAAAGGTTCTGCACTAATGTGCGAGTCTTTCTTGATTCTTTTCTTTATGTAGGTTTGCAGTGCAGTACTGAGGCAGTGCTGCACTGTCAGAGGCAGCGCTGCACTGTCGGAAGGGGGGGGGGGGTGGTCTCTTTCGAGAGAGAGAGGCTGGCACATGCGGAGAGGCGACGTGGGTAAAGGATCAGAGGGTTGCCAACTCCTGTAGACCCCAGACACGAGCAACAGTCAGAGCAGAAAAAAGCAGAAACTTGCTGAGTGTGGAGTCCTGGGGCGGGTTTCTCTGACCCCCCCCCCCCCCCCCCCCCCCCCCCCCCCCCCCGGCCGGGTCGGAGAATCGCCGGGGGGGGGGCGGTGTGAATCCCGCCCCGCCACTCTGACGCCGGCTGCCGTATTCTCCGGCGCAGGTTTTCAGGTGGGGGCGGGGATCATGCAGCGCCGGCCGGGGGCCGTTGGCAGCGGCCAGCGGCCCCCCCCCCCCCCCCCCCCGGCAATTCTCCGGGCCCCGATGGGCCGAGCGGCCGCCCGTTTTTGGCCAGTCCCACCGGCGTGGATTGGACATGGCCCCACACGGCGGGACCTGGCAGGTAAATCGGCTGGTGCGGTCCTCGGGGGAGGGGGGGGGGGATCCGACCCCAGGGGGGGCCCCCCATGGTGGCCTGGCCCACGATCGGGGGCCACCGATCTGAGGGCGGGCCTGTGCCGTGGAGGCACTTCCTCCTTCCGCGCCGGCCCCTGTAGAGCTGCGCCATGGCCGGTGTGGAGAAGACCCCCCCCCCGCCGTGCATGCGGCAGAATCACGCCGGCGGTTCTGCGCATGCGCTAACTCGCGCAGTCCCTTCGGCGCCGGCTGGCACGGCGCCAACCCCTCCGCCGCTGGCCTAGCCCCCGGAAGTGCAGAGTATTCCGCTACTTCCGGTCAGCCCGATGCCGGAGTGGTTTGTGCCATTTGTACGCTGGCGTCGGGCCATCGCACCGATTCGGGAGAATCCCGCACCTGATACATAGATTCCATCGGATTCCATAGGATATAGAACACAGAAACAGACCAGTCGGCCCAACCAGCCCAAACTGGTGTTTATGTTCCATCGAACCTTCTCCCATCTCTCCTCAACGAAATCTATCATTCTAACCTTGGAGTCCCTTCTCCCTCATCTCCTCGCTTCCCCTGCGATACACCTCCTCCACGCCTTGTGGGGGAGAGTTCCATATTCTCACCATTCTTCAGGTAAAGACGTTTTTTCTGAATTCTTGCTGACTGGACTTATCGATGACCTCTAGTCCTACTCTTCCTCACAAGAGGAAAAATTCTCTCTCGATCCATCCTATCACACACAGACACACAAACAATGATCAGAGTCTTTTTTTTTAAATTAATGTTTTATTAAAGTTTTTCCAATGAGCGTTTTTACATAACAAAAATAGAAATACAGATTGTAATAAAAAATAACAATAAACATATCCCAAAGCTTACAGTGAAACTACTTACAAAACAGAAAAACAATTTTTTAAACAGAACCAGGTGGGTTTTGTCCCCATGCCCAACTCACATTATATCAACAGAACCCCCACCCTGAACCACCCCCTCCCCCCAGGATGCTGCTGCTGACACTTACTGCTCCCCTAGAAAGTCAAGGAAAGGTTGCAACCGCCAGGAGAACCCCATCAAGGACCCTCTCAAGGTGAACTTTATTCGCTCCAGGCTGAGGAACCCCGCCATATCGCTAACCCAGGTCTCCACACCCGGGGGATTCGAGTCCCTCCACATTAACAGAATCCGTCTCCGGGCTACCAGGGAGGCAAAGGCCAGAACCTCGGCCTCTTTCGCTTCCTGCACTCCCGGATCCTCCGCCACCCCAAATATCGCTACCGCTGGGCTCGCCTTCACCCGAGCGTCCAAAACCCTAGACATCACCCTCGCAAACCCCTGCCAGAATTCTTTAAGAGCAGGGCATGCACAGAACATATGGGCATGGTTCGCCGGACCCCCGCACATCCCGGGCACCTGTCCTCCACCCCAAAAAACTTACTCATTCTTGCCGCCGTTATATGTGCCCGATACACCACTTTAAACTGGATTAATCCGAGCCTGGCACATGATGAGGAGGAGTTCACTCTGCCCAGGGCATCGGCCCACAGGCCCTCATCCAGCAACTCGCCCAGCTCCTCCTCCCACTTATATTTCAACTCCCCCACTGAGGCTTCCTCCACCTCCTGCTGCTCCTGATATATGTCCGACACCTTCCCCTCCCCTACCCAGATGCCATACACCACCCTATCCTGGATCCTACGCGGGGGCAGCCGCGGGAATGTCCCCACCTGTTGTCTAAGGAAGTCCCGAACCTGGAGGTACCTGAACGCATTCCCCGGGGGCAGGCTGAACTTTTCCTCCAGGGCCTGTATGCTAGGGAAAGCCCTGTCTATAAACAGGTCCCCCATCCTCCTAATACCTGCCCTATACCAGCCTTGGTATCCCCCATCCAACCTACCTGGAGCAAATCTGTGGTTATTCCGTATCGGCGTCCACACCGAGGCCCCCTCCTCTCCCCTGTGTCTCCTCCACGGCCCCCAGATCCTCAGTGCCGCCGTCACCACCGGACTAGTGGTGTATCGTGCCGGCGAGAACGGCAGCGGAGCCGTAACAAGTGCCCCTAGACTGGTGCCTCTACACGACGCCGCCTCCAGCCGCCTCCACGCCCGCCCCCCGGCTACTCTCCAAGAATACCCTTTTGACTCACGGGGTTTTATTCGCCCACACAAATCCCGTCACAATCCTATTCACCCGCTTGGGGATGAAAATGGGGAGGCACTGAAATACGAAGAGGAACCTGGGGAGAACCGTCATCTTCACAGTCTGCACCCGTCCCGCCAAGAAAAGCGGGAGCATATCCCACCTTTTAAACTCTCCCTCCATCTGCTCCACTAGCCGGGTTAAGTTGAGCCTGTGCAGGGCATCCCAGTTCCTGGCCACTTGTATCCCTAAGCACCGAAAGCTCCTCTCCACTATCCTGAGCGGGGAGCTCCCTCAGTCTCTCCTCCTGGCGCCTACCGTCGATCACGAACAGCTCACTCTTCCCCACGTTCAACTTATACCCCGAGAACCTCCCGAAGTCCACCAGGATCCGCATGACCTCCCCCAACCCCTCTAACGGGTCCGAAATATACAACAACAGGTCATCCGCGTAGAGGGAGACCCGGTGCTCCTCCCCTCCGCGCACCAGCCCCCTCCAATCCCCCGAAGTCCTGAGCGCAATGGCCAATGGCTCAATTGGGCACGGGAGCAATAGGTCAGAAGGTGAGAGCATTGAGGGAGAACTAGGGAATAGGGACAGTGTGGCTCTGAGGCAGAGCAGACAGGGAGAAGTTGCTGAACACAGCGGGTCTGGTGGCCTGAAGTGCATATGTTTTAATGCAAGGAGCATTACGGGTAAGGCAGATGAACTTAGAGCTTGGATTAGTACTTGGAACTATGATGTTGTTGCCATTACAGAGACCTGGTTGAGGGAAGGGCAGGATTGGCAGCTAAACGTTCCAGGATTTAGATGTTTCAGGCGGGATAGAGGGGGATGTAAAAGGGGAGGTGGAGTTGCGCTACTTGTTCGGGAGAATATCACAGCTGTACTGCGAGAGGACACCTCAGAGGGCAGTGAGGCTATATGGGTAGAGATCAGGAATAAGAAGGGTGCAGTCACAATGTTGGGAGTATACTACAGGCCTCCCAACAGCCAGCGGGAGATAGAGGAGCAGATAGGTAGACAGATTTTGGAAAAGAGTAAAAACAACAGGGTTGTGGTGATGGGAGACTTCAACTTTCCCAATATTGACTGGGACTCACTTAGTGCCAGGGGCTTAGACGGGGCGGAGTTTGTAAGGAGCATCCAGGAGGGCTTCTTAAAACAATATGTAGACAGTCCAACTAGGGAAGGGGCGGTACTGGACCTGGTATTGGGGAATGAGCCCGGCCAGGTGGTAGATGTTTCAGTAGGGGAGCATTTCGGTAACAGTGACCACAATTCAGTAAGTTTTAAAGTACTGGTGGACAAGGATAAGAGTGGTCCGAGGATGAATGTGCTAAATTGGGGGAAGGCTAATTATAACAATATTAGGCGGGAACTGAAGAACATAGATTGAGGGCGGATGTTTGAGGGCAAATCAACATCTGACATGTGGGAGGCTTTCAAGTGGCAGTTGAAAGGAATACAGGACCGGCATGTTCCTGTGAGGAAGAAAGATAAATACGGCAATTTTCGGGAACCTTGGATGACGAGTGATATTGTAGGCCTCGTCAAAAAGAAAAAGGAAGCATTTGTCAGGGCTAAAAGGCTGGGAACAGACAAAGCCTGCGTGGAATATAAGGAAAGTAGGAAGGAACTTAAGCAAGGAGTCAGGAGGGCTAGAAGGGGTCATGAAAAGTCATTGGCAAATAGGGTTAAGGAAAATCCCAAGGCTTTTTACACGTACATAAAAAGCAAGAGGGTAGCCAGGGAAAGGGTTGGCCCACTGAAGGATAGGCAAGGGAATCTATGTGTGGAGCCAGAGGAAATGGGCGAGGTACTAAATGAATACTTTGCCTCAGTATTCACCAAAGAGAAGGCATTGGTAGATGTTGAGTCTGGAGAAGGGGGTGTAGATAGCCTGGGTCACATTGTGATCCAAAAAGACGAGGTGTTGGGTGTCTTAAAAAATATTAAGGTAGATAAGTCCCCAGGGCCTGATGGGATCTACCCCAGAATACTGAAGGAGGCTGGAGAGGAAATTGCTGAGGCCTTGACAGAAATCTTTGGATCCTCGCTGTCTTCAGGGGATGTCCCGGAGGACTGGAGAATAGCCAATGTTGTTCCTCTGTTTAAGAAGGGTAGCAAGGATAATCCCGGGAACTACAGGCCGGTGAGCCTTACTTCAGTGGTAGGGAAATTACTGGAGAGAATTCTTCAAGACAGGATCTACTCCCATTTGGAAGCAAATGGACGTATTAGTGAGAGGCAGCACGGTTTTGTGAAGGGGAGGTCGTGTCTCACTAACTTGATAGAGTTTTTCGAGGAGGTCACTAAGATGATTGATGCAGGTAGGGCAGTAGATGTTGTCTATATGGACTTCAGTAAGGCCTTTGACAAGGTCCCTCATGGTAGACTATTACAAAAGGTGAAGTCACACGGGATCAGGAGTGAGCTGGCAAGGTGGATACAGAACTGGCTAGGCCATAGAAGGCAGAGAGTAGCAATGGAGGGATGCTTTTCTAATTGGAGGGCTGTGACCAGTGGTGTTCCACAGGGGTCAGTGCTGGGACCTTTGCTCTTTGTAGTATATATAAATGATTTGGAGGAAAATGTAACTGGTCTGATTAGTAAGTTTGCAGACGACACAAAGGTTGGTGGAATTGCGGATAGCGATGAGGACTGTCGGAGGATTCAGCAGGATTTAGATTGTCTGGAGACTTGGGCGGAGAGATGGCAGATGGAGTTTAATCCGGACAAATGTGAGGTAATGCATTTTGGAAGGTCTAATGCAGGTAGGGAATATACAGTGAATGGTAGAACCCTCAAGAGTATTCTCAAGAGTATTGAAAGTCAAAGAGATCTAGGAGTACAGGTCCACAGGTCATTGAAAGGGGCAACACAGGTGGAGAAGGTAGTCAAGAAGGCATACGGCATGCTTGCCTTCATTGGCCGGGGCATTGAGTATAAGAATTGGCAAGTCATGTTGCAGCTGTATAGAACCTTAGTTAGGCCACACTTGGAGTATAGTGTTCAATTCTGGTCGCCACACTACCAGAAGGATGTGGAGGCTTTAGAGAGGGTGCAGAAGAGATTTACCAGAATGTTGCCTGGTATGGAGGGCATTAGCTATGAGGAGCGATTGAATAAACTCGGTTTGTTCTCACTGGAACGAAGGAGGTTGAGGGGCGACCTGATAGAGGTATACAAAATTATGAGGGGCATAGACAGAGTGGATAGTCAGAGGCTTTTCCCCAGGGTAGAGGGGTCAATTACTAGGGGGCATAGGTTTAAGGTGAGAGGGGCAAGGTTTAGAGTAGATGTACGAGGCAAGTTTTTTACGCAGAGGGTAGTGGGTGCCTGGAACTCACTACCGGAGGAGGTAGTGGAAGCAGGGACGATAGGGACATTTAAGGGGCATCTTGACAAATATATGAATAGGATGGGAATAGAAGGATACGGACCCAGGAAGTGTAGAAGATTGTAGTTTAGTCGGGCAGCATGGTCGGCACGGGCTTGGAGGGCCGAAGGGCCTGTTCCTGTGCTGTACATTTCTTTGTTCTTTGTTCTAATTGCCAGGGCAAACAGCAATGGGGACAGGGGACACCCCTGTCCCGTCCCCCGGTGCAGCCTGAAGTATTCCCACCTTAGCCGGTTTGTGGACACACTCGCTACAGGGGCCTGATACAGCAGTTTGACCCACCCTATAAATCCCTCCCCAAATCCAAACCTGCCTAGCGCCTCCCACAGATACTCCCACTCCACCTTGTCAAAGGCCTTCTCCGCGTCCATCGCAGCCACCACCTCCCCCCCTCCGAGGGCATCATGGTAATATTCAGGAACCTCCTCACATTCGCGTCCAGCTGCCTGCCCTTAACAAACCCCGTCTGGTCCTCCCCAATCACTCCCGGGACACAGTCCTCTATTCTGGTGGCCAGAACTTTTGCCAACAGCTTGGCATCCACGTTCAGGAGCGATATCGGCCTGTGGGACCCACACTGAAGCGGATCCTTCTCCTTCTTCAGGATAAGCGAGATCAATGCCTGCGACATTGTCGGAGGGAGGATCCCTTTCTCCTTTGCCTCATTGAAGGTTCTCATCAGGAGCGGGCTCAGCAGCTCCGAGAACTTCTTATAAAATTCTATGGGGAAGCCGTCCGGGCCCGGGGCCTTGCCCGTCTGCATGCCTGCCAGCCCCCTGACTACCTCCTCCAACTCAATCGGGGCCCCCATTCCCTGCACCCGCTCTGCCTCCACCCTTGGGAACCTCAACCGGTCCATGAACCGCCTCATCCCTTCCCCCTCCCCGGGGGGTTCCGACTTGTATAACCTCCCGTAGAACTCCCTGAAGACTTCATTGACCCTCTCTGGGCTCAGCACCATGTTGCCTTCCCTATCCCGCACTCCCCCAACCTCTCTGGCCGCCTCCCTCCTGCGCAGCTGGTGCGCCAGCATCCTCCTCGCTTTCTCCCCATACTCATAAACTGCCCCCTTCGCTTTCCTCAGCTGCGCCTCCGCCTTCCCCGTGGACAGCAAGTCAAACTCCGCCTGTAATTTCAGGCACTTGTTCAACAGCCCCCCTCTGGGGCCTCCGCGTACCTCCTGTCTACCCTGAGTATCTCTCCTACCAGTCTCTCCCTCTCCGTCCTCTCCTTCTTCTCTCTGTGGGACCTAATGGAGGATTAACTCTCCCCTAATGACCGCCTTCAGAGCCTCCCAAACCACTGCCACCGTCACCTCTCCTGTGCCATTCGCTCCCACATAATTCTCAATACTCCTCCTTATCCGCCCGCACACCTCTCCGTCCGCCAGCAGCCCCACATCCAGTCGCCAGAGAGGGCGCTGACCCCGTTCCGCCCCCAGTCGCAGGTCCACCCAGTGCGGGGCATGGTCCGAGACCGCAATGGCCGAGTATTCTACCCCCTCCACCCTCGGGATTAACGCCCTACTCAACACAAAGAAGTCTGTTCGCGAATAGACTTTATGGACATGGGAGAAAAAGGAAAACTCCTTCGTCCTTGGCAGCGTAAACCTCCAGGGGTCCACTCCCCCCATCTGGCCCATGAACTCCCACAAGGCCCTGGCCACCGCCGGCCTCTTTCCTGTTCTGGACTTGGAACGATCCAAGCTCGGATCCAAGACCGTATTAAAGCCCCCTCCCATAATCAGGTGACTTATCTCCAAGTCCGGGATCCTACCCAACAAGCGCCTCATAAAGTCCGCATCGTCCCAGTTCGGGGCATATACATTCACTAACACCACCCAGGCCACCTGCAGCTTGCCACTCACCATTATATATATGCCCCATGATCAGAGTCTTTTAAATAATCCAACTTCCTATCTCTGGAACAAACATGACTCCAGTGATTGCTGGAAAAGGGATTTTCCTGTGTAACGATATCAAATTGAAGGTCTTCTACAGGGAAACCTCCCGATAATGGACCTCCCATACCTCCACACACCACAGCTCAGTCTGAAGTCCAATCACCGTCCTTGCAGCTTTGGAACTGAAACAAACCGAACGCAACACACTGATCCCTCCCAAACGTCACAGTATATGGAACAAAATGAGTTCCTTCTGGATGCGACTCTTCAGGTATGTGATGAATGGTTACTGTGTTACTATACCCTTATCATCCTGTAAGGTAATGTCCCCTTTAAGCCCGGGCTTGGAACCCTGGGGGACTCCGCCTCCGGCTCCGCCCACCAGGGAGTCGTATATAAGGGGCCGCTCTGTAGCCAGCACCCAGTAAGCACCCATCTCGGCATCAGGCTAGTTCTCAGCTTATTGAAGCCTTCTTTACCGTTCTACTCTCTTGCGTCATTATTGAGGGTACTCTACAATCATCACCCTTGGTGTAAGAGGTAGAATCAGGAGTAGATTGTTCAGTCCGAGGGCCTGCTCCACCTTTCAATAAGATCAAGGCTGATCATCTACCTCGACTCCACCTTCCTGCCTTGTCTCTTGATCAACCCTTCAGTGGCCCAAAATCTATCAACCTCAAGTCTTCAATCCACTCAACGGCTGAGCATCTACTGGCAGCCAGGATAGAGACTTCCCAGCCCTCCGAGTGAAGAAATTCTTCCTTATTTCAGTCCTGAATTGGCTGGCTCCTTATTCTGAGTCTGCGACCCCTACTGCCAGATGGTCCGACAGGGAAACGGCTATCTGTGCAAGACATCTGAGCCTACACAGCAAATATCTCACAATATTAAATAGATTTTTCAGCATAGAAACAGCCGACAATGGTGGAAGGCCCACCAAGAGCCACCTCCCACCCTTCCCCGTCTCATTTCATGGACACCGCCTTCTATTCCTTTCTTCCGCATTTGCTTATCTAGCTTCCGTTTAAATACATCTAAACCATTTACCTCAACCACTTCCTGTGGGTAGCGAGTTCCACATTGTAACCGTGTAAAGGAGTTGTTTGTGATTTACCAGTTTACCAATTTACCAGTGGCTCGCTGATATTTCTGGCCCCCAGTTTTGGTTCCCCTCCAACGACCCACACTGTGGACAGGCACCAAAAACATAGGCCCCCCCAGATCGCACGCGCCCGTGGATCGGTGGCCCCCGATCGGTAGCCTGGCCATCCAGGAGGCCCACCCCACCGTGAATGATCCCCCCCGGCCCCACCAGGTCGGCCGCGGACCGAGTCCGCAGCCGCCACGCCGAGTTCCCGCCGGGTGGAACCATGAGTGACCCACGCCGCTGGGAACTCGGCCTGCTGCACTCGGCGAATCTCCGCGGGGGCCTCTTTCAATCGGAGAATCGCGGGAGCGGCGTCGGACCTGGGGCGAGATTCTCCGACCCCCCACCGGGTCGGAGAATCGCCGGGGGCTGGCGTGAATCCCGCCCCCGCTGGTTGCCGAATTCTCCGGCACCGGATATTCGGCGGGGGCGGGAATCGCACCGTGCTGGTTGGCGGGCCCCCCCCCCCCGCGATTCTCCGGCCCGGATGGGCCGAAGTCCCGCTGCTAGAATGCCTGTCCCGCCGGCGTAGATTAAACCACATACCTTACCGGCGGGACAAGGCGGCGCAGGCGGGCTCCAGGGTCCTGGGAGGGGCGCGTGGCAATCTGGCCTCGGGGGGTGCCCCCATGGTGGCCTTTCACGGGGGCGGAGGCGGAAGAGACTCCCTCCACAGCGCATGCGCGGGGATGCCGCGAGCGGCCGCTAACGCTCCCGCGCATGCGCCGCATGGAGATGTCATTTCCGCGCCAGCTGGCGGGGCACCAAAGGTCTTTTCCGCCAGCTGGCGGGGCGGAAATAAGTCCGGCGCGGGCCTAGCCCCTTAAGGTTGGGGCTCGGCCCCCCCCAAGATGCGGAGGATTCCGCACCTTTGGGGCGGCGCGATGCCTGACTGATTTATGCCGTTTTGGGCGCCAGTCGGTGGACATTGCGCCGATACCAGAGAATTTCGCCCCTGATCTGGGGTTTGATGCCCATTCCCCCCCCCACCCCCACCCCCACCCCCCACCAATCGCAATTTCGGCTCGGAGAATCCTGCCTCTGATCTTTAGTCAACATTCATACACACACACACACCGTGCACATTCAGTGGCTAGTACAAGGCCCTCGATTGTGATTTTTAAAAATAATAATCTTTATTATTGTCACAAGTAGGCTTACATTAACACTGCAATGAAGTTACTGTGAAAAGCCCCTAGTCGCTCCATTTCCGGCGCCTGTTCGGGTACACAGAGGGAGAATTCAGAGTGTCCAATTCACCTAACAAGCACAGCTTTCGGGACTTGTGGGAGGAAACCGGAGCACCCGGAGGAAGCCCACGCAGACACAGTGAGAACGTGCAGACTCCGTACAGACAGTGACCCAAGCCGGGAATCGAACCTGGGACCCTGGCGCTGTGAAGCACCAGTGCTAACCGCAGTGCTACCGTGCTGACCATCATTCTGGAGTTCCACCCCAATATTCCTTCTAAAATTTAGTTGTGCGTGGATATATTTATCAATGTGGGGTATCTATAAATATTATTGCGCGGCAGCACATGTGTGGCCTTTAACCTGGAATAAAACCTGTGCGGTACCTTCAGGTCGTTATGTGCCAGCCACAAACACGTTTAGTGGGAATATTGTCATTTACTGCACTGGTGCCAGTACGATCTGGGCTGAGATCAGCTAACACCACACAGACGGAGGATCGAATCAGCATCTTCCAGGCCTCGATGACTCTTTGCCGAAGCTAGCTTTGACAAAGAGTCGTCCAGACTCAAAATGTTAGCTCCCTTCTCTCTCCGCAGACGCTGTCAGACCTGCTGAGATTGTCCGGCATTTTCTGTTTTTGTTTCAGATTCCAGCATCCGCAGCTTTTATCTTCCAGGTCTGGGTGGATTTGCTCTGTTACAGGCCTGACCCCCCCCCCCCCCACACACACACACACTCGCAACCATGGAAGAGAATTAAATCTGTTCCCTATTATTGAAAATTGGCAAAAAAGAAAGAGAAAATTAATGTCAAAAGCTATCATGAAAACAGAAAATTCTGGAAAGACCGAGCTGGTCTGGCAGGCTCTGTGGAAAGAGAAATAAAGTTAACCTTTTGGACGAATGACTTCTTTTCCCCACAATCTCGCTGCCTGACCTGCTGAGTATTCCATCATTTTCTGTTTATATTTCTGATTTCTTCATATTGCTTTTGTCAAAAGTTATAAAACTGTTGGCAAAATTCAAATTTGGCTGTGTGTTACTGAGCCAAAGAGAAGATTGATGATTCTAAAGCATGAAATATCATCGCAAATGAAAAACTGAGGCGGAAGGGTGTTTTGGTGAATAGGGGATAGAGAGCTACCGTCTACCTTCCAGCCCCCGCCTCCCCAACCGCTCCACCTTTTAATGCATTTTGTGGTCTGGAGTTACGTATATTGATGGTAGAGGCTCCATTTACTGTCCATGGATAATCAGGGGCGGGATTCTCCCCTACCCGGCGGGGCGGGGTCCCGGTGGGATGGAGTGGCGGGAACCACTCCAGCGTTGGGCCGCCCCAAAGGTGTGGATTTCTCCGCACCTTTAGGGGCCAAGCCCTCACCTTGAGGGGCTAGGCCCGCGCCGGAGTGGTTGCCGTCTCGCCGGCTGGCGTGGAAGGCCTTTGGCGCCACGCCAGCCGGGGCTGAAGGGACTCCGCCGGCCGGCAGAAGTCCGCGCATGCGCGGGAGCGTCAGCGGCTGCTGACGTCATCTCGGCGCATGCGCAGTGGGGGTCACCTCCGCGTCGGCCATCGCGGAGACCTACACGGCCGACGCATAGTAAAAGAGTGCCCCCATGGCACAGGCCCGCCCGTGGATCGGTGGGCCCCGATCGCAGGCCAGGCCACAGTGGGGGCACCCCCCCGGGGCCAGATCGCCCCGCGCCACCCCCAGGAACCCGGAGCCCGCTCGCGCCGCCTGGTCCTGCCGGTAAGGGAGGTGGTTTAATTCACGCCGGCGGGACAGGCATTACAACAGCGAGACTTCGGCCCATCGTGGGCCGGAGAATCGCCGATGGTTGGGGGGGGGGGGCCCGCCGACCGGCGCACCGTGGTTCCTGCCCCCGCCGAATCTCCGGTGCCGGAGAATTCTGCGGCCGGCGGGGGCGGGATTCACGCCAGCCCCCGGCGATTGTCCGACCTGGCGGGGGGTCAGAGAATGTCGCCCCAGGAATTTCTCTCTGGTGTTGGAAGGACTTACAAGTTGATTCTCAATGGCGGCACGGTGGCACAGTGGTTAGCACTGCTGCCTCACAGCACCAGGGTCCCGGGTCCGATTCCGGCCTCGAGTGACTGTCTGTGCCGAGTCTGCATGTCCTCCCCGTGTGTGCGTGGGTTTCCTCCGGGTGCTCCGGTCTCCTCCCACAGTCCAAAGATGTGCAGGTGGATTGGCCATGATAAATTGCCCCTTAATGTCCAAAGGTTAGGTGGGGTTACGGGGATAATGTGGGGAAGTGCGCTGGGTGGGGGTGGGGGTCTAAGTGGGGTGCTCTTTTGGAGAGTCGGTGCAGACTCAATGGGTCGAATGTACTTCTGCACTTTAGGGATTCTATTATTCTATGAACCTGTTTGGTCACATTATGAACACACCTAATAATAATAATCACTTATTATCACAAGTAGGCTTCAATGAATCTACAGTGAAAAGCCCCTAGTCTCCACATTTTGGCACCTGTTCAGGGAGGCTGGTACGGGAATTGAACCTGCGCTGCTGCTTTGTTCTGCATTACATGCTATTTAGCCCAGTGTGCTAAACCAGTCCCCCTTGGTTATGAAGTCCTGAAGTGTTACTTGATACGGGATCCTCTGGCTCAGAGGCAGGGATGCTACCCACTGCGACACGAGACGTTGCTCAATATCCTGTACAGGGGGAACTGGAAGGACCCTGTGAGCTGGTCGTAAATCCGTCTTCTCCGCAACAGAGAGATCTAACAAACAGAGGGACATATGAGAATAATTTCCCACCAACACTCGCTCTCCAACGTTCTTTGCCACCCACTGACAATTGCAGGAAGTTTGGGATCAGAGTGAAGGAACTGTTAGCCAATTTCAGAAAATAAAACTCCGCACAATTTCTCATTGACCCCATAAAACAATCAAGCAAATCCCCAGGGGGTCGTGATTCAACCCAATGCAGCACTCGACAAACTTTAGTCCAAATCCTCTGAAAGCAGGGAGATTGAACCTCAGGTGATTTACGCCACTTGGATCATTCCTCTTACTGACAGCACCTAGTATCATTTACAGATAGAGCCTGTGGTTCTCTCTTGCTTTAACACACTCTGTATTTTGATGTTTCTCTGCAATAATAATAAAGATTATTATTACTATTATTATTGAAAGAACTCTTTATGTGTAAGTGCAATGGTCAGGTAGTGAAACATGGTGAGAGTAGAAACTTTAAGGAAGCGTTATGCGATTGTCATATCCAATCACCTTTTCAAATTCACTGGCCTTGCGTGACCTGGTGGAAGTCGCAAAAATCGTGAAGTGATTCGGGCGGCACGGTAGCACAGTGGTTAGCAAAGTTGCTTCACAGCGCCAGGGTCCCAGGTTTGATTCCCGGCTTAGGCCACTGTCTGTGCGGAGTCTGCACGTTCTCCCCGTGTCTGCGTGGGTTTCCTCCGGGTGCTCCGATTTCCTCCCACAGTCCAAAGGTGCGCGGGTTAGGTGGCTTGGCCATGATCATTTGCCCTTTGTGACCAAAAAGGTTAAGTGGGGTTACTGCGTTATGGGGATAGGTGGAGGCGTGGGCTTGAGTAGGGTGCCCTTTCCAAGGGCTGGTGCAGACTCGATGAGCCAAATAGCCTCCTTCTGCACTGTAAATTCTATGATTCTATGATAGGGGCTGGTTTAGCACAGGGCTAGATAGCTGCCTTTTAAACCAGCCTCCCCGAACAGGCGCCGGAATGTGGTGACTAGGGGCTTTTCACAGTAACTTCATTTGAAGCCTACTTGTGACAATAAGCGATTTTCATTTCATTCATTTCATAGGGCAGTCATTGTAGAAGGTGGCCGAATCTAAAACTCAGGGCCATAAGTATAATATAGTCACTAATGTGTCCAGTTGAGAATTTAGGCAAAGATGGTGAACAGGTGGGATCTTGATGGGATGACGCTTGTGTGGACTATAAACGCCAGCCTGGACTAAGTGGGCCGAATGGCTATTAATGTTACAACATTATTTTATGGTAAAGTTGAGAGGCAGTTTTATTCCTTACCTACAGATTTTTGATCTTATAGAAGACAAGAGCTCCTTTGCCATGTCACTCTCTCCCCCACCACCACTGCCTGAGGACTCAGAAGGATTCAAGACTGGCATTCTTTACCTCAGTTCTCTCAGTTTCTGACACACACACACCTCCGCCAGAGTTGGAATTTCCAAAGCAAATGATTGAGAAATCCAGACCGCCCGAGTGGATCTCTGCTCAATCCAGAAAGCACTCTCTCTCTCTCTCCCAGAATCGTCACACCCAAAAGGGAGTTGAGGGTTATTGGGGGGGGGCGGCTACAGGCAAGAAAGCAGAGTTAAAACCACAATTAGACCAGCCATGAACAGTGGAACAGGCTTGTTTCTTGTGATCTCTTATTTGGGAATTGACATTGATACACCCATTTGGAGTACTGCTGGGGTTTAGCAAGTCGGGAGAGTGGTGGTTGGCTTCAAGCTGCTGGTCCATACTCTGGGTTACAGCTCGTCAGTTGTCAAGTGGGAACAGTCCCAAATCTTATGACAGATTTCTCTACCTCCAGGTTTCTGGTGGCGAGTCACCCAGTGAGAAGAAAGATTGACATTTATACGGCATCTTTCACAATCTCAGAACACTGAGCATCAGAGACAACAAAATACATTTGAAGTGTAGTTACTGTTGTATTGTAGCAGGAGCCAAGTCTGCACAGTAAGCCTTCACAAACAGCAATTAAATAACGACCAGGTAATCTGTTTCAGCACAAATGACTATCAGCTCAGGTACATTGAGGGAGAATTCAGAATGTCCAAATTTTTTTGTTCTTTTATAAATTTAAGTACCCAATTATTATTTTTTTCCAATTAAGGACCAATTTGGCGTGGCCAATCCACCTAACCTGCACATCTTTTGGGTTGTGGGGATGAAACCCACGCAGACACGGGGAGAATGTGCAAACTCCACACGGACAGTGACCCAGAGCCGGGATCGAACCCGGGTCCTCAGCGCCGTAGTCCCAGTGCTATCCACTGCGCCATCGTGCTGCCCTTAGAATGACCAAATTACCTAACAGCACGTCTTTCGGGACTTGTGGGAGGAAACTGGAGCACCCGGAGGAAGCCCACGCAGCATGGGGAGAATGTGCAGACTCCGCACAGACAGTGACCCAAGACGGGAATCGAACCTGGGACCCTGGAGCTATGAAGCAACAGTGCTAACCACTGTGCTACTGGCCGGCGTGAGTTGCCGCATGCGCGGGAACGCCAGCGTGTGCTGGCGTCATCCCAGCACATGCGCAGGGGAGGGATCTTCTCCACGTTGGCCATTGCGGAGGACCACAGCAGCCGACGCAGAGGAATAGAATGCCCCCACGGCACAGGCCCGCCCGCGGATCGGTGGGCCCCGATCGCGGGTCAGGCCACCGTGGGGGCACCTCCCGGGGCCACATCCCCCCGCGTCCCCCAGAGGACCCCGGAGGCCGCCCGTGCCGCCAGGTCCCGCCGGTAAGGACCTACTCTAATTTACGCCGACGGGACCGGCAAAAAATGGATGGCCACTCAGCCCATCGCGGGCCGGAGAATCGCCGGGGGGACCGGCGCGGCGCAATTCCCGCCCCTGCCAGATCCCCGGCGCCGGAGAATTCGGCAGCCGGCGGGGGCTGGATTCCATGACGCCCCCCCCCGGCGGTTCTCCGACCATCCCGCCCAATATCCGTCAAACCAAGAGCAAGATGGGCTGACAAATCACAGGGAGGCCAGTCGGAGTCTGCAGTTGGTTTGACTGTTTGGACAATGAGGATGGACAGATGGAGAAACAGAATTAAAACTAAATAATAAAATAATATCAAAACTGAACAGGGTGAGGGAGCCAAGGGATACCACAAGAAGAAACAGCGTTCTGAGTTTATCTTTACACATTTTTTATTTCAGAAACTATTTAGTCCCGTTATAACAAAGAGCACTTTGTGTATATGCCTTAATTGGTGGAAAGCAACCCTTTTGAGTGGTAAGACTGAAGCCACTGTTTGGGTTGGAAGCAATATAAGGTATTTAATTATGAGAGGAGATAAGTAGATGGGCTTTCACTTTTCACTCACAGTTAAGCCTAAACATCCCCTTCGATTTCACAAAGCACTAATTACCCAACTCCCTCTCACTGCTTCAGATAATTGGGAACCCATTCAGCACTGGGCAATGTCAACTGCTGCTTTATTGCCAAAGTCCTTCTCCCGTGTGCAGTGATTAAGGTCAGTCGGGATTTCACAAGAGCGACATTGGAGCAGCTTGAGAATCAAGGGGCCAGAATTCGAGGAGTGCAAAGATATTGGGGTTTGTCGGGCTGGAGGTTGGGCCGATATGGAGGGTAAAGCCATGGATGGATTTGAAAACAAGAATGAGAGTTTAATGTCGAGAAGCTAAGATGCCAGCGCACCCGCCTCCCTCTTAATAATTAAGCAAACTAGCTACAAGAGAATGGTCCCTGGTTAGATCAAAGAGGAACTGTTTCCAAACTTGGTGACTCACACACACACACAAAAGCTCACATTCACTCACGTATGTAATCACACAAAAGCATACGCAAACACACACATAGTCAGGCAAACAATCAACTGAATAGAATTAGAATTTTAGAATTTTTGTTACAGTGCAGAAGGAGGCCATTCAGCCCATCGAGTCTCCACCAGCCCTTGGACAGTGCCGCCTACTTAAGCCCATGCCTCCACCCTATCCCTGTAACCCCATCTACCTAACCTTTTGGACACTAAGGGCAATTTAGCATGGCCAATCTACCTAACCTGCACATCTTTGGACTGTGCGCGGAAACCGGAGCACCCAGAAGAAATCCACGCAGACACGGGGAAGAAAGTGCAAACTCCACACAGTCACCCGAGGCCGGAATTGAACCCGGGTCCCTGGAGCTGTGAGGCAGCAGTGCTAACCACTGTGCCGCCGTGCCATTTACAATCCTCAGAATAGTGACCCTGTTTCACGAATGCTTACACGTCTACGCTCACACGCATGTACGCCACACACAAACTATTTGGAATGGAGACCATCAGACTGCAAATAAACTACGATACTGTGTCTACTCCACACACACGCACACATCAACACACACTGACACACAAAGGCAGACTTGAGCATATCCACATGTGTGGTTTCCCACATGATAATCGTATTTTCAGCCAGCTGCACCAGTTGAACTGTCTCATCTAGAACAATATTGTTCCCATTTCCAGACAGCTGTGATGATACAATCCGGGTTTGAGAGGCATTTGCAGTTTGAGCGTTCAAATTTCTGCAAAATGAATTATGACTTCCACTTCTTTTTAAATTATATTCTTTAGATAAATTGTATTTTTCATTAACTTCTCTTTCTATTATTTTGCTTTCTTGATGACAGCCCGGATTGTGATAGGAGGACTTCAACTATGCATATTTATATTTCTATCTTTTAAATTTTTGTTAAAATACTTTAACAATCTCCAAGTTTTGTTGGAAACATCACTTGATATCCTGTCAGACCTGACTGGAACCGTCAAGTGAAGTCATCAGTTGCTGCTTCTGTACAGACAGCTCAGAGAGGAAAAGAGGTGAAATGGGAAAGAACATTGTTACCATGGCCAGCTGATAGTTAGGTTACAAAGAGAATCACATTTAAAAATGATCTCTTAAGGACTGCCACTCTCTGATGACATAAGACCGTAAGACACAGGAGCAGAATTAGGCCACTCGGCCCATCGAGTTGGCTCCGCCATTTAATCGTGGCTGATATTTTTCTCATCTCCATTCTCTTGCCTTCTCCCCATAACCCCTGATCCCCTTATTAATCAAGAACCTATCTATCTCTGTCTTAAAGACACTCAGTGATTTGGCCTCCACAGCCTTCTGCGGCAAAGAGTTCCACAGATTCACCACCCTCTGGCTGAAGAAATTCTTCCTCATCTCTGTTTTAAAGGATCGTCCCTTTAGTCTGAGATTGTGTCCTCTGGTTCTAGTTTTTCCTACAAGTGGAAACATCCTCTCCACGTCCACTCTATCCAGGCCTCGCAGTATCCTGTAAGTTTCAATCAGATCCCCCCTCATCCTTCTAAACTCCAACGAGTACAGACCCAGAGTCCTCAACCGTTCCTCATATGACAAGCTCTTCATTCCAGGGATCATTCTTGTGAACCTCCTCTGGACCCTTTCCAACAACAGCACATCCTTCCTTAGATACAGGGCCCCAAACTGCTCACAATACTCCAAATGGGGTCTGACCAGAGCCTTATATAGCCTCAGAAGTCCATCCCTGCTCTTGTATTCTAGCCCTCGTGATGAATGCTAACATTGCATTTGCCTTCCTAACTGCTGACCGAACCTGCACGTTAGCCTTAAGAGAATCATGAACAAGGACTCCCAAGTCCCTCTGTGCTTCTGATTTTCCAAGCATTTCCCCATTTAGAAAATAGTCTATGCCTCCATTCCTCCTTCCAAAGTGCATAACCTCACACTTTTCCACATTGTATTCCTCCTGCCACTTCTTTGCCCACTCTCCTAGCCTGTCCAAGTCCTTCTGCAGACCTCCTGCTTCCTCAATACTACCTGTCCCTCATGATCAGTTTTCCTGGGGAGGTTGTATGAAGGTATTACAATGCAAACATCTCCCTGGATACTACAGTAGGTTTTATGCTCACTCACTTCTAGGTCCATCGACACCTTGAGTTTTAGTTTCCAAGTACCTCCATGGCCTCGTGCCTCCCCTCCCCTTCCCATCCATGGCTTCCACCAGCCCGACAACCCTCTGAGATCTCTAATTCTGGCTTTGAAAGCAGCCCAAGGCAGGCCAGCAACACGGTTCAATTCCCGTACCAGCCTCCCCGAACAGGTGCCGGAATGTGGTGACTAGGGGCTTTTCACAGTAACTTCATTTGAAGCCTACTTGTGACAATAAGCGATTTTCATTTCAATTCATTTCACCTGCTCCACTATTCAATTAACTTTACTTCAACTTAATTTGCTCCGGTGTCAGCAGCTGTGGGCATTTTTCTCATTATGTCAGGGGATGGTGGGCGTCGCTGCCCACCCATAGTCGCCCTTGAACCGAGTGGCTTGCTGGGCTATTTCGGAGGGCAGTTAAGAGTCAATCACATTGCTGTGGGTCTGGAGTCACATTTAGGGCACATCGGGTGAGGACGGCAGATTGTTAAGCTCCGATGTAACACTTACAATAAAGACTAGGAAGCAAAGTCTTGACATCTTTGACTCCGGTTTATTGTGTTCAGTAATCACTTCTCCAACACAAACAGTGCCACCTATATCCCCTTTATATATTGGTGCAGTTTATTAAACAATTAAAACCCCAATTGCAACTGAAGTATTGGGAACACGAACCCCATTAATTGTACTCTCATTTGATGTTTTTAAGTTTCCGTTGGTCTTTGTTACGTTTGGGAAGCAAAGTATCAGGAACGGCCTTTTTTGCTTTATTCCCAATTTGTTTCCTTTCTTATATTCGGTTGTCCTAAAAAAGAGTTGGGAACATTAACTCTTTCCTAACAGCAGATTTCCTTCCCTAAAGGACATTAGTGAACCAGATGGCGGTTTTTACAACAACTGGCAATAGCGACATGGATAGATTGGAGATGTTGGGACTGTTTCCCTTGGGGGAGGAGAACTGTTCCCAGTGGTGAAAGGCGAGCAAGAGGGCACATATTTAAAGCAATTGAGAAAACCTTTTCATGCAACAAGTGGTTAGGAACTGGAATGCACTGCCTGAGAGTGTGGGGGGGGGGGGGGGGCAGTGTCAATCAACGCATTCGAGGGGGAGTTGGATTGATAGCTGAAAGCGAAGAATGAGCAGGTGAGTGAGTGGCTCTGAGTTTTTAAAAATAAATTGAGTACCCAATTCTTATTTTTCCAATTAAGGGGAAATTTAGCGTCGCCAGTCCACCGAACCTGCACATAGATTTATCATAGAATTTACAGTGCAGCAGGAGGCCATTCGGCCCATCGAGTCTGCACCGGCTCTTGGAAAGAGCACCCTACCCAAGGTCAACACCGCCACACTATCCCCATAACCCAGTAACCCCACCCAACACGAAGGGCAATTTTGGACACGAAGGGCAATTTATCTTGGCCAATCCACCTAACCTGCACGTCTTTGGACTGTGGGAGGAAACCGGAGCACCCGGAGGAAACCCACGCAGACACGGGGAGGACGCGCAGACTCCGCACAGACAGTGACCCAAGCCGGGAATCGAACCTGGGACCCTGGAGCTGTGAAGCAATTGTGCTATCCACAATGCTGCCGTGCTGCCCAAACCTTTGGGTTGTGGGGTGTGAGGCTCACGCTGACATGGGGAGAATGTGCAAACTCCACACGGACAGTGACCCGGGGCCGGGATCGAACCTGGGTCCTCAGAGCTGTAGTCTCAGTGCTAACCACTGCGCCACCCCGAGTGGCTGTAAGTTAATTGCTCCTACAGAGAGCTGGCATGGACACAAAGGACTGAATGGCCTCTTTCTGCACTGAAACAATCCTGAGATTCTCTGTGCAGAGGATCACAAACCAGAATATAAACACAACCCTTTTATAAAATCCTGTGATCATCTCAATAAGATAATAAAGTCAGAGTGTTTGATAAACACAAGTTTAATAAAAGTACCATAAACATATAAAAGTTGCCTGGACATTGAATCTTTCGGCTGGACCTAACATTTAAATTATACAAACAAGTCTGAATTTCTTCAGGAGGAATGAGACAGTAAACCAGTAAGTGAAATACGGGCAGTAGCACCAGAGTGCGGTGTTATGTTTTTATTCTGTGGATGGTAGGGGTTCATGTTTGTTCTCATGAGGGTATCAGTGCTGGGGAAAGAACTTGGATCCATTTCATTTTGCATTCAGTATCAGCGTTAAACATTTCCAGATCGAATACAGCCCAGGTCAGGAAAGTTGCCTCTTTTCACACAATATCACACACACAAGCCTCGCAGGAACACTCGCTCCGAATTCACACCCTAGCTTTGCTTGTGGCCTCTCTGACTCAGGCTCACTTCCGGGCAGTTTTGCTTCAATAGACTTGCTCCCCTGAAATCTGGGTTGGCTCCGTTTCCAAATTCATCTCATTTAGGAGGTGTGCAGCAGAGAGAGAAAAAGAGACAGAGATAAAGAGAGGGACCTAAACAATGAGACAGTGCGAAAGACACCCAAAGATGGAGAGAGCCACAATGAGGATGAGAGAGAGAGACAGAGTGTCAGGTACCACATGTGAAAGGATTGAGTATTTAAAAAAAAAATGTTTATTTTAATTGCAGCTGCAGATTTTGCAACATGCATGATAGCCCTTCATCATTCAGCTTTTTAATCTGTCCATGTGTCTCGTCCTTGTGTCAATGTTGTGATTTAATGGGACACACACGATATTTGGACATGATTACTGATGCGATGCTTCCTATTGGTGGTGTGAGGCGAACAGCTGTTTGGAATTCTAACTGTGTCTTTGACCAGGGGAATTAACATTTGTATCTCACCTCAGCAGTGTTTCATACACTGGAACATATTCCCTTTTCCAGGCTGTTAAAAGCTGTGCCTTTCTGCGTACAGAATTATTCTTGTGTGGAGTGATATATTCCATGAGCATCATCCATAATGAATGGTAGGTTTCAAACTGTCTCAGTCCTGAAGTGTGCAGTTACTGTGCCATCTCCTTATCAGAGAGACTATGTGGTCTCGCAGAGATTCTTAGAAGCTGCAAGGCAACGTTTGAATTCACCAACATTAAATGTATAGAGGCAAATAAAGGGCCAAACATTATGATGTCAGAAGGAAAACATGCTTTGAAATTGATGAGCACAGGAGGCACTCCAGGCATAGGTGTAGTAACAACAGGACATCTAAAAGCCCTTGGAGAAACAAATGATTAGTGACAACAGAAGGTTGTGTTAAAATACATACTAAAGGATACATTCCCAGAGACCTGAGACATTCATTAAGATACCCAAAGAAAACTAAAGTTTAGAACTATAAACTTAATGAGTCATCTCATTAAAGTGATCTTGAAAATTATAACAGAAATAAATGATAACACATCTAAAGTAGGAACTGGTGAAATGCAATCAGGATTTAGACCCAGAAGGATATGGAGGCTTTGGAGAGGCAGAAAAGATTTACCAGGGTGTTGTCTGGTATGGAGGGCATTAGCTATGAGCAGAGGTTGGAGAAACTTGGTTTGTTCTCACTGGAACGACGGAGGTTGAGGGGTGACTTGATAGACGCCTACAAGATTATGAGGGGCATGGACAGAGCGGATAGTCAGAAGCTTTTTCCCAGGCTGGAAGTATCAATTATTAGGGGGCATAGGTTTAAGATGTGAGGGGCAAGTTTTAAGAAGATGTACAAGGCAGGTTTTTTACTCAGAGGGTGGTGGGAGCCTGGAACTCGCTGCCGGGGGAGGTAGTGCAAGCAGATACGATGGTGACTTTTAAGGGGTGTCTTGACAAATACATGAATAGGATGGGAATCGAGGGATATGGTCCCCGGAAGCGTAGGGGGGTTTAGTTCAGACGGGGTGTATGGTCGGTGCAGGGCCGAAGGGCCTATTCCTGTGCTGTAATTTTATTTGTTCTTTAGTAGCAACAAAGAGGGAATATTTAATCTCAGAACATTTTTGATAATTATCTAGAAGTGAACAAGAACATTTACATGGGCTTCATGAAAAAATAATCAATTGTGTAGATCACCAAAAGCTAATAGACATGATGCTGAAATGTGACATTGACAGTAAAGATGTGAGATTTATCTCAAGTCCATATTGGGACCAAATAGCGAACATCTGGATAGAGGAGGGATAATTAGATATGTTTCAAATGAAGAGAAGAGTACAGCAAGGCTGTGTACTATTGTCAAAATTATTTAACCTGTACACGGAACTAGTACTCGGATTGTTAGATGTCCATCCAGGGATAGAAATTGGAGGCAAGAACACAACAAACTTGCTGTTCTCTAATGACACCATGATACCTGCAGAATCAGAAGGGACCATCCAAAATGTTGTAGATAAAGTAAAATCTAGAAGATTAGAATATGGATTAAATATGAATACCAAAGGACACCAAAGGCCAAAAGCAATAGCAGCTGGAAGGAATACATTAGAATAGACCAGAAGGGTAGCACAGTGGCCCAGTGGTTAGCACTGCTGCCTCACGGCGCCAAGGTCCCAGGTTCGATCCCGGCTCTGGGTCACTGTCCGTGTGGAGTTTGCACATTCTTTCCGTGTTTGCGTGGGTTTCGCCCCCACAACCCAAAGATGTGCAGGGTAGGTGGATTGGCCACGCTAAATTGCCCCTTAATTGGAAAAAAATTAATTGGGTACTCTAAATTTATATATTTTTAAAAATAGCCCAGAATGAGGATTGAAGTGCATGGTGCCACACTAGAACAGGTAGACATGTTTGTCTATTTCCGAACAAATAATAACAGTAGGTGAGATGCCAAAATCAGAAGAAGGATAGAGATTGTCAGAAGTGAATTTGTAAAGATGAAGGATATGTTAACAAGTTTGTTTCAAATAATAAACTTATGAGATGCTACATTCTATCCACTTTCAGTACACCTCAAAGACATGGACAATAAATAAAAATCTGTGGAAGAAAATAGAGGCCTTTGAAATGTGGAAGCTGAGACGTGTGCTAAACATTCCATATATTGAGTATAAGACCTGAATAGGTTGTTGAAATTGCAAGAACAAAACAAACTCTCAAAAGTGACATCAAGAAAAGAAAATGTCAGTATTTTTGGTCATTTGATCAGAGCTTAAAAACTACAGAGATCTCTTCTAGAGGGCACAGGGGAGGACAGCTGAAAGAGGGTAAGCCTAGGCATAATCAGAATGTAGATGTCGCACAAGGTTGCAGTTGAACCACAGTGGATGTAGGAGGATGGGGCAAGACAGATGAGCGTGACATACCATGACAGCAGGTCTCCTGGTAGAAGTAGCTACAAGCATCCGCAACAAAACTTTGTAAAGAACTGTCATTGTTTGCCACACACAGCAAGAACTGGGCCTGCGATTGTCGTCACTCTAGTCAACATTATGGAAAGAATGAGTAGGTTCTGCCAGCAGGACTAGCAATGGGCAGTTTACCAATGGTCTGAGATGTCAGCTATGCAGTTGTAGCAGGTTAACGCTGCACTCTACCCCTACGAACACTTGGGAAGCCAGAGCCTTTGGGAAGCTACAGTGAACCCGAGTTGTCAGAACCATGAAAAAACGGGTTGTGCACATATGTAGAGTGAGCATACAGTCCGTCAAGAGTCAGACACTACCTACGTAGCTTGGTGGAGACTTCAACACAACAGATTTTTGAGTGAGTCACATTCTTCAGAGGCCAAACAATTACAGAGCTCGGGGTATGTTATTCACAGGACAATAAATAACCCTGACTGCAGTACAAAACCAAGCAGATTATACACATTAGCTGAAACCTGAGTTAGTCTGTGTGTGTGTGTGTGAAACTTGTAGCACATAATACAAGTAACGCACCTCATGCTCTCGGAGGGAGGAACTGCAATCTGAAGAAGTTTGTGTTGGACTAAGGGCTACGATATCTTAACTCCGATTACTCTGTGCTGTGCACCCTGCGACAGTGAGGCACAGGCGAGGAGGCAGACGGTGTCAGACGTCAAATTTAATACTTCTCCAGACAGAGACAACTGGCAATTTCAAAATGGAAGATTGCAACACGGAGAGACTCAAAGCGGGGGATGAGGTGGTAACCTGACGTAATATTTAGAGAAAAACATTCTATTTTGTACTGACCCAGTGGAAAATATTTACTGGAGATTTAAATACCACCAATAGTCATCCCACATGAACCACTCTGCAATGTTTTGCACTGAATATATTGCCATTGGCTACATACATCCATATAACATTCAGTAGAAAGGACAGCACAGCCTTGTGCAGACTGTACTATTAGGCCGCCCCTTACAAAAAATAACAGTATTTAAAAAAGAATTATTAGCACCATGACCCCAATCAGAATGACACATCTCTCACCTGAACTTGACTTTTGAAAGTTGCAAATAAACTAGGATTTAAAAAAACAAACATTCAAGTATGTAAAAGTTCTGTGCTGCCCAGCAACACCCAGGAAAAGTAATATGATGCTGGTCGGACACAGCAGCACCACGCGGCATCTTTATTCCAACCTTCTTGGCCCTTCAAGTTCTACGTGCTGTTGAACACGTCTTTTACAATTTCAAACCCCCCCCCCCCCCAAAGATGGCATTTATCAAGCCACTTTTGGGAGACACATGTGGTTGCGTTATGAATGGGAGAGGTGTTATTTCGTGAAGGTTAGGAGCACCACTTACTTGAAAGGACGGTGAGTAACTATAGCAACCGCTAGGCTTCAGATCTTGTTGAGCAATTCTGACATTGTTAAGTCCTTTTTTGGCATCAATCAACAATTAGGATTGCTGTCTTGTCGATATGGTCGCTTAAACAAGAATACTGAAAGAAAGACTCTTTCTTTTATATACACATGTATATATATATATATATAACAAAACGTCCACGTACAAATCTTTTTCCTGAATTGCTTTTGTGCCTTTCAGTCCCTGTAATCCTTTAATTTGCTTGAAGTATTATTTCCTCGAAGTCTTTTTTTTTTGTGGCATCAGTGCTTGTTTCTCATCTCCGCGACACGCGTTCATTGCCACGGTCTCGCACTCCATGCGGTCGACATGTTTGACAGCACTGTGCCCGCACAGTTTGAAGATAGCACCGGCCCAAGAGCCTAAGCGTCTGACAGAAGGTGAATGTCAGACGGTCTCGCTCACAGACGTAACCTAAGGATTAGGAAAAATACATACAAATGCTTCAGTCAGTGCGAGGCAATCAGCTTTTTCTCTCATTCTCTGGCTGCCTACCCCCCCCCCCCCCACCGATTTATAATTCCATGGGTTGTGCCCACCAGTCAGCAGCAGCCCACCCAAAGTGGCCATCATGTGTTATATTTTAAATAGTAACTTATCTAAAATACATATATTACTCTTGAATCCACCAGGATGATAAAATGACCAATAGTCTTCTTGTTGCAAGATGAACTATTTAATGAGTACTAAAATAATAAACTGTGAGTCCTTTTACGCAATACTAAACTAACTATAAAGAAATAAACTACAATAAACTATATACACTATTATAAGAAACTAGTTCTAACTTCTCTCACTCTAGCTACTCTATGTCTTGCTTGTTCACTGCTCACGCTCTCTAACTAACTAAAAAGAGCGGGAATCCGGTTCTTATAGAATCTGACTGTGAGACAGCTAGTGTTGAAATGACTGTACTACATTTACATACATTGATCATGTATATTGATATCTGACTATCACTACAGTGAGAATTAAATAATTAGCAATATTCCACAATGGACCATAAGTGTTTCTCCATCGAAGAGGTGTGAGGCAAGTCGTTATATAGATCGTGGGGTACCCCCCCCCCCCCCCGCCCCGGTCAAGCATGAGGCAAGGCAAGGAGGTAGCCCTCCATGAACCATGGCAGTTGGCACAGCGATTGCACTTGTGTTGATGGCATCAGTCTGTCATCTAGCCAACTGAACCAACAGAAACATAAAACCATAGATATTAGACCTGCTTCGTGGAAACCGATGGACCACATGAAAAATCTTGATGGTGTGGAAACTATTTCCATTTGTAGGAAGGTCAGTGACCAGCGGATAAAGAGATGAACTATGTGGCGACAGAGTCAGAGGAGGAGGAATTGAGTAGAGTTATTGAATAACTTTTTCAAACGAGGCTGCCACAGGTATGGTGGGCAGAACGGCCTTCTTTTATGCTGTTCGGTTCTATAATATTCAAGCACTGCCCTGGAGGGGGAAAATAGACTTGCATTCCCATGGCGCCTTTCACAACCCGAGAACAGGAGCAGGCTCGTAGGGCGGAATGGCCTACTCCTGCTCTGAAGTTCTAAGCTGACACCCCAAAGGGCTTCGCAATGAAGTATTTTAATGAAGGCTTGTAATGGAGGATACACAGCAAACAACTTGCGCACAGCATGTTCATCCAAACAGCAATGTGATATTGGCCCTAAACCTATTTTAGTTCTGTTTGTTAAGTAAAAATATTACTCCGGGCATCATAAACCAACACTGGCATTTACAGCTGATCTGTTACTTGTATCGGTAAAACTGTCTCGTCACGGACACAAGCTGATTCCTTAATGCAGGTAGATATTCATGCTTTTGAGAAACATGTTTACCTGCCTATCTAAAGTCATATAAAAAGATTATCCAGAAATCTTCCAAATGCTTGTCGGCAGCACCTAATTGTTGTTATGTTTCAACCCCTGGTAGCATGTTACCCTTGGTGGGAATATGTGGTGTTCTTTGTCTTTTGCTCCAGAATGGTCCAGTGAGTTGATGACAAACAATCTAACCAATCATTAAATTGAAACAAAACTAATTTATTGTATAACGATTAATTAAATGAAGTTCGCGTACACTACTGAGCTGTAGTTAATAATAAAGTAATATTGAATCTGTCTAGCCGTAATCAATAATCTAAATAGTCACTAATAATAACCTCGTGTTAACTCTCTCTAATCTAATACTCTGTTCTCAGGTTTTCTCCTTCACGAACACTACCCAGCATTCCCTGAGTTCTGATTTATAGACAGAGATATGGTGGTGCCCTCTAGTGTTTGAATTACACTGACATGTAATAATTAACCCCTCACTAATTTGCCTATATACATATCATTACAATTGTAACTTCGTGATTTATTTAATCCCTGCTCCTCTTCTTTTCACCCTTGGTCCAGTAAGAGGTGGCACGGTTAGCTGCTTCACAGCTCCAGGGTCCCAGGTTCGATTCCCGGCTTGGGTCACTGTCTGTGCGGAGTGTGCACGTTCTCCCAGAGTCTGTCTGGGTTTCCTCCTGGTGCTCCGGTTTCCTCCCACAAGTCCCGAAAGACGTGCAGTTAGGTGAATTGGACATTCTGAAGTGTCCCTCTGTGTTTCCGAGCAGGCGCCGGAATGCGGCGACTAGGGGCTTTTCACAGTAACTTCATTGCAGTGTTAATGTAAGCCTACTTGTGACAATAAAGATTATTATGAGCTTTGACCTTTGAACGGGGGCTGTCAATTATTTAAAAATACCTCATCAGTGTCAGGCAGAAATAAATGCTCCCTCCAAATTTGATCCCGTGACAAAACTGTTATTTTGGTATTAATGCTTTCTATGAAAATTCTTTAAATTGAGGCTCGTCACAAGTTTCAACGCCTGGAGGTTTTTTTTAAATCTGAAGACTCTTCATCCAACATGTCACTTTCTGATATAATCTGGCCTTTTCATTTGTTTTCTTTAGATAACAGACAGCAGAGAAAGTGAGTTGTCACAATTGTGAAGAAAACAGCGGCCAATTTATCCACCAGCCTCGTCTAAAATAAAACTGCTATTTTTGGAAGTAGTGACAATCAGATGAAATGAAATGAAAATCGCTTATTGTCACAAGTAGGCTTCAAATGAAGTTACTGTGAAAAGCCCCTAGTCACCACATTCCGGCGCCTGTTCGGGGAGGCTGTTACGGGAATTGAACTGTGCTGCTGGCCTGCCTTGGTCTGCTTTCAAAGCCAGCGATTTAGCCCTGTGCTAAACAGCCCCTAGAGTTTGATGGCTTGGAGGGCAAACAGCCCTCTTCAACAATGTGCCAATTCCTAGTCTATCCGTCTGCTCTTAAAACCCTCTGGAGAACCAGTGTCTGCTTCTAGATCCTCTCTTACTTAGTCCTTTTACACAACAAAGAACTAAAATAACAATTTTGAATTATTGAAGAACCCTGAGCACACAGACATTGCAAAGTGCTTCAAGGATTAGAGAAGTGTTTCAGGAATTAGGAAGAGAGTTTCCGGAATTAAGCAGAGAATTTCAGGGAACGGTGAGATTCAGCATCCTATCGGGCTGCATCACAGCCTGGTATGGCAACTGCTCGGCCCAGGACCGCAAGAAACTTCAGAGAGTTGTGAACACCGCCCAGCCCATCACACGAACCTGCCTCCCATCCATTGACTCCATCTACACCTCCCGCTGCCTGGGGAAAGCGGGCAGCATAATCAAAGATCCCTCCCACCCGGCTTACACACTCTTCCAACTTCTTCCATCGGGCAGGAGATACAGAAGTCTGAGAACACGCACGAACAGTCTCAAAAACAGCTTCTTCCCCGCTGTTACCAGACTCCTAAATGACCCTCTTCTGGACTGACCTTATTAACACTACACCCTGTATGCTTCACCCGATGCCAGTGCTTATGTAGTTACATTGTGTACCTTGTGTTGCCCTATTATGTATTTTCTTTTATTCCCTTTTCTTCTCATGTACTTAATGATCTGTTGAGCTGCTCGCAGAAAAATACTTTTCACTGTACCTCGGTACACGTGACAATAAACAAATCCAATCCAATCCAATCCAACTTAAAGAAAAAGCATATAATCATTTGCAACTCCTCGGATAATGAAACCCTCTGGCCATATGTAGCAATGCCTGGATATCATTTAGGCTTGGGCTGATAATGGCAAGTAACATTTGTGTGACATAACTAACAACACCTAAGAGAAGGTTTAACCAGCGCACCACCATCACCATCACCTTCGCCACCTCCAACCCCGCGCCGCTACCCCCGCCAGCATCTTTGGCATCACCATTGACCAGAAAGTTAACTGGACCAGCTACATAAATACTGTGGCGAGTACAACACTTTATTATTATTATTATTACTGAAGAGGCTGGGAATTCGGAAGTGGGCAACTCCCCTCCTGACTCTTCAAAGCCTGTCAGCCAGCTTTTAAAAAAAATTTACTGGACCCAATTAATTTTTTCCAATTAAGGGGCAATTTAGCGTGGCCGATCCACTTACCCTGCACAGCTTTGGGTTGTGGGGGTGAAACCCACGCAAACACGGGGAGAATGTGCAAACTCCACACGGACAGTGTCGATTGAACCTGGGACCTTGGCGCCGCGAGGCAGCAGTGCTAACCACTGGTCCACCATCTACAAGGCACAGGTCAGGGGTGTGATGGAATACTCTCCACTTGCCTGGATGAGTGCAGCTCCAACAACACTCAAGAAGCTCAACACCATCCAGGACAAAGCAGTCGGTTTGAGTGACACCCCATCCAACACTTTCAACATTCACACCCTCCACCCCCAACATACAGCGGCAGCAAGTGTAATATATACAAGATGCACTGCAGGAACCCACCAAGGCTCCTTCAGCAGCACTATCTGTGGTAATACCAGGTATTGCAATACCTGAGAGGTGAATGACCATTGGCTAGACCGAGGGGTCTACCATTGGATAATGTGCGTAGCCCCGCCCTGAGAGGTGGGGTATAAGAACCGATGCCGTCCCAGCAGCCTTCACTTTCTGTATCACCGCTGCTGGGTACAGTTCTAGCTGATTAAAGCCGATCAGATATGACTCCTCTTTGTCTCGAGAGTATTGATTGTGCATCACTATCCAAACCACAACCGCTACTACCTTGAAGAACAAGGGTAGCAGACACATGAGAACACCATCACCTGCAAGCTACCCTTCAGGCCACACTCCATCCTGACACGGAACTGTGTCGCTGTTCCTTCACGGTCCCTGGAACTCCCTCCTAACAGCACTGTGGGTGTACCTACAGCACATGGACTGCAGCGGTCCAGGAAGTCAGTTCACCACTTCAACAAGGGCACTTAGCAATGGGCAATACATTCTGGCCTAGCCAGTGACACCCATAGTCCACGAATGAATAAAAAAAACAATTAGTCTTGAAACTTTCCCAGTCAGTCAAGAGAGGTAGAAGGGAAAGGTTTACGAAAAATAATCTTAGCAGAAATCCAGGACTGAGATCACAGACACATGAATGGGTCTCCACTTTTAAAACAAAATAAAAAAGGACAAGCTTAGCATTCAAACAATTCTTTGTATTGATAACCCTAGATGAAAAGCTAAGGGCTGTAAAATTGCAGCTGTGTAGCAGGAGTATCAGCGGGAAGCATGGTACATCACTGATTAGAATAGGACAAGAGTTTGTACAGAATGCAGCACAGACTCATTCGTGGCTCAATCTCATGGCAACAGCTCCTTTTCTACTGTTGAGAACTGCAACGGGAATTACTGACTGCGCCTTGGCATCTAAGCTGCAGAAGTGTACCTTTGATTCTTAGAGGAAGAAACGGTGAATTAGCAAATCAAGTCAAGGTTCAGCTGTCAGTAAATCGGAGTAGGGCCTCCTGCTGTTTTTATTGACCCACACTGTTTCTGGTTAACTGCAGGAATTGGAGGGCTGATATTAACATACCAGGACACAGATATAATGGGAACTGCGTGTTGCAGAGGCAATAACCAGTGTGATTAATCTGAATGAGCCCGGAAACCCTTCAGATCTCTCCCTCTGTTACCCCCCCTATAATTCTTCAGTCTTCTCTCCCCTCCTGATTCATATTGGGTTCTGTTTTCAGCCGGTCCCCTCTGCTGTGCCTCATTGTCCGTACATCAAGTGCTAGTTATTGGTGGATTATTCTGAGGGGTGGAGATGGGGAACTAGATTCTATCTTTATCTGACATCCACAGACTGACAGGCAACGCATTTTGTGCAGTTGCAGTTATCCTTGTCAGGAATGTGGAAAGTTAGCGAGATTATCAGTGAACTTGCGATGAAAATAAAATAAGAGAAAAGTAAGAATACTAGCAGGCGCTGAGGGGGATAAAGAATTGCAATTTTCCCCAATGACAAGATTAGCAGGAATCTAGAGACATTGAGGTGCGAATGGCCAAATCAAAACATTGTTCGCCAGAGATCAGTGAGGCTATACAAATGGCAACTTCTAAAGGCAACAGATTTGCGTGAGGTGGACAGCAGAATCCACAGAGGGGAGTATCAAAGAGACTGAACAGTGTAACTGCTAGCACCCTCATTGGGGAAGCAGGCTAGTTCTTCATTCAACAGCCAGAGAGGCCGTTTCCACCTGTGATCCAAGCCACGGAGGCCTGTTCCAGCTAACCTTTAGCGCCACCGCTGATTTCAGATATTCTCCTCTAAAAGTCACAGTTTTGTGCTTTCGCTGAACCAGGAAGAGACATGAACAGAAAATGTTGGAAAATCTCAGCAGATCAGACAGCATCTGTGGAGAGAGAATGGAGCTATTGTTTTGAGTCTGAATGAGTCTTCATCAACACTAGAGAGAACTGGAAATAGGATGACATTGATACTATTGTCAGGGAGAGGGAGGGGTGATGTGGAGCAGTGGGTTGGATAGAGGGCCACTAGATCGAGACATTTTCCCATGCTTGGTTAACAGTGGTAACTATTAACTGGATTTGACCTATAGAGTTACTAAAATTGGATGTTGTTTGGGAAAAGGGAGCTCATGGGTATATTTCAGGAACAAGGGATAACTTTCAGATAACATTGTGTTTAGTTATTCATATACATGGGTGTCAACTCCGCTTTCCTACCCAACCTCAAGTCCGTTCGTAAATCTAACTATCCAAACATTGAAAATACACAATGACTGGGAATCCACAGCCTTCTGGGGGAGAGAATATCAAAGATTCACAACCCACTGAGTGAAAACATTTCTTAAATGATCGAAACCTTACTCTGAGAATGTGAGCTCCTAGGTCCAGACTCTCCAGCCGGGAGACACAGCCTCTTAACATCTACCCTGTTGACTCCTCTCAGAAATGTGGTTGTTTCAATGAGACCACCTCTCTTCTAAACTCCAGCGAACAGGCGTCATGATTACATTACGACCTGACAGGGTAATTGTAGCCTGGTGATACCTTCATCTGGTTAATACTTACTCATAAATATATTGCAGAACTATTTGTCTCCGTGTTGTGTAGGAATTCAAATAGTACATTGGATTTATTTTCCCTTTGCGGAATGTGCACTTTGGAAAATGCCATCAAACTTGCTTTGCTTTCATAAGGTGCACCGTAATACTCAGGAATTTGAACTAAACGTTTGTGGAAGGTTTTGCAAACTGCATTTTTTGGGGTCAACACCTACAGCGTTGTTTGCTTGTGTAAAGGTACGGTACCGAAACACAGCTGCTTATGTTTGTCTCAGGCTAATCGCAGAACGATGGACCAGATACTGCTAGATAAATAAACGGCCATGAATGACACAAGATGAAAAACTTTGATGAAGTGCCTTCTTACTGCAATATACAGTGTCATTAATTTGAAAACTGACCAACATGACTTGTGAATCTGCAAAGCTTGCTGGTCAAGTTACATTCCTTCACTGTTCATTGAGATATCAGAAACCCCGTTGTAATCACAGCTCACATTTCCAGAAAGTTATGTCATTTTCTTTTGCTGAATAATGCTCAGAAATATCTAACTAACAGCGTGATGCTGCATTCCGGTAAAATCCTCCCCAATATCTTTCCTTCCTTTGAGGAAAACATGTTGTTCAGAACACTTGACAAATGGTTTTGGAGGTAAATCATTTACACTGATGGAGTGGGGGGGGGTTGTTTAGCTGCCGTTCCTCTATAAAGGATCTGCGGAGTGGGCGTGGTGGGGGAGGGGGTTAATAAGCAAACTGTGAAGAAAGGCCAAATCGCTGAAGAACTGATGAAGATCAGAGGCAACAAATTCTCCCGATCGTGAGGCATTGGACAAATCGCGCGGGAGCTCCGGCCAATAGGGAGTTTGTGCGGGGCCCTGAGAGTAGGACACCCGGGCAGTGTGGACCAGGGAGCCAAAGCATTCACTCATAGAATTTACAGCGCAGAAGGAGGCCATTCGGCCCATCGAGTCTGCACCGGCTCTTTGAAAGAGCACCCTACCCAAGGTCCACACTTCCACCCTATCCCCATAACCCAGTAACCCCACCCAACACTAAGGGCAATTTTGGACACTAAGGGCAATTTATCATGGCCAATCCACCTAACCTGCACATCTTTGGACTGTGGGAGGAAACCGGAGCACCCGGAGGAAACCCACGCAGACACGGGGAGGATGTGCAGACTCCGCACAGACAGTGACCCAAGCGGGAATTGAACCTAGGACCCTGGAGCTGTGAAGCAATTGTGCTAACCACCATGCTACCGGGCTGCCCAAATTAAGGCCTGTTGTATAGTGTTCTGTGCCTGTTACTAAACTGCCTTTGCCTTTCATCAATAAAGCCCTTTCCCAACTGCTGGCAGCCTCCAGTGTCTGTCTGGAGGCGCCACAAAGAGCATCTTAATGTGTTGCTGTCCTGGCATTACCAACTTCGTTCGAATAAAGCAGAGGGAACAAAAGCGAGAGAAAGCAAGAGAGGGAGCAATGGGTGACACATTCAGCAATCTGTCACAGGCCACAGGATACATTTATCCCTGGACACACAAGGCATGTTGGGCAATGATCGAAAACTCAATCCTTCACTTGTACCCAAAATAAAAACAGCTTTTTTAATAGATCAGCCAATGGTATTTTTTGGAACGACAGGCATGGACGTAATAAAGTTTAACTCTTCCCCACCGAAACTCTTCGGGCACTTTGCTTTTGTCTGTATTTGTCAACAATTTATCAACCTCAAACTATTCATTGATATTGATTTATTCATTTATTGATTACGGATGATCAGTTTTGGTCTCCTTGCCTGAAGAAGGATACCTTCTCCTTAGACAGTGTGCCACGGAAGTTAAAGAGATTTATTCGTGGAGTGAGAGGCATGTCCAACGTGAAGTGATTGAGTAGAATGGACCTGCGAACTCTAGAGTTTAGAAGAATGAGAGGTGATCTATTGAAATGTATAAAATTCCAGGAGGAATGAACGGGACTGACGTTGCGATGCTGTTTCCCCTGGCGGGCGAGGTCATGCTCTCAAAATGAAGGGTTGGCTTGTTTGGACTGAAATGGGAAGACATTCCTTGGTACATTAAGGAGTGAGTTGTAGCACCGTCAATATGACGCGAGGCAGGTTGAGGTAATGTCAATTGAAGGCTTTATTAAGCAGAACTTTATCCCCAGCAGCGTGGTTACAGAATGCAGCTGCTGAGGGAAATGGAGGGAAAAGCTGGGTTCTTATACCGGCATTTCTGGGTGGAGTCCAGTAGGTGGCAGATCCTATCAGGACCTGGCATCCCTCCACCTGTCGACACGTGGTGTACCGTATTACCCCTAATACATACCACCACATGAGTCTTTGAAATTCTTTACTACAGAGGATCATGTGTGTTAATTGTGTAATAATTATGTTTAATTGAATGCAAGTGTTGGCCATTAACTGGCGATCCACTTGTGCCCCGACAAATAACCATAGCTTGAAACTGTGGGTTAGGAGGTTAATGCTCGTCGTCCATTACACTGTAAATAACTGGATTTTAATTTGGAAGGAAAAAGAAATCCAATCCACAAGCCCCACCTTCCCCGATTTCGAGAATGGGACAATTGTAACTATCAGGGCAGCACGGTAGCACAGTGGTTAGCACTGTGGCCTCACAGCGCCAGGGTCCCAGATTCGATTCCCTGCTGGGTCACTATGCGGAGTCTGCACATTCTCCCGTGTCTGCGTGGGTTTCCTCCGAGTTCTCCGCTTTCCTCCCAGTCCAAAGACGTACAGGTTAGGTGGATTGGCCATGCTAAATTGCCCTTAGTGTCCAAAAAGGTTAGTAGGGGTTATTGGGTTACAGGGATAGGGTAGAAGTGAGGGCTTAAATGGGTGGGTGCAGACTCGGTGATCCTCCTTCTGCACTGTATATTCTATGTTCAAGAGGGGAGTTAAATCATGCTGTGTAAACTGTTGAGGCATCTGTCTCTTTTCTATAGTAGGGAAAATGTTGCTTTTGGCACAAAGGAAGATGGTTGTGATTGTTGAAGGTCAATCATCTTAGTCCCAGGACATTGCTGAAGGAGTTTCTTGGGGTAGCGTCCCAGGCACAACCATCTTCAGCTGCTTCAACATCGATCTTCCCTCAGTCATAATGTCAGAAGTGGGAATGTTTGCAGATGACTGCACAAAGCATTATTCTCAACCCCTCCGATCCTGTAGCAGTCCGTGTCCATATGAAGCACGACCTGGACAATATTCTGACTTGGGCTTATAAGTGGAAAGTAACATTCACAGAGGACTATCACTAAGTCATGATGCTCATTTGGAGAGCTGGTACAGAATCAATGGGCCAAATGGTCCCCTTCTGCAACCTTCTTGTCGGTTAGAAATCTGGGTAGACTGTCATAGTCTTTTTGTTGTTCACGTGAGCGTGGCAGACTTGCATCGTCTGCTGCTGGTTGCTCAGATAAGGTTGCTGGACCTTCCTGGTCTTGTTCATGCATGGACTGCGTTATGGAGTCTTGAGTTGCTTCCATTGTGGAGGCTGTCAACGAGCTCGCTGTGGAGGCTTGTATCGCTCTCTCTGTGGAGTCTGGCATCGTTCCCTGTGTGGAGTCATGCAGTGGTCTCGCTGTGGAGTCTTTCTGTGTTCTCTGTGTGGAGACGTGCAGTGGTCTCACTGTGGAGTCTGTCATCGCTTTCTGTGTGGAGTCGGGGACTCTTCGTGGTGCGTGGACCACTTTTCATGGTGCGTGGAGCACTGGTGTGGCGTCCGGCCGCTCTTTGGGGGCTTCATCTTCTTCTTGGGTATTTGACAGGTTGCTGTCATCCAAAGTATCGACGAGCTGCCATGGCATCTTGGTATTGGATTCATCTACCATGAGTAGAGTTGTGTTGAGCTTTGCAACCGTGTTGCTGATGCAATGATCCTCAAATCCGAAGAACTCATCCATGTCTGAGTAGTATTCTTCAATGTACAAATCATCTCTTTGGGTGGTGCTAACTGCTTGTTCCAGGGTGCTGCAGAGGTTATTTACAACTGCTGGTAGAAGTTCAGGCATTGTTCCGTCTTTCGAGGTGAAAGAATTGTGTTTTGTGGCTTTAAAACTCTTCTTTTTAATTTTTGGACATTTCCTCTTTAAGTGGGCGTGGTCCGGGGCCGCTGACGTCACGGCGCTCGTGACATCATGGGTAGGACTCCATTGTGCATGTGCATGCCGAGTTTCCCTTACTGTGCGCTCTTTTCGCAACTGCGCATGCGTGACTTCTTGTGCATGTGCAAAACACCGTTTTGCCGGATTGCGTCTTTTAGGGAAATGTGCATGTGCGGACTGGTCTGGCTGGATACGCGCAAGATGGCTGCCAATCAAAACTGCCGTCTGCGTCTGTTGCAACCCTACTTCTGCCTCGTGGTGAGTATTCGCGCCAGTTTTACCGATTTCTTTTGTGTCTACTTCGCAGTGGCTGTCGAATTTGTCCAGGATGGTCTGGAATTTTGTTCTGTCCTGCCCATCGGAGTATTTAAAGGAGTTGAAGATCTCTATTGCATGATCACCCGCAATGGTGGGTAGAAGAGCGATCTTCTGAGCATCGGCCGCGCCATTTAGGTCGGCTGCTACCACGTATAGTTGAAATTTCTGCTGAATTATCGCCAGTTGGCACTAAGATTGCCGGTGGTCCTGAGCTGAGGAGGAGCCTGAATCTTGTCCATTGTGCCTGTATTCAGTAGCTGGTTGTCACGGATCTTGCTGAGTTGAACTAAATAGATTGAACAGTCACTCCTGGTATCATGTTGTGTTATGCTGCTTCGGATAACACAGGCTGCTACTTGATGCAGTCTTAACTAAAGGATGCTCCAGACTTTGAAATGAGTTCAATGTGTTTATTGAACTATTAACACAGTTCTCAAATGAGTTCAACTCTCTGCTAAGCTAACTGTAGTAACTCAGTCTAACTGTGCCAGCTTGCTCTAAGCCACGTGCTGGGGTGTGATGCTGCTGATCAACCCTGTCTAACTCGCTAGATGTCTGTCTGTGGAAAGAGGCGGAGCCTGTGTGCCCTGTCCTTTCATACGGGTCGTGTATGCCGCCTTGTGGTAATACCACCTCTGGGTGTCCTGATTACCCATTGGTTGTGTCCTGTTCTAATGACCCATTGGTTGTATGTCTGCATGTCATGATATCTCTGGTGTTCCCTCTAGTGGTTATTTAGTTGTAGTGTATTTACATTAACCCCTTGTGTATACACTGTGATGCATAATCACTACACCATCTACAAGTTACACGGCAGCAACTCACAAAGGATCCTTCAACAGCACCTTCCAAACCCGCGACCTCTAACACCATTATTGCAAGTTCCCCTCTAATCACACACCACCCTGAGCTGGAAATACATTGGCCGTTCCTCCACTGTTACTGGGTCAGAACCTTGGAACTCCCTCCCACACAGCAGTGTGGGTATACCTACAACCCACTGCCGCGGGTTCAAGAAGGCCGCTCACCACCACCTTCCCAAGGGCAATTTGGAATGGGGCAAAAAAATACTGGGCGAGCCATCCCATGGGCAAATAAAAAATAAATCCTCGCAAACATTCTTCTGAATCGCCTGCTTCCTGCGGCTGAGAAAATCCTCCCAGAGACACGGTGTGGCTTTAGACCATCCAGAGGAACTTCTGACATGGTCTTTGTTGCCAAACAAATCCAGGAAAAATATCAAGAATAACAGCAGGAAATCTTCACTGTCTTCACTGACCTGGCTGAAACATTCGACTGAGTAAATCACGAGTCTCTGTGGATTGGGCTCCAGAGATTTGGATATCCAAGAAACTTCATCACAATCGTGCAAGTGCCTCACAATAATACCGCTGCAACTGTCCTGTGTGGGAGATCTGAAACTGATGCCTTCAAAATCTGGGCTGGTGTCAAATAAGTCTCTGTGATAGACCCCTACTATTTACAGTCTCCCTGTCAGTGGCTATATCACCTCATTCACTGCCTTTGGGTGTATTATATACCACTTAAATAGAAAACACTTTTACACCCAGTTCCCTCCATGCCAAAACCAAACTGACCACCATAGACATACATGGGGGCGATTCTCCGATCTGGAGGCCAAGTGTTTGCGTTGTTGTGAACTCCGTCGCGTTTCACGACGGCGCGAACAGGGCCTGGGCACGACCTATTCTGGCCCCCACAGGGGGCCAGCACGGCGCTGGAGCGGTTCACGCTGCTCCAGCGTCCTTACGTGGCGCCAAATGAGCGCCGCGCCAACCCACGCATGCGCAGTTGGGGCAGCCTAATCCTGCGCATGCGCGGGGAACGTCTTACGCAAGCCGGCCCTTCACCAATATGGAGCCGGTGTTCTGGGGCCGCGCGCGGAAGGAGTTAGGCCGGGGGGGGGGGGGGGGCGGGGAGAGGCCCGATCACGGGCCAGACCCCATCGGAGGCCACCCCGGTGATGGAGCCCCCCTCCCTCCCCCACAGGCCGCCCCCCCCAGCGTTCCCACAGAGTTCCCGCCAGCAGCGACCAGGGGTGGACGGCGCCGGCGGGAACCTGTCATGTCGTAGCGGCCGCTCGGCCCATCCGGGCCAGAGAATCGCCGCTCGCCGGTTCTCCGAGCGGCCCGGTGCGAATCGCGCGCCGCTGGTTTCCGGGGGGGTGAGAGAATCGCGTGCGGGGGTCAGGGTGGCGTGGCGCGATTCGCGCGGCGCCCCAGCGATTCTCCCACCCGCATGGGGGGGGGGGGGAGAATAGCGCCCATGATGTCCAGTTTGCAGATGACCGCACTGTTGTTGCCCACTCAGCTCTAAATTTGCAACAGCTCTTGATCTCCTCAAATCTGCGTACGAGAAACCCGGCCCGTCTTTGAATGTTTGTCAAATGAAACTCATGTCGATGCACCGCCCCACCCCACCCCGTCACATATCTGTTGAAGGAGAGGCTCCGGAACATGTTGAGAACTTCCCATACATTAGTGGCCAGCTCTCTCAAAAGACCACTATTAACGGGAATAATGCATCAGCTGTGCGAGCTCCGCCGTCTACAAACTATGGCAGTGAGCGTTTGACAATAAAGAGCTCCGCAATTTAATAAAAGTCCTTGGCCGGGATTCTCCGATCCCGCGCCAGGTTGGAGAATCGCCGGGGGGGCGGGAATCGCGCCACGCCGCTCCGATGCCAGGCTGCCAATTCTCCGGCGACCGGGGAATCTGCGTGCCTGGCGAACATTTCTTTGCAGGCTTTGATTACCGCCTTCGACGTGAGGTCTGACAGTTTCACTACTTCTGGGTAACTGGAGAAGTAGTAGACCAGGAGTACGTAGTCACGCCCCTTGGCATGAAAAAGGTCTACACCTACTTTGGACCACGGAGAGGTCACGATTTCGTGCTGCTGCAACGTTTCTTTGGGTTGAGCTGGCTGAAACTCTGACAGGTACGGCAATTGGGGACTGTGTCAGCAATGTCCTTGCTGATGCCCGGCCAGTAAACCGTCTCCCGAGCTCTGCGTCGGCATTTCTCGACCCCAAGGTGACCCTCATGGAGTTGGCCCAGCACCATAGCCTGCATGCTCTGAGGAATTACGATCCTGTCAAGTTGCAGAAGGATTCCCTCCACCACCGTCAGGCGTCTTTACGTTATAGAACTGGGGACATTGAGCTGAAGATCATGTTCATGGATTCTTTGGAATACCTTCTTGTGGCGAGCTATGTGTTCCTGGGGCGTTGTGGACCAGATAATGACATCGTCAACGTACACTCGCACCCCCTCAATGCCCTCCATCAGCTGTTCTATGATGCGCTGAAATACTTCGGAGGCAGATATGATGCCAAAAGGCAACTGGTTGTAGCAGTAACGACCAAAAGGGGTGTTGAACATGCACAACTTGCAACTGGATGCGTCCAGTTGTATTTGCCAGAAACCCTTGGAGCCATCTCACTGGTCAACTCTTCTCGTTTTGGTATCGGGTAATGCTCCCTCATGATGTTTCGATTTAGATCCTTAGGGTCAATGCAAATGCGAAGCTCCCGACGGCTTCTTTACGCAGACCATGGAGCTGACCCAGTCTGTTGGCTCCGTGAGCTTCGAGATGATGCCCTGGTCTTGGAGGTCCTGTAGTTGCTTCTTCAGACGATCCTTGAGGGGCGCCGGCACCAGGCGTGGTGCATGGATTACAGGGGTGGTGTTCGGCTTGAGCAGGATTTTGTATCGGTACGGGAGCGTGCCCATTCCATTGAACACGCTGTGGTACTGCGTGATGATGTCATCTATGTCTGCTTGCAAGTTTCCATCGGGCGAGGCCGTCGCCGGTGATGATGACATGGTGTGGACACGTTGAACAAGGTTCAGGAGCTTGCAGGCTCGAGCACCGAGCAGGGACGCTCTGTCAGGCCGATGATTTCAAACCGCAGTGTTGCCTTGATCGCCTTATTGGATACCCCCAGTTGACAAGAGCCACTGGCAGCTATGGCGTTGCCGTTGTAGTCAAGAAGCTGGCAGGCCGGTGGAAGAATGCTTGGTCGGGCCCGGATGGTGTCGAGGTCGGATTGTGAGATGAGGTTCGCCGATGCGCCGGTGTCCAATCTGAACCGGATGCGAGCCTTGTTCACTGTGAGGACAGCACACCACTCATCGTCGGGATCCACACTGAGGATCGAGAGGCGTTGCGCAGGTGTGATGGAAGACAGCGCATGTGTGGTTATGATGCCCACCCGATATGGAGCTGTGAGGCAGTCAGCATCAGGGTCCGTTGGGCTGTCAGGGTCGGAGTCTGGCATGCCTTGTTGTATTGAGCGGATACTTCTGCGCCGCAGCTGGGATCGCTGGCTGCTGAGCGGTGGAGCAGATCTGCAGAGGGCTGCGTAGTGGCCAGGCTTGCCACACTGGAGACATCGGCATCCTCTTGCCGGACATTGCCGCTTTAAGTGGGCGGAGCCACAATTCGGACACATCATAACGCCGACATCAGCGCGTTCCATGCGCCATCGCGCATGCGCAGTGCGTCGGTCGACGTACGCACCTGCGCATTCGGGCTGTCGTCCACTCGGTCGTGGCGCGCATGCGCAGGGACCCGGGAAAAGCGCACTAAACGGCCACTCTCCTCGATCCACAGGCCCTGCATTTGTGCAACGGCCTGCACCCGTTCCGCCTCGTGGGAGGCCAGCTTTGCACTTTCTGCCGCCCTGATGTGGGAGTAACGATTCTTAGCATGCTCATGGACAACGCACGTCTCGATAGCGACAGACAGGGTCAACTGTTTGACTTTCAGGAGCTGTTGCCGAAGGGAGTCGGAGTGGACCCCGAAAACGATCTGATCCCGGATCATGGAATCAGCGGTCGAGTCATAGTTACATGACTGCTCGAGGATGAGGAGATGGGTCAAGAAGGACTGAGAAGGTTCATCCTTACCCTGAAGCCTCTGCTGGAAAATGTACCGTTCAAAGCTCTCATTCACCTCAATGTCGCAGTGGCTGTCAAACTTCAGCAGGACTGTTTAGAATTTTGTTTTGTCTTCGCCGTCAGCGAACATGAGGGAGTTGTAGATGTGGATGGCGTGGTCCCCCGCGGTGGAGAGAAATAGCGCGATCTTCCTGGCATCCGATGCTGCCTCGAGGTCAGAGGCCTCGATGTACCAGAGGAACTTTTGCTTGAAGAGCTTCCAATTTGCGCCGAGGTTGCCGGAGTTGCGGAGGAGGCTGGATGTTTTCCATGTCACCGGATGGCTGCTTGCTGGCCAATGCTGATTCACTCGAGGTAGGTCCGTCAATTTTCAGTATCACTCCGTAGTACCATGATGTGTTAGGCAGGTCGGTTCGGTGTGGACTGCACTTGATGCAGCGATGCGAGAAACCGACCTCTAACACTGTAGAAGATCCATCACGGTTTTATTGAACGATAGAACTAACATACATATTTAACTGTGAGTCGACACGATACTGAACTGAATGGAGACCTTGTACTAGCCTGACCGGACTTACTGGCTACCGCATGGTGTTTGCACCATTCACAGTACTCCAGGTATTGTCTAACTCGAGCTTTGTGTAGTTCTGGCAGGACTTCCCTCTTTGTAGGCTCCATTCTCATTAAAATAAAGTAAGAAGTCTTACAACACCAGGTTAAAGTCCAACAGGATTGTTTCGGATCACTGGCTTTGAAGCAAACCTGTTGGACTTTAACCCGGTGTAAGACTTCTTACTGTGCCCACCCCAGTCCAACGCCGGCATCCACCATTCCATTTGCCTTCCCTATTCCCAGCTGGACTTGCAAGCTAGCGTTTTGTGATTTATGCACAAGGATCCCCAACTCCTTCTGTGCCGCAGCTTTCTGCTCGGAGCACAGAGATCTCTGAGGGTTGTGCAGCTGGGAGGGATTAGAGAGTTTGTTGGCGAGGCCATGGAGATATTTCAAATCAAAGATCAATTTTTAAATGAAGGTGTTGGGGAACTGGGAAATAAAGTGGGTCAGCAATCACAGGGGCGATGGCTGAATGGACTTGGTGCAAATTAGGACAAGGGTAGCAGAATGTGGGCAAACTCAAGTTTAAGTGGGGTTGAGAGGCGGAAGGCCAGGTAAGAGAGCATCGATTAGCAGGTATAAAAAAGGCAGAGACAAAGGCTTCTGCAGAAGATGAGCTGAGGCAGTGCCGCATTGATCAACGTTGCAGAGCTGTAAGTGTGCAATGGTTCATCATCTGTCTCTCTCAAGCCAGCTGGGAAAGAGCTGTGGGCTGCCGGAGGCTGCAAAGGCAGATCCAGAGCAGGAAGCTATTTTCCCACAGGCTGTTTGACAGCACCACGTGCAATAGGTCTTAGTGACATGACATAACCGTGAACTTGAAGCTAATCTGTGACTGAAATTGCAAAACAGTCTTAACTAGGATTATTCAAATTTACTTGGAGAAATTCCATGTTTTGGACTTACTTTAGCTTGAACTACTTGGGGGAAATAATTTGACATAAGCTTGGATATTTTTAATTGACAGTGTCATGGGGAGCAGAAAAACAGCCTTCATTTATTACATGGGCTATTTGATGTTGGCACGTAACAGTCAGGATCTGCGGAGACTAAAGACCAAGTTTATAATTTCAAACAATTTGCTGTTGATTTTTGTTTGATGACCCTCCTCTGAAACACCCTGGGCTGTTTTACGATTTAAAGGTGCTGAATAAATGACAGTTGCTTTTGTTTATACTGCGACAGATCCCTCTTTAGCCAGTCTGTCATATCTACCCCCAATAAAACAGGTGAAATATTTCATCTGTCAAATAATCTACTCAACATTCTGCTCACTGGGCTTGGTTTCCCCAGGTTTGACCTCGCACGCCAATTTATTTCAGCAATTAGAAACATGGGAACAGGTGACCATTCACGCCCTCAAGACTGTCGCATCATCTCCTTCGCAAAAGCAAATGTATGTGAGTAATAAATGCTTTTCAGCAGTGGTGTAGTGGTATTGTCACTAATAGCAACCCAGGGTAATGTTCTGGGGACCCAGGTTCGAATCCCACCACAGCTGATGATGACATTTGAATTCAATAAAAACCTGGAATTAAAAGTCTAATGATGACCATTGTCAATTATCTTTAAGAAGTCTTTCAACACCACGTTAAGGTCCAACAGGTTTGTTTCGATATCACTAGCTTTCGGAGCACAGCTCCTTCATTCACCTGAGGCAGGAGCAGCGCTCCGAAAGCTAGTGATATCGAAACAAACCTGTTGGATTTTAACTTGGCATTGTAAAACTTCTTACTGTGCCCATCCCAGTCCAACGCCGGCATCTCCACATCATAATTATCTTTAAAACACACCTTTAGGGAAGGGAATCTGCCATCTTGACTTTAATAAGGTCACGGGAGTCCACACTGAGTAAGGCAAGAACAAAGTTTCATTTTTGTGAACGATATTTGGGCGGCACGGTAGCACAGTGGTTAGCACTGTTGCTTCACAGCTGCAGGGACTCCAGGGTCCCAGGTTCGATTCCCAGCTTGGGTCACTGTCTGTGCTGAGTCTGCACATTCTCCCCGTGTGTGCGTGGGTTTCCTCCGGGTGCTCCGGTTTCCTCCCACAGTCCAAAGGTGTGCAGGTTAGGTGGATTAGCCATGCTGAATTGCCTCATAGTGTCCAAGGGTTAGGTGGAGTTACTGGGTTACAGGGATAGGATGGGGGTGTGGCCTTATGTAGGGTGCTCTTTCAAAGGCTGGTGTAGACTCAATGGGTGGATGGTCTCCTTCTGCACTGTAAATTCTACATGTCTATGATATTTATACTACCTAGTAGATACCTACCGGGTTCCTTTCTGGTGGGTGCCTTACTGGCTGACTTTATATACAGATGTTAATTGAGATACCCCGCCCCTAGCGGGGAGCTCGTACTCCACAAGGAGCAGGGTGAAGACAAGCATTCCAATTCCGCAGGTCCTTTGCGGAATATCACACTTACCCGGTCTGGCATACATGTGACTCCAAACCCACAGCAATGTGGCTGCTTCTTAAATGCCCTCTCAAATGGACAAGTTCAAGGGATTCGGGATGGGCAATAAATGCTGGCCCCAGCCAGCGGCGGCCACGTCCCCGTGAACAAATGTTTAAAAATGGCTGATCAGTTCCCTGATTCCATCGACCATCTTGGTTGACATCCTTCAATACCCAGAAAAATATCTATCAATCTCAGATTTAAAATTATGAATTGAACTCCAACACCTCCTGTTTTTTTTGAGGGAGAGAATTCCACATTTCTGCCACCCTTTGACTGAAGAAGTGTTTCCTGACTTCTCACCTGATTGTCCAAGCTCTGATTTTAAGGTTATGCCCCCTCATTTTAGACCCTTCCATCAGCGGAGAACGTTTCTCTCGAACGAACCTATCGGTCTACATCAAATCTCTAATATCTTCAATCGAAACACGCCTTAAACGTCTATATTCCGAGAATATAAACCTGGTTCACGTATTCTCGCTTTAGAATATAACCACTGGGGTGCCCTAAAACTGTTCCGGTGAATCTGCTCTGCACCACTCGAAGGCCAAGAAATCCTCTCTGAGGTAAGGTGCCCAGAAACAGTATATGAAAATCGCTTATTGTCACAAGTAGACTTCAATGAAGTTACTGTGAAAAACCCCTAGTCGCCACATTCCGGCGCCTGTTCGGGGAGGCTGTTACGGGAACTCCAGATGTGGTCTAACCAGGGATTTGTGCAGATGCAGCAAGACACTTTCCCTTTTACATTGCCATCTAAGATCATCTGGAAAAATGAGTGGTGACCTTGGAAGAATGTCTGGAGTTAACCAAAGATAAAGGCTTTCACTTCAGCACTTGAACCACAATGACCTTTACACAAAGGCAAATGTTCACAAACCTGCCTAACCCCTCAGTATTAATTTGTTGTCCTTGCATTCTCACAAGGGACCGCAAGGTCTCCAGCAGAATTTGGCTCAATGGGTTTCTCTGCTCTGTATGAAGTAGTTAATGTGAAAATGGCCATCTGTGGGGTCCAGATGTTTCTCCTATTACCACAATAGACAGTTTGGGTTAGACTAACAGCGCACACAGATAGAAAGGAGGGAGACACAGCGAAATGGGATGTATCTCCCCCACATTTACTTAACCTCATCTCAGGTCATGGCAATTAGGCAAAACAACTTCTGAATATGCAGAATGGGCAGGCGGGGGGGGGGGGGGGGGGGGGGGGTGGGGGGGGGGGGAAACAGTTTGCCCAGTGACCCTGATTAGAAAGGATTATGAATAGGCTTGGATGACAATTCAGGCTTTTCTAGTTGGATAATTCACTGGACCAAGGCGGAATTTTTTTGCCCTGACCTTGAGCCATTTTACCTGCGGCGGGATCGTGGGCAGAGTGGCTACCAATCTATAGGTGGCAGGTAGTTTATGAAGCTAATCAAAAAGCCCATTAAAGCATGGATTAGAAGTCAACTGGAATTTTCCAGTCAGTCTGCAGAACCCCCCTGTGGAATCAGGAGAACAGCAGCTGTCTGGAGGCAGCTTCCTCTTGGCATTGTGTGTGTGTGGTGGGGGGAAGCTATCTAGGCCGACTCTGAGGCCCTACCCTACCTACATGGTTACAGATACAGGGGGCGATTCTCCAATATTGGGCCCAAGTGTTCGCGCCGTTGTGAACGCGTCGCGTTTCACGATGGTGCAAACAGAGCCCGGGTACGAGCGATCCTGGCCGCACAGGGGGCCAGCACGGCGCTGGAGCGGTTCATGCCGCTCCACCCTCCTTACGCGGCAGCAATTGGGTGCCGCGCCAACCCGCGCATGCGCAGTTGGGCCGCGCCAACCTGCGCATGAGCGGGAACTTCTTTAGCGCGCCGGCCCCGACCAACATGGCGTCAGTGTTCAGGGGCCGGCCGTGCCATAAAATAGGCCCGGGGGGGGGGGGGGGGGGGGGGTGTGCCGATCGGTGTGTCCCGATCGTGGGCCAGACCCCATCGGAGGCCCCCCTTCGGTGAAGGAGCCCCCCTCCCCCACCTTCAAACAACCGCACAACCTCAAACAAACCATTGTTTGCAGCAAACTACCCAGTCTTCGAACAGTGACCACGACACCACACAACCCTGTCATGGCAATCTCTGCAAGACGTGCCAGATCATCGATATGGACACACCATTACACGTGAGAACACCACCCACCAGGTACGCGGTACATACTCGTGCGACTCGGCCAACGTTGCCTATCTCATACGCTGCAGAAAGGATGTCCCGAAGCGTGGTACATTGGCGAGACCATGCAGACGCTGCGACAACGAATGAACGGACATCGCGCGACAATCACCAGGCAGGAATGTTTCCCTTCCAGTCGGGGAACACAGTCAAGGGCATTCAGCCTCTGATCTCCGGGTAAGCGTTCTCCAAGGCGGCCTTCAGGACGCGAGGCAACGCAGAATCGCCGAGCAGAAACTTATAGCCAAGTTCCGCACACATGAGTGCGGCCTCAACCGGGACCTGGGATTCATGTCGCATTACATTCACCCCCCACCATCTGGCCTGGGCTTGCGAAATCCTACCAACTGTCCTGGCTTGACACAATTCACACCTCTTTAACCTGGGGTTACCCATCTCTCTGGATCTGTAAAGACTTAATTATCTGCAAATGCTCGCATTCTAAGCATTGTCTTGCATCTTTGAATTTGTCTATATATATGTTTCTGGAACATACCTCTTCATTCACCTGAGGAAGGAGCAGTGGTTCCGAAAGCTAGTGTTTGAAACAAACCTGTTGGACTTTAACCTGGTGTTGTAAGACTTCTTACTGTGCTTTTTAAAGGACAAGATTGTACCCACCTCTTCCATTGCCTCTGGCAGCCTGTTACAGACACTCACCACCCTCTGTGTGAAGACATTTCCCCTCTGGTCTCTTTTGTATCTCTCCCCTCTCACCTTAAACCTATGCCCTCTAGTTTTAGACTCCTCTACCTTTGGGAAAAGATGTCGAATATCTACCTTACTGAATCTCCTCATTATTTTATAGACCTCTATAAGTTCACCCCTAAGCCTCCTACGCTCCAGGGAAAAAGGTCCCAGCCTATCCAGCCTCTCCTTAACTCAGACCATCAAGTCCTGGTAGCATCCTCGTAAATCGCATCTGCGCTCTTTCTAGTTTAACAATATCCTTCCTATAATAATGTGACTAGAGCTGAACACAGTATTCCAAGTGTGATCTTATGTCTTGTGTGCGATCTTTTGGAAAAGAAGCAGAAAATAAGAAGTGATTTGATAATACTTCTGTCTGTTTCTGCATTCTTCTGAGTGTGCACTTCAGCCTTGGCTCCTGTGCTGCTGGAGAGCGCGGTGGGATTGCATTAACAGATCCCAGTCTGATTTAACAATTCAGATATAAAATACGACTGGTTTCTGCTTTATGAACCTCAGGTCTCTCGGGAGTTGGGGGGTTGGGGGGCAGTGGTGCTGCGGGGGGAGGGGGAAATGGGAGACAAGCGGCACCTGTGTAAGTTTCGTGCTCGGTTTTCTGACTGAAGGAATCCCGTAGAGAAATCTATCACCAGCTCATGTGGCAGGGAAAGTGGAATTCCTCCCTCGATCTCAACGTTTATAAACCTTCCTGGCAGCTTCAATAATCTGAAGCACGGCAGCTTGTTTTGCATTGTCGCCAGGGCGATGGGGAGGAGGGGGAGGGCCAGTTTTATCTAGCTTGCCTTCTGTCACTCTAAAAAATTCCACAAGAGAAGGAAGGATTCTGCAAACCTCGTGGAGTTTCTTTCCTCTCTGTGCATATTTTTCAAACGTAAAATGCGGTGGGATTCTATTTTCATTTCCCCTTTCCCACTTTTGTGATCTGCAGCAGCTAGAAACATTCCTCAAATTCTGGTGCAAAAACACAGGGCCCAACCATGGGTTCCAAAAGAAATCAAGGATAGTATTGGACCCAAAGAGGAGTCAGAAAACGTTGCTGGAAAATGTGGCACACCTGAGGATTGGGGAAAAATTTAGCAATGGAGGACCAAGAGATTGATTAAGAGGTGAAATAGGAAAATAGAGTGTGAGAGTAAACTTGCAAGTAACATAAAAGTAGACTGTAAAAGCGTCTATAAGCATGTTTAAAAAAAATAAATTTAGAGTATCCAATTCATTTTTTCCAATTAAGGGGCAAATTAGTGTGGCCAATCCACCTACCCTGCACATCTTTGGGTTGTGGGGGTGAAAACCACGCAAACACGGGGAGAATGTGCAAACTCCACACGGACAGGGACCCAGAGCCGGTATCGAACCTGGGACCTCGGCGCCATGAGACTGCAGTGCTGACCACTGGGCCACCGTGCTGCCCTTCTATAAGTATGTTAAAAGAAAAAGATTAGTGAAGACAATTGTAGGTCCATTACAGTCTGAATCTGTAGTAGAGAACAAGGAAATGGCAGAACAATTTGACTATTTGCCTATGTACTTTGAATCATAAAATTTACAATGCAGAAGGAGGCAATTCGGCCCATCGAGTCTGCACCGGCCCTTGGAAAGGGCACCCCACTTAAGCCCACACCTCCACCCTATCCCTGTAACCCAGTAACCCCACCCAACCTTTTTGGACACTAAGGGCAATTTAGCGTGGACACTCCATCTTTGGACTGTGGGAGGAAACCGGAGCACCCGGAGGAAACCCACGCAGACACGGGGAGAAAGTGCAAACTTTGGCGATAATTCTTTTTGTCTACTATGTACCTACTGTGTACGTTCCCCTGACTGCAGAAAAATACATTTCACTGTACTTCGGTACATGTGACAATAAATCAATCAATCAACAATTAAACAACTACTTTAGATCTGTCTGAAAGGCTAAGGGACCAAGTGAAGGAGGAATTGAAGGAAATTCGTATTGCTAAAAAAATACTGTGGGAGAAATTAATGGGACTGAAAGCCATTAAATCCCCAGGGAATGATAATCAACATTCTAGGGTGCTAAAGGAGGTGGCCATGGAAATGGTGGATGGGCTGGTTTTCGGATTCCTAAACTCTGTAGATTCTTGAATAGTCGTGGCAGATTGGAGGATGACAAATGTAACCCCCCTATTTAAAAAGGAGGGGGGGGGGAGAAAACAGGGCATTAGAAACTGGTTAGCCTAACATCGGATGGTGATGTCTAGTACGAGGGGACTTTAAATTGAGGGGAGATAGATATAAGACAGATGTCAGAGGTAGGTTCTTTACTCAGAGAGTAGTAAGGGCGTGGAATGCCCTGCCTGCAACAGTAGTGGACTCGCCAACACTAAGGGTATTCAAATGGTCATTGGATAGACATATGGACGATAAGGGAATAGTGTAGATGGGTTTTAGAGTGGTTTCACAGGTCGGTGCAACATCGAGGGCCGAAGGGCCTGTACTGCGCTGTAATGTTCTATGTTCTATGCTCTATCAGTAAGAGGGAAAATGCTAGAGTTTCTGAGAACATAACTAGTAGAATAGATAAGGGTCAACCAGTGGATGTGGTGTATTTGGATTTTCAGAAAGCTTTTGAGAAAGTCATTGGCATGGATTGAGAATTGGCTAGCAGATCGTAAACAGAGAGCAGGAATTTCAAAAACATTTTGCAGTGGCAGGCAGTGGCTAGTGGGGTCCCGCAGAAATCAGAGCTTGGGTCCCAGATATTCACAATATATGGGTGAGGGCACCAAATGGAATATTTCCATGTTGACGACATGAAACTTGGCGGGAAGGTGAGTGGCGAGGAGGATGCTAAGAGGTTTCAAGGTAATTTAGACAAGTTGAGTGATTGGGCGAATGCATGTCAGATATTGTATAGCGTGGATAAATTATCCACTTCGGACAGAGAAACAGAATGGCAGAGTATTATTTAAATGGTGATAGATTGGGAAATGTTGATGTACAAAGAGACCAGGGTGCCCTTGTACACCTGTCACTGAAAGCGAACATGCAGGTACAGCAAACAGTTAGGAAGGCAAATGGTGTGTTGGCCTTCATTGCAAGAGAACCGAGTACAGGAGCAAGGATGTCTCACTGCAGCTGTACAGGGCCTTGGTGAGACCACACCTGGGGGGTATTGTGCACAGGTTTGGGCTCCTTACCTGAGAAAGGACACACTTGCCATAGAGGGAGTGTAGTGAAGGTTCACCAGACTGATTCATGGGATGGCAGGATTGTCGTATAAAGGCAAGATTGGGTCAACTAGGCCTGGATTCACTGGAGTTTAGGAGAATTAGAGGGCATCTGATTGAAATGTATAAAATTCTGCCACAGCTGGATAGAGTGGGTGTAAGGATGTTGTTTCCTCTGGCTGGGGGGGGGGGGGGGTCTAGATCAAAGGGTCACAATCTCAAGAATTTGGGGTGGGCCTTTTAGGATTACGAGGAGAAATGAGAATGGTAAAGCTGTGGAATTCATTACCACAGAAAGGCACTGGAGGCCAGATCACTAAATATATTGAAGGAGGTAATAGATAGATTTCTCGACTCTAAAGTCATCAAGGGGTAATGAGAGAGCGGGGAAGTATGGCTTTCAGATAGGGGGATCAGCAAGGATCTTAATGAATGGTGGAGCAGGTTCAAAGGGCCGAATGACCTACTCCTGCTCCAGTTTTCTGTGTTTCTATGTCACAGAGAATGAGGCTACCGGGAGTTTGCGATTGGTGTCGAAAGGAAAGGGAGTGTCGCCATAAATATTATCGACACATTGACCCAATTGTCCTAAGTGGTTGGGGTTTTTAAAAAATAAATTTAGAGTACTCAATTATTATTTTTGTTCCAATTGAGGGGCAATTTTGCGTGGCCAATCCACCTACCCGCCACATCTTTGGATTGTGGGGGTGAAACCCACGCAAACACGGGGAGAATGTACAGACAGTGACCCAGGGCTGGGACCGAACACGGGTCCTCGGTGCCGTGAGGCAGCAGTGCTAACCACTGCGTCGCCGTGCTGCCCAAGTGGTTGGGGTTTTGAATAGGTTAAAATGAGGCCCATGCACTGGTTATGGCACACAGAGTTCCTAATCCCATCTCAATTACAAACAATTATAAATTACTTGCAGCACAGAAACATTCAGCACAATTGGTCTTTATGCTCCACACAAGCTTCCTCCTGCCTTCTTCATTGAAATACAACATTTCTTTGTCAATGTCCTCAGAAGGGGGGAGGGCCATCAAACTACTCAAGCTTACTTAACAAGACGTTGGCCTTTGGGATGTACATAATGGACTTTGTCGGACTAACATGGGGGTGGACGTCAGAGAACAGAAACTAGAAAACTGTTATGTTCCAGAGTAGTGGATGAGGAGTCAGGCACGAGGAAACCAAAGTAATAAACACAGGGAAGCTTGAAGGATAAGGTTGCGGAGGGCAGGGAGTGGGGGTTACGTAAGGTTCTTGTGGGACCGATGTTTCGGTGAAGCTGGGGGGGGGGGCACGGTAGCACAGTGGTTAGCACTGTTGCTTCACAGCTCCAGGGTCCCAGGTTCGATTTCCGGCTTGGGTCACTGTCCGTGCGGATTCTGCACGTTCTCCCCGTGTCTGCGTGGGTTTCCTCCGGGCGCTCCGGTTTCCTCCCACAAGTCCCGAAAGACGTGCTTGTTCGGTGAAGTGGACATTCTGAATTCTCCCTCAGTGTACCTGAACAGGTGCCGAAGTGTGGCGACTAGGGGATTTTCACCGTAGCTCCATTGCAGTGTTAATGTAAGCCTGCTTGTGACAAGAATAAAGATTATTCTTATGATTGTTATGTGATATTAACCAGGAATGCATGGATTCCAGCAAGCCCTGAATATAGGAGAGCTACTTATGTGAGTACGGGAAATCCCAAATGGCCTACTCTGGGTCATAACCTGGGTGCTTACGGGGACTCTGAAATACATTTCTTGAGGTTTATGCCCAGCTCCCAGGTCTTTTTACCATAACAACAACTGATATTTATACAGCACCTTTAATAGAATGAAACATACCAATGCACTTCACAGCAGCAATACAAAACATGGCATGACATCCAGCCACCAAGGGGATATTAGGTTAGAAGACCAAAAAACATTATCAAAGACGTCGGTTTTAAGAAGTGTCTTAAATGAGGAAAGCGAGGTGGACAGGGTTAGGGAGGGAATTCCAGAGCTTGGGGTCCAGGTTGCTGAAGGCACAGCTACCAATGGTGGAGCGATTGGAATTGGGAATGCACAAGAGACCAGAATGAGAGGAATGCAGATTTCCCAGAGGTTTGGGGGCTGTAGGAGGTTGCAGTGCAAGCCTACGGAAGGGTTTGAGAACAAGGTTGAGATTTACAAAGCAAGACGGTGCTTGACTGAATCCAGAGGAGGTCAGGGAACACAGGGGTAATACGTGGATGGGACTTGCTGCAAGTTAAGACAAGGGCAGCAGAGTTTTGGATGACCTCAGGTTTACAGAGTAGAATGTGGGGCATCAGCCAGGAGCGTGCTGGAGTCAGGTAACGAAGGCATGAATGAGGGTCTCAGCAGTAGGCGAACTGAGAGTGGGTGAGTTGAGTGATGTTTCGGAGGTGGAACAGGGGTTGAGTAAAGGGTTGAGGGAAAAGCCATTGAGAGAAAATTAGACAAACATGTGTAGAGTAGAAGGGGCATTGGAAAAAGGGGAGGAGCAGTGGGCTTGGGGTTGCATTGATCTAGCAATTGGGGATGTGGCGGTGGAATGGTAATCACACTGGATAGTAATCCAGAGGAGCAGGCTAATGCTCTGGCGATACAGGCTCAAATGGTAGAACGTAAGTTCAATTAATAAACCTGGACTTGAAAGCTTGTTTAATCGTGATCACAAATCCATTGTTTTTTTTTTTCACAAATATTTTATTGAAAATTTTTGGTCAACCAACACAGTACATTGTGCATCCTTTACACAATATTATAACAACACAAATAACAATGACCTATTTCATAAAAAAAAAGAAAATAAATAACAAAAATGAAAACTAACCCTAATTGGCAACTGCCTTATCACAAGTAACACTCTCCAAAAATATAATTTAACAGTGCAATATATAATTATCCGTAGCAACGACCAATACATATTATACAGTATATATTAACAACCCTGAGAGTCCTTCTGGTTCCTCCTCCCCCCCCCCCCCCCCCCCCCCCCCCTCCCCCGATCCTGGGCTGCTGCTGCCTTCTTTTTTCCATTCCATCTATCTTTCTGCGAGGTATTCGACGAACGGTTGCCACCGCCTGGTGAACCCTTGAGCCGACCCCCTTAGAACGAACTTAATCCGCTCTAGCTTTATAAACCCTGCCATGTAATTTATCCAGGTCTCCACCCCCGGGGGCTTGGCTTCTTTCTACATTAACAATATCCTGCGCCGGGCTACTAGGGACGCAAAGGCTAAAACATCGGCGTCTCTCGCCTCCTGCACTCCCGGCTCTTGTGCAACCCCAAATATAGCCAACCCCCAGCTTGGTTCGACCCAGACCCCCACTACTTTTGAAAGCACCTTTGTCACCCCCATCCAAAACCCCTGTTGTGCCGGGCATGACCAAAACATATGGGTATGATTTGCTGGGCTTCTCAAGCACCTCGCACACCTATCCTCCACCCCAAAAAATTTACTGAGCCGTGCTCCAGTCATATGCGCCCTGTGTAATACCTTAAACTGAATCAGGCTTAGCCTGGCACACGAGGACGACGAGTTTACCCTGCTTAGGGCATCTGCCCACAGCCCCTCCTCGATCTCCTCCCCCAGCTCTTCTTCCCATTTCCCTTTTAGTTCATCTACCATAGTCTCCCCTTCGTCCCTCATTTCCCTATATATATCTGACACCTTACCATCCCCCACCCATGTCTTTGAGATCACTCTGTCCTGCACCTCTTGTGTCGGGAGCTGCGGGAATTCCCTCACCTGTTGCCTCGCAAAAGCCCTCAGTTGCATATACCTGAATGCATTCCCTTGGGGCAACCCATATTTCTCGGTCAGCGCTCCCAGACTCGCGAACTTCCCATCCACAAACAGATCTTTCAGTTGCGTTATTCCTGCTCTTTGCCACATTCCATATCCCCCATCCATTCCCCCCGGGGCAAACCTATGGTTGTTTCTTATCGGGGACCCCCCCCCAAGGCTCCAGTCTTTCCCCTATGCCGTCTCCACTGTCCCCAAATCTTCAGTGTAGCCACCACCACCGGGCTTGTGGTGTAGTTCCTCGGTGAGAACGGCATTGGGGCTGTCACCATAGCCTGTAGGCTAGTCCCCCTACAGGACGCCCTCTCTAATCTCTTCCACGCCGCTCCCTCCTCCTCTCCCATCCACTTACTCACCATTGAAATATTAGCGGCCCAATAATACTCACTTAGGCTCGGTAGTGCCAGCCCCCCCTATCCCTGCTACGCTGTAAGAATCCCTCCCTCACTCTCGGGGTCTTCCCGGCCCACACAAAACCCATGATGCTCTTTTCAATCCTTTTACAAAAAGAATTCGTGATCACCACCGGGAGGCACTGAAACACAAAGAGGAATCTCGGGAGGACCACCATCTTAACCGCCTGCACCCTCCCTGCCAGTGACAGGGATACCATATCCCATCTCTTGAAATCCTCCTCCATTTGTTCCAGCAACCGCGTTAAATTTAACCTATGCAATGTGCCCCAATTCTTGGCTATCTGGATCCCCAGGTAACGAAAGTCCCTTGTTACCTTCCTCAACGGTAGGTCCTCTATTTCTCTACTCTGCTCCCCTGGATGCACCACAAACAACTCACTTTTCCCCATGTTCAATTTATACCCTGAAAAATCCCCAAACTCCCCAAGTATCCGCATTATTTCTGGCATCCCCTCCGCCGGGTCTGCCACGTATAGTAGCAAATCATCCGCATACAAAGATACCCGGTGTTCTTCTCCTCCTCTAAGTACTCCCCTCCACTTCTTGGAACCCCTCAACGCTATCGCCAGGGGCTCAATCGCCAGTGCAAACAATAATGGGGACAGAGGGCATCCCTGCCTTGTCCCTCTATGGAGCCGAAAATATGCAGATCCCCGTCCATTCGTGACCACGCTCGCCATCGGGGCCCTATACAACAGCTGCACCCATCTAACATACCCCTCTCCAAAACCAAATCTCCTCAACACCTCCCACAAATAATCCCACTCCACTCTATCAAATGCTTTCTCGGCATCCATCGCCACTACTATCTCCGTTTCCCCCTCTGGTGGGGCCATCATCATTACCCCTAACAGCCTCCGTATATTCGTGTTCAGCTGTCTCCCCTTCACAAACCCAGTTGGGTCCTCGTGGACCACCCCCGGGACACATTCCTCTATTCTCATTGCCATTACCTTGGCCAGGATCTTGGCATCTACATTTAGGAGGGAAATAGGTCTATAGGACCCGCATTGTAGCGGGTCCTTTTCCTTCTTTAAGAGAAGCGATATCGTTGCTCCAGACATAGTCGGGGGCAGTTGTCCCCTTTCCTTTGCCTCATTAAAGGTCCTTGTCAATACCGGGGCGAGCAAGTCCACATATTTTCTATAGAATTCGACTGGGAATCCATCCGGTCCCGGGGCCTTTCCCGCCTGCATGCTCCTAATTCCTTTCACCACTTCTTCTACCTCGATCTGTGCTCCCAGTCCCACACTTTCCTGCTCTTCCACCTTGGGAAATTCCAGCCGATCCAAAAAGCCCATCATTCTCTCCCTCCCATCCAGGGGTTGCGCTTCATATAATTTTTTATAAAATGTCTTGAACACTCCATTCACTCTCTCCGCTCCCCGCTCCATCTCTCCTTCCTCATCCCTCACTCCCCCTATTTCCCTCGCTGCTCCCCTTTTCCTCAATTGATGTGCCAGCAACCTGCTCGCCTTCTCCCCATATTCGTACTGTACACCCTGTGCCTTCCTCCATTGTGCCTCTGCAGTGCCCGTAGTCAGCAAGTCAAATTCTACATGTAGCCTTTGCCTTTCCCTGTACAGTCCCTCCTCCGGTGCTTCCGCATGTTGTCTGTCCACCCTCAAAAGTTCTTGCAGCAACCGCTCCCGTTCCTTACTCTCCTGCTTCCCTTTATGTGCCCTTATTGATATCAGCTCCCCTCTAACCACCGCCTTCAACGCCTCCCAGACCACTCCCACCTGGACCTCCCCATTATCATTGAGTTCCAAGTACTTTTCAATGCACCCCCTCACCTTAGACACACCCCCTCATCTGCCATTAGTCCCATGTCCATTCTCCAGGGTGGGCACCCTCCTGTTTCCTCCCCTACCTCCAAGTCTACCCAGTGTGGAGCGTGATCCGAAATGGCTATAGCCGTATCCTCCGTTCCCCTCACCTTCGGGATCAACGCCCTTCCCAGCACAAAAAAGTCTATTCGCGAATAGACTTTATGGACATAGGAGAAAAACGAGAACTCCTTACTCCTAGGTCTGCTATATCTCCACGGGTCTACACCTCCCATCTGCTCCATAAAATCTTTAAGTACCTTGGCTGCTGCCGGCCTCCTTCCAGTCCTGGACTTCGACCTATCCAGCCCTGGTTCCAACACCGTATTAAAATCTCCCCCCATTATCAGCTTTCCCAGCTCTAGGTCCGGAATGCGTCCTAGCATCCGCCTCATAAAATTGGCATCATCCCAGTTCGGGGCATATACGTTTACCAAAACCACCGTCTCCCCCTGTAGTTTGCCACTCACCATCAAGTATCTGCCCCCGTTATCCACCACTATAGTCTTTGCCTTGAACATTATCCGCTTCTCCACTAATATAGCCACCCCCCTGTTTTTCGCATCTAGCCCCGAATGGAACACCTGCCCCACCCATCCTTTGCGTAGCCTAACCTGGTCTATCAGTTTCAGGTGCGTTTCCTGTAACATAACCAGATCTGCCTTAAGTTTCTTAAGGTGTGCGAGTACCCGTGCCCTCTTTATCGGCCCGTTCAGCCATCTCACGTTCCACGTGATCAGCCGGGTTGGGGGGCTTCCTACCCCCCCCCCCCCCCCCCCCCCTCCTTGTCGATTAGCCATCCCCTTTTTCCAGCTCCTCACCCGGTTCCCACGCAGCTGTATCTCCCCCAGGCGGTGCCCTCCCGCCCATCCCCTCCCATACCAGCTCCCCCCTCTCCCCAGCAGCAGCAACCCAGTAATTCCCCCCTCCCCCCCCCCCCGCTAGATCCCCCGCTAGCGTAATTACTCCCCCCATGTTGCTCCCAGAAGTCAGCAAACTTTGGCCGACCTCGGCTTCCCCCCGTGACCTTGGCTCGCACCGTGCGACGCCCCCTCCTTCCTGCTTCTCTATTCCCGCCATGATTATCATAGCGCGGGAACCAAGCCCGCGCTTCTCCCTTGGCCCCGCCCCCAATGGCCAACGCCCCATCTCCTCCACCTCCCCTCCTCCCCCCCCCATCACCACCTGTGGAAGAGAGAAAAGTTACCACATCGCAGGATTAGTACATATAACTCCTCTTTCCCCCCTTTTTAACCCCCCTCTTCGCCCCCCACATTCGCCCCACCACTTTGTTCAAACGTTCTTTTTAATAACCCGCTCATTCCAGTTTTTCTTCCACAATAAAAGTCCACGCTTCATCCGCCGTCTCAAAGTAGTGGTGCCTCCCTCGATATGTGACCCACAGTCTTGCCGGTTGCAGCATTCCAAATTTTATCTTCTTTTTATGAAGCACCGCCTTGGCCCGATTAAAGCTCGCCCTCCTTCTCGCCACCTCCGCACTCCAGTCTTGATAAACGCGGATCACCGCGTTCTCCCATTTACTGCTCCGAGTTTTCTTTGCCCATCTAAGGACCATTTCTCTATCCTTAAAACGGAGGAATCTCACCACTATGGCTCTGGGAATTTCTCCTGCTCTCGGTCCTCGCGCCATCACTCGGTATGCTCCCTCCACCTCCAACGGACCCGCCGGGGCCTCCGCTCCCATTAACGAGTGCTGCATCGTGCTCACATATGCCCCGACGTCCGCTCCCTCCGCACCTTCAGGAAGACCAAGAATCCTCAGGTTGTTCCTCCTTGCGTTGTTCTCCAGTGCCTCCAACCTTTCCACACATCGTTTCTGATGTGCCTCATGCGTCTCCGTCTTCACCACCAGGCCCTGTATGTCGTCCTCATTCTCGGCTGCCTTTGCCTTCACGACCCGAAGCTCCCGCTCCTGGGTCTTTTGTTCCTCCTTTAGCCCTTCGATCGCCTGTAGTATCGGGGCCAACAGCTCTTTCTTCATTTCCTTTTTGAGCTCTTCCACACAGCATTTCAAGAACTCTTGTTGTTCAGGGCCCCATGTTAAACTGCCACCTTCCGACGCCATCTTGGTTTTTGCTTGCCTTCCTTGCCGCTGTTCTAAAGGATCCACTGCAATCCGGCCACTTTCTCCTCCTTTTTTCATCCGTATCCAGGGGGGATTCCCTTCTGGTTTACCGCACAGTGTTTTTAGCCGTCAAAATTGCCGTTGGGGCTCCTATCAAGAGCCCAAAAGTCCGTTTCACCGGGAGCTGCCGAAACGTGCGACTCAGCTGGTCATCGCCGCACCCGGAAGTCCACAAATCCATTGTTGATTGTCCCTAAAAACCTATGTGGTTCAGTAGTGCCCTTGTCTGGTCCAGACCCAACGCAATGTTGTTGGTCTTAACTACCCTCTGAAATAACCTAGCAAGCCAATCAGTTGTATAAAACCATAAGAAGACAAATGGAATTTTGTCCTTCATTGCGAGAGGGATGAAGTTTAAGGGAGGTTATGCTGCAATTGTATAAGGTGTTAGTGAGGCCACACCTGGAGTATTGTGTTCAGTTTTGGTCTCCTTACTTGAGAAAGGACATATTGGCACTGGAGGGTGTGCAGAGGAGATTCACTAGGTTAATCCCAGAGCAGAAGGGGTTGGATTATGAGGAGAGGTTCAGCAGACTGGGACTGTACTCGTTGGAATTTAGAAGGATGAGGGGGGAATCTTATAGAAACATATAAAATTATGAAGGGAATAGATAGATAGGGTAGGTTGTTTCCACTGGTCGGGGAAAGCAGAACTAGGGGGTATAGCCTCAAAATAAGGGGAAGTAGATTTAGGACTGAGTTTAGGAGGAACTTCTTCACCCAAAGGGTTGTGACTCTATGGAATTCCTTGCCCAGTGAAGCAGTTGAGGCTCCTTCATTAAATGTTTTTAAGATAAAGATAGATAGTTTTTTGAAGAATAAAGGGATTAAGGGTTATGGTGTTCGGGCCGGAAAGTGGAGCTGAGTCCACAAAAGATCAACCATGATCTCATTGAATGGTGGAGCAGGCTCGAGGGGCCAGATGGCCTACTCTTGCTCCTAGTTCTTATGTTCTTATAACAATGTCTAAAAAAAAGACTGAAACCGGACGGACCACCTGGCATCGACCTAGGCACCGGAAACAACAACAGCACACCTAGCTCTGTCGACTCTTTTACGAACAACTGGGTTCTTGTGCCAAAATTGGGAGAGCTGTCTCCCAGACTAGTCAAGCAATAGCCTGGCATAGTCACACTCATCTTACGGACAATGTCCCAGACACCACCATGCCTGGGTATGTCCTGTCCACCAGAACAGGCGCCAGCTGAGGTGGCGGTACAGTGGTATACAGTATGGAGGGAGTTGTCCTGGGAGACCTCAACATTGACTCAGGACTCTTTGAAGTTTCATGACATCAGGTCAAACATGGGCAAGGAAACATAGACATAGAAACATAGAAATTAGGAGCCTCCACCACCATTCAATATGATCATGGCTGATCGTGCAAATTCAGTATCCCACTCCCACTTTCTCTCCATACCCCATGATCCCTAAAGCCACAAGGGCCACGTCCAGCTCCCTCTTGAATATATCCAACAAACTGGCCCCAACAGCAGGAAGCCCCCTGCTGTTTACCACCAACCACCCTCCTTCATTTGAATCGCTACTTCTCCATGTTGAACACTGATGCTGAGGAGGTCGTGGATAGCACGTATAGCGAATTGGTCACAACACAGATTAGGATTGCTGAGGGAGAAAGGGAATGGGTGACCAAAAGGCAGAGAAAAAGCAGGAAGGCAGTGCAGGTGTCCCCTGCGGTCATCTCCCTCCAAAACAGGTATACCGTTTTGGATACTGTTGGGGGAGATGGCTCACCAGGGGAAGCATTAGCCAGGTTCATGGCACCGTGGCTGGCTCTGCTCTACAGAAGGGCGGGATAAAGAGTGGAAGGGCTATAGTCATAGGGGATTCAATTGTAAGGGGAGTAGATAGGCGGTTCTGTGGACGAAAACGAGACTCCCGAATGGCATGTTGCCTCCCGGGTGCACGGGTCAGGGATGTCTCAGATCGGCTGCAGAACATTCTGAAGGGGCAGGGTGAACAGCCAGTTTGTGGTGCATATAGGCACCAATGATATAGGTAAAAAACGGGATGAGGTCCTGCAAGCACAATTTAGGGAGTTAGGAGCCAAGTTAAGAAGTCGGACCTCAGAGGTAGTAATATCAGGATTGCTACCAGTGCCACGTGGTAGTCAGAGTAGAAATGAAAGAATAGGCAGGATGAATGCGTGGCTTGAGAGATGGTGCAGGAGGGAGGGGTTCAGATTTTTGGGACATTGGGACCGGTTCTGGGGGAAGTGGGACGACTACAAATTGGACGGTCTACACTGGGCCGGACTGGAACCAATGTCCTTGGGGGTGCTTTTGTTAACGCTGTTGGGGAGGGTATAAACTAATGTGGCAGGGGGATGGGAACCAAATGAGGAGGTTACTGGACAGTAAGGAGGTAGTAACTGAAGCCTGTAAGGAACTAGATCATGAAGTCAGCGTGACTAATGGGAAGAGTAGGCAGGGAGCAGATGATGAACGCAAAGGGATTGGTGGTCTGAGGTGCATTTGTTTTAATGCGAGAAGTGTAGTAGGTAAGGCAGATGAACTTAGGGCTTGGATTAGTACCTGGGAGTATGATGTTATTGCTATTACTGAGACTTGGTTGAGGGAAGGGCATGATTGGCAACTAAATATCCCAGGATATCAATGCTTCAGGCGGGATAGAGAGGGAGGTAAAAGGGGTGGAGGTGTTGCATTACTGGTCAGAGAGGATATCACAGCTGTGCTGAAGGAGGGCACTATGGAGGACTCGAGCAGTGAGGCGATATGGGCAGAGCTCATAAATAGGAAGGGTGCGGGAACAATGTTGGGGCTGTACTACAGACCTCCCAACAGCGAGCGTGAGATAGAGGTACAAATATGTAAACAGATTATGGAAAGATGTAGGAGCAAGAGGGTGGTGGTGAGAGGAGATTTTAATTTTCCCAACATTTACTGGGATACACTTAGTGTCAGAGGTCTAGATGGAGCAGAATTTGTAAGGAGCATCCAGGTGGGTTTTCTAGAGCAGTATGTACATAGTCCAACTCGGGAAGGGGCCATACTGGACCTGGTGTTGGGGATTGAGCCCGGTCAGGTGGCTGAAGTTTCAGTCGGGGATTACTTTGGGAATAGTGATCACAATTCCGTAAGTTTTAGAATACTCATGGACAAAGACGAGAGTGGTCCTAAAGGAAGAGTGCTAAATTGGGGGAAGGCCAACTATACCAACATTCGGCAGGAGCTGGGGAATGTGGATTGGGAGCAGCTGTTTGAAGGTAAATCCACATTTGATATGTGGGAGGCTTTTAAAGAGAGGTTGATTAGAGTGCAGGGCAGACATGTCCCTGTGAAAATGAGGGATAGAAATGGCAAGATTAGGGAACCATGGATGACAGGTGAAATTGTGAGATTAGCTAAGAGGAAAAAGGAAGCATACATAAGGTCTAGGCGACTGAAGACAGACAAAGCTTTGGAAGAATATAGGGAATGTAGGACCAATCTGAAACGAGAAATCAAGAGAGCTAAAAGAGGTCATGAAATATCTTTAGCAAACAGGGTTAAGGAAAATCCCAAAGCCTTTTATTCATATATAAGGAGCAAGAGCGTAACTAGAGAAAGGGTTGGCCCACTCAAGGACAAAGGAGGAAAGTTATGCGTGGAGACAGAGAAAATGGGTGAGATTCTTAACGAGTACTTTGCATCGATATTCACCGAGGAGAGGGTAATGACGTTTGTTGAGGTTAGGGATAGATGTTTGATTGATCTAGATCAAGTCGGCGTAAGGAGGGGTGATGTGTTGGGTATTCTAAAAGACATTAAGGTGGACAAGTCTCCAGGTCCGGATGGGATCTATCCCAGGTTACTGAGGGAAGTGAGAGAGGAAATAGCTGGGGCCTTAACAGATATCTTTGCAGCATCCTTGAACACGGGTGAGGTACCGGAGGACTGGAGAATTGCTAATGTTGTCCCCTTGTTTAAGAAGGGTAGCAGGGATAATCCAGGTAATTATAGACTGGTGAGCCTGACGTCAGTGATAGGGAAGCTGCTGGAGAAGATACTGAGGGATAGGATCTATTCCCATTTGGAAGAAAATGGGCTTATCAGTGATAGGCAACATGATTTTGTGCAGGGAAGGTCATGTTTACCAACTTAATAGAATTATTTGAGGAAGTGACAAAGTTGATTGATGAGGGAAGGGCTGTAGATGTCATATACATGGACTTCAGAATGGCATTTGATAAGGTTCCCCATGGTAGGCTGATGGAGAAAGTGAAGTCTCATGGGTCCAGGGTGTACTAGCTAGATGGATAAAGAACAGGCTGGGCAGCGGGAGACAGAGAGTAGTAGTGGAAGGGAGTTTCTCAAAATGGAGAACTGTGACCAGTGATGTTCCACAGGGATCCGTGCTGGGACCACTGTTGTTTGTGATATACATAAATGATCTGGAGGAAGGTATAGGTGGTCTGATTAGCAAGTTTGCAGATGACACTAAGATTGGTGGAGTAGCAGATAGTGAAGGGGACTGTCAGAGAATACAGCAGAATATAGATAGATTGGAGAGTTGGGCGGAGAAATAGCAGATGGAGTTCAATCCGGGCAAATGCGAGGTGATGCATTTTGGAAGACCCAATTCAAGAGCGGACTATACGGTAACTGAAAAAGCCCTGGGGAAAATTGATGTACAGAGAGATCTGGGTGTTCAGGTCCATTGTACCCTGAAGGTGGCTGTGCAGGTCGATAGAGTGGTCAAGAAGGCATACGGGATGCTTTCCTTCATCGGAAGGGGTTTTGAGTACAAGAGTTGGCAGGTCATGTTACAGTTGTATAGGACTTTGGTTCGGCCACATTTGGAATACTGCGTGCAGTTCTGGTCGCCACATTACCAGAAGGATGTGGATGCTTTAGAGAGGGTGCAGAGGAGGTTCACCAGAATGTTGCTTGGTATGGAGGGCGCTAGCTATGAAGAGAGGTTGAGTAGATTAGGATTATTTTCATTAGAAAGACGGGGGTCGAGGGGGGACCTCATTGAGGACTACAAAATCATGAGCGGTATAGACAGGGTGGAGAGCAAGAAGCTTTTTCCCAGAGTGGGGGATTCAATTACTAGGGGTCACGAGTTCAAGGTGAGAGGGGAAAAGTTTAAGGGAGATATACGTGGAAAGATCTTTACGCAGAGGGTGGTGGGTGCCTGGAACGCTTTGCTGGCGGAGGTGGTAGAGGCGGGCACGTTCGCGTCATTTAAGATGTATCTGGACAGATACATGAATAGGCAGGGAGCAGAGGGATACAGATCCTTAGAAAATAGGCGACAGTTTTAGATCGAGGATCTGGATCGGCGCAGGCTTGGAGGGCCGAAGAGCCTGTTCCTGTGCTATAATTTTTCTTTGTTCTTTGTTCACTACTTAGTGGAAGCACTGAGGGTGGCAAGGGCTCAGAATGTTCTCTGGTTGGGGGCTTCAATGGCTGGTCAAGTCCGAAAGAACATAGCTGCTAGACTGAGTCTGCGGTAGGTGATGTGAGAGGAAAACATATTTGACCTTATCCTCACCAATCTACTTGCCTCAGAGCATCTGTCCATGACAGTATAGGTAGGAGTGACCAACGTTCAGTCCTTGGGGGTACAAAGACCCACTTTCACATTGAGGATACCATCCATTGTGTTGATAAGCACTACCTCCGTGCTAAATGGGATAGATTTCAAACGGATCCAGCAACTCAAACCCGGGTATCCATGAGGAGCTGAGGGCCATCAGCAGCAGCAGAATTGTATACAACCATAATCTGTAATCTCGTGGCCCGGCATATACCCCACTCCCCCACCAAACCAGGGGATCAACTCTGGTTCAATGAAGAGTGCAGGAAGGCATGTCGGGAGCAGCATCAGGCGGACTGAAAAATGGGGTGTCAGTCTGGTGAAGCTACAAGACAGGACTACTTGCGTTGCCAAACAGCATAAGCAAACTGCGACACACAGAGCTAAGCGATCCCACAACCGCCCCACCAGTCAAAGAGCCTTTTATCCCATCGTCCCTGTGGTAATACCAGGTATTGCAGTACCTGAGTGGTGGATGCCCATTGGCTAGACCTAGGAGTCTACCATTGGCTAATGCACATAGCTCCGCCCTGAGATGCGGGGTATAAGAACCAATGCCGTCCCAGCAGCCTTCACTTTCTGTATCGGAGCTGCTGGGTACAGTTCTAGCTGATTAAAGCCGATTAGTGTAACTCTCCTTGTCTCACGAGTAATTGATTGTGCATCAGTCCCCAGTAGTTTTTTTAAAAATATATATTTTATTGAAAATTTTTGGTCAACCATCACAGTACATTGTGTATCCTTTACACAATAATATAACCGTATAAATAACAATGACCTGTTTTATAAACAAAAAATAAATAATATATAACAAAAACGAAAACTAAAAGGCAACTGCCTTGTCTCAGATAAACACTCTCCAAAAATATGATTTAACAGTCCAATATACAATTATTTATAGCAACGACCTATACATATTATACATATATATTAACAACCCTGAGAGTCCTTCTGGTTCCTCCCCCCCCCCCCCCCCGCCCCCCCCCCCCGCCCCCGGGCTGCTGCCTTCTTCTTTTCCATTCCCTCTATCTTTCTGTGAGGTATTCGACGAACGGTTGCCACCGCCTGGTGAACCCTTGAGCCGATCCCCTTAGGATGAACTTAATCCGTTCCAGCTTTATAAACCCTGCCATGTCATTTATCCAGGTCTCCACACCCGGGGGCTTGGCTTCCTTCCACATCAACAGTATCCTGCGCCGGGCTACTAGGGACGCAAAGGCCAAAACATCGGCCTCTCTCGCCTCCTGTACTCCCGGCTCTTGTGCAACCCCAAATATAGCCAACCCCCAGCTTGGTTCGACCTGGACCCCCACTACTTTCGAAAGCACCTTTGTCACCCCCACCCAGAACCCCTGTAGTGCCGGACATGACCAGAACATGTGGGTGTGATTCGCTGGGCTTCTCGAGCATCTCGCACACCTATCCTCTACCCCCAAAAATTTACTGAGCCGTGCTCCAGTCATATGCGCCCTGTGTAACACCTTAAATTGAATCAGGCTTAGCCTGGCACACGAGGACGATGGGTTTACCCTACTTAGGGCATCCGCCCACAGCCCCTCCTCAATCTCCTCCCCCAGCTCTTCTTCCCATTTCCCTTTCAGCTCATCTACCATAATCTCCCCCTCGTCCCTCATTTCCCTATATATATCTGACACCTTACCGTCCCCCACCCATGTCTTTGAGATCACTCTGTCCTGCACCTCATTCGTCGGGAGCTGCGGGAATTCCCTCACCTGTTGCCTCGCAAAAGCCCTCAGTTGCATATACCTGAATGCATTCCCTTGGGGCAACCCATATTTCTCGGTCAGCGCTCCCAGACTTGCGAACTTCCCATCCACAAACCGATCTTTCAGTTGCGTTACTCCTGCTCTTTGCCATATTCCAAATCCCCCATCCATTCTCCCCGGGGCAAACCTATGGTTATTTCTTATCGGGGACCCCACCAAGGCTCCCGTCTTTCCCCTATGCCGTCTCCACTGTCCCCAAATTTTCAAAGTCGCCACCACCACCGGGCTTGTGGTGTATTTCTTCGGTGAGAACGGCAATGGGGCCGTCACCATAGCTTGTAGGCTAGTCCCCCTACAGGACGCCCTCTCCAATCTCTTCCACGCCGCTCCCTCCTCTTCTCTCATCCACTTACTCACCATTGAGATATTGGCAGCCCAGTAGTACTCACTTAGGCTCGGTAGTGCCAGCCCCCCCCCTATCCCTGCTACGCTGTAAGAATCCCTTCCTCACTCTCGGGGTCTTCCCGGCCCACACAAAACTCATGATACTCTTTTGATCCTTTTGAAAAAAGCCTTCGTGATCACCACCGGGAGGCACTGAAACACAAAGAGGAATCTCGGGAGGACTACCATTTTAACCGCCTGCACCCTCCCTGCCAGTGACAGGGATACCATGTCCCATCTCTTGAAGTCCTCCTCCATTTGTTCCACCAAACGCGTTAAATTTAACCTATGCAATGTACCCCAATTCTTGGCTATCTGGATCCCCAAGTAACGAAAGTCCCTTGTTACCTTCCTCAGCGGAAAGACCTCTATTTCTCTGCTCTGCTCCCCTGGATGCACCACCAACAACTCACTTTTATATCCTGTGAATTCTCCAAACTCCCGAAGTGTCCGCATTATCTCTGGCATCCCCTCCGCCGGGTCCGCTAAATATAACAACAAATCATCCGCATACAGAGATACCCGGTGTTCTTCTCCTCCTCTAAGTACTCCCCTCCACTTCTTGGAACCCCTCAATGCTATTGGCAGGGGCTCAATCGCCAGTGCAAATAATAATGGGGACAGAGGCATCCCTGCCTTGTCCCTCTATGGAGCCGAAAGTATGCAGATCCCCGTCCATTCGTGACCACACTCGCCACTGGGGCCCTATACAACAGCTGCACCCATCCAACATATTCATCTCCAAAACCAAATCTCCTCAGCACCCCCCACAGATAATCCCACTCCACTCTATCAAATGCTTTCTTGGCATCGATCGCCACCACTATCACCGCTTCCCCCTCTGGTGGGGGCATCATCATTACCCCTAGCAGCCTCCGTATATTCGTATTCAGCTGTCTCCCCTTCACAAACCCAGTTTGGTCCTCATGTACCACCCTCAGGACACAATCGTCTATCCTCATTGCCATTACCTTGGCCAGAATTTTAGCGTCTAAAATTTAGGACTCGCATTGCAGCGGGTCCTTTTCCTTCTTTAGGAGAAGCGATATCGTTGCCTCAGACATAGTCGGGGGCAGCTGTCCCCTTTCCTTTGCCTCATTAAAGGTCCTCATCAGTAGCGGGGCGAGCAAGTCCACATATTTCCTGTAAAATTCAACTGGGAATCCATCCGGTCCCGGAGCCTTCCCCGCCTGCATGCTCCTAATTCCTTTCACTACTTCCTCTATTTCAATCTGTGCTCCCAGTCCCACCCTTTCCTGCTCCTCCACCTTGGGAAATTCCAGCTGGTCCAAGAAGCCCATCATTCTCTCCCTCCCATCCGGGGGTTGAGCTTCGTATAATTTTTTATAAAATGCCTTGAACACTCCATTCACTCTCTCCGCTCCCCGCTCCATCTCTCCTTCCTCATCCCTCACTCCCGCTATTTCCCTCGCTGCTCCCCTTTTCCTCAATTGGTGGGCCAGCAACCTGCTCGCCTTCTCCTCATATTCGTACTGTACACCCTGTGCCTTCCTCCACTGTGCCTCTGCAGTACCCGTTGTCAGCAGGTCAAATTCTACGTGTAGCCTTTGCCTTTCCCTGTACAGTCCCTCCTCCGGTGCCTCCGCATATTGCCTGTCCACCCTCAGAAGTTCTTGCAGCAACCACTCCCGTTCCCTACTCTCCTGCTTTCCTTTATGTGCCCTTATTGATATCTGCTCCCCTCTAACCACTGCCTTCAGCGCCTCCCAGACCACTCCCACCTGGACCTCTCCATTATCATTGAGTTCCAAGTACTTTTCAATGCACCCCCTCACCCTTAGACACACACCCTCATCTGCCATTAGTCCCATGTCCATTCTCCAGGGTGGGCGCCCTTCTGTTTCCTCCCCTATCTCCAAGTCCACCCAATGTGGAGCGTGATCCGAAATGGCTATAGCCGTATACTCCGTTCCCCTTACCTTCGGGATCAACGCCCTTCCCAAAACAAAAAAGTCTATTCGCGAATAGACTTTGTGGACATAGGAGAAAAACGAAAACTCCTTACTCCTAGGTCTGCTAAATCTCCACGGGTCTACTCCTCCCATCTGCTCCATAAAAACTTTAAGCACCTTGGCTGCTGCCGGCCTCCTTCCAGTCCTGGACCTCGACCTGTCCAGCCCTGGTTCCAACACCGTATTAAAATCTCCCCCCATTATCAGCTTTCCCATCTCTAGGTCCGGAATGCGTCCTAGCATCCGTCTCATAAAATTGGCATCATCCCAGTTCGGGGCATATACATTTACCAAAACCACCGTCTCCCCCTGTAGTTTGCCACTCACCATCACGTATCTGCCCCCGTTATCCGCCACTATAGTCTTTGCCTCGAACATTACCCGCTTCCCCACTAATATAGCCACCCCCCTGTTTTTCGCATCTAGCCCCGAATGGAACACCTGCCCCACCCATCCTTTGCGTAGCCTAACCTCGTCTATCAGTTTCAGATGCGTTTCCTGTAACATAACCACATCTGCCTTAAGTTTCTTAAGGTGTGCGAGTACCCGTGCCCTCTTTATCGGCCCGTTCAGCCCTCTCACGTTCCACGTGATCAGCCGGGTTGGGGGGCTTTTTACCCCCCCCCCCCCCCCCCCTTGTCGATTAGCCATCCCCTTTTTCCAGCTCCTCACCCGGTTCCCACGCAGCTGTGTCCCCCCCCAGGCGGTGCCCCCCCAGGCGGTGTCCCCCCAGGCGGTGTCCCCCCAGGCGGTGTCCCCCCAGGCGGTGTCCCCCCAGGCGGTGTCCCCCCAGTAGTTTTTAACCATAAACAGAAGTCTGAAACTAAACTGAAAATACCGTGTACAATTTTATTTCAATGCCGCTGCGATTTTTCTCCTGGGCTTTTCACTCAGATTAATCTTTATTGGCGACCCTTGGGCAGGCCGGGAGGGTTGGCAACTCCAGTGGGAGTCCGGGCAGGGGAGGGTGGAGGGGGCTTGGGGAGGGGGTTTCGCTGGCTAATTGAAAGCATTCGCTGAGTTGGAAAGGCCATCGTTGGGACTTTGGAACATTTGCAGATGAAACGAGCTGCCAGCGTGCATGAGGCGCTTCCTTGTACACAATGTGGGCCAATGATCTGATAATAGGCAACGTTTCTAGGAGCCTTTGCAGACACAGCTTCAGAATACAAGGCCTGCTTATTTTTGCTTTCTCCCCCTCTGCTGATTAGCATAAATAAACAATGTCATCTGTGTTGGAAAGGTCACTGCAGCCAAACAATAAAACCACGTAAGCTAAAACTAAAGGCGTCTTCTAATAACTTGCATTGGCTTCTCTCCAATTTTCCTTCCACCATTCAGCTTCCAACTCAATTACTCAAAGTTAAAGGCAACTTAAAATATTCCCCTCCCCTTCCCCGCACCCCACTGTCTCCAATTTACCCGGGTGAGGTCTATTGGAATGATCTTGTTGTTAAAGCTTCAGATGACACAGTGTGATCCCTGTCCTCACAGTATCTCAAAGACTCTTATCTCCATTCTTGCTCCAAAGGGCTCCCAGCGCCCACTCCGATGGCCAGCAGTGGATTTAACTCCGATTTACTTCCACGGTCTCAGACATCAGAAGCAATTAGTTCCTTCACCACCACCATCATCCAGTGAAAACACTGGCTGGAGTTCGGATATTTTTTTAACTTCACAATTGTAAGCTTTTGCTTCCTTCCCCTCTGCCCAATAATGTTTCGCGCAGAATTTTTAAATCTTTAAACCTGCCAGGACACACTCACCATCTACTTCTCTCAGGGTTTTAATCCGCTTCTACATTTTAAGTCATTTACCTAATGGTTTACCTATTTGATTGGTCCTTGGTAATCCCATTGTGGTCAGAAGCACTGGAACTCCCCGCAGACGTGTCAACGGTCACTGTGAGTGACCTTTACCTCCCTCGTTGATAAAGAGAAGGACCATGTCCCTGCGTTACCACGGCAACAGAAAACTTCTAGCAACAGGAAGTGGTGGCATCACTGGAGCGTGCTATCCGCACGGGGCTATTAACATCGACTGGATAGGTCTTTGACTGGGAAGAGGGCTGGAGATTGTGGAGATGGGAACAGACTGAGATAATCACAATACTTGAGGGACACGACAGTCGACTGTGTCAGAAAGGGGTGGGTGCAGAGCAGGAGACAAGTTTGAATGGGGCAACCAGCTGGAGTTTTGTTAAACCGTCTTTGGGAATCAGGGAGGATTGATTGAAAACCTTTCATTTAGAACGTCAAATGGGTGGGATAGAGTTCACAAGCGTGGACACGTAACAGAGAGTTGTTTCAACTAAAGCACCCACTAGAATGTTGACAGGACTAAATTGGCTCCCATTTTGCACTCTGGCCAATTTTACGGCCTCGCGACCTTGATGTATCGATAATATAAAAAGAAATAGGGCGCGATTTAATGGCGCTTAAGTGTGAACGCCATGAGGCCGTTAAATCGCGGGAGAGGCCAAAATCGAGAACCGCGCCGGGCGCCGATCTGTTTGCGATCTAACCGGCCCACTCCCATTGGTGAAATCAGGATCATGCCGAGGCACGAAACCAATAATCTCCAATTAGGCTGATCTCCATACATTTAACGGTAGCAGCCCCCTATCTAACGCCCTTCATGGTCTAACTGACTCCCCAGCAAGTGGTCACCCAGCTGCTGATTAGTACTCCTTTGTAAAAACGTGAAGCTGGAGGAAGGGCCGCCGCGGGGACTCAAGGAGGTGAGTAGCCATCTTCACTCCAGGCATTGAACCCCGGGGGCACTGAGATTGCTGCCCCAGGGTTCGGAGGGTGGGGCGGGGGAGCCCGCCTGCCTCACCGACCGTAACTCACACTGACCGCGGAGGCCTCTGGCCACACGGCTGAAGGCTATTGCCAATTGGCAATTGGCAATTGTAGTTAAGTGAGCACTTCACACATCCCAAGTGGATCCCCTTGGGTGTGCGGACCGTGTGGCATGTGGGAGTCATTGCCTAGCATCCCAATCAGACCCTGATGCCTGGGCATTGTGCCTGAACACAGGGGGAGGCAACATCACGGTTGCAGCGACCAACATCCGGGGGGGGGGGGTAGAGGGAACGGAGCACATGGAAGGTCCCAGACAGGAAGACACCGTTGGTTGTCAGTGTCACACCCTCTCCGATTCCTTACAGATGTTGCACGCAATGGATGAGATTTTGGACCCCGCGGAAGCTGCCCTTGTAGAGCTGCTGGCAGACCAGGCGGCCGGACTCTGGAGAAGGCGCCGGCAGCAGTGTCGACAGAGGCCCAAGGCGGCGGCGGCTCACGTGCAGGACCCCACCCCATAACGTGAGGACCCGGCCACCCAACAGGCCAGGGAGGGGCCCAGAGGGAGAGGCGCACGACGGCCCAACGTGTACAGGCTTCACTGGTCTTTCAACAGATCATAGAATTTACAGTGCAGAAGGAGGCCATTCGGCCCGTCGAGTCTGCACCGGCTCTTTGAAAGAGCACCCTATCCAAGGCCCACACCTCCACCCTATCCCCATAGCCCAGTAACCCCTCCCAACACTAAGGCAATTTTGGACACTAAGGGCAATTTAGCATGGCCAATCCACCTAACCTGCACATCTTTGGACTGTGGGAGGAAACCGGAGCACCCGGAGGAAACCCACGCACACACGGGGAGGATGTGCAGACTCCGCACAGACAGTGACCCAATCCGGAATCGAACCTGGGACCCTGGAGCTGTGAGAGAATTGTGCTAACCACTGTGCTAACGCGTTGCCCACTGACAGCGTGTGCCGCAGGAGAGTCCGCCTCAATAAGGGGGTGGTGCAGCACCTATACCATGTCCTTGTGGACCTGGCACCACGTGGAGAAGGAAGATACCCGCTCCTGGTGGCCGTTAGGCTCACTGCAGCCCTCAACTTCTGCGCCTCAGGATCATTCCAGGGCTCGAGCGGGCACTTGTGCGGCATTCCATTATCTACAGCCCGGTTTACCCGGGCAGCGAACTATATACCCAACAAGATGCCCAGGCAGCAGGATTCTCCATCGACAGGATGCTCCAGGTCCAGGGGCTAATAGATAGCACGCATGTCGCCTTGTGCTCACCAGGTCGTCGGGGAGTGCCCTACATCAACAGGGAGGGGTTCCAGCTTGTGTGCGACCACCTCATGAAGATCATGCACGTGTGTACACGCTTCCCAGGGTGTGTGCACGACAGCTACACCCTGGAACAGTCTGACATCCACAGCATCTTCGAGGAACACCCCAGGTGACCGATTGGCTCTTGGGGGATAAGGGGTACCTGCTGAGGACCTGACTAATGACGCCAGTACGGAGGCTGGTGACCAATGCAAAGACCCGATACAACGAGGTCCATGTGACCACCCGGGCTGTCATTGAGCGGAGCATCGGACTCCTCAAGGTGCGGTTCCGATGCCTCGTCCGCTCTGTTGGTGCCCTGCAGTACACCCCCCGGAAGGTCGCCCGCTTTGTGATGGTCTGCTGTGTCCTCCTCAACCTGACACAGCAGGGGATCAGGGGATCTGATCTAAACAACAATGTGGCATGTTTACCATGGTACAATGTCCCAAGGCACTTTACAGAAGCTTTTCAAACATGGAAAAATGAATCGCATTAGTCTGCGACCAAAAATCTGGCCAAAGAAGTAGATTGTGACACGGTGATGTAGTGGTTAGCACTGCTGCCTCACGGCACCGAGGTCCCAGGTTCGATCCCGGCCCTGGGTCACTGTCCGTGTGGAGTTTGCACATTATCCCCATGTCTGCGTGGGTCTCACCCCCACAAACCCAAAAGATGTGCGGGGAGATGGATTGGCCGCGCTAAATTGCCCCTTAATTGGAAATGTTAAAAAAAAAGAGGTAGATTTTAAGGATCACCTCAAAGTAGGGAAACATGGCAGAGTGGTGTAGGGCGGGAATTCCAGATTTTAGGGCTCAGGAATCTAAGGCACATCCGGCAATGGTGCGGTGATTAAAATCAGGGGATGTGCAATAGGCCAGAATGGGAGAAGACCAACTTTCTCGGAGTGTTATTGGACTGGAGGAGGTTACAGAGATAGGGAGGGGGACTGAAGGGAACCAGCTATTTCTGATAGGTAAAAGCTTCATTGCTTTAGTCATTTTGATGGAAATACTAAAGCCCAGTTTGAAATCCATTTTAAAATGGATTCCATCATAAGACCTCAAGCATAACCTTAGATTACAGAAACACACAGCTTGCAGTAACAAAAGCACAGAATTTGAAACATCCGCAGGCTAGCGAGAAACAAATGCAACATTTCGACTGAAAAATTAAATTGACATTATGGACTGTCCATTGTTCTAATGAACAGAATTGCAGGAGTTCAAATTAGTTTCATTAAAAGTATTAAACAGTACCACAATCTGATCAAGGTCAAAATAAGCACGACAACATAAATCCACCAAATATGAATAGTATAGCAATCAGCAGGAAAACCAGTAGGAACCAGTGCTGATTAAAAGTGTAGATCACATTCCAATACACAGCAAACATCTAAAAATGCAACATACTCACAGCTATGTTGCATATTGATGATTGACAACTAACCACCCGACCAAATGCATTTGAGACTCATCCAAGCCGATCAGCACATTACAGGGGTAGGGACAGATGGAGTCAGACTGATATCATTTTCTTTAAAGATATAGGTCCGGGCAGCCATTTTCCATCCAGGATCGCTCTATACCTTTTACCTAACTATTCGCTATCCTTATTTCGTATTTTCATATTTCCACTCTAACTCCTAAAGTCTGCGCAAGCTGTTTTGCTTTGAGCAAGAAACCATTACTGTATTTTGAAAGTTAAATTTGTTTGTAAACCACTAAGTTGATTATATCTCTTAAAGTCTTCTACTGGCAGGGGCTTTACTGAGAACATTTGATTTCTAACCACAAGAAGATCTCAAACTCTCAATTATAATCAATAGACACAATAAAAGATTTCATTTCGCATCCGAGACGTGTAACGTAAATTTCTACTGAGTTTAAAGTTTATACGAGACTACACTTAAACCGCTTGGTAGATTTCAACAGGGACCAAGACCAATTGAGGTCAGTGAGCACTGGGGTGATGGTGACTGGGATTGGTGAGAGTTAGGGTGTGTGTAGCAAACTCAGGTTGATGGAGGGTGAAGGTGGAAGGCTGGTCAGACTGGAGTAGTTGAATCTAGAGGTAATAAAGGCAATGACGGGGATTTCAGCAACAGGTAAGCTGGAACAACAGAAAACATCATAAAACTTAGAACAAGAATTCTGTTCTTCCATCTGACCCCTGCCCAAGGACTCAACTATGGCAGTATGCAAGGAAAGAAAATGCATCTTTATCAATAAAAAGGATTAAGCCGCTCATGATGAGGATATATTTCAGGTACAGCTCTATTTGGTAAATTGTTCAATCTATTACATAGCTTGTCTGCCACAGAATAAGATACTAAATCATCTAAAATTATAAAACAGCTGGGCCAAAGCAGTGGGCAAACACCACTTTGGGTAACCTTCTTGCCAATTAAAGTTCTATTGAAAACACCGGGAGTTGTCGACCAGGGCAATACAGTAGTTACTGATGCGTTTCTGATAATTAGCCTTAGTAAGGACAACAAATGCCACAGGTAACTAATGGCTCAAAGGTTCATTCACCCGTATCCTTTCAAGGCTGTCAATGAAAACATGGATAAAATCAGTGTGTTTGGGACTTCAGGGGCGAAATTCTCCGTAATCGGCGCGATGTCCACCGACAGGCGCCAAAAATGGCGCAAATCAGTCGGGCATCGCGCCGCCCCAAAGGTGCGGAATCTTCCACATCTTGAGGGGCCGAGCCCTAACCTTGACGGGCTAGGCCCGCGCCGGACTGATTTCTGCCCCGCCAGCTGGCGGGAAAGGCCTTTGGTGCCCCGCCAGCTGGTGCGGAAAGCGGTCATTCACGGCATCCCCGCGCATGCGCAGTGGAGGGAGTCTCTTCCACCTCTGCCATGGTGGAGACCATGGCGAAGGCGGAAGGAAAAGACTGCCCCCACGGCACAGGCCCGCCCACAGATTGGTGGGCCCCGATCGCGGGCCAGGCCACCGTGGGGCCCCCCCCCCTGGGGCCAGATCGCCCGGCGCCCCCCCCAGGACCCCAGAGCCGCGCCGCCTTGTCCCGCTGGTAAGAGAGGTGGTTTAATCCACGCCTGCGGGACAGGCATTCCAGCAGCGGGACTTCGGCCCATCCGGGCCGGAGAATCGCCAGCAGAGGGGGCCCGCCAACCGGCGCGGTGCGATTCCCACCCCCGCCGAATATCCGGTGCCTGAGAATTCAGCAACCGCCGGGGGCGGGATTCACGCCTGCCCATGGCCTCCTCCGACCCGGCGGGGGGTTGAAGAATCTCGTCCCAGATGCCGCTAATGAATTGAAATGAAAATCGCTTATTGTCACAAGTAGGCTTCAATGAAGTTACTGTGAAAAGCCCCTAGTCCCCACATTCCGGCTCCTGTTCAGGGAGGCTGGTATGGGAATTGAACCCACGCTGCTGGCCTTCGTCCGCTTTACAAGCCAGCTATTTAGTCCACTGTGCTAAACCAGCCCCTTCTCTATCGTTTTAGGCAGGATTCTTCCGGGAGGGAAACTGTCTTGTTTATCTCATTCCACTTCTGATATAGCATCGTGCTTGCAGAGTGCTGGCAGCAGGAGGAGGCCGGGTGACTATTATTGGAATGAAATAACACCACTATTATTTAAGGCTCGGAGTTTTAACCCTCAGGCACAAGCCTACTTTCGACCTCTGCTGAAACAGAAATCTGTCCATTTCTTTTGGCGAATGAGGAGGAATTTCTTCCCTGGGAGGGTCCTTAATCTATGGAATTCTCTCCCCGAGAGAACAGTGGAGGCTTGCCATTGAATATGTTGAAGAAGTGGAGACAGACAGAATTTTGATCTGTAAGGGATTTGAGGGTTACGGATCATTGGCAGGAATGAGGCTACAATCGGATCAGCCATGACCCCATTGGATGACAGAGAAGACTCGAGGGGCTGAATGGCCTCCTCCTTCTCCTAAATATTATGTTCTCATGGTCCAATGAAAGCCGCAAGCAAGACCCCATCCATTGCTCTATATTTACTCAACACATCATTTTTAGCAACCATTTTCTCAGAATTTCATTACTTAATCGTCCTCAATCTTTAGCCTTTTATTTATTTTTAAATAAATTTAGAGTACCCAATTATTTTTATTCCAATTAAGGGCCAATTTAGAGTGGCCAATCCACCTAACCTGCACATCTTTGGGTTGTGGGGGTGAAACCCACGCAGACACGAGGAGAATGTGCAAACTCCACACGGACAGTGACCCGGGGCCGGGATTCGAACCCCCGTCCTCAGTGCCGAAGGCTGCAGTGCTAACCGCTGTGCCACGTGTCGCCCATCTTTAGCCTTTTAAATCTGAACAGCGGGTTGCACCCTTGGGACCAAAATCATTTCAATCTTTCCTGAAGAATTGAAATTTGGTGTGACTCGCCAAACGCTTTAAAAGATATTTGTGTCATCTTTCGACGTCAAGCCCCCATGGGAGATCACAGCCCCCATGGGAGATCACAGCCCCCATGGGAGATCACAGCCCCCATGGGAGATCACAGCCCCCATGGGAGATCACAGCCCCCATGGGAGATCACAGCCCCCATGGGAGATCACATAAGATCCCATGGAAGAATTTCAAAGCAGAGCAAAGAGTTCTCCCCCAATTCCCTCCCCATTCCCGTGACCTGGACAATACTTACCCCTAAGTCGATATCACAAAAACAGATGATTTGATCGTTATCACATTGCTATTTGTGGGATCGTGCTGTGCGCAAATTGCCTGCATTACAACAGTGACTACGCTTCAAATGTACTTTATTGGTTGGAAAGCGCTGAATGGTGCCATAGCAATGCAATATTTTTCTCAATTTGTTGTTATTAGCAGAGACAGTGGAGTAATAATAATCTTTATTAATATCACAAGTAGGCTTATATTAACACTGCAAAGAAGTTACTGTGAAAAACCCCTAGTCGCCACATTCCGGCGCCTGTTCGGGTACACAGAGGGAGAATTCAGAATGTCCGATTCACCTAACAAGCACGTCTTTCGGGAATTGTGGGAGGAAACCGGAGCGCCCGGAGGAAACCCACGCAGACACGGGGAGAACGTGCAGACTCCGCTCCATATTGATGAGGGGCCGGCGTGCGTAAGATGTTCCCCGCGCATGCGCAGGATGGCGCCGCCCCAACTGCACATGCGCAGGACTGGGCTGCCCCAACTGCGCATGCGCGGGTTGGCGTGGCGACGCTGGAGCGGTGTGAACCGCTCCAGCGCCATGCTGGCCCCCTGTGGCGGTCGTGTCCGGGCCCTGTTTGTGGCGTCGTGAAACGCGGTGGCGTTCACGATGGCGCGAACACTTGGCCTCAATATCGTAGAATCGCCCCCCCCTAGTCTCAGCAATGGACACTGTAAAACCATGAATGTCCTTACCCGGTCTGGCCGACATGTGACTCCAGGCCCATAGCATTGTGGCTGACCTCTGAAATGACCCAGAAATCCACTTCGTTGAAGAGTCTTTAGGGATGGTCAACAAATGCTGACCCAGCCAACAAAACCCACATCCCAAATAATAAAAATAAAACAAAAATAACAGCTCAGAAAGTCCCTTATTTGGTCAGGTCATACCTCTGAGTTTTCATCTGTCTGTTGTCAACTGCTTTGTGGCATGTTAGACACTGAGAATGACCAGTTCCACTTCCCTCAGTGAAACTGCTTTAAGATAAAGAGCTCTCAGAGAGCTGATAAAAGTTTGTTAGCTCCTTCACATCACATTATCTTGACCCACTTCAAGCTGCAGGTTGCCCCTAATCAAACAGCCACTTAAGGAGGCTCCTTCTTAATCCATCTAAGCAGCAATCGCTCCGTCGGGTTCATGGGTTGAAGGTGCATTGAACCCTCTGTAGGTGACTGAATATTTTACAAACTCCTCACTGTCCTGAGGTCTGGAGCCTGACTGTGGAGTTTGATGTATGCGGAGTGAGGTGTGAGGAGTGTAGAGTGAGTGGAGAGTGGACCTTGTGCCTGCAGCAGCCAGGGTCAAAGAGTCAGCCACTTTTCAGCTTTTCTTTCAGATGGGCCTGCCCCCACTTTTCATTTCAGCAGCGTTCAATTTGCTCTGCTTGGTAACACAGGCAGGGTCTGCCAGTGTGTAATGTAGAGTGGGTTTGCTGTTCTGTGCAGACAAGATTGTACAATCCACTTGGACATGTGCAAGGGCGGGATTCTCCCGCAATCGGCGGGATGGCCCGACGCTGGCGCCAAGAACGGCGCGAACCACTCCGGCGTCGGGCTACCCGTAAGTTGCAGAATCCTCCGCACCTCCGGGGGCTAGGCCGGCGCCGAAGGGCCACCGTGGCCCCGCGCATGTGTAGAGCCGCCGGCGTGTTCTCGTGCTTGCGCAGGGGGGTGTCTTCTCCGCGCCGGCCATGGCGGAGCCCTACAGAGGCCAGCGCGTAAGGAAGGAGTGCCCCCACGGCACAGGCCCGCCCGCAGATCAGTGGGCCCCGATCGCTGGCCAGGCCACCGTGGCCCCCCCCCCCCCCCGGGGCAGGATCCCCCCCCCGCGCCCCCTGAGGACTCCACTGGACGCCTCCCAGCCAGGTCCTGCCGTGTGGGACCATGTCCATTTCACGCCGGCGGGACTGGCCAGGGACTGACGGTTGCTCAGCCCATCGGGGCCCGGAGAATTGCCGGGGGGCCGCTGCCAACGGCCCCCGACCGGCGTGGCGTAAACCCCGCCTGGAAACCTGCGCCGGAGAATGTCATAATATACACCAGTATATCATGGTGCAGACACACACTGATGGACACAGCAAGACCAATCAACACACACAACACCGCAGCCAATCACCAGTTAGAGCACACTCACTATAAAGACAGAGGTCATCAGAGTTCCCGCTCATTCGGGATGCAGCCTCTCAGAAGGACAGAGCTCACAGCTTATAGCACAGATCTTCACCATGTGCTGAGTGCATAGACTGGTTAGGACAAGGCATAGGTCTTTAGTTTAATCTAACATCGTGTTAACCCACAGTGAAAGTATGTTCAACAGTTTCTAACTTAATAAAATAGTGTTGCACTATTTTAAGTGTTGGTGGCCTGTATGTGTTCCACGGATCCAGAGCCCCCAACACATCATGATACCAGGAGTTGAGGGATATTAGAACTTCTTAGACCTACCTGCAAGTGATCTGCCTTCCGCCAGCATTCCGTCATCCTGCAAAATGGACAATGTCCGCCCGCTGCCGCCGCTCCGCATCACCGGTAACCTAGGGGCCAACTGGAAGATATTCAAACAACGCTTCCAGCTCTACCTTGGAGCCACAGACCGGGAAGCTGCCTCAGACACCAGGAAGATCGCTCTCTTCCTATCCACGGCCGGGGAACATGCCATCCACATTTTCAATTCTCTCACCTTTGCGGATGATGAAGATAAAACAAAGTTCAAGACGGTCCTCCTTAAATTTGACAGTCACTGCGACATCGAGGTGAATGAAAGTTTCGAGCGCTATGTATTCCAACAGCGTTTGCAGGGTAAGGATGAAGCTTTCCAGTCCTTTCTCACCCACCTCCGCATCCTTCTGCAGTCCTGTAGCGACGGGCCCACCTCTGACTCCATGATACGCGACCAGATCGTTTTTGGTGTTCATTCGGACCCCCTACGCCAGCAGCTCCTCAAGGTGAAGCAGCTCACCCTAGCGACTGCCATCGAGACCTGCGTGCTACACGAAAACGCCACTAGTCGGTATTCCCACATCCAAGCAGCTGAAACGGCGCGGCAAGGTCCCCACGAGGCAGAACGGGTCCGAGCAATCGAGCAACTCCAGGGCCTCAGCCTGGATAAGGGCGGCCATTTTGCGTGCTTTTCGCAGACTCCCGCGCTTGTGCGCACCAAACAAGGGGACGGCGTCGTCGACGGACGTAATGCGCAGGCGCGCACCACTTACGACCGCACCGCGCATGCGCGGTGGTGCAGCGAACGTACTGACGCCACGATGTGCGCCAACTGTGGCTCCGCCCACTAAAAGCGGCAATGCCCTGCCAAATCCCGGCAATGCCCGAGATGTGGGAAACTTGGACACCATGCTGCTGTATGCAGAGCAGCTCAGCCTGCCAACTCACATCGCTCCAGCCAGCCTCGCAAGAATGTTCGGGCAATTCAACCCATGGTCACCGAGTCCGATGCGGACCTGCTACCCAACATTGACACCGAGGACCCGAAGGCGTCTTTTCGAGACTGTATCGTTACAAAAAACAGGGTGTCCCCGGAAGCAAAGAATCCAGCCTCTATCGGTATACAGCATCGATCCAGACGATGAGTGGTGTGCCACCCTTACGGTCAACCGGTCCCAAATACGATTCTGCCTGGACACTGGTGCCTCCGTCAATCTGTTTAACACAGGGCTGGGGCTGTTTAGCACAAGGCTAAATCGCTGGCTTTGAAAGTAGACCAAGGCAGGCCAGCAGCACGGTTCAATTCCCGTAACAGCCTCCCCGAACAGGTGCCGTAATGTGGCGACTAGGGGCTTTTCACAGTAACTTCATTTGAAGCCTACTTGTGACAATAAGCGATTTTCATTTCATTTCAATCTCATTGGACTCCAAAGCCTTTGTGTCAAACCAGCCATCCTTCCATCAGCCTGCCAGCTATTAGATTATAATGGCAATGCCATTGCTGCCAGCGGCTCGTGCCAACTTGAAGTGACGCACAGGTCATGCAAGGCCATCCTTCCCTTTGAAATCGTGGGCTCCTCGAAAGCCTCCCTGCTTGGCGCGCAGGCATGCAAGCTGTTGAACCTAGTTCAGAGAGTTCACTCTCTCTCGCCTGCTGACACGTGTGCCTTTCAGGACACCGACTTCAGGGCGCAACTCAACGCCATCATCAACCAGCACCACGACGTCTTTGAGGGCATGGGCACGCACCCGTACACCTACAAGATCTTATTGAAACAGAATGCCACGCCTGTGGTGCACGCACCTCGCAGGGTCCTCGCACCCCTTAAGGACCGCCTCAAGCAACAGCTGCAGGACCTCCAGAACCAAGGAGTGATTTCCAAAGTCATGGAACCGACCGACTGGGTCAGTTCCGTGGTATGTGTAAAAATGCCTTCCAGCGAATTGAGAATTTGCATTGATCCCAAGGATCTAAATCGCAATATTATGAGGGAGCATTATCCAATTCCCAAGTGCGAAGAGATCACATGTGAGATGGCTCGCGCCAAGCTCTTCACCAAACTCGACGCCTCAAAAGGATTCTGGCAAATCCAGCTCGACAAATCCAGCAGGAAACTTTGCACATTTAACACCCCCTTTGGCAGATATTGTTACAACAGGATGCCATTCGGGATCATATCTGCTTCAGAAGTGTTCCATAGGATTATGGAACAAATGATGGAAGGTATTGAAGGTGTTCGCGTCTATGTCGACGACATAATCGTTTGGTCCACCACCCCGCAGGAGCATGTTAGTTGCCTCCAGCGCGTATTCAGACGGATACATGAGCATGGCCTCCGCCTCAACAGGGCCAAATGCTTTTTTGGTCAGACGGAACTCAAGTTCCTCGGGGACCACATCTCCCAATTGGGTGTGCAGCCAGATGCGGACAAGGTAGCTGTTATCACAGCGATGAAAACACCAGAGGACAAGAAGGCGGTCCTCCAATTTCTGGGCATGGTCAATTTTTTAGGGAAATTTATTCCTAACCTCGCCTCTCATACCACAGCTCTCAGGAACCTGGTCAGGAAGACGACAGACTTCCAATGGCTCCCTGCCCACGAGCGCGAATGGAGAAAACTCAAAACAAAACTGACCACGGCCCCGGTCTTAGCTTTCTTTGATCCAGCAAAGGAGACCAAAATTTTGACCGATGCCAGCCAATCCGGCATTGGGGCAGTGCTCCTTCAACGTGATGAGGCCTCATCATGGGCCCCCATTGCATATGCGTCACGTGCCATGACCCCCACGGAGCAGAAAAGGAGTGCCTGGGCCTTCTGACCGGTGTGGTTAAGTTTCACGATTATGTCTATGGACTTCCGATGGGAACCGATGCAGGAAGTTGGAAGGTAGTAAAACAGGGACAGAAATAAAAGGCAGTAAGGGGGAAAGTGTAAGGCAGAGAAGCCATAGTCAAAAATCAAAAAGGGCGACAGTACAAGGTACAGTGACTGAGGGGAGCTCAGTGAATAGGACCAGGAATACTAAAAGAAATAAAACGGGAAGTGAAAACATGAATGGTAAGCGACGCGGCAGGTTGTTACAGGAAGATATGGGTTCGACGACAAGGAAAATTAGGAGAAAGGTTAAGAGGAAATATAACTTAGGAGAGGTTACTGATCGAGGTGTTAAGATTAAGAACAGAGGTAAAAAAGCCAACATAAATGTACTTTACCTGAATGCTCGTAGTATTCGGAATAAGGTAAATGAGTTGATGGTGCGAATCATCGTGAATGACTATGATTTAGTGGCCATTACTGAAACATGGTTAAAGGATGGTCACGACTGGGAGTTAAATATCCGAGGGTATCAAACTTTTCGGAAGGACAGAGTGGATGGTAAGGGAGGTGGTGTAGCTCTGTTATTTAAGGATGACATCCAGGCAACAGTAAGGGATGACATCGGTGCTATGGAGGATAAGGTTGAATCCATTTGGGTGGAAATCAGGAATAGTAAGGCGAAAAAGTCACTGATAGGAGTAATCTATAGGCCACCAAATAGTAACATTATGGTGGGGCAGGCAATAAAGAAAGAAATAACAGATGCATATAGAAATGGTACAGCAGTTATCATGGGGGATTTTAATCTACATGTTGATTGGTTTAACCAGGTCGGTCAAGGCAGCCTTGAGGAGGAGTTTATAGAATGTATTCGCGATAGTTTCCTCGAACAGTATGTAATGGAACCTACGAGGGAACAAGCGGTCCTAGATCTGGTCCTGTGTAATGAGACAGGATTGATTCAGGATCTCATAGTTAGGGATCCTCTCGGAAGGAGCGATCACAATATGGTGGAATTTAAAATACAGATGGAGGGTGAGAAGGTAAAATCAAGCACGAGTGTTTTGTGCTTAAACAAAGGAGATTACAATGGGATGAGAGAAGAACTAGCTAAGGTAGACTGGGAGCAAAGACTTTATGGTGAAACAGTTGAGGAACAGTGGAGAACCTTCCAAGTGATTTTTCACAGTGCCCAGCAAAGGTTTATACCAACAAAAAGGAAGGACAGTAAAAAGAGGGAAAATCGACCGTGGATATCTAAGGAAATAAGGGAGAGTATCAAATTGAAGGAAAAAACATACAAAGTAGCAAAGATCAGTGGGAGACTAGAGGACTGGGAAATCTTTAGGGGGCAACAGAAAGCTACTAAAAAAGCTATAAAGTAGAGTAAGATAGACTATGAGAGTAAACTTGCTCAGAATATAAAAACAGATAGTAAAAGTTTCTACAAATACATAAAACAAAAAAGAGTGGCTAAGGTAAATATTGGTCCTTTAGAGGATGAGAAGGGAGATTTAATAATGGGAGATGAGGAAATGGCTGAGGAACTGAACAGGTTTTTTGGGTCGGTCTTCACAGTGGAAGACACAAATAACATGCCAGTGACTGATGGAAATGAGGCTATGACAGGTGAGGACCTTGAGAGGATTGATATCACCAAGGAGGTAGTGATGGGCAAGCTAATGGGGCTAAAGGTAGACAAGTCTCCTGGCCCTGATGGAATGCATCCCAGAGTGCTAAAAGAGATGGCTAGGGAAATTGCTAATGCACTAGTGATAATTTACCAAAATTCACTAGACTCTGGGGTGGTCCCGGCGGATTGGAAATTAGCAAACGTGACACCACTGTTTAAAAAAGGAGGTAGGCAGAAAGTGGGTAATTATAGGCCAGTGAGCTTAACTTCGGTAGTAGGGAAGATGCTGGATTCTATCATCAAGGAAGAAATAGCGAGGCATCTGGATGGAAATTGTCCCATTGGACAGACGCAGCATGGGTTCATAAAGGGCAGGTCGTGCCTAACTAATTTAGTGGAATTTTTTGAGGACATTAACAGTGCGGTAGATAACGGGGAGCCAATGGATGTGGTATATCTGGATTTCCAGAAAGTCTTTGACAAGGTGCCACACAAAAGGTTGTTGCTTAAGATAAAGATGCATGGCATTAAGGGGAAAGTAGTAGCATGGATAGAGGATTGGTTAATTAATAGAAAGCAAAGAGTGGGGATTAATGGGTGTTTCTCTGGTTGGCAATCAGTAGCTAGTGGTGTCCCTCAGGGATCAGTGTTGGGCCCACAATTGTTCACAATTTACATAGATGATTTGGAGTTGGGGACCAAGGGCAATGTGTCCAAGTTTGCAGACGACACTAAGATAAGTGGTAAAGCAAAAAGTGCAGAGGATACTGGAAGTCTGCAGAGGGATTTGGATAGGCTAAGTGAATGGGCTAGGGTCTGGCAGATAGAATACAAAGTTGACAAATGTGAGGTTATCCATTTTGGTAGGAATAACAGCAAAAGGGATTATTATTTAAATGATAAAATAGTAAAACATGCTGCTGTGCAGAGAGACCTGGGTGTGCTAGTGCATGAGTCGCAGAAAGTTGGTTTTCAGGTGCAACAGGTGATTAAGAAGGCAAATGGATTTTGTCCTTCATTGCTAGAGGGATGGAGTTTAAGACTAGGGAGGTTATGCTGCAATTGTATAAGGAGTTAGTGAGGCCACACCTGGAGTATTGTGTTCAGTTTTGGTCTCCTTACTTGAGAAAGGACGTACTGGCGCTGGAGGGTGTGCAGAGGAGATTCACTAGGTTAATCCCAGAGCTGAAGGGGTTGAGTAGACTGGGACTGTACTCTTTGGAATTTAGAAGGATGAGGGGGGATCTTATAGAAACATATAAAATTATGAAGGGAATAGATAGGATAGATACGGGCAGGTTGTTTCCACTGGCGGTTGAAAGCAGAACTAGGGGGCATAGCCTCAAAATAAGGGGAAGTAGATTTAGGACTGAGTTTAGGAGGAACTTCTTCACCCAAAGGGTTGTGAATCTATGGAATTCCTTGCCCAGTGAAGCAGTAGAGGCTCCTTCATTAAATGTTTTTAAGATAAAGATAGATAGTTTTTTGAAGAATAAAGGGATTAAGGGTTATGGTGTTCGGGCCGGAAAGTGGAGCTGAGTCCACAAAAGATCAGCCATGATCTCATTGAATGGTGGAGCAGGCTCGAGGGGCCAGATGGCCTACTCCTGCTCCTAGTTCTTATGTTCTTATGTTCCTCAATTCACCGTCGAGACCGACCATCGCCCGCTGGTCAATATAATACAGAAAGACTTGAACGACATGACGCCTCGCCTCCAGTGTATTCTTCTCAAGCTCCGGCGATATGACTTCCAGCTGGTATACACCCCAGGCAAGGACCTCATCATTGCTGACGCTCTCTCCAGGGCAGTCAACACTCCGTGTGACCCAGCGGGATTTGTCTGCCAGGTTGACGCCCATGTGGCCTTCGCAGCCTCCAATCTACCTGCCACGGATGAACACCTCGTCCAAATTCGCCGCGCACGGCGGCTGACCCTTTGCTACAGCGTGTCATGCGCCACCTAACAGACGGGTGGCTCAAGGGCCAATGCCCTCAGTTCTATAATGTCAGAAATGATCTGGCGGTAGTAGACGAGGTTCTTCTAAAACTGGACCGCATTGTCATCCCGCATAGCATGCGCCAGCTTGTCCTGGTACAACTACAAAAGGGCCACCTTGGCGTGGAAAAGTGCCGCCGACGGGCCCGAGAGGCAGTGTGCTGGCCTGGCATTAATGAGGACATAGCCAACACAGTGCTCAACTGCCCCACTTGTCAGCGCTTCCAGCCGGCCCAACCACGTGAGACCCTGCAGCCCCATGAGTTGGTCAAGTCACCATGGACCAAGGTGGGCATCGACCTGTTCCACGCGCTGGGTAGAGACCATGTCCTGATCATGGACTACTTTTCGAATTACCTGGAGGTGATACGGTTGCACGACATCACCTCGTCTGCAGTCATTCGTGCCTGTAAAGAAACCTTTGCTCGACACGGCATCCCGCTCACGGTTATGTCGGACAATGGCCCCTGCTTCGCCAGCCAGGATTGGTCCAACTTTGCCAGGCGGTACACTTTTGCCCATGTGACATCCAGTCCCCTGTACCCCCAATCCAACGGCAAAACGGAGTACATTTAGTCAAACGGGTCCTATGCAAGGCTGCCGATGCTGGGTCCGATTTCTACCTTGCCTTGCTGGCCTATAGCTCCGCCCCACTGTCCACTGGCCTGCCGCCAGCCCAGTTGCTTATGGGTCCATAAGACCATAAGATCTTAAGACATAGGAGCGGAAGTAAGGCCATTCGGCCCATCGAGTCCCTCCACCATTCAATCATGGCTGATTTCAACTCCATTTACCCACTCTCTCTCCATAGCCCTTAATTCCTCGAGAAATCAAGAATTTATCAACTTCTGTCTTAAAGACACTCAACGTCCCGGCCTCCACCGCCCTCTGTGGCAATGAATTCCACAGACCCACCACTCTCTGGCTGAAGAAATTTCTCCTCATCTCTGTTCTAAAGTGACTCCCTTTTATTCGAAGGCTGTGCCCCCGGGTCATACCCTGAGGATGACGGTGCCTTTCATGTCCCAGACCTCGACCACGTTCCAGTCCTTCGCCGGCTGGCATGGCGCCAAAGGCCTTTCCCGCCAGCCGGCGGGGCGGAAATCACTCCGGCGCGGGCCTAGCCCCTCAAGGTGAGGGCTTGGCCCCTTCTCCCCAGCTTTGGGGCGGCCCGATGCCGGGGTGGTTCCCGCCACTCCATTACGCCGGAACCCCCGCCCCGCCGGGTAGGGGAGAATATCCCGGCCGAGGTTTCCAGAGACTCATGTGTAGCTGAGGATAAGGATTTTTCCTCATCGCTGTCTGAAATCACTGAGCCCTTATTTTCAAACAATGACCCCGAGTTCTAGATTCCTCCAGAAGAGAAACATTCCCGTTTGGACGTGTGTATTGAATTTGCATTTATTACCCTATCAGGCAGTGCATTCCAAATCCTAACCACTTGCTGCATAATGAAACGCGTTACCTTTTCTTCTGTTACCAATCTCCTCTGATCTACGCCCTCAATTCTTTGGCCACTGAAAACAATTTTCCTTTAGTTACTCTATCTGAACATTCTATGAGTTTGAAGGCCCCTACTAAGTCTCTTCATAGACTTCGCTGCTCCAAAGAAATACAAATTGTTTTATTTAGCAGGGGGTCCAATAATACTGAGTTACTGCGTCTCCAGCATTCCACCGTCACTCGCTGCTGTCTTTCCAAGGCTGCAGCTGCATTGCTTCAGCCTGAACGTACAGAGTTTGTTGACCTGTCACACTGACCTGTACATGTCTTCTGTTGTGCCTAGTTGCTCCATCATGAGTAAATTGAAACCATTTGTCTGCAGCGCAGGGTCAGGACAGTGAGGCGACCACACTCGGTTTATTTGCAATGGCTTCCACTGTCTCGTTTGCACAAATACCCAGTTTGTGCGGTGACAGATCTATCCTCCTGTCTACTCGTGGACTACGCTCGTTCAATTCTTTTCACAGATGCTCCCCACTCTGATTTACACTCGACAGCATCTCCTGGGATTAGATACGGATGCACCTGATCGTTATGGGATGGACAACAGCTTGTTTATTTAATTCCTATTTAAATAATGATTTACGAAACAATATCTTGACAATTCTGACCTCCTGTACTAAGAAATACTAAAGGAGGTCTGGGTATGGCACTGCCTGTAATATTTATCGGTCAATTTGTAATAGATATCTCTCCGTCTGTGTTAGAGTAAAGCCAGGCACCAACAAACTGGCAAACTACCTTATGGGTTTCCCCCATTGGAGGGTGTTATTTTTAAATTAATTTAAAGTATCCAATTCTTTTTCCCAATTAAGGGGCAATTTAGCGTTGCCAATCCATCTACCCTGCACATCTTTGGGTTGTGGGGGTGAGACCCACGCAGACAGGGGGAGAATGTGCAAACTCCACACGGAAAGTGACCCGGGGCCAGGATAGAACTTGACAGAATAGAACAGGATAGATCCTAGGCGTCGTGAGGCAGCAAGGGTAACCACATCAACACTGCAATGAAGTTACTGTGAAAAGCCCCTAGTTGCCACACTCCGGCGCCTGTTCGGGTACACAGAGGGACTTGTGGGAGGAAACCGGAGCACATGCCATGGTGGATTTGAACCCGGGTCCCCAGAGCTTGGGGCGGGATTCTCCGACCCCCCGCCGGGTCCCCTCCGCGTGAATCCCGCCCCCGCCGGTTGCCGAATTCTCCGGCACCGGAGATTCGGTGGGGGTGGGAATCACGCCGCGCCGGTTGGCGGCCCCCCCACCCCGGCGATTCTCCGGCCCGTGATGGGCCGAAGTCCCGCTGCTGGAATGCCTGTCCCGCCGGCGAGAATTAAACCACCTCTCTTACCGGTGGGACAAGACGGCGTGGGCGGGCTCCGGGGTCCTGGGGCGGGGCGTGGGGCGAGCTGTCCCCGGGGGGTGCCCCCACGGTGGCCTGGCCCGCGATCGGGGCCCACTGATCCGCGGGCGGGCCTGTGCCGTGGGGGCACTCTTTTCCTTCCGCCTTCGCCATGGTCTCCACTATGGCGGAGGCTGAAGAGACCCCCTCCACTGCGCATGCGCGGGGATGCCGTGAGCGGCCACTGACGCTCCCGCGCATGCGCTGCTCGGCAAAGCCATTTCCGTGCCAGCTGGCGGGGCACCAAAGGCCTTTCCCGCCAGCTGGCGGGGCGGAAATCAGTCCGGCGCGGGCCTAGCCCCTCAAGGTGAGGGCTCTGCCCCTCAAGATGCGGAGTATTCCGCACCTTTGGGGCGGCGCGATGCCGGTCTGATTCGCGCCGTTTTTGGCGCCGGTCGGCGGACATGTCGCCGATTGCGGAGAATCCCACCCATGATTCTGGACTTCTGGGTTACTAGTCTAGCGGCAATACCACTACACCACTGCCTCTCGTATACATCACTCAACACGTCAAGGCCAGTTCAACTGCCCACTTGATCAGAAGCACCGGAGAAATTGTTGCTGTCAGTTTTTAAATCATGAAAATTAATCAGCAGTCAGTTCTGATTTGGAACAGTTTTGCCTATCCTGAGCCACATTCACTGGGTGTTGAACGCACAAAATAATTCAGGCCGTAACAATATTCTACTTCCCATTAATGAATAAAACATTTGGACATTACTGTGCATTGTACACGGGAAGTCAAATATAATCTCCAGGGGAAGTGGCAGTGTGATAATTGGACCAGTGGGTGGAAATTTAATTCATTCCCATTTTAAATTCAGATATTTGCTCTCTACGTTGGGCGGTATTCTCCACCCCCCACGCCGGGTGGGAGAATCGCATGGGCGCAGCGCGACACCCGCACGCGATTCTCCCACCCCCCCCCGAAACCAGCGCCATGAGAATCGCGCCCGGCCGCTCGGAGAATCGCGGCAAACGGCGAGCGGCGATTCTCCAGCCCGGATGGGCCGAGCGGCCGGCGACATTCACCCCTGGTCGCTGCCGGTGGGAACTCTGCGGGAACGCTGGGGGGGCGGCCTGTGGGGGAGTGAGGGGGGCTCCTTCACTGGGGGGGCTGGGGGCCTCCGATGGGGTCTGGCCCGCGATCGGGGCCCACCGATCGGTGGGTCGGCCTCTCCCCCCCCGGGCCTACTTCCTGGCACGGCCGGCCCCTGAACACTGACCCCATGTTGGGTCGGGGCCGGCATGCGTAAGACGTTCCTCACTCATGCGCAGGATGACATGACCCAACTGCGCATGCGCAGGATTGAGCTGCCCCAACTGCGCATGCGCAGGTTGGTGCGGCGCTGGAGCGGCGTGAACCGCTCCAGCGCCGTGCTGGCTCCCTGTGGGGGCCAGAATAGGTCGTGCCCGGGCCCTGTTCGCGCCGTCATTAAACGCGACGGCGCGAACACTTGGCCTCAATATCGGAGAATCTCACCCGTTATGTTTCCATTTATGGTCTCATGCCGAACATCTGTAATTGTAGCTATCTATTTAAACCTGTCACGCTGTAATAGCGGCCTCCTACCAGTGGTGGTGCTGAAGTGCTTCCGAGTGAGAGGGTGAATGAAAGGTATTACTATGTGACAAGGTAGCTTTGATTATAAATGTTGAGGTAGGAATTTATAATGAACAAAGTTGATAAAATGTGGAAGCCTGGAAGCAGGAGGAATGGTGAATAATGGGAAGTGCTCCAAGAGGCGATAAGGATTAGCCGAGACTTGACAGGGTTCTTTCTCTCTGACAGGTTCCAAGTAAAGCCAGATTTGAGGCATTAACAACCCGGTTATCCCAGATCCAGAATAGAAAGTTGAGTCCACGTTTACTTGTGTGTCCCCCACTGTACACACTGTGCATCACCTCTGCCATGTACACCCCCTTGCTCAGAGTCCTTATTCTCCCTGATTTGATAAAAGGTAGGTTTTTACTACGCCACAAGGGACTTATCACACTTGATTTTGGTAATTATTCAATTTATAATCCCTTGCATGAGAGTTCCCTCTCCTGTCAGAGCTCAGCACATCATCCAGGCTGACGTATCGGTGCAGTACTGAGGGAGTCCTGAACTGTCGAAGGCGCCTCCTTTTGAATGAAATGTTAAACAGAGGCCTCGCCTACCCTCACAGGAGGATGTAAAAGATCCCACAGCATTACTTCAAAGAAGAGCAGAGGGGCTCCCCCCCCGATTATCCTGGACCAAACTCCCAAAAGCAAACCCGCTGCTCATTTATCTGACTTGGGGAAGCTTGCTGTGCGTAAATCAGCCAACACTGTTCCCAACTTAGCAACAGTGACAACGTTCCAAAATTACTCCATTGCATGGAAAACACTTTGGGAAGTTTTGAAAGGTGCTATAGAAATGCAGGTTCTTCACAGAAAGACTCACCCTGTTCGCTGGTATTGCATTCCTGGAGGTTACATTTCTGTGTGTTCTCGGGCCAGGGTTCGTGGTCGCACCGGCTGCTGTCCTCCTCCGCCTGACCTGTCACCGTGTTTACGCATTTCACCAGGCGTCGCTGGACCCCTCCCCCACAGCGTACGGTACACTGTTGTAAATCAGCAAAGTGAGAGGCTGAACGTCAGATTAGTCTCCCTTTCATTAAGGAGCCAAAATAAAGCCCTCCCAAGGACTGTGTCAGTATATACAGGGGGGATGGCAGCACGGTGGCGCAGTGGGTTAACACCGCGGCCTAACGGCACCGAGGGCCCAGGTTCGATCCCGGCTCTGGGTCACTGTCCGTGTGGAGTTTGCACATTCTCCCCGTGTTTGCTTGGGTTTCGCCCCCACAACCCAAAAGATGTGGAGGCTAGATGGATTGGCCACGCTAAATTGCCCTTCATTGGAAAAAAATGTATTGGGTATTCTAAATTTATTTTAAAAAAAGTATTTACAGGGCGTCCGAGGGAATGGGTCAATATTTAAGGGCGTCCCCAGGGAATGTGTCACTATGTACAGGGGAGTCCCCGGGGAGTGTGTCAGCATTTACAGGGGTTCCCTGGGGTGTGTGTCAGTATTTACAGGGGTTCCCCGAGGAGTGTGTGTCAGTATTTACAGGGGTGTTTCCGGGGAGTGTGTGTCAGTATTTACAGGGGGGTCCCCGGGGAGTGTGTCAGTATTTACAGGGGTGTCCCCGGGGAGTGTGTGTCAGTATTTACAGGGGAGTCCCCAGGGAGTGTGTCAGTATTTACAGGGGAGTCCCCGGGGAGTGTGTGTCAGTATTTACAGGGGTGTTTCCGGGGAGTGCGTGTCAGTATTTACAGGGGCGTCCCCGGGGAGTGTGTCAGCATTTACAGGGGTTCCCCAGGGTGTGTGTGTCAGTATTTACAGGGGTTCCCCGGGGTGTGTGTCAGTATTTACAGGGGTTCCCCGAGGAGTGTGTGTCAGTATTTACAGGGGTGTTTCCGGGGAGTGTGTGTCAGTATTTACAGGGGTGTTTCCGGGGAGTGTGTGTCAGTATTTACAGGGGGTTCCCCGGGGAGTGTGTCAGTATTTACAGGGGGGTCCCCGGGGAGTGTGCGTCTGTATTTACAGGGGATCCCCGGGGTGTGTGTCAGTATTTACAGGGGAACCCCGGGGAGTGTGTGTTAGCATTTACAGGGGAGTCTCCGTGGAGTGTGTCAGTATTTACAGGGGGTCCCGAGGGAGCGTGTGTCAGTATTTACAGGGGGGTCCCCGTGGAGTGTGTCAGTATTTACAGGGGAGTCCCTGGGTGTGGGTCAGTATTTATGGGGGGGGGGGGGTCCCTTGGGTGTGTGTCCGTATTTACAGGGGAGTCCCCGGGGAGTGTGTCAGTATTTACAGGGGAGTCCCCGGGGAGTGTGTCAGTATTTACAGGGGAGGCCCCAGGGACTGTGTCAGTATTTACAGGGGAGTCCCCGGGTGTGGGTCAGTATTTACAGGGGGGGGTCCCTTGGGTGTGTGTCAGTATTTACAGGGGATCCCCAGGGAGTGTGTCAGTATTTACAGGGGAGTCCCTGGGTGTGGGTCAGTATTTACAGGGGGGACGTCCGGGTGCGGCTATGCAGAGCTAGGTCGCATATTCGGTAGCTCCCACTTGGAACGGACTTTTGGGCTCTTTTACAGGGCCCCCACGGCATTTGTTTGACATTTCCTGGTGTGGCAGGAAGACTGCAGCATTCCCCTGACAGCGTCCTCCAGGAATGTTATGTCTTTTGGCTACCAGACCCGGCAGAAACAGTAAAAGATTTGGCTGCAACAGGATAAACAGGGCCTCTTCCAGCATGCAGGCGGGAGAAGGGCAAGCTTAAAGCTGCAAACTGACCTGAGGGCCTTTATCAAAAGTGAATTCTAACAGCAGAGGGAACAACTGTGAAAAGATCTCACCAAGGCCACTGAAGAAGCGGGGACGAGGCTTCCGGTGGCAGCCATGGAGGAGTAGGTGGCACATTCGGCAACTCCCGTCTGGAACGGACTCTTAGGCCTTTTTCAGGCGTTTCCACAGACATTTTGGGGCAGATTGGTGAAGCGAACACTGCCAAAAGGATTCCCTCGCGAGAATTTTGGGCTCTTTTCAGGGCCCCCAAGGGCACTTTTTCGACGTTTCCCGGTGTGGGAAGGAGTTAATAATAGCTCCCCGTCAGTATATGGCTTTAACTAGGAGCGGGGTGACAAAAAGGTGGTGGTGGACCAGAAGAAGGGAGGGAAGAAGGACAAAATGGCGGCGGGCGGAGACCAGGCAGCGTGGAGGCAGTGGGCGGAGGAGCAACAGGAGGGTATCCAGCGCTGCCTCAGAGAGATTAAAAAGGACCTGCTAGAGCCGATGAAGGCTTCTATTGATAAGGGGTCATGGTTAGTCGGCGGGGGAGGGGGGCGGGTAGCCCCCAGATTCGGCTGATAACCTGGAATGTAAGGGGACTGAATGGGCCAGTTAAGCGGGCCCGCGTGTTCGCGCACCTGAAGGGGCTCAAGGCGGATGTGGTTATGCTCCAGGAGATACACCTGAAGGTGGCAGACCAGGTAAGACTGAGGAAAGGGTGGGTAGGTCAGGTGTTTCACTCGGGGCTAGATGCCAAAAATCGAGGGGTGGCGATCTTGGTGGGAAAGAAGGTGTTATTCGAGGCGTCGAGCATTGTGGCAGATAATGGCGGCAGGTACATAATGGTAAGTGGTAAGTTGCAGGGAGAGAGGGTGGTACTGGTCAATGTGTATGCTCCGAACTGGGACGATGCGGGTTTTATGCGGCGTATGTTGGGTCGGATCCCAGACTTGGAAGTGGGGGGCCTGATAATGGGGGAGACTTTAACACTGTGTTGGATCCTGCACTGGATCGCTCCAGGTCTAGGACGGGTAGGAAGCCGGCGGCGGCTAGAGTGTTGAGGGGATTTATGGACCAAATGGGAGGGGTGGACCTTTGGAGATTTGCAAGGCCGGGAGCTAGGGAATTTTCATTCTTCTCACATGTCCATAAGGCTTATTCTCAAATCGACTTTTTCATTTTGAGTAGGGCGCTGATAGCGAGAGTAGAGGATACCGAGTATTCGGCAATAGCCATTTCTGACCACGCCCCGCATTGGGTGGACTTGGAGATGGGGGAGGAGAGGGACCAGCGCCCGCTGTGGCGCTTGGAGGTGGGGCTATTGGCAGACGAGGAGGTGAGCGAGTGGGTCCGAGGAAGTATAGAGAGGTACTTGGAGACCAACGACAACAGGGAGGTCCGAGTGGGGATGGTATGGGAGGCACTGAAGGCGGTGGTGAGAGGAGAGCTGATCTTCATCAGGGCCCACAACGAGCGGAGGGAGCGGGGGCGAGAGGGAGAGGCTGGTGGGGGAGATGGTGAGGGTAGACAGGAGGTATGCGGAAGAACCTGAGGAAGGATTGTTGAGGAAGAGGCGCAGCCTCCAGGCCGAATTCGACCTGGTGACCACCAGGAAGGCGGAGGTGCAGTGGAGGAAGGCCCAGGGGGCGGTCTACGAGTATGGGGAAAAGGCAAGTCGGATGCTGGCGCATCAGCTTCGGAAGCGGGACGCAGCTAGGGAGATCGGGGGAGTTAAGGACAGGGGAGGGAGCGTGGTGCGGAGTGGGGTTGGCATCAATGGGGTCTTCAGGGACTTCTACGAGGAATTGTACCGATCCGAGCCCCCACGGGAGGAGGGAGGGATGGGCCGTTTCCTGGACTAATTGAGGTTTCCAAAGGTGGAAGAGGGACTGGTGGCGGGACTGGGGGCCCCGATTGGGCTGGAGGAGCTGATCAAAGGGATAGGAAGCATGCAGGCGGGGAAGGCACCGGGGCCGGACGGTTTCCCGGTCGAGTTCTATAAAAAATATATGGACCTGTTGGGCCCGCTGTTAGTCAGGACCTTTAATGAGGCAAGGGAGGGGGGGCTTTACCCCCGACGATGTCCCGGGCACTGATCACCTTGATCCTGAAGCGGGACAAGGATCCCCTGCAATGTGGGTCTTACAGACCGATTTCCTTGCTAAATGTAGATGCCAAGGTGCTGGCGAAGGTCTTAGCCACGAGGATTGAGGATTGTGTGCCGCAGATCATCCATGAAGACCAGACGGGGTTTGTGAAGGGGAGACAGTTGAACGCGAATGTGCGGAGGCTTTTGAACGTTATCATGATGCCGGCGAGGGAGGGGGAGGCGGAGATAGTGGTGGCGATGGACGCTGAGAAAGCCTTCGATAGGGTAGAGTGGGGGTACCTGTGGGAGGTGCTGAAGAGGTTCGGGTTTGGGGAGGGGGTTATCAGGTGGGTTAGGCTGTTGTATGAGGTCTCGATGGCGAGTGTGGCCACAAATAGGAGGAGGTCCGAGTACTTTCGGTTGCACCGAGGGACGAGACAGGGGTCCCCCCTGTCCCCCCTGCTCTTCGCACTGGCGATTGAAACCCTGGCTATGGCACTGAGAGAGTCGAGGAACTGGAGGGGGTTGGTGCGGGGTGGGGAGGAGCATAGGGTGTCGCTTTATGCGGACGACCTGCTGCTGTATGTGGCGGACCCGGTGGGAGGAATGCCAGAGGTAATGAGGATCCTTAGGGACTTTTCGGGGTACAAGCTCAATATGGGGAAGAGCGAGCTGTTCGTAGTTCAGCTAGGGGACCAGGAGAGGGGGATTGGCGAGCTCCCACTAAAAAGGGCGGAGAGGAATTTCAGATATTTGGGGGTCCAGGTGGCTAGGAGCTGGGGGGCCCTGCATAGGCTTAACTTTACAAGGCTGGTGGAGCAAATGGAGGAGGAGTTCAAGAGGTGGGACGGGTTGCCGCTGTCCTTGGCGGGTAGAGTGCAGTCAATCAAAATGACGGTGCTCCCAAGGCTTTTGTTCCTGTTCCAGTGCCTCCCCGTGTTTATCCCGAAGGCTTTTTTCAGGCAGGTTAACAGGAGTATAATGGGGTTTGTGTGGGCGCGAGGGACTCCGAGGGTGAGAAGGGTGTTCCTGGAGCGGAGTAGAGATAGGGGGGGGCTGGCGCTCCCCAACCTCTGTGGGTACTACTGGGCCGCCAATGCGACAATGGTGCACAAGTGGGTGATGGAGGGGGAGGGGGCTGCATGGAAGAGGCTGGAGACGGCGTCCTGTGTGGGTACGAGTCTGGGGGCGCTGGCAACGGCGCCGCTGCCGCTCGCTCCAAGGAGGTATACCACGAGCCCGGTGGTGGTAGCAGCCCTCAAAATCTGGGGTCAGTGGAGGCGGCATAGGGGGGAAGTTGGGGCCTCGGCGTGGACCCCATTACGGGGGAATCACCGGTTTGCCCCAGGAAGAACAGGTGGAGGGTTTTCGGGGTGGCACAGGGCAGGGATACGAAAGTTGGGGGACCTGTTTGTGGACGGGAAGTTCGCGAGCTTGGGTGAGTTGGAGGAGAAGTACGGGCTCCCCCCCGGGGAACACCTTCAGGTACTTACAAGTAAGGGCGTTTGCCAGACGGCAGGTGGTGGAATTCCCACGGCTACTGCCACACACAGTACAGGACAGGGTGCTCTCGGGGGGGTGGGTGGGAGTGGGGAAGATCTCGGAAACTTACCAGGTGATGCAGGAGGAGGAGGAGGCCTCGGTGGTGGAGTTGAAAGGTAAGTGGGAGGAGGAGTTGGGAGAGGAGATCGAAGAGGGGACGTGGGCAGATGCCCTAGGGAGGGTGAACTCTTCCTCTTCATGCGTGAGGCTCAGCCTCATACAGTTTAAGGTGCTGCACAGGGCACACATGACCGGGACAAGGAAGAGCAGGTTCTTTGGGGGTGAGGACAGGTGTGTTAGGTGCTCAGGGAGCCCAGCAAATCACACCCATATGTTCTGGGCATGCCCAGCGCTGGAGGAATTTTGGAAGGGCGTAGCGAGGACGGTGTCGAGGGTGGTAGGATCCAGGGTCAAGCCAGGCTGGGGGCTCACAATATTTGGGGCGGCAGAGGAGCCGGGAGTGCAGGAGGCGAAAGAGGCCGGAATTCTGGCCTTTGCGTCCCTGGTAGCCCGGCGAAGGATTCTCCTTCAGTGGAAAGATACGAGGCCCCCCTGCGTGGAATCCTGGATCAGCGATATGGCGGGGTCCATTAAATTGGAGAGGGTGAAATTCGCCTTGAGAGGGTCGGTACAAGGGTTCTTTAGGCGGTGGCAACCGTTCTTAGACTTTCTGGCAGAACTATAGACATTGGTCAATGGCAGCAGCAGCTCGGGGGGTGCGGGGGGGGGTTTACTTCATTTTTGTTTATGTTATTTACACTGGAAGGGTCTGAGGGGGTGTATACACCTGTTGTCTTAAGTCGGGGTGTTAATGTTAATTTATTATTTATGTACAGGGGGGAGGGGTTTGGGAGGTTGCTTTTTTAGATTGTGTTTTGTACTTAACCCTGTTGGGTTCTTTTTTCTTTCTCATTTTGTTATTGATATTTTATGAAAACCTTTAATAAAAATTTTTTTTTTAAAAAAAGTATTTACAGGGGGGTGGGGGGGTCCCTTGGGTGTGTGTCAGTATTTACAGGGGATCCCCGGGGAGTGTGTCAGTATTTACAGGGGAGTCCCCGGGGAGTGTGTCTGTATGTACTGGGGGTTCCCTGGGGAGTGTGTCAGTATTTACAGGGGGGGTCCCCGGGGAGCGTGTCAGTATTTACAGGGGGGGTCCCCGGGGAGTGTGTGTCAGTATTTACAGGAAGGGTCCCCGGGAGTGTGTCAGGATTTATAGGGGTGTCCCCGGGAGTGTGTCAGTATTTATAGGTGTCCTGCGGAGCATGTCAACATTTACAGGTGAGTCCCCGGGGAGCGTGTCAGTATTTACAGGGGAGTCCCTGGGTGTGGGTCAGTATTTACGGCGGGGGGTGTGGGTCAGTATTTACGGCGGGGGGGGGGTCCCCTGGGTGTGTGTCAGTATTTACAGGGGGGGTCCTCGGGGAGTGTGTCAGTATTTACAGGGGAGTCCCCGGGTGTGGGTCAGTATTTACAGGGGAGTCCCCGGGGAGTGTGACAGTATTTACAGGGGATCTCCGGGTGTGGGTCAGTATTTACAGGGAGTCCCTGGGTGTGGGTCAGTATTTACGGCGGGGGGGGGGGGGGGTCCCCTGGGTGTGTGTCAGTATTTACAGGGGGGTCCTCGGGGAGTGTGTCAGTATTTACAGGGGAGTCCCCGGGTGTGGGTCAGTATTTACAGGGGGGGTCCCCGGGAATGTGTCAGTATTTACAGGGGGGGGTCCCCGGGGTGTGTGTGTCAGTATTTACAGGGGAGTCCCTGTGGAGTGTGTCGGTATTTACAGGGGAGTCCCTGGGGAGTGTGACAGTATTTACAGGGGATCTCCGGGTGTGGGTCAGTATTTACAGGGGAGTCCTCGGGGAGCGTATCAGTATTTACAGGGGATCTCCGGGTGTGGGTCAGTATTAACATCAGGAAGTTTAATGCCCTTCAGTCCACCTGAGCTCCTGAACTCACCCGCCCCCACGAGCCCTTCATCCATTTTGTACAGGGCTGGACGTTGCACATCCTCGTGCTGTTCATCCGGAACATTCCATCACAGCGTCCATGTTCTGGACACATGACCAGTCTTTCTTGCTCGCCTTCATCACAGGCCTTAGAGCACTACAAAACCGACAGAGCAAAACTATTTTATTAAAACATATCAGAAACAGCAAAGCTAATAGCCAAAATAGGAAAGCCCTTTCCATTGTTACACAGTCCACAACCCCGTGCCTTAACTCTGACTTCAGGAGAATCGATTGTGGTGATCTCTATATGTGCATGTACACAAGGGTTAATGTGTAATCAGTAGCACCACATGATCACTTTGGGTGCACTGTGATCAAAGCAACTGCAGAAACAAGAACAACAACAGCAACAACGAAAACAACATGCAGCGCAACAAGAGCAACAAGAAGCGCTGCAGAAACAAGAACAACGACAGCAGCATCAAAAACTACAAGAACAACAACAAAAACAACAAGAAGCATTTAAAAAAAGAAACAACAAGCACGACAAGAAAAACAACAGCTAAAACAACAAAAAACAGAAACAACAAGCACGACAAAAACAACAAGAACGGCAACAACAAGAACGACAACGAAAACGACCAAGACAGAAACGACAACAATGACAGAATGACCTGTACAACATGGTACAACTCTGCACATGAAGGACAATGCCACAGCACACTGCAAAACAATGGCAAGAGTACAAACATGCCATGGCATGGCAACAAATCTCACAAATTCACATTTGCTCCACAACAAACAAGCAAACCAGCTTTCAAGAAAGATGACATGCAGAATCAATACCACAAACGCAGGAAAAAGTCCAGGTCAGACAACAAAGATGTAACACCGAATCAATACCACAAGCATAGGAAAAAAAGCATAAATCAGACAACAAAGTGATTCGACCATTCAAACACCTTATTGATGGCTTCTTGGTGACTTAAACACAGGAACACTGACGACGTTCACAAAGAAATAACAACATCAACATCACCACTTCAACTACAGAAGAAGAAAGCAACTCGACCGCACAAATTCATGAAGTTTGGACTCACAAATTTTTTTTATTTATTAAGATTGGAGTCATAAATATTGGTTGGCTTTGTATAATCATCAAGATCATCCCAAATTATACACAACATCATTTGTCTACCTGTTTCAAGCAAACAAAAACAACCTAAGAGACTAAATGTATTAACATTTGACAGACTAACTCATTGATTTCATGTTCTGCATTTACAAACTGCATCCATTATGTTTGTTCAATTTTCTTTACAACATACAGAAAATATGTAACACAAAAAAAAGGGGGTTGTGGTGATCTCTATATGTGCATGTACACAAGGGGTTAATGTGTAATCAGTAGCACCACATGATCACTAGAGGGCCGGACCAACAGGGGTATAAAAGGCAACCACATTGGGTCTCTCTCTCTCTCGCTTGGGTGCACTGTGATCAAAGCAACAGCAGACTAGTTTAGATGGCCAGTGGAGTTACGTATAGTTACCATAGTTAGATCTTGTTAACCTTATCACTAGTATCAAAGTTAAAGTAAAGAACTCATGTAAATATTGCTGTAGTTACTCAATAAACCTTTTGTTACTACTGGAAGAGTTCGAATCTTCTTCATCGGGATTCAGAATACCTCATCGCTAACCAAGGATTGAGTAGCACATGTTACCACACAGGTAACAAAACATCGATCATGCTTCATCTCAATGAACCTTCCAATCACTCAGATGCTGCCATTTTACTTTCAAATTGCCTGCATCTCCTAGGAATTAGGAACATTAGGAACAGGAGCAGGCCATTCAGCCCTTTGAACCTGTTCCATCAGACAATGACAGATTTGCACTGGAACACTCACCCTACCAATCTCACCAAAACAGATTGCCTGGTAATTATCATTTTACTGATTGTGGGATTTTACTGTGTGCGAATTGGCTGCCATATTTCCTCTATTAGGTTGTGACCACACTTCAGCAAAGTCATGTGTGGCCTGTAAAGTGCTGTGGAATGTCCGGTGGCCGTGAAAGGTGCTATAGAACAGTCTTTCTTTCTTTTTAAGTGACTTACCTCTCCCCATGCAGACATGTACCAGTCCATACATTGCTTGGAATTGCAGGCGAGACTGGTCGGGGGCTTGTGGAGGACGGACTGGCAGTGAAAAGGCCGCAGGTGTCTTCTGTCCCTGGTGTCAATGCACTGGACATCTCGAATCTTCACACCACCACCACAATTCTTGGAGCACTGGGGGGGGGAGGTAATCAACAGCCTGTCAACATGCAGCTCAAAAAAGGATTTGCAAAATGTTACAGTCAGTAAGTACCGTGTCAGGAATGATAAGGATTTGAATCAGAGTGCAGCTTGTTGGTGTATTAAAGATATATAGCACACGAGGAGACGATTTGGGCCACCATGCCAGTGATGTTTCTTTGAAAGAATCCCAATTAGTTCCACTCTCATACTTTTTCCCCATAGCACCTCAAGTATAAATATATAACATCCATATAAATATATTGTAAAGATTTGTTCTGTGTCTCACAAAGGAGTCTGGAGGCTTTTTGGTTGAATATTAATGTTTATTATTAACACATAACTACCTCCAGTGTATAGCCCTGAATAAGTATTATCCCCAATCTGGCTTCTGTAGACTCCTACTGTACTCAGTCCATTACCCTGTGACTCTCTACATCATACTGTTCCCCAGTCTCACATTAATCCTTGCTATGCCAAACATCTTTATTCTCTACCCACCCCCACAAATCTTAACCCAAACATATTTACAGTACGATATTTGTTTACGTGCTATCCGTTCTCTCCTTAAATATAATTTCCACGTGTTTCACAATTTAACCCAAATATTTGTTTACTCTCTTATTTTCCAGTTGTTTTTCAAGTTTATGAATGTTTTCATTGAGTTCAGCAACCACTCTGCTGGGTTCAGTTTCAGAGTTATCTGGGGAATCCCTACACAAGGTTCACAATTTGGGAGGCACGATGGCACTGTGGTTAGCGCTGCTGCCTCTCAGCGGAGGGACTCGGGTTCAATTCCAGCTTTGGGTCACTGTCTGTGCGGAGTCTGCACGTCCTCCCCGTCTCTGCGCGGGTTTCCTCCGGGGGCTCCGGTTTCCCCCCACAATCCAAAGACGTGCAGATTAGGTGGATTGGACATGCTAAATGGCCCCTTAGGATGAGGTTACAGGGCGAGGGATAGAGCCAGGGTAGGGTGGTCTTTCAAAGGGTCAGTGCAGACTCGATGGGCCGAATGGCCTCCTTCTGCATTGTAGGGACTCTAAGATTCTATTCTTCTAAGACGGTATAGGCTCAGGCTGCCGCATTTTTTAATACCTTTCATGGAATGTGGTCCAGCACTTACTGCTCATCCCTAATTACACTATTCATTCCATTTAAGCATGGCGCCGTGTTTTAAATCACTCCTTCACCTTTTTTGCTCCAAGGAGAAATATTCCAACTTCTCCAGTCTCTCTACAAAACTTTTAAAAAAAAATTTAGAGTACCCAATTCATGTTTTCCATTAAGGGTCAATTTAGCGCGGCCAATCCACCTACCCTGGGGCAAAACCCACGCAGACACGGGGAGAATGTGCAAACTCCACACGGACAGTGACCCAGAGCCGGGATCGAACCTGGGACCTCGTGAGGCAGCAGGGTGAACCCATTGCGCCACCGTGCTGCCGTCTCTCTACAAAGTCCCTCGATCGCCATTCTAGTAAAACTCTGCACCCTCTCCAAGGCCTCGATACCCTGTCCCAAACTCCAGCTAAAATATAAACAAGTGATTCAGAATAACCTCCTCGTTTTGGGAACGGTAGATAGTAAAAATGACTAAGGTTGGCTGGGGTGACGATTCAAATGATCAGAACAATAAAAAGTGAGACATTCTAGAGGAGAAAGCTTTGAACAGTATTTGCAGAATGCAATAACTGACACTGAGCCAAAGATTTGTAAGATATAAATCCAAACAGACAGATAATTAAACTCCTGGGAAACACCCCTCTTGGAGCAGGATCTGTGTAACTGAGAGTACGAGAGTCAATTTTCAGATCTCTCCCCGAGCTTTTTTTCCATGTAATTATTATCTGGGTCCTTGATTGGAAACCATATGGCAAAACTTTATCACAAGAGTTTTTTTTTTAAGCAGCTATAATTAGATTTGGCAGAAGTTGACACTGCACAGAGTGTTTTGTACAAATATTTCGGGAATAGTTTATGTTTGAAGAATGAGGATTTGTGTTTAAATGTTTATTTAAAAAGTTAGATCAGAAATTCATCGGGGAAGTTTGGTCTGTTGTAACTTTACGCAATGGGAGTGAATTGGAGGGGCATTAGCTCATTCGTGGGAAAGGGACAGGTTTGAGTTATCTCCGCTCAGTCACAGTGGAGCTGGACAAAGTTTATGTATCACTCCAGGGTGGAGTAGGGAAGGCGGGAGAGGACAGTAACTCCTGCACAGGCCCTGATGTTGTTCCCTGGACCATATGAGAGCGGACAAGAGGCTACCTCCCGTCTCTCACATCTGCAGTGGTATCAAGCCAAGCTGAGAATGAAAGGATTAAGGTCAGAGTATGGGAGGGGCAGGCCATAATTAAAACATCCACCCACGTGGTGAGAATAAAAAGCTAATGACATTCCATAATTCAGTTTTCTTCTGCGCAATGAAACCCATGCAGGTCAGGAGTCTCTGGATCAAGATTGAAAAGGATTATCTGTGGCCGGATGCCATACAGTGTCCCATTCATCACTTTAACCATTCACACCCTCCACCACCAGTGTGCACTGTCCACAAACTGCACCACAGCAACTTGCCAAGGCTCCTTCACCACGGAGAAGGACGAGGGCACGAAGATGCTAGGGAACGCCCCCCCCCCCACCTGCAAGTCCCCCTCCAACTCACCCACCACCCCCAACTTATATAAATATATCAGCCGTTCCTTCACTGTCTCCGGCAGCCTTCTTAAATGGCCCCCCTGATCTGCGAGGAAATCCCTCTAAGTGCGGCCTCGCCAGGGAGAAACCCCCAAGGCTAAAGAAACCAGCAAATTGCCGTTGGATAGCGGCCTGTTTCTCAGCGCTGCAGCCACCGAAGAGCACCCTGCTAAACACGCTGTTCAGCTGCAAGAGGGCTCGCAACTGGCGATCAATGTCAGTGCTCCTGAATTAATTAATAATAATAATAATAATAATAATAATAATAATCGCTTATTGTCACAAGCAGGCATCAATGAAGTTACTGTGAAAAGCCCCTAGTCGCCACATTGCGGCGCCTGTTCGGGGAGGCCGGTACGGGAATTGAACCCGCGCATTACAAGCCAGCTGTTTAGCCCACTGTGCTAAACCAGCCCCAATTAGGAACCAACCAATCAGGCTCCCAACTCCTCATCCAGTCACCTTCTACATCCAGTAACAGCCACATGGGTGTAGGCATCTTGAGAGAGCTGGACAGGGCTCCCCGCTTAGTCAAAGGGGCAATGAAAACTGGATAGTGAAGTTTAGCTACTTAAATACATGAGGTTGTGGAAAGCTTCCGGTATCTGGAGTTGAAACTCTGCAAGGGGGCGGGGGAACATTCGTTTTCTGAAACTGAAGCAACATCATTAGCAATTAGGAAAGGTGCTAAAGGACCTGAATTCATAATAAGGATAAAATGGAACAGCTAAATAAACCAGTAACTAGTTTGATGTGTGAGAATTACAAGGGCTCCTGTGGGAATGGGGAGGAGATGAAGCTGCCAAAACTGACAGCTAATTAAGCTTGGTCTATGTTTCAGAGGCCTTGCTTTGCCAGAGGGAGATGCAGCCTCCTCAGCTTAAAGTGTGAGGCTAACAAACACAGATTTGCTCGGAATTGTCAGTGAAGTCATAAGCTACACTCGGGAGGATGATGTAGGGAGAGTTAGACTGCGACAGTGTATTTATAAATCCCCTCATCCTGTTCCATCATTCTGTTGGATCGTCAGCGATTTGCATATCAACTCCACTTGATTCCGTAACCCTTAATACCCTTATCAATCTCACTTTTTAAATGTTTAACTACACCCCCCCCACCTCCCTGCCCATAGGGGGCAATAAACGAAGAACCATGGGGGCAATTCTCCAATATGGAGTCCAAGTGTTCGCGCCGTCGTGAACGCCATCGCGTTTCATGATGGGGCCAACCGGGCCCGGGTCCGACCGATTCTGGCCCCCACAGGGGACCAGCATGGCACTGGAGCGGTTCACGCCGCTCCAGCCTCCTTTCGCGGCGCCAAATGGGTGCCACGCCAACCTGCGCATGCGCGGGGGACGTCTTTAGCGCGCCGGCCCCGACCAACATGGGTCGGTGTTCAGGGGCCGGCCGCGCCAGAAAGTAGGCCCGGGAGGGGGAGAGGCCAGCCCGCCGATCGGTGGGCCCCGATCGCGGGCCAGACCCCATCGGAAGCCCCCGCCCCCCCGGTGAAGGAGCCCCCCCCCCCCCCCCCCCCCCCCCCCCACCAGTCAACCCCCGACCGTTCTTGCAGAGTTCCCACCGGCAGCGACCAGGGGTGAACGGCGCCGGCGGGACTCTCTCGTATCGGTGCGGCCGCTCGGCCCATTTGGGCCGGAGAATCGGCGGCCCCGCCGATTCCAGCGGCCCGCGGCTGGCGGCACGCCAGCCGCGCCAGCGCAAATGGTTCCGATTCGCCGCACCTCGGAGAATCACGCGCCGGCGTCGGGGCGTCGTGGCGCGGTTGCGCCGATTCTCCGGCCCGGCGCGGGTCTCGGAGAATTGCTCCCCATAAAACCATAGAGTCCCCATAGTGCAGAAGGAGGTCATTTGGTCCATCGAGTGTGCACCAACCCTCTGTAGGAGCAGATTACCCAGACCAACTTCCCCAACCTAACCCCGTGACCTCACCTAACCTGCAACCCCTGGACACTAAGGAACAATCGATCACGGCCATTCCACCTCACCTGCACATCTCTGGACTGTGGGAGGAAACCCACGCAGACACGGGGAGAACGTGCAGACTCCGCACAGACAATCATCCGAGGCCGGAATTCAACCCGGGTCCCTTGGCGCTGTGAGGCAGCAGTGCTAACCACTGTGCTACCGTGGCGAGTTATTCCTGACATCAGTGCTGAATGGCCCAGCGCAGATGATACGATTATGTCCACTTCCTCACTAATTTCCTCCTATCAAATCCTTTAATCATCTTAAAAACCTCAAATTAGACCATCCCCAAATCTCCTATATTGAAAGGAATATTGATTGAGCCTATAGAACATGTCTTTGAGTAGGATAGTGGGCATTACAGTGCAGGGGAGGGTGTTACGGTGCAACAGAGGGTGTCACGGTGCGGGGGAGGGTATCACGGTGCAGGGGAGGGTATCACGGTGCAGGGGAGGGTGTCACGGTGCAGGGGAGGGTATCACGGTGCAGGGGAGGGTGTTACAGTGCAACAGTGGGTGTCACGGTGCAGGGGAGGGTATCACGGTGCAGGGGAGGGTATCGCGGTGCAGGGGAGGGTATCACGGTGCAGGGGAGGATGTTACGGTGCAGGGGAGGATGTTACGGTGCAGGGGAGGGTGTCACGGTGCAGGGGAGGATGTTACGGTGCAGCGGAGGATGTTACGGTGCAGCGGAGGATGTTACGGTGCAGCGGAGGATGTTACGGTGCAGCGGAGGATGTTACGGTGCAGCGGAGGGTGTCACGGTGCAGGGGAGGGTATCACGGTGCTGGGGAGGATGTTACGGTGCAGGGGAGGATGTTACAGTGCAGCGGAGGATGTTACGGTGCAACAGAGGGTGTCACGGTGCAGTGGAGGGTGTCACGGTGCAGGGGAGGGTATCACGGTGCAGGGGAGGGTATCACGGTGCAGTGGAGGATGTTACGGTGCAGGGGAGGGTATCACGGTGCAGGGGAGGGTGTTACGGTGCAGGGGAGGGTGTTACGGTGCAGGGGAGGGTATCACAGTGCAGGGGAGGATGTTACGGTGCAGTGGAGGGTGTGTTACGGTGCAACAGAGGGTGTCACGGTGCAGCGGAGGGTGTCACGGTGCAGTGGAGGGTGTCACGGAGCAGGGGAGGGTGTTACGGTGCAGCGGAGTGTCACGGTGCAGTGGAGGGTGTCACGGTGCAGTGGAGGGTGTCACGGTGCAGTGGAGGGTGTCACGGTGCAGGGGAGGGTGTCACGGTGCAGCGGAGGGTGTCACGGTGCAGGGGAGGGTGTTACGGTGCAGGGGAGGGTGTCACGGTGCAGGGGAGGGTGTCACGGTGCAGGGGAGGGTGTCACTGTGCAGCGGAGGATGTCACAGTGCAGGGGAGGATGTTACGGTGCAGGGGAGGGTGTCACGGTGCAGGGGAGGGTGTTACGGTGCAGTGGAGGATGTTACGGTGCAGGGGAGGATGTTACGGTGCAGCGGAGGATGTTACGGTGCAGCGGAGGATGTTACGGTGCAGGGGAGGGTGTCACGGTGCAGGGGAGGATGTTACGGTGCAGGGGAGGGTGTCACGGTGCAGGGGAGGGTGTTACGGTGCAGTGGAGGATGTTACGGTGCAGCGGAGGATGTTACGGTGCAGGGGAGGATGTTACGGTGCAGGGGAGGGCGTCACGGTGCAGGGGAGGGTGTTACGGTGCAGTGGAGGATGTTACGGTGCAGGGGAGGATGTTACGGTGCAGCGGAGGATGTTACGGTGCAGTGGAGGATGTTACGGTGCAGGGGAGGATGTCACGGTGCAGGGGAGGGTGTCACGGTGCAGGGGAGCGTGTCACGGTGCAGTGGAGGATGTTACGGTGCAGGGGAGGATGTTACGGTGCAGGGGAGGATGTTACGGTGCAGTGGAGGATGTTACGGTGCAGGGGAGGATGTTACGGTGCAGGGGACTGCGTCACGGTGCAGTGGAGGATGTTACGGTGCAGGGGAGGATGTTACGGTGCAGCGGAGGATGTTACGGTGCAGGGGAGGGTGTTACGGTGCAGTGGAGGATGTTACGGTGCAGGGGAGGATGTTACGGTGCAGCGGAGGATGTTACGGTGCAGCGGAGGATGTTACGGTGCAGGGGAGGATGTTACGGTGCAGCGGAGGATGTTACGGTGCAGCGGAGGATGTTACGGTGCAGGGGAGGATGTTACGGTGCAGCGGAGGATGTTACGGTGCAGGGGAGGGTGTTACGGTGCAGGGGACGGCGTCACGGTGCAGGGGAGGGTGTTACGGTGCAGTGGAGGACGTTACGGTGCAGGGGAGGATGTCACGGTGCAGGGGAGGATGTCACGGTGCAGGGGAGGGCGTCACGGTGCAGGGGAGGATGTTACGGTGCAGGGGAGGGTGTTACGGTGCAGCAGAGTGTCACGGTGCAGGGGAGGTTGTTACGGTGCAGCGGAGGGTGTCACGGTGCAGTGAAGGGTGTCACGGTGCAGGGGAGGGTGTTACGGTGCAGGGAAGGATGTTACGGTGCAGCGGAGGATGTTACGGTGCAGGGGAGGGTGTCACGGTGCAGGGGAGGGTGTCACGGTGCAGGGAAGGATGTCACGGTGCAGGGGAGGGTGTCACGGTGCAGGGGAGGGTGTCACGGTGCAGGGGAGGGTGTTACGGTGCAGGGGAGGGTGTTACGGTGCAGGGGAGGGTGTCACTGTGCAGGGGAGGGTGTCACGGTGCAGGGGAGGGTGTCACGGTGCAGGGGAGGATGTTACGGTGCAGGGGAGGGTGTTACGGTGCAGGGGAGGGTGTTACGGTGCAGTGGAGGATGTTACAGTGCAGGGGAGGGTGTTACGGTGCAGGGGAGGGTGTCTCGGTGCAGGGGAGGGTGTTACGGTGCAGGGGAGGGTGTTACGGTGCAGCGGAGTGTCACGGTGCAGGGGAGGGTGTTACGGTGCAGCGGAGTGTCACGGTGCAGGGGAGGGTGTTACGGTGCAGGGGAGGGTGTTACGGTGCAGCGGAGGATGTTACGGTGCAGCGGAGGATGTTACGGTGCAGCGGAGGGTGTCACGGTGCAGGGGAGGGTATCACGGTGCAGGGGAGGGTATCACGGTGCAGGGGAGGATGTTACGGTGCAGGGGAGGGTATCACGGTGCAGGGGAGGGTGTTACGGTGCAGGGGAGGGTGTTACGGTGCAGGGGAGGGTATCACAGTGCAGGGGAGGATGTTACGGTGCAGTGGAGGGTGTGTTACGGTGCAACAGAGGGTGTCACGGTGCAGCGGAGGGTGTCACGGTGCAGCGGAGGGTGTCACGGTGCAGTGGAGGGTGTCACGGTGCAGTGGAGGGTGTCACGGTGCAGTGGAGGGTGTCACGGTGCAGGGGAGGGTGTCACGGTGCAGGGGAGGGTGTTACGGTGCAGCGGAGGATGTTACGGTGCAGGGGAGGGTGTCACGGTGCAGGGGAGGGTGTCACGGTGCAGGGGAGGGTGTCACGGTGCAGGGGAGGGTGTCACGGTGCAGGGGAGGGTGTCACGGTGCAGGGGAGGGTGTCACGGTGCAGGGGAGGGTGTCACGGTGCAGGGGAGGGTGTCACGGTGCAGGGGAGGATGTTACGGTGCAGCGGAGGATGTTACGGTGCAGCGGAGGATGTTACGGTGCAGTGGAGGATGTTACGGTGCAGAGGAGGGTGTCACTGTGCAGCGGAGGATGTTACGGTGCAGTGGAGGATGTTACGGTGCAGAGGAGGGTGTCACTGTGCAGCGGAGGATGTTACGGTGCAGTGGAGGATGTTACGGTGCAGTGGAGGATATTACGGTGCAGGGGAGGATGTCACGGTGCAGGGGAGGATGTCACGGTGCAGGGGAGGGCGTCACGGTGCAGGGGAGGATGTTACGGTGCAGGGGAGGGTGTTACGGTGCAGCAGAGTGTCACGGTGCAGGGGAGGGTGTTACGGTGCAGCGGAGGGTGTCACGGTGCAGTGAAGGGTGTCACGGTGCAGCGGAGGGTGTCACGGTGCAGTGTAGGGTGTTACGGTGCAGGGGAGGGTGTCACGGTGCAGGGGAGGGTGTTACGGTGCAGGGGAGGGTGTTACGGTGCAGGGGAGGATGTTACGGTGCAGCGGAGGATGTTACGGTGTAGGGGAGGGTGTCACGGTGCAGGGAAGGATGTTACGGTGCAGTGGAGGGTGTCACGGTGCAGGGGAGGGTGTCACGGTGCAGGGGAGGGTGTCACGGTGCAGGGGTGGGTGTTACGGTGCAGGGGAGGGTGTTACGGTGCAGGGGAGGGTGTCACTGTGCAGGGGAGGGTGTCACGGTGCAGGGGAGGGTGTCACAGTGCAGGGGAGGGCGTCACGGTGCAGGGGAGGATGTTACGGTGCAGGGGAGGGTGTTACGGTGCAGTGGAGGATGGCATGGTGCAGTGGAGGATGTTACAGTGCAGGGGAGGGTGTTACGGTGCAGGGGAGGGTGTTACGGTGCAGGGGAGGGTGTCACGGTGCAGGGGAGGGTGTTACGGTGCAGGGGAGGGTGTTACGGTGCAGCGGAGTGTCACGGTGCAGGGGAGGGTGTTACGGTGCAGTGGAGTGTCACGGTGCAGGGGAGGGTGTTACGGTGCAGGGGAGGGTGTTACGGTGCAGCGGAGTGTCACTGTGCAGGGGAGGGTGTTACGGTGCAGGGGAGGGTGTTACGGTGCAGGGGAGGGTGTTACCGTGCAGGGGAGGGTGTCATGGTGCAGGGGAGGGTGTTACGGTGCAGGGGACGGTGTTACCGTGCAGGGGAGGGTGTTACGGTGCAGCGGAGTGTCACGGTGCAGGGGAAGGTGTTACGGTGCAGGGGAGGGTGTTACGGTGCAGTGGAGTGTCACGGTGCAGGGGAGGGTGTTAGGGTGCAGGGAGGGTGTTACGGTGCACGGGAGGGTGTTACGATGCAGGGGAGGGTGTTACGGTGCAGGGGAGGGTGTTACGGTGCAGTGGAGGGTGTTACGGTGCAGTGTAGGATGTTACGGTGCAGCGGAGGGTCTCACGGTGCAGCGGAGCGTGTCACGGTGCAGGGGAGGGTGTTACGGTGCAGCGGAGTGTCACGGTGCAGGGGAGGGTGTTACGGTGCAGGGGAGGGTGTTACGGTGCAGGGGAGGGTTTTACGGTGCAGGGGAGTGTGTTACGGTGCAGCGGAGTGTCACGGTGCAGGGGAGGGTGTTACGGTGCAGGGGAGGGTGTTACGGTGCAGGGGAGGGTGTTACGGTGCAGTGTAGGATGTTACGGTGCAGCGGAGGGTCTCACGGTGCAGGGGAGGTTGTTACGGTGCAGGGGAGGGTGTTACGGTGCAGTGTAGGATGTTACGGTGCAGTGTAGGATGTTACGGTGCAGCGGAGGGTCTCACGGTGCAGGGGAGGGTATCACGGTGTAGCGGAAGGTGTTATGCCACAGGGCAGCACGGTAGCACAGTGGTTAGCACTGTTGCCTCACAGCGCCAGGATCCCAGTTTCGATTTCCGCCTTGGGTCACTGTCTGTGTGGAGTCTGCACGTTCTCCCCGTGTCTGCGTGGGTTTCCTCCGGGTGCTCCGGTTTCCTCCCACAAGTCCTGAAAGATGTGCTTGTTAGGTAATTTGGACATTCTGAATTCTCCCTCTGTGTACCCGAACAGGCGTCGGAATGTGGCGACTAGGGGATTTTCACAGTAACTTCATTGTAGTGTTAATGTAGGCCTACTTGTTGATGTGTTAGGCAGGTCGGTTCGGTGTGGACTGCCCTTGATGCAGCGATGCGAGAAACAGACTTCTAACACTGTAGAAGATCCAACACGGTTTTATTGAATGATAGAACTAACATACATATTTAACTGTGGGTCGACACTATACTGAACTGACTGGAGACCTTGTACTCGCCTGACCAGGCTTACTAGCTACCGCATGGTGTTTGCACTTGCTAGCTCGTGGACTCTGACTGTCTCAGTGGCTGGGTCCCGAGAGAGCGGGAAACCTAGTGCCCTCTTGATTTATAGTGGTGGTGTCCTGTTTTGTGATTGGCTGCACTGTGCTGTGTGCTTACTGGTCATCCTGTGTGTCAATCACTGCCTTCATTATATACATGCGTGGATATTATGACACTTGTGACAATAAAGATTATTATTATAGTGCAGGGGACGGTGTCACGGTGCAGTGGAGGATGTTACGGTGCAGGGGAGTGTGTCATGGTGCAGGGAAGTGTGTCACGGTGCAGGGGAGTGTGTCACGGTGCAGGGGAGTGTGTCACGGTGACAAATGTTATATTCTTTACCCGTCAGTCTGGCCTCAATAAAACTCAAGATGGATTTGTAGGCATAGTGTTATTTATTTTTACCCAACTTGCAAGTCTGACTCGCTTCACAAAAACCCAGAACACAAGCTGCCTCCTAGGTCTTCCGAATCGAGTGTTATTGGAGACAAAGGAATCTCTACAAAATACATTCAAATGGCATCACGTTTCACATACACGATTCCCATAGGTCATCCTATACCCCTCCTGACCTGGCCATACATCCTAATTGGCTCACTTCTCATTCCTTAATCCTGGCCTCTTGTTACCCAGCATTCTTTTCTCCTCCTCTACCAGACACCCCTCCCCCTTCCTTGCCATGCTTTCTGAAATCCTTTGTCTGTGAACTCACTAGAATTAGACCGGCCTACATCTACATTACTGTAACTATAATATTTAAACTAACTATTTTATATCACATTCGTCATTCCCTCCTTTTATCATTTCATGATAACCTATCTATTCAATCCGTAGCTACGGCCCCTCATCTAAAAAGATTCGTCGCTGCATTTCCAATTCCTGTTGTAGCCCCCCTTCATCCGCTGTACCCTCGTGGATCCTAACAGCCAAGATTCTAGGGGCGTCTATCTGTTCCAGTGCACCCCGCATTCTACCCATCACGCATTTAAGGATGGCCAAGCCCACAAAGATGCAGCCGAGTGCCACTGCTAAATACATGGCCATATTTATCAACCAGTCCTTCCAACCTCCAAATCCACAGTTACCCCAAGAGCCAGGGTCCTGCATTCCATCCAGGTGATCCTGTATGCGATCCATAAATTTAGTGATGTTAGTGGTTAGGTCTTGAACTCCCATGATACACTTGCCCTGCACTATGGCGCATACCCCACCCTCACAGGCCAGAAGATAATCAAGAGCATACCGGTTCTGCATTGCAAACAACCGCAGCTGAGACAATTCCTTGGTTATTGCCCCGAGGGCTCCTGGGTTTCGGCACCAAATGACAAATGTTATATTCTTTACCCGTCAGTCTGGCCTCAATAAAACTCGAGATGGATTTGTAGGCATAGTGTTATTTATTTTTACCCAACTTGCAAGTCTAACTCGCTTCACAAAAACCCAGAACACAAGCTGCCTCCTGGGTCTTCCGAATGGAGTGCTATTGGAGACAAAGGAATCTCTACAAATACATTCAAATGGCATCAAGTTTCACATACACGATTCCCATAGGTCATCCTATACCCCTCCTGACCTGGCCATACATCCTAATTGGCTCACTTCTCATTCCTTAACCCTGGCCTCTTGTTACCCAGCATCCTTTTCTCCTCCCCTACCAGACTCCCCTCCCCCTTCCTTGCCATGCTTTCTGAAATCCTTTGTCTGTGAACTCACTAGAATTAGACCGGCCTACATCTATGAAAATGAAAAAAATGAAAATCGCTTATTGTCACGAGTAGGCTTCAATGAAGTTACTGTGAAAAGCCCCTAGTCGCCACCTTCCGGCACCTGTTCGGGGAGACTGGTACGGGATCTACATTACTGTAACTAATATATTTAAACTAACTATTTTATATCACATTCGTCAACGGTGCAGTGGAGGGTGTTACGGTGCAGCGGAGGGTGTTATGTGCAGTGGAGGATGTTACGGTGCAGCGGAGGGTGTCACGGTGCAGTGGAAGATGTTACGGTGCAGCGGAGGATGTTACGGTGCAGCGGAGGATGTGCAGCGGAGGGTGTTACGGTGCAGCGGAGGGTGTTATGTGCAGTGGAGGGTGTTACGGTGCAGCGGAGGGTGTTATGTGCAGTGGAGGGTGTTACTGTGCAGCGGAGGGTGTTACGGTGCAGCGGAGGGTGTTACGGTGCAGCGGAGGGTGTTACGGTGCAGCGGAGGGTGTTACGGTGCAGCGGAGGGTGTTACGGTGCAGCGGAGGGTGTTACGGTGCAGCGGAGGGTGTTACGGTGCAGCGGAGGGTGTTGTGTGCAGCGGAGGGTGTTACGGTGCAGCAGAGGGTGTTACGGTGCAGTGGAGGGTGTTACGGTGCAGTGGAGGGTGTTACGGCGCAGTGGAGGATGTTACGGTGCAATGGAGGATGTGGTGGTGCCACAGAGGAATGCAATAACATAAACAATAGCAAAATGTAATTAATTAAGAATGGAATCCTTCACTGTTTTTCAAACCAGCAGCTCCAATAACCAAGTCAAGCAATTTGCCCCAATGGGATTGCGGTGCTGGATTAATTCAATGGGTGCCAATTGGTCCATTGTTTCAAATATCTCATCTTGCACTTTCCATTAAGATGGAGTTGCTGAAGTGATTTGAGGGACTTACTCTGGTCCAGTTGCCCACACGCCAGGCTGAGCAGGGTCTGATGTAGCATCTGCGAGCTGGAACCGGTTTTTTGGTCCTGTTGCAGTTGTTGTCTGAACCCGTGCTGCAATGCACTGTTCTCCAGATCGCTCCCATTCCACATGTCGTGGAACACTGTACAACACAGTGAAACAGTTATTGTACTCCATTCAAACCAGTTACATCCCTGCACACCATTTGAAACAACGGTTCCCTTTGCTTCTGCGTTAAAGAGTAATTCTGGAAGGATGACGTTTGTTTGAAAAGTTTGCAAAGGGTGAGGTTTAAAGCTAAATTTTGCTGGCAGCTCGGGCTGTCCAAATGCAACTTTAGAAAACTTACGCTGAAAGAAACAGGTTTGTGTTTACAGAAGGGATATGAGAGATGGTGAACTTGTGTGGGTGGCAAGGTAGCACAATGGTTAGCACTGCTGCTTCACAGCTCCAGGATCCCAGGTTCGATTCCTGGCTTGGGTCACTGTCTGTGCGGAGTCTGCACGTTCTCCCTGTGTCTGCGTGGGTTTCCTCCGGGTGCTCCGGTTTCCTCCCACAGTCCAAAGATGTGCAGGTTGGGTGGATTGGCCATGATAAATTGCCCTTAGTGTCCAAAATTGCCATTAGTGTTGGGTGGGGTGACTGGGTTATGGGGATAGGGTGGAGGTGTTGACCTTGGGTAGGGTGCTCTTTCCAAGAGCCGGTGCAGACTCGATGGGCCGAATGGCCTCCTTCTGCACTGTAAATTCTATGATTCTATGAAAGAGGCAGTGATGGCAATCTGCTGAAACATTAAGCGGTGAAATGTCTTGTTTAAGTACAGACAGGGAGAAAGCCAGTTTTTTCTATATTGGGAAGATGTTATTTGCACCTCTCGACTCTCTCCGTCACTCGTTGAGATCATTAAAAAAAAAAAATTTAGAGTACCCAATTATTTTTTTCCAATTAAGGGGCAATTTAGCGTGGCCAATCCACCTAACCTGCACATCTTTTGGGTTGTGGGGGCAAAACCCACGCAAACACGGGGAGAATGTGCCGTGAGGCAGCAGTGCTAACCACTGCACCGCCGTGCTGCCCACTCGTTGAGATCATGGCTGCTCATTACACCTGCTGTTGTCCCGTATCCATTAATACCCAACCTCTATCGATCTCAGTTTTAAATTTAATAATTGATCAGGCATCAATTTGTGGAAGAGAGTTCCAAACTTTCACCACCCTTTGAATGATTTGGTTCCCCAATAAAATTTTTGAAAAAGTCTGGCTCTAAATATTTTTTACTTTGTAAGGAAGTCCCGGCCCATTTTATGCTCTCGGCCTCAGTACCCGGGAGCTGCGGGCAGAAGGTGGGTACCCCGGGGCTGCACCATCGCTCCAGACTGGCGCAATGGTGGACGGAGCCAGTAGTAGGCGCAGTCTGGAATAAGGTGGGAGGAGGAGGAGGGAAGGGAATTATTTAACTCAGTGTTTTTCAAACTTCTTTTCCCGTCACCCACTTTTGCCAACTGACCATCCTCCAGGACCCGTGCCTTCTTCACTTACCTTTAATGTGACAGGTGAGCCTGCTTGGTGGTCACGACCTCACTCCAATCAGGTTTCATGTCTGGGGGTAGCCGGTTTGTTTCATCTCCTCCCTAACCTTTCCAATATCTGTCGCTGCCATTGTGTCGACCACTGCCAACTCACCTTGAACCTCTCTTCACTTTTCTCAGCCTCAGGCCTCTCCTTTGTTTCTAAGTTAATTCCTTGATTAATAAAACATTCTGAACGTTGCTGCTTTCTGAGTTAACTCTGATACTTGCCTCACTCCAGTTTCCAATCACCCAGTAGGCACTGAATTCCTCAGAGGTTGGGTTTGTGACTGCTTCTATCACTGAACTTGCTAAAGTTGTCGGTACTTCCAAACTTGACTTTGACAAGGGCTTGTGTCCGGAGACAGTCGGCAGATGCATTCCAGTAGCGGTCGCCGGCCAGCTGCTCACCGTGGCTCTTTGGGAGTCATTCCTGATTTCTGAATCAGTGTCGTCTGGATCAGTCTTGCCAATTTTTACATCAGAATTTAACCTCGTTGAAACAGTTGTTGCCGTTTCCTTTGCGCCTACATTGGGATGAATGGCTGAAATTGTCTCATGGGGCACAAAGATGGCAGTCCGAGGAGTACCCACCGGGACTGCAGTGTCTGATTGTTGGGTCCTGGATGTAGTTAAATGTGAGGTAGGTCTTGGTGTTACAGCTGCTGACAGGTTAGGACTAGAGATGGCTTTAACAGAAGAGGTAGTCATACTCCTGGAGCTCCCTTCTACAGAATTTGAGGGTGAAGCCAATCTTGTCCTCCCTTGATATAGATTTGCTGGTGTCAGTGACCTTCCAGTTGAGTGCCTAATCTGAGGGCTCACAGTCTGAACAAATGAATGGCCAGAGGGGGTTACCATAACTGGCTGCAAATGGTTTGATTGGATTGTCTCAGCTGTATTTTGCACTTCAGGCTGAGAGTCCAGATTTGGCCGAGCTGCAAATGTCGCTGGAGATGTTGATACACCCGGTGGATAACCTGCCTCCGGGAATCCCAATGCCAGCGATGTGGATAAAGCTGGCGTCAAAGCCAAAGAGGTTTGCGTCGAAGGGGAATAATGGTGGGAGTGCACGTTCCGGGTGTTATGATACTCAGGTTCTCCGGGCAGGATAATATTCCCCGGCAACTCCGAAGGATTCCTCAAACTTTGCCAATCCGGTGTGCTTGGCAAAGTTCGTCCTTGCTCCGCAGACCAATGTATCACTTCCGAAGCAGGAACGCCATTTGGGTCAATGAAGACTGAAGGTTTTGGAGATACAGTATGAGTGATGGAGGGGAGATTGCCGAGGTTTCCCCAGTAATTAAGGTTTTTATTAACAGTAACATCTGGATTTGTATCACCGATGTCATGGTGTGTGTATTGATTATCATCCACATGGACCATATCACTAAGTTTAGAATTATTACTGTGTGTGTTGCTCGGGAGGTGAGCTTTCTCGGTTATAACCTCATGCTCATCCTTCGGCACTCTACCTTCTTCTATCAGTAGATGTGTATTCATGTTTTCGTCCATATTCTCATTTGGTTCGAGGTTTCTTTCCAGTTCGCTGTCAGAAGGATGTGTGTAACCTTCAGCTTCTACATGATGTTGACCATCCTGCTCACTATTGCTTGCACCACGATCACTCGTGCTGGCCTCATCAATGTTCTGCTTGACCACAGGAAGCTCCTGCCTCCAGGTGTCTGAAGTATTGGGAATGTTTATATTGTTACCTGGTGATGAGGTAGTCATTATGATTGATGGGACGCTGTGGTAATGAGGACTGTGGTTTCCAATCATGTCATGAATACTGCTTTGATCTTCACTTGATGAAAAACCTGGATATATAATTTCCATAACACTGTGCATTGTTGTATTTCGAACGGGCAGCAACTCATCTTCCTCGTACAGTTCCTCTTCAATAGCTTCAATGTCGGTGTCATGCAATACACTTTGCGTAACCTCCGTCACTCGGACATGCACAGTAGGATGCTCCTCGCTCAGCCGAATATCCTTTTCTTCTGAGGTAGAATTTATAATCGGAGTATTCTTTGTTTCTATCTCATCCTGACTGTAGAGCTTTTCATTCGCTGGGGGTTCCGAATGAATCTTCTCCAACCCATCGGACCCCTGCCAATCATCTGAAGTCCTATTCTTGCTTTGGTCCGGTATATTCCCCCAAACATTGTTCGAAATATTATTTATTTCTGAATGTTCTTCTTCATGTTCAATGTCCTCACTTGTCATCTCTTCCTCTTCAACGTCAAGCCTATCCTCTGGGTCATAGTCAAGGTCTTCATGGAAATTTATGAAGTTATAATCGTAGTAAAAATCGTCCACAAAGACATTTGTCTTTGCCGAATTCTCATCCTTGCTGCTCTCAACAGTGAAATCATCTTCAACGATATGGTTGTTTATCTTATCTTCAGGGGGATGTGGTTGGGGTGCCGCTGTATTGAGATTGGGTGGACGAGGGTTGGGGATGTTAACAATTTGATTTAAATTGTCCTCTTGAACTGTTTTGCTGGGGTCAAAGTTCAGATTGAAACCCACTTCGTTGTAGAGTTCCCTGCTCGATCCGCCACTCCCTGACCAGTCAGGCGGCGTGAAGCCAGTCCTGTGCAGGGGGCAAGGTTTCAGGTGGCATGGGTCTTTCGCAGCTGGCTTCGTCTCAAAGCTGCATGTCATGTTGGTGTTGTTCCGACATTGCACATTGCGCCTTCTTACTCCTTCCCCACAGGTTACAGGGCACTGTAAAAAACAAATGATAAAACTGAGATGTGACACCTTCAGCAAAGAGTGGAAAAATATATGAATAGAAAACTCTGCAGGAGAAAAATAAATCTTGTTTCAACCAATCACTGGGAATGAATGGACGGGAATATTCTCGTTAGAGTTTTGTATTTCTTTTTTTAAAAAATTAAATTTTAGAGTACCCAATTCATTTTTTCCAATTAAGGGGAAATTTAGCGTGGCCAATCCACCTACCCTGCACATCTTTGGGTTATGGGACTGAAACCCACGCAAACACGGGGAGAATGTGTAAACTCCACACTAACAGTGACCCGGAGCAGGGATCGAACCTGGGACCTCGGCGCCGTGAGGTGGCAGTGCTAACCGCTGCGCCACCTTGCTGCCCCCTTTGTGTGTATTTCTATTCAAATCCTTCTATAAATAAAGATCTTCAAAATGTGCAGAGAATATGAGAGAACAGTATCAGTGGCTCTTTCAAAGTGCCAGTACAGACATGACTGATGAATGGCCTCCTTCTGTGCTGCAAGGTTCTATTTCCCTCAGCCCCAAATTCGAGACTGGTATTTTTCCTTTTCCATAACATGAGTGAAAGTTTTGAAGTTAGTGTCACTTAATACCCCCAGGGCCATCCAATAATCAGGCAGCTCCACAAACAAAAAATATCAGAGTCGTCGAGCTAGTTACACCACTGTAGTTAATTTTGTAAATGTAGCCTCATCCCCATTGAACCCCCTCCCCCACCAAAACCCCCTCCCCCCGGTAGCACAGTGGTTAACACTGTTGCTTCACAGCGCCAGGGTCCCAGGTTCAATTCCCGGCTTGGGTCACTGTCTGTGCGGAGTCTGCACGTTCTCCCCGTGTCTGTGTGGGTTTCGTCCGGGTGCTCCGGTTTCCTCCCACAAGTCCCAAAAGACGTGCTTGTTAGGCAAATTGGACATTCTGAATTCTCCCTCCGTGTGCCCGAACAGGCGCTGGAATGTGGCGACTAGGGGATTTTCCCAGTAACTTCATTACAGTGTTAATGTAAGCCTACTTGTGACAATAATAAAGATTATTATTATTACGTCTCACTAAAGGGTAGTGCAGCAGTTTTAATACTGGTCCAGTAATCCTTTTTTTTTAAATTTAGAGTACCCAATTATTATTTTATTTACAATTCAGGGGCAATTTAGCGTGGCCAATCCACCTAACCTGCACATCTTTGGGTTGTGGGGGTGAAACCCATGCAGACACGGGGAGAATGTGCAAACTCCACATGGACAGTGACCCAGGGCCGGGATTCAAACCTGGGTCCCCAGTGCTGCAGTCCCAGTGCTATCCACTGTGCCACATGCCGCCCTCTGGTCGAGTGATCCTGGGGCCTGGCCTAACAGCCCAGGCAGCACAAGTTCAAATCCCACCTTGTGGTTCTTTGAATTTACTTTTAAACAGCGGGAAATAAAAAAGGTTATTTTTACTAAAAGTGACCATGATGGTGTTGAACTGCCATGAAAAAGAGCCAGTCGTTCGGACTCGAAACGTCAACTCTGTTCCTCTCTCCCCAGCCGCTGCCAGGCCTGCTGGGTTTATCCAGCACTTCCTCTTTTCAGCGTTAAAAACCCCAACTGCGGGCCCGCTTCGGCAGCGCAGAAACTGAAATTGGAACGGCACAGAGAGAAGAAAAAAACAACTGGGTCACTAATGCCCCTTTTAGGGAGGGAAATCTCCTGTCCTGATTGGATCCGGGTCTCCAAATGACTCCAGTCCCATTGTGGCTGACTCTCTCCGCTCCTTGACTCCGTTCTATCAAACCACTGCAGCATTACGGAGTCACCTCCACCTCCTGGACTGTAGAATCACTACTGCCCACTGAATGGGAAACTAGGGAGAGTGCATTAAATGCTGGCCCGACACACCGAGAATGGATAAATAAAACTCAGGCCAATAAAATAAAGCACAGTGTATTAATACTACTTTTCTTTGGGCAGCACGGTGGCACAGTGGTTAGCACTGCTGCCTCAGGGCGCCGAGGACCTGGGTTCGATCCCGGCCCCGGGTCACTGTCCATGTGGAGTTTGCACATTCCCTCCGTGCCTGTGTGGGTTTCACCCCACAACCCAAAGATGTGCAGGGTAGGGGAATTGGCCACGCTAAATTGCCCCTTAACGGGAAAAAAAGAATTGGGCTCTCGGAATTTATTTTTAAAGAATTACTTTTCTTTGTTATGATTCTTTTAAACGGCTGGCAACCAGTGAGACGGCCCCTTTAAGAAAAAGCAACAAGAGCTTCTAAGGTTTCAGGAGCACAACATTTATGAGGCTTGTACAAGTCAAAGCTTAAAGGGTCAGGTCAGCAAGGCGGAGAGCTAACTGAAACCAGATTCGTGTCGCTCAAGACAGACATTTCCTTGTTGAACTAATTACTTGTCAATCATTACCTATGTCTTTTTAAAAAGCCTCCTGCCTTGGGATGATTGCCCTGACCTTTGACCTCTGGCTCTCTCTCTCACCTCTGACCAGCTGTCCGTGCTCCAGTCCGACGGGCAGGGGATCTCCCTGTTGCAGGGGCTGGCGTCTTCGGGCTTGGGCATGTGCTGACAGTCGGAGGCTGGCAGAGCTCGCTGCTCGTCCAGTCCCACACTCTGGATGCAGAGGGCCGTCCTCTTCATGATTCCCGTTTCCCCGCAGGAGGATGAGCAGGTCTGCCACTCCCCCACCCACCACCTGTGAAAATAAAGAGAAGCCTCAGAGCTAAGAAAAAGCCAGCTTGCGGCAGGGGGGGGGGGTCACCAGAAAACAGCTGACGCTCACTCGCCAGACTCTGGCCAGGGCGGGAGCTAATGGGGGCGATTCTCCAAACCCCGCGCCGGGCCGGAGAATCGGCGCAACTGGGGCACGTCGCCCCGCGCCGGCGCGCGATTCTCCGGGGTGCGGGGAATCGGCGCCATTTGCGCCGGCGTGTTTGGTGCGCCGGCGGCGGCAGGCCGCTGGAATCGGCGGGGCCGGCGATTCTCCGGCCCGTACGGGCCGAGCGGCCGCTCCAACATGACAGGTTCCCGCCGGCGCCGTTCACCCCTGGTCGCTGCCGGCGGGAACTCTGCGGGAACGCTCGGGGGGGGCGGCCTGTGGGGGGGGGGTGGGGGGGAGGGCTCCTTCACCGAGGGGGCCTCCAATGGGGTCTGGCCCGCGATCGGGGCCCACTGATCAGCGTGCCGGCCCCTCCCCCACCGGGCCTACTTCCTGGCGCGGAAGGCCCCTGAACACCGACCCCATGTTGGGTCGGGGCCGGCGCGCATAAGAAGTTCCCCGCGCAGGCGCAGGATTGAGCTGCCCCAACTGTGCATGCGCGGTTTGGCGCGGTGCCGGAAGCTGGAGCGGCGTGAACCGCTCCAGCGCCGTGCTGGCCCCCTGTAGGGGACAGAATAGGTCGTGCCCGGGCCCTGTTCGTGCCGTCGTGAAACGCGACGGCATTCACGACGCCGCGAACACTTGGCCTCCATATCGGAGAATCGCCCCCAATGTTCCTACCTCGCTCTCCTAGTAGTGAGCTCAACCCTTGGGCGAGCACAGATCCAAATGCAGGCTTTTCATCCACGCAGCACCGATGTTACCCCAGCACTCTTGTCTGAGTCAGCAATTGCGGATTTTAGCCCCATCTTCCCACAAATTGTGAGAGGGGAGGGCGGTTTGGATTTTGATCACTCGTTCTGGGCCTTACTTGGCTCCAAATGGGATCTGTCGCCTGCCTGTCCCTCTTAACACTCGGCAACGCTGCCTCCTACTGGGTGTCTGAGGCAGCTACCTGTATCAGGCAATGGGCTTGGCTTAATATGGAAATAGGAAGCTCTGGTGTATGCAGAACCCCGGTTGCCATTCCAGACAGAGGATGCTCTGAGCCGGCACTGGGATTACTCCAACCAGCTCCATGGGTGGCAGGAGGCCAGAGGTCACCCCAAAGAGGGCGGTGCAATGTTTTTTGTGAAGGGTTATAGTGGCCGGTTCTTTCAAAGAGCCTGCACAAGGATAGTGGGCTGAATGGCCTCCTTCTAGCCTGTAAGGTTCTTCTAAGGAAACTATTATAGTGCATAGACAACAACAACAACTTGCGTTTATGTAGCACCTTTGGTTTTGCAAAATACTCCAACAAGCTTCACAGGATGTCAGCAAACAAAACCTGAGTCACAAGAGAAAATGTTAGGCTGGGACCACAGGTTTTGGTCAATGAGGTTGGTTTTAAGGAGCGTCTCAGACAATGAGGCAGAGAGAGATGGAGAGGTTTAGGGGAGGGGGCTTCCTCAGCTGAGGGTCCAGGCAGCTGATGGCATGGTCCCTCATTGTGGAGCAAATAAACTCGGGGATGCGCAACTGTTAAAATTAGAGGAGGGTAGCGATCTGGGGCAGCACGGTAGCACAGTGGTTAGCACAACTGCTTCACAGCTCCAGGGTCCCAGGTTCGATTCCGGCTTGGGTCACTGTCTGTGCGGAGTCTGCACATCCTCCCCGTGTGTGCGTGGGTTTCCTCCGGGTGCTCCGGTTTCCTCCCACAGTCCAAAGATGTGCAGGTTAGGTGGATTGGCCGTGATAAATTGCCCTTAGTGTCCAAAATTGCCCTTAGTGTTGGGTGGGGTTACTGGGTTATGGGGATAGGGTGGCGGTGTTGACCTTGGGTAGGGTGCTCTTTCCAAGAGCCGGTGCAGACTCGACGGGCCGAATGGCCTCCTTCTGCACTGTAAATTCTATGATCGTGAAGGGTTGGAGGAGATGACAGGGACAGCAGGGGGGGGGGAAGCCAGCGAGTGATTTGAACAGGATCAAGGTCGGGAGCCACTGTACATCAGCATGAGCATGGCCGACTAAAGTTACAGATGAAGGCTTAGGGGCAATTTCTGAGGAACCCTTGCCCTCCTCGATTGGATACTGACCGGGCTGGGCATGGCTCTGGGTGACAACTCCTCTGCCTATCGTCGGGCCGCGTTATCAGCTCGCAGTATTGTTCTTCGACGATTCCCGCAATCTTCTCCAGACAGTGCACAATCTGTCTCTGGACCCCTGGCAGCAACAGAACAAAACACAAGGTCATTCCAGACACTATAACCCTGGAAGAAATGTGCTTCGGCAAGTTCGACATGGGAGCATTTGCAAAGCACTGCACACTTGAACAAATCACTCGGAGGGGATACCTGTAATTAGCCACCTGGTATTTTGTTATCGGTGCAGTCGAACAATCAGTTAGCAGGAATAATGAGGCAACCCCACCCTCCACTCCCCTCCAGGGAGTTACAGAAATTACCAGGTAATTGATAGTGTCCCAATACTTGGGCTGACACTCCCGAGATTTCAGCTTTTGATTTGCCCAATTTACATCGTTGATTCTCACACTGGTGTCCGCAGTAACTTTCTGTGTGGGGACAGCTGTGAAATCATGTGGAAGGGTTTACAGGCACAGCTGAAGGCTGGTGAGAAAGGGGAGGAGGAGGTGAGGCTGTCTCACCTCGGAGGGGAGCGAGCACGGAGGAGTTGGTGCAAGGTTCATTCTGTCTGTAATTGTCTCTAAATACTGGTTATCAAAAAAACATTGCAAAAACACTCTTCTTTAAATGTTTTCCAATTAAGGGGTAATTGAGAGCCAATCCACCTACCCTGCACATCTGTGGGTTGTGGGGGTGAGACACACGCAGACACGGGGAGAATGTGCAAACTCCACACGGACAGTGACCCGGGGCCGGGATTGAACCTGCGATCTTGGCGCCGTGAGGCAGCAGTGCTAACCACTGCACCACCGAGCCGCCCTACATTAGTTTTGACCCACAGCAGTCCCCAACCTCTAATATTTTTTCAAATAATAAAAGTAATGTAAAAATGTCGCCACAGTCCCAGAGGGTGCTCTCCTCTTTTTTTAAAATTTAGAGTACCCAATTTTTTTTTTCCAATTCAGGGGCAATTTAGCACGGCCAATCCACCTACCCTGCACATCTTTGGGTTGTGGGTGTGAAACCCACGCAGACACGGAGAAAATATGCAAGCTCCACATGGACAGTGACCCAAGGCCAGGATTTGAACCCGGGTCCTCAGCGCCGCAGTCCCAGTGCTAACCACTGCACCACATGTCGCCCCGGTTACTCTCCTCTTTGAGAGCTGACTGGCGGTGATTCAACCTGAGGGTCATCACACCACAGGGCGGCACAGTGGTAAGCACTGCTGCCTCACAGCTGCAGGGATCAGGGTTCAATTCCGGCCTCGGGCGAAAGTCTGCACGTTCTCCCCGTGCCTGCGTGGGTTTCCTCCGGCTGCTCCGGTTTCCTCCCACAGTCGAAAGATGTGCCAGTTAGGTGGATTGGCCATGATAAATTGTCCCGTTGTGTCTAAACGGTTAGGTGGGGTTACTGGGTTACGGGGATAGGGTGGAGGCGTGGGGTGAAGTAGGGTGCTCTTTCCAAGGGCCGGTGCAGACTCAATGGGCCGAATGGCCTCCTTCTGCACTGTAAGTTCTGTAATCTATGACCTCAGGCTAGGGGCAAGGTTGAGAAGACAGTACCTTCATGGATAACATCAGCCGGTATGAGAATTGATCCAAATTGAAATGAAAAAAAGAATGAAAATCGCTTATTGTCACGAGCAGGCTTCAATGAAGTTACTGTGAAAAGCCCCTAGTCGCCACGTTCCGGCGCCTGTTCGGGGAGGCTGGTACGGGAATTGAACCCGCGCTGCTGGCCTGCTTTAAAAGCCAGCTATTTAGCCCTGTGCTAAACCAGCCCCACTGAAGCCTCAGCTATTAAAGTAAAGGAAGAAACATGAATTTGTTTCATGCTCCTTTTTAATGTACTTCTTGGAGCTTTGCTGGATATTAATATCCAATTGCTGGATACTCCAGGACTGTTGGCAACGCTGGATATGCCCCTCACGAGACACTTCTAAATGTCCCATCTGTCATAGCTCAGAGGTCTCATACAGTCAGTTATAAAGAAACAAAGGGAATAATTTAGAAAGTGCAGTTCGTTGTTTTTTGGGAGCTCGAGACACTTTCTCTTTTTTTCAGCACCAGTTCCACAGTAAAGCCGACAATTCCTGTGAACTGAACATGACCTTTGGGAGGTAAACAAAAAAAAATCTTTTACCGTCAACGGTCCCACTGGAAACAACAAGTCCCGACCTCGCTGACAGAAAGACCACTTTTACAGGTAACCGAGTACACAGTAAAGTTAGACTGAGAACAAGCACAAAGACAGCAGCTTCCCCGTAGCTTAGTAATCGTGTTTGCCAGCAAAGCCTTGGATGTGTAAACTCATGGAGTGTTTTCACCTGCTTCAAGCAAGAACCTTGATAACAGTTACATGCGCAAGAGGAGGCTATTCAGCCCCTTTGGGCTGTTCCAGCAGTCATCAAGGCGATGACTGCATTGGTGGCCATCTTCTGGGATTCTATAGACTCTGGAACAGTCCCTGCAGATTGGGGGGCAGCTCATGTCACTCCGATATTCAAAAAGGGAGGCAGAGAGAAAGCAGGGAATTATAGACCAGTAAGCCCAACATTGGTAGTGGGAAAAATCCATTATTAAGGACTTTATAGCGGAACATTATAAGATGATCAGGGGAATAGATAGAGTAGACAGTCAGAGACGTTTTCTCCGGGTGGAACAAACCATTACAAGGGGACATAAATTTAAGGTGAATGGTGGAAGATATAGGGGGGATGTCAGAGGTAGGTTCTTTACCCAGAGAGTAGTGGGGGCATGGAATGCACTGCCTGTGGAAGTAGTTGAGTCGGAAACATTAGGGACCTTCAAGCAGCTATTGGATAGGTACATGGATTACAGTAAAATGATATAGTGTAGATTCATTTGTTCTTAAGGGCAGCACGGTAGCATTGTGGATAGCACAATTGCTTCACAGCTCCAGGGTCCCAGGTTTGATTCCGGCTTGGGTCACTGTCTGTGCGGAGTCTGCGCGTTCTCTCCGTGTGTGCGTGGGTTTCCTCCGGGGGATCCAGTTTCCTCCCACAGTCCAAGGATGTGCAGGTTAGGTGGATTGGCCGTGATAAATTGCCCTTAGTGTCCAAAATTGCCCTTAGTGTAGGGTGGGGTTGCTGGGGATAGGGTGGAGGTGTTGACCTTGGGTAGGGGGCTCTTTCCAAGAGCCGGTGCAGACTCAATGGGCCGAATGGCCTCCTCCTGCACTGTAAATTCTATGATAATCTATGATAAATCTCGGACAAAGGTTCGGCACAACACCGTGGGCCGAAGGGCCTGTTCTGTGCTGTATTTTTCTATGTTTTTTTTTTCTGTATTTTTTTCTAACATTTAGAAAGCAGCGGCAGGATCAGTCAGAGTCAGCATGGATTTATGAAGGGAAAATCATGCTTGACAAAGTTGTTGGAATTCTTCGAAGAGGTAACCAGTACAGTCGACAAGGAGGAGCCAGTCGATGTGGTGTATTTGGACCTTCAGAAGGCGTTCGGCAAAGTCCCACATGAGAAATTATTGTCCAAATTTAAAGCGCATGGAATTGGGGACGTGTATTGAGGGGATAGAAAACTGGTTGGCAGAGAGGAAACAAAGAGTAGGGATTAATGGGTCCTTTTCAAATTGGCAGGCAGTAACCAGTGGGGTAACATAGGGATCAGTACTGGGACCCCAGCTATTCACAATATGTATTCATGATTTGGATGAGGGAACAAAATGTAACATCTCAAAGTTTGCAGATGATACCAAGTTGGGTGGGAGGGTGAACTGTGACGAGAATGCAGGGATCCTACTGCATGATCTGGACAGGTTGGGCGAGTGGGCAAACCAATGGCAGATGCAGCATAATTTGGATAAGTGTGAGGTTATTCACTATGGAAGCAAAAACAGGAAGGCAGATTACTACCTGAATGGTTGTAAATTAGGAGAGGGGAGTGTGCAGCGGGACCTGGGTGTCCTTGTGCACCATTCGCTGAAGGTAAGCATGTAGGTGCAGCGGGCGGTAAAGAAGGCTAATGGTGTGTTGGCCTTCATCGCGAGAGGTTTCGAGTATAGAAGCAGGGATGTGTTGCTGCAATTGAACAGGGCCTTGGTGAGGCCACACCTGGAGTATTGTGGGTAGTTTTGGTCTCCTTTTCTGAGGAAGGATGTTCTTGCTCTCGAGGGAGTGCAGCGAAGGTTTAGCAGACTGATTCGAGGGATGGCGGGACTGTCATATGAGGAGAGATTGACTGGGTTGGGATTGTTCTCGCTGGAGTTCAGAAGAATGAGGGGGAGTCTCATGGAGACTTATAAAATTCTAATAGGACTAGACAGGGTAGATGCAGGGAAGATGTTACCAATGATGGGTGTGTCCAGAACCAGGGGTCACAGCCTGAGGATTCAGGGTAAACCATTTCGGACAGATAAGGGAACATTTCTTCACCCAAAGAGCGGTGAGCCTATGAAATTCATTACCACAGGAAATAGTTGATGCTAAAACATTGAATATGTTCAAGAGGCAGCTAGATATAGCACTTGGGAAGCTTTGAAGGTTGTAGTCAGAGGGGAATTAATTTCGATACGGGCCCACAGAGAAAAGGTGGAATGGGCTGAGAGGGATAGATTAGTGGAGGAGATACTCCAGGTGGACAGGAGATACTTGGAGGCCCCGGACGTGGGGCTACTGAGGGAGTGGTGGAGGTTACAGGTGGAGTTTAGGCTGTTGACCACAGGGAAAGCGGTGGAACAGTTGAGGAAGGCAAGGGGGGGCGGTCTATGAGTACGGGGAAAAGGCAAGCAGAATGTTGGCGCACCAGCTCAGGAAAAGAGAGGTGGCCATGGAGATAGGTAAAGTAAAGAGTCGAGACGGTAATACTGTCCTGGACCCAGCGGGGGTGAACGAGGTGTTTAAGGACTTTTATAATAAATTATATGAGTCAGAACCTCCGGCTGGGGTGGAGGGAATGAGGCAGTTTCTGAATCAGTTGAGGTTCCCGAGGGTGGAGGAGGACCTGGTGGAGGGGCTGGGAGCCCCAATTGAGATTGAGGAAATAATCAAGGGGCTGGAGGGCATGCAGTCGGGCAAGGCCCCGGGGCCTGACAGCTACCCGGTGGAATTCTACAAGAAGTTTTCAGAGATATTGAGCTCACTGCTGGTGAGGACATTTAACGAAGCAAGAGAGAAGGGAGTCCTGCCCCCAATAATGTCGCAGGCCTCGATTTCATTGATCTTGAAACGGGAGAAGGATCCGGAGCAATGCGGGTCATACAGGCCGATTTCTCTACTGAATGTGGATGCCAAACTGCTGGCGAAGATACTGGCCACAAGGATAGAGGATTGTGTTCCGGGGGTGATAGGGGAAGACCAGACAGGATTTGTTAAGGGCAGGCATCTCAAGGCCAATGTTCGTTGGCTTCTAAATGTTACTATGATGACCTCAGAAGGAAAGGAGGCGGAGGTGGTGGTAGCGATGGATGCGGAGAAGGCTTTTGATCGGGTGGAGTGGAATTACCTGTGGGAGGCGCTGGGAAGGTTTGGGTTTGGTGAGGGCTTTATTGACTGGGTGCGGTTGCTCTATCAGGCACCAGTAGCGAGTGTGCGTACGAACCGGCTGAAGTCGGGGTATTTTGAACTACACCGAGGGGTGAGGCAAGGGTGCCCCCTCTCCCCGTTACTGTTTGCTCTGGCCATAGAGCCAGTGGCCATGGCATTAAGAGCCTCTAGGAACTGGAAAGGGCTGGTTCGGGGGGGGGGGTGGAGCACCGGGTCTCGCTCTACGCAGGTGACCTGCTCTTGTACATTTCAAACCTGTTGGAGGGGATGGGGGAAGTAATGCGAACCTTGGGGGAATTTGGCAATTTTTCGGGGTATAAATTGAACATGGGGGAAAGCGAGATGTTTGCGATCCAGGCAAGAGGACAGGAGAAGAGACTGGGAGACCTGCCACTTAGAATGATAGGGAAGAGCTTTTGATATCTGGGAATGGAAATCTGGCCTGGAAATGGGAGGTACTACACCAGCTAAACCTATCCCGGTTGGTAGAATAAATGGAAGGGGACTTTAAGAGATGGGACATGCTCCCGCTATCACTGGCGGGGAGGGTACAGACCGTGAAAATGACGGTCCTCCCCAGATTTCTGTTTGTCTTTCAGTGCCTCACTGTTTTCATCCCGAGGGCCTTTTTCAAGCGGGTGAATAAGATTATTTTGGGCTTTGTCTGGGCGAGTAAAACCCCGCGAGTGAAGAAAGTGTTGCTGGAGCGTAGTCGGGGGGAGGGTGGGCTGGCGCTGCCGACCTTCTGCAATTACTACTGAGCGACTAATATAGCCATGATTAGGAAGTGGGTAGTGGGGGAGGGGTCGGCATGGGAGCGGATGGAGGTGGCATCATGTAAAGACACCAGTCTGGGAGCATTGGTAATGGCACCTCTGCCGTTCTCGCCGGCCCGATACTCCACAAGTCCAGTGGTAGTGACGGCTCTGAGGATCTGGGTGCAGTGGAGGAGATATAAGAGAGTGGAGGGAGCATCGATTTGGACCCCGATTTATAATAACCACAGGTTTGTCCCGGGTAGGCTAGATGGCGGGTTTCGGAGTTGGCAGAGGGCAGGAATTGGAAGGATGGGAGATCTATTTATAGACGAGAGCTTTCTCAGCTTGAAAGCTTTGGAGGATAAATTTAAATTGCCAGCAGGGAATGGTTTTAGGTATTTGCAGGTGCGCGACTTCCTGAGTAAACAGGTTCCGGCCTTTCCGCTGCTGCCGCCACGGGGGATACAGGACAGAGTAGTCTCCAGTACCTGGGTGGGAGAGGGGAAGGTATCGGATATTTACCAGGAGCTTTCGGAGACGGAGGAAACTCCGGTGGAGGAGCTTAAGGGCAAGTGGGAGGACGAGCTAGGTGGAGAGATAGAGGCGGGTCTATGGGCGGATGCCCTAAGCAGGGTTAATACCTCCTCACCATGCGCCAGGCTTAGGCTGATACAATTTAAGGTAGTCCACCGGGCACACATGACAGCGACTAGGATGAGTAAGTTCTTCGGGGTTGAGGATAGGTGTGTGAGGTGCGCGGGAAGCTCAGCAAATCATGTCCACATGTTTTGGGCATGCCAGAAGCTTAGAGGGTTTTGGCAGGGTTTTGCTAAGGCAATGTCCACGGTGCTAAAAACACGGGTGGTGCCGAGTCCGGAGGTGGCGATCTTTGGAGTGTCGGAATATCCGGGGGTTCAGGGGGCGAAAGAGGCCGAGGTCCTGGCCTTTGCCTCCCTGGTAGCCCGGAGACGGATCTTGTTAATGTGGGGGGACTCGAAGCCCCCGAGTGTAGGGACCTGGGTTAGCGACATGGCTGGGTCTCTCAGTCTCGAGAAAATAAAGTTTGCCTTAAGCGGGTCAATGGTTGGGTTCTCTCGGGAGGGGGCAGCCGTTCGTCGACTTTCTCGGGGAAAATTAAAATGTCAGCAGATGCAGTATTCCAAAGGGGGGGTGGGGGGGTGGAGGAGGGGGGGGGATTGTTGTTGTACGGTTGAGATGTGTGAAGATTGGGCTGGGGGGGGGGGGGGGGAAATGTTTATTTTACCATGTTGATGTCATTGTTTATGTTACTGTTATAAAAAATTTCAAATACCTTAATAAAATATTGTTAAAAGAAAATATAGCACTTGGGGAGAATGGGATTAAGGACTATGGGGAGAAAGCAGGATTAGGCTATTGAGTTGGATGAACAGCCATGATCGTGATGAATGGCGGAGCAGGCTCGAAGGGCCGAATGGCCTCCTCCTGCTCCTATCTTCTATGTGTCTCTGTATCTATGTAATCCCCCCCCGATACCTCGGGTGTATCAGGAATGAGGCAGGAAATGGTGGGCTCAGCTGTTAGCAGCCTATGTGTGATCTAGAGGACATATTGGAGGTGGCAATGTTCCCATGCACCTGGGGGCATTTGTGGAGCATCCTGTAGACGGGACACACACACAGTGTTTACGATGTACCCTGTTTTTTTCACAGCCCTGGACTAGCTTTTCTAGCCCAGTTGCGGCAGGCGAGTGTACAGATGCTCCAGGTTACAGGTGGAAAGATCGAGGGGTGTGGAGCTTCGGAATAAGAGTGTTGTCAATGTGGGGAGGTTGCAATACATAGTGATTTCAGTCAAAGAGTTTGCAGGAAGGATGAAGAGTGAGTGAGACAGTATATGGGCACCGCCACTTAAACCATTTACACATTGTTATCACCATAGGCGCCAGTTACAAAGGAGCTGCTTGCTGTTGACGGCAACTCAGTGAGTAGCTCTCACTTCGACAGGGGTGCAGTGGAGAGTAACATTCGCGACACACAAGTGCCAGGCAATGACCATCTCCAACAAGAGAGAATCGAACTATATCCCCTCAACATCCACCAACAACATCCTGGGGGCTACCAGTGACCAGAAATTGAACTGGACTAGCCATAAAATAATAATAATCTTTATTAATGTCACAAGTAGGCTTACATTGACAATGCAATGAGGTTACTGTGAAATCCCCTAGTCGTCACACTCCGTCGCCTGTCTGGTTACACAGAGGGAGAATTCAGAATGTTTCCTCTGGGTGCTCCGGTTTCCTCCCACAAGTCACAAACGACGTGGGGCGGGATTCTCCGACACCCTGCCGGGTCGGACAATCCTCGGGGGAGGGAGGTGTGAATCCCGCCCCGCCTCTCCGGCGGCGGCTGCCATATTCTCCGGCGCCGGTTTTCAGGCGGGGGAGGGGATCACGCCGCGCCGGTCGGGGCCGTTGGCAGCCCCCCCCCCCGGAAATTCCCCGGGCCCCGATGGGCCGGGCGGCCGTCGGTTTCTGGCCAGTCCCGCCGGCTGGATTGGACATGGTCCCACACGGCGGGACCTGGCTGGTCGGCCGGCTGGTGCGGTCGTCGGAGGGTCGCGGGGGGATCCGGCCCTGGGGGGGTGCGGGGGCACGGTGGCCTGGCCCACCGATCTGCAGGCGGGCCTGTGCTGTAGGGGCACTCCTTCCTTCCGCGACGGCCTCTGTAGGGCTCCGCCATGGCCGGCGCGGAGAAGACACCCCCCTGCGCATGCGCTAGAATATGCCGGCCGGGCTGTGCTTGCGCGGAACTACGCACGGCGCCAACCATTCCAGCGCTAGCCTCCGGAGGTGCAGAGGATTCCGCAACTTCCGGTCGGCCCGACGCCGGATGGTTCGTGCTGCTTTTTATGCCGGCGTCGGGCCACTGCGGGGATTCGGGAGAATCCCGCTGCCTCTGTTAGGTAATTTGCACATTCTGAATTCTCCCTCAGTGTACCCGAACAGGCGCCAGAGTGTGGGTACTAGGGGGTTTTCACAGTAACTTCATTGCAGTGGTAATGTGAAATGAAATGAAATGAAATGAAAATGAAAATCGCTTATTGTCACAAGTAGGCTTCAAATGAAGTTACTGTGAAAAGTCCCTAGTCGCCACATTTCCGGCACCTGTTCGGGGAGGCTGTTATGGGAATTGAACCGTGCTGCTGGCCTGCCTTGGTCTGCTTTCAAAGCCAGCGATTTAGCCCTGTGCTAAACAGCCCCTTAAGCCTACTTGTGCCAATAAAGATTATTATTATAGCGAAACAACTATTTTGAGCGTTTTTGGTATTTACTGGATTAGAAACTGCTAATTTCAGACAGAATTAGATCTATGTGCAGCTTCAATGAGCTGTTTGAATTGGGAACAGGATCTGTTTCAGTGCGACAACCTATTATGATTCCACCATTCGCTTCATACAGCAGGCAAATTGTTTTAGCATGAGATCGCCTGCCATGGGAGATGGGGAGCGAAGCTGGAATTTCAGAGAGCGGAAAGCTCAAATAAACCACGATCATAAATGAGGGAGACAACAAAGGATGCAATGGAGAGAGAACTGGGAAAACAAAGCGAGTTAAGTCAAATTGAAAGCTTCAATGAACAAATCCAGGTGGCCAGTCTCAATTCGTGCCCTCCAGGGCTGAACACACTTTAGTCTATTGTGTAAATATTAACATTCCTGCAAAGCAACCATCAGGAATCACCTGAATCATCAACTAACTACCTGACTGGGCTCCATCAGTCATATTTGAGATTTATTGCCTGCCAGCATTTTATTCCACGTGAATCTGTCTGGCTTGAACCTTCTGTAGTTCACAGCAAGTTGCATTTTGATTATGGTGTCCAATTATGGTCACTGGGGCACAAAGGGAGATGGGCTGCCACTGGAGCTGGCTTAGAGGACAATCCAGAGGCCGATGTCTAATGCCAGAGACTGGGTGACCAAGGGGGAACACCGCAGCGAGGTGTGCTTTATTCAGCTGGAGTATACTACGCCCGACTCTGGCCACCACTCATGTGACTGCCTCGGAGAGGGTGCGGAATTAGATTTACTGGGGCGGTCACGGCAATGAGGGACTTCAATCATTGTGGTGAAGCTGGGGTTGTGGGGCGGCACGGTAGCACAGTGGTTAGCACAGATGCTTCACAGCTCCAGGGACCTGGGTTCGATTCCCGGCTTGGGTCACTGTCTGTGCGGAGTCTGCACATTCTCCCCGTGTGTGCGTGGGTTTCCTCCGGGTGCTCCGGTTTCCTCCCACAGTCCGAAGATGTGCGGGTTAGGTTAGAATCATGGAACAGAGTCCCTGCAGCACAGAAAGAGGCCATTTGGCCAATCAGATCTGCACTAACACTTCAAAAGTGCACTCTACTCCGGCCCAATCCCCGCCCTGCAAATCAACTCGAAGAAGCATTTTATCATGGCCAGTCCATCTAACCTGCACATCTTTGGACTGTGGGAGGAAACCGGAGCACCCGGAGGAAACCCACGCAGACACGGGGAGGATGTACAAACTCCACACAGACAGTTACTCGAGGTCAGAATCGAACCCGGGTCCCTGTCGATGTGAGGCAGCAGTGCAAACCACTGTGCGTCGGATCGGGCAAGGGATTGGGCCTAGGTGGGGTGCTCTTTGGGAGGGTCAGTGCAGACTGGATGGGCCGAATGGCCTTCTTCTGCACTGTAGGTATTTTATGATATGGAGAGTCAGGTAGTGGGACTAATCAGTTCACTCTTTCAGAGCCAGCACAGACTCGATGGACTGAATGGTTTTCTTCTGCGCTGGAAGGTTCTCTGACTGATTGTGCTCAGTGTTTAAGGGGATATAAAGCACCCCTTCATAAAGCTTGTAAAAGGAACTGTTGCATAAAAGTGGGCAGAGTAACTGTCCTCAGCAAACTGCACCTCCTATCTGGAGATGTCGGCAGACTCATGGGTATACCGATACCGGAGAAAATGGTGAACCGATACATTTGAAGACTACAAGTTAAATTGACACCCGAGATGAGAGGGTCCTATGACGAAGTACTGAGTTAAACGGACCGGTGTTCCCAGGTGTTTAGAAAAATGAGCAGTGATCTGACTGAAACATATGAATTCCTTCGAGGGCTGGCAGGGTTAGATGCCGATTCCCTTGGCTTGAGTGAATAGAACGAGGGGGTGGGGGGTGGTCACAGGCTCAGGATAAGGGGTCAATCCTCGGAGGGTTGTGAATCTTTGGAATTTTCTCACCTCGACAGCTGTGGATGTTCGGTCGACTCGAGAGCGAGATCGGTGGACTTTTTATTACGAAGGCAATCTAGGGGTATGGAGAGGGGGAAGGAATGTGGCGTAAGCTTGGATCTCTAGGAGTGACGGAGCAGTCCAGATGGCCAACTCCTGGTCCATATTCTTATCGAGTGCAGGTGACTGTAGGTCTTTCTCTGTTGGGAAAAGTGGGGGGGGGGGGTTGTTGTTGCTGTGAATCTATGGTTACAGACTGCAGTTCCAGCAAAGTCAGGCAGTGGGCTAGGATTGGTGGAGCAGCTAGTCTTCGATTTTTTCTGTTTTATACAACAGGAATAAAGACTAAATCCCAATTGTAAAAGGAGATGGAGTGTGGTTGGGGGTGGGGGTGGAGGTGGGGGGTGTGGTGATCAAAGCTCGTTCTCCCAAAACATGGAACAATGCCAGAGAGGGGGGTAAAATGCAAGCCAATATCCTTTGAGCTCCCTCGGTTAAAAGGATCAGATCCTGAATCACAATTACACCAACACAGTCACTCCCTGTGGCACAGACAATGGAGGGTCTGTGCGTGAAAAATAGAAGGAATTCCTCAGCCTCAGATCCTGGTTTGTTAACAGCGCCAACGATCTGCTTCTATCACATGATGTTATCCTTTGCCGATTGTCTCTCATTGTAAAGGTCACAGGTTGAAACATACAAGGCCCAGGTACCGTTGGATGTTGTGTGTCGACACACCGTATCTGGCCCGGACAAACAGGAGCTCTCGGAGGTTGGCAAACACCCCTGGAGTCTAATTTAAACTGGCAATCTGAAACATCGAAGACATTCCACCGCTTGTGACCTCTGACTCATAAAAAACTTGCTAACGTGGCTGCCTGGGGCTGAAGATATGTTGATGGATTTGAAAAAGGAATGTCGAAGCTAATATCGTTGATATCAGAAAAACGAACAGTTTTTCTGTAACCTGTCTGTTCGAAACAAAACCAAGAGTACAAGTTGTAAGGTAATCACAGGTGAGGAAGGCCATTCTGCCCATCTAGATCATTCATGCTGAGAGATCCTAGCATTTCCACCTGGAAGTTTACTCCACACATTGGGCGCGATTCTCCGCTCCCGCGCCGGTTTGGAGAATCGCCTGGGTCGCCAAATTTTCCCGCGACGCCGGTCCGATGCCCTCCCGCGATTCACGGAAGCGGCCAGATCGGCACAATCGCATTTTGCGCGGCGCGGTCCAAGGCCTGGCGCGCGTAAATGACGCGCCGCCGCTCCTAGCCCATTTTCGGGCCCTGAATCGGTCGGGATAGGGGCCATTTCACACCGACGTGAACCTCGACGGCGTTCACGACGGCGCGAACACTCTGTCTCCATTTCAGAGAATCGCGCCCATTGTTACTCATCAAGACAAAGAAGAATGCCAAATTTCAAACAATGAAGGTAATTTATACAAAAGCAGCGAAGGATTCGGAATTGGATTTGTTTATTGTCACGTGTACCGAGGTACAGTGAAAAGTATTTTGCTGCGAGCAGCTCAGACCATTAAGTACCTGAAAATAAAATAAAATAAAACGGAATTACATAATAGGGTAACACAAGGTACACAACGTAAATACATAGAACCGGCATCGGGTGAAGCATACAGGGGTCTACTGTTAATCAGGTCAGTCCATAAGAGGATTGTTTAGGAGTCTGGTAACAGCGGGAAAGAAGCGTTTTTTGAGTCTGTTCATGCGTGTTCTCGGACTTTTGTATCTCCTGCCCAATGGAAGAAGTTGGAAGAGTGAGTAAGCCGGGTGGGAGGGGTCTTTGATTGTGCTGCCCGCTTTCCCCAGGCAGCGGGAGGTGTAGATGGAGTCAATGGATGGGACTTTGATTGGCCTGCAAGCTGTCTCCGATTGGCCAAGATGATTATTGCACCTCTTTTGAACTTCTTGGGACCTTGTGGAGCCTCCCAATCCCTCTTGCTTTCTCCATGGCAACACCTTGGCCAATCAAGGGTTGACTTGTGATTGTTTGAAATTTGATATTCTTGCTTTTTATAATTCTTTGATAGGATACGGACGTTGCCAGCTCAGCCAGCATTTATATTGCCCATCCCTAATTGCCCGTGAGAGAGTGGTGGTGAGTCGCCTTATTGAATCCAATCTTGAGCTAGAAGTGCCGAGTGGATGGTCCATCGCGGCCCCCTGCGGAGGTCCCCAGCATCACAAAGGTCAGTCTTCAGCCAATACGATTCACTCCACGTGATACCAAGAAACGGCTGAAGGCATTGGATACTGCAAAGGCTGTGGGCCCTGACAATATTCCGTCAATAGTACTGAAGACTTGTGCTCCTGAACTTTCCACATCCCTAGCCAAGCTGTTCCAGCACAGCTACAACACTGACATCTACCCGGCAATGTGGAAAATTGCCCAGGTGTGTCCTGTGCACAAGAAACAGGACAAATCCAACCCAGCCAATTACCGCCCTATCAGTCTACTCTCCATCAGCAAAGTGATGGAAGGAGTCATCAATGATTTCAAGTGGCACTTACTCAGCAATAACCTGCTGACGGACGCTCAGTTTGGGTTCCGCCAGGGTCACTCAGCTCCTGACCTTGGTTCAAACATGGACAAAAAGGCTGAATGCCAGAGGTGAGGTGAGAGTGACTTCCCTTGACTGAGTGCAGCATCAAGGAGCCCTTGCAAAGCTGGAATCAATGGGAATCAGTTGGCAAACTCTCTGCTGGATGGAGTCAGACTCAGCAAAAAGGAAGATGATTGTGGATGTTGGAGGTCAGTCATCTCAACTCCAGGAAATTATTGCAGGAGCTCCTCTGGGGAGTGTCCTCGGCCCAACGATCTTCAGCTGCTTCATCAATGACATTCTTTCCATCATAAGATCAGAAGTGGGGATGTTTGCAGATGACTGCACAATCTGCACTGCGACTCCTCAGATGCTGAAGCAGTCGATGTCCTCATGCAGCAAGACCTGGACAATATCGAGGCTTGCGCTGACAAGTGGCAAGTTACATTTGTGCCACACAAGTGCCAGGCAATGACCATCTCCCACAAGGGAGAATCTAGTCATTGTCCCTTGATAGTCAATGGCATTACCATCACTGAATCCCTACTATTAATTTCCTGGGGGGGGGGGGTTACCATTGACCAGAAATACAGTGGCACTGTGGGTGTACCTATACCTCAGGGACTGCAGCGGTTCAAGAAAGCAGTTCACCACCACCTTCCAATCGGCCACTAAGGGTGGGCAATAAATGCTGGCCTAACCAAGCCTTCATGAGTGGGATGGAATACTCTCTACCTGCCTGGACGATTGCAGCTGCAACAACAATCGTGATGTTTGAGAAAGCAACCCGCTTGATTGGCATCAACCATTCACTCCCTCCACCATCGACGCACAGTGGCAGCCATGCGTACCATCTACAAGATGCACTGCAGTAACTCACCAAGGCTCCCTCGACAGCACCTTCCAAACCCACAACCACTACCAGCTAGAAGGACAAGGGCAGCAGATACCTGGGAACCCCACCACCTGGAGGTTCTGCTCCAAGTCACTCACTATCCCGACATGCAAATACATCGCCGTTCCTTCACCGTCACTGGTCCAAAATCCTGGAACTCCCTCCCTAACAGCACTGTGGGTGTACCTACATCACATGGACTGTAGCGGTTCAAGAAGGCAGCGCCAATTTCTCGAGGGCAATTAGGGATGGGCGAGGAATGCTGGCCTTCCCAGCGATGCCCACATCCCGTGAATGAATAAGACAAAATGCTGCACTCCATGTTTGTTCTGACGAGTGCAAAATGAAAAGATTTGATAACATGTCCCTCTTTTCAGCAATATTCAACTGGTGGCTGATTTGTCCACATGGTGATCACTCAGTGAGTTAAAATGAGTTTATCTGTATCTGTCCCAAAATTGTTCATCTCTGGTTTCAATCTGAGTCCCCTGTTCTACTCCTGCAGTTTAATTTATAGCAATATTACTGGTTACCTTTTTGTAAGTTGGTCGCTATCAGCTGGCTGTTTCTGGGGGCTTGTTGTGTGCAGATTGCCTGCTCCATTTCCTACATCACAATAATAAATACACTTCCAAACAATGCCCTTGACTATGAAGTATTTTGGGATGTCCTATGGTTGTGAAAGGTGTTAGAGTAATGTTAGTTTCTTTCAAGTGACTGCACCTGGCTCATGTTTCAGATTATAGAAAGAAGGTATAAATTTCACAGTTTGAACCTTGCGAATGGATCAAAAATAATTAACGCCTTCCAGAGACGCAACGTGAGGGGAAGACATGCACAGGTGTCTCCTGCTGGAAAACGGACCTATTTTTAATATAAATTTAGAGTACCCAATTCATTTATTCCAATAAAGGGACAATTCAGCGTAGCCAATCCACCTAACCTGCACATCTTTGGATTGTGGTGGGCAGCACGGTGGCCTAGTGGTTAGCACAGCTGCCTCACGGCGCTGAGGTCCCAGGTTCGATCCCGGCTCTGGGCCACTGTCCGTGTAGAGTTTGCACGTTCTCCCCGTGTCTGCGTGGGTTTCGCCCCCACAACCCAAAAATGTGCAGAGTAGGTGGATTGGCCGCGCTAAATTGCCCCTTAATTGGAAAACATAATTGGGTACTCTAAATTAATTTTTTTAAACTCTTTGGATTGTGGGGGCAAAACCCACGCAAACACGGGGAGAATGTGCAAACTCCACACAGACAGTGACCCAGAGCCGGGATCGAACCTGGGACCTCGGCGGCGAGAGGCAACCGTGCTAACCACTTGCGCCACCGTGCTACCCATGGAAACGGACCTTTTTACTCTTTTTTTCCTGGCGTCACGGGTCTCTGACTTCTCAAAACTCTTGGAATTTGGCCGGGTAACGTCCCCTCGTCTCGGAGTTGTCCAAGGGAGGCAGAGCCAGAAACGATTTGGTCCGAAACTCGTCGACTGACTCTGAAGTCTCTCAGAGATCTACTGGAGGTAAGATGGTGGAGTCTGCATCTTCTCCAACCACTCCACTAACGGCTGTAGCTTTCACTAGAATTTTGGTGATCGAGCTCGACAAACACCGACAAACCAGTGGATGTGATCTATTTCGATTTCCAGAAGCCCTTTGACAAGGTGGCGTTTAGGAGGCTGTTAAATAAGTTAAGAGCCCACGGTGTTAAGGGTAAGATCCTGGCATGGAGAGAGGATTGGCTGACTGGCAGAAGGCAGAGAGTGGGGCTAAAGGGGTCTTTTTCAGGACGGCAGCCGATGACTAGTGGTGTGCATCTGGGGTCTGTGCTGGGACCACAGCTTTTCACAATATACATTAATGATCGGGAAGAAGGAACTGAAGGCACTGTTGCCAAGTTTGAAGCTGATACAAAGCTCTGTAGAGGGGCAGGTAGTATTGAGGAGGCAGGGAGCTGCAGAAGGACTTGGACAGGCTAGGAGAGTGGGCAAAGAAGTGGCAGATGGAATACAGTGTGGAAAAGTGTGAGGTTATGCACTTTAGACGGAAGAATGGAGGCCTAGACTATTTTCTAAATGGGAAAATGTTTAGGAAATCAGAAGCACAAAGTGACTTAAGATTCTCTTAAGGTTAACGTTACTGGGACTGGTTTAGCACAGGGCTAAATAGCTGGCTTTTAAAGCAGACCAAGGCAGGCCAGCAGCGCGGCTTCAATTCCCGTACCAGCCTCCCCGAACAGGCGCCGGAATGTGGCGACTAGGGGCTTTTCACAGTAACTTAATTTTAAGCCTACTTGTGACAATAAGCGATTTTCATTTTCATTTCACGTGCCGGTTCAGTCGGCAGCTAGAAGGCAATGTTAGTATTCATGTCGAGAGGACTAGAATACAAGAGCAGGGATGTGCTTCTGAGGCTGTATAAGGCTTTGGAGCATTGTGAGCCCCGTATCTAAGGAAGGATGTGCTGACCTTGGAAAGAGTCTAGAGGAGGCTCACAAGAATGATCCCTGGAATGAAGAGCTTGTTATATGAGGAACAGTTGAGGACTCTGGGTCTGTACTCGATGGAGTTTAGGATGAGGGGGGATCTTATTGAAACTGGATACTGAGAAGCCTGGATAGAGTGGACGTGGAGAAGATGTTTCTTTCGGAGTAAAAACTAGAACCCGAGGCACAGCCTCAGACCAAAGAGACGATCCTTTAAAACAGAGGTGAGGAGGAATTTCTTCAGCCAGATGGTGGTGAATGTGTGGAACTCTTTGCCACAGAAGGCTGTGGAGGCCAAATCACTGTGTCTTTAAGACAGAGATAGATAGGTTCTTGATTAATAAAGGGATCAGGGGTTATGGGAGAAGGCAGGAGAACGGGGATGAGAAAAATATCAGCCATGATTAAATGGCGGAGCAGACTCGATGGGCCGAGTGGCCTATTTCTGCTCCTATGTCTTATGGTGTATAACTTGTTAGTGGATCTGAAAAGATCAATTGAGGAGGCCGTGGCTCCCATTCGTTTAGTTCTTGAAATCACCAGTAAGACCGTCAAAGCTCAAGGAGCTACAATTAAGAGGCCTCATTGTCAGATCATAGCGACAGGCCCATCTCCCTGGAGTCCAACCTTGCTTCAGTGGTCGATGACCTGGGGAACAGATCCAGGAGACAGAATATGTGTATTGTGGGGTTACCGGAGGGGGTCGAGAGCTGCACCCCGACGGAATAACCCTCGGACATGTTCCACAAGATGATGGGTGAGGGTGTACTTCCACCCCCCCACCCAAATTAGACTGGGCCCATCGTTCGCTCCGACCTAAGCCTCACTTTGGAGATCCTACGCTTGCGGCGATCACAAGATTCCACAGTTTCAGGGAAAAAGAGCTGCTTCTTCGATGGGCAAGGCAGTATCGGGATCTCAAGTGGGAAGGCCACACCATTAGGCTGTACCAGGACACGAGTGCGGACTTAGCTAAGAAGAGAGTGAAATCCAGACTGTTCAAGAGTGGAGTCAGGTTGGAGATGATCTACCCAGCTCGCCTTCAAATAACATTCCAAGGATCGCTGTTTGACTCACTGGGAGATACTGACTCCTTTGCACAAAAGCATACTTTGTGCGCTGTTTTATCAGTTTTATGGCTCCGCGTACGGGGACTTTGTATTTGATTTCTTTTCATGTTCATTGTTTGGGTGTACTCTTGGGGCTGCTAGCTGTATTTGCGAGAATTCTGCTGTTTGTTTATTGTATTAAATCTGCTGTTCCCTTTCTCTTTTCATTATTGTCATCTGGCGCATCTATTAGTCATTAGCGTGGGGCTTGTAAGAGCAGTACGTTTTTACTCTCCCTCAGTTGGGATAATAAAGTTGGCGGCATAATTGTGAAAATCCCCTCGTCGCCACATTCTGGCGCCTGTTCGGGTACACAGAGGGAGAATTCAGAATGTCCAATCCACCTAACAGCACGTCTTTCGGGACTTGTGGGAGGAAACCGGAGCACCCGGAGGAAACCCACGCAGACATGGGGAGAACGTGCAGACTCTGCACAGACAGTGACCCAAGCCGGGAATTGAACCTGGGACCCTGGAGCTGTGAAGCAACAGTGCTAACCACTGTGCTACCGTGCTGCCATCACGTCATTGTCATCACAGTATTGGCTGATGGTTCTGAAGTAGGCCATTTTCCAAGACCATATTTTTATCTCATCTCATCAAACATTCTTCATTTATGAAACTGTTTTATTGGACTGATTGGCACCGTTTATAATATAATGTGCCCACAATGCAGAAGGGGACACCCGGATGGAGATTTGTTTAAACCCCCTTCTGCACTGATGGAAGACACGTGTTCTGCCCAGCAATAGCACGAAGCTGCATCTTAAAACGGCCCCATGGCCAGGAGATCGGGATATCTGCGAGTCAAGACCCTGGCAGTGGGATATATGGCACAACTGTATTGCAAAGACTTATGAAAGAATGAAATAATATATTAATAAAATAGCCAAGGCAGGCAAAGATTAGATTAGCGTCCCCCATACACACAGCAGGACAAAGATGACATTAACACCTCATCTAGCAAACACAGAAACAAAAGCATAGCACAGCCACAGACATCGGAGGTCGATTTAGTTAAGGAGACACATCAGGGAGATAATTGGAAACACATTAAAGAAGGGAAGGACACCGGAGCAAGCACAGATAATCTCATCAACACGGACACACACCATACAGATGCAAATTGACAAGGGAGGGACACCGGGGCAAGCACAGATAATCTCATCAACACGGACACACACCATACAGATGCAAATTGACAAAGATGCATATTCTCAGTTTAAACCTGTCTGAGAGATCTAAATCAAAACTACCCTTTAACTATTATGTATGAGCAAATGTTCCGCTTGAATTTGGATTCCTATAAAAATCCAGAGCGAATGTGTAATTGTCGAGATCAACGTGGGCCAAGCCACTGTTTGAGCTGGCTGCATGGGTCTCCCTGAAGGCTTCAGTAATTGTACAATAAAGAACAACGCTGTGAACCTTGCCTTGAGACTCGGCCTCTTGACTGCACTGGTACAAGGGATTTTTCCCTACAACAGTTCCAACAACAATTAATATTTAGAAAGCACCCATAACACAATAAAACATCTGATGGTGCTTCACAGGAGCATTATAAAACAAAATATCACACTGCGCCAGATAAGGAAATCTTAGGGCACGTGACCAATCAGATAGGTAGGTTTCAGTAAAGTAGCGAGGTTGAGAGGCTTAGCGAGGGAATTCCTGAGCTTGGGGCAGCTGGAGGCAGGACCACCAATGGTGGCGCGATTAAAATGGGCGATGTTCAAGAATCCAGAATCAGAGGAACTCTGGGAACTGAGAGGGTTATAGGGCTGGGGGGTGGGGGGGGGGGGGGGGGGGTGTTGGTCATTACAGAGATAGGGAGGGAGGGGATCATGGAGAGATTTCAATACACGGATGAGAAATTTAACACTCAGTTGTTGCCAAACCGGCTATCATTGGAGGTCAGCAAGGACAGGGTGTGGGGGGGGGGGGGGGGGGGGGGGGGGAGGGGGGGGGGGGGGGTGCCGGGAGTAATGGGTGAATGGGACTTGTTCCGGGTTAGGATACCAGCAGCAAAGTTTTGGATGAGTTCAGGTTTGCAGAGAGCATATTAGAAAACTTGTACAGTGTTAATATGGAACTCAGTGGTGGGGCCTGAGCTGGCCAGTTAAATGTTCCTCTTTCCAAACAGTCCGTACAGGGACTGATGTTACTGAGAAAAGGGAGGTTCACTCAGGAGCCCAATGAGTCCAAAGCATTCTTAGCTGATATTTAGGCCTGCCAAGACATTCCATCTTACAAACTCCAGAAGCCCTGCCCTTGACAAGTCCATGTGGATCTCAGGGGCTTTCTGCTGGTTTTCCGTGTTGACCACTTCCAGCGGGTCATTCAACCTTTTGCCAACTCTCAACTATGCTTAGTCTGACAAACACATGCACACAGACATGGAAACAGACACACACACACACAGACAGACACAGACCGAGACACAGGCACACACCACATGCAAGAAGCTCAGACGCTTCCCGGTTGCTATGATACCTATGGTTTCTATCCAGGCTGACACTGTGGGGCCCAGAATTCTCTCTTCCAATTCAAATTTTTAATTTGCAAACAGCCTGTGCAAGGAGCCAGCCTTTCATCTGTAGCAATCAGACGCAGCAGCTCCCGGTTCTATTGTGACTCAATTAGATGCAACGGGAAAGAATGGCTGATATCTAACGGGCTAAAAGGTTGTATAGGCAGCCTGAAGGCGTGTTTCAAGCAGAGTGGAGATAGACGAGCGGGTAACTTAACGGGGTTATATTGGAGAGAGAATTCCACAGGGGAATTGGTAGCAATCAGAAAAATGATCATTGATGGTCAAGCAGAAGGGATGGAGGATGGGCAATTAGGAAGAAATGAACTGACATTGATATAGCAACTTTTACATCCTCTGGAAACCCCAAAGCAATTACGCTCAATGAAATAAGCTTTGAAGAGGAGTCATCGTTGCAATACAGGAAATGCGACAACTCATTTATGCACAGCATGTTCCCATAAACAATAATATAATAATAGTCATTTGTTTGGACAGACCATTTTGTCGAGGTTTTCATCTTGCATCTTCATCGTGAGGACATTCGCTAGAATACCAGGGGAGACAACAACGTTACACTGCATGACAAGAAGGTGCTGACTGGCTGGCGAAAGGAGTCCGATTGATCGAGGCATTACCATGTAAAATGCACCAGTTGATAGTGACTGACAGTTAACTGCCAAACATTGCTTGAAATTTAAACCA